>NC_047077.1:10587775-12063881 GCF_902459465.1 Asterias rubens
AATCTGTGAAAATTTCAGCTCAATCGGTCGTCGAAGTTGTGAGATAACAATGAAAGAAAAAAACACCCTTGTCACACGAAGTTGTATGCTTTCAGATGCTTGATTTCGAGACTTCAAATTCTAACTCGGAGGTCTCAAAATCAAATTCGTGGAAAATTACTTCTTTCTCGAAAACTACGTCACTTCAGAGGGAGCCGTTTCCCACAATGTTTTATACCATCAACCTCTCCCCATTACTCGTCACCAAGAAAGGTTTTATGCTTATAATTGTTTGAGTAATTACCAATAGTGTCCACCGCCTTTAAGTCGTGCAAAGAGCCTTGCCCTCCTCATGACAGTCTAAGGGCCTCGAAAATGAGTCATCTCAAGATGAGATGTCACTTGTTAGTATTGCCATCACACTTTACTTTGCAATTCTGATCGATACACACTTTAAGAACAAACTCAGCTCTTTGAGAAATCAGCCCCCAGGCCTGCTCTTCAAACCGCAAATACTTACGGACCAATGTTTAACATTCCTTTATAAATCATGTACAAAAGACACCTGTATGCAGACAAATCACATATTGTTTTATGACACATGCAAAGGAGTATCTGAGACCTTCAACAACCCTGAGGAACTTTTCCAGCTTCGTGGATAAATTACCGCAAGTCCCAATAGGAATGCAAATGTTTTAAAAACCTACATTTCTATCACATAAGCCCTTTGTTCAGAGTCACCGTGGCAACAGCTGTTAATTTATAAACATGGATTTAGGTTGTATATTATTATTAAGTCTGAAACATTGTTTGAAGTCTCAAGGCATTACATGTGCAGCGCTGGATGATAAAAGTGTAACAACAAATCACATTCGTAGGGCTATGAATTATTACATTTTACCCCGAGGTAGACGCTAAGACTTAAAAGCAGACAGTTGATGTGGTTAAAGACTTGTGGAGTAACGTTGGCAACGACCAAACAAAGGAGCGGTTTATTGCTTAAACTGCCAACAATGTATTCAGGCTCCAAAACTGTTTATTTTCCTTTTTAAATGTATGATTATATACTTGAACAGTCAAACAAACAAGAAAGTTTCTCCAGAAGAAAGAACCTTAGATCTTCATCGTCATCCCAGTTTGCACCAGGTCCCCGTACCAACACAAGATACGGGGATAGAGCCTTCACAGTATGTGCCCCCACATTATGGAACAATCTCCCCTCCTACATCCAGAATGCTCAGACAATTGGCAGTTTCAAAACACAATTAAAAACCCATCTTTTCAATCGTTTCCATCAGTGCCAATGAGATTACAATAATTTTTCTCATAGTCTAATGATTTTTGTCTCTTCTAAACAGCCTGTTATATTGTATATTTAGTGTACCTTTTGTATTATTATTGTATATTTCTAGCTTTAATTTTCCCGTTTGCTTACTTATCATTTATATTTTCTTTGTGAAGCGCTTAGAAACTTATTTTTAGTATGAAGCGCTATATAAATGTAATCATTATTATTATTATTATTATTATTAAGATGATCAGAGCATACTGATCCAATCATTGGGTTGAACCACCCCAACTCATTAGATAGTCATTACACGTGTTACCGCAAACCTTTCCAAATCGTATTTCCACCATGCAAAGTTTCAAATCCTACTTAACAAGAAAGCGTTGTACACAAACACATGGAACTGTAGTAGCTAGCCAGCAGGACTTATGTTTTACTAGTCCACCAGCTACCGTCTACTTTTCAACACCGAACTTGTTAGTCAGCGGACCAGCTGGAGAGTATTTGAAGTGGTACTCTATGATTTTACTTTCATTTTGCTTTGCTAAACACAGGGATGTGATGATAGGCTGTTGATTTTTTTATAGACTTTTGTGGCTTGTAGTGTTTTTATTCTGTTTTATGGTAGATAATATTTTACGTAAATTTTGTAAATTTGTTGTATAAAAGGCCGAAATGAATTTCCCATCGTGGATAATAAAGTGAATTGAATTGAATTGAATTGAATTGATAAAATGTACCTGAACGGTTAAAAAAAAGAGAGAAATCACATCCCTATACACAAGGTCAAATAATTGACTGACTTACCTTTCCAGTTGATTGCTGGTGAACTGATTTGATCAAAGGCAACATGGTGCCCTGACGTTCCCTCCTCTCAACGACAGACCTGCAACAAGCAAGACAGAAAAACACAATCAAATTACATTATTGCTTATAAAACAACACCATTACGGCATCAAAGGAGAGCATTTTGCATCTGTTATTAAAAGGGGTGAGATTCATTGATGACAAAAAAAGTCTGAAACTGGGAGGCATATCTAAGGAGGTACAT
This sequence comes from Asterias rubens, assembly GCF_902459465.1. Classification (NCBI taxonomy): domain Eukaryota; kingdom Metazoa; phylum Echinodermata; class Asteroidea; order Forcipulatida; family Asteriidae; genus Asterias; species Asterias rubens. The sequence goes on from NC_047077.1 coordinate 10,590,094, forward strand.
CGAAATGATGGCATTTTCACCCTTTGAAGAACCCTTAAAGTTCTAGATTCCAAGGAGCTTTTTGAAGTGGTATCCTCAGTGGTGAAGCACATCAGACAGCCTCAGTAAAAAAAAAATACAACATTTTTTGTTCAACAGGTAGACTTCCCAAATTCAGATATAAGTTTGAAATATCTCATCCCTGTAAATTATAAGCAGTTTTGGCCAATGGTTGTTGTGTTTTGGGTTTTTTATCAGTACCTGAAATAACCCAAAAAGTGTCCCACCTCCCAACATCAACAATGGCATGCATGCTTTAGGACTGTACCAAAGTTGGTAACTGATTGCCGGTCTTACAGGGACTACTACTTTCGAGGACTATTTTCCTCAACTTACTCGACGTACAAAACACAGAGAAAAAAAACCAGAGAGAAAATAGATTAGCTGTTACAAACTGCTTACCGAACAAAAGGACCTATTGTATAAATGCTAGATGAAAAAAATGGGTTAATGGCCCGATGTCACGATCCCAGCAGAGTCTTTATCGAAGGCTAAAAAGCGCAGAATAAGGAAACCAGCAATTTTGTTAACTTTCCTCTACATCAAGCGCAGACAGCATCTGGACTTCTTCTAATCATAGAGTGATCTATAAACATTCAACATGACGCTTATTTATACTTTGATCATTGGTCTTTTATAGCTCCATGCCATGATGTTATTGGGCACACCAACGGAAGATTAAATGGCAAAGCTAGAAGCTAGAAAGATAATCCCAGACTCTAGAGATTAGTAATTGACAGATCATTAAAAGATTTAGATCTGATAAAAATAGAACCCAAAGAACGCTAAGCTCGACCGTCCGGGCCCCAAATGTCATCTGTGGAAGCGACTTATCGCAACACGTGGTCGCGCGAATGGCAAAATGGCAACGCACATAGGCCGTTTCTAAGTATTTCCACTGGCCAATGTTCATGACATCTACTGTACATGGCAAAACATTTTCACTGACTGATGTGGCAAAACAGTCATGTAATTATGCTAATTTTGCAAGACACGCATACAAAACAAAGCGTACGCACATCAAGAAAAAATGGTTCAACAGCGTAATAGTAAGCTAAATATCAAGAAAAATGTCGTACTCACTGTTCTCGGGATTCTATATCTGTGGCCACTACCCAGCAACATGACAAACAGAAGCCTCGCAAGGTGTGCCAGATACACTAACCGTTACAATCATTCGCTAATGATGCGCACACAGTATAAAGAAGGGCCCTATTATTTATTAGGCCCTACACTAACGACTTAATTGTTTTATAGTGTGGACATTTTGTCTGCCAGGTGGGGAGGGGACTCGCCTTAAAATTGTCTGGTCAGATCCTGCTCAGCTGCCTTGTTGATAAAGATCGCATATTTTGTTGACTCAGGACTCAAAGTTGGGGAAAAGACTGCAGGACTTATAATAGCTCACAATCTTTTGTGGACCGGGATTTTATTTACAGGACCAAAATCAAAACTAAAAGAGACTACAGTATCAAAATGAGAACACAATTTTATCATCAAAATTGTTTCAATTGAAAAAAGGAACATCAAGAGAAGATTTATCTCTTCTGTGTTATGGGTGATAGGCGGCAGGATTGAAAGATATTTGTGAGACTCAAACTCTACATTTGAACATCATTATTTTGAGAAAAAGATTTTTTTAAAATTAAAAACAAGACCAAAGGACTTGTCCTTTCTTGAGTTTACTGGCCTGACACTAAAATCACTGGACTTTGGGAACAGACCGTATTGAATAACCCCTTTTTGCTATGAAAAGTCGCCCATCTTGTAGGGCAAATCGTATGCGCGTCCAAACGCATACATCATCGAAGCACGCAGCATGCAACATTCCTGGTTTGATTTCTACCGCACATGCACGCAATCTCGTACATGCAGGTAGGTCAGATATTTGAGCCGCGTGACGTCATATTCAATACAGTCTATTGGTCCAGTGTAAAATTTTAGCCTGCCCATAGCCTTACATTTACCAAAGACAGACTCTAATTTTTTAGGGGGTCATTCAAAACAGAAACGAATCAATTTCATTTTGTAATTTGAATTGTATTGAGTGCCTTCATAATAATTATCTGCAATAAAGAACAAATCAATGCTTCATATGAACCAGATATTTTAGATCCAACATCAGTTGTTTCTTATAGATTTGTTGGAATGAAATTGATGATCTTGGCCACCTGTATTTTTTGTCTTCTTCTTTATCGTTTGTTTTGAGTATCTTATTTTATGAATTGTTATTGCTTTGCCAAGTACATTTTCTCTGCTTTGTAAGTTAAAGGAAAACAACTAAAAATATTATACGTTCATGCTAAATGTTTCCTTCCTGGCTAAATTTCAAGTCAGCCTTCAAGGAGGAGTCTGCTTGGGTCAAACGTCTGGCCATTAACAACAATTTGCTTTTAACTTACGGATAGTCGTCCTTTGTTAGAGATTTTCTCTTGCTATTCATGTTTCCAATGTGTTCATAAATGCTGCATCCAAGGCATTTTACTGAGGAACATTTATTGTTAATCACCACTGTGGCTGTTGTGGCTCCCCTCGACAAAAAGTCTTTAGTCTACAAAACACTCTAATTCAGGTTACAATTCCTTCAAATGTATTTTCTGGACATTGACTGTCCTACCGAATCTTCAACTATCACCTCATCAATGTTAAATAGTTGACATCACTGCTTGTAGCAAAGATATCTGCTAGCCTTGCAGAACAAGGCTGTAGTATAGCTGAGTTATAATTTGAAGCTCCACATAGTCACTTGTCAACAAGTGTGAAATTCACTGTAGACAAGTCACTCAGCAACTACCTGCAGTTGGCATCACTGCTAATTGTAGAAGAAAATTGTAGACCTACGCTAGCATTGCAGCACAAAAGGTTTACATTTTGTGTGCACCGTGATTTATAACTCATCTGTTGTATAGCTGAGTGATAATTCGGAGCTCCACAAAGTAAAAAATTCACTCGTCAACAAACTTGATTTTCTTTAATTCAGGCCAAAACATCATCATAACTAGTCAGCAACTACTGTAGTTGGCATCACTGCTTGTAGAAGAGAATGTAGATCTCTACTAGCATTGCAGCACAAAATGTTTGTAATCTTGTGCTACGTGTTTTATTCCACAACTGCAGTACAGCCTGGTGATAATTTGAAGTTCCACAAAGTCAAAATCATACACTCTATTCTGCTATCATCCACTTGACACTGACAGTGGATACTCAAAACATTGATGCCACAGAAATCACAAAAGTCTTCGGTCCGGTTACATAAATCCACAGAATCGCTCAATCATGGAGCAACTGGTACACAACACCCGACTCCTATCGGCTTGCCATAATTATGACAATGTCATCCCGGTGGGGTACCTTTTCCCTAGTTACGCCATGCACCTTCAATCAACGCACTCCCTAGAATATGAATGACTTATTTTTTATGACCAGTGTGACACAAAGGACCACAAGCACCGAGGCATGTGGAGTACTGTTTAGGAAAGCACACAAAAGCTGGATGGCTTTTCTGGCTGAACAGTGACAACATGCTGGCCCCATTTCTATCACTCATGTACACCCAAACCAACCCCCTAGAAAGTTCGCATTGTTGATCGATGCTTTGTAAAGTTAGACTGGGGAGGTAATTTGTAGCATGCCTGGGGCGGGTGGTTATGACTTAATAGGACCATATCTCCCTGATATGACTCAATCAAGCGTAAATCAAAGCATAGAAAGTGCAAAAAGGCTTGGCTATTAACTGGAAGAATCATAAGCGCATATCAAAATATGACGAATCAATTTTAATAATCAAGCGAGCAGATATAATTACAAGCACATACAGATCCTTAAATTGGTTTATTTATGATATGAAGAGAAAATCAGAAAGGTTACTGTTCACGCCTTCAGAGTGGATACGAACATCAGTTATCAATTTGGAATGTTAAACGAACACGTTGCCTTGGATCGGTCGAGTTGGTCTTTGAAAAGCGTTTGTAACCGTTCGTTGTAAAATGCACACATCTATGATTAGAAAGATATTTTAAAGTAGAATATAAGGATCCACACAAGGATCATTCGAAATTGCATGGTTTTCCTTTTACCTCGGCGACAAACACGGTCGGCCATTCATGGGAGTAAATTCTTTGAGGCCCATAAATAGCCGACCGTGTTAGTTCGCAGAGTAAAAAGATAACCAAGCAATTTCGAAGCATATGTGTGTGGATCGTAGTATACTACTTGTAAAACAGAGGATGCCCGGCAGCTAGGAGGCTTGTTTGACTGGTTCAATTTGCATCATGGAGAATAAAGAATAAGGCCGAGTATTACATAATTTGGTTTTATCCAAACAACGATATGTGTAAAATACCTGTTACTCAGTTCTTTCCAGTGAAAAAAAAAACCCTCACACAGGCATAGGCCTATTAATTACTCGGCTGGGATTCAGACCAAAGACCTTTGTCATTCTAAAGCAGACAGTCCAAAGACCACCGAGATGGTGCCTTGGTGCTTTTTGAAATTGGCTGGATTTCACAACGCACTGATCAAATTCGTCTTATAATAATAATAATAATAATAATAATAATAATAATAATAATAATAATAATAAATAACATTTGTATAGCGCTTTCCACAGGCTTTTCAAAGCGCTTTAGCCGAGTCTTGAATGAGCTGATTGAGGATGAGTCACGGATGTGAAGAGGGAGCTTGTTCCAGCAAGTTGGTGCAGCTACTGAGAATGCTCTATCACCATAGCGGGTATTCGTGCATGGACCATTGGAAAGTTGAAGATGAATGTTGGATGTTGATCGAAGGCTTATGGATGAAGAAGGCAACTTTTATGATGAGTTATCACCAAAGTCATTTGTATCGTTACATCACACTTTACTTAGCAATTAAGATTTTTATTTTATATGTAGTTTTGAACTTAAATTTTAGCTCTTTGTGAAATCGGACAACCATGTGAATAAAATCCCTCTTTTTGGAGAAGTGACCAGTTCTGAGAAGAAGCTGGTCTTGTCGTGTCAAACAGTATAAACACGTTCTGCTCGTCCTCCAAACCACATTCATGCTTTTCTGTAAGGTAAATGTTATAGCCATTATACACTTTCGGTACAGAAAAAAAGCAAAAAGTTCCACAGATTTACAAATAATTTACAGGGTTTACAGAAGGTAATGGTGAAAGACTTCTCTTGAAATATTATTCCATGAAATGCTTTACTTTTTGAGAAAACATTAAAACAATATAAAATTCTCGACAGCGAGAATTACGGATTTATTTTAAACACATGTCATGACACGGCGAAACGTGCGGATTCAAGGGTTGGTTTTCCCGTTATTTTCTCCCGACTCCGATGACCAATTGAGCCTAAATTTTCACAGGTTTGTTATTTTATACATAAGTTGTGATACATGAAGTGTGGGACTTGGACAACACTGTTTACCGAAAGTGTATAATGGCTTTAATACAGTACGACACTTGAACTGAACCATGGAGGAATGATCCATTTCCTTCCTCCATCCATGCTCCATCATTGTCCATGAATGAACTCTGGCCCATCTTAAATGCATTCATCAACAGTCCACAAGGTGATAGCGCAAGCTGCATCCACCCACCCCAAGCAAGACCTTCACACATCAACAGCCAGCGCTTAACATCCTAATCGATGGCTATGTTGGCAGGGCTGGGGTAATAACAATAGCAACACCTGTTCCTGATAATTAAATCTGTTCAATGACTGATTAAAACGTTGTGCATTATTAAGAATGACTGCATGAACTAAACAGGAGTCAATGTAGCAGTTTCAAATGGCACTAAATACTTGTTTTTAGTGCAACAATTTACCTAAATCTGTTTAATGGTCACTGAACAGATTTTTATTTTGTTTTATGTTGGTTTACCAAATTTGAGACGAATGCAAAGTCAACTATGGGGTTGGTTTCAACCGGGCCTGGAACAACACGCAGGCCACGAAGGCCATGACTTTCGTTGCCCCTGGTCTTGTTCTTGGTGCACCTTCAAAAGTTTACCAATGACTTTAACATTTTTCCAATGAAAGTGCCATTTGAAAAATGAAAAATGGTCTTGCCCTTTTAAAGATGAATCTCCAGCCCTGAACTACATGCGCTCCAAAAATTAATGTCCATTAAAACTGTAGTTGTTGATAAACTATTTCACAGATTGCTTAGGGCTGGTGTCCAATCAAGGTCAGAGATGCAAAAGGTACTGGCTTCATGGGGATGTATTAATGATTTGATTGGAACTAACAGTACAGTTACACCATCTCTGTCCTTACTCTATGGTTACACTAACAGTTTTTTTCAGCAAGCATTAAATAGACACTATATTCTGCTGCAACTTTCAGATAACTTCTTTCTTTATAATTCCTATTTATTATGTCAACAAAATTGAAACCAAAACAGAAATCTACGACTCTTGATTTGTTTGCTCTTACCAATCAAGGTCAGAGATGCAAAAGGTACCGGCTTCATGGGGATGTATTAAAGATTTGATTGTAATTAACGGTACAGTTACACTTACCGTTTCTTTTCAGAAAGCAATAAATAGACACTGTATTCTGCTGCAACTTTCAGTATTTATTATGTCAACCAAATTGAAACCAAAATAGAAATATATGACCCTACCTTCAATATTCTGATTTGTTTGTTGTTGCAGTAGAGGAGGAGTTGTCTATACTACCTGCTTCACAGGTGCATCCCTACACCGCCTCGCCATGCCCACAACTGAAATCTGATTAGCCCACCTTGGCTTCTATGTTGGGGATCAACGAGGATAAACCCCTCTCAAAATCCAGGATTATACCACCAAGCTCCCTCATCAAGTCTATTTTCGGACAAAGCTGCGGAGGGCAGTGAGAACAGATTACGATAAGGAGACTTTTGTACCAAATCTTTAAGTACCGTAGAGATTTATTGGTATAAATCCCAAGGATAGAGTAAGGAGGCATGCCCCTAAAGATAAGCAGAGAGTTATTGCATTGTGGTCTGGATAAAAGGTCTGCTAAGAGAAGCGTAATGCAAATGTTGATGAATTTAATGACAGGATTTGAGAAAAGAGGATTTATCATTGGTTGATTAATATCTGTATAAAGGGCTTATCGATAGGGTCTATTTTTGTCAATGTAGTGCTTATTTATACAGGCAAGGTTATAGAGAAAAATACAATAAAAAACAAATGGGAAAGTTTCAGCTGAATCAGGTGGCTTGATCTAAGTAAGCTGAAAGTTTATCTCTAAAGATATCCCCAAAACAAGACTTTCACCTTGTGTTCAATAAATTTGGCACAGGTTACTTGTATTGTACAATACTACATAAAATTTAACCAAATAAAACAGTTTTAAAAAACAAAGATACATTCCTTTTAAAGCCATTACACTTTCGGTACAGAAAAAAAAAAATCACAGATTTACAAATAATTTACAGGGTTTACAGAAGGTAATGGTGAAAGACTTCTCTTGAAATATTATTCCATGAAATGCTTTACTTTTTAAGAAAACATTTTAAAACAACATCAATTCTCGATAGCGAGAATTACGGATTTATTTTAAACACATGTAATGACACGGCGAAACGTGCGAAAACAAGAGTGGGTTTTCCCGTGATTTTCTCCCTACTCCGATGACCGATTGAGCCTAAATTTTCACAGGTTTGTTACTTTATATATAAGTTGTGATACACGAAGTGTGGGACTTGGACAATACTGTTTACCGAAAGTGCATAATGGCTTTAAAAGTAGACATCTACACATTGGTATGTTGTACACATGTTGCTCGATTGATACACCATGTTTCCTATCTTTATTTTAATTTTTTTTTCGTTTAGGCAAACAGCGAACAACTGTCTGGGTTGAACAAATTTATGATAGTAGGATCAGAAGTCACTGTAATATTTCTGATTTGAATGACATAAATGCCATAACATGTTTAAGACTTGTCCAACTCACCGACATTGTTTGTTTTTTAAAGGCTAACAGGTCAATGTTGGTGGCTTACACGCTTTTACATTTTATTAACTCGCACTGGTTTAGATACAGCAGGTATTCCACAGTTAAAGGATTTGGGTACTTTTTGTAACACAAAACACAATGTCCACAGATTTACATTAAACTGACACCGCTTGACGATAATGATAGTAGAAAGCAAACCTTAAAATATTAGTTGCTGAGGTGCTGATAGCTTTTGAGAAATGAGTAAAACAGTGTCAACAGCAATGCTCTTCTCTACAGTCTTCCTAACAACCAGATTTCCCGACTTCAACGGCTCCAAAATACTGCTGCCCGCATTGTGACACTGTCTAGAAAATCCTGTGCTATCACCCCCATTCTGAAACAACTACACTGGCTCCCTCTCTCTCAACGAATCATCTTCAAGCTGATGCTCACTGTCCACAAAGCTCTTAATGGCAAGGCTCCCCACTATATTTCTGAACTGCTTCAAGTTTACACTCCATCAAGGAATCTTTGATCAAGTTCCATGCTTCTCCTCAATGAACCCAAGTCTCGACACTCATGGGGTGACAGGTCTTTTTCTTCAGCCGCGCCACGCATCTGGAACTCTCTACCACTTAATCTTCGATCTTGTGTTTGTACCACAAAATTCAAGTCTCTTCGCAAAACTTATCTCATGTCACAGGTTTTCAATGACTAATTTTGTTGTTTCTGTTTTTCTTTGTGTTGTGTTTTGTTTTTTGTTTTGTTATTGGTTTTACTGCGCCTTGAACACCCAGCAGGGTGGATATGTGCGCATTACAAGTCTTATTATTATTATTATTATTATTATTATTATTATTATTATTATTATTATTATTATTATTATTATTATTATTATTATTATTATTATTATTATTATTATTATTATTATTATTATTATTATTATTATTATTATTATTATTATTATTATTATTATTATTATTATTATTATTATTATTATTATTATTATTATTATTATTATTATTATTATTATTATTATGAAAATATGTTTTTACTTGCTAAAATAATTTTCATCTCATGATCACTGTGTTTTTGTCCTTCAAAAAGTAATCAGACCCTTTAATATCACCCCAGAAAACAAACAGAACTGCCAACATTTGCATCTTGCAATCAGGAGATTTGGAATTACATGCAACCCAATAGGGACAAAGTTTCCACAATCAGGGAGATTTTCAAATGTGTCCATGAAAACATGAAAAGATCGATTGGTATCTTCAGGGAACTTGAGCTGCCGACTCAGGGAGAATTGGCAGATCTGTAAAGAAAAAAAACGCTTTCTACAAATTTCACTGCTTTTGAATAAAACCGTTAAGTTTCACGCTTGTTGTGTTTTTCTGCTTCCAACAATGACCCACCTCTACTCCTCAACGCTTCATTGGACCGGGCATAGTGGACCCTTAAGGCCATGGACACTATTGGTAATTACTCAAAATAATCATCAGCAAAAAAACCTTACGACACTCAACTATACATCACGTTTAAATCTTCTCAAGAAAACGCCAATGCATCTATTGCAAGACTTGAGAAATGCATCCAAGAGATTCGACATTGGACACAACAAAACTTCCTGAAGTTAAATGATGATAAGACAGAGTTCCTTCTATTTGGGTCACGTCAACAGTTAACTAAGGTTTCAGTGCCATACATCTCCATCGGTGATGCTCGGATAGCTCCCTCGCTGAAAGCTCGGAATTTAGGGGTTATTTTTGATTCATTAATGACACTTCAGCCACACATCAACAACATTGTTCGTTTATCATCATATCACATCAGGAATATAGGTAAGATTCGCAAGTACTTGGACAAAAGTGCCACTGAAAAGGTCATTCACGCATTTGTTACTTCTCGCCTTGACAACGGAAATGCTCTTCTCTACAGTCTTCCTAACAACCAGATTTCCAGACTTCAACGGCTCCAAAATACTGCTGCCCGCATTGTGACACTGTCTAGAAAATCGTGTTCTATCACCCCCATTCTGAAACAACTACACTGGCTCCCTATCTCTCAACGAATCATCTTCAAGCTGATGCTCATTGTCCACAAAGCTCTTAATGGCAAGGCTCCCCACTATATTTCTGAACTGCTTCAAGTTTACACTCCATCAAGGAATCTTCGATCAAGTTCTATGCTTCTCCTCATTGAACCCAAGTCTCGACACTCATGGGGTGACAGGTCTTTTTCTTCAGCCGCGCCACGCATCTGGAACTCTCTACCACTTAATCTTCGATCTTGTCTTTGTACTGCAAAATTCAAGTCTCTTCTCAAAACTTATCTTATGTCACAGGTTTTCAATGACTAATTTTGTTGTGTCTGTTTTTCTTTTGTGTTGTGTTTTGTTTTTGTTTTTGTGTTTGGTTTTACTGCGCCTTGAACACCCAGCAGGGTGGATATGTGCGCATTACAAGTCTTATTATTATTATTATTACTTGGTGACGAGTAATGGGGAGAAGTTGATGGTATAAAACATTGTGAGAAACGGCTCCCTCTGAAGTAACCTAGTTTTTGAGAAAGAATTAGTATTCCATGAATTTGATTTTGAGATCTCAGATAAAGAATTTGAGGTCTCGAAATCAAGCATCGGAAAGCACACAACTTCATGTGACCAGGGTGGGTTTTTTTGTCATTATTATCTTGCAACTTTGACGACCGATTGAGCTCAAATTTTCACAGGTTTTTTATTTAATGCATATGTTGAGGTACACTAAGTGATAAGGCTGGTCTTTGACTACAGTGTCTTTAAAGGGGGTAAGGTACATATACGTAGCAACAACAAGTCATGGTCAAACAGAATAAAAATGTGTGGTGGTGGGGAGGGGGGGGGGTGGGCAAGGGTGCAGTTTCCCCAAATCAAAAGGAATGCTCTGGTCTGAAGTGGGATTCGAACTGGGTCCACAGAGGTGATAATTAGCAACAACAAAATAACTGACCCAACCTGATCCCAATCTGATTTCTCGTATGATGGTCTAGTTAAAATGTTGAGATAATAATAAGCCCTGTGGTCTTGTGGATTTTCTCAAAAACTTTTAGGCTTTGCTTTCTAGGTCTAACTGATTAATTCACACACTTCGACCACAGGGAATAACAACCAGCCCTACACCTCGATTGCTTTACCCATGATCTATCCCAGCAAAAAGGCATACCCAAGCTAGGAATAGCCACCCCTGCTCTGGAGTAGGGGTTTAGCGTAGCCCTGGCGGCCTTACACTTTGGTATTATACTACAGTGACGTCAACAGTGCAGACAACACTGTGAGTAATTTTTTAACAGTGGGAGCTGCATTATTTCATGAAAATGACGGATTTGTGAAGAATATATGACGACCAAAACCCACCGCAGAAAAATGTACGCCGCCATAGAATGTGAATTTGTTGAAACTAGTGGCTAGTTGCAGGTAAGATTTGAGTTATGAAGCTTTGACAATTTTCCGCCCCAGAAACGGGCCTTAATAGTGTATAGGACTCTGTATCTGTGTACAGAGAAAGAGTCCTATATAGGGCTAGGGTTTAGCGGTGAAACGCTTTCTTGAACATGCAATCGGAAAGGACCTAGGTAGGGACAGGATGAGAGTGCAGCATGGGCTAGAAAACTCCTTCCCAGGGCTGTATTACATGGGGATAAGGGATGCAGTGTGAACAGGGCTTTTAAAGGCTGCCCCAGTTGGTGAGGTTACTAATCCAATGGCTAATCTATATCCAATGGCTGACTGGACTAGACTTTCTGGCCAGCAGTCAAACAAGTACAGTAGCCTGTAGGGCTACAAAACAGAAGCTGTTGACTCTCTATTTGACCACATGTAGCCAGCATTGTGTACCGATCAGCTAGGTAAAGTCTACCATTATCATCAAGTCCAGCCAACTTCAAAACCCTCCTCTCAACACCCAACCTTTAAAACTTGTTTTCAAATAATAAATCACCCAATTACCATATTAACTGTTTATGAGGATGACAAGAAAGACCCAGTGGCAGTAGATCAATATTTACTCAAGGAAGTTAAGATGTTGGTAAAGGTTGATTGACCCTCTGATGAATGCAAAGCTGATTTCCAATTTTACTCTTTGTAAAGTCTCTGCATACTGATCGATACTTGGTATTCATTTCCGTTGCCAAGTATGCACTAACCCCTGGTGTACTACACATGTATAGGGCGGAGTTCTACTTGGTTTTTTTTAGTCATCATGATCCTTGTAATACTAGGACGGGAATTTTCACTTCTGAAAAGACATATCTATAGAAACTGATGAATTAGGAAATGATGTCTTAGCGTGTTGCATACTTTTTTGTTAGCCTTTAGGAAAAGAATCTGCTTTATGGTTGAAGTAACGGGCAACTATACTACTTTTTTTTCTAAAAATTATGCAATAATTTAATACTTGTATGCAAGGGAAACCATTTTTAAGTTGGCGAATAAATGTTCTTTCCAAATGCACTGTACAATAATTCTTGAATTTGACAGCATTTTTAAACTGCTTCAATGGTAATTACATTTACTCGCCATGATCAGCGTGCCTTTGCCAATGCAGCACCTGCAATTTTGAACAAGCTCCATGGCAAACTCCGTCAATCAACACCTTTGAACATATCCAAGAAGGAATTGATGTCCACTTTGTTTCGTTAGGTTTTCTCTGTACTTGTTCTGTTCAAACATAACTTTTGTGTCAATCTCCGTCAATCAAAATCTTTAAAAATCTTTAAGAAGGAATTGAAGTCCAGTTTGTTTTGTTAGGTTTTCTCTTTACTTGTTCTGAACATAGCTTTTGTGTCAATCTCTGTCAATCAAAATCTTTAAACATCTTCAAGGAATTGAAGTCTAGTTTGTTTTGTTAGGTTTTCTCTTTACTCGTTGTTCCGAACATAACTTTTGTGTCAATCTCCATCAATCAACAACTTTGAACATCTTCAAGAGGGAATTGAAGTCCACTTTGTTTCGTTAGGTTTTCTCTTTACTGGTTCTGACCATAGCTTTTGTGTCAATCTCCGTCAATCAACATCTTTGAAAATCTTCAAGAGGGAATTAAAGTCCTATTGGTTCGCTAGTCTTTCTCTTTACTTGTTCAGGGGTGGATTTCACAAAGAGTTAGGACTAGTCTTATCTCGAGTTAGGACCAGTTACTCGTCTAACTCAGGACTATCCATGCAATTTGTTTATCTTCTAGGACTAGTCCTAAGTTAGGACTAGTGCTAACTCTTTGTGCAATCGACCCCTGGACATATATTTTGTATCACTCTGTTATTTTGTTTTATGGGCCTTGATCAGTTCTCAGAGATGCACATTTAACATGAAGTCCATATTGTTAAAAATAATGTCATAAAACCATTTCATTATTTTTAAAAACTGAAAATCAACCTTCAACGTTGTAACAGTCCCTTTGGAAGAAGTGAACAAAACTTGCACATTGTACAATGAACATGGACACTAATGCCTATTGTTTGTCATCTTTGTCCCAATGGGTCCCTAAATCAATGATGGCTTAAATACGTTTTTATTGGACAACAGAGACTATAGCAAACTCATGTGGTGCGTATCGACCATCAGATAAAAAGTCTGCACTGTAGATCTTCAATGTGGACATGATTACACAATGAGTCCGCATGGAATAAAATCAATAGTGCATTACCATGAAGTGTGTGTAGCCTGTCTCGATGAACATCTATAACACATTGTAGAGATGCTAATTTAGCCAGCCCCCTTTAGAAGATGGTGTTCGAAATAAACCCTCAAGAAACCGTAGAGGCTGTGTACCAAACTACCCATAGCAGCCACAAACGACCGCAAGGTTTTCCGCCTACCATTCACATAAAGAGGTCAAAGTAAAGGTCACGTCGGGATTAAATATGCCAGTGGGTTTTAACGTAGTATCCCAATGAACTTCTAAACACTAAACTAAAATTTTTGTTTCATATTATTTCTATTGAAATTGAAATTTGTACCCCCAAAAATTTAGAATTAACAATAGGGCCTCCCTAAACAAGTCTGGACATTTTGTGATAATACAGTTCAATGAATGGTCTCTGGAGAATAAAACTCTACCATAGAAGCACCCAAACCCATCAACATCCAAAGTTCTGCATTATTTGGATCGAATAGTATAGGACTAAATAATGTATAAGCCAACGGGATGTATCTTACAAAATTAACAAGCTTTGCAATTAGGACTCTCACAATAATCGGAAGCAGTTTGGGTGTTGAGCTTTCAAAGGGCAAACAACACTTCCATCATTTAAAATATATGAGAAACTTGTGGCAGGCACATCAAGGCCAAGACCTGGGCCAAATTTCATAGAGCTGCTAAGCACAAAAATTCGCTTAGCATAAAATTTCGTCCTTGATAAAAGCAGAATTACCAATCAAAATTCTATTCGTTGCATATTGCTTGTTACTGGGATTCAGCTGTTATTTGCTTTAAGTACATCCTGAAAAATCGTGGAAACTTGGTTGGTAATCCTGTTTTTATCAAGGAAGAAATTTCATGCTAAGCTTAATAGCAGCTCTATGAAACTGGGCCCTGGGCAACAGAATGGACATGAAATTCCACGCTTGATATTGTTTCAAAAAGTCTATGTAAGTACTTGCCCTGAGGCCCCTAAAGGCCCGGTCCCACTGCAGCGATAACGAGAACGATAAATTCAACTAGTAGGGTGCGTTCTCTTGGCGTCGTTATTGTTATCGTTATCGTTATCGCTGCAGTGGGACTCGGGCCCTTACATGTCTTTCCCTGATGCGTCCCTGGGCAAATGCCTACTTGGTCATTGCCTTGATGCCCCTTGAAACATTATCCACAGGACATTTCAATTTCCTCCTACTAGAGGTGCCCTTCACAAAGAAGAGAACCTTTGTGCCACTGTCCTTTGAAAGAACAGAGCATCAGCCATGCTCATCATAAAGCCAAATAAAACTTAGAAATGACTTAATAATGTACACACTTCAAAATCTTGAGATGATGAAAGACACTTAAAGTGGTTCAGTCTACATGTAGTAAAGTGAGTAAGTTTGTTACGTGGCTCTACTCTTCTACCTACTGTAATCTTGAAGTAAAAGAAAAAGCAGACAAGAAAGCAGACAAAGCAGACAACTGCAGTCTGTGTAAGCCCTTCAGTGTAAATCTCTGCCCTGTTTACTTGATGAACTACTACACTTTATCTAAATGTAGTGGACATAAAGGGAAATAGAAAGTTCTACATGCAGTACACAAACATTGAAACTAGATTCAAGGGCCATTTGCAAATGATATCAAATCAGGACTGTATGCTTTGTTTTTCTCCTTGGTGAAGAGCACCCCCATATGCCTTTTAAATATTTATGCATGAGGTACGTCACAGTTCTTACCCAAAACGAGGCTATGGGTGCAGCCACTGCAAGTGGTGGGGGACGTGTGCCCATAGCCTCATTTTGGGTAAGAATTATGAAGTCATGCATAATATTAGGAGAGGCGTAGGGCCTTTATAGATGAGGAAGTTGAGGCATTTCAACCAAGGAAATAAACCTTTTTGAGATATGGCGGACACAATGCTACAACACTATTTAGGTTGGGGTCAATTTGTGTGGATACACGGAAACTTAACAGTGCACTCCTATCGCGTCCACCATACCTCAAAAAGGCAAATGACAAGGGATCATTGAGGCAATCGCTTTCATTGCCTTCGTGAAATATCAGACATGTGCAATGTAAGCACATTAGCTTTGTACTGTCAGAAACTTCTTGCTTGTATCACGCACTCCTTCAAGCCTATGTCAATAATTTTCATCGACCGAATGCACATATTCTTGTGTGCATTGCAATCATTGCACATAATTTAGTACAGTAGGCCTACAGTATGTAGACTTACACTATTAATTGTACTTTGCACAAAATTGATTAAAGATTTTCCTTGAAAAGCCCAGCAAAATGCTACACAAAATGTATCAGTTGCTAGTCACAAACCCTTGTTTGCTACTCAAAATAGTTAGCATTCAGTTTGCACAAAACAATGTTCAGTCTCAATGTATCGCTGTGCATACTTGCTGGACGAAATTGTTTCCTGTACAAATGTACCATAACCCCAGGAAAATAACTAAATTGACATGATTGACATGCACACTGAACTGTCTCTCTTTTCACCTTCGGCATTGTGGAATAAAGGCACAAAGAACAAAACAAGGTGTCACACTTCAAAGTTTGACAAGTTTACTTTGAGCTGTTTCGGACTATGCACCCACACGACCGCCAGACCTAACATGAACACATAACATGTATTTAATGTACTGTCAATAGCGTAGCTAAGCAGCGCTGAAGCATTCTTGGTATTCAGAGCACGAACTACAAGCCGTGTTATGTATTTAAGTAGTTTGTCAAGTTCAGTAGTTCAGCAAACGGCTCTGTGCACAATTGTGAAATGTTTACAGGATTTGTGTGCTATAGTTCAGGCATCAAGACAAAACCGGTAACCCCCCCCCCCCCTAGACGATTAAACGTGACCAGCATCTCTCTAAACCTTAACAACAGGTGTCACCAGGGCAAACAAAACTCTCCCAAATACTTACATGTACAGATCACTGCTCTGGGCCAATTAAATGTACAACTTAAGGATGACACAAAACAATGACCACTGTGCCATCTTATTAGGGCTGGAATTACCAGCACGCAGGCCATGGAGGCTACAGCCTCCAATAATAATAATAATAAGAAGAAGAAGACATTTGTAAAGCGCCTAATGCAAAAGCCTCTAAGCGCATACCCATGGTCTTGGCCTTGGTGCCCTTCAACATTTCTTATTGACTTCAGATTTTCCAATGAGGTGCCCTTTGTAAAATGAAAATGGCCTTGCCAACTGCCCTTTCAACTTGAGATGAAATTCCAGGCATGTCTGAATAATTCTTGAAGGCCATGTTTGAAGTTTATTGAGCAATGATCACCCTAGGCATGGTAGGACTCCATCCAGCAACAGACAGATCCATCAAGCTCCGCCACATTGCGTATTGACCAATCACAATCCTTTGAACGACCAAAAGTCGGACACTATAAAGTCTGACATGAGTGCGCTTATGCTTGGCGCGCGCCACGGCACAGTTGTGCAGAATGGCATTGGAGAGGCTCACATGTTCTTCCTCACACGTGCACCGTGAGCGGAGCCTAAATGGATCAGTGTATTGGCTGGCACCTTGCAGACGCAGAACGTACTAAGAGCCCTGCAAAATGAGCACCATTTCCACTTTGGGGAGTTAATTCCTCTGTGTAAACTTTGACTCCCAAGATGGTGAACAGGGTTGGCAAGTATAAGTGCCACATAATCATTTTGCTTAGCAACAGAATTTGCTTAGAAACAGAATTCGCTGAGCAACGGACTTTGGTAAGCAACATTTAGAAAATTTGTCTGAGGTCTGTCAAAGGGTCACTTAGTAAAGTAGCAAGAATTTTTTTTAAGTATGAGTTGAATTTGATGAAAGCCGTTCGGTGGACGCGTTATGACAAACTGTTAAAGTGTGAGCTTTTAAATCAAATGAAATAATGGGTTCGCTTACCTCTTATCACCGTGGTGATGTTTGTTACTCATGATACCATGGTTACGTAGGTCCTCGTGGAGAAAGAAGTTGATGGGTTCTCATCGCAAGTAATCATTTTACAGTCAGTTGAGTAGATCTGACTCACTGTGTGTAAGTAATGACAAGATATGACTAATGTAATAAGACACACATGTAGCACATTCGTTCAATCATCACCAAGTTTAAAATTACACAAGATTTTTAAGCAGGGTTCTAATGTACGCATGATTTTTCAAAACTGGGGCCATTCTGGACCTAAATTCGGGAAGTCTGGCTTTTTAAAGCATGCTTAAAGACAGTGGACACTATTATTAATTGTCAAAGACCAGTCTTCTCACTGGCTGTATCTCAACATTATATGCATAAAATGACAAACCTGTGAAAATTTAAGCTCATTCGGTCATCAAAGTTGGGAGATAATAATGACAGGAAAAAAAACCTTGTCACACGGAGTTGTGCGCTTTCAGATGCTTGATTTCGAGACCTCAAATTCTAAATCTGAGGTCTCGAAATCAAATTCGTGAAAAAATTACTTCTTTCTCGAAAACTACGTCACTTCAGAGGGAGCAGTTTCTCACAATGTTTTGTACTATCAACCTCTCCCCATTACTTGTTAACAAGTAAGGTTTTATGCTAATAATTATTTTGAGTAATTACCATTAATGTCCACTGCCTTTAATGTATTTTGTGCATATTACACCAAGTGAGAAGACTGGTCTTTGACAATTACCAATAGTGTCCAGTGTCTTTAAAATCTAAATTTGCAATGCATCAATTCCTGCAAATGTTTGCAAAATGATTGTAGTGTACTTTTAAAATATATGGCGGGACACCCCCCTCCCCTTCCCCTCTCCTCTCCTCTCCTCTCATTGGCTTATAAAAATGTTGTTTAACCAGCTGTTTTAATATTTTACGACAGTCAATCCAATTAAGGCGTTACAAATTTCCAATCAAGTTTTATACAGCTGCATGTGAACAGTGCACGCACAATCACTTTGTATGAACTGCAACATCTTGTGTAATTCACTGTTAAGAAAATTGATAAAATTTACAGTTATGATGAAAGCAATCAACTCTATCTGAAAAAAAATGCTTTGAGTGGACAGTCCTAGTGAGCTAGCCACATATAGGCCTATAGGGGCTGTGAGGGAACGTACGATACTGATCCTTAAAGGGATGCTGCAGTGAATTAAAACAGTTAATTTTGCTGTCATTTATTTCTGACATATGTATTGAACCTCAATAAAATGTGTTTTGTTTTGTCCCGACATATCTCACTTGCGTAATTAGCGAATAAGTCACCCCCCCCCCCCCCCTTTGTGGATTGTTACTGCCCCCCTACCATCGACGTCACGTCGGGAATTCAAACATATCGTCGGCAAAAAGAGTCTGGTCCCTAACTACACATGCCTAGGTACCAGGCCACACAGTGCACACGTCTCTATATATGCACACAGCCAGGGGGCCCCGACGTCTCGGGTTCCCGACATGACGTCACGTTTATGCCCCTTTTAGGGGCGGAATGGGTTCCCCTAATCTCTTGAAAACCATTTTTAAAATACTTGCGCATTTAATAAAAAATAGAAAAAAATATTTCAGGTTTAAAAAGTCATGTTTAATCGTTTATATTATTTTTAAAAAACACTGCAGCCACCCTTTAAAGAGCCAGGCTAGGACCCCATTGGAATGGTAGAAAGCCCAGCCCTTTGTATTAACTTTGTTCACTTTATACATGTATGGCACAGCACTCTGCCACAAACAACTTTGTTTTAGAGCCAGGCTAGGGCCCCATTGGAATGGTAGAAACCCAGCCCTTTGTATTAATTTTGTTGTTCACTTTATACATGTATGTCACAGCACTCTGCCACAAACAACTTTGTTTTAGAGCCAGGCTAGGGCCCCATTGGAATGGTAGAAACCCAGCCCTTTGTATTAATTTTGTTGTTCACTTTATACATGTATGTCACAGCACTCTGCCACAAACAGCTTTGTTTTAGAGCCAGGCTAGGGCCCCATTGGAATGGTAGAAACCCAGCCCTTTGTATTAATTTTGTTGTTCACTTTATACATGTATGGCACAGCACACTGCCACAAACAACTTTGTTTTAGAGCCAGGCTAGGGCCCAATTGGAATGGTAGAAACCCAGCCCTTTGTATTAATTTTGTTGTTCACTTTATACATGTATGTCACAGCACACTGCCACAAACAACTTTGTTTTCTGTTTTATCTTTTTCAATGAGAGATCCCATAACATCACAAGGCCAGATGGACACTTCAAGGAGAGAGAGCACTTTAAAACTGATTTGAGCTGTCCACCCAAATCAACTGTCACCAGGGGCTTGTTGCCACCTCCAATGTACACAAACTCCTGGGGCTGAAAAAGGGTCCCTTCAGAGTCCCTATGGTAGGCATGGGTATCATCCACAAGGAGCCTGGCTGGTAGAGCAGTATACATGCACTACCTTCCCTAACTTTTTTTTTCAACTCGATACATGGTTTCAAAAAGTGCCTTGCTCAAGTGTCGTGACTGGGATTCTAACCCACACTCTGTTGATATCAACACCAGAACTTGGAATCGGACTACTAGGCGCACGGCCATGACACACAACAATATATTTGTTATTTAGTTGTTCAGGAAAGAGAATTAAATAATAATATTGACTGAAGGTCTGACCTACAACGTATATGTTCTGATAGGCTTTTTGGATTTTTTTGATAAATAACAATGAAGGGGCCTACATGTATACTACAGAGCTGATTTTTTTTAAGAATTGAGATTAAATTCGGAAGAAAACCATGCCTGGTTGTTGGAATCTTTGAAATAAATTTGTGTATAGGTTCAGATGACCCGTGCATTTGAATTCCGTCTTAACACTAAGTTTCACACACCTACTCATCATGCTGTCAACATAAACATTTTGGTGCATGCACAGCTATACACTTATCAGAGAAAAAGTACTGCTTAGTGAGCTCTGTACAGTATTAAATCAAAGCTTCCCTTCTGGCATGTCTGGGAATTTTTTACAGATTTTGAGGTTCTATAATGTACATTCACGCTTGTGTATTTATTTTCCAGTGTTAGCCAGCTCTAGGGGCACTGTCTACAGTGTCTAGGCATCTTTTGAGCACTCTGTTTTAAATTTGGACACCCGTTTTTAATGTAGTCAAAAAGTAGTAAAAATCTCTGTTTTTGAGTGTAATGTTTTTACGCCATTTAAATTATTAGTGTAATGTTTTACTCAGTGTTTTTGTGTGTAAGATTTACGCCATTTTAAATAGAAAAATGTAATGTCACTACTCCAACTTTTTAAAGTAACTGTTCATGTAATTTTGCTGCTGGCAGCGAATTGAATAGATTTTGAACGAATGAAATGAAGTAAACAATTTGGACACAGGTTTTTTAAATTTCAAGCAAACTTGTAAGTACCCATTTACAAAATCCTGACTTCCAGTGTTCTTCACGTACACCAAATTAATGTGGTAATTAGAGTAAATACTGTGTATATTCCTAGACCCAGTGACTGGGGTGCTATTATATTCCTCTTTTCAAAATGTTGACATTATCATGACCAATAATGTCAAAATTTTGAAAAAATGAATCTAGCGCCCCAGTCACTGGGTCTAGGTATGTACACAATATTAAACTCTAGTTACCACATTAATTTGGTGTACGTGAAGAACACTGGAAATCAGGTTGGGGTGATAGATTCCCTTTTTTCAAAATTTTGATATCGGTCATGGCCAATATGTAAAAATTTCGAAAAAAGTAATAGCGCCACAGTCACTGGGTCTAGTAGTACACTTCTAACAATAAATTGAATCAATGAGTGACATACTTCTCTCTGTGCAACAATAATGTCTGAATTCAACAGGTTATCTCACCAGGGGGTACGAGCTGTGCTGGTTTACTCCAAACAATGTGATTGGTCGCACCTAATGTGACAAAATAGGTTGGTCTTTCTGCCAAGGGCACTTCCAAATTGAATTCTTTGTTTTTACTCTACATCAGCCAGGGTCAATTGTGACGTTGAACACCTTTTTTTATTTCCATTTCCTTACATCATGTTTACATTTAAAAATGAAACATCTGTGATCAGATAAAAGTGGACATTTTTAACGCAATTTATGGACACTATGGGCATATGATACAGCCAGGTCAGTGGTCAATGGTGGTGCATACAATACATTAAGACCAGCATGGAGGAAGAAAATTAGACCAGCCTGCTACAGTATTCAACTTTTAAATTTACAAGAAAAAATGTGTGATCATTTTATACAATTTATCCCAAAGATACGAAGTACTACACATGTACAACAAAAAAATAAATAGTTTTTAAATCAATTTATAAAACAGGCATAAACAATTAGAAATTATTTGTTTTTAATATGGAGGAAGAAAATTACAAATTCAACTCTACAAATACAACAACGATAGATCCAATAAATGTGAAACAGCAGAACCAATAAATTGCCAACTTTTCACTTATTTCTATGACCATCCACAATCATTTAAACTTAAAAACAAAAATATTTTTGCTGGTGTCAAATTTAATGAACAATAGCCTAAATAACATCGAAGTCAAGTGGTGACCGAAATGGGATTTGGTTTACAAAACAACACTCATCAGCAGTCCAGTTATAAAAAGTAATTTAATATCAAACCTTCAAATCGTCTCTAGTCTGTGAAGCCTCGACAGCAAACAGGTTGTTTATACATGCAGCAGAATACTACAATTCCCGCACGTCCGACATTGCACATTAAACTTCCTTGTCGCTAAGGACGAACGCGGAGTTTTAGACGGGGGAAATGTTGGCACAAACACGGCCCAGACAACGTCCTCGCACACGGTGTGTAGTTTTCCGTTGTCCGGTGTGGGAGTGTACGGTATTCAACTTTATTGTGATACTTTTGCACGACTAAACACGGCCTTTTGGTACCGGACTACACTAAAAATGACCTTCGGTATTTCACGCTGGGTGCATCAGCTGCTGTGTCTCCAGAAAATACCCATGTGTTGGGAGAAAAATCGATAAGGAATCACTACGAAAACTTACGTGTTTTCTTCTCGTCTGCTTCGTTTGCCTCGACGTCCGGCGTCCGTGTAGTACACGACGTATGTGTAGATATGTACGTTGTGTGCACCTTCAAAACAGTACGCATGGATGATGGCGGATGGACGGAGTTTGTGCACAATCTGTAATATCACGCGTCACAATGTGCAGTGTAGCGCGCTTGCACTTGCGTGCAACAAGTACGCAGTACTTTTTCTGTCCGGCCGGCCTTACTCCTTCAATTTTTTTTTCTTCATAAATGCACATAAACAATTGTCAAACCATAACTCAAGGCTGGGCACATAATTTTAAATCATCATTTCAGGAAATAAAAGTACCGATTAACAATAGGAAGTTCATATTGGTGGCAATGGTTCAAGTTGAACTATTTGCTGACTAGCGTGCCTCAGCAACGAACCGGGGAGCCTTTCTTCGTTTACTGCAGCAATCGGGAAATTAGAAGTTCATCCAATATAATAAGGAGTTTTCCATGATAATTAAGAAGATTGTCAAATGTGTTCATTAGCTTTTATTTCCAGCGCTTGGTTTGTTTTTCAGGGAATTTAAGATTCTGTATATTTGCTAAATATCACAGTTTGCAGCTCGGGTGTGTGTCTTCTTCACGTCAAGATGAACAGTCCTTCGAAAGGAGGCACGAACATATCCGGGAGTGACGTCAAAGTCTTAAGAATGTTGGAACAACCCCGTTAACAATAATTGGGCCTATAATCTCAGGTGTTTAAAAACGGAGCAAAGAACCCGTTGTGTTGACAAGATTTTTAATTATTTGCTACAGTTTCCCCACCGTCGTATCGTCTGCTGAAAAAATATTTTAAAAAACACTGATAAACCCTGGAAAAAACTACTGACTACGTGCAGTAACCATGGCAACCAAGATGCTAATACGTCATCAGATCGCCCCTCGGCTGGTCGTTGGCTGATATATCGCCTGGAGGCCGCCATTGGTTGTCACACAAAATGAAACGAGTAAGAGAGGTGATACACATTTTTGTAAATATAATGTCCGTGCATGCCATTGGCATTCTTGGCGGCGAGACGAGCTACGAACTGGGCCCAATTTCATGGCTCTGCTTGCCGCCGAATTCTGCGCTTACGAACACGATTCCCCGCTTACGTGCAAGCGCCGAATTTTTGCGCTAGCCTTGTAATGTAAGCGTAGAATGCCTAGTAACGTGGAGTACGCATGCACAGAAGCAAAAATTCGCCGCTAACCTGTGAAATAGGCTTGCCGTAAGCACAAAATTCCCTGTTTCCGTAAGCGCCGACTCTGTGCTTAGTCATGAGGGCCTAATTTCATAAAGCTGTTTAGCAGGAAAATTCTACTTGCTAAACAAGCAATGAGTGGGGTACCACCACTCACACCAAAGGTAAACGTAAAGTATTTTGGGTGGTAAACTATTTTTGCTAAGCAAGAGTTTTTTGTGCTAACAGGCTTTATGAAATTGTATGGGCCCTAGTTATTTTCACTTTTCTCGTGCGATGGATCTGAGAGGGGCTTTCCGAAATGTGTAATCCTCCAAAATGTTTAAACAATACATCTATTTTTTCCCAGAATCAAAATAAAAACGGCCAAAACAACACAACCAGTGAAATTTTCAGGAGTTTATTGTGCAAAAATGTAAATGCTTTCATTCAGATAAGTTTGTACCACCGTATTACACGTAGGATAATGAGCTTGAAATTAAATCATTTGCTACGATATTTTCACAATATTCTTAAAAAAAAAAAAAAAAAGACAATTAAACATGAAACTGGGCAAGTTTACGCAGATGATTGGTACTGCATTGATACGCTGTTCCAGTTTGGAAGCATGAATTGAGATTGAACCCCCCCCCCCCCCCCCCCCCCCCTAAGTAACAAATTAAAAAAAAAGTGTGAACTTGGTAGAAGCCCATTTTGGTTGTTATAAAGGGTTACATAGTCTTCGATTAGGGGCAATTTTTTTCTGTAAATGCAACCAAATGAATGATTGGAAATTGTTTTAAAAGTAGATTAATGCATGATTCACACAAATAACCCTCAAATTTTTGTGGTTTTCCTTATACTTTGTGAACTAACACAGTCTGTGATTTGGAGTCCCAAATTTGGTTCAACAAAATGGCAGACCTTGTTAGTTCAAAAATTGTGGTTACCAACAAAGAGTTATATATAAGAACTAGAGGGCGCACTGGCCTATATACGCGCCCCAGCATGCACGCAGGCGGCCATTTTGTAAGTTGAACAAAACAGCATCGCGTAGCGTTTAATAAACACAAACTCCGTGTGTTTCATATTCAACGCGCGTACAGAATGGCACGCGCGTGTCTCCTTGCGGTCCCGTCGCGTTTGTGCACGAAGCATCACCCGTGCGCCCTCTAGTTCTTATATATGACTCTATGGTTACCAAACTGCAACTGGTACCAGACTTAGCAAAATTTCAGGCTCAACAGCTTAATGAAATTGGGCTCTATGCCCAATTTCATAAAGTGTGCAAGCATAAAATCTTGCTTAGCACATAATGAAATAAGGTTTCAATGTTGCAACTGTGCCCCACTCATATTTTGTCAAGCAAAGAAATTTGCTAAGCATTTTATTCTGCTTAGCAGCTTTATGAAAGTGGGCCCTGGACTGGATCAGGCTTGTCAGTCATTAATTTATCCCTTTTTTATAACAGTCTTACCAACATGAGAGGTTTCTGGGTATAAATTTAACACAATCTCATATGATGGATACCAAATTTAAACAAATCAATGCCATAGAAAAAGATTAATTGACTCTAATCTTGTGATCACCATTTGCAGTGAATATAATATCGTGGATTAATATTCTGCACCACCCCTGGCATTCTCGTTTGATTGATACCATCAAAATTCTACTGGAATCTTTAATGGCAGTGGACACTATTGGTAATTACTCAAAATAATTATTAGCACAAAACCTTACTCGGTAACGAGTAATGGGGAGAGGTTGATGGTATAAAACATTGTGAGAAACGGCACCCTCTGAAGTGCCATAGTTTTTGAGAAAGAAGTAATTTTTCACGAATTTGATTTCGAGACCTCAGATTTAGAACTTGAGGTCTTGAATTCAACCATCTAAACGCACACAACTTCGTGTGACAAGGGTGGTTTTTTCATTCATTATTATCTCGCAAGTTCGATGACCGATTGAGCTCAAATTTTCACAGGTTTGTTATTTTATGCATATGTTGAGATACACCAACTGTGAAGGCTAGTCTTTGACAATTACCAATAGTGTCCACTGTCTTTAAGCCTTATTTGTTGTTATCATACAAAATTCATACTCTGGTAAAGATTGGCAACAGTATATAATAATTTGGGGGGGCTAATCATACTTACTGCAGCGGCAACAACGTGTTCGAGAAGCAGGCATGTAAAGGCGCCTTTGGCTGCCAGCCACATCAACCCATCATGACCTTGGAGCGCAGCCAAAGATCGAAGTGTTTGATCTTTCCCGAGGGAGGAAAACCAGATGGTCTGGAAAACCCTTGTGGCACAGCAGAGAACCATTGACAACTCAACTAACATATGACCCCGGCCAGAAATTGAACCGGGGTCACCTTGGTGAGAGGCGAGCGATTTACGCACAAGCCAACCATGTCACCAAGTATATGCCTGAAGTATGGCTGCCAAAGTGCACATGGGTACTTCTGGCGAGGGAGAGGGAAGGTGCGGAACATAATTCATTACAAAGGCACATTGGCTGGTAATCATATTCTGGTAAGCATAATTTTGTTGTGCTTAGCTATTTGTTGTGCCGAACCAGTCCTACATGTACGTCACTGGGCAATGAACATGTATAACTCTTGAGTTGTGTGACAACTGTTGGAGAAAGCCATTGAAAAACTGAATGACAACGTGCTGAACTTTGACGAAATGTCTTTGTGTTACAGAAACAATGTGGAGTGTATTGCATAAAAGCACAGAATAACATGGATCACATAAAAATTATCTCTTGAAATACTCCGATCATGTATACAAAAATTATAAAATCTTTGGTTACACAAAGAAAAATTTACTTAAGCGGGAATCGAACCTGTGACCTCCATACTAACGTGCCTTTGCTCTACCAACTGAGCTTATTTAGCCCTAACGTTGGCAATCTTCCCATTTTGTCAGGCTGTGGTTTTATTACTTGATATATAAATTATAAAAAGTATCTTAATTTAAGTAAACTTGATGATAATATGCAAATTAATTAGGGATAAAACAGTTCTCTACAATTTTAGAACCACAGAACTGAACATTCAT
This sequence comes from Asterias rubens, assembly GCF_902459465.1. Classification (NCBI taxonomy): domain Eukaryota; kingdom Metazoa; phylum Echinodermata; class Asteroidea; order Forcipulatida; family Asteriidae; genus Asterias; species Asterias rubens. The sequence continues at coordinate 10,616,955 of NC_047077.1, forward strand.
AATGGTCAATGCTGTGACGTTTTCCCTTGAAGAACAAGAGGTGACCAATATCAGGCCTTGAATTTCGCTCATGAAGGGGCACAGCAATTTTCCTCTGATGTTAAGAGGCACTTCTATGAGGACAACTTGAACATGAACTGCAAAGGGCACCACGGCAAAAGCACAAGGCACCACGGCAATAGACCGATCGTGTAGGCTCTGCCCACGGCGCACGTGCGAGCAAGAACACATGGCTCTCCAATGCCTTTCTACACAACTCTGCCGCGCGCGCCAAGATATGTGCACGCATGTCGGACCTTCGTTGCGTTGTGATCGGTCAATACGCAATGGGCGGGGCTTAATGGATCGGTCTATGGCTAGTAGGTGTCAGGGGTTAATTCAAGGCATGCACTACTTTAATTTAGGTTTTTGGCTGACAATCCTTATTCTGGTAAGCGTAATTTTGTTATGCTTAGCGGCTCATTATGGTTTTAAGCAGCTCTATGAATTTGGACACTGGTCATAGAGTGTAAAGAAGCAACATCACAGGGAACTATTTTTTTGGCATAATTTGTGTCAGGCTGGTAACCGTTATGCAAGCAGCTCCACAAAATTACCGCTCCAATCCGTTTCCATGAAATCCAAATTCTCCTCGAACAACTTGGAGTCCATTAGGATATCGTCAAAGTCACTCTGTCCATCACTAGTTGCCTGACCAGCCACTGGTAACGATGTAGAAGTAATTGCACCTGTTGTAGTGTCACCTAATGAATTGAAACTACCGGGAGCATGTGATCGGATCACAGAATCACATGGCTTGGGGAGCTCTTGTTGCATGGCAACTGTGCTAATAGCTGGCGGGCTGGGCACACAAGAGGGCGACATTGCAGAGTTCACAAGTGGTTTTAATGGCTTATTGGCTGGGCATGTCTGGGCAACAGAGGGCAGCGTTCCTTCACTAATGGAGACATGAGTTTCCTTAGGGTAGTTCAAAGTACTGATGGTGACATCTTGAGTTGGGATGTGTGGAGTGAGCAAAGGGGTTTCTCTGTGAGCCGTTGATGGTTCAGAAAGATGATGCATAGATGAGACCATTGCATGTGTGTAAGGCGTGTGTCCTACGCCGGGTTGTTCCGACACCTGGTGCGCGCTATTATTAGTCAATTGATGATTGGAATCACCATTTAGAAGGCAATGATTGTCATTAAGTAAGTTGTCTAGCGTATAAGGGCCCCCCTCATCGCTCACGTTCTCAGAGTAAAACATGTCTGGCGACGGACTGGAGAACCTCGAGCTGACAGAGGGAGTGCACGAATAGTCGCTGCCTATGGCTTTGCAAAGTTCTTCTATCGTGGCGGCCAGGTCATCTCGACCGCTGGCAAAGGACTGGTTGTCTGACAGCGAGCTAACATCCGAGCAGGCACTTGGACTTGACACAGAGGACGAAGGGTACCAGGTCTGTTTTGGCTGATCGGAGTAACTGTTTTCATCCGTGCTGTCCCTCCTCAGTCTCTTGCTCATTGTGGATGAGGACATGGAGAACTTCCCGACCCTCTTCTGCCAAGAGGTACACGGACCGACAGCGACAGTCATGGCGTTCTGTTGGTGCGGAGCATTGACTTGAGTCACTCTACCTAGAGGTTCTGGATGTGACTTGCGGTGGCCGTAGGGTTGGAATTTGCCCACCTTCGTAGATACTCCTCGAACAGAATCAACGCTCTTAACTCTCGTCACACGAAGACTTTGCTCACTGTGAGACAATAACAGTTTACCATTAACAGCGGCTGGAAGGAGTTGTTTGGGGATCTGCCTCAAGACTGTCGCCGTTCTACACATTTCCTTTCTCGACGAAGTACAATTTTGTATGGCATCATCTTCCGTATTGCCCTTCTTAGAACGAACTCCCGTTGTACCCGAGTATTTCAACAACTGTTGGGGTATCCTATCTAGAACTGACAAGGTGTTGGGCTTTTCCGGAGTACCGGCATCCCTTTCTACGAGTTTATTCTTCCTCCGAGCATGCACCTTCTCTAAGAAGCTCTGCGGACGCATTCGTGGTTTCTGCTTTGTGCTTGCACTGATATTCGCAGCGATAACCGGCTCCATTTGTTTGCTGCCCTCAGTGTCTTTCTTTGTGACACTTGGTCTGAATAAGCGCAGGTTGTTGAGAACTGCAAGTGGACCTTCAGGAGGAGCGCAGTGATTCCTGTCCGTCCTAGCTTCTAGATGAGCGTTAAGAAGTTGACTACTGTAGGGTGTAGTTCCTTTGTGAACGGCAACACCATTGTCAGTTGTATCAGTACTCGTTTCCGATGATGTCAAATCAACTGCCTCGTGTACTTTCCGATGATCGATGCTAGAATTCAATTCGCCAACTGCCGCTCCCTTTAAAAACTTTGCACTGTTGATGCGACCATCACTTGTGTGGTGTTCAGGTCCACTCTGATGCAATAATCGCGAGCTACCTAAATGTTCCACTGTCATGCTCTTCCTATTCCGGAGGGAATCTCCTCTCTGTCTGGTGTTCGTTTTATGTTGACTCTCTTGGATGCTGCGCAGTGAGCTGTGTTCCAGCGAGTCAAGCAAGGCGGTGACGTCCGACTGCATTCTGATGCATGCTGTGCACGGAGTGGTCACACGTTCCCATATTAACACGTGGATCTCTTTGGCGGGTATCTGTGGGTTGTGTCTTTGCCACATGAACGGGGATGGAAGGATGTCATCATACTCCAGCCAATGGTTAGCTGTTGAAGAATAGAGAACTACATTTAATAGGTAATCACTTAATTTCAAAAAAATAATTGAATGAATTTAGTGAATTGATTCTCAATTGAGGTAATTTGGTTTTGTGAAAATATATCAGTTTTAGTGTCCTAGAATTTGAATCTGAGAAGCAGTACTGTCAGTAACGTTTTTCTGCGCGAGTTTCCATTTCATAGCGCTGCTAACCGTAAGCACACGGGAGGCTTGCTAATGCTCTAGCGCTTACTTTATGAAAATAAATGACCTAACAATGCAAATCCAGTGTGAACGCGCAAGATGGCAATCTAATTTTCTTGCTAACATGTGAAACGCGCTTACGCTTGACAAGTTTTTTTTGCTATACTAAACACAAAAATTCGCTTACCGCAGATTTTGCTTGCCCCTAGTCTTTCACAATTACCAATGCAACGGGCCTGGATTTTCATCTTGGAAGGGCAAGACCATTTTCGTTTTGCAACGGGCACTTCCATTGGAAAATCTTGAAGTCAATGGGAAACTTTTGAAGGGGCACCAGGGCCCAAACCAGGGGCAACGGAGGCCTTGACCTGCGTGTAAGTCCAGGCCTGGTGTTATCTACATGCTACAATAAAGGGATGACATACACGTCTAAGTATCCATACTTACATTCAGGATCTCGAAGCAGGGTGACGAAATGATTTGGATTTCTCCGATACTGGATGACTGCCGATAGAGTATAGGTCTCTCCTCCCTGAGTGAAACTACTGTGCCTCATGAAATCACCGTCGGCTAGACCGTCTTGGAAATGCAGCATCACACACGCAGGAGAACTAGCGAGAAAGAGAAAATAGTCAACATTTACGGTCAAATCGATCAAGTACTTTCAAAATGTGTCTGTGATGAAATTATCATTGAACTGCCATTGATTATTTCAAAGGCTTGAAACTACACAGAGGCCTCGGAGGTCATTGTTCAAAGGCTTGAAACTACACAAAGGCCTCGGAGGTCATTGTCTCCGTTTCCCCTGGACCCTATTTCATAGAGCTGCTTAAAGGAAAGGTACATGTTTGGTCAGTGTCAAAGACCAGTCTTCTCACTTGGTGTATCCCAACATAAGCATAAAATAACAAACCTGTGGAAATTTGAGCTCAATTGGTCATCAAAGTTGTGAGAAAATGATGAGAGAAAAAACACCCTTGTTGGACGAATTTGTGTGCTTTCAGATAGGAATAAAAGACTTCAAGGTAGAAGTCTTTTATTATTTTAGTGAGAAATTCCCTCTTTCTCCAAATCTATGCTACTTCAGAGGGAGCTGTTTCTCACAATGTTTTATACTATCAACAGCTTTCCAATGCTCGTTACCGAGTCAGTTTTTAAGTTAATATGTGACCATGCACCACCAATGGGCTGTAAAGTCGCACTTGCACATTGCAGAGCCTATTAAATTGTTTGGGTTTTCAAGAAGTCTTTGAGAACTGAATACAAAAAGTAGGTGGCTTTGAGAAATCATAACTTCGTCAAGAAAAGTCTGATTTAAATGTGGATGGTATCATTTTGAAGCTGATTACACACTCTCTCCAATAATGCATTAATCACATAACAGTAAAAGTGTCAACTTTACAGCCCATTGGTGGTGGATGGTCACATATTTGTTTTAACTGATTACCAAACATGTACCTTCCCTTTAAGCAGAAAATATTGCTGAACATTTTTCTACTTGACAGAATTGAGTAGGATGTCAGTTACAAATTGTACACAAGACTGAGCAGTTTGGCATGTAACCTTAATCTGGTAAGCACAGTTTTGCTGTGCTTAGCAAGTTTTGTGCTTAATCAGCTCTACGCAATTGGCCCCTAGTCTTGATACCCCTCTAACAATTTCGTATAGACTTCAAGACTTTCCAAGAGAAGTGCCCTCTCAAAGAAGAAATTCCAGGCCTGGATTCCAAGCTCATAATATCGACTTTGCATACATCTGAAGTATTCAAACATGGGACCAATTATTGTGCGCGGGTTTGTCTCCTTGAAGTGTTAAAGTAATGAATATGGAACCATGGTGGTCCGAAAAAAATGTTTGAATACACACTTCACTTGCACAGTCTATTGTCCATGAACCTGTCACAAAATTCTTGTCTGTATCTTACCTATGAAAGACAAGGTGCGACTTCTGAGACTGGGACTGGCATCGAGTACAGCAGTGCAGCATTGTTGGGTTGGCCATGTTGAAATCGGCAGGCACTGACGGCAACGTAATAACTGTTTTCTTATTCCTGGAGGGAACAAAATAAATGATTAAAAATCAATGATTTAGAAATAAACATTTGTATTGTTTGGACACTATTGGTCATGTTGGTAATTACTCAAAATAATTATATTAGCATAAAACCTTACTTGGTAACGAGTAATGGTGAGAGGTATAAAACAGTAGTATCAAACTTTGTGAGAAATAGCTCCCTCTGAAGTGACGTAGTTTTTGAGAGAGAAGTAATTTTCCACAAATTTGGTTTCAAGACCTTAAGTTTAGAATTTCAGGTCTCAAAATCAAGCACGTGAAAGCACACAACTTCATGTGACAAGGGTGTTTTTCTCTTTCATTATTATCTCGCAATTTCAATTACCATTTGAGCTCAAATTTTCACAGGTTTGTTATTTTATGCATTGTTGAGATACACAAAGTGAGAAGACTGGTCTTTGACAATAACCAGTAGTGTCCAGTGTCTTTAATGGCTCAATGCAGTCATCAAGGATGAATGCTCCAATAGTTCACAAACTTTTAGGAGACTTGGACTTCAGAACTTAAACATTTTCACTTAACCAAACTCTTTGTAGTGGTAGATATTTGGAGAAACAGATTATAGTAGCAGAAACTGGTTAACAGCCAAAACACCTTGTGTATTGTTTGTAACTGGTTTCATGTTTTTAATGCGTCGCAGTACCATTTTTCTGCATCTACAGCTTAAAGCCTGGTTCATCATTTACAAGAATTGCGAAAGCAAACACACTGAATGTTTACATCATGTAATAACCTTCACATTTGCTATTTTTTCCCATACAATAATCCAGGGTGTGCGACAGTGAGTTAAGTCATCGGAGAGATCGCACTTTTCAACAGGAAAAAACTCACAATGCTGCAACCTATTTTTCCCAACTGCAATTAGTTTTTAAAATGATTTTAAGTACAGTGCTCACAGTGCTTACTCCAAGTTCTCACTTGTTTAACTTTCTAAAAAAGTAGAATTATTTTAATTCTAAAATAATTTTCTGTCCTTCTTGGTGTTCATTCCTTCTTTTATCGGTTTAATCTATCTGTCAGTTTGTTGATAAATTTTAGTAATTTTGTCTGTACTGTTTAAATCAGTGCAAATTATGAATTTCCCAGTGTAGGATTTGTAAGACTTGTTCTAAATCTTATTTATCTTAGAACCAGGCTTTATAAAATGGGCCTGTGTGTCTTGTACAGTACTTACACACTGATATCTGCATGTCCGCACTGATCACAGTAGAATTCCCATCTATATCTAGACAGGAAGTGCTCTTCCACAGTCCCATCCAGCTTTAGAAGAGCAGGCAACGCAAACACTGGAGACTCCTCATGGCCGAGCCGACAACTCAACTTCGTCTGCAACTTCTGAAACAGTTCTTTCCGGACGTCGCCCAGTGGGTCCACTGACCTGTGATCAGCGCCACCGACTGGGGTGATGGCGTGTGTCGAATCCTGGTCATTTTGCACTGCCTTTGCGTTGCATAGTTCTTGACCGTCATTAGCGCCAAGTGCAGACGAAGGAATGGTTGATTGGGTCGACTGAGACAAGACAGGAGACACGTTGAGGGCGCTACATTCCTCGGGCTTTTTAAGAGAGTTTACGTTGCCTGACTGGGACGACCACTGTGTGTCCTGACCGTTCTCAAATGCATTGCATAGTGTTCTAATGAGTGACTTCTCGGGGAGTCTCACAAGGCAGGGACGCAAGCTACGGCAGGACACTAAGACAAACATGCACGCGTCTAACCAACAGAGGGCGCTCTTGTTCCTCCACAGTCGCACCAGTGGCATAGCTACCGAAGTTGGAACGGTTTTGAGTAACCTGTGGGAGTCTGTGCTTGTGCCAAGTGGTGATGATTGTGAGGGTAAACAACCAGGAGGCCGGGTGTGCGTGTTTGGCATCTTTGGAGTAGAGACGGGGGTCTGGTTGGGGCGACGCTTCTTCCTTATCGGGATGTCTGAAGACTTTCTGTGTATGATGCGACTTGAGATTGATGAAATCTCACCTAGGTTAACACACTGGAAAAAAACAAAAATCTCATTATAATATTATTTATACACAAGTATTTACAATGTAAGATTATTTTTACACAAGAATGTGTTGGTTATGGACTAAAAAGGTATTGTGGTTTTTTATCACACTACACTACAGCACTGATTCATTACCCTCCTTTAATTGGACTGTGCTGGACTGACCGTGGTTGAAGTTGGATTTCATCTGATGAAGTGGTTATTGCTAAGGAAGCTCATGCAGAAATTTAATTACTAGCAAGTCATTAAACGGCTACATTTTATTTGCCTTGTCGACATTTAGGGAGAGAACGATTGACCAGCAGCGTTTACATAATAGAATTTATAACACACCTCTTGCTTGTTCTGTATTCTGGTTGGCTGAAAAACGGTAGTGTGGGGTGAACTAATTTAGTCTAGTGATCGCGCGCCCATGTTTTGCAGGAATAGTGCCGCCGGGCACTAGGCTTTGAAGTGCCAGGCTTTTTTAGTGCCTGGTTACAGCCCCCTCTCTTGACTTGAACCGTGAACAGCAACTACAAAACTTCCTTTCTTTTCCAGATTTCTGTTCTTATTTCACATTTAAAATTGAGGTGTGATATGAAACACATATTGACTGGCATAATTCGGTAACTAGTATTTACCCTCGAGTTTGTGAGTGACCCAAAAGTAATGTCCCTCTTAGGGCCACTGATTTTCCGTTTCAGAAAAGTGCAAATTCCGTTTGGCAAAAACATGAATTCCGTTTCAGGCACAAAAAATTCCGTTTCATGTTTTTTTAATTAGATAAAAGGTTGTTTAATACCCAGGGACACACTTATAAAAATCAATTTGAGATAAGTTGCACTGTTGACTTCGTAAAATGTTCATTTGAACTGACAAATTTCAAAAAAATACTTTTTTTTATAATTGTGGATTATTTTGTATACTGCTGTTCTAAAAAGGTTGCACTGTGACTGCAGTATCAATGCACATGATGTGATAGACTTGATTCCAAGTCTAAAACTGCAGTTGATTATCTGCATCAGCCACATTGTAGGCTAATGACAGGAGTGTATCCACAAGAGGGCGCTGTTTCAGCATGATCAAAGACTTGGGAACAAGTCTATGGACGTGACCATTCTCCATCCACAAACAAAATGTCAGCCATTTTGTTTTCGCTTTGGCGACAGAATGTTGACAGTTTACGGTTTTATTTTAGACCTTTCCGAGATGAAAAAACATTGTATGTGTTCTTATAGATCATAGGTAAGCTAGTTTGTGTATTATTGTTGGTAAAAGAGAGGGAGAAAATGCAATTTGGGTGAACAAAAAATGTTTAAAACGTGCCGCGAATAATGCCCTTCGCTTAACCATGTTAACAACGTGTGTACATCATGTGTGTAAACATTGAGGATGGTGTGAAGGAGAACAGAATGATCCACGGTTACGATCTCGTACTTTTTAATGGTCTGATTTCTGATGCCTTTTTAGTTTAACAAAAAGAATCTTAATAAAGAATGCAATTTCAATAGTTTTGGCGTCAAGAAAAAAAAAAAAAAAAAAAAAAAAATCAAATTTTCTGAAATCCCGTTTTCCGTTTCAAAGGGCGGATTCCGCGAATTCCGTCCGTTTTCCGCGATCGCGGAAAATCAGTGGCCCTACCCTCTTCTGGTCACTCAAAGTCCCTCGGGGGGAATAGACGTACACTAGTTACCTCATTGGCAGTAAGCTTGGGCGATATCACGATATTATCGAATATCGCAATATTAATTTAGAAACGATTTCGATATCGGATGGATTTGGTTTTAATCGAAATATCGATATATCGCGATAATCGCGATATATCGCAATATCGATTCAATATCGCGATGTATTTGCTAGCTGAGACATCTTGCACCCCATAGGTTTGGAGTAAAACCAGAACAATAGGTCATTAGAACACCTCTCTTATGCTATGACTGTCTCTTCTACAATTTTCACTTGGAGTTTGAAGACTGATGATGTCAAATTTCATTAATCGCGATTATATCGAATATCACGATATATTGTCGGCGATATATCGTGAATAAAATAAATCGATATCGCCCAAGCTTAATTGGCAGTCAATATAAGTATATTTGTATCTCTCCATGAGTCCCATGACTAGACGTTGTATTTTAAATCTTTGCAAAACCTGCTGCCATGGCTGATAACTCATATGATCCGAACTGCATCTAGCCATCGGGGTAACTTGGTGTGGTCTAGCGATGCAAAGGTTGTGGGTTCGAATCCCACCCGAGTGATTTGCCGGTGGATTTTTTTCACAGAACTCGGGAATGTACAGTCCTTAGTATACATCTGTGTAAAAGGTAATAATAAATAGTAACAATATAACAATTAAGGCCCGGTCACACAGGCACCAATAACAAGAAAGAGAACGATAAAAATGCTTGCCCTCGATTGGTTAAATTGCTCCACGCACAGAATACGCACACGTTTAGTCAACCAATTGAGGATGTGCATTTTTATCGTTCTCGTTTTCATTCTCGGGGCCTGTGTGACCAGGCCTTTGTGAAAACTTTAGGACCATCTCTTACCTCGTCATTGTCACAAAGTAGTGCTGCCAACTCATCATTGATCTGAAACAGTTTCAGGCGCTTGGTCTTTCCTCTCAGCTTACAATTGGCGCACCACCTCACATCAGCTTCCATTATGAATCTAAGACTTTGACAGCTATCATTATCATCTAGTCAAGACAAAATAATAATTTACTTTAGATCAAGATATTTTTTTTATGAAAAAAATAGAATACAGGTTTTTTTATACTACCAAGTAATTTTTGAGTTAAACTGCCTGTTAGTGTTATCAACTAACGTCCGTCGATGTCAGTTTTTTCCCATTATCGATATATCGAAAAATTAATATCGAGTATACTCGATATATCGAGTATTTCCCGCGCGCAAGATGGAAGCCTAAAAACAGCACTTGGTATACTCATGGAGGTAGAAATATTTATACCATAGACTGACAGTTTAATAGGGTTACATTTCAACTTGTTTTTGTCTGATCCCCCGAACTTGTTTGTAGTCCAAACAATTTCAGATTGCGTAGTCCCGCCCCGATTATTTCTGGTTTTACAACAAAGTATGATCGCCGCTACCGCTGGCTTGGCCAATTGGTGAACGCTCACCACAATTCTCGATTCGTGATTGGCCATGATTGGCCGTCTCAAAATGACACAGAGCCTTAGTGAGCTGCGTGACTCGCCGACATTAAGGTGTCAGTTGCCGATGCATTGACATAGAAGTGTCAATCAAGTTGTCCGACGGGCGCGCGGACTACCTTTACGGTTGAAAATGTTTGAGATAATCATCGAAAAAAAATCACTAGAAAGTCCCGCAAAACACAGACCTACCACTCAGCGATCACAATATACAACGCACGCAGCATGCAGTCACATAGTCTCCAATAAAGGCTCGTAGTCTTTTTACTTTGCATTCTATAACCAAGGCAAGAAACATTGAATGCTAGAACGCCCTCTATTGTCGAAATAACGCAGTGCATCACGCGATACCGCCTTGACCAAAGACTGCATGTGTCTGCGCATGCTTGGGCAAACGGGTTTTCCCCCCGAATTGCAATAACCATACACGCTGGTGTGCACGCTTAAACCGTACAACAGCATAGTCTTCGCTGGTACGCACGCAATAGCCGCCGACAGCGTGGTCTGCGAAGCATATAGTTCCTCGGAAATGTTAGCTTGTTCACCAAACAACACAACGTGTAGGCTTTATTTGACCAAAATGACGCCATTACGATACCTTGGATTGATAGAAAGATTATTGTAAGATTGTTTTCTTCCTTGTTTTGTTTTGTCTTGTTGATTCGGGGAAGTTTTTGCGGGGTATTTTTGCAAAGTCAATAATGCTGTGATGAAGACGCATTGATTTTGATCACATGCACAATGGGAAGTTGCATCTTATACAGCCGATAGGCTAGGGCAGCAGCGGCGGTTTCTTTTGAGGTTTTACCGTGCGCTCGCCGCGGGGTCGTGAACTTCTGCGGCGGGCCAGCGGCTGATGGCGAAAACACAAAGAACATGCAGACATACTTGCTTGTAAAACGTATTTTATTTAATAGGGCAACTCAAAATGATGAAACTACATAACGACGACGGCTTTTCTAATACTCAAACACAGATTTCTTTTAAATAATCGGACACTCTTTTGGTATTTTCGATATCATTTAGGAACTTCGAAATTTTCAAAACATCGAAATTTTTCGATATATATCGAAAATCCGATATTACGATATGATTATAAAAGTGACATCGGCGATTTCGATGTCAAAAAAATATCGAGTTTTTGAGTATTTTCGATATATCGACGGACGTTATTATCAACCATTCTACTAAAAGCCGACAACAAGTCCAGAGTGACGACAAAACGCTGAAGAAAAGTTTCAAACACCTAAAAAACAGCAAATAAACCAAAGACTTATTAGAACTATGAGTGCTTTGTAATAGAAACAGATATGTGATGGCAAAACTTCATGAAAAGTCTGAATTTGTAACCAGTAAACAAACAAAAAATTACACGGAGAGCGGTCAGACGCCATCTTGGCTTAAATACCATGTTTAGACCGGTCCATCACAACACAATAGAGGGCGGGCGTCATGTAAAGACCTTCGACTGAGCACACAGTACAAGAAGGTCTTCCCATGATACCCGCCCTCTGTTGTATTTAAGCTCTTAATCTACCCGTTTCATAATGATGCGGGAAAACATTCCATTTATCCTGCCCCTGCCATTGATTGTCTATGGTTACGTTCTCATTCGTTTTTATAAAAAACAATATCTCATTTGACTCATTGAGTTGAGCAGTACAGAGTCAAACCCGTATTTCCGTTATTCGTGTAATAGCATGAATTCGCGCCGTCGCCAGATTTTATTTTCCGTGCATAGCTAGAAGTTCCTGCCATGGCACGAATTGAAAACTACGGTAGCTAATGCGGCCAAAACGCCTTACCCGCGGGACTTGTAACGTGTCTAAAAATGATCTACGCACTAAATACCGACAACTCACGACAACAATTTTTAAATGCACTTTAACAGAACATTTGAACATAAGTCAACCGTTGAATATATGCACAAGAGTCATATGCACCCAAATCATTTTCAAACTGTTGAAAAAATTGTATTTTTAATTGTATAAAAAAGTGTTTTCTACGCGAATTTAGTAACGACGTAATATCCGCCATGTTGTCTTTCGACGCACTTGGATGATTCTATTATACCGCAGGGGTGATACAATATGCAAGATGATTATTTACCTTTTGTTTTAATGTATTTCATGGAGTTTAAAACAATATTATATTTAAGTTTCCCCCTTTAACTTCTAATTCCAGAGTGGCGACTTAGTTACTTTCAAGAAATAAAAAATCAGCAGCTAAAACCAAAACGAAAAAAATAAACCTCAGCCCTCAGAAATAACCTCGTCCCCAGCGGTGTAATAGAATCGTCCAAGTACGTCGAAAGACAATATGGTGAATATTTCCGTTCGTTACTAAATTCAGGGTAAAAAAACACCTTTTTTTAAAGCTAAAAATACAATTTTTTCAACAGTTTGAAAGTGATTTAAATGCATGACTCTTGTGCACATATTTAACAGTTGAATTACGTTCAAATGTTCTGTTAAAGTGCATTTAAAAATGGTTGCCGTGAGTTGTCGTGAGGGGTTGTGAGTTGCCGACATTCTTTTATTTCTACCGACAGGTGCTAATTTGATTATTTACAGTCGTACCGTAGTTTCGCTGATATTTTCAATGGAAAATAAATTGCTGAATAAATTAATTTTGGGAACATTAGTTTGAAGTCATGATATTCAGTTAACTTTTTCCAACTTTTTGTTTAATTTTAATGACTTGGCAAATAATTTATTTCTAACCCAGGTTGTCTGTCGCCACATATTGTTTTTATTGACCCAGCGCTGTAACATCATGGCGGACGCTGAGAAGACCGGTGCGTACAAATTCTGACAATTCTACAAAAAAACGACAATGCACTGAATAACGAAAATATGGGTTGTTAGACTCTGTACTGTTAAGTAAATCAGATTCAGATACTTGTTAAAATTAATATTTAAATAAAGTTTATTTCATAACGAACATGACGAAAGAAAAACTGGTGGCATGATGCCGAAATTTTTTAATGACAAAAAAACATGAATGATTGAAACGTCAACATGGTCAACATCATCAATTTTTTGTATTATTATTAAATGTGTACTACTATTTTTTACAATTATAAATAATTAAGACATTTTACAGAAAGTGCCGTTAACTATTATATTTAACAATTTAAACAGTTGTCTTCAGTTGACGTTAACTTTTATGATGTCATATATAAATACTAAACATTATAAACTATGTTGGCATAAACTTATGCGCGTGTGTGGTAAAACTTTTCGTGAGTCAGTTGGTTAATATAATCATGGTTGCTGTCGTCGTCAGTCGAGTCAAGTGTCGCAAATACACGTATCGTCCATTGCCGAGCACGTACCGGCAAACCACCGGAATGGTTGCGGATTTTCCTTCAAGAAGAATGTACTATTTGTGTTGTTACTTACCACAATAACACTTGGATGAATAACAAATCTAAAACCAGCCTTCACCTTATCCTGATGGCATGGCCAGCATCCCTTGGCTTCGAAAGTCAGCAAGCATTGAACCGTTTTCTTACTCGTGCCCGGTTATGTCGTTCAGTATTCGGTACAAAACGTGCTTTCAACGTTTTGATTTGCAACTCCGATAAATAGCGCCCTCACCAGTTATTAAAACAACCCTCCCCGTCTCTCTCTCATCCCCCGATTCTGGTCTCTCATCAAACAGTTTGTCAGATCATCAGCTAGAGCAGGGGAGGGTGGCTCAAGGGCGTACACTTTTTATTTTAAATACAAAATTAATTTGTGGATCAACTAATATATGCGTTTATCATTCAGAATGCTTCAATCTTTGGTGTTTGGGTGGGGTGTCCCAGGGAACATCTCATCTGTTCAACAGAAAGAGGGCGCTGTTCGATGCGGCAACCACACTCGAGCCTCTCATTGCAATTTCCTATCGTCATCGATGATTATTAATTTAAAGTGAAATAGAATTGAACTCCGCCAATTTGTTTTCTATTTCTGAATTAGTTCTTCCTTAACTTAACATGCAGTGTTCTCTGTGTCCCAGCTTTTTCTTAAGCTTATAAACAGTTGTCAGGCTGGTGCAACTATAGAATCCAGGGCCACACTCATACGTCAACGCATCATCCAAGGCTGCGTGGATGCCCAGTCAGCCACAACGGACTAGCTTACCCACTTCGCATCCACGCATCCAGTCATCCAGACTCCCATTTCTCACTACTCCCCACCGATACCTCTATATATATATATATATGTTCCCCATTTATGCAAATGTTCCCTATTCAAGGATTATTTTTTAAAGGAAAAGAAAGCCCGAATTCCATTTACTTAATATTTATTGCCGCTATGCAAATGTTCCACATTCAAGGATTATTTTAAAAAGGGAAATAAAGCCCGAATTCCATTTACTTAATATTTATTGCCGCTATGCAAATGTTCACCATTCAAAGACTAATGTTAAAAAGGGAAAGAAAGCCCGAATTCCATATGCTGATAACTATTTTCTAGTAATTACCAATAGTGTCCACTGCCTTTAAAGACAGTTGACACTATTGGTAATTGTCGAAGACCAGTCTTCTCACTTGGTGTATATCAACAATGCATACAATAACAAACCTGTGAAAATTTGAGCTCAATTGGTAATTGAAATGGCGAGATAATAGTGAAAGAAAAAACATCCTTGTCACACGAAGTTGTGTGCTTTTAGATGCTTGATTTCGAGACCTCAAATTCTAAACTTGAGGTCTCGAAATCAAATGCGTGAAAAATTACTTCTTTCTCGAAAACTACGTAACTTCAGAGGGAGCCATTTCTCACAATGTTTTATACCGTCAACCTCTCCCCATTACTTGTTACCAAGTAAGGTTTTATGCCACTAATTATTTTGAGGAATTACCAATAGTGTCCACTGCCTTTAAGCCTTACTTTTACTTACATTTTAAACAAATGTCTGTTATCAAAGAAAGGGGAAAAAACTGTAATGCGTCGTGGCAGTACTTTGGCCATACATGGCCCAAATTATTATAGGAAAGAGGAAACAAAGAAATTCGACAATGGAGAACAGAGATTGAAATTTCAATCTGATTCGTTATTTTATTGCAACCCATGATCAAAACTTACATTAGACAACATACAAAAGCTTGGAGGTAGTACATTGAAAATCATTGCTTAGTAAAATCAGGTTACTGACCAATTAATTACTGTGTAATTAAACCACTTTTGACATAAAAAAAACACTTTATTGGAAATAAAATGGCGATCGCATCTTGAAGTACATTCTTACCTGTCATTTTAAGAATCTTCGCTTTTGCCATAAACCTAGTTGTCAAACTTTTTCAGCTGGGAACAAAATAAAGAAATATTGGCGGTTAAAAAAAGCATTGCGGTAAAAAAAATAAACTGGTTATTGACCCGTGGAAACGTAGACCTGTCCACCCAGGGTCCACATGGACAAAATGTAATCCAGGGAGACTTGATCAGATTGGGCACTGGGTGGTCTGTGGAAGAGGCAGGAGTGGCAGCTCAAATATTGTTTTGTGTAGCAGAAATGAGGATACCAGTCACAAATTGTGCACATGACATTCTAGTTTGGCTGGTAACCTTACTCTGGTAAGCATAATTTTGTTAAATTGCTATAGTACATGTACATAAGCTACTTTTTGTGCTTAAGCAGAACTTTCAAATTGAACCCAGACTTATTAGCAGCTTCTCACTAGTTGGGCAGCCTGTGCAGAAATGCATCATGCTGACTGATGATTATCTGCGCTTAGCAACTTTTTTTCTTCCGCTCTCTTCAAATGTCTCAAAGTGGAAGTTGCCAGCTGGGGCCAATATCTTAGAGCCAACAATCAACCAACATTGGTAATTGTCAAGGACCAGTATCCCTGCTTTATGTGACCCAACATATACAAATGAAATAAAGGACCTGTGAAACTTTCAGCTCAATTGGTCATTGGAGTCGCAAGAAATTGGAATAGTGTACGACCTTGCGTTTTCACTGCTTTCTTAAAAATACAAATTCATGTACAGCCTATCTATAGAACGCTTACATAAGGCGAAACGCAACGCAGACGCTGAGCTCATGCGCTTGTTTAACGCACAAAGAACAGCCATCGTCCAATCATTTGCCTCCTTTGACCTCAGAGAGGGCCCTTTTTGACCGCAGTGAGAGCGCTTTACGAGTGAGTAACGTCACATGCAAGGGGTCTATTGATGCAAATATTCGTTATAAATACCAACCTGAATCTTGCCAGCTTCTGAAGTTCAGCGTCACTAACAGTAACTACCCCAATGATAAAACTATCCTGGTAATTCTCCGCTGAGCTCCCGATACAAAAAATTCCTCATCCCTCACTTACCTCAGTTAAAGTAGCGGACACAATTCCCCTTAGCTAAATGAAAGACCATTCAGTGGAAATATCACATTGGCTAGATCAATTCGGAAACGATCTCACCCCTCACAGGTACCCATTTACCCAAGTATGGCCAAGTGTCTAGCTCAGGGACACGACCAGGACTCGAACCCACACTCTGCGGAACAGAAACACCGGAGCTTGACCTCGATGCTCAAATTCGCTCGGCCACAACACCCTGGGGCAAGGCTCCCTTTTTTCAATTTCAGCAACTTTCATAACAATTCAAAGGCAATGTAAGGTATCACAGAAGGAAGAAATGAAAGTCATTGACCCTTAGAGTTGAAATTCAAATCCTTTTTGATTCTCTTTAACTTTGTAAAAAAAAATATAAAAAAATTGAGCTGTTTCTTGTCAGAGTCTTTTACTATTTTTTGTATTTATACCATCTGTCCTTTTGGTTGGTTAGTTGTTTGCAACCGGCGATTATATTTTCTCTTCTTTGTACAATTAGTCATAGATTCCTACATTGTATAAAGAATACAAGATGCTAACAGAGTGAAACTAACTTCTTGATTTCTTTAAAAGCTAAAACCCAATTCATGAACTTGAATCCCGAAATGGGACGTTACTTTTTTTTCTTGTACATCAAGTGTTTCACGACACTTCATTTTTATTCTAATTGTGTACATGAATAACAGCAACAATGAAATCCTTACATACGAAACAAAAAGTATAAAAAAAGTTTGAACTAATGGCACATGAAGCTCTACAATCAAGTACTGTACTACAGCTAAACACTTTATGACGCCCACGATAATCACCAACAAGTCTACACAATTTTTAAAAAATTTATCTGAGCAGTGAATTGAATATAAGGTGGTTTAGTTACAAGTCCGGTCATGATTGTCTTGGCAACTTTTACAAAATAAAATGTTTAAAAAGTTTTGTAGCCTTATCATCAGCATTTATATATCCGAAACTGGAAAATTGTTTTTGGAAAATGTGTCTAACTCTCAGTGGTTTCTTCTTCATGATCTGAAAGTGGAACATTACAAACAAGGATCTCTTCAACTTCTTACAAATATCTTACAGCAGAAAGTTCAACAGCTCTTACTAAAAGTTATTGATCTAAAAACAGAAAGCTTTCAAATTCTGATTAACTAATTCATCTTAAAGAAGAAGATTCATGGAAACATATTTCTGATCTCAAATACATTAGTTACAAGTTGTGCAGTTAAACCTGAACGTTAAAATGAAGGTTCCAAGATAGTTAACTTATCAATCTTAAAGCAGTTCCAAGGTTATTGTTAACTCTCTGAGAAGGTTCCAAAAATACTTATTAAGTTCTTGATAATATCAAAGGCGATTCCATGGTTCTTATTATGTTATTGATCTTAAAAGTAGAATACTCTCAGGTTCTTATCAACTTCTTGATCATAGAGTACAAGGGTTGATGGTTCTTAACAACTTTGTTATCTTAACTCTGAAGGTTCCAGGGTTCCTATAAACTTCTTGAACTTAACTAAGGTTTAACTTAAAGCTGAAAGTTCCAAGGTTCTGATTAACATCTTGACCTTAAAGCAGGTGATTGTCTTCTTGAACTTAAGGCAGTAGGTTCTCATGTTCTTATTGACATCTTGTGTTCACAGGTTCTTACTATCTTATTGTTCTTAAAGCTGAAAGTTCCAAGGTTCTTATTAGCAGGTGGTGCCCAGGTTCTTTTTAAGATGTTGTTCTTAAAGCTGAAATCTTCCAAAGTTCTTGTTTAAGAAGCTGAAATGTTCCCAGGTTCTGATTTACTTCTTGATCATAAAGCTGCAGATTCCAAAGTTCTTTTTTAAGATCTGGATCTTATAGCAGAAGGTTTCCAGATCTTAAAGTTGAAGGTTCCAAGATTCTTATAAACTTCTTGAACTTAGAGCTGAAGGTTCCCAGTTAGTAACTTCGTGTTCTGAGAGCAGGTTGGTGCCCAGGTTCTTTTAAAGATCTTGATCATAAAGTTGAAGGTTCCAAGGTTCTTATTAACTTCATGTTCTTAAAGCAGTCTGCTTGATTCACTGATTTGCTCTTAGGGTGCGGTTCTCTGTTTCTAGAAATCTTTCTGTATCGCATCAAAGTTCCAGGTTTTGGGAGTGACTTAGGGCTCAAGGAATGCTTACATAACCATCACATAACGATCTCTATGAAAGGAAAAAATATATAGAAATGATGAGGATTCGTCATGAACTCTTAGAGATCAGGCAAAACAACAAACAGCTTGGCAGGTTTAGAATGGTTTTGGTATAAGATAAAGTAGGAGCCGTTTTCAAATATTCAGTTTTACAAGGCCAGTACATTTGTACAAGGGGGAAAAGGGGGGGGGGGAGGAGAAGAAGGGGGTCGAGAGTTTTTTAAAGAGAACAAATTATTTTCACATATTCATTTACAAAGCCAGTACACACTAGTGGACACCATGTGTACAATTGGTGATATATTCCGACAATCCTATACTCTCTTAACCCTATGTGATTTATTAGCTAAGGTTAGGGTTGAGGTTACATGTAGGTTAAGGGCTTGGAAATTACACACTATAGTTGTCGGGACATCAGGGGCTGGAACATATACGGTTGTCGGAACATAGGAGTGTCGGAACATAGGGGTGTCTGTAGAAAGCGGTGTAGGAACATAGGGGTGTCCAAACATAGGGGTGTAGGAACATAGGGGTGTAGGAACATAGGGGTGTAGGAACATAGAGGTGTAGGAACATAGGGGTGTCGGAACATAGGGGTGTCGGAACATAGGGGTGTAGGAACATAGGGGTGTAGGAACATAGGGGTGTAGGAACATAGGGGTGTAGGAACATAGGGGTGTCGGAACATAGGGGTGTCGGAACATAGGGGTGTAGGAACATAGGGGTGTAGGAACATAGGGGTGTAGGAACATAGGGGTGTAGAAACATAGGGGTGTAGGAACATAGGGGTGTAGGAACATAGGGGTGTCGGAACATAGGGGTGTAGGAACATAGGGTGTCGGAACATGGGGTGTTAAAAACTGTTTGTACAAAGGGGTGTTGGAACATACGGGTGTCGTAACATAGGGCTATTGGATCATATAGGGCTGTAGCTGTAACATTGGTAGCTGCTAGCGACCCTTCTAAATGTGATTTTTTTCTAGCAACAAGGGAGGCTCGCCCTGCTGAAGTACTCCACCAGGGACTTAACGTGGGTACTTTATCACTTTGTTATAACCAGTTCAAAACAGTTTTTGAACCAGCGATACAACTATGCACAGTAGGTTGGTTCCAAATACATGTACTCAACTAGCATAGTCCAACTATCATCGACTAAACAAGGTGCGGCCTAACTTCATCGAATGATGGTCAACGATAGTCCTTGCACGGTTTTCGCCAGGGCCAGTCTGGTAACATGTGCGTGTGATGGGTACGTGTAAGAACTCTAGCATGGCGAGCGACAACAATAATAAGGACATCTGAGGGGTAGGGTCTAATGTGGGTAGACGGTAGCCACTGATAGGCTCGAGGAAAAAAATAGACTGGTCCCTTTCCATGCATTGATAATTTACACTATTGGTGTCATTGTGTATACAGGGCATCCAACAACGATGGCTACAATGGGATGAAAAGGTCTAGTACATGTACATGGTGACTCGCATTACATTGTGACCAGTCTCTTAATAATGTTCAGACAGGAATAAGAAACCAAACTTCCAAATCACAAACAAATTCAGAATTCCGTGCGTTCCTTTTAGTATTACTAAAGGCCGGTTTATAGTCGGTCGCGCGATGGGCGCTTGATGGAAATCTTGACGCGCAATCCTAAGAAACCACAGTTCCACAGTTTATAGTCATCGCTGAGGCCTATAAAACTGTGTTTTTTTATGATCGCTGCATAAAGATTTCCTTCGCGCGACCGTCACGCGACAGACTATAACTCGGCCTTTAGTATGAGGATTCTCAACTCCCCCCCCACTATTGCAGACATGCAACTTTCTAATTGCAAAAAAAGAATGTGGCCGATCACATTTAACTTTTGAATCTGAACCACTTCAGAACCACTGTAGTGGTTTCAGTTTTCTATGACACTAATTCAAAAAAGAAAAAGAGGAAATCTGCTGATCAGTTGTATGCCTGCTGACTGAAATCAATTTGTAGTTGAGCATTTTTGTTTACATACCTTAAAAAACCACTCAATGGAGTCAGCTGAATTAGTACGGGCGGTATCTTCCGCCGCCACCACGCCCACCTCTGTAGTCTCCGCCACTGCTGTAGTCAGCGCCTCCATAACCACCTAGTCCAAAATAAACATCTTGAAAGTGTTAATAATAATCTTGGGTGACTGGTGCCCAACTCAATATTTGCTCGGCAAAGAAATTTGCTAACAGCTTCCTTGATGAGTTTAGGTCCTGCTGATGCCACTACCAGTTTTACTGCATTTCTGAAGTGCTGTTAAAGTACTGTATGAACGACAGTTGAGCGAAACAGACATCGTTAATGTCATGCTTCTCTTCTGCAAAATGGTAAACATAAACAAACTGGCATGTTGATGTCATTAGTGCTTAGGTCTACTTGAACTTTAATATAAATTTACGAGACTTGATACTTCACAGAGGTGATTCTCCCTCTATATGCCCCATTGCCCCCTGGTCATTGCCTTGGTGCTCTTTAAAATGCAAAAAAATTGTTTTTCACCTCATCAGCGAGGTGCCTTCTGCAGGAAGAAAGTTTTTCTTGCTGCTCCAACAACTTTGTCTTTAAAGTGGCAAGCAAAGTGGTCAATGTTTAACAAAGGGGATGTCAAAGACATTTTGAAAGGGCACCAAGGCAAAGACCTGGAGCATAAAAGCCAACACCTGTGGCAACAGAGGCTTAAGTGTCTGTCTCATGACAAGCATGTTAACGCTATAAGGTCATATCCGAATCAAGCGACTTCTGCTGCGGCTACAGTCAAAGGCTGAAACCACAACATTGAAGACCACACTGTTAAAGGGGTTTGGGTACTTTTTGTAGGACACAAATCACAATTTCACCAGATTTAAATTAAACTTTCATGGTTTTGAAGATAATAATGGTAGAAAGCTTCCTTTAAAACATTACCTGCAAAGGTGATGTTGTTTTTGAGAAATGAGTAAAACAGTGTCAGGAAAAGACTAAAAATGTTTTTACATGCTCAACAAAATTTTTGTCTCATCATGGAACGAAAATAATTTTTGTGACTTGTTCTGCATGTTCTACTCATTTCTCAAAAAATACAGCTTCTCAGAAAGTAACATTTTAAATAACGTCTCCATCATCATCATCATCAAACCAGGAAGTTACTTTAAATTAAAGCGGGCATTGTGTTTTGTGTCCTACAAAAACTACCGAACCCTTTAAAATGATGCTGCCACTAGCCACAGCCACTAGCTACAGCAACTTGCCACGTCAAGTCAGACACGATCACTCAATTTAAAACTAAACTACACGCAAATCAGGGATTCAAATATTTTTGCAAAATATGAAACCCTTTTTTTTTGTTTTAGCCCTTACCGTCATAACCACTATATCCACCACCGTATCCTCCAGAATTACCCCAGTCTGATAAATAAAAAAAACATACAAAGAAATTCCCCTTATTTAGAGAAATTAAATAAATGGGTGAAATAACGGGTCAACTGTCATTTCTCTTACATTACTGCAAGAGATGTGTTATTCTCATGGATGTGATAGCCTATTTAAAAAAAACAATGAAATGTGAGCGCAAAGCATGAAATCTTGAAAGAATGCATCAAGCTTGTGAGGGGAAAAGCCTGATAACAAATAATTACCTTTTTAAAAACACTACTCTGCAATCACGGGGCATTCTGTATCGTTTAATCTTCATGCTTTTCAAAAATTAATCTACTTGAATAAAACAACTAACGGATTTCCAGTTAAAAGTGGCAATCCTTCTTAAACCAGGCACTTTCCTGCAAAATTTCAAATGCTCGTTGTATCGAATCATTAAGAAGAATAGAGCTTCTAAATACTTAAGGCCTATGATGAAAGAATTAGGGTTGGGATGTTTACCTGTAGAAGGCACTGGATAGGTTTGGTAATTGTCAAAGACCAGTATTCTCACTTGGTGTATTTGGTGTATCCAAACATACATATGTAGAAGCATGAAATAACAAAGCTGTGAAAGTTATGAATCAATTTGTCATTGAAGTGGGAGAAAAAAATGCCCTTGTTTGCACAAGTTTGTGATATCAGATGCCAAATAAAAGGCTTCAGGCCTGAAGTCTTTTAATATTTTGAGTGAGAAATTACTTCTTTCTATATAAAAGAAATTACTTTACTTCAGAGGGAGCCGTTTCTCACAATGTTTTATACACGTATTATCAACAGCTCTCCATTGCTGGTTACCAAGTAATTTTTTATGATAACAATAAAATGGACAATTACCAAGTGTCCACTGCCTTTAATAATCCCCTTCAGTTTATTTATTTAAATGTAATTTATTTATTTGATTACACATGTTCAACAGCCCAATTAGCACAAACAAAACAAGAAGAAATAATCAAGTTTAGATGCGAAAGAAAAACCCCCAACTCCATTCGCAATCGGGTAGTAAATTTTATTACAAATTTACCCTGACAAAACAACTACAAGTCAGTGAAATGTACAAAACAAAAATAAAACTTTGAATGAGAAAATACAAATTAACAAATTTGTATAGACTACCCAGCTCAAAGTGGCTACAACACTGGACTTACTCTATACTGAAATTTATAAAGACTGTTTCCTTCTTCAAATTTCTTCCAGTTGGAGGGTTTATCTTTTGGACACGGCGTGTCGTGGCCGAGCAGATTCTGATGCTGGACTCAACCTAAGGGCCCAATTTCATAGGGTTGCTTAAAGCCATTGGACACTTTCGGTAATCAGTATTATCCAAAGGCCCACACTTTGTGTATCACAACTAACATATAAAATAACAAACCTGTGAAAATTTAGGCTCAATTGGTCATCGGAGTCGGGAGAAAATAACAGAAGAATCCACCCTTGTTTCCGCACGTTTTAGCCATGTCATGACATGTGTTTAAAATAAATCTGTAATTCTCGATAATGAGAATTGTTAATGGTTTTATATTTTCTCAAAAAGTAAAGCGTTTCATGCAATAATATTTCAAGAGAAGTCTTTCACCATTACCTTCTGCAAACCCTGTAAGTTATTTGTAAATCTGTGATTTTTTTGTTTCTGTTCCGAAAGTGTCCAATGGTTTTAAGTACAAAATACTGTATACAAAGTCCTTGCTTAGAAATAAAAACGATTTGGTAACCAGTCACGTATTTTGGCTGGTAACCTCATTTTGGTAGGCATAATTTTAGTGTGTTCAGCTAGTTTGTGCACTTACGCAGCTTTATGAAATTGAATTTGAGTCCCGGCCAAACAGAATAACCATCAATGCAGCCTCCTTTGAATGGAACATAAAGCTGAAAGTCCCATGTATTGCGAAGTGAATGTAAAAGAACCACGTGCACCGAAAGAATTGACCCAGGTATGCCTGGTTTTATTGGCTGCATATTGCGCCACAGCACTAAGTAAACCATATGGTTCACTATGTAAAGGAACAGGTCTTATACTTTAAATCGTAGCTCCACCAATTGATACCTTGCAGGCGCTTTGAGACACCAACATCGGATGTAATAATGCGCCATTATATAACAACTGCAGTGACATTACTGCAAGATACATTCTGAACATGGTCAACCACTTTGGGAGTTGTACAGAATTGCAAAGCTATTGTAAGCGTGTCTGACAAGATACTTCACGGAGGCAACGGAGGCAATTGCCTCTACGCCCCCTGGTCAATGCCTTAGTGCCCTTAAACTCTAGAAATTGGTGCCCTTAACCAAGTAGAACATGTCTTGGTGCCCTTGCCCTTTTACAAAAATGAGCATACAGGCCTGCACAGGGAAGAAAAACTTCATTCTTCAAATTTCATTCAATTAAAAAGGACAAGACTGATGGACAATCTTCAAGCAATTGGAATATTTTCATAAGGGCACCAAGACAAAAGGCCACGATGAGGGCAGTCAAGAATCTTGATGATAGTAAACGCCTTTTCAGGACTTACCGTCATAGCCACCACCACCTCCTCCTCCGTAGCCACCACCACCACTGCCGTAGCCTCCACCGTACGAGCCCCGCCCGCCGCCACGCCCTCCACCACCACCACCACGCCCATAGCTGTCTCCTCCATAGGAGTTGTAGCCACCTCCGTAACCTCCTTGGTAGTCTTGCCCACCGCCATATCCACCTCTGCCGCCGCCACGACCACCTGAAACAATAAATAATTTGTAATAATAACCAGTTTATATATGCGCTTTTCACACCTGCAGGGCATCTCTAAACGCTTCCAAAATTAAATACCCATGTGGCCGATTTCACAAATGCTAGGATTAATCCTATCTCGAGCTAGGACGAGTAACTCGTCCTAACTAAGGATGGGTTCAATGCGTCCTACGCCCTCAGATAGGGAACTTGACTAGCCTAAGTCCCAAGATTAATCGTTAGTTGGGATGAGTTTGGTGAAATCGACGGCTGGTCACTGGGTCTTAATTCATTATTTAATTCATCTCAGCTCCCTGGGGAGTGGGGAGTATACAGCCTGTGCAACAAATATGCGCTACTCGGCTAAATCAATCATAAGAACCATCTCTGCCCTCACAGGTACCCATTTACCCCTGGGTGGAGAGAAGCAGGTAGGGACTGAAAACTAAAGCTACAAAGTGCCCCTGGCAGGATTTGAACTAGGGTCCTAAAGGTTAGAGTGTGGGGGACAAAACACCACTTCAGAAGCATTGGAGTCCATTGTCTCAATTGCTCCATTGTTGTTAAACAAAGTATACAGGTTGGCATGGCCAGTTGGCATGGCCGTTGGCATGGCCGATTGGCATGGCGGCTGGTTGTTAGCAAAAAAATCAATCGTTAACGTTAAATCAAATGTTAAAGGATTTCGGTACTTTTTGTTACACAAAACACATAATTTTTGTCTCTGAGACAAAAATTATTTTCATGATATTGTTTTACTAACTCAAGCTTACAACACTTTAGCAAGTAATTTTTTCAGGGAAGCTTTCTACTATCAGTATCTTCAAAACTGTGTAAGTTTAGTGTAAAACTGAAGACACTGTGTTTTTGATTTGCATTTATAGCTTTGTATAGTTTTCCAACCTTGGTTGGCTAAAACTCAGGCTGTGATGTTGCAATAGTAAGGTCTACATCGGAGATCTTTAAACTCACCACGTCCTCCACGACCACCACGGGAGCCTCCTCTTCCCCCAGATTCATTTTCTCTCGGCGTGGCTTTCTTAGCGACGATCTGGATACCGTTTATGTCATGCTTCTCCATGACTGTAACGAAAGAACAGAATCACATAGTTTGATCGTTTCAACGCTCAATCATTATTTCTTTTTAATACCCACTTGCCAGTGATTAGTAGATTTGGGGTGGAACTGGGATTAAAAAGGGTGCAACACAAACCCTAACATCCAGGGCTCAAGTACATGAAGCCTGTTAGGCATAAAAACTTGCTAAGCACATAAAAAAAACTTGCTTAACAGAAACTGGTTGCCAGCCAAAATTCCTACAACATCACAGATTTCTTACTTTATGCAACTTGGAATATACCAAGTGAAAGTACTGGTCTTTGACAACTACGAAATGTGTCAATTTCCTTGTAATATATCAATTGAAGGCATAATTACTTGCTAATTTGTCCACCATGTGGCGACTGGTCATCTCGATGAAAGCAAAGCCTTTTGGTACTTCAGTTTCCCTGTCTTTGACAACATCCACCTTGACCACTTCACAGCGGCTGCAGGAATTGAAGTAATCCCTCAGGTCGTCTCCGGTCAAGTTCTTGTTCTTGAAGCCGGCGACGAACAGCTTCTTTGTGACGTTGTGATCAAATTCTTGCTGAAAAGGCAAAAATCATACACAAAAGTATTAGAAGTTAAAAACTTACTTATCAGCAATCAATGGAGAGATGTTGATAGTATTAAACTTTGTGAGAAACAGCTCCCTCTGAAGTAACATCGTTTTTCGAGAAGTTATTTCTCTCTGAATTTTAGGGCCACTGATTTTCCGTTTCAGAAAAGTGCAAATTCCGTTTGGCAAAAACATGAATTCCGTTTCAGGCACAAAAAATTCCGTTTCATGTTTTTTTAATTAGATAAAAGGTTGTTTAATACCCAGGGACATACTTATAAAAATCAATTTGAGATAAGTTGCACTGTTGACTTCGTAAAATGTTCATTTGAACTGACAAATTTCAAAAAATACTTTTTTTTATAATTGTGGATTATTTTGTATACTGCTGTTCTAAAAAGGTTGCACTGTGACTGCAGTATCAATGCACATGATGTGATAGACTTGATTCCAAGTCTAAAACTGCAGTTGATTCTCTGCATCAGCCACATTGTAGTCTAATGACAGGAGTGTATCCACAAGAGGGCGCTGTTTCAGCATGATCAAAGACTTGGGAACAAGTCTATGGACGTGACCATTCTCCATCCACAAACAAAATGTCAGCCATTTTGTTTTCGCTTTGGCGACAGAATGTTGACAGTTTACGGTTTTATTTTAGACCTTTCCGAGATGAAAAAACATTGTATGTGTTCTTATAGATCATAGGTAAGCTAGTTTGTGTATTATTGTTGGTAAAAGAGAGGGAGAAAATGCAATTTGGGTGAACAAAAAATGTTTAAAACGTGCCGCGAATAATGCCCTTCGCTTAACCATGTTAACAACGTGTGTACATCATGTGTGTAAACATTGAGGATGGTGTGAAGTAGAACAGAATGATCCACGGTTACGATCTCGTACTTTTTAATGGTCTGATTTCTGATGCCTTTTTAGTTTAACAAAAAGAATCTTAATAAAGAATGCAATTTCAATAGTTTTGGCGTCAAGAAAAAAAAAAAAAAAAAAAAAAAAATCAAATTTTCTGAAATCCCGTTTTCCGTTTCAAAGGGCGGATTCCGCGAATTCCGTCCGTTTTCCGCGATCGCGGAAAATCAGTGGCCCTAGAATTTGATTCGTGACCTCTGAATTTGATTTTGAGGTCTCAAATTCAAGCATCTGAAAGCACACAACTTTGTGTGACAAGGGTGTTTTTTTCTTCCATTATTATCTCGCAAATTTGATGACCAATTGAGTTCAAGTTTTCACAGGTTTGTTGGTTAGTGCATATGTTGAGATGCACCAAGTGAGAAGACAATACCAAAGGTGTCCAGTGTCTTTAAGCGGCTCTAAGAAACTGGTCCAGGGATCCCCATATTTGAGCTCTAACATGTATAGTACTTACATCTCTTGGTGTAGCTCTCTTCACCTCGACTTCTTTTCCGTTGATGCTGTGTTTTTCATTGTTTTCTTCATTCTTATCAAAGACCACATTGTCAGCTTCATCTATGCAGCTCATTGTGACGAAACCAAACCCTCTGGATCTCTGTTCGTTATCCTTGATAACGACGCTATCAGTGATGGTACCATACTGTGAGAAGTACTCCTTCAGCTGTTCCTCAAAAGTCTCTGCTCTGCTCAGACCCCCGACGAACAGCTTGCAAAGCTTCTCATCCTAGGATGAAAACATCATTTACAAATCATTCAAATATAATTTTTATTTGTTTATTACACACCACAATAGATGGGTTGCAATACGCGTCGATGACGGCCATCTTTGATGTACTTTACGCTTGAAAAGTGCACGCGTGTACGCGCTGCGCGTGACTCTCGTGCAGTTTTTCCTGTTTTCACGGCAAACGAGAAAGTATGGTTTCCCGGTGAAGCCATACATGGAAGAAACATCTGCAGTGACTACAACAAGTGTTCTTTGAGACTCTGTGTATGACTCTATAGCCAGCAGTTGCCTTCATTTTATTCAAAATATTTGTTTATTAAATTTTTTAAATTACCATGGTAAATTATTTCTTATTATTTATAATAAAGTGTATAAATAAACAGTGATAATTGAATCAACAAGCTGATGTTTAAATTTTAATATTAATAATAGTATTGATACGAGGGTTACAAAATAAAAATATTAGAAAATGATATAATATTTAGACACATGGCTTCTTTAAGCCTCGGTATTTTTTTTAAGAATGCTCAGCAAAAGATTCAGTCACATGATTTTGATCATCTTGAATTGTGAATTGAAATAGCGTTTGATGAAACTTTTTCGATGGGCAAATATTTTTATATGGCCTCAACATTATGACATATTTTTGTACCTTGTAGTAGAAATGCCAAAAATACCAAACTTTTTGCATTTACAAGTGCAAATGACCAGTGGAGCCTTGCGTGTTTCTAAGTTTTGGTCAAGGGAGAGGAGACTCTTTGCGTGGCAAATAAAACCACACAATTTTTATCTAGGGAACTGTTTACATCGCGCACAGAGAGGTAAAAGATTTGCCACGATTTTAGGGACACCTCGAAAACAGGACCTCCTACGATACAGAAAATTTTGACATTTCGAAAAAGGAATACAGCGCCCCATTCAGTTACTGACTGGGTCTAGTTTTCAATGGTTTTCTTAAAATAAATAATAAACAGAAGAGAATAATAGACTTGTACGACGGCAAATGATGACCACAGTTAAAAAACAAACGCCTAAAACCCTAAGCCTAAATTATTAGTTATTTTTAGTTTTATATCATGGAGGTGTAACTACTAATTTGAAGAACGCTATACATTTTATTTTGTTGAAAAGTCACATGTAATTGTGCACACAAATTGCCAACAAGTCTTTGTATTGTCATTCACAACGACGAGTCAGTTCGAACACGATTTAGCAGAACTGCAAGCAATTTTCATCGGACATGCACGACCCAAACCACCAGATTCAGGCTTATAACAACGCCAATATCATTAAATAATTAGTGTCATCTTATTCTTACCGAATTGTTTCCCCTGTCCATGGTTTTCGCACGTGTTTCTGACGGCTTCTGAGGACAAAATTTATACAAAATGGGCGCTAAGCCGAAAAGGACCGGGGACGCGCTTGCGCTTTGTGTGTGTGTGTTGGACGGACGACCCCCCACGTTGTCTCATCAAGTTGAGCCCGGTCTCAACTTGAGTTGACGGCATACACCGCAAACTACCGTCATTTTATACCGTCACCTTGAAGCAAAACTATCTTTGTTTGGCATTCTAGATCACGGCCCAATTCTGCTTAGCAAAGTTCTTGGCTAAGCAAGTTAGAAATGACCAGGGTACTAGTCGCAACAATAGTAACGGTATATGAGTGACGTTTGTCTGGTACCCTTTTTTTGCTAAGCAACCGTTTTTTGTGCTAGCGCTAATCAGCTTTATGAAATTGGGCCAACCTCCCCGTTTTTAGATGTTGAAACATTCAGGTTTAGATAATGTACATGAACCAGAAATACAAAGCTACAGGTTTTGATCAAATTGTAGTAGGAGGCTTTGAGAAAATCATGCAAGGAAAATTACTGAAAAAAATTTCTGTGCGGAGACATACCCAATTCGAAAGATTTTGGGAAATGGGCCCCCTGAAACTATTTCTGAAAATAATGACGTCACCATTTTGCCCAAAAATCATTGATTACACTCAAGATAGCGGTTAGAGAGTTCAAATTAAGACCTGACAACTCGGTCTTAACATAGGGCTCTATGGTATACATGTATTAAGCATCAGTCAGGAAGATACATGTACATAAAATTATGTCAAGTTTACATTCAAAATCAGGGCTACTATTACAGGGCCCCCTACTCTAGGGGCGAGGAATTTATGCCCAGATGTAGACCTTACTCAAGACAAGACACTTCGTCAGCACTGAACAGTTTTTTTGCCTTTGTTTATTTTCAAATATCACAACATACAATCACAAAACATACATGCATTGAGGTACAATGGGTGAAGGCCACCACGAAAAACCCATAGGCTTATACAAAACGCTAGGATTAGTCCTATATCGAGTTAGGACGAGTAATTGAGTAACCCTTCCAAACTTAGGATACGGTGTGGCAGTTTCAACTTTCTGCGTGTTCAGTTTTGCGAATGACCAAATACGGTCACATTACGACATGCGACGCCTGCGAAAGTAGTCAATTTTTAGTGCCGTACCGAGTCCCGGCAAACTGAACACGGCAGAAGACTGAAACCGCCACAACGGAACTGACCTCGTTTTAAGTCCTAAGATAAATCCCAAGTTAGGAAGAGTTTGGTGAAATCGGCGCCTGGTCCCTATAGTAATTGGTTTTAGTTTATAACAATAATACCAATACCAATTGATGAAGTAACAATTCAGAGAAGAAATGTTAACTCGGCTTAATACTTGGTCAATGTAGTACACGTCCCATGTTTCATTATACAATTGGTGCACGATGTGACGGGGTCCATGGCGTTTTGTACACTCGAGGGGGAAAATGGAACCCGAGGCAAAGCCCAGGGTGCCATTTCCCCTCGAGGGTGTACAATACCTATGGACCCCAGTCACAACGTGCAACAATTGTTTTGTTATACCTTTGTATAATTGTTATTCCTCTTCTCAAAGTTCTGTTGTCATCTTCAAACATTATTAAGACAGAGCAATGCATAGCTGCGTGTTTCGTACAGCGCTTGAAATCGAACATACTTTATTATTTGTTATGTAGTGTAGGGTGTTGAACTTAAAGACACAATTTATTAAAATGATGATTGCACATGTACTAGTATTATAGCATATTATCTAAAAATTGATAATCCCAAACGCTAATGGGTAAAAATAAAATGTGATTCTTACCAAACACTAATGGGTAAAAAAAATGTGATTCTTACCAAGGCAATTAATAATTCAGCACAAGGAATTCAGCATAAGAAACTGTTGTAATTTTGATTAATTTAGCAGAGTGATTAATCTATGGTTTATGGTTTAATTACTTTTAAAAAGCATACCACTGAATTGTGCCACTGTTCACTATCGTTAAAATAATCACAATAATATTATTAAAAAGCTTTACAATAGAAAATACATACTAACAAATTTATAAACTCCAAAACAAAGGCCATGCAGATGTGCAATTGTTTTGGGTTTTTTGTCACAACTGGTGTGTAACACTGCAACCAATGGTTGCCCACCATTAAAAATGATTAAAATATACAATGTATTAAAACAAACAAATTATTTAATAGTAGCAGTTGCATAGACCTTATCGCAAATACCAGTGCGCAAGCGCAGACTGTTGAATGAGGTGCATTGTGGGATATACATGTATATGGATCAAATTTGGATACCAGCAAGACCACAATGCACCCGATTCCAAGCTTTACGCGCCCGCCCCGGTATTTGCGAAAAGGTCTATAGTGATAAAAAATGTATAAAATGGTTTTACTAGAATAAAAAGAGTATTGGTCCTGAAATTGAAGGCTTCAGCGTTGAGCGGACATCACTGAGAGGACGAGTCGTCATCACGACACCAATATTAGCATTGATCTGTAAAGAGAAAACAATGATTTCAGAGTATCACAAAGAAAAATCTACTATAGAGCGGAATTTGACCCATTGACCTCCGGATCAATTTGCCAGCGCACTACCAGCTGAGCAATCTAGCCCTGTGTTGGCGGTCTCCCTTTCAAAATCCAAAGAAGCAATTCCAAGTATTAATGACTGGGATGTTCACTTTGGCTTTAAGGCAGTGGACACTATTGGTTATTACTCAAATTACCTATTATCATAAAACCTTTCTTCATTAT
Source organism: Asterias rubens (assembly GCF_902459465.1). Lineage (NCBI taxonomy): Eukaryota > Metazoa > Echinodermata > Asteroidea > Forcipulatida > Asteriidae > Asterias > Asterias rubens. The sequence continues at coordinate 10,649,139 of NC_047077.1, forward strand.
GAGTAATGGGGAGAGGTTGATAGTATAAAACATTGTGAGAAACAGCTCCCTCTGAAGTGACGTAGTTTTCGAGAAAGAAGTTGATTTCCACAAATTTGATTTCGTGACCTCCAATTTAGAATTTCAGGTCTCAAAATCAAGCACCTGTATACTATTGGTAATTGTTTAAGACCAGTCTTCTCACTTGATGTATCTCAACATGTGAATTAAATAACAAACCTGTGAAAATTTTAACTCAATGGGTCATCGAAGTTGCGAGATAATAATGAAAGAAAAAACACCCTCGTCACACGAAGTTGTGTGCTTTCAGATGCTTGATTTCGAGACCTCAATTCTAAATCTGAGCTCTCGAAATCAAATTACAGGTAGTGGAAAATTACTTGATTCTCAAAAACTACATCACTTCAGAGGGAGCCGTTTCTCACAATATTTTATGCTATCAAAATCTCCCATTACTCGTTACCAAGTAAGGTTTTATGCTTACAATTATTTTGAGTAATTACCAATAGTGTCCACTGCCTTTAATGATTTGGGACGTTAACTTTGACTTAAGTCACAAGCCAGTGATTCAACAGTTATTGTGATAGTGGCTTGACTTAGGGTGGATCCATACCAAAATCTTCCCGAAAATGCCACCAAAAATGTTTCCATCCTTATGTTCTGGGTACAATCCAATTAGAGGCATATTGATGAAGGAAACAGAAAGAACATATAGGGGTGTCAGAACATGTTGCGTCAGAACATAAGGGTGTCGAAACACAAGGGTGTCGAAACACAAGGGTGTCAAAACACAAGGGTGTCGAAACACAAGGGTGTCGAAACACAAGAGTGTCGAAACACAAGGGTGTCAGAATATGGGGGTGTCGGAGCATAGAGGTGTCGGAGCATGGGGGTGTCGGAGCATGGGGGTGTCGGAGCATGGGGGTGTCAGATCATGGGGGTGTCAGATCATGGGGGTGTCAGATCATGGGGGTGTCAGATCATGGGGGTGTCAGAACATGGGGGTGTCAGAACATGGGGGTGTCGGAACATGGGGGTGTCGGAATATGGGGGTGTCGGAATATGGGGGTGTCTGAACATAGGGGTGTCTGAACATAGGGGTGTCTGAACATAGGGGTGTCTGAACATAGGGGTGTCTGAACATGGGGGGGATGTCAAAACATAGGATGTCAAAACATAGGGGCGTCAGAGCATAGGGGCGTCAGAGCATAGGGGTGTCAGAGCATAGGGGTGTCAGAGCATAGGGGTGTCAGAGCATAGGGGTGTTGGAATATGGGGGTGGCGGAACATAGGGGTGTTGCAACATAGGGGTGGCGGAACATAGGGGTGTCAAAACATAGGGGTGTCAGAACATGGGCGTGTTAGAACATAAGGGTGTCCAATTATATAGGTGTCAGGAAATAGGCATCATAGCTTAGGGGTGTCAAACATAGGGGTGTCGAGACTTGAAGGTGTTAGAACATAGGGGGTGTCAGAACTTAGGGGTGTCAGAATTTATTGGTGTAAAAACTTAAGCGTCAGAAACTTATGGGGTGTTTGGACACAGTTGTGTAATCAACAATTTCAGGAGTATCTTCTTTGGGCTCAACACCATTGAATAACGGATTCTTACCTTCAACGATCTTTTTAGCATATTGTGTGTTCTTGGAAAACGCCTGTTCTGATGAGCATTCAACAAATGGTTGACACTTACTTAAAGTCTTCAATCACCTGTTATTAATCCAATTACCAAAAAGAAGATATAAGTATTGTGTAAATACATGCATCATTTACAAGGTACTCAAGGGGCTGAGCATATACAAACTTTCAGAAGAAAAGGGTTTTTAATGAAGTGATGAATTCTGAGAACCAATTATGTAGCACCTTGTAAGGGTTCCCAGGTCGAAATTCCAGTTGAACCTAGTTAAACTGGGTTTAACTGGAACTAGTTGAAACCAGTTGATAAACTAGTTAAACACAGTTAAAACCAGTTGGTTTAATACGGAAAATGGACAGAGACCAACTGGTTTATAATTTGAACCTAGTTGAACACAGTTAAACCTAGTCCAAACCAGTTGGTTAATATGGAAAATGGACGAGTGTGATCACTATCCAGTTGAACCAGTTGACCCCAGTTAACTAGGTTCAACTGGAATTTTGACCTAGGGTTTACAAGGTGCTAGGGCGCATACAGCAGCCATACCCAGGAATCCCTTTTTTTTTTTTTTATAAGTTCACCGAGTTCTTTTACATGCTTTACACAACATCACCAACGGCTTTATGTCCCATCCAAAGGACAAAGCAATGGTTAAAGGCAGTGGACACTATTGGTAATGGTCAAAGACTAGCCTTCACAGTTGGTGTATCTCAACATATGTATAAAATAACAAGCCAGTGAAAATTTGAGCTCAATCGGTCATCGAACTTGCGAGATAATAATGAAAGAAAAAACACCCTTGTCACACGAAGTTGTGTGCGTTTAGATGGTTGATTTTGAGACCTCAAGTTCTAAATCTGAGGTCTCGAAATCAAATTCGTGGAAAATTACTCCTTTCTCGAAAACTATGGCACTTCAGAGAGAGCCGTTTCGCACAATGTTTTATACCATCAACCTCTCCCCATTACTCGTCACCAAGAAAGGTTTTGTGCCAATAATTACTTTGAGTAATTACCAATAGTGTCCACTGCCTTCAAGTGTCCACTGCCTTCAAGTGTCTTGCTTAAAGGGACACATTGCCTTGGATCGGACGAGTTGGTATATAAATGTAAAAGCGTTTGTAACTGTTTGCTACAAAATGCATATGGTTTGAAAGACGTTTTAAAAATAGAAAACAGTAACCCACACAAAATGCCCTAAAAATTGCGTGGTTTTCCTTTTATTTTCCGAACTCACATGGTCCACCATTTATGAGAGTCGACAATTTGAGAATTTTTATTGAGAAACATTGCTTAGATATTGAATGTTTCTGCATTGAACTTTGAAGGAACATCACAAGCCCCCCGGCAAGGATTTCCCTGGACACTTGCCAACTGGTCAACCAATTTCATGGCTTTGCTTACGTAAGAAAAATTTACCTTTGTGGAAGCAGGGAATTCTGCAACTACGTCCAATATACATGTACTTCACAGTTGGCAAGAAATTATGGCTTGTGCACACACCAAGCTTTTTTAGGCATACTCCGCTCACACTGCGAACACAGATATTTGGCACTTGACAAGCAAGCAAAAATTGGTAATCGCAAGAGCAGAAATCGGCACGAAGCTGAAACATAAATTGGCGCCAGTTACTTCAGTGTTAAAAGGCACTCCCATTGAACCTGAATTATGATCAAGTTAAAGGCAGTGGACACTATTGAAAATTACTCAAAATAATTATTTGCATAAAACCTTTCTTGGTGACGAGTAATGGGGAGAGGTTGATGGTATAAAACATTGTGAGAAACGGCTCCCTCTGAAGTGCCTTAGTTTTCGAGAAAGAAGTAATTTTCCACGAATTTGATTTCGAGACCTCAGATTTAGAACTCGAGGTCTCGAAATCAACCATCTAAACGCACACAACTTCGTGTGACAATGGCGTTTTTTTCTTTCATTATCTCGCAAGTTTGACGACCAATTGAGCTCAAATATTCACAGGTTTCTTATTTTATGCCTATGTTGAGATACACCAACTGTGAAGGCTAGACTTTAACAATTACCAATAGTGTCCACGGCCTTTAAAACAATAGTAACGGACCAATGAACAAAAAAGCTGACTGGTACTGCCAGCTAGTCACCGAGAGAGTTTAGCTAAATCCCCAAGAGAGTTTAGCGTAATCCATTCACCAACACATCTAGAGCAGAAATTACGCACTCGCACAGAATGTGGAGAATACAGATCACCAACACAGAATGCGGTGAAAGCAGAGCCACTAAATTGTACAGAGTGACTCTATGGTCTCTATGCGCAGAAATCCACAGTAATCAAACAAAATTGGGCTTAGCTCGATACCAACCTTTACAATCGCCGCTCACATTGTGGTCTCAAGCTTGAAAAGACAAAGCTTGCAGAGGTAGAAACGTTCCATAACACAGATGTTGGTTGAAAAGCTAATCCCTTATAAGAAGCTAAATAAAAGATCATTCAATAAAAACACATTATAATTTGGGTTATTGCCAACTGTCCGACAAATAGATTGCATTTGAACTTTTTTATCTGCACTTGATTGTTCACTATAAATTAACTAGACACATTCTTTAAGATCGCAATAACAAACCGTTAGGAGACACTTCTGATATATTATTTTTTCAAGTTTTGTAGAAAATCTTTTATCTACAATGTGAAACAAGCGCTTTTTTTTCTCGAAAAAAAATCATTACTAAAAAAATTGTGCTACCGAATCATTATTTTAACAGGGCATTTAAAGAGTGAATTGGTGCATTTTAAAATAAATTTCATCAAATTCTCTAATATCACATTTACAAAACAGCAATGCGAGTACATGGTTCTGTGACACAACTAACCTGTATAAGTAATATTCCGCTAGGTGATCATGTTAATTGTCGTCGAGTCATATACCCATCACATAATATACCACAAAATGCAAGTAAGAGAGCCAGATAACAATTCCGAGGCGAGAGTCATTAACAAAAAAGGCTGAAACTTGGATCCAAATGCAAATTATGTTGAAATGATGCTGAAATGATGCCATTTCTACCTTTTGATAACCCCTGGGAGATATAAATTCCAAGAAGCTTGAAGGAACATTAACCAAAGCACTAGAGAAGTAATCCAAAGAGCAGGATTTCTGCATTTGTGGAAAAAAAATACATGTATTGTCCGATTTTCCGTCACCAGTCTGAATTCAGATAAAATTCTAAAAAATCTCATCCCTGACAATTGTACTTCTTTCTATGATGCGTTGAAGAGGCATGTACTAGTAAAAGCTTCATCGCGGTTTTTGGGTATATTCAAGTATTCAGGTATGTACCGTGAACATGTACTTTTGTTGTATGTAATTCTGAAACCAGGTGACAAGAGCATTGGGGAGTAAATCTGCCTAAGATAAAGGCCGTTACTTTTCACGAAACAAATTATTAGAAGAGCTCCTCACACCTCCCTCATAGGTCCTTTATCTCTATCATCTATTCACACTCGACCGTAGGGTTGGCATTTTAGCCTGCTAGTGTCAAACAACTTTATATTTTGTTTGCAACCAAAAAGGTTTCATCTTTAAAGATTCCCCACATTCTACATGAACAAAATATTTGAATCTTAATGTTTCAGGATTCCAAAAAATACTAATGTACACGTACTTGAGATTAATGTCACTTGCCGGATATAAAAAAACGTAGGGGAATCTATTCAGACATGCAAACTTCATCAAAGAAGGAGTAGGACTAAAATGGCCACGATGTGCGTCAATATTTATGCAGTTCTTTTCAGTTTGGCATGGCAAATGACTGTTCAAATATTAGGCCATTTTGTTTCAAAATTCATCCCCTAACCCTTTTTAGGCTCGTTAAATGTGGACCAATCTATTAGCCCCTCCCAACAACAATAAATTATTTTTATCTTCATTTTTTTTTTTGCCTTTTACCAAAAATGGCTTTGTAAAGTGAGGCAGGTCAGGTTTGGACTTTTGAGAACAGCACTCCCTCGTTTGTGGTTAAAAAAAAAAGGAAAAGAAGATGTCTTCTACAAGAGATTTCGAAAATAAAACTCTTCGAGTCATGGCCAAAAGTCTTCAGTTATTAGTCATCTAGGTGAAATGAAACTAAGAAATGAAACTATCTTTCTATTCTATTGTACTATATTAAAGTGCAGTCTTTGACGGAACAAAAAAAAGTATCCGAGTTCGAAGTTTTACATTAGGTTGTACATGTAGCTGTTTATTTGATATCATAAAAAAACGGTAAGCAACAAATTTGAATACTTGTTAAAAAACAAAAAACTAAAAAAAAGTGTCGAACTTGAGCTCGACACTTTTTTTTCAACAATTACTAGAATAACAATGTGACAATATTAACATTAATGGCAATAAAATGCGACACATTAAATAAAATGACATTTCATGATGTTTCCAGGTCTCCAATGATTGACATTTTGTGACTGTCATGTCCCTCAAACCGACACCTAAGCTTGAATATTACGACACTTTGATCATTCTAACATACTTTGGAAAAGGAAACTTTGTTTTGTTTGTGGAAAAGTCATGTCTACGTTTATAAAATGATCATAAAAATAAGTTACACAATGAAAGAAAACACTGCCCTGAAAGAGCAGTTAACGCAATAATTAATCAAACATTTAGCATTTCACGATACACACAGGTTACAAAATACAGTCGACTATCTTATGATTATCAATATGTACAGGATTTAAGAAAAAAAAGCTTGACATGAAACGGTAGTTGGGCTGCACTGTGGATGTTACTAGAGATATGAAACGGCAGTTGACAAAACGTAAGTTCCCAAAAGGATCATACATAGAATCCCAAAATTCAAGTGCTGTTACATATTCAGTACACGCTTAGTTATTGAATATTGATTATGTAAATAAGTGGAATGGACTTGAGATCAAGAATGCGAGTGTTTTCTACATTTTGTTCAAACGGTCTCTCAACGAAAAATTGGTTTTTTTTTAAGGGATTTATTTTGGGTTAATTTCCGGCCCAAACATCCATCCCTGAATTCTAATACTTGTTTAAGTCTATTTCACTGGTACATGTACATTTATTATTAAAAGAATGCTTTAAAATGTTTTAGACATTGCGCTTAAACTTCAGGAAAGCAAGACATGACTAAGTTTACTAGGATGTATTTACAAGATATAGCAGTGGGCAAACTTATATGCAAAACAACTTCAAACAGCTTGTGCAACAATTTGAAAAATTTCGGATGTCTTTTCCCAAGTTACTTGTCTAGTTTGCTTTCTGAAAGATCATAAACAAAAATACATTATAGTGGACGGTTTGAAAGTCTCTATCTAGATCGTAATTGGAAGTAACTTTGCAAGAAATGAAGTAAGCGCCTCAGTCTGATGCAAGAGCACCGTTTCAAGGTTCATGTCTAGATATCGACTTTTAAGCAATCCGCAATTTATTTGATGGAAGAGTCTAACAAACCGATATACTAGGCTATGACATTTTGTAAGATTCTTGGTCCTAAATCTAAAAGCAGGTTGCAGTTAAATGGAATTGGCAAAGTATTTTTATGCTTTATACCCAGGCAGGTTCTAAGCGTCTAATCAAGTTTTTAAGGAGGTCTATGATCTGACGGACTCATAGGACAAAAGAACTTGTTCTAAATGAAGGCTACATTTTGTGAGAAGATTCCACATTCATTAAGATTCTAGGTTCATTAACTAGTTCTTAGAGCAATCTGCGTCGAGAAGAAGGAAGCCAAGATCTTTATCTAGAACATTGTCTTATTGATGAGAGCATAATGAAGAATAGTTCCAGTATTCTAATTCTGTTAAACAGACGACAATGTCGGTGGGTTCCAGTGTGTTCTCTATTAAGTTCTTTATACAGGCTGCATTGTTGTGAAAGGTTCCGTGTTCTTTATCTAGATAAAGTTCCCCAAGTTGCCTATCAAGATCTGGGGGTTGGAGGTCCGTAAAATCTAGAAACCGTTCTGCATGGATTACCACTAGCTCCGCATCGTTCAATGAGATTCTTGTGAGAAAGTGAGTGATCTTAGGATGTCTATATTGGATGAAGTTCCACTGCTTAAGATTGGGGTAATGCTATAACATTACCAGCACAACTAGATTTCTAGGAAAGGAAAGATATACAGAAATGATGAGAATGCTTTGAAGTTGTCATGAAAACTTTGATAAACTATGACAAATGGGGGACAAACGAGCACAAAAATATAGCATTGATTCCACAAAAATGAAGGTAAATATAGAGTTACTCTATATTTAAGCTTCATCTGAATAAAGACATAAATGTGAACACAAAAACTGCCAATTGAAATAAAGATCCTTATTTTCATTTGGCGTGTATGAAACATCAGCAACTTCAAAAAAATTGAGAATAACATGCAGGGTACTGGTTGGGGAAACTTGCCAATTTTGATATTCTTAGGTCAAACTTCTTAATCCTTGCTCAGTTACCAAGTTTACTAGCGGCAAGAATTGTGTAGTCACTTTTTCACGGGCATGATACTTGGCCGAAAGACAAAAGTAGGACATTTTCTTTCCCAGTAAAGACTGACCTACATGTACACATGGTGAAGGCCGTTAAAAATGTTCCGATTAAACCCATGGCAAAAAATAAATAAAAAATTAGAACACAGAATTTAGTAGGGAGAGTATCATGCTTGTTTTCAAAAGTGTTTCTTCTACAGCGACACAACTCTGCAGTTGGTCATGAATTTGATGCAATAAAGTCCATGATGTCGAGTCATTTGATTTGGTGCGTTCAGTTATGGCCTTACTACATGATAAATCAGGAGTCAGGCCTGATACTTCACAGAGGCAACGAAGTTGATTGCCTCCATGCCCACTGGTCATTGCATTGGTGCACTTGAAATACCCCAATAGTAATTTACAAACTCCTCATAGGATGCCATAAATGAAGGAGAAAATGTCTTGGTGCCATTTCCCTTTCAAAAATGCAGCATACAGGCATGTCATGTTTTCTACACTGTTTTCCTATGAAAGTTGTTAACCCTCCACCTTCCCCCTAGTGTCCTCTTACCTTACATGATACGAGTGTTGTCCCATGGTCTTCTAATACGGCCTGCTGCCCCCACGAGCACCGTAGCCACCACCCCGTCCATAGCTGCCGCTGCCACCACCACCACTGCCATAACCTAATGCATATCAAGACAAAATACACATCATTAAACCCCATGGAAAATTTAGTCCGGTACCAGGCTCATGTAGACTTGATGTCAAATCAGTAAGGTAAAAATATGTACGGTCTATTTTTGTCCGCATTGCTGCATGAGTGCAGTTCCAATTCAACAAATTTGTTTAGGGGTTTTTAATTTCAGGGGGAGGGGCCTTAAAAATTTGAAGGAAACCAGCAATAAATTACTTTAATCTTGGCAAGATTTTTCAACATTGTATGGTTTCTATTGCTCATCATTTTCTACCGCAAAATGTTAAAACTTTTGTAAGCCTAGAAGCATAAAGCAGTTGTACAAGATTGGCAAGGCTGAAAAACATTGTTGTTCATTTGAGTCTGGACGCTTTCGATTTTGAAGCAACTGTTAAGTTATTCCAAGTTTTTGGTTAAGCAGACATGAACTGTCGGAGACTACTTTGTGATGTACATCAATCCTGTATAATACCTGTGATAAACTTAGGCAACACAATCACACAAATATTTTTGTTAACGATAAGCATATATTACTTTGATTTGATGAAATTATTTTGTATACCCATGAACAAATGAAAAGATCTCAATGGTTAGTTGTGGCTTAGTCTCCAAATTAATCAGGGATGAAATATTTCTTTGAAAAAATAAATAGTTAAAAAACTAAAAAACTAAAGAAAAAAAAAAAAAACATGTTTGAGATTCGGTACTAACCTTCCCTGACTGGCCCGTAACTGGAGTTGCCACCAGCATAGTTCGAACCCATGTCATATCCACTGCTGCCATTCCCCCAATCTAATCAAACAGAACACAATGGTGTCAGAAAAAAAAAATCATCAATGTCCAGTTTTTGGTGAGTTTGAAAATGGTGTGATTTCATAACTTAAAAAAAAAAAAAATGATGTGTCTGTGATTGAAGGCTTTATGTGTAACTCTTGTGTACAAACAACTAGTCCCTTATAACACTCACTATCGTAACCATTGCCATAGCTCCCGCTTGATTGGCTTCCATATGATCCACCCCCTGCACTCTGTCCGAATCCCCCTCGTCCACCTCGTTGCCCGCCACGCCTACCACCGCCACCTCCCATGCCTCCATATCCTCCACTGCTGCCACTACCATAGCCGTCTGATCGATACGAGTCGTAGTCTCCGCCACCGCCGTATCCTGAAGAGTAGTTGTTATCTCGGTATCCTCGGTTTCCGAAACCACCTGGAGACACAAACCAAAACAAGTCAAAATTAAGCCTGGTTCATACTTCCTGCGAATCAAATACTGACGTAACGAATTCGCAACAATTGATTCGCGGCAGTTGAGTTGTGCTCAACTCTCTTGCGAAAATATTGCACAAAAAAAAAGAGTTTTGATGTCAAATTCACATCGCATTCACACGTAGTATGAACGGGGCTTTACTCTTCATGAAAATAAACCCTGGATACATTCTTAAAGGAACACGTTGCCTTGGATCAGTCGAGTTGGTCTTTGAAAAGCGTTTGTAACCCTTTGTTATCAAATGCATATGGGTAGAAAGATGTTGTAAAAGTAGAATACAATGATCCACACAAACATGGCTCTAAATTGCACCGTTTTCCTTTTACCTTGTCGACTATAAATGGCCGACCGTGTTAGTTCGCACAGTAAAAGGAAAACCACGCATTTCGAGGCAAATTTGTGTGGATCATTGTATTCTACTATTAAAACATCTTTCCAACCGTGCATTTTATAACATACAGTTACAAACGCTTTTTATAGACCAACTCGTCTGATCCCAGGCAACGTGTTCCTTTGACCCGGCCTTCAACAAATTTCTGCCATCATCCAATGAACAAAAAACTTGCTAGCTTTAAAACCACAATTTGTCTTTGAAAACATTTTCAAAATTAAATGCAGTGCAACGGGGGTGGGTTTTTTGTCTGCTCATGACAAATTACTTTTTATTCATACAGTTAACTTCATTGCTATAAGGCAACAGATAATGGCCTTCTAGACCCATCCAAATGTTCCAACAAGAACACCTCCTTCTACTTAGTTCATACTCGGCACAGGGTCAGGCTGTAGTTTGAAAAGACAGATTTCTTTGTTTAAAAAAAAATTGGTAATGTCAACTAATGGTTGGTAACAAATTTTCTATTATGCAAAATTTGTTCTAGAATTGGGCCCAGAATTTAAGTAAAAGTGTGGTAGACTGCTTGTTAGTACACCTAACAATCAGTTTTGTCGCTCGAAGTCCAATTCAGTGCACTAAGGATGAGCGGTTCAACAAAATGATTTACGTTTAATTATGCGGCCATCAATGCTGGGGGAGACCTGTGCTGGGCGTATTATTTAGTTGGTTCTGGGCAACCCGCTTGGCATCGCCCATTGTGGCTACAACACTGATAACAATGATCTGTGGAATTGATAGAAAAATAAGAAAACATACCACCACCACCACCTCCTCGTCCGCCACCACGTCCACCATATCCTCCTTGGCCACCTTGGTCGTCCTTGTTAATTGCTTTCTTGGTGACAATGTTGACTCCGTTGATTTCATGGTTCTCCATGACTGAAAGGGAAGTCACATGAAAGTCATTATTTATTTATTCTATAGCTTTATGAGAAGACTCTGAAATGGTTGTTAGCCGTTATCCAAATAACTAATCCTGATCTGGCATGACCTCTAAATGGCCCTGGTCTTGGCTTAGTGAACATGTAATAAATGTAACAGTACAAATCAATATTTCCCTTATGGTGGCCTTCTTACAAAAGAAAACTGCCTTGCCCCTTTCAAAACCAAAACGCAAGTTATTGTCGACAATAACGGCTGAAAGTGGCAGGACTGATTTCAAAAGACCGAGTCCCAATTATAAAAGACGCTGTGGAGCGAACCGGCTCCAGAAATTGAGGCTTGATGTTGAAAACGGTGACCGCAGATACACTGTGCAAAGGCTTCAAGCCGACATGAGCATCAACTATCACATGTGGCTGCATTATTATACAACACACAGTGCACAGATGATGCATAGGCATATGCTGAGATATACAGAGTCCAAAGTCCAACCAGACAGCACGTTGTGATTGGCTGCCGATTATATCCATATTCATAAAAGCTTGTCCCATGCACAAAACACACAGTACTGTATGCATGTACAGGCATGTACACTTCTATGTACAGAGACGGCACACTGCATGCACTACGGACAGACTGCACTACGCACGTACTGCACACTACGGACGTACTGCTGCCGGCCAAATCAAAGACTTTTATAAATGCATGGAGAATAGGTGCTCGGTGGCATGATGTCTGATTGACTTGGTGGGTATTCTGGTAATAATTTTTCTTTAAAAATAGATCGGCTCCAATTGTGTGTATGTGTGTGTGAGCTCTGGACCAATGTCTGATTAACTTGGTTGTTTTCAGTTAAAATAGATCGGCTCAATGGTGTGTGTGTGAGCTCGGGACGGGCGGCTTATGTTTTATATAGAGTGGAACCGGGTATGTCTCAGAACCGAGCTTTTTTTTTGGAACCGGAACCGAGCCCCAAATTTCTGGAACCGCCCAAGCTTATTGCCTTGGTGCCTTTGAAATGCTCCAGTAGAACTTTATAACTCCCTCTTTACCAAGGAGAAAGAGCCTTAGTGCCCTTGCCCTTCAAAAAAACATAGTGCAGATCTTAAATGGGATCCGGATCTTAGAACGTTCATTTTTCATTATTCTAAATTGAGTACATATTGGAATAACACACAGAACTTTAAAAGATAAATTTAACTCACTGGCTAGTTTGTCCACCATGTGACGGTTGGAGAGCTCCACAAAGCCGAAACCCTTGGATAGAGTCGTCTCTTTATCTAAGACGATTTTGACACTGACGACCGGACAGAAATCATTGAAGAACTGTTTCAAGTCCTCTTCAGTCAAATTACTGTTCTTGAAGCCAGCGATGAAAAGCTTCTTAGTTCTCTCGCTACTGACCTGGCCCTTTAATTAAGGAAGTAAAATCAATTAGAAAAATTAAGCATAGATATCTTGACCATTTTAATTATGGCAGGTATGGCCATCACTGGCGATTGCCTCTCTGTCCCCTGTTTATTGGCATGGTGCCTTTGAAATGATCCAGTATAAATATATTGTTTCGTCATAGGTTGCCCTTTACCATAGACCAATGCTTTGGTGCCCTTGCCTTTTCAAAAACAAAGAAACAGGACTACATGATATTTGGTCTTTCAATGGAATTCTTAGACTTTTTAAGAATAATTTGTCAGAATCTTTCCAAGAGCTTAAAAATTTATTATCAGACTTAAGTAAGATGATCATAAGGGGCCGATAAAGTGCTTAGCATTTCAACAAAGCTTGCACCTTGAGCATCGTTTGCCTTTTTACACACTTGTCTTATGGAACCACAGCAAGTAAATGAGAAATGTTCATAGGCAGTGGGGAGGCCCACTTGCATTAGGTAGGCTGCTATCTTGTTTCAAGATTTCTCAGCATTACTCGGTAGAAAGATTGTCAAAGTGCTCACTTGGTTGGTTGGGGATGCGACTTGTTAAATATATTGAACTTACCTTTGGAATTGCACGTTTCACTTCAACTTTCTTGCCGTTAATCTTGTGGCACTCATCGTTGTCTTCATCTTTTGCCATGACAACGCTGTCTGTCTCCTCGATGGAACTCATGGTGACAAAGCCAAACCCTCTGGACTTCTTCTCACTGTCTCTCATGACGATACAATCCTTGATGCTGCCATATTGGCCGAAGTACTCTTTCAACTGTTCCTCAAAGGTTTCGTCTCTCTTGAGACCACCCAAGAAGAGCTTGCACAGGGCATCTTGCTTGTCCTGTGGGCTCTAGGAAATTAAAAATTACAGAATTAAGAGAAAATTTACTTGCACGCCTGCCACCCAAGTTTTTGTGTCAGCTAGGAGCATACATTTATGTCCAAAAAATAATGATGTTCAAATATTGAGTCCTACAAATATCTCTAATTCTCCAGAATCAACAATAAAACAGAAGAGATAAATATTCTCATAAGGATCAGGCCTTCATTTTAATAAATCCGAGGAGAGCTGTAAATCGCTCTCCTTAATTCAAGAAAATGAATTAAGGAGAGCGTTTTGCTCTCGCTAACAAAACCCAAGTTTAATGAACACGTACTCAAGAAAATGAACACAAAGTTCACCAGTTGTTTAACTTTTTCTTACTCAATATAATGAGTTTACTTTAATCATGAACCAACTTTTTTGCAATCAAAATGAATGTTTCGATACATTAAATAGACCCCACCACAATTATGTATATCCCCTAGGCACCCCCCCCCCCTAAAAATAAAAAATTTGGTTTTCCGCTGTTAATGTTGCCAAAAAAAAAATTTTGAGAAAAAAAAGAATGGGCCTAAGTAAAAATATGGCAGAGAATGAAATTGTCTTAACTTTTATAGTAATTATCTTTTGTGAATTTGCCTAAAGATAACAGAAAAACTGTCAAAAAAAAAGTGTGTCCGCTATTTTTCAATTATTTTGTTATTTCTTGGGGCTTGTTTAATACTGTAGTTGTCTGTAGCTCTCTCCAGAGCAAAGAAACATTCTTGTCTGTGGCTGTGCGCATCGGCACCGTAGTGTGTACATGTACGTCAGCGTAATCCGTATTGGTATTATGAAGCGGTGTGGGGAACCACCGACTGCTGCCGATCGTCGATCGCGCCACAAAACGACCGCGACTGATTAGCCTGCCTTGGCACGGCCAGCTTCACATACATGTACTGCACACAGGGCCGACCACGGACCATACTTTTGTACACTTGTACTGGACATGCAGTTAATAATTATTATACACAGTGCAAACTTATCCATATGCATGAGCAACAACACCATGTGTGCTTGTGATTGGTCTGGAATAATATCTGCATACAATGGGTAGTACGTGGGATCTTCCATATGCATCAGTACGCGATATGTGACTTGTGATTGGACCGGCGTTGCAAGCGCCAAGAATGAAGGACGCGCGCTGGCAGTAGTTGTTGCAATGTCGCTATTTAAAATGTACGAGGGGTTTGAGGGCTGGGCTCGAGAGCTGGGCGGGCGGGACTTGAATTGGAGCCAAAACTATCCTTTGGGTTGGGGGGGGGGGGGGGCATACAATTACTTGCGGATGCGTTCGATTAGCTTTCCTGGGTCGACCCAGGTCTGACCATCCCCAGTGCGTTCGATTAGCTTTGACGTCAAAGCTGTGTGGGCCCGAGTGAGACCCAAGTTCATGACGTCACGGCGAAAACTTTCTCAATGGCCACCATTTTGTGTGTAATTCAGCGGGACATTTTTTATGAAGTTTGACACACATTTTCGCCATTAAAACAGCGTTTTTGTAAGCAACAAGTATTTATTATTCGAAGCAGTGTACCCTTTTATCACTGTGGGGTTGTTAAAGTGTTTAAAGTGTTTAAAGGTATATCTTGAGAATAATTATTTGACGATGTTTTCATGAATCCACGAAAAGTATCGGACGAAATGCACAAAATGGGAGTAGTTCCGGTCGGCTGACCCTTGGCGTTCTATCTAGCTCATGTCTTGGGCTTGTCCCCGAATTCTTTTATCCTGCTTGAATTTGTCGATGTCTGACAAACCTTACACCAAATTTTGGTTACCATGACACGGTCATTTATTGGTGCCGTCTCGTAACCATAACTTTCCAAATTCCACCTCAAGAATGTTGATAATTGAACACTTGACAGCTTGATGTCATAATCCAGCATAAGCAAACAAAATTTTCACGTCGAGCAGCATGGGGCTCTTAATTTACTGTGCATGATCCCAATTCCTTTCAATTGTTTTTACTCCAAAATGCGTTTGTCCAGCCAGGTGGCCGGAGATTCCCCCCCCCCCCTCCTTTACGGCATACTTTTATCATGACAAAATACTTAACCAATCACGAGCGTGTATTTGCGGTACCACACTTTAGTGTAAGAGCCCATCCACGTACCAGTGTGGAATTCTATAGGCCCCACACAGATACGTCTGTGTGACCGGCTGCGGTAAACATCAAGCCCGTGCGCGCAAAACACAACCAGTGTGGAATCGCTCACATTCGTCTGTGTGACCGGCTGCGGTAAACATCAAGCACGCGCGCATGCAAACACAGTCAAAGCAGACTATAATAGGACTCGTTTGCCACTGCCAACTCACAACATTTAAGTGGCAGCAGGCTTATAAACTCCGAGATTCAAGCGGCTTATTTTAATCAACAATTAGGGTATTGAAAAAACATGCTCTTGTTAAATTTGTAAGGAGCGCTTTTTTTTGCTCTCCTTGGAAAACATTAAGGAGCGCGGAGGAGCGCGAGCGCGATCGCGCTCCTTTAAAATTATGGTCTGAAGGATGATCAAATCCCTTTGTTTCTGAGCTACAAGCCCCTTTGGTCTTGTGGATTTCCCCAAAAAAAGTTAAGCCTGTATCACAGATGCACTGCTGGATTATTGAAAACCTTTTAAAGCTTGAGCATTGCTAACTGGTGCAGCTAACCAGTTACTAACAACCCTGATCTGGTTGTGTAAATAAATCGACTTATCACGATTGATTCGAGTTCTTTATTTCTGTCTGAGGATCTTGCTTTCATCATCCAACTTGAATTGTTGAAGTTTCCCACTCTAAAACGTTTAAAAATGCGAACCTTTATAAATCTATAACATCAAGAAACATGTCCAACAATGCATTCACAGTCTCCCGACAGGAGTTAGCAGTTTTCTTCTTATGGCTGAATTTTGTTTAAATATTGTTTGTAATGAATTTATATAAAATCCCCTATAAAACTAAGGAGGACAAAATTACCATTTTTTGTTTGAAGTTAATACTTTCCCATTTAACTCAGACATATTTTTGATATAAGCTGGCATTCCACTCACATAATGAAACACAATGGAATGTAACCATAAAAAATCACCTTTTTTTTGTCATGGTGGTTGACCTTTAAGTTTCATATGGACTAATTTGTGTTTGTGGAAAAAAAGAGTTCACACTTCAAATGTTCATTTAAAATATTTATAATCCTGATTCTACAAACCAAATTTCAATAAAACATGATTTACAACTATTTCTGCAAGGAAAACATTGCCAAACCAGGACACTTGTCCGTGCCATGCAAGTTGTGGCTGATGCACTTTTTTTATAACAATATTTAATTAAAAAAAAAATTGGAAAAAATTTCAATATCATGAGGAGACATGATGGTGATTTTTGTCAACAAAAAAAAACGGAAGCGTGAAATCTTTAAATGTACTTTTCTCGGAAAATCATAATGGCGACCCCCTATACAATACATACCACTGCAATGCTTGGTAAACAAGCAACCCGTCTATATAAAACCTAACAACAGAGGGCGCCAAACAAAATAAATACAATCTCTCAAAGGCAAGGCTTTTTTCTGTCAAGTTTTCTCGACATTGGGACGGAGCGACTACACAACGCACGGTCGAGTTTTCTCGACAATGGTAAGGAAGCGCTTGCACTGCGCGGTCGAGTAAACTCGACAATGGTATTGAAAGGGTTAACTAAGGTTGTTAAAAATCAGTTCTTATGTTATTTACAAATTTAAGAGTAGACCCCGACCCGAGAGGGCGCTATACGTAACGTAAATCGAGGCAGACTTTGCCTGTAATGCGTAGAGTAAACACAATTGCAAAGTACATGTACGGACCAAGTCGTGAGTTTGTACGTTTCAAAAACAATTTTTTTTTGTTTTTTTTTCAGCAATGCCGACCATGTGCATTGCTGCTGAATGCAGAAAATCACTTTTTGAAATGTGCCAACTCACGTCTTGGACGTACATGTACTTTGCACCTGTGTTTACTATACGCATTGCAGGCAAAGTCTGCCTCGATTGACGTCACAAAAGGGGTAGGCGGAGTAAGCCCCTCAATTAACTTTATATATTTTTTAAACATATAAATCGTGACAAACAATTACTAAAAAAATTGTTTTATTATTCGTAAGCATGAACTCTTATGTTTGAAAGAAAAAAAAATATATTTCCAGGTGACTTTAATAATGTCAGAATAGTTTGGGACAGATATATGGCAGTATTCGATTTTCTAAGGCTAAATACAAACAAAGGTCAATATGCACTGCCACTCACTGTCATGACTGTCAGTGTGTGTCATGTTTAACATGTTTAAAAAACAACCAATCATCAATAAAAAAACTGACTTTTCAGATATAAAGGGGGCTCATGTTTGACCAAGAAAATGTCGGCTCCTTTGTTCACAAATGGCTTAAAATAAGCTCACATCGAGGATCAAACTTGAGCTGTTCCAGACAAAAAAAATTCAAAAGCCATTTTTTTTATTTTGGCTTTTTGTTCGCTGTCAATTTGACTTTTCTTTACGAAAAATCATCCTAAAATTCCACCAAAAGTGACCATTGATTATGCTTGACGATATTATTACACAAAAAGTATGAAGAAAACATGCAATATTAAATTATATATCATGTTTGTTAGAGGGTTGTGGAATTATCGTGGGAGAACTACAAAACGGAGACAAGAAATTTCTGCGTGTGATGCATTCCGCTGGGTTCAGTACACACAAAGCATTGCGCCGGCCCGCCGCCATGCCTTGCATAAAGCATCACGCAGACAAAAAACGACACATGACCACAAAATGCAAGAAATAAAACCGCTTCAAATCCCTTAATTCTTACAAATCACCTCCTCAAAATCCATTCATTCAATAGCAGAAATCACATAGATAAATAAAATGTAAGAAACTGTTCATATACATCAGCAATAAAGTGAAAATTACCTGTTGGTTTGAGTCATACATGGTGAGATAACACGTGTGTTTTTTAACGTCCGAACAGAAAGATAGTCAAGCTGATAAAGGACGCTCAAGCACGTCTCGATCGTCCTAATACACATGCGCTGTAGTCACGTGTGCTGTCTTAATTAGTGTGCGCATGCGTAAGGGAACGTCTGAGCGAGTCTTTTGTTCACCTTTTTTCAAGATTTTCATCTTGAAAAATAATTCCGTTAAATATCCATCCACGATAATAATTTAAGGCGCAATATTTTATTTTTTAGTCAACAAACAAATCAATAACTTGTGGCAGTCTTTTTTTCTCTCATACTAATAATAAATATCAGAGCAGATTGAAGAGAGCGAGCTCAAATCTGAGCCCCAAGGCATTGTTTAGAATTAATGTCAACTACCGTCACTAACTTCACACAATTACTTGCTCTTTGGCATGCATGACTTATTTTATATTCTAACATAGGCCAAAAAAAACATGATCCTCCAAAATAAAAATACAGAAACATTCAGGAAGAGATTTTAAATTCCGTATGAAAAAAAAGGTATTCTTGTATCGAAAAGTAATATTATTGATCATTGTCGCTAGTGGTAGCATGGAGGAAGAAATAGTTCCTCCGTGGAGGTAGAAAAAGGGTAGCTCCGCGGCACGTGTAAGCGGACTGCTTGCTCTTGAAAAAAACCTCACTTTGCTTTCACTTGATGGAGATCGATGCATTGATAGAAGCAGAGATCTCTACTTGTACTAGTCATGAGTGATGTTGATTGTGATTATCTTGGAAAATTATTTATAATCAAGGATAAAAAAAACGATCTTTAAAATTTCTAAAACATGAGCTCATTAGAGCATTATTATACAACCACTGCAACCGTCGACCTCAACTTCAAACCTAGATCTCTTAGTTATTTAATTTAACAAACAAAATTGACACACAATAGTTATGCACAAGCAAAGTTGACATTCTTATATGCGCTGCATTTTAAAATGGCCTCTTATTTCTAAAAACACTGGTATTTCAGTAAATACATTCTGGCACTAAGCATGTGTCGTGGAAGCCCATCGTTTTGATGAAATTCCAATTGACAAAAATGCTTGTGTTTCTTCCCCGACACTACAGTCCAAATAGCCCCATCATTTTCCTTATAGAGTTGATGTTTTGCCGATTTATACAAAAGAAAGACAATAGATAGGCTTAAAAAGATTAAAGTGAAGCATTTATATAGGATACTTTTTTTTTTTTTTTTTTTTTTTACTTCGACTCACTAAAAGAGGCCCTTATTGAAGTTGTAGCGTTGATTAAAAATTGTAGCATTAACTGTCATAGAATTACTTATTCAATGGGGTCAGATCTGAGAACCCATGACGCTGCAGACCACCCCCCCCCAAAAAAAAAAGGGGGGCAAGACAAGCAAATGAAAGTTGCATTGTAGGAATAACATTAAACGAAATGTTGCTTTTGGTATGCCAAGTAATAACAATAATTTATTTTTAATATAGCGTATTGCATAAAAAAAATATCAAAACGCTGCACTAGTATTTTACATAATATGTAAAATACACTTTTTTGGTTTCACGAAGTAGCGCGCATCTTCTCTTGTGTCTAGTTTCATAATTAATTATGCAAATGAGTCAAAATAAGATTAATTGATAAGTTCAAGTCATCAAGTATCTACATTGAAAAATTTAAATGGAAATACTTTGAAGTTTTGAAGGGAGGCGGGTTTCTAAAAAGTGTTCAACTTCAGAGGCCGTTTTCTTTGATTGTTGTTTTTTGCTGGTATAGCAGTGAGTGCTACTTCGTGAAACCGCTGACGATATATTATAAACATTAAGTTATAAAAAGAGCATAGAGTAAAAAGAGTAAGCAAAATATAGCAACATTACATTGTACCATAAGAACAACGACAACAACAAACAATGACAAATACCAATAGGCCTACGAGAACAATATTCACACCATGCATAGAAAAGGCAATGAAAAAAATATAAAAAGTCAAAGATAATGTTTTTTTTAATTAAATGTTTTGAGATGGGTTAAAAACAAAAAATATCAAAGTTGGTGATAATCCTCAAATGAATGGGTAAATTATTCCAAAGGGTGCACTGGGAGTATAAATAGAAAAAGCCCGATCCCCATAAGATTTGCTATGCTTTGGGCCAACCATAGAGTAAGGACAGAGACCAACTAAGGGACAAAAAGTGACTTTGAATGCCTGTTTCACAGTGTTGTCAGGCACTGGGACAAATTTCTCGGCGATGCTGCGCCTCTCCGAAAACCTATCTCTGCCATTTTGTCGGTTTCCCCTGAAGGAGTTTGGGCGGGTGTGTTACGCCGCCCTGGGGTGGGGCAAACTCATACTGGGGCATCACCTTGTAAGATCTTGAAAATAATGAGACACGGTTTAAAATGGGGAGCGGAGCAAGTATTACTTGGAGCATATAGAGGGAAGAAGAGGGCGATGGCTTCGGAACAAGGCATCATTTTGGTGGGCCTTTTTGCCCGCAGACACACACTTTGAAGAAATATTTTGTACATTAATAAGATGAATATTTAAGGCCACTTTTAACGCACCAAAACAACAACAACAGAAACTTTGGAAAGCAAGAGTTTGTTATTGCTCCATGGTTACAGCAATGCTGCTCAATCTCTGTTATACCTGAAACCACGCGCCCCCATTACGTAATGGTGGCTTTAACTCTTTGTTGAACAGTGAATTGGCTGCATGTAAAATAGACCAAAGGTCTCTTTGTCCTCTTTCTTGATTACTTTTCTTAATTGTTCATCCTCTGCTGCGTTCTTTCTCCCTTTCTCAGTCATGACTGCTGATCTGTTATGCAAACGTAGGCGTACTTGTTATTATGCCACAGAGAATGCCCGAATAATAATTGTTGGTATTTTTTCCCGGTATCCCCGCTCATTCATGGCACGGCAGCACCCCCAAAATACCCCCCCCCTCCGTAAACAACCAACAAAAAGTGAAAGTAGCGTCACATCATGGAGTTAAACAAAATGCTTCATTATGCAGATGAGTAACTCCATGGTCTTCAAGGTAGCTTGGGCATGGTTGGTAATTACTCAAAATAATTAGTAGCATAAAAACCTTACTTGCTAACAAGTAATGGGGAGCGAATGGTATAAAACAATGTGATAAACAGCTCCCTCTGAAGTAACGTAGTTTTCGAGAAAGAATTTTTTCCCACGAATTTGATTTCGAGACCTCAGATTTAGCCTTTTGAGGTCTCGAAAGCAAGCATCTGAGGAAAGCACACAACTTCGTGTGACGAGGGTTGTTTTCTTTCATTATTATCTCGCAACTTCGACGACTTGGGATACACCAAGAAGGCTGGTCTTTGACAATATTGTCAAAAACGTCCATGCGTCTTTAAAGTCACTTGGCGTTTCCTCTTGCTGCGTTCCGTTTTTTTATTTTTAACTTTCACATTTTTTTTGCTTTTGGGACACAATCGTAGGGGGGGGGGGGCTTAGGCATGGAATGCCTGACAATGGCCTTTGAGTGACGAATTATTGAAACGTCGGGCTAAATTGTTCAAATGAACGTGTTTATCAATCAAGCAGTCTACGGGATATGGCCGAAAAAGTATCCCTTTGTTTATTGATAAGTGGACAGATCTTTAAATTTCAATGCATTGTGTATAGACTAGTCAGCATCTCATAATGTGTTTGTTAACAAACATGAACAGGTAACTAAGTGAGACAATAAGCAATGAAGTGGAAATACATGAAAGAGTGATAAGGGGGGGGGGGGGGGTTGAAGGGAAGGGACTGGCTTGACCACAAGAAGATGGAAACACTAAGGACAATATCAAGGGTGGGAAGAGGATAGAATAATACCCAGCTAGTAGATAAACACATGATGTTCCTCATGGGGAGCAAAACCGTCACTTACACCAGCAAACCCTTATTGACATCGCATGCAAAAGGCCCATGAAGATCGGATTCTTTTACAGTAATTTTTCTATATCAATTAAACATTCTAATGTAATAATTATATATTCTTTATTGACATTAGTCTCACTTCGGGTTGAATTAGAGAATTTGGAAAGTTTTATTCGCACAGAATTAAAGTAGTAAAAATGTTTCTATAATGCGCATGTCAAAAAAGAATAGCTTTAGACATGGAGGTAGAAATGCCCGTGAACCACAGGCCGTTTCTAAAACGGCAACCTCGGCTACTGCCTACGGCTATCGCCGTCGGCGTCTTCTTCAAAACTGGCAGAACACACGCTGATCTAGCCGGCCGGCCGGCCGTACCCGTAGTCGAAGTTGCCGTTTCGGACACGGCCTGTTTTATACGCATTATGTAACGCCTCATTGCCAATCTCAATTTGCGGCTACACAGACACTTCCTGTATTGAAGTTAAGAAAGCCCTTTAGCAAAACCCTATCATGATCACGGCTTGAAGTTTGTAAGCTCATGAAGGATTGGCAGAAATAAGGGGGGGGGGGGGGACGACACATGTTTCTCTTCCTGTCTTTTCGAAAAAGGATCAAGTGCCTTTGATTGTTTTTTTTTTCTTTCTAAAAACATTTTTGTACAGACAACCGGCAGGGTTATTTTTAAATTTTGTTGAAATCGTCAAAATGTATCGGTTTTTGTTTTCCTTTGAAAAAGAAAACAAAAAAGGAGGCAGCCTCTTAAAAGGAAAGGGGTTGGATGCCTTTTTGTTTTTGCCTTACAGTTGCAAAATGTTGTCACTGTAATATCCACACCATTGACAAATAAAAGAAAAAAGATAGCCATTTGTGTTTATGTATAGTTGCGTATAATATAATTTTATTTACATCTGCAAATACAACACATCTTCTGGATTGGTACAATGCAGTATTTACTATAACAATAGCCAATTATTATATTTAATAGCTTGATAAAACCCAAAAACCTATAAGTATAAGATACTTACCATTATTATCAGATTATGAATAGTCTATAGTCTTAAAGGTAGTGGACACTATTGGAAATATTACTCAAAATATTTATTAGCATAAAACCTTGCTTGCTGACTAGTAATGGGGAGAGGTTGATAGTATAAAACACTGTGAGAAACGGCTTCCCTCTGAAGTAAGGTAGTTTTCGAGAAAGAAGTCATTTTCCACGAATTTGATTTCGAGACCTCAGAATTAGATGAGGTCTCGAAATCAACTTGCATCTGAAAGCACACAACTTCGTGTGACAAGGTTGTTTTTTGATGTCAAATTTTGACAGGTTTGTTGTTTTATGTGTATGTTGAGATACACCAAGTGAGAAGACTGGTCTTTCACAATTACCAATAGTGTCCACTGTCTTTAAAAAGATCTTGTCTTATGTCAATCATCCTTTGAAGTAAACACTATTTAAATATTTAAAATATTTCTTGATTTTATTCACTAATATTTTGTTTACTGTTTCAACTTCGAAGAGAAGTTCACTTCTTCTTTGAATTTTTTATTTTATTTATACTTTGTTGAACTGTAACACTGTCAGAAGCAGGGCTGCTATATGTACATACAAAATGTGCAATGATTATTTTCAATTGGCTTATCCTTACAGGTTTAAATTGGGCACAATCCAGAGCCCAGTCCCAAGCCTAAGTCGGGGCCAAAGCCTAATAAATTAACAAATTATGAAAAAATCCCTTCAACCAGTTCAATCAAATTTAATTGTAACTGGCAGATTACTTGCCAAGCAACATATCATTATGCATACACTTTATACAATTGGATCCAGGGCCCAATTTGGTAAAGCCTGTAAGTGCAAAAAAAACCTTGCTAAGAACAGAAAAGTTTTGCTTAACAGAAACAGGTTAGAAGCCAAAATTATGTCAAGTTTACATTGGGTGCCTTCGTTTAGCTTCCCTTGGTCGACCCCGGTCTGCCAGGGTATGTTCGAATAGCTTTGACAGGGCTCACCCAGGTCAGCCCCCAGTGTCCTGCTTGTGTAGTGGGTCACTATGGGGTGACCTTAGGTGCATGATGTCACCACGAGAGGGCGAGTGTGATCGTTCGTTTAGCTGTTGTCAGGGGCTCACCCGAGTGAGCACTGCGGGGTCAACCCAGGGAAGCTAAACGAACGCACCCATTGTTGTTACTGGTGCCCCACTTAGTTTTTGCTTAGCAAGGCAATTTGTCAGCAGTATTTTCTAAAACAGCTTTAAGGAATCGAGCCCAAGTGACAAGTCCAACGATTTCATGTGCAAAGAATACATATGTTCAGATCCACAGATTCACACACAACTTTCATGGTGTAAAGATGGTCATGAAGGAAAACTTCCCCTGAACAAGTTTTTGTCTGAAATGCTAGTTTTTATGAAAATGGTTTAAAGACTCTTTGGTAGTTGTCAAAGACTAGTCTCCTCACTTGGCGTGTCTCAACAAATGCACAAAATGAAAAAAACCTGTGAAAATTTGAACAGGTTTGTTATTTTATGCATAATTATGATGAGATACACCAAGTGAGAAGACTGGTCTTTGACAATTACCAAAGGTGTCCAGTGTCTTCAAAGAAAATCCTGAAATCAGGCAAAATGCTGAGAAATCAATGCATGCCTGGCATTCACTATTGACTATTGACCCCCAAAATAGGGAGCATGGTAGAAATCAGCCCTTCTGGCATTGGAGCAAGGGGTTTCAAAGGAAAGGGTTATTAGCATCTTCATCTTCATCAAATGGATTGGTACTAGGTGCATCATTTCCAAACGGGTTAGGAGGTGTATCTGGGCGTCCGGTAAAGGGATTCACCTTACTCTCACTTCCCTTGCTGGCATCACCCCCAGATTCAAATGGATTGTACGACTGTGCACCGCTTGGCTTGGCAGCTTTCTGGGACGTACCACTTGATGCAGGGGTAGGTCCTTTTGCTGTACCTGCTGATGGCCCAGTGTGAAAGGGATTGTACTCTTGGGTTGGTGTTGGCACCCGCTGAGGGGTGCTCGGATTTGATGATTGCGGGGTGGATGGGTTTGAAGAAGGGGTGAGCCTGCTTGGACTCGAGTGGTATATATCGGGGGTTGCTGCCTGGGGTTGCTGGGTGCTCTGCTTGTTTGACTGGGTACCACCACCTCTGGGTACTTGCACGGGCGCTTGAGAGGATCTGGGTAGCTGTTGGGGTACATAGGTCTTGCTGGGCTGGGGTACTTGGGTTCTGCTCGGCTGGGGTACTTGGGTTCTAGTAGGTTGGGGGACCTGGGTCCTCATAGGTTGTGGTACTTGAGAGGGTATAGATGTATACCCTTGAGATGGTTGGGTGGCTCTAGAAGCTGGCTGACTTGATCTGGGTATGGACTGGGTTTGTGAAGGTATCATATATGATGCTGTTGTAGGTTGCATGGGTGCAGGAAGGTTACTCGATGTGTGAGTGGGTGTTTGTTTCCTTGAGGCATTTGGGAAAGAATCAGTCAACAGCGTGACCTACATCAAAACAGAAGATAAAACAAATAATAATAATAATAGCGGCTTCTTATAGAGCGTTCAAGGCGCCTAAACATCCAGAATTTCCTGCAAGGTTTTTTAGTATGGCTTCTTATATTATAGCGCTTTAACCGGCACTCAGTGACGCTCAAAGCGTTTCCAACATTCAGGTAAAAACATGTCACAAAAGTAATTTTAGTCTCTAAAGACGAATATTATTTTAGCATGTTAAACATATTTTCGTGACATTGTTTTACTCATTTCTAAAAAACTACAGCGCCTCAGCTAGTAATATTTTAAGGTAAGCTTTCTACTATATTCATCTTCAAATGGTGTAAACCTGTGGACATTGTGTTTTGTGTTAAAAAAGTACAAAAATTCTTCAAAGAGTTTAAGTGATGAGTGATAAGTAAATGATAAGTAGAGTTTGAGGAGGGATGCCTTAAGGCCGAGTCACACTGCAGCGATAACGAAAACGATAATGAATACGAGGCAAAGAGAGCGCATTCTATTTGTTGAATTGCTCCACGCGTTGCTCATTGCTGCACTACCTCATGCAACCAATGGAATGCGTTCTCTTTGCGTCGTTATCGTTATCGTTTTGGTTATCGCTGCAGTGGGACCGGGCCTTTACAGGACAGAAAAACCAGACAAGCAACCATTCAACAAAAATACAAAGATGAGCAAAATATTGGTTAAAAGTTTTGCTTAGGGACAGAAGTGTCACAACCGGGACTCAAACCCACACTCTGCCTTGTCTGCTGAATAGAAACACCAGAGCTTGAGGCTTAGTGCTCTCACTCATTCGCTCGGCAAAGACATGTTGTATAAGCTTTCAGACTTAAATGCATTACAATGGGGCCATATTATCCCATTGGCTCCTAACGTATAAACAAAGCGGACATACCTTATTGAAAACTCCTCTTCCAAAATAATCAGCCACGACTGAGAAACCATCTTGAGATTTCTCCAACTGTTAAAAACGAAGGGAAAACAAACCAGATTTATGGAGAATACAGTTTTAAGTGACAGTTTTTAACCTACATTGATAAACTTAGTTAAAGGAACACGTTGCCTTGGATCGGTCGAGTTGGTCTTTGAAAAGCGTTTGTAACTGTTTTTTATAAAATGCATATGGGTAGAAAGATGTTGTAAAAGTAGAACACAATGATCCACACAAACATGCCTCGAAATTGCGCGGTTTTCCTTTTACCTCGTCGACTAACACGGTCGGCCATTTATGGGAGTCAAATTTTTGACTCCCATAAATGGCCGACCGTGTTAGTTCGCGCAGTAAAAGGAAACCACGCAATTTCGAGGCAAATTTGTGAGGAAAGTTGTATTCTACTTTTAAAACATCTTTCCAACCATATGCATTTTATAAAAAACGGTTTCAAACGCTCAGTTACAGACCAACTCGTCCGATCCAAGGCAACGTGTTCCTTTAAACCCCAATCCGTCAACTTTGCCTGAGTGAACCAAGTTTATACCAAATCAGTCAACAAACTGCATAAAGGAACCCAGTTAAATACTAAAACAGCACATCTAACCAAAATTAGTGAGCAAGTTTGAGTGGGCACATTCAGTCGACCCGTGGTTGACTACTGACCAGCAACGTACATGCGCAATGGGGCACTCACTCGAACGATTCATTAGGAAGTCTAGTCAACCTTCCGCCTTTTCGCTATAGTGTCACTGGTTCCCCTCTGCGCTTAACACATATTAGAATGGAACATGCTGTTGGAAACAGTGAAGAAACCATGGGCACGAGGCTGGTTCCAAATGGTCGACCACAGTGGTCAACCAATGGTCGACCAGCCTGGGTTCGAGTGCAAATGGTCAACCTTTAATTAACCATTGTGCACTCGAACATGTCCTATCCTGCATTAGTGAACCCATTTTATACCCATGTCAGCCAACTTATTCTGCATTAGTGAACCCATTTTATACCCATTAAGCCAACTAAACCTGCATTAGTGAACCCAGTTCATACCCAAGAAGCCAACCTATCCTGCATTAGATAACCCATTTTATACCCAATAAGCCAACTTATCCTGCTCTAGTGATCCCATTTTATACCCATTAAGCCAACTGAACCTGTATTAGTGAACCCAGTTCATACCCAATAAGCCAACCTATCCTGCATTAGAGAACCCAGTTCATACTCAATAAGCCAACCTATCCTGCATTAGAGAACCCATTTTATACCCAATAAGCACACCTAACCTGCATTAGAGAACCCAGTTCATACCCAATAAGCCAACCTATCCTGCATTAGACAACCCATTTTATACCCAATAAGCACACCTAACCTGCATTAGTGAACCCAGTTCATACCCAATAAGCCAACCTATCCTGCATTAGAGAACCCATTTTATACCCAATAAGCACACCTAACCTGCATTAGTGAACCCAGTTCATACCCAATAAGCCAACCTATCCTGCATTAGAGAACCCATTTTATACCCAATAAGCCAACCTATCCTGCATTAGACAACCCATTTTATACCCAATAAGCACACCTAACCTGCATTAGTGAACCCATTTTATACCCAATAAGCCAACCTATCCTGCATTAGACAACCCATTTTATACCCAATAAGCACACCTAACCTGCATTAGTGAACCCAGTTCATACCCAATAAGCCAACCTATCCTGCATTAGAGAACCCATTTTATACCCAATAAGCCAACCTATCCTGCATTAGAGAACCCATTTTATACCCAATAAGCACACCTAACCTGCATTAGACAACCCATTTTATACCCAATAAGCACACCTAACCTGCATTAGTGAACCCAGTTCATACCCAATAAGCCAACCTATCCTGCATTAGAGAACCCATTTTATACCCAATAAGCCAACCTATCCTGCATTAGAGAACCCATTTTATACCCAATAAGCCAACCTATCCTGCATTAGAGAACCCATTTTATACCCAATAAGCACACCTAACCTGCATTACTGAACCCAGTTTACACCCAGTCCACCCACCTGTCTATGGAATTGCTCATGTAAATCCTTGCTCTGTTCCTGAGCTCTAATGATATCCATGACTTTGTGGTTCTCTGGTGCACATGCAGGACACTCTGCATCGTTCTCTGCATAGCTCTCAAAACAACTACACAGAAAAGGAAAAAAATACAGTTAATATTGGAATTTCTTAACCCAAAATAATAAAAACAACATTGCACTTGTAAGCCACACTTTCAAAGGCGCATATATGCAACAAGGCTTAAGGCGGAGTTGGGTATGGGACGCATGACCTGTTACTCAGAATTAAGAAATGAACTAAAAAGTCTCTGCGCTTAATGTACAGACTATGAATTCGAAATGTGACACCATCAAACATTTTTGGATGTTGACAAAAATTGCACTTAACCTGAGGGTAGAAGACTGTAACTTTCTTTTCCATTTTGATAAAAAAATTCTATCTACTAGAAAATGAGTGGATAACAAAACTGAATTTGACATTCGAGCCACTCTTTAACACAGCGCTAAATAAGAAAACAGAATTAGCTGTTGCAAACTGCTTACCAAAGGACCTATGGTATGAGTGCAAACAAGTAGTCGTGACCCTAGCCTTGGAGAAAGACTTTGCTATGGTCTAAACGTCAGACCATTAATTAATTATTTTGCACAAAAGCTAATGACTTACTGTTGGTGGTAGGAATGCTGACAGAGAAAATGAACTGATGGTAGCTCCAAGTTGTGGTTACAAATACTGCACTTAGAGACTTGAAAGATCTTGGCACTAAACATAGAAAGTTAAAGGAACACAGGTTTAATGATAACAAAACACAGAAAACTTCTTGTCCACTGAACGCTAAATCAGAAGTCCCGGCCAATTTTCTACCTTCCGCCCAGATTGAAGATAAAAAGCAGGACACTTCTTTTCAGGACCAAGAAGTCTCCCAAATTCAAAAAACATCTACTCCGCGGTAGTAGAATATAGCAAGAACAAACTCTACCTGGCAAGTAGATACATACATGTTACCGCAAACCAAATAATATCCATGTGAGGTGTCAAGGCTGAGCGAATAAGAGCATCAAAGCTCTGGTGTTTCTGTTTAGCAGAATCCTTAAACAAGACATTTAACCATAAGCTTCTCTCCACCCAGGGGTAAATGGGTACCTGCGAGGGCCAAGGGGGTTCTTGTGATTGATTAACTTAGTACACTTCATTTATTTGGCAGCACAGGCTGTATACTCGCCAGGGAGCTGAATTAAGGAATGATTTAAGCCCCAGTGAGCAGAGGTAGTAATGTTGAAGCACCATGCCCATCACATGGATGACAGACCTGAGCGCTTTATAAGAAGCCACTTATATTATTATTATTATTATATTAAAATTTACCTTGTCTTCATCTCCTCTATCTGAACCCTCATTTTCTCTGTTTCTTCTCGGTATTGTTTGACGAGCCGTTCATCTTCTGAGATCTGATCATTTTCTTGCTGAAGTCTTCGGATGATGTAATCCTGTACAACAATAAGAAGGCAGTAAGCTTCACATATAATGATAGTAGAAAGCTTACCTTAAAATATTACTAGCTGAGGTCCTGTAGTTTTTGGGAAATGAGTAAAAAAAATGTCCCAAAACACGTTTCACATCCTAAAATATTTTTCGTCTGTAGAGACGAAAATTATTTTTGCGACTTGTTTTACTCATTTCTCAAAAAATAAAGCACCTCAGCAAGTAATATTTTAAGGGAAGCTTTCTACCGTCATTATTTTCAATTTGTGTGAGTTTGATGTAAATCTGCAGACATTGTGTTTTGTGTCCTACAAAAAGTACCCAGACCCTTTAACTGCACATTCAAATAATGTAACTTTGAGTGGAGTGTACGATGTTTTAGTTTTGACGTGTCATGGGCGCATAGAGGGAGCAAGGTCAGGTGTTTGTCATCAGCAGAGTTTATCATTTAAACTGACAGTGGATGAGATTGAGTGGTCCATGAGTAGGAGGGTTAATAATGAACTAACCTTCACAACAAATAGTGTTGCAGTTGCGTTATGAGCTAGTGGAAGATATTGAATGGTCAGACAGTAGGAGGGTTAACTGTGTACCGTGTATTCACCACAATATCAATATTGCAGGCCGGCATAGTACATCTATCATACCCACAGTGGATGAGATTGACTGGTCCATGAGTTAATAATCCATGGGTCCATGGGTTAATAATGAACTAACCATCACAACAGATAGTGTTGCAGTTGCATTATGAGCTAGTGGAAGATATTGAATGGTCAGACAGTAGGAGGGTTAACTGTGTATTGTGTAGATGCATTCATCACATGACATGATATTGAGAACCACAGTGGGTGATATTGAATGGTCAGACAGTAGGAGGGTTAACTGTGTACTGTGTAGATGCATTCACCACAATATCAATATTGCAGGCCGGCATAGTACATCTATCTTACCCTCAGCGGATGAGATTGAGTGGTCCAACAGTAAGAGGGTTAACAATGAACTAACCATCACAACAGATAGTGTTGCAGTTGCGTTATGAGCTAGTGGAAGATATTGAATGGTCAGACAGTAGGAGGGTTAACTGTATTGTGTAGATGCATTCACCACAATATCAATACTGCAGGCTGGCACAGTACATCTATCATACACACAGTGGATGAGATTGAGTGGTCCAACAGTAGGAGGGTTAATATAATGAACTAACCTTCACAACAGAGAGTGTAGCAGTTGAGTTATGAGCAAGAGTCTGGACGACCATGAGCGGTGGCAGTAGATTATGACGATCAATCTGGCATAGAGCCTCGATGATATACTGTTTACAGTTCTCTTCTTTACGGGCAAAGTAGGAGAGAGTCTGCACCCACAGATTTGGATCCTGAGTCCTAAGAAAAGAAGAAATCATAAAATCTTAGGATCATTCTTGGTTAATAGTCTTAAAGAAGGCAGTGGACACTATTGGTAATTGTCAAAGACTAGCCTTCACAGTTGGTGTATCTCAACATATGCATAAAATAACAAACCTGTAAAAATTTGAGCTCAATCGGTCATCGAACTTGCGAGGAAATAATGAAAGAAAAAAACACCCTTGTCACACAAAGTTGTGTGCGTTTAGACGGTTGATTTCGAGACCTCAAGTTCTAAATCTGAGGTCTCGAAATCAAATTCGTGGAAAATTACTTCTTTCTCAAAAACTATGGCACTTCAGAGGGAGCTGTTTCTCACAATGTTTTATACCATCAACCTCTCCCCATTACTTGTCACCAAGAAAGGTTTATGATAATAATTATTTTGAGTAACTACCAATAGTGTCCACTGCCTTTAAAATACATTTATAATGCACAAAAACATATCCACCATAGGGTAGCTCAAGGCGCTTTCAAGAGGAAATTACAAATGGTGGTCATAAGGAGTGATTTCAGTTTGGATTTTAAACTATCTACAGTCCCACATGTCTTATAAGCGTTTGGAAGCTTGTTCCACAATTGAGGGGCGATGGTGGCAAATGCTCGATGTTAAAATTTGCATCGGAATAAAAAATACTATTGTTGGTTTTTACCCATACACACCGATGTGTTGTAGCACTGTATACTCAGTACTTACCCGAGTTCTGTGACAAAAATCACTGGAGAACTAGAGAAACAAAGAGTCAGAAGGTAAAAGAACTGTTTCCTTTTTTTTTCTTAAAAGCTTTTTTTGTGTTTGTGTATAGATTTAAACTGTTTATTGTTAATTCCATTTTTCTTAACTCTGTAAATAATCCATTAATATATGAAAGCCAGAGAACCAGGGAAAATAAATTGCCATGTTTATTACTCACCCATATCTCTTGCAGCAATCTATGACTTGATCGTACTCATTGTTCTCCATATGATAATGCAGAATTTGCTGGTAACTGTTAAGGACAGGACAAAAATACATCTATAAACATCTATAAACACTATTACTGTTTTTATTATTATTATTTTTGTTATTATTATTATTGTTATTAAACACAAATATTGTGCCTTGAAAATTTTCTCAAACATCAAGGGCTGGACATTAATTGTAATTACTCAAAATAATTGTTAGCATGAAAAACTTAATTTTTTACGAGCAATTATTAAAAGACTTCAGTTCTGAAGCTTGTAACTATGCATCTGAAAGCACACAGATTTGTACAATGCTGTTTTTTTTCTTTCATTATTCTCTTGCAGCGTTGACGATCAGTTGAGCCCAAATTTTCACAGATTTGTTATTTGATGCATTATGTTGGAGTACACCAAGTGAGGGTTGTGGTCTTTTTGACAACTACCAAAGGTGCCCAGTGCATTAAGCTTCAGAAGGAGACTTTGTAAATTAAATAAATGAGTAAACCAAACGCTTGAAAATTCCTCAGGTTGCCTTTAGGTTCAAATTTAAGAGAAAATAACAAAAAATGTTTCCTAAAACAAATTCAGCAGACGGATAAAACAATTTATTCCTTTTCCAAGTTTGAAAACAGATTGAAATGAACTTACAGTTTTGACTTCTCATAGAGGAATAGAATTCCTTTCTTGAAATTGTGCATCTGGCATAAAACCAGGGCTTGGTCGATGTCACAATGATCCTGCAAATAAACAAACAAACAAACAAATTCAAATGAATTGATTGATCCATTTTGCCCCGATCCCTAATGTAATACCTATCACGATAGCAAACAAGAATAAATCTCATACTTCAACAAAACGTAGCTCCCTACCAAGGAGGAAAAGCCCTTCTTGGCCCAGTTTCAAAAGCCTGTTTACAGGTAAGCGTTTTTCACCATGATTTCTCATGCACTAACCACGGGTTAGCCAGCATTTACCCTTGCTTACAGTTAACAGCTTTATGAAATAGAAATTCTGCAAAGGGGACGCTCCGTAAGCACAAAGCGGCTGCTTACATGTTATATGAAATTGGATGGGCCTTGTACATTGTCTTTAAGAAACTTACATCTGATGTTTGTAGGAGGTCCATAGCTCTTCGATTCAGCTCAAGACGATTCCGTCTCTCATCTTCATGGGCCATATCATGAAGATATAACTCAAGTAAGGTGTTGTATATCAGATTGGAGGATTCTGGTTGAACCTACAAAACAAACAATCACAAATCCAGTCATCAAAGCCATCCAGACGAAAGACAGTTTCAAAACAGCATTTTTTTTTAAAGACACCGGACACTATTGGTAATTTTCAAAGACCGGTCTTCTCACTTTGTGTATCTCAACATATGCATAAAATAACAAACCTATGAAAATTTGAGCTTGATTGGTTGTCGGAGTTGCGAGATATTAATAAAAGAAAAAACACCCTTGTCACAAGAAGTTGTGTGCTTTCAGATGCTTGATTTCGAGACCTCAAGTTCTAAATCTGAGGTCTCAAAATCAAATTCATGGAAAATTACTTCTTTCTTAAAACCTGCGTTACTTCAGAGGGTGCCGTTTCTCACACTGTATTTTCTTTATTTTTAGTAATTACCAATAGTGTCCACTGCCTTTAAAGGCACTGGACACTATTGGTAATTACTCAAAATAATTATTAGCATAAAACCTCACTTGGTAACGAGCAATGGAGAGATGTTGATAGTATAAATCACTGTGAGGTCTGACTCCCTCTGAAGTAACATAGTTTTTGAGAAAGAAGTAATTTCTCACCAAAACATTCGAATTGGATTCGAAACCTCAGCTAAGCATCTGAAAGCACACAACTTGTGCGACAAGGGTATTTACTTATTCTATCACAACCAATTGAGTTCAAATTTTCACAGGTTGGTCATTTTATGCACCAAGTGAGAAGACTGGTCTTTGACAATTACCAAATGTTTCTGGTGCCTTTAATTCCAAAGAGATTGGGGTTACTTCTACTTCTGCTGCAGTTTTTACCATTCTGCTCTGGCAAGGGCACTTTTATTAGGAAAATGTATTATTTTTATTGTAACCTTGTACCAAGTGCACCAAAAAACACAGCAACACGGCAATAAGCCATTTGCGTGTTAGACTTGTTATAGTGTCTGGTGCAATGGCGTGGCGTGCGTAGTCACAATGTATCACTTACATGTGAATTCCTCAGACTATAGAGCCAGTTGCTATGTCAAACGGTTCGGAGCAAGCTTTTGTATAGCAACCTCCAGATGGGCAAACCCTGGTACCACTGTGCTATACACATCCCTTCAGAAAGGTGTATGGGTGCCAGGCCAGTATGCTTCGTTTTTGAAAGGGCAAGGGCACCAAGGCATTCTCTTCTTGGTAAAGGGCACCCGATGATAAAGTTGAAAATTTGTACTGGAGCATTTCAAGGGCACCAAGGCAATGACCAGGGGACACGCAGGCAATCGCCTTCAATGCCTGCGTGAAGTATCATGCCTGTATGGGTGTTCACCATCTCTAATACTTACATGTAACTACGCAAAAGCTTGCCCCTTATCATGTGGCATAGCAACTGTCTCGATAGTCTGAAAAATTCCAATTTAAGTGGTAACTTGTGATCAAGCACATCATTGACAAGACAATATTCAGATTTAACACGCAAATGGCTAATTGCTGTGGGTGCGGTGGGTTATTTCAAGGTCTGGAAGTTGATGGGGTCGGCATACCTTAATCATGTGCTCTAAGAACTCCATTAATTGGCGTGAGTTGTTGACAAAGATATGGATGAATTCTTCTGCGTTGGCTTTGCGTACGGTTGGTATGACGTCTCCACTCAGCATGCTGGAATCAATCAATGGCTCTGAAAGAAACAACATTTACAAATGTTTTAACAGATGTTAAACAAGTAATATTTTTTTATTTCCAAACTGGTTATGTCCCTTTTTTCTTTTATCAGGAAATTTCTAATGTCAAATTTTAATGTAATTTGTATAACTTTTTTATCAAATTTTGTATTGTTTACCCTTTTTATTGTAAATTGTTGCAATTCAGCATGTGGCTGCTTATGACATTTTTTAATAAACCATTCTATACATGTATATATATAAATTTGCATCGGGGATAACAAATATGGTATTTATTTTTGGTTTTTACCCATTATACATGTACACCGATGTGTGTTAGCACTGTTTTGCTCGGTGCTTTCCTGAGTTCTGTTTGCAGTACCCGCTGCTAAAACATAGGATTCGAACTGACTCTACCTATCGGGCAATCTCGGTGGTCTAGTTGGTATGACAGAGTTGCAAAGCGTGTGGGTTCGAATCCCACCCAGGTAATATGCCTGTGATTTTTTTTAACACTGGAAAGTAGAGTATACAGTCCTTACATACATTGGTGTACATGGGTATGAAAAAAATAAAAATGTATATCTACAAATGTCTTAATAATTTTGGCCAAGCATATTTAAAATCGCGCTAGGTTTTTTACACCCCAGTTCAGGAAGAGTCGGCTTGGAATTCTTTAATAACAGTACCCACAACTGTGCATGCAAAAGAATGCATGTTCGGGCAAACTCCTTGGTAACGAGCAATTGAGAGCTGTTGATTGTATAAAACATTGTGAGAAATAGCTCCCTCTAAAGTGATGTATTTTTTTGAGAAAGGTACTTTCTCACTCAGGCCTGACGCCTTTTATTAGGATCTTAGAGCACACAAATTTGTGCAATATGCATGTTTTTTCTTTCAGTGTTCTTTTTTAAATTTGATGACCAATTGAGTCCAAATTTTCCTAGATTTTTTATTTCATGCATAAAATTGGGATACACCATGTGAGGATACTAGTCTCTGTGACAATTACCAAAGGTGTCCAGTGCCTTCAAGAAACTGAAAATAACATTCAACATTTAAAGTTGATTGAATGCAAGTTTGACTTCCATGTTTGTGTTTTTGTTTCAGTTAATTGTTTTTTAATAGCTGCTTTTCATAGTATCCATTTGTCCATAGCACATTCAAAAGACATAAAGGGGCATGCTACACTACCCAGCATTCTGTAATGCATGCAACAAAATAAAACAATTACTCAAAATAATTTTTAGCATAAAACCTTTCTTGGTGACACGTAATGGGTAGAGGTTGATGGTTTAAAACATTGTGAGAAACGGCTCCCTCTGAAGTGACATAGTTTTCGAGAAAGAAGTCATTTTCCACGAATTTGATTGCGAGACCTCAGATTTAGAACTTGAGGTCTTGAAATCAACCATCTTAACGCACACCACTTCGTGTGACAAGGGTGTTTTTTCTTTCATTATTATCTCACAAGTTCAATGACCGATTGAGCTCAAATTTGCACAGGTTTATTATTTTATGCATATGTTTAGATACACCAACTGTGAAGGCTAGTCTTTGACAATTACCAATAGTGTCCACTCAAGATAGGATGAGTTACTCGCCCTAACTTAGGACTAGCCATCGTTTTTAATATCTCCAAGGACTAGTCCTAAGTTATAAGTTAGGACTAGTCCTAACTCCTAGTCCCAACTCTTTGTGAAATCGTCCCCAGGGCAGACCGGGCGCAAAGCGATCATAGTATGAAAAGACCGGCCGTACCCGGTGAACAGGGCATAGTGTTACAACTGGGCATTGAATACTATTTACACACTATCACAATAAAACAACATAAAACAAATAACGAAAATGTATCACAATGCATCTATAGCTCAAAGACACTCATTTTAAAGCAAGCACATAACATCACATGCAAATTTAGACTTTTACCGCCATCAACTCCAACTTGCAGGAAATTTGCAACTAGAGGGAAAAAAATGATGAAGTATTACTCTTGACTGTAAATCTCAAAGTCTGCTTTTCTTTTCTTTTTGTACAGTTTAAAGCTAAAGCATGGTGTGGATAACTATAAATAAATAGTTAACTTGCGCGCACAACCATGTGTAAATCTTTTTTGCGTGAATGTTAGCTCTGAAAAGAGCCATGGTGGTCTCAATGCTTTGAACAGAATACTATATGAAAAGAGCCGGTGTTGTCTCGATGTTTCGAACAGTAACCTCTCAGAATGGAACGGTATGAAACGTCGAGACCACACTCTTTTAAGAGCCAAAACTCCCAGTATACTGTTCGAAACGTCGAGACAGAGAGAATACTGTTTGAAATGCCTAGACCACACCTGCTCTTTATACTGTTCAAAAAGTTGTGACCCCAGCGAATCTTTACAGAGCAAACACTCCCAGTATATTGTTCAAAATGCCGAGACCATTTTCGTCCTACAGAAGTACATGTTATTTAAATTGAACTGGGCCCAATTTCATAGCCCTGCTTAGCGGCCGATTTTGTGCTTACTTTGCAATTTCTATTTCATAGTGCTGCTAAAAACCGTAAGCACATGAAAAGGCATGCTCACCTTCTGGTGCTTACCGCACGTAAATAAATGACGTCACAATGCAAATCCATGGTAAACACGCAATATGGCCGCCCAATTTTTCTGCTAACTTGTAAATTTGCTAAAGCTTTAAAAGCACATTTGTCTGCTACAGTAAGCACGCAAATTTGCTTACCGTTAAGCAGCGCTATGAAATTGGGCCCTGAATGGAACACTGGTGTAATACTTACTGTCACTAGGTTTGTAGTCTGTACACAGGATCTTAAGGAGGTCTGTTGTATCTTTAGGGACTTCGTTCATCAATGTCTTCCCATATTTCTTCATATTGTCCATCGCCTGACAAGAAACAAAAGGATAAAGTGAAATAATCAGATATTCAGATATTTTAATAATACCTTGAGATGAGGGAGGGTATGGGACCCCCTCATACCCTAAATACCACCCAGTGGGAGGACACAAGCAACCAGACCACCACTAGTGACCGTAGCAGGAAACAGCGCCACCAACTGACTGGTGGTGGCTCGTCATGCTCGTTCTGAGGATGACTAGTGGAACTAGTCGAAACAGAAAACAAAACTACGTATTAGTACATGTTATTGGCTGTGTTTTATGGAAAAATCATTTCTAAAAATACCCAGGGTGAAAACAAAGGATTCAAATTGCCTCTGGCTACTGGGTAATCTTGATGGTTGGTGAAACATCTGCTCAAGAATGGCGAAGGTGATGGGTTTGAATCCCAACCGAGTAAAAAACATGTGATTTAAAAAAAAACCATTGTGCTGCCCAGCACAGATTTGAAATGATGTCCATTGAGCATTGCTCTGAGACACAGCTAATGATGGAGTATCAAATGTCACAGAGAAAGAACACAGTCAAAAGGCCATTAATTTGATTGCATGGCCCCATGACCTGTTTGGAAACCTGCCATCATGCTGAAGCTTGCACTTAAACAATAATGGCCCCATAATTGAAACAAGAATTGATCCGCTCGCCATTGGTGGACTTAAAAATATTTTGATTCATTGCCCACTACTAACATTGGTCTAGCTACGACCCTGCAAACAAACCAATTTACCTCAAAAAATTCCAGCTTAGCGATGTATGTGAGAGACTTCTGGTAGTTCTTGATGTCTTCAAGCTGTATCTTGAGGTACCAGTCATGTTGGCCGTGTTTCTCGGCTAGGAATAAGGCATGTTTGTAGTAACCGGCCTGACGGCAGACCTTGATGGCTGTCTCTACGTCAAAATCAACCTCCTTGTCTTTGGTCTGTTTGCAACACGGAAGAGAAAACGAACATCAGTGATTATTGCATGAAAAATAATAATAGTATCAAGATTTATCAATTTTGGTTCAAACGCGGAGCTGCTGCAGAGAAATACCTGTCACCCCAAGACCTCCTCACTCAAGCCGACTGGAGCTTTTTAGCATTTAGTAATGCCCCTGTTCCAGCGGTTGTAAAGTGCCACAACAAAAACCCAACCATCCTCTAAGAGCCCACACACGGCAAGGCTTCTCGCGTGGGAGATCATGTCTTCACTTCGTAGACACTCTGAAACGAGACACCGGCCTGGCCAGCGTTGAGGAACTACGCTCCTGCATGCTAGATTGAAACATCTGGAAAAAGATCATTTGGAAGGCCCGAGCTACTACATGGCACTCGACTTGATGACCAAAAAAGCCAAATGAAAACCAAAGAGGAACCAAACGAGTGAGTTTTAAGATGCTTTTTGAACTGGGAAATAGAAGTAAAATTGACTAATGAACGAGGTATTGAGTTCCAGAGTGTAGGAGCAGTGCATGAAAATGAAAAGTCTCCAGTCTTCTTTGGAAATTATTTATTGATACATGTACCTCAACGTATAATGACTCAAAACCCACAATGTCAATGTTAATATATATTCATAACTACCTCAGACAGTTTCGCTTTTCCTATTGGTGGAGAGCGCGTCATGTGGGGGTATTTAAACCTTTGATAAAGACCAGTGTTTATAACCGGTTGCGAGTGGATACTCCGCGCTAGTCTTGATGCAAGACGCTTCTCGTTACGGGTGATGCAGGCACTGTCGGTGAGTTGGCCGCGCTGTGTGTGAAAGGAAAACCAGAACGTGTTGCACCAAGACTAAACCAGCATGCGCACGAACGGAACCGGAAACTGTCGAAAATAGGTGTCTCAGTCATAACAATGCAACACACGGATGTCGTACATGTATATACCATGGAGGTAGAAACACACAGAGCTCGAGCACGACGGAAACATATAAGTTTTACAGAATTTCTTACTTTGTAAGCCTTTTAACCAAAAAGGCATTGATGAATGGGAATAAAAGGGTAGCGACTTGTTCTTTCACGGCCGTTTTAAACCTTGCAGGGTTGGATTTATTCCCTTAATAATAATTTGGGAGGCTAATCATCCTTACTCACAGCTAAGAGCTGAATTGCGAAGGGCGCAGCTAAAAGATGGTGAACACCCAATACACAATTTTAAATGGATGTGTATGACACAATGGTACCAGAGGTTGCCATGCAAAGGCTTGCCGCGAACCATTTGACATAGCAGCTGTCTCTTTAGTCTGAAGAATTCAAATTAAAGTCATTGTATCAGACATTATTCAAGTCTAACATGCAAATGGCTTATTGATTGATTGATTGATTGATTGATTGATTGATTGACTCACCATGATAAACTCATCTAGTTTACTATTATCTTTGAGCTTGGTATAACAGTTGAGTAGTAGCATAGTGTGATCCTCATTTGCTAGGGACTGCTTATTGATTGGTTGATTGATTGATTGGTTGATTGATTGATTGATTGATTGATTGATTGATTGATTGATTGATTGATTGATTGATTGACTTACCATGATAAACTCATCTAGTTTACTATTATCTTTGAGCTTGGTATAACAATTTAGTAGTAGCGTAGTGTGATCCTCATTGGCCAGTGACTGCTTATGCAGAGCTTGTAAGTAAGCTGTCAAGTTATGAATTCTCTGAGCGTCCAAGAACTGTAAAAAAAAAACCCACAAAAATTAATAACACATGAACATGTTTGGTCATCACCCTACGACAGACCCTGTGACAATCCGTGTTACACATCCTTTGAGAGACCCTGTGAGACACCCTATGGCAGACCATATCTCCCGATAGGTAGCTAATTATTTCCTTTTGGTTTATTCTCCAGATTTGCTTCCTCTTATCTCAATGTCTTTGGCGGATCATTCATGTCATGATTAATTAACTCGTTAATTATCTCATGAAGACCGGTTCCTACTTCCTGCGAATGCGATACGTATTTTGACATCACAAATTCGCAACGAAGAATTCAAAACAGTTGAAACCTATTCAAGCGAAACATTTGCAGCGAAAATACAGCTGTGGGATGTCAAAATTTGCAACATGGAAATAAATGTAATACTAAAGCTGAGGTTAAAGAAGGTAACAAACTCGCCTTCCTAATGACATAGGATGGTTCCAGATGTCCAATGGTGCGTATGTATTGTGATATAGCGCCATCATGATCTCCCTTGCTGTACAGATGATCTCCATATTGAGTGAAGATGTCGATGAGTCCATCGTAATCGTAATGCTGGCTCTTGGCAAGACTGTGAAAAGACAAATAAGATGGAAATATTTCTCTGGAGGATTGCTGCTCGTGTGATCATTAGAATCAGTGAGCTGAATTTGATTGGAGTCCATCATAATCGTAATGCTGACTCTTGCCAAGACTGTTGAATGACAAGACAAAATAAAAATACTTAGGTTGTGACTGAAAGTATTTCTCTGGAGGATTGATACTGGTACAGATGGTATGAACTTAAGAATCTGTAATCTTTCAGATTTGAACTTCTGATTTATCTCTCATATTTAACCAAACCTGTACTATTTTGAAGTAATACTTACTTGATCGCCAGACTGTATAGGTTCTTTTTAAAGAGAATCTCCAGTTTGGTTTGCGTGTCCTTCTCTAGAAGATGATAGAGCTGCAATAAACCGAAGATTCAAATTCAACAAACATTCATAAATACCATAGACAGTTTCGCTATTCCTATTGGTGGAAAGTGTGTCATGTGGGGGTGTTTAAACGGTTGATAACGACCAGCTGGAGCTGTTTATAACTGGTTGTTTTTTCGGATACACTTAGATGCATAATACTACGCACACGAATGCATATCCAAAAACTGTCTCAGTCATAAAAATGCAACGCACGTACAGAGCTCAAGGACTTTGGAAAACGGATAAGTTTTACAGAGCTTTCGTACTTAATTACGCACTTTAACCAAAAAGCCATATGGGAATAAAAGAGTTGTGACTGGTTCTTAAGCTGCCGGTTAAAACCTTGCAGGGTCGTGGCTGTGCGGTCCACGACCCTGCCGGTTTTAAACAGCAGTTTTATAACTCGTCGCTAACCTTTTATTCCCATATTTATTTATACAACTTATGCTCAACCAAACACAAGTGCAGTAGTGGTTGCTCTGAGAAGAGCCGTTTTCTACTGCTCAATGTTTCGGTCAGAGTTTCATTTGTTTACCAATCTCTAGATGATGCCAGAGGTGGAATAAACCAGGGATTCAAATTCAATAAATTTCTATAAATTAATGCTCAACAAAATACAAGTACAGTCAAGCCAAATCTGCAGTAATAAATGGAAAGAGTAAGTCAGTAAGGTTAGCGGTGACCATGTAATAATCTATTTATTGAGAAGTGGTGGCTCTGAGAAGAGCAGGTTTGTACTGCCCATTGTTTTCAATTCAATACACATTTATTTCTATAAATTACACTCAACAACAAAAAATACATTGAGGCCGACACTAAATCTGCAGTAAATGGAAAGAGAAAAAAAGGTCAATTATCTCAGAAGACAATAAAAGGTGAAAATCCAAGAAACAGAACTTGAGTTGGGACCGATAATAACAATAATAATGAAGTATATTTGGTTAACGGTAACTTCTTGCTCGGTAGATTATGTTGTTTTAAACCTTGTCTTGCTTTTTATTCTACTTACGCAGAGTAGATTTTTTTCGAATTCACAGACTTCTCAAATAACTATTTACTACTATCTCGGCAGAAGCTAGGAAGCCCGGCCGTGATTAATACTTTCGCTTAGTGGATCGAGGGGGACTTCTCATTTCGAGGTTGGATTTGAACCGGAGTCCACAGAGATGAAAGGCAGGCAAACAAACCTCTGAGCCAACCTGGGCACAATTTCATAGAGCTGCTAAGCACGAAAATTTGCTTAGCATGAAATTTC
This sequence comes from Asterias rubens, assembly GCF_902459465.1. NCBI lineage: Eukaryota > Metazoa > Echinodermata > Asteroidea > Forcipulatida > Asteriidae > Asterias > Asterias rubens. The sequence goes on from NC_047077.1 coordinate 10,692,579, forward strand.
TTCCTGGATAAAAACAGGATCACCAACCCAATTTCCATTTTGTTGCATTTCCTTGTTACTGGTATTCAACTGTTGTGTGCTTCTCTTGAAAATCACATAGAAATTTGGTTGGGAAATCCTGTTTTTATCAAGGCAAATATTTCATGCTCGGCGAACTTTTTTGCTTTGCAGCTCTATGAAATTGGACCCTGATCACCCTGTTCCTGCCGAATGTAATACCCACTACTCCGTTTATATCAAATCTAATCCCATGTAATACCTTTCTGTCTCCTCCAAGTACATAGATCGATCCCCATTCCTGGACCACATCCAAGACTTCCGGTACTGGGGCAAGATAAGCTGCAAAAGAAAAAAAAGAGAGGAAATTTTCAACTACTTAGAATCACAAAATCTTCAACAATTTTGGCAGCAAATAGCCTAAAATCAGCTTGAAAGGGTGTGGGTATGACTTTTTGAAGGACACAAAACACAAAATCCACAGATTTACATTAAACTCACATGGTTTAAAGATAATGATGGTAGAAAGCTTCCCTTAAAATATAAACTGCTGATGAGGTGCTGTAGTTTTTGAGAAATGAGTTAAACAAGTCACAAAAATTATTTTAGCATCTAAAGCGTATTTTCGTGACATTGTTTTACTCATTTCTCAAAAACTACAGAACCACAGCTAGTAATATTTTAAGGGAAGCTTTATATCATCATTATCTTCAAATGATGTATATCTGTGGACATTATGTTTTGTTTTACAAAAAATACCCAAATCCTTTAAACCGTGTAAATAAAACAATCTGTGGACAAAAAGTACCCAGACCCTTTACAAAAATTACTCACCAATGAATTTATTCTGAATATCGTAGACTGTGACTGTATCCATCACAAGCTGCTGCCCGCCTCTGATGGGTCAAAGAGCAAATCAAACAAATTCACTAAATTACACAATTTAAATATCAATCAGAGTCAATGTTTTCCCTAGATCATAAAAATAGACTCCAAACATAGAAGTACTTTATGGCTTTGGATACTACTTTTGTATTGGTTAATACGCAATTCGGCATTTTGTTGAAAACCTTGAAACTCAAAACTGTAATTGTCGGAAATAGAAACTCTGCCAGTGGTGGTTGGACTGTTTGCACTCGAACCCAGGCTGGTTTTCCATTGGTTGACCACTGTGGTCGACCATTTGGAACCAGCCTCGAGCCCATGGTTTCTTCACTGGTCCCAACAGCATGTTCAATTCTAACATGTGTAAAGCGCAGAGGGGCCCCAGTGACACTGTAGCGAAAAGGCGGAAGGTTGACAAGACTTCCAAATGAGACGTGCGAGTGAGTGCGTCACTGCGCATGCAAGTTGCTGGTCAGTAGTCAACCACAAGTCAACTAAATGTGGCCACTCAAACTTGCTCTTAGCATGTGCGCGCACAAGCTCAGAGCCGCACAGAAGGACTGTTATGTCTACTGCCGCTAGCGTCTCAAAAGTCTCCCACTTTCTCTTTTTATAACCATTGTATTGCATTTTCTTGTAAATCTTTGATGTGCAATTGTTTAATACATGTGTTTTTTTTTTTCATGTTTGCTGGCAAATAAAATGAAATGAAACGAAATGGGAATGGGGGCTTGTACTTACGAGCCTAGATTTCTGGAGAGCATTTTGCTGTCTTTGGTAACGACGACGAGATAGCCTCGATACCAATGTAAGAGAGTCTTCTTCCCTTCAAATGCTAAGCATGGACCTCTTCCATCTGGCTGGTAGAAATACACCGCCTGTAGACATCATCAAAGAAATAAATCAGAATGTTAAAAACTTTCAAAAGGTGGTCACTTTTTTGAGATATCACCGAAAATCAAGAGGAATGTGTCCAGACAGGAAAATTAATCCCTAATCTGTGAACAATCTGAGAAGTGTTAATGTAACCCAGAAAAAGGGTACACTTAGAAAAAGAATAAATAAAGCTAAATAAAAGTGCTAACTATGGGGGCACTCGCTTGAACAAATGAGAAAAAACCAAGATCGGATAGGGCTAAGACGCGAGGAGATGCAAAAAATAGGAACAGTGACTCAAAGAGTAGGTTTCTCCAAAAAAAAAAAAAAAAAAACAGCTGAAGGAACAATGTAAACAGGAAAGGCAATTAACTAGAACCTGGAATTAACTTGAATATATACAATGGATTTTCTACCCCTACTACATTAACACTAACAGTTTCTAATGCTGTTTTCAGCTGATATATCTTTAAATAATTATTTTTGCATTACTTAGATGTGAAATGTTTCTCAAAAATCACCATTAATTTTTAGAGAGATTATCAAACACACACCTTTTAAATTGACAGGATTTGGGTACTTTTTGTAACACAAAACACAATGTCCACAAATTTACATTAAACTAATTACACCGTTTGAAGATAATGATAGTAGAAAACTAAACTTAAATTACTTCTTGCTGAGGTGCTAAAGTTTATGACAAATGAGCAAAACAATGTCATGAAAATACGTTTTACATGCTAATATAATTTTCATCTCCTAAAAAGAAAATTACTTTTGTGACTTGTTTTTAATCATTTCTCAAAAACTACAGCACCTCACAAAGTAATATTTTAACTGTGTGAGATGAATGCAAATCAGTGGACATTGTTTTTTGTGTCCTACAAAAAGTACCCAGACCCTTTAAAGGAGGGAGGGGGGTTGGGGGATGGGTGTTGATCTTATTGGTCAAGTACTCACGTCTTCTCGACCAATGACAAACTGATTAAACTGTGTCGTATCACTCATGACTGCACAGTGAATGGGGCATCCATGTAGGTCAAGTACTTCCTATAAGGGAAAGAAAAAATAACACATGAACCTCCAATATCGTCATCTATGTAAACTTTGTCAGGCCTGATACTTCACGGAGGCAACAAAGGCAATTGCCTGCATGCCCCCTGGCCATTGCCTGCATGCCCCCTGGCCATTGCCTGCATGCCCCCTGGTCATTGCCTGCATGCCCCCTGGTCATTGCCTGCATGCCCCCTGGTCATTGCCTGCATGCCCCCTGGTCATTGCCTGCATGCCCCCTGGCCATTGCCTGCATGCCCCCTGGTCATTGCCTGCATGCCCCCTGGCCATTGCCTGCATGCCCCCTGGCCATTGCCTCGATGCCCTTGAAATGCTTCAGTAGAAATGTACAATTTCCTCATGGCGCCCTCCCAGGTCAAAATTCCAGTTGAACCTAGTTACCTAGTTAAACTGGGTTCAACTGGAACTAGTTGAAAATCAGTTGATAAACTAGTTAGACACAGTTAAAACCAGTTGGTTTAATATGAAAAATGGACAGAAACCAACTGGTTTATAATTTAAACCTAGTTGAATCAGTTGATAAACTAGTTAAACCTAGCCCAAACCAGTTGGTTAACATGGTTAATATGGAAAATGGACAAGTTTGGTCACTATCCAGTTGACCGCGGTTAACCATTTAGCCGCTGTACCGCCCAGCCGCCTATAGCGATACACTGTATGCGGTACGAGGAAACCTCGCTAGCTTGTGTTTGTAGAAAAAAAGGAACATCAAAAGAAAACTCGATAGTCAAGAGTAGGTCTACGCATTTGTTAATATATCTAGTTGTTAATAGATCGTTATTAATTCTCCCTTCACAGTTGACTTGTCGAAGCTAATGATGATGAAATAATTTAGCTCTTACGAAAAAAAAACCGCTCATTATTAAACAGGAAATTGTTCATCATTTATGATGATATTGTCGAAAATTAACGCCTTCGCATTTAATCAGTATGAGCATTGAGCCAGACAAAAGCCTTGAAAAGTTATTGTGTCCATTTTATCCGTGCACAAAAATATTCGCCATAAAAATTACCGCAGCCGTTTAACGAGAGGGATTATTGTTCCCATGAGAACTTGTACTTTTATACAAATATTACCGAAAGGGTAAAAAATTGTGCATACACATTAAGCCATGGCTATCTTTTACAATTTGAACTACGATTCCAGTAATTTACTGCAAGAATTGACCTGGGCTTTACCGAGGAGAAAATGCCTTGGTTTCCTTGCCCTTTCAAAAAACGAAGCACACAGGCTGAGAACACGAGAAGAGTACACTGTTTGAATTGTCGAGACCACATCGGTTTTTTTTATAGATCGAACACTCCCACAAAGGTTGTCCCCGCAAGTTTACCATTTATTTATGACTATCCTGAGGTTGATACAACTTGAAAGTGTGGTATGGCTAAAGAAAGGTCCACACCTTAAAGAATATGGTCAAAGATAAAGTTTAGAGAATAGTGAAGGGATGGCGCCCTCTAGTGGCGAGGTTTAGTTACTCACCCGATGAGAATCTTTTCCACTCAGACTAAAGGAGCTGACACTGGTCTCCGTGGCAACAAACAACACATTGCTCCGCTGTGAGTGTCGGAATGCTAGACCTGTGATGGGAGTCTTGTCTTGGAAAATGGTTTTAAATTTGTTGTGTCTAGAAAGAAAAAAAAGGCATGAAAAATAGTTTACAAATAACAGATGTTTTAATCAGTACAATGCAAAAAATAATTAATGGCCTGATTAATGGTGAGAATATCTTCATGAGTTGAGAGAAGAAGGAACGTTTAATTTATTGAAAAAAAAGTAAAAATCACAGATCAATGTTTTCAGGAGAGACGCATAAATACTTTGTACATGCTAAAATGATTTTTTTGTTGTCTCATGAGACGAAAATTATTTTCCTGACATACATGTAGTTTTACTCATTTTTCAAAAACTCAAGCACCTCAGCAAGTCATGTTTTTCAGGGAAGCTTTCTACCATCATTATCTTCAAACTGTGTGAGTTTGATGTCAATTTGTGGAAATTGGGTTTGGTGTTGTACACAAAGTGCCCAAACCCTTATAAGACATTGGACACTTTCGGTAAACAGTACTGTTCAAGGCCCACACTTCGTTTATCACAACTTCTATGTAAAATAACAAACCTGTGAAAATTTAGGCTCAATCGGTCATCGGAGTCGGGTGAAAATAACGGGAAAACCTACCCTTGTTTCCGCACGTTTCGCCGTGTCTAAAATAAATCCGTAATTCTCGATATCGAGAATTTATATTGCTTTTATGTTTTCTCAAAAAGTAAAGCATTTCATGGAATAATATTTGAAGAGAAGTCTTTCATCATTACCTTCTGTAAACTCTACAGGAAAGTTATTTGTAAATCTGTGAACTTTTAATTTTTTTACTGCACCGAAAGTGTCCAATGGCTTTAACATACAACTTATTCTCCACTGACCTGTCTCTTGTCACATCTCCCCTGACCAGCGTGACACTACCGTCCTGGAATCCGATGGCCATCATAGTCAATGTCTCGCTGACGGCTAGCACCGACACATTAGATGGTTGATTACTCCCTGGTAGCGCCCTCGTGATGCGCGAACACGTTGGATTGCGCATCTTGTCTTGTTTGTCCAGATTCCATACCTTGATGATGGGATTGATGCCTGGCTCATCTTGCTGAGCACAAAAATAAAACAAAACATTTCATAAATTGATCTGAAAAAATGATGATGATGATGGCCCCATCTATTTCAAAAACATTCAAAGGCGCAAGCTCCTCCAATAAAAAACTCCCCAACAAAGTTTTGCATTTGATAAACGCGTTCAAGGCCTTGAGCTTTACTACGGTGGTCAGACTGGCAACTTACTACGGTGGTCAGGCTGGCCTAGAGTTAACTTTCCTCGCCTTCCACCTCTAGGACCCTGGTTCGAATCCCCCAGGGGCACTATGTGAGATTGGGTTTTCGGTCCCAACCTGACTACATGGGTTTTCCCTTGAATAATTCTCTTGGGTCAATAATAATATCAAAGTCTTATATAGCGCACGTACATGTATCTACCAAACAAGGTACTCAAGGCGCTGAGTACATGTATATACAAACTTTCAGAAAGATATGTTATTGATGGATTCTGAGACCCAATTATGTAGCACTAAGGGTTTACAAGGTGCTACGGCGCATTAAGCAGTCACAACCAGGAACACCGGGGCGAACCCCTTCTCTTTTCGATAAGTGCACTGGGTTCTTTTACATGCGTTACACAACACATGGGACCAACGGCTTTACGTCCCATCCGAAGGACGAAGCAATGGTAAAGTGTCTTGCTTAAGGACACAAGTGTCACAGCTGGCGATTCGAACCCACACTCTGCTGATCAGATGGTTTCCCTCCCACATCTAAAACTGCAATATCCTTCCTTGTCTTCCCTACATTTAATGGTTAATGTAGTACGCTGATTAAGTTTTGCTTTTCTGAGAGTCCTTGGATTCACAGCCATAACTATTTTTTATTATGCACTAGTTACAACAACGTAACACTTTGTCTGGTAACCTGTGTCTGTTAAGCAATATTTCCAATACCAATACCAATATCAATACTAAATTGATACCTCTCAATCAAAAAATTAATAAGTACACGGTTAAATAGAAAACAGAAGGTGATCAGGTGGATGGGGTATCTAAAAAGCAAAGCTTGTCGAGTAGCACTTTTCTGTGCTACATGTAAGCTAATTTTGTGCTAACGACTTCCCAACAGTTTTGAATAAATCTTGAGAGCCCTGCTTTATAGCTACTACAGCCTAAGCTTGGGCGATATCACGATATTATCAAATATCGCGATATTAATTTGGACACGATTTCGATATCGGATGGATTTGGTTTTAATCGAAATATCGATATATCGATATATCAATTAAATATCGCGATGTATTTGCTAGCTGAGACATCTTGCACCCCATAGGTTTGGAGTAAAACCAGAAGAATAGGTCATTAGAACACCTCTCTTATGCTAGGACTGTCTCTTCTACAACTTTCACTTGGACTTTTAAGACTGATGATGTCAAATTTCATTAATCGCGATTATATCGAATATCGCGCTATATTGTCGGCGATATATCGTGAATAAAATAAATCGATATCGCCCAAGCTTACTACAGCCAGCTGCAAATATTGACATCTTTTGCTAATAGTGTACATTTGTATTTGTGTACATTTTATGGAATGGGCACAATAGGCCTGTAAGTCAATAAAGTATTTTTATTTGTTGTAATATTCTGAAGACTTGAGGCACTGTACACGTTTGGTAATTGTCAAAGACCAGTGTTCTCACTTGGTGTATATCAACATAACCATAAAAGACAAGCCTGTGAAAATTTGGACTCAATTGGTCATCAAAGTTACGAGAAAATGATGAAAGAAAAAACACCCTTGTTGGACGAATTTGTGTGCTTTCAGATAGGAATAAAAGACTTCAAGCTAGAAGTCTTTTATTACTTTAGTCAGAAATTACCTTTTTCTCAAAACTACGTTACTTCCGAGGGAGCCGTTTCCCACAATGTTTTATAATATCAACAGCTCTCCAATGCTCGTTACCAAGTCAGTTTTTAAGCTAATATTTGTTTTGAGTAGTTACCAAACTAGTAGCTTCCCTTTAAACAAACTCTTTAGTAAATGAGTTTTATTGTTCCTCTCAGTCCTAAGTAAATTTTTGTAATACTGTTGTATCTACTGTCTCGATGAATGTGTTTTTACAATTGTATTTACTGTCAATGCATTTTTACTGTTTGGGAAGTCCAGTGAGGGTCATGTGGTATAATTTGTTTAGACTGTGGTATTTCCTGGCTTTTACCAGTTGTTATTTTTTCAACCATTATTTTGTTATGAGCTTGTGTACATTTTATGGAACGGGCGCAATAAAAAAACAATAAATTATTATTATTATTATTCGAATTAGGTGCCAACCAAGTGGGTGGATTGAACTTTCCGCTTCAATCAAATGTACTTACTCCAATTGACACCAAGATGTTGTGCTGTTTGAGTTGATATAAATGAGTCACACGAAGCTCGTAAGCTCTGAATCCAGAAATCTCCAAGTTACGATCCAGAAAGAAAAGATTTCCTTCGGAGTCTCCCAGGGTGACTTGACCACGCCCGCTGGCACATGCTGTGATGTCAATGTCCTATTAAAGAAATTGAAGATAATATTAGTGAAAAATAATATTGGAATGTTATAGCACACATATCTACATGTACCAATGAGGTGTTCAAGCAATGTTCAAGGCACTTACACTTTTTAGACAGGTTTTGAAGTTTAAATACAGTGGACACTATTGGTAACTACTCAAAATAATTGTTAGCAAAAAACCTTACTTGGTAGCGAGTAATGGGGAGAGGTTGATAGTATAAAACATTGTGAGAACAGGCTCCTTCTGAAGTAACATAGTTTTTGAGAAAGAAGTAATTTTCCACGAATTTGATTTCAAGACCTCCGATTTAGAATTTGAGGTCTCGAAATCAAGCATCTGAACACACACAACTTCGTGTGACAAGGGTGTTTTTTCTTTCATTATTATCTCGCAACTTCGACGACCAATTGAGCTCAAATTTTCACAGGTTTGTTATTTTATGCATATGTTGAGATACAGCCAGTGAGAAGACTGGTTTTATAATTACCAATAGTGTCCAGTGTCTTTAATTGAAGATAAGATTAGTAATAAATAATATTGGAATCTTATAGTTATAGCACACATAAGGTGTTCAAGCATGTCAAGGCACTTGAACAAAGAGAAACACTTTTTAAGAAAGGTTTTGAAGTTTAAAGACCTGCTTGAACGAAAATGTCAAGTTGTGAACTTTGCTGAATTCCACTTAAAATGTTTTCGATGAATAAAGAAATCGAGTCATATGATTATAAATAGGTTTCAATTGTGTAAAAAAACAATCATTTTGTTTGTCCTTGTCCAGAGGTTTTCTGCGAGATTTGCGAAAAGCCCTGTTACGTAATCACTCTCAAAACGTCATAAGTAGATAAAGCCGCTTTGTTGCAGCGTGGATGTATAACAAAGCAAACTCCCACAAATGACGTCAGCGGCATTGTTCTTTGACGCCCACTCTCAATGGCAGAAGTGTTTTTAGTTTTTCAAAAAACCTTTAGGTAGGGGCCTGATTTTTTACTCGATAATTACGAAAAGTTCAGAAGTGTACACATATCAAAATTACATTAAAATGGTGAACAAGTGCATTATAAACAAGTAAAAATACAATTTCTGTTGAAAACATTCCGCTCAGGTAGCTGTTTAAGAGGTACATGTTTGAGAACAATTTATGTAGCACTTTATACTGGTTAAAATACAATGTGCAGCAGCGCATTCAGCAGCCACTGCCAGAAACACTTGGGCAAGCCACAAATCTCTTTACAATAAGGGGTCCTATTACTTGCTGCCAACTCGCCATCAACTCACTTGTGCCGTCAACTCGCCGTCAACTCCTCCAATAAACATTTAAAATCCACAACAGAAGCATAGAACTGTAAAGTATTAGCTAAAAGAGAATTCTCATAAGTTTTAGGGTACATTTCGGATAAAAATTTTTTTTTCTTGTGAAAAATTATCTCGAAGCAGCAAAATCGTCGGCCGCCATCTTGCTTTTTCAGAGCTTGCACATTATGGCAGCAGGGGGGCGCTTTCTTGCGTATGGGTTAGTCTTGGCCCAAGATGTCAAGGATTGGTACTATTTATTTATCAACACAAAATCATTTTTGTAAATGAAATTTTACTGAAAACCATGAGAAATATGTAGTTTAGCCCAGACTTAACACTTCCATGCCCCATTTATAAATTGTTGAGTACATTTCATGAGTTGACCGCCTGAAAACGAGTTGACGGCAAGTAGTAGGACCGACAATAAGTGAAAAACCAAATATTAGAGGTTGTACTCTTGCGTTACTGCAGTACTGCTTCTCAGATTCAACGTTCCACTACTGCCAGAAACACTGCGGGCAAACCCTTTCTCTCAACGAGAAGTGAAACAGGTTCTTTCACATGCATTTATAACACAACACACAGGACCTACGTCATAAAAACGAGTGACCATTCACAGATGTCAATAGACATTTGGTGTTTAAGGCCTTTGAACAAAGGAAAACACTTTTTAAGAATGACTTTTAATGTTTCTGAATAATGAGACCCATTTATGTACCACTTTATAAGTTTACAACAGGCCTGTATGCTTCGTTTTTGAAAGGGCAGTGGCACCAAGGCATTTTCTTCTTGGTAAAGGGCACTCTATGATGAACTTGCAAATTTGCCCTGGAGCATTTCAAGGGCACCAAGGCAATGACCATGGGACCGGAGGCAATCGCCTTCGCTGCCTCCGTATGTATCAGGCCTGTTACAAACTGCAGTGCCACTACCAGAAACACCGGGCCAAAGATCGGAGTGGGCAGGGACGAGCAACAAAAATTATTTTACTTGGCCTAAAACTAATCCTCTTACCTTGAGGCTAGTGAAGGTTTCCGCAGAACCTGGTAACTTCACCACTTCCTTGTCAAAGAAATTCAATCTCTTCCACTGCAATGAAGCAAAACAAGGATTTAAGGCAGTGGACACTATTGGTAATTGTCAAGTCTAGCCTTTACAGTTGGTGAATCTCAACATATGCATAAAATAATAAACCTGTGAAAATTTGAGCTCAATCGGTCATCAAACTTACTTGCGAGATAATAATGAAAGAAAAAAACACCCTTGTCACACGAAGTTGTGTGCGTTTAGATGGTTGATTTCGAGACCTCAAGTTCTAAATCTGAGGTCTCGAAATCAAATTCGTGGAAATTTACTTCTTTCTCGAAAACTATCGCACTTCAGAGGGAGCCGTTTCTCACAGGGAACCGTTTTATACCATCAACCTCTCCCCATTACTTGTCACCAAGAAAGGTTTTATGCTAATAATTATTTTGAGTAATTACCAATAGTGTCCACTGCCTTTAATATCAAAGTACATTCAAGAGTTTAGATTTGAACAAAGACAATGGAGCGGGAGTGCGGAACTTGAACCAACGACCTCAGACTTCACAGTTAACGTGCCAGCGCTCTTTCAACTGAGCCATCCAGCCCTACAAACGTTGGTGGTCTCTCTATGTTAGGGGGTGCCAGTGAGAAGCCATACAGCCAGAAACTGGCATGTGCCCAAGGGTCACACCCAAGTTTAGGGTACAACCTGGGAGGCGGCAGCACTGTTACTATTTTAGACCGACCACACCCTCTAATGTGTTGTTGAGAATAATATTTTGTGGGTGCATGTAAAAAAAAAAAAAATCAAACAGAGCCATATTTACATTAAAACTCACATATATTCAAAGATGAGGCCGTGTAAAAAAAAGAAACATGTTTAGCGTCCTGGTAAAAAAAAAAAAAAAAGGAGGGGCTTTTTATTTTCAAGATGGCTACCATTCTTTTTTTTTAATTTCACAAACCATTTTTTTTTTACTGCTCAAACTTTTGACAACTTTGAAGCTGAATGAAGCTAATGAAGCTGAAACTTTACCTGGCTAAATTAGATTTACAAACATCATTCACAGGGGTAGGGATTCATGTCTATTATGGACAAAAACTTAATCTACAATCCCTGGCAAACTCAAAGCTATTCGAACGCACAGGGGGTAGACAGGGGTCGACCCAGGGAAGCTAAACGAATGCGTTAAATTTTAAAATGAAAATATTTTCTAAAATAAAAACAATTTGTGGAACTAAAATTAAATCAGACAAAAAGTTAAATCGAGTTGGATCCTTTCTCTGTGCTGTATTTGTATGCATGCCTACATCATTTCATTGTACAATTTAAGGAGTTTGGTTGGGTACCGGTCAACTCGGTCCCAAGCCAACAAGTTGATTTGGGACCGAGTTGACTTGGGACCGAGTTGACTTGAGACCGAGTTGACTTGGGACCGAGTTGACTTGGGACCGAGTTGACTTGGGACCGAGTTGACTTGGGACCGAGTTGACTTGGGACCGAGTTGATTTGGGATCGAGTTGACTTGGGACCGAGTTGACTGGGACCGAGTTGACTCATAAGCGTTTGGTTGGTTGGGCTACTTTTCTTTTTACAACTCAAGGCTCAACTCCTCAAGCAAATTGTCATAACTCAAAGTCAAGTTTAGTTGCGATAACGTAACCCTCCTCCCAACGGCCGCCAGGCCGGAGGGTTCCGGTCTCGTTATCGCAACTATAAGTCAAGTTAACACAGGAAAATGAATGGATTTGAGTAAATACTGACTGTTTTACAATGTGCTGTACAGTACACCGTGTGGTGTGTTTATTGGGATAACTTTCCGTACGGCGCCACCACTTTATCACTCATTTTTACAAAAATGGATATCTCATTGAGGTAAATTAGATACTATATTATTTCATATCAAATGAAAAAGTGGTGGCGCCATACGGAAACTTTTCCGTTTATTGGATAACTTTCCGTATGGCGCCACCACTTTTCCACTAATTTTTACAAAAAGGGATATCTCATTGTTGAGGTAAATTAGAATAGATACTATTTTAGTATTTTACTATAATAATTTCATATCGAATGAAAAAGTGGTGGCGCCATACGGAAACTTTTCCTGTTTATTTCATTCAGCATTTGGATTGGGTATTTATTCAATTTATTGTGCACTGCTCTGAGTCTGACTGATCATTCACAGCAGTCAGTGGGATGGCCATGTCAATGCATGACGAGTCGAGTGCGGCAGGCCTACAATACAACAACTACATACAAAACTGACACAGTTTTGAGATAGGAAGTCTAGCAAAAATGTAAAATCTTCATCTATGTGTCACTCAAATACCACTTGAACCATCCTTCACGGCAACATGAATATATTGCTATTGAAATATACTACAAATGCATCTTACCTGCTGTAGAAACGCCATTTTCAGACCATTTCTATTCGCATACAAAAATAGATGAACAAGATCCACCCCGCAAAATATAAAATGACCTTTGAACTCTATCTCAAAGCTAGTCTCCGCCCTGTCCATAATCAAAACGAATTCGTGTGTATTTTTGTACTTCTTGTGAAGAGGCTAACCTAAAAGGGTACTTAGGCTTTCAATTAAAAATTTAAAATACTTATTCATTAAAACAAAGTAAAAAAACTTAAGTATCAAACTTATGTTTTTTTTAAGAATATGATAATTCAAATATATTATTCCCTTTCATGTTATTTACCTTGACTTGAGTAATATTTAAAATAATCAATCCTGCTTCAATCTTGATTGAACAAAATGTCAGGAAGCTGAGTGGTTTTATTGTTGTTGCCAACGCGAAGATAGCGTCGTGTGTCGACTGCTCTATCGTTAAAGGAAACTCCTCTAAAACCTGTCAAAATGTCGTCAATTTCAAGCATGGCGAGATTCAGGAATCCAACAAAGTCTGCAAGAGGTAACATAGCCTATTTATTGTTATTTATTTCTATTTAAATATGTGTAATTTAGTTGAAATCAGAGTGCAAAGTCTGGAACTTTTCAAAACTGTCGGTGTCAATTTTTTTTTTTTTAGGCTGGCGAACACCGAAATGCCCCATCATAAAGCACTGTGTTTACTGTGTGGGTGGATTGTTTACTTAGTTGACATGGGCTGGGTCTGGGTCTTAGACTTTAAATTCTCTCCAGACTTCTGTGATTTTTTTTTTGCCCAACTTATTCAATTCAATTGAATTTCAATACTATATTGGTTTTTTCAGTTCCCCCTTTTTTTGAGGAAATTTATTCAAATTAACAATAAACAATTTTACATGATATGGTTTGACTGACTGAGCTGTGTATGAAGAATGTATGGCCAATTGATTAGGACCACATTTCAAAATTTCTCATCTCCCTTTGCTTGGCTGTCATTCAATGTCTGATGATATATGCTTAACTAAATTATCTGATTGCCAGTTTACTGTGGTAGAACTAAAACCAAACTGCCTTTTCCCAATAGTTAAAATTGAAAATAATATATAACAAACTGTGATATATGATGATTCGAATTCCTTAAACAATTTCTGCTTCCTTGTCTATGTCAGGTCCAGGTTTTTCTGCCACCTTGAGGCGGAGTGGGAGTCTTGGAAGTCTCAACAAACGAAGCTCTGCCAACTTAGCTCCGTCATTCAATGCTTCGTAAGGATATAACAAATATATCAATATATACACCTGAAGTTAAAATAGTTGTACTGCTCCAGCAAGGGTCAAAGACCCGAGTGTTACAAGCAACGCCATTCAAATTATGGGCAAAATGGTGTTCACTTTTCGTCAAAATCAAACCCTGCCGCCAATTTGAATGGCGTTGCTTGTATTGCTTGGGTCTTAGAAGTTAGACCCTCGCCAGAGCATTATAACTACAATATATCCTATGAGTGGTTAAATAGGGAGTAAAATGCGTTACACTTTACGGCCTAGATGATTGAAAAGGGTTTCCAGTTGTTTTTAAACAAAGACAATTTCAATTCCAGTTTACTATTTTTACATATGAACTGACTTTTTATTAGCCAAATCAATGATGATTCAATCGCTTCCATCCAATCAAACAAAAGTTCTTATAACCTTCATAGCAAAGAGTTTTAGTGTTTTATTTAACTGCAAGTTTGGTTGCTAAAAATCCACATCAAATGTTGTTTTACTCTCGGATGACCATCATAAATGGTGGTCAAAAACTGCCAGCAATTTACAATTAACAGGCTGCATGTTCTCTTTCATTTTTTAAATGGTTTCTCTGCCAAAAAAACCCCAAAATAACATAAACTTTTCTTGTTACTGTCCATAATTTAGATTTTTGTAATTCTAACTCTCGATGATTTTTTAAAATTTATTTGTAGCAAAACTGGCCAAAGCACCTTGAACACAAGTCAAGACTACAACAACATCGAAGCTGAATACATTAAGAACTTACAACAGCAGATCTACTTCCTGGAATTGGAGGCTAACTTTCTATATCCTTTAAAAAAAACAAGAAAAAATGCTTACCAACCAAAGCAACCAGTTTCATAAAAGTTGAAATAGCAATGGCCTCATATTTCAATCTTAGCAAAGTCTTTATTCTTACCCTTGGAGAAAGGCTCCAACATGTGAGGCCATTTTAATGGACACGTTGTCTTGGATAAGGCGAGTTGGTCTATAAAAAGAGTTTGTGACCGTTTGTTATGAAATGCATACATGGTTAGAAAGGTGTTTTAAAAGTCATAGAATACAATGATTCACACAAATATGCCTCGAAATTGTATGGTTTTCCTGATACGTTGTGATCCAACATGGCACGTCAAATTTTTGACTCCACAAAATGGCAGACCATGTTAGTCGACGAGGTAAAAGGAAAACCGTGCCATGACAAGGCATGTGTGGATCATTGTATTCTACTTTTAAAACATCTTTCTAACCATGCATTTCATAACAAACGGTTACAAACACTTTTTTTATAGACCAACTCACCCTTTCCAAGGCAACGTGTCTCTTTAACAGGTAACTGTGTCGTTGGATGACGATGTGTAATAAATAAATAAAACAAAATTCTTTCATTTTTATTTCTTGACTGATAATGTTTACTCGAGACCAAGCAAGAAAAGCCACTGATCTGCAGCCTAAAATGACAGAAGAGGCTGGTCGAATGCTTCACACACTTCAGGTATGAGAACTATTCAAAACATCTTCTAAGGCGTCTTGGTACTTTTTGCAGGACACAAAACACAATGTCCACAGATTTACATTAAACTTACACGGTTTGAAGATACTGGTAGACAAAAGCTTTCCTTAAAATATTTCTTACTGAGGCTCTGTAGTTTTTGAGAAATTAGTAAAACAAGTCACCAAAATAATTTTCGTCTCAGTGAGACAAAAATTATTTTTGCATGTGAAACGTGTTTTTCAAAACCTACAGCACCTGAGCAGGAAATATTTTAAGGGAAGCCTTCTAATATTATACCCTTCAAACTGTGTTAATTTATTGTAAATCTGTGGGCATTGTGTTTTGTGCTACAAAAAGTTGATACTTTACTAACAGGGGACGTAATAACTAATACTTATACAATTTTTTACAATAACCGTATCTAAAATAGTTATGCTGGTGCGCCTTTTTCGTCAAGCATAAAAATTGTCTCTGTGATTTTTGGGTACTGCGTCTTGCTTGCGAGCGTCTTATCCGCAGGATATTACGGTAGTGGCCTGACCTTTTGACCCTAGCAGAGTCTTCCTTGAAGGGAATCTTGAAGACTCTGCTCTGGCTACTAACTATTTTTGTTAAGGTTAAATTTCTGATTTAGTGTTTTTGACATTCAAACTGTAACAGGATTTGCAAAGTGATGTTGATAGCCTGCACCTAGAGGTGAAGAGAAAAGAGTCCAATCTACACATGGTGAATTCGGAAAAGACCAGGCTAGATGGCAAACTCCAGCTACTTCACGGTACAGGAGTATTCATTATACCTTATTCATATTATTAGTGATTTTTAAAAAGAATGCGTGTGAAATTATTGTACACTTGTGGTAATATTTATAATGATTTGTGTCAAGGCCGGGCAGTTTCGTGAACTAGACTTAAGCTCTGGTGTTTCTGATTAGCAGAGTGTGAGTGTGAGTCCCAGTCTGGACACTTGTATGTCCTTCAACAAGGCACAAATCATTATTGTTTTGTTCTTTGGATGGGATTTAAATCCATAGTTTTTGTTTTGTACAATTTTTTTTATGCACATAAAAGAACCCATTTACACTTTAAGTAAGTGTGTGTATACCCTGGGATTTGGAACAGTTCAATTATTTTAATCCTATATAAAAGTAGATGCACACAATAGAACTAACATCTGAAACTGTTTCAAAAGTCGGTTGTGTTTTTGCGATATTGCTGGAAATCCAGAGCGAATATTATGTCCATGCAGGAAGACTGATCCCTAAGGAATGCACAATCTAAAAAGCCTTACCCCATAACGCTTCTTATAGATGATGTAACCTATGCTTACATTCAAACCGCCCTCTGTTGACACTATACGTCATGTTTCGCTGGGCTAAAATATGCGTAGTCATGGTAAGATTGCACACACTTTCTAGCTGGCTGCCAAAACATGAGCACGAATCGTGTTATGGTTTTCATGTGACGTCAGAGGTCACATCGTCTATAGGTTTAACTTTTTAATGCCAAAAATATGTTATCTTTTTACATAGCCACATTACTAAACTTCGAAATGAAATGTTTCGCAAAATGCTTTATACTATTGCATGCTGCTGTAGGCTTCTAGTCAAAGGTTTTTTATTTTATAAACTTCCCTTGAAGAGATCTCACTTTAAACAAACCATTATTTCTTTGGCAGATACGCACGCAAGAGAGAAGAAACTTCTTGTTGAGGAGATTGTTCAACTCAAGAAGCAGAACGAGATGACACAACGAGAGATTGTACAGAAGGAAGATCAGATCTTCAATGCGCGTAAGGAGCTTGATCGGGGGAGTACGTCACTGACGAGTGCCGAGCAGCAAATAAGGATCCTGAATGCTAAGGTAAACACACAGGGGACTGCTCCTTCAAGGGGGGGTTCCAAAAATGGAAAATAATGTAAGCATATATTTTGCCTCTAACTTTCACCACACAGCCCATCCCAATTACAATGCCCACCTATATAAACACCAGTCATGCCAGTGTCCGGACTGGCTGTCTGGGACTTGACAAAATGTATTTATTTATTTTTTTTTAATGACCTCTGGCCACCCTCATTGACCATGTCACACACTGTCACTGTGAGCAACTTTACCCTGAAAATCCGTTTTGCCGTGATATAATTAAACTCACTGCAATTTCAGGGCAACCCAACTCAATGAGAACACCCTGAAATATTTCTAAGATTTCTGCACTAATGAAAACACCATGAAAATGCTGTGTACTAAACTTGGCAATAAATCACAAGAAACACACAGAAGCACACCGTGAAAATGCCCTGAACTTTATCTTTGCAATAAACCACATGGCTAATTTATTCTTCCTCCATGCACTGACCAATGTATAAACGTCCAATTTCTGCCGGTCATAGTATGCTCTCTTCGACAGACCCTCCTGGTTATAGCCTAGTGCAAAATTTTGCACTGTGAGCCCGATCCCGATGTGAGTGTCCTTATCTTCGTCTCGGTAAAATTATCAAGTCCAGGCCTCGGCGCGGGTTTAAACCACCAGTTGAAAACCTCTTCACCACACATTGATTCCCTTAAAACAGAATTGTTTTTTGCGATTAAAACAGTTGCTGGCAGTGTAAGCACTTCATGTAATCCACCCTATACATTAATTGAAAAACCTGTTGAAGTTTGAGATCGATCGGCAATCTAGATCAGGAGAGAATAGTGAAAAACCGATTACAAATTTTGCATTGCATTGATGCCTAAACAAAAATGAATAAAATGCTCACTGAGCGATAAACTCCAAACGCGAAATTAGATTATTTATTTCTCATGAAATTTGACATTTCAGACAGAAATATTTCCAGGGATGTTTTCTACTATCATTATCATTATACCGTGTAAGTTTTATGTAAATCTTTGATCATCACGATTTTTGTTTCTTACCAATTCTGTAACGTTCCTTTATAGGTTACAAGGTGCATAAAAGTTATTGGTTTTGTTCCGTTTGTAGACTGACCAGAAGACTGATGAGTTGAGGCACACCCAACTAGCGTTGGAAGATAAAAGGACAGAGTGTCTACAAGTACAGACTCGGCTGCAGGAACTTGAGGATCGTTATTACTCCAGTACTGCTTCCATCCAAGACAAAGCTGTCGAAGAATTTAGGGTAATTTCGCTCTCTCTTTCTCTCTAGAAATGTTTTTGTATTAGGCCTATCTTCTCAAATTTGTGTATTTGTATTGTGAAGCGCATTGTACAATGTACTTGCAGTATACGTGTGAAGTATACATAGACCTTATCGCAAATACCAATGCGCAAGCGCAGACTGTTGAATGAGGTGCATTGTGGGATATATATGGATCAAATTTGGATACCAGCTAGACCACAATGCACCTAATTCCAAGCTTTACGCGCGCGCCCCGGTATTTGCGAAAAGGTCTATGTACATGTACGTGAAGTTGTGAAGCCCCCTCTCTCTAACTGTCTAACATTTTTTGTATTAGGGCAATTCCACGGTCAGTCGCATTACGGTCAGTCGCATTACAGTTTTCCAGACAATGTAGCCACGTCTACATGGAGCCAAAGCTGAGTTCTTTTTTTGGCAAAATTGCTCGCGTAACGTGGAGCTATTGCTTAACCTCTCTAATAATAATAATAACAATACTTGCGACTTATTGCACTGCTAAAGTAAAACTACAAAAGAGTTGAGACATTTGTATAGACGATGTGACCTCTGACGTCACTCGAAAAACCATAACATGATTCGCGCGCATACGGCTGGGCAAAACCTTAGTATTTGGCAGCCAGCTAGAAAGTGTATGCAATCTAACCATGACTAGGCATCTTTTTGCCCGGCGAAACATGACGTATAGGCTACATGTACAGTGTTTTGTCAACAGAGGGCAGTTTGAATGTAAACATAGGTCACATCGTCCATATACAATGACAAGAAATGCTGCGGTTGTTGAACATTTTTTCTTGTAAACTGTTTATTCCAGAATGAGATTCGTGTGATGCAGCACAGGATGAAGGAAACGGAGCTGAATGCTCAGCAAGATCGCTACTTGAAGAACAAAGTGAGTATTAACAGGAATGTATCATTTGCCCTTGGCGAAACAGGGGAAACAATTGTAGGACAGTTCTATTGAGTATAAGGGCCGGTAAATAGTCGGTTGCGCGATGGAAATCTTGACGCACAACCCGAAAAAACACAGTTTATAGTCATCGATGTGGCCTATAAACTTTTTTTTCTTAAATGTTCGCGCGTTAATCGGCCTTACGGGCTGACCTACAGGGACATAGGGTGTATGCTTTTTTTCAGGACATTGAAAAAAAATGTTGCTTTTTTTTTTCCTTGAGCAAAACAAAAAATCAGAAATCAGCTTTAGAAGTGCAAGTCCCAAGAATTACGAAATCTACTCGGCAGTAGTAGATTAATAACAACAAAACATGAAGAAGCAACTCAACAAAGAAGA
This sequence comes from Asterias rubens, assembly GCF_902459465.1. Taxonomy (NCBI): domain Eukaryota; kingdom Metazoa; phylum Echinodermata; class Asteroidea; order Forcipulatida; family Asteriidae; genus Asterias; species Asterias rubens. The sequence goes on from NC_047077.1 coordinate 10,712,465, forward strand.
TTAATTCATATGGTTGTTACCGCAAACTAAACATGTGGTGTGCTCAAGCAAAATGAGTTGTTTGTTAACCCTGGGGTCGATTTCACAAAGATAGTCCTAACTTGGGACTAGTTCCAAGGAGTTATTTTTAAAAAAAACTTAAAGACTCTGGACACTATTGGTAATTGTCAAAGACCAGTCTTCTCACTTGCAGAGATGCCAAGTTCAGAGGCCAGCTATGCGTGAGATTTTTCGAAGCCTACCCCCCCCCCTAAAAAAAAAACATTTTGGAAGGACTGTTTTTCTCTCTCGGAGAACAGAATCGCCGCCCGAAAAAAAAGTGTTTCAAAACGCATCAAAAACCTCTTCAGTATACTTCAAACTCACATGAGGTACACAGGAGATGTTGCTGCTTAATGTGGAGGGTCGAACGTGTCAGATTATTTCTGCCTGTTGTTGAAGAGTCTATGAACGAATTTGCTAAACGAAACGGGACAACCTTGTGCGCTATGTGCGTTTTGCGCTCTGCCAAATTGTCCGCTGAATCTGCTGGGAGAGCAAAAGCGTGCGCAATCTGCAAATTTGCGCTCTGTTTGTACGGCAGCTCAAGATGGTGATTCTGATAAACTGCATGCAATCTATAGATTGTGAAAACTTTGTTTTTTGTACACACGTGTGCAATATGGCAATGCATTGTCGTTATTTATTATTTTTTTCTCCGGTCTGGCCCCAATGCGTGAGAAAACGGTTGCGGCGCGTGAGAGCGTGAGACAGACCCCTAATGCGTGAGTCTCATGCCTAATGCGTTACGAGACTTGGTAGGTCTGCACTTGGTGTATTTCAACATAAGCATACAATAACAAATACAATACAATAACAAAACACCCTCGTCACACCAAATTGTGTGCGTTCAGATGCTTGATTTCGAGACCTCAAGTTCTAAATCTGAGGTCTTGAAATCAAATTCGTGGAAAATGACTTCCTTCTCGAAAACTACGTCACTTCAGAGGGAGCTGTTTCTCACAATGTTTTATACTATCAACCTCTCCCCATTACTCTTAATCAAGAAAGGTTTTATGATTAATAATTATTTTGAGTAATTACCAACAGTGTCCACTGCCTTTAAGGCTATATGTAGTCCAAAGTATGGATAGGTAACCTGGCGTAACTAGAGATGAGACTCTTTGTGAAATCCACCCAGGTCATTTAAGTTTTCATGATACATTTGAAAAGAGCATATGCTACAATACTGTTAAAACCCCATGTGAAAGTATAGAAACCCAAAGTAATGCGAGAAAATAAAACTGAAAACAAAGGGGTTCAAATTTGAAAAAAATCTGCTAATTTTAACCCCTCAATTTTGATGTTACTTTTCCGGAAATGTCACCACTGTTGGCCTGTTTTCATGGATGTGATTTCCCCGTTGTTAAGTGGAATTCAATTTTTGTTGTCCCTCCCCCCCCCCCCCCCAAGGAAAGGACATTCTGTTTTTTGTTACCCCCCCCCCCCAGTTTTTTAAGATCAAATTCTTAAAGAAATGGAAATATAACCATATAATAACGCCCCAGATTGCAGAATAGGGCTTTATTATAAAACCAGTTAAATATTAATTTTGGGCTTCATGCTCACGCTTCAAGTTTTTGAGCTCGTATGCAATGTCTTCACGCTTTTTGCGCTCAGAGTTCAGGGTTTTTTTCCTCAACGTCCTATCACATCCCTATGTTTTTGCTTGTTTCTCCGAGCGGATAAGAGCACCGAACTCAAGCTCTGATCATTCTGTTCAGCAGAGTGTGGGTTCGAATCCCGGTTGTGACACTTGTGTCCTTGAGCAAGACACTTAACTGTAATTGCTTCTCTCCACCCAGGGGTAAACGGGTACCTGTGAGGGCAGAGATGGTTCTTGTGATTGATTTAGCCGAGTAGCGCATATTAATGTTGCACAGGCTGCATACTCCCCACCAGGGAGCTGAGATGGTTTAAGGAGTGAATTAAGGCCCAGTGACCAGGGGTAATAATGTGAAGCGCTTTGGGACGCCCTCCAGGTGTGAAAAGCGCTATATAAAAACGGGTTATTATTATTATTACTGATATTTCCAACCGACGTCTCATTTAGCTTGATGGCACCTCAATACATATTTTACTTGATTGTATTTATTAGATGACTGATGATGTTGGGAATCTGGTGAAGGAAAACGCTTTGCTAGGATCCCAGGTCGTTGAGCTTAATCAACAACTTGACAGGGTGAGTTTATTAACCCATCAGTTTTACAATCATGTTACCCTTCAAGAAAGACTCTGAAACGTCATGCCAATAATTATTTTGTACATTTTTACAGTCAATATCAGAACCTGGCCCACTTTCATGTCTCTGCTTCTATCGCAAGCAAAGAATCGGCGCACAGAAGCAGGGAATTTTGCGTTTACGTCAAGCGTATTTCAGGGTGACAGAGAGTTTAAGCTTGTGCACATGTGACTCCACATCACTCATAATCTGGGCATGCTTTGTGTACACAGCTAGTGCAGAATCAGGCATGCAACTGCCCGTTGAAAACAAAGAGGAACAATTTTTCAAAGGCGCCACGGGACATGATACCCACAATGGTACCCTAGGAAATTTTGAGGTTCATTATGCTCTTAGGTCCATTGTTAGCATGTAGTAGGCTTATTTTACATGATTGTAGTTGTACACTGTTGTTGCCAGGCATATATTAGGGTAAAAAAACAAAATCCGAAAAAAAACCACCAAAAAATAAAAAAACGAGGAATCCCGCGGAAACGCGGAAGAGTTGCATGCCTGCAGAATGTTGATTGTAAGCGCAGACTTCGCCAGTGAGATTGAAATTGGGCCCTGTTTGGATCAATCACAACATCTCGCTTTATCTTTTTTCTGCTATTGGCTCGAATGCACAACATGCAGTGCACTCAAAACTCTGGTAGGAACTCTATGATTGGCTCGGATAAGTGTTTTTGCTTCTGCGGCTGTTTACTCGACGTTGCTTGGTATTCTTAGGTTACAGCTGGTGCAGATATTTGGCACGCCCTGTACATAAGCAAAGAATGGCAAGCACAAGAATTTGGCATTATGAAATAAAGTTTGGCATATAAAACAAGGCTCAGGGTCCAGAAAAAAATGCTTAACATTTTCTGCTTAGCAAAGATAAGCAGGATACCATTCATTGTACAGGCAGCATGGTATTTTGGCTGGCATGGCTGGTAACCTCAAGCTGCTAACTTGATTTTAATTACAGTTAGTATATTATTTACAAAATGTGCCAGGTCAGTACAATGACTGTAGTTTGACAGTCGTTGACAGTCATTGACAAGAATCTGTTGGTTTGGATTACATCTTCTATTTCCAGGAGAGAACATTGAGAGAAAACCGCGACACCAGACACGCTACCAATATCACTGAATTAGTGACTGTGAGAGACAAAGAGAAACAGCTCAGCTTCGACCTCCAAAAGGCTAGGAATGAGCTTCAGCATGAGAGGGATCGAGTTCAGCACCTACTTGATCAAGTAAGAGCCAAAATGGGTAATTCATGATGGCTCCCACCCCCACAATCCCCCACCCCCCACCCCCAAAAAAAATAAAAAATGGGGTGTTATGGTCGATTGGTTTAGAGCATCAAACTCAAATTCAGGTGGCCGTGGTTAAGTCATCGGAGTGTGGGTTCAAATCCCGGTCATGACTCTTGAGCAAGATGCTTCAATGGATATCCGTGAGGGTAGAACAAATTGTATTGTGTGTGGACAAGCCTTGGTGGCCTCTGCAAACTGGGTTGTACACTCCCAAGGGAGCTAAGGAACTTTAAAGAAATAATATTGTCTGAATGACCAGGGCAGTATTGTACATGTAAAGCGCTTTGATTCGTTATTGTGAAATGAGCTATATAAGATCTATTTTTACTTTTATTATTATTATTATTATTAATAATATTAGAGCAACCAAATAGGGATTAACAACCCAATCCACATGCAAGGCCCCAGTCTGAGGTGGGCACCAAACTGGGGTCTACCAAGGTGAAGGGCAGGGAAAGAAACCACAGACCCAACCTGATCCCCAAATCAGAAAGTGACCAATTTATGATTGAAGATTAAAAAACTAAACTGTTCTCGATGAAGACGATCAGAGCATACTGATCGAAATGTCGAGTTGAAACCAATGGTTCTTTTCAGAACCACCCCAGCTCATTAGAGATAGTCATTACATGGTGTTACCGCAAACCCTTTCCATAAACTGTTCTTAATTTTCACATTTTGTAAAAAATGCTTCACAGCTGGCGAAGCAAGAGCAAGGTCAAGCAACCTCCTCCCTCAGCCAGAACACTCTACGCAGCAGGTTAGCAGAGATTGAGGGAAGGTTGTCTGGGGTAGAGGTTGAGAACACCCAGCTTCGTAGAGACAAGATGCTATTGGTGGATCATGTATCGGAACTCCAGAAACAGGTCAGAAAATGTCACCTAACACTCAATGATAATGTTTTTCATTACACATAAAAAATATGCGCAAGAGACTTGCACGGTCATTACCAAACTTTATCCTAATCAAAATACTGTCCTCTCAGAACAAAAAATGCTGTCTTAATGGAACATGACAGATTTGGTTTTTGCTAGTGTAAGCACTCTATGTAATCCAGTAATACATGTACATACACTGACAAACCTGTAGAATTTTGAGATCGATCGGCCATCTGGGTCACGAGAGAATAGTGTAAAACCGATTTCAAGTTTCGCCTTGCATCCATGCTAAAACAAAAATGAATAAAACGAGCGATAAACTCCAACCGCGAAATTAGATTTTTTATTTCTCATCAAATATGAAATTTCAGACAGAAATATTTCAAGGGATGTTTTCCACTATCATCATCATTATACCGTGTAAGTTTTATGTAAATCTGTGATTTCTTACCAGTTCTGTAACGTTCCTTTAAGCAACTCTGTTGAATGTTTAAACCGTCGCCTCAGTGCTACAAGGTCATTGATTGCAATTGCATACTCGTAGTAATTAAAAAATTGTAAGTGAAAAATGCGTATAAGTTTGAAAAAATGAATCAAAATCCAAAAATGTTTTTCTTAGAAACCAAAGGTTTCTTTTTTCCAATTATTAATAAATAAATAATAATAAATACAACATTTATAGAGTGCTAAATACTGAAGTATTATTACTGTTAAGACCACTCTTGATCAGTAAACTTCATTCACATAAATCAAAAGCTCCAAAATAGGCAACAGCAATGAGCAGACGAAATGAGTGATTTCTAGTAAAATTTGACGCAAACATAAGCCAGTTTTGGAGCGGGTACAGCAAATACACTGGCTAGCCCGGTGGTCTAGTGGTTAGACATCTGCTGCTGTAAAGTGATTTGCCTGAGACATTTTTTCACCCGAGTGTACATTGCTTGAAGGCAGTGGACACTATTGGTAACTACTCAAAATATTTATTAGCATAAAACCTTACTTGGTAACGAGTAATTGGGAGAGGTTGATAGTCTATAACATAGTGAGAAATGGCTAGTAGTTTTCGAGAAAGACAACTTTGTGTGACAAGGGTGTTTTTTTCTTTCATTATTATCTCAAAACTTTGACGACCAATTGAGCTCAAATTTTCACAGGTTTGTTATTTTGTGCATTAGTTGAGCTACACCTAGTGAGAAGACTAGTCTTTGAAAATGACCAATAGTGTCGAGTGTCTTTAAATGCACTATTGGGTAATTACTCAAAGTAAGTATTGCTAGCATTAAAACTCTATACTTGATATTGAGCAATGAAGCGCTGTTGATAGTATAAAACATTGTGAGAAACATAGTTTTGAGAATATAATTGAATTGAGTTTGAGATCTCAGCTGAGGTCTCGAATTAAAGCATCTGAAAGCACAAAACTTCTGTGACAAGGGTGTTTTTTCTTCCATTGTTCTCTCGCAACTTCAACGACCAATTGAGCTCAAACTTTCCCAGGTTTGTTATTTTATGCATATGTTGAGATACACCGAGTGAGAAGACTGGTCTATGACATTTACCGAAGGTGTCCAGTGCCTTTAAAACCGGAGAAAAACACATCTCTGTATAACTATAAAAACTCAAATCACTTTATGATGTACATATTTTTTCAAACAGCTCTCGGAGAGAGAGATGGAGACAACACGTCTACACGATCATCTTCATACTCTAGACAGCACTATCTCTAACATGGACCGTCGCAAGAAGGTGGAGAACAGTCTACAGAGTCAACGATGGGGGGAGTTTGAGAAGATGGCCGAGAGTATGAAGTCATTGTCTAAGAGTATGACCGCTCGATCAGTCACACCCGAGTATTGAAGACGTAATCACCAAAACCTTGGTATCAGGGTTCTGTCTTTAGTGGTGGACAAATATTTCCCTGGAAACCATCGCGGGATGGATCAGTTACATGGTAGATCATATGAATAGACTCAAATAAAAGAAGTGCTCAAAATGGTGAATATCCAATTTCACATTTCGTTGAAAACGTTTGTTGGTCTGAAACAGAGAGCTTGGCGGTTTTTCCCGGCACCGACAGAGACCTGTGTATGGATCTGAAATCAGTCATGTGATGTAAAAATTGACATTGCATTCGCAGGAAGTATGAACCGGGCCATACGTGGAAACTTGAAGTGAGTTACATGATTAATATAATTTGAGTTTATTTTGGTTAATTCATTAATACTGCTAAATATTGGAATTATTATTGGAATGTGTGCTGTAATTAAACCAATCATGCTTCTTCTCTTGTAAATGAAACCCACAAAGATCAGACTACTTGAAGGGTCTGGGTACCTTTTTTTTCAGGACACAAGACACAATGTCCACAGATTTACATCAAACATTCACCGTTTGAAGCTAGTGATGGTAGAAAGCTTCTCTTAAAATATTACCTGCCGAGGTTTTTGAGAAATGAGTAAAACAAGTCTAAAATAAAAAATATAAAAAAAATTGTCTCGGCAGACGATCGTTATTTTAAATACGAATTTTCAAGACATTGTTTTGCTCATTTCTCAAAAACTACAGCACCTCAGCAAGTAATACTTTAAGGTAAGCTTTCTACCATAATTATCTTCAAACTTTGAAGTTTTAAGTAAATCTGTGGACATTCGACGTTGTTTTTTTGTGTTACAAACAGTACCCCCAATCCATTAAGTGACGCAGGCCTGGAAGTACACGCAGGCCACGGCCTCCGTTGCCACTAGTCATGGCATGGGTGCCCCTTCAACTGTTTACCATTGACTTAAAGATTTTCCAATGGAAGTGCCCTGTGCAAAACGAAAAATTGCCTTGCCCTCTTATAGATGGAGTCCCAGTCCAGGCCTGTGACGTCAAGTAAACTGGGTCGATAGGATCCATAGAAATGAGAGTCAAGCAATTAAAAGGTTTTTGAATTCAATATTTTTAGCCCTCGTTACAAGTTGTATTTTTATCAAATAGGTTTGTTGTGTTGTTTGTTGTGTTCAGTTGTCTTAACAAAAGTGTGTTTTTTTATATTTGTTTAGAGTGTAATTTTTAAAATGTGTTGTCCTCAATGCTCGTTATATTTAAACATGTTGGTCTTAATTGTAAACGTACAATGCATTGTATACGATGCCTCGATGGGGATAGGAAAGGGCGTACTTGTGAGACGGCCTGCAACATAGTTCTGTCCAACTTCAAAACTTGTCTTAGTCAAAAACTAAGATTGTGAATATCCTTGTCTGTTCAAACAGTTTAAATGGTTTGCTTAAAACATATTCTGAAGTATTTTAGGGCATAATGGTAACAATATTTTTGTATTTAAAAGAAAAATACTGAGAGCTGAACAGAAGTAGGACTATGCATATTTATTGAAATGCTGGAATACACGTCATTTTAGTAGTAAAACAAAATAACATCTTTTTAATTATCTTTGTTAGCTTACAAAAACTATGAGTTTCTGTTAGTATTTTTGTGTGATCCAGGGAGGCAGACATGCAGCTTTATCCCTTCGGTAGTGAAAGTAAGAAGAAAAAATTTAAAAGGTGAAATCGGTGTGGTCCAATTTCATAGAAAGCACAAAAACTTGCTAAGCACAGAAAACTATTGCCTAGTAGAAACTGGTTACCAACCAAAAGTCCATACATTGTAGTTTACACTGTTGTGACTGGTGCTCCACCCATGTTTTGCTTAGCATAGAAATTTGCTAAGCAGTATATTCTGCTTTATGAAACTTGGCCCTGATTGGCTGTAAAGTTGCATGTCTGAGTTTGAGAGTATATCATTCACCTAGCAACCACCTAGATTGCTGTACCAATGCATACCTTTTGACACAAGCACAATTAAAACTTATAGTTTAATAATATTTCTGATGATAAAAATAGTCATTTTAATTACATAGCCGTTTTAGTATTAACACATAATACTGTTTATAAAACCAAAACAATAACAAACCACATCAGAGAACTCGTCCATTGAAAAGCTTATCAACTTTTTGATAATTTTACCGAATGTTGATTCTTGAACAATATTTTGAAATAACTGTAAAAAATAATTGTGATTTTAATTATACACAGTACTTTTTAATGATACTAATTTAATTTGTAAAAAAAAAGAAAAAGGAAGAAAAAAAGAAATGAAGTTGAGAAATAAAATTGTCTGAAAATTTGCAAATAGTTCTTTGTCTATAATAAAAGATGTTTCCTTATTACATTGATTCTTCATAAATGTTTTGGTAAAAGTAAGTTTCTTTGAACCTCCCTGGTAATTTTCCAGTTTCCAAATCAGCCCAATAGTTTGTCTGGTTGTAGGGTTAACCTTTGGAGTCAAAATTAACCAGCAGCACTTAGTTGTCAATGATTTGTATTGACCCGTCGCACGCATGTCGTACGCGGCGTCTGTGCCACCCTCACCTGTTTTGGTGGTCATTAGGTTTACGTGTAAATGCCGCGTCGCCTAAAATGTGCACTTCACTGAATAACGCACATTGACATTGACCACAAAAATGGCGCATCTAAGCTTATTCTGATGATGACGTCGGGTGAATACATGTAGGGTCAATACCAACCTATATAATAAATCCTCCTTATAAACATGACAAATCCTCTTATCAAGTTACCTCTTTAAGAATGAATTTTGTAGTTCTTTTTTTTTTCTTACCATGAAAAGCTTCACACACCACTGAGGTTACTGTACTACTTCAAATACAATGAGGAAGGATTTAAAAGTGCTGCTTAATATTAATAATTTCTTCCGCACAGTCAGTCCTGATACTTCACGAAGGCAACGCAGGTCATTGCCTGATCACTCCTTGAAATGCTACGGAAGAAATTTCCATCAATCCATTACCTTGTTTGAATATATCATCATTGTTCCTCTCATCTTGATTGTCCTCCATGTTCGCCACGGTATCTGCATCATTTATCATCCACTAAATCTAAGGTATTGGTCCACGTTGGATGCCTCTTCTGGATGAAGGCCTGGATGCCTTCCTGACCGTCCTTCAAGGCTAGATTATGAACCATCACGTCTCCAGCTTGTCTGGAAAAAACAAAACACAGGGGTCGAAATTAAGTGTATTTTCATGGTAGTCAGCAGGGCTAGTAACCCAGAATTTTTAGTAGCCCTGATGAGATTTTGGTAGCCCGAAAGACACATTATGTCTCGTGTCTCGGCTCAAACTTAGCACAGTTCTTTATTTGTGATGATGATTTTTGCTTTATTTTTTTCCACTAGCCCCCCGGGCTATCAAACTGGAAAAATAAATCTGGTGGTCCAGGGCTAGCGGGCTAGTGGCAATTTCGACCCCTGGAAACACGAAATGTACTCACGACCACCTTCTCTACAGGGGTGAGAGTCATTACTAACGAAAAAGTCTGAAACTTGGATACAAATTCAAAGGTATGTTGAAATGTTGCCATTTCTACCATTGGTAATCCTTAGGGTTATAGATTCCAAGGAGCCTTTGGAAACAGTATCCAAAGCACCAGAGAAGTAGACCAATGAGCAGGATTTCTTGATTTGTGGACAAAAATATTGTCTGATTTTCTTCACCAGGCCGACATAAAAAGACTGAATTCAGCCCAAAGACTGAACAATTTCATCCCTGTCTCTAAGAAGCTGTTCACAATAGACCAATCCATTCAGTGCACCCCATTGCATATAGACCAATCACATCAATTGAACAACCAAAAGTCTGCCACTATAAAGTCTGACATGCGTGGGCGTATGCTTGGCGCGTGCGGCAGAGTTGTGCAGAATGGCATTGAAGAGGCTCGTGTTTTTGCTCGGACATGCATCGTGGGCAGAGCCTAATGGATCAGTGTATTATCAACATGTTCACAAGCGTACAAACCGTATGTTGGGAAGAAGGGGGGGTTATATGCCCGCTGTAAATTTCAAACTATAAAAAACATAGCTTAATGGCCCATTTTTGCACCATTAGATAAGACACCCTTTTTAACCTTTAGACAGTCAGCTGCGTCTCCAAAGTTGTGCGCAGGAAATTACGACAATATCTGATTCGAATCCCACTCGAGTAACATGCCTGTGATATTTTTTCAGAGGACTCAGGAAAGTACCGAGTATGGGTAAAACCAAAAAATAATATTCTTTATCCGCGATGCAAATTTAACATCTCTTATATCGTTGCGGTAGTCGCTGCCAAAACATATTCGAACTGCCTCTAGCTACCGAGCAACCTCGGTAGTCTAGTTGGTATGACACTGCTCTAGAATTGCAAGGGTCAAGGGTTCGAATCCCAACCGAGTAAATGCTTGTGATATTTTTCAGAGGACTCAGGAAAGTACCGAGTATGGGTATACCAAAAAATAATATTCTTTATCCGCGATGCAAATTTAACATCTCTTATATCGTTGCGGTAGTCGCTGCCAAAACATATTCGAACTGCCTCTAGCTACCGGGCAACCTCGGTAGTCTAGTTGGTATGACACTGCTCTAGAATTGCAAGGGTCAAGGGTTCGAATCCCAACCGAGTAACATGCTTGTGATATTTTTTCACAGGACTCGGTGTATGGGTAAAACCAAAAATTAATATTCTTTATCCCGATGCAAATTCAACATCTCTTAATATCTGTTTAATATGTGTACGTTCTTTAGAACTGCTACTGCTTAGCAGAAGTTAGCCTAATATTAGCTAGAAATTATACATGTGACATGTATGGCTGGTAACCTCAACCTGGTAAGCATAATTTTGTTCAATCTGGTAAGCATAATTTTGTTATGCTGAAGCAGCTCAACAAGATTTCGAGTCTTGACTTACTCATAAGCGTCCTCCCTCGGCTTATTCATCTGACTATTGAAACAGGCCTTCCCGAGGGCGATCACCGACCGACTCGATTGACAGATCTTAGCGGTTAGTTTGTTTGTTTCTTCCTCCAGTAATTCCTCAGGGACAACCTTGCTGACGAGCCCGTGCTTCAGAGCAACTAGATTTGATGGACAAAAAAAATGAGCAAGTCATTGGTTACCGCTGTCTTTGTTGTTTTTCCCCCCTTTTTTTTCCCCCAAATTTTCGCAGGGTTTAAGGATTGGTTCTTGAAAAGTCCAACTTCATGGCCAATTCATGTCTACATTATTTCGTTGCTGTCCTTACATTTCACATTTCAAACCTACCCTTGTGAACTAGGTTCAAATTATAAGTAATACACAGCAAATTAAGATAAGACAAATTTGATAATTCACAATGATTTGTATTGATCAGTAAAACACTTAATATAGGATTTGAGGCATTGCATGGTGAGGTATCAATGTATATTTGGTTTGTGGTAACACCATGTTTGTATCTACTTGCCAGGTAGAGTTGTTCTTAAAGAATTGTCTTGCTTTATTCTACTGCCGCGGAGTAGATAATCGGAGGTTCGGCAGACTTCTCAGTTCTGGAAAGAACTGTCCTGCTTTTTAACTATTACCAGGGCGGATGGTATAGAAAATAGACTGGACTACTACTTAGCTTATAGGATCGTAATTAACTGTACTGCTGCTGAGTCAGTTCTGAATTGGTCTCAACGTTTCGACTAGTTTGCTCTAGTCATCGTCAGTCTCCTGACTAAGTAGTGGTCCAGTCTATTTTCTATACCATCCGCCCTGGTAATAGTTAAAAAGCAGGACAGTTCTTTTCAGAACTGAGAAGTCTCCCGAACATCCGATTATCTACTCCGCGGCAGTAGAATAAAGCAAGACAGTTCTCTAAGAACAACTCTACCTGGCAAGTAGATACACACATGGTGTTACCGCAAACCAAATATACATTAATACACTTAAGTTATAAATAAGTACTAGTTGGACAATAAATAGGTTTAGGGTACGTAATTTGATTGGGTAGTATCCATTTAATCATGTATAGATAAAAAGGCCTACCTACTAAGATATTATACACTGTATAGAAGAATCTGAGTTTTTACTTCAAGTTTATGGTTCAGAATGAACTAAGCTTGTAAAAACACAAAGCCGATATTAGCTTATTTTGCCTTAAAACACCAATATTAATATACAGTCTATTTTTTAGAGATCCATGTTTTGGGTTTCTAACGATTCCATTACAATACATTGGATAAATTGACCTGAGTAGCAAAAAAAAAAACACAAAAAAAACAGATGAAGTAACAGAAGCCCACAAGTTAAGCTGACACATTTCTCAAATTCTTATAAGCGAAATTAAATGAACACATTAAAACACAAACAATGATCGCCAAATTCTCAGCAGAGCAAATAAAGACCTTCTCCCAGTTATTTTATTGCTTGTTTTTTCAGAGCAATAATAATGAAATCGTTCTTATAAAGCACATTACACACAGGGTCCCAATTTGCTGTACAAAGTCAATAAAGTTCAAACTTTTATTAAGTAAGTTGAACAAAATTGGTTTTGAGAATGCACTTTGATTGAGAGTTAACTCATTTCTATATTTCACTAAAAATTACCAAACAAAAGACGTAAAATCACTTCCAACCTCGACCTAGAACATGTACATAGTAACTGAGGTGCTGTACTCCTTTCATCAAAATGTGTCATTATCGACCGTTGTACTCTTTTTTTCAAAATGTGTCATTATTGATCAATAATGACCCATTTCGCCAAAAAGAAACACAGCACCCCATTACTGGGTCTACTTCCAGCTTACCTTCTGCCGATATTGGCTCGCCTGTGAATAGCATCTCCATAGCGAGCTTCCTGGGAACAGCGCGGCCCAGGGCCACCCCTGGTGTCGAACAAAACAGCCCAATATTTACCCTTCAAGATTGACCAATCAGAAACAAAAATGCTTTGTGAAAATAATAAGAATAATAATAAAAATTTATTTATACTGCGCCAATTCCAGGCAAACCTGTTCAAAGGCGCATGTTAATGAACGATAAAAATATTAAACCATTAAACCATCTGGGAAGTGAACATTAAAATATAAAAATACACAGTGTTTAAAATGCAGAGAACCAAAAAATTAGAAAAAGAGACGCCCAAAATTAAAGACTCAAAGTGAGGGAATGCAACACAGATCAAAAGCGCAATGAACCATAAAAAGTAAACCATTAAAATCACAAAAAGGCATAAAGTGACTGAAATACAATTATGTAGCAGTCATAATGAAAGATATAGCTATGTTGTATGATAGATAAAACAAAAAAAGGTGACCAAGTTGAGAGTAACTTTCAAAGTTTTAGCACTGGGCTACTTATTATCTTGATTTGGCGCATTACAATTTATTATAATTATTTATTATTATTATTATTATTGATAATATGACTGTATTCCTCATATTATGGTTAAAACTTTGACTTCTTCATTGATACCGGTAGCGCTCTATTTTCCAAACAATTGTTAGCATTAAACAAAACAAAAGAAAACAAAATGCACACACTGGGATTCCCCTTCATAATATTTCAGAGCTTACCCAGGTGTGGCAAACTTGGCATTCTCAGACGCAATAACAATGTCACAGCTGGCTACCAGTTGACAACCGGCTGCTGTAGCAAAACCTGTAGGAGATTCATTCAAATAAGTAAATGAGCAACCAAACCAAGTACCATCTTATTCGAATAAGTAAACAAGGAACCAAACCAAGTTCAATCTTATTCGAATAAGTAAATAAGCAACCAAACCAAGTACAATCTTATTTGAATAAGTAAATAAGCAACCAAACCAAGTACAATCTGATTCGAATAAGTAAATAAGCAACCAAACCAAGTACAATCTTATTCGAATAAGTAAACAAGGAACCAAACCAAGCACAAAACCTTACCCATATTAGTAAATAAGTAAATAAGCAGTGGTTATAGAGCACCAGACTGAAGCTCTGGTAAATGGTGTTTGAAGCTTGCATGGTGTGGAGAATGAGAGAAACTACAAATATAAATATTAATAGTAAACTTGCGGGTACAACCAAGAGTAAAATCTCTCTTGAAGGAGTGGTGGCTCTGAAAAGAGCCAGTTTTTCCAAAGAGCTCTGGTGTTTCTGGTCAGCAGAGTCTGGGTTCGGAGTCCCAGCACCCATGTCCTTAATCAGAGCTTAATACTTTATCACAACTGCTTTGTCCTTCAAAGGGACATTAAAGACAGTGGACACTATTGCTAATATTGTCAAAGACCAGTCTTCTCACTTGGTGTATCTCAACTAATGCATACAATAACGAACCTGTGAAAATTTGAGCTCAATTGGTCGTCAAAGTTGCGAAATAACTATGAAAAAACAAAAACCCTTGTCAAATGAAGTTGTGTGCTTTCAGATGCTTGATTTCAAGACCTCAAATTCTAAATCTGAGGTCTTGAAATCAAATTCGTGGAAAATTACTTCCTTCTCGAAAACTATGTCACTTCAGAGGGAGCCTTTTCTCATAATGTTTTAACCTATCAACCTCTCAACATTACTCGTTACCAAGTGAGGTTTAATGATAATAATTATTTTGAGTTATTACCAAAAGTGTTCACTGCCTTTAAAGGCAGTGGACACTATTGGTAATCTGAAAAATAGTTATTAGCATAAAACCTTACTTGTTACATGAAGGTGTGTGCTTTCAGATGCTTGATTTCGGCACCTCAATATCTAATTCTGAGGTCTTGAAATCAAATTTTGTGGAAAATTACTTCTTTCTCAAAAACTACGTCACTTCAGAGGGAGTCGTTTCTCATAATGTTTTATACTATCAACAGCTCTCCGGTGATTTTTACCAAGTAAGTTTTCATGCTAACAATTATTTTGAGTAATTACCAATAGTATCCAATGACTTTAACAGAAATAATATGTATAGATAAGAATAGCATGAATACCTTGTACTTGAGCAATGACTGGTACAGGCATGTCTTGTACCAACATCATGACTTGACTGCAGGTACGCATCACTTTGGTATGATGTGCTCTGCCATACTCTGTAGTCTGCAGAATAATAATATAACAATATCAAATATAATAACTGGACCCTAGTCAAATGTTCTTAAAGACTTCAAGCAAACATTTGCTATACTCTTCATGATAAAGACTAAACTTGTGCTATTTTTTTTTGCAGAGAGTTGGTAAGCATTTAGCCTCACCCAGTTGCATTAAGTGTTGTAGCTAGACCAATTTTAGTGGTGGGCTCTAGATCCAATTTATTTAGTCCCCCAAGGCGCCCCAAGGGCAAGGGTTAACAAAACATTATTCTGGTTAAGATATGGGGGCAATTATTGCTGAAGTGCAATCTGGAGAAATCTGTGCTGGGCGGCACAGTTTATTTTGCTGGGCAATTTCTTTTAGTTCTTGGCAGGAAGCCCGGCATCGCCCACAGTGGCTACATCACTGGTTGCATTTGCCTTAAGACAAAACTCCCACCAACTCAAAATCTGGACACCTGTTTAGTGACGCTAAATTCTTACCAACTCCTTGAGATTGTGTCTAGAGCTAAATTCTTACCAACTCTTTAAGATTGTGTCCGGATGAAAATACTGGTCCTCCTGATGAGATGACTACAGCTCGGAGTTCCTCCTCCTCATCACCGTTGTGTAATAAGTCTGCTTTAAGACTCTGTAGCATCTCCAAAGACAAGGCATTCCTGCAAGAAATGATCAAAGACTTCAAGCAAACTGGGATCATAAGCTTGGGCGATATTGCTTTTAATATCCCACGATGTATCGTCAAAAAAATATTGCAATATTTGATTATATCGTGATTCATATTTGAACTCTAAAATTCTGACACCTTACGTTGCAAAGTTTCAATACTCCAAAAAAATAATAAATCGAGGTAAACATCTGTCAGGTGTACTGTCTACCTATGGTGTGCAAACATGGGCCTTTCAATTACACACACATACTGACATAAAGTGTCTTTTGAAGTGTCTACGGCGCATGACTGTTCTTACATGTGTGCATACTTAGCAAGATCCCGCCCATTTCATTCTAGCTAACCAGTAAGCATCCATAATGCTCATGTGATGACTTCTGATGGGTTGTGGTTTGTGTTATGATCCCAATGTGGTTTTCATTTCGCGGCACGCGGTGGCTCCACACACAGGGGGAAAATGATACAATTGTATTACTTCTGTAGTGTCTGTGTGAGACCGCCTGGGCGCTAAAGACTTTGATGGGTTTTTTTTCAAAGAAACCCTGTCATTTCGGGATCAATCGGGGAATCTTGCAGTTGGTTCTAGGACTTTGTATTTTATGAAACAGCCCTTTATGGTTGCAAGACGTCTCAAAACCTTGATTTGCTAATAATTTGATTAACAAAAACTCTAGACAATATGGTAGTCGTTTAAGAAATGGTATCACGATTTTCGATAATATCGAGATGTCGCCCAAGCTTACTGGGATCGTATACTCTGCCTGATTAATGTAAAGCTACAACTAGTTTGAGAAGCAGGCAGGGAGGAAAACCGGATGCTCTGGAAAACCCTCGAAGCACAGCAGAGAACCACCGCACAACTAAACTCACATGGCCAAGGCCGGGTATCGAACCAGGGTCACCTTGGTGAGAGGCAAGCGCTCTACGCACAAGCCAACCATGCCACCCAATCACTCAAAAGAGATCTCTCTACATGGTGTTTCTTATGTTTAGGATGTCTAATTTTGTCACAAACTTTACCTTCTCTTGGGGTCATTTAAGAAGATGGTCCTGACTCCATTGGACTGAGTTCTTAGCGTTAACGATTCCACTTTCTTCTCAGAGACATCTGTCGAGCGTTGTCTACAGTTGTAAGGAATCAAATGATTCCCGAAACATGACGCCTGAGGCTGAGGGGTAGGAAGTTTAGAAAAATAATTTAAATTACTTCTTTCCCAAGTTAAAGGCAGTGGACACTATTGGTAATTACGCAAAATAGTTACTCGTTGGTTCGAATCCCACTCTAGTCAATTCTTTGTTCAACCCCAAAAATCATTTCATAATTTACCCAGTCAGTTTCCCTTGTGGTTTATATTGATATCTGAAACAAAAAGTCGCATCCCCTTAAGGTGATCCCCTGGCTGCCGCTTTCCATGTTGTATCGTAATTTGGGTGTGATCCCTGGCTACACGTCAGTTAACGGTTGTATGGCTTCTGACTGGCACCCCCGAACAAAGATATTGACATAATAGGGACAGCGCCAATATAGGGCTAGATAGCTCAGTTGGTAGAGCGCCGGCACGTTAATCCGGAGGTCGTTGGTTCGAATCCCACTCTAGTCAATTCTTTGTTCAACCCCAAAAATCAAATAATTATTAGCATACATGTAAAACCTTACTTGGAAAAGAGGTTGATAGTATAAATCATTGTGAGAAATGGCTCCCAATGAATTGTGACGAAGTATTCGAGACAGAAGTAATTTTCCACGAATTTGATTTCGAGACCTCAGATTTAGAATTTATAATCTCAAAATCGAGCATCTGAAAGCACACAATTTCGTGTGACAAGGGTGTTTTTTTCTTTCATAGTTATTTCGCAACTTCGACGACCAATCGAGATGAAATTTTCACAGGTTTGTTATTTTATGCATATGTTGAGATATACCAAATGAGAAGACTGGTCTTTGACAATTACATGTACCAATAGTGTCCAGTGTCTTTAATTATTTGTTTCTGAGTAATTTTATATATAAAAACCATTGGACCAACTCGCTAATTGTTGTGTCACTCGTCTGCTTTTAAAATACAAGAACCACCAGCGTACCCTTACTCCTAGAACTATGAGGTTTGTTCCGCTATTTAGCGATAGCAGAACGCACATAGTTCGTGGAGCATGTATGCTACTGCTCTGCTCACAGGATGTCTATGAAAAAGACATTCTGCATTTATTATAAATGGAAGTTATGGTTGCTCTGTAGAGTAGCAGAATGCTCAAAATACAGGCTTTATGAACTTTGGTCAAGTTTCTCAACACTGCACTGCACAATCTATTTGCGATAACGTAATTAACCCCTCCTCCGAAGGCCATCGGGAGGAGGGTTCCATTATTGCAACTATGCATAATTTGGACTCTCTATTGGTTTAGTCGTATAGTCCTATTTGGGTGCAGAAGTGCTTGGTCACGGGAACAGATAACAAAAAAATTACTTCAGGCCGAAGTAAAAAGATGTCTGTGTGATAGACTATCAGAGGGTGAGTGGATTCTGGCGGCTCAGGAAGATCTTCAGAGACTGAGCTGTACCACGGTGGCTGGTGCACACTAATGTTTTGGTTGGCAAAATGAGGGAACATCGCGCTGTTTTGTACACGGCTAATGGGTGCGTGGCGCAGACGCGATTGCGCGTCTGCTAAGTGCACAACTCTATGGCGTTTGCCAACCAACAGGGTCTGTACGCATGCGTGAATGTGATTAGCATATTTCATGGGGGGTCCATTGTAGATGGTGGCCTGTAGTCTGGTTTGATGAAGATGGGTGTAAGTAGGGTGGTGCGGCATTAAGACCATGTACAATCCTATACAGCATGATGACTTTGCTTTTGGCCTGGCATTCATAAAGAGATTGCCATTGTTGGAGGTTTTTCAACATCTGTGTGACACTGTTCTTCATGGTCGTAGTCTGCCATCACAAATCTTGCGGTACGCCGCTGAACCATTGTCTATTTGGGAGATCAGATCGTGTTTGTGTGGGTCCCATACCGATGACGAGTACTCGAGGGTGGGACGACGAGGGCGATTCCATGAAAAGGTGAAATTTTCTTAGAAAAAATGAAATTGCTCCCAGTATTGAATTTGTATCTTTATATCATTCCAAACACGTCCAAGTGTCACAGAATTTTTTTATTCTGTTTGGGTATTGTTAACTGTGCCTATTTTTTTTTCTTCTTTTCAATAGTGCACTTTGATGGGAAAAAGTAAGATTTTTTATGATTTTAACAATTTGACCTATTTTTAGAGTCAGTATCAGATTTTGTGCTTACTGTGCAATTTCTATTTCATAGCGTCGTAACCGTAAAAGCACACGAAAAGGCATGCTAACCTTCCAGAGCTTACCGCACAAAAATGAATGACGCCACAATGCAAATCCACGGTAAACATAAAATATGGCTGCCCAATTTTTCTGCTTACCTGTGAAATACCCCAAGGCTTAAAGCCATTGGACCCTTTCGGTACAGAAAACAAACAAAATGTTCACAGATTTACAAATAATTTACATGGTTTACAGAAGGTAATGGTGAAAGACTTCTCTTGAAATATTAGTCCATGAAATGCTTTACTTTTTGAGAAAATGGTAAAACAATATAATTCTCGTTAGCGAGAATTACGGATTTGTTATAAACACATGTCATGACACGGCGAAACGCGCGAAAACAGGAGTGGGATTTCCCGTTATTTTCTCCCGACTTCGATGTCCGATTGAGCCTAAATTTCCACAGGATTGTTATTTTATATAAGTTGTGATACACGAAGTGTGGGACTTGGACAATACTGTTTACCAAAAGTGTATATGGCTTTAAGCAAATTTTTCTGCTACAAGTAAGCACGCAAATTTGCTTACCGTTATTAAAGCAGCGCTATGAAATCGGGCCATGAGCTGCGAGTCGCAGGAACCTTCTTTCTAAAACCAAATTGGCAGGCTGTTAACAAGTTGTGGGCATCAAGATGTTTAATGGTCTGGCAGTGGATGAAATGTTCAGCCGTCTTGCTAGACTTGTGGACAAGTCATTATGGTCCCACGCGGTGAGATAGTTGAGTTGTTGCGGTGCTCACTAAAGATCAATGCTCTCGCGTGAACCGCTTGTTGCCAGACCTGATCTACTACCTGTTAAATGGGACCATAGTCAATAAGGTTTTATTGCGGTTCAGAGACGCAATGCATTGTGGGATGGAATATGGGGCGGTTACTGTGCAGTTTCTACGACTCGCGCACGCAACGCCTATATACCTTTGTGGGTTCAACAGCGCCCTCTCTTGATATTTTGGTCTTTGCGATAAACCTTATGGGAGCAATTTAGTCTCGCAGGGCGAGCAGTCTCACTAGTTGTGATAACGTAACCCTCCTCCCGACGTGCATGTCGGCCATTTTAGCAAAATCAGTCAGGGGGTAATCTAATTGCAATAAACCTTAAAAATGTGGAATCTTTGAGTTCAAGAAAATAATGAAAGAAAACATCATTTTTGTTGCACATAAATTATTATTATTCTCCGTTATCCAAACCATGGAGGAAGGAAACTTACATTGATTTGAGCAAAAAGGCACCTGATGGTTGGTCGAGATAATCTCAGTGAGGACAACATTATAGACCGACGACAGCAGCCAACATAACATTCAACAGCTCAGGACTAGACATGTGTGTGCAATACAATAATAATGTCAACAACTTAACTCAAAGTTTCAGTCAAATACCGTAAACGACCGTCACGATGCACTGTTGCCGCTAATTAAAAGTTTTTGGGCATCAAAATACGTTGTGCACAGCGCAGCGTTGGTGATAGTCTTGGAGACTCTCCTGGATTTGTCATAAGAGGGCGCGCTATCACCCCCAACGCGCATCAACCACAAACCGCTATCACCCGAGAACTCTCGCGCGGCAACGACCCTGCACGGCGAAACTGTCTGGGGTATTTATTTAAAACTAGCATAAGAAACTCGCAACCACAGCCGTCGATTTCACAAAACTCCTCGTAACTTGGGATTTAGGACGAGATCCGAATTGACGTTAGGACGCATTGCGAACCCATCCTAAGTTAGGACGGGTTACTCGTCCCAATCCTAGCGTTTCATGAAATCGGCTGAATGACTCAAAGTGGATAAGTAAATGACAACATGCATTGTGTATACACCATTTTGTGGTTACAAGTTTACACCCAAACCATTCTTGTTCTTTGGATTAAATTATTGTTTTTGTAAACATGTCAACCTACACAATTTAAATTGAAAACAAACAAAATAATTTATGTCCAGCGTCGGTTACTTTGTAAATTTTACCCCCAAACCATTCGTTTCATTTTAAAGACACTTAAACATCATTGGAAAAGAAACTGATAAGATATAGAAGAGTTTGCGGTAACACCATGTAATATTCTCTAAATGAGTTGAGGTGGTTCTGAAAAGAACCGTTGGTTTAACTCGACGTTTCGATCAGTATGCTCTGATCGTCTTTAAGAAACTGATAGTTATTGTAAGACTTCGAGAGTTTGCAAAACTATAAACATGAAGGCCATGTCCAAAAACTTTTCTCAGTGAGAAAATTTCACTAAACTCTGATTATCAGTGGAACCAGTTTGTGTTAAGTGGGCGCGGCTTAGAGTACTTCAGAAGGAAAAATTGTGGGCTTCTGGTATAATAATGTAGCCTGCGTGTGTTAGTGTCTGCATTGTGGGCGTGGCTTACAGTCAAACTACGTCACATTGAAACCTTTACGCCTGCGTGTATGGGTGGTGTGGGCGTGGCTTGCATGCAGTCAACGTGCGTGAAATACCATAGACCACAGCCAAACTTGCAGCATGCATTGAATCAAAGTATAAGACTGGAACTTTCCAGTCGGGGATTTGTCACTAATTAATAACACGTTTATAATTATCATATAAAAGCTATTGTTGAGCAAAAACACTGCACACACACACTACACACCTTGCGTCATCGATCACCATTGCCTACACAAAATCAGTGAGCACCAGTATTCCAAGACTGAATAACGATAGGATGCAACAACAACAAAAACACTTTCAAATTTGACTGATCTCAACATTGCTGACGCCATGAGCCTAGTGGGTCTCTATCATTTCGGAAGGTAAGAATTTAAATAAAAACACTTTTGAAGACACTGGACACCTCTGGTAATTGTCAAAGACCAGAGTCTTCTCATCTTGGTGTATCTCATCGTCATGCATAAAATAACAAACCTGTGAACATTTGAACTCAATCGGTCGTCGAGGTTGCGAGATAATAGTGAAAGACACAACAACACCCTTGTCACACGAAATTGTGTGCTTTCAGATGTTTGATTTCGAGACCTCACAATCTATTATGAGGTCTCGAAATCAGATGCGTTGAAAATTAACTCTTTCTCAAAAACTACGTTTACTTCAGAGGGAGCCGTTTCTCACAATCAACAGCTTCCCATTACTCTCTACCAAGTAACATTTTTGCTAATAAAATTTTGAGCAATTACCAATAGTGTACCTTCCCTTTTAAGAGGCCGTTCAGGATTATCAACATGTTCACAAGCGTACAAACTGTGCACTTTTCAAATACCCCTCCGTCCCCGTGACACCCTTTTTAGGCATCTTAAAGCTCACGTGCAACAAGGGCGTTTTTCTTTGATTATGTTCTTGCAGCTTTGAGTACCAATTAGGTACAAATTTCATAGATTTATTGTTTAATGCATTGGATACACCAAGTGAGACTGGTCCTTGAAAGTTCAACTAAAGGTGTCCAGTGCAGTGTTTATTGCTCTTTCAAATAGAACGCTGTAAAGTTTGTCATAATATTCGTGATATCCATTATGAGAGAGGTAGATTAAGTCCAAATTTTCACAGATTTTTTTTTTTTTTTGCGAGAATGCAACAAGGGTGTTTTTTCCCTTTTTTCCCTTGAAACTTTTGATGACCAATATTGGGTCAACTTTTCACAGAATCAGTTACACCAAGTGAGAATACTGGTCTTTGACAATATTACCAAACGTGTTCAGTCGTTGTTAGTGTGAGCTGCGGGTCAAAGAACGTCCGTGGTCGGCTAGACGTGACTCAAGTCCCAATCCAGTGAGTCCCATTAAGTCCCACATCGCCCATGCCGGAAGAAGCCTAACCAGAATAGCTATGTTTTGTATAGGGACCTATAGCTCGCACGAGAACGGGACTTGAATGAAGTTAAGTGGGCGGCAGGAGAAAGGTCGGCTCGGGAGAATATGGGCCTCACGCTGGTTTGAAACTGCAGGGTAAAATCGATGCAAGTAAACTTTGCATATCACGTTTGTTCCAGGTTGGTCGTGGTGTTTTGGGCACTAATATGCGTTGGAGCGTTTGCTTCTGACGATCAATGCTGTTGTCGCCCAAATCCACACCAGCACAACGCTCGTCGAAAGAACAGCTTATACCATCTCACCACCATTGGGTCTTCTACTCATAGAGTATACCGCAATCTTACGTCAAAGACCGTCAAGGGATGCACGTCGTCTTGTCTACAAGATGATTCCTGCAGGTCGTTCATCTACTGCAAAGATGAAGAGCTCTGTCAGCTCAACTCTGCAGTAAAACTCGAAAATGGTACTAGGCCTACTGCTCTGCAATCACCGTCAAGACAATGTGTTTACTTTGAAGATAAAACTCCAGGTAAGTGACGCATAACCAAAACTAATGTGTCGTATCCTTTAATACTTTTATTACCCAAACATTATCTAGTTTGTGTATGGCCTACATGACGTAATAGTTTTTCGGTTGAGTGATTCCGAAGTGTGCATAATAGTATTGACTTGTCAAAAAAGTTGTTGAAGTCTATCACCGTGTTTGAGTCACTACTTTGCGTCCATTCTACCTCAACACTATCTTTTGGCATGTAATACCCCCATCAATCAATCAATCAGTCAATCAACCAATCAATCAATCAGTCAATCAATCAGTCAATCAATCAACCAACCAATCCATTAATCAATCAATCAATCAATCAGTCAATCAATCAATCAATCAGTCAATCAATCAATAAATCAGTCAGAGGGAATTTATATAGCGGTATCAATACGTTATGTTGGTACAAACGTTGTCATTTTCACTATCACTCAACCATCGCGATCCGCTGCTCGCTCCATCCTCGCCGCATCGCACACACATCTTGCAACAAGACAACATTTTCCAGAACGTGGTGAGAACCATGGAGTGTACACATTACTATTGTGTGTTTATTCTGAGTTGTATTGTTTATTTTCAGCTCGGAAGGATGTCCCAAGCCAAGTGGCTGGATCCTTCAGGCACGTATCGATCGGTGAGGCTGGAGTTTGGGGCGTTGATTACGGCGGCCGTCTCTTCTACCGGGCACGGTGCGGATGCTCCTGGACACAGACTACTCATGGTATGGTTCAGCTAGATGTCGGTAAGAACGTGCTATGGGGCGTTAACTCAGGTGACCGTGTTCACTATCGTAAGGTCTCCAATGGTAATCCGGATGCAATATGGACCTATGTTGGCGGTCTGAGTTCAAAACATATAAGCGTCAGTCAAAAGGGGCATGTCTGGTGTGTTCATACACTTAAAATAATCTACCATCGTAGGGGAGCCAGTGTTGACGATGTTGTCGGTAGTGCGTGGGTAGTGATTGCAGGGAGACTCGAACAAATCTCGATTGGAAGTGGTGGTGTCTGGGGGGTCGATCAAAGTAACGAGGTCGTCTATCGTAACGGGACTTACGGTGACCCAGACTCGGACCCAGATGGCTCGGCCTGGGAACCTGTACCCTCTGAGATCCCAATAAAGTACGTTAGCTCAGGTGACGTCATCTACGCCATTGATACCAATGACGCAATCTACTATCGCGTAGGTACGTCTGCTGAATCTCCGACTGGCACAGTTTGGAAACAGATTAGCGGGAGTCTCAAGCAAATTGAGCACATGTCGAATACATTCTGGGGCGTTGACGCTAAAAATAACGTCTATACAAATAATCCACACCCCTGTAAAGACAACAACTGACGTGACACTAAAAACGTTGACGTATGAAAAAGCCAAGGCTCGTGGTGGCTCACAAAAAATAACCCACAGAAAAACAGCCGGAGCACGAATACAATTACTAAAATGCACGGTGTCAATACTTTCGGTATCGGTCGTTTTCAAACCCACGGCTTCGGCTTTGGATTCGGCTTCAGGTTCCGTCCCTCTCGTCTGAAGCCCTGAGCACGTACGCAAAGCACGCGCAACAATTGCCAAAACAACCGCGGGGCCATGCTAGCCTGATATGAAGAGCCGAACCCGGAGCCGAAGCCGTGGAATCGAAACAGGCCATCATCACCTTAGAGTGGCGAATCACCATTTTTGGGGTGACAACCATAGTTCCAAGTGGTGTATTTTTATGAGTTCGATTATTAAATTTAATCTTTCAGTATAATATTAAGGTTTTAATATAGGTTTTCTCGGTCAAATTTGGCAAATGAGCAGTCAGTTTCATTTGAATGCGTTCGAATTTAAGCTGTTTTGCAGTTGTTACTGCGTTTCAAATTCAGAATTCGGCCATTCAATTTCATTTTGAATCGAGTCAAATCCCTTTAGTACTCTGTTCAATTTAGCGTAGCGTCATTCTTTTTCGCGACACACACGCCTCAAGAAGCGTCTGCGAATTTGAATGCTGCTTTGGTGAATTGTTAAATTGAATGATTATTTTGTTAAATCGAATGACGCAATATTACATTTGACTAATCAAAAACGAAATCGAATGACCCATTTTTAGTAGCATTCGTTTTCGCGCGAAAAAGAATAGCTTGGTGGTTAAATTGGCCGCTCATTTATCGAAATTGACCGAGAAAACCTATATATGTATTTAATATTGATTTATTCTTTATCTCCTTATTGTTTATTACTATTTGATGTATTTTTAACATACTTTTGTTAATGATTATTTGATATTGGCATGTGCAATTCAGTTTTGTATTGCGATACATATTTTAATAAACCATTTGAAATGAATTGAATTTAACTGAATTTAATTGAATTTAATTGGATTGAGTCGAATTGAATTAATGTAACTATGTAACGTGCTTACAGCTCGTCAAAAGATAGATTTCACATGACGTCATTGACCGCCATCTTTGATTAAACGTGCACGCGTGAAAGGCTATCATTGGCTGGGAGTCGTGCGCTGCGCGTACACGCGTGCAATTTTCAATCGTTTATCATCAAATTATGGCGGTCGAAAGGCAATCCAGATCTGGGTTCAAGTTAATGGTTCTGCTTACTGTGGAGTTCTGCGCTTACGACCTTATAGAGCTGGGCCCAATTCGTAGAGCTGCTAAGCACAAAAAAATGCTTAACATGAAATCTCTTTCTTGATAAAAACACGATTACCAACAAAAATTTCCACGTAATTTTCAGGATAGGCTATCAATACCAGTCACAAGCAAAGTGCAATAAATGGAAATTTTGTTGTCAGTCCTGTTCATGCTCAGCAAATTTTTGCGCTTGGCAGCTCTATGAAATATAGGTTTTTCTCTGTCAAATTTGGCAATTTAGCAGTCAATTTCATTTTCATGCGTTCGATTTAAAACTTGTTGGGCCCTCTTTGCTTTACATTTGCGCCGCCGTAACAAATAATTCCCGGGCTGTAGCAGAATCCCTGAATTAAACCCAGCGGTATTGAATCGGTGAGCTTTGTGTACATAGAAACCTGTGATTACATGGTTCAGTTATGGCTCAACAACAGCTGTCAAAATTTATAATTCTTATCGTTAAACAAAAGCATATCATTGGTTTTGTAGCTAATTAAACTCATTTTCTCATTATTTAGTAACTCACAAACTTAATTTCTAAATTTTATGCTGCCTAAAATGTGTAATAGTGGTCCGGAGTCTGCGCCAATAACAAATAAAAAGTACATTAAGGACAATTACTCGACCATTTCATTAAAGGTAAAAAGTTTTTCGTCGATTTTTGTTGTTGTCGAAACTCCTGTCATTCTGCATTTTTATGATTTTCAGATCTTACTTCAGTTCAGAATAAAAGCCAATACATTTTTGGGAGAAAATCACCACGATTTCATACAATGCATGGTTATCATGTTTTTCGTCGAATTATTAGGTGTTTTATCATATTGATCAATGTTTTAAGGATCTTTTCATAATCTTTATAAGCACTATAAGTTGTTTTTAAAAAGCACCAAAAAATGCTTAAGTGATTGTACACAATATGAATAAACTCTTTCTAGCTTTGTTGTGTACTCTCCACAGTTTCTCAGATTATAAGGGTTTTATGCTTCTTGATTTTAAAGGAACACGTTGCCTTGGATCGGTCGAGTTGGTCTATATAAAGCGTTTGTAACCGTTTGTTATAAAATGCATATGGTTAGAAAGATGTTGTAAAAGTAGAATACAATAATCTGCACAAACATGCCTCGAAATTGCGTGGTTTTCCTTTGACGTTGTTGACTAACACGGTCGGCCATTTATGGGAGTCAAATTGTTTCTTCGTGACGTAAAAAGAAGATGCATAATAAAAGGCTCTTTATTTGAGTGAGAAATTACCTCTTTCTCAACTTCAGAGGGAGCCGTTTAATGTTTTATCAACAACTCTCCCTTGCTCGTTTCCAAGTAAGTTTTTACGCTTACAATCACTTTGAGTAATTAGCCGTGTCTATATACGCCTGCAGTGCCTTTTAAGGGACGACAAAGCAACTCTTGTGGTGTTAACATAACACAACCCAAGCATCGAGGTGTGGAATTTGATTAAGTGCTCATTTATCTGGCAATGACACGCCACTTGACTGCATCGATTTACTTGCAACTTCACAACTCAAAGAATTTATCACTGGCCCCTAAATAATAACAACAGGAAACTGTCGGACTGGTTTGGCTCGTGCGGTCAACGAGAAATCGCGCAGTTAGGCAATTATAAGAGGCAAAGGCAATCTTTGCTGTGTGAAATATTTTTTTTGTTAATAAAAATAATTTGTAGCATAATTGTTAGTTCGAGAATACTTCACTCATGTATACGAAGATCGAACTTTCGGCACCTGAGGAAGAAGGGTGCAGAAAATCACCGTCTCTCTCCCCTCCCCCTACCCCCACCTCTCTCTGAAATCACCCTCTCCCCCCACCCCCTCTCTTCTCTGAAATCACCCTCTCCCTCCCCCACCCCCACCTCTCTCTGAAATCACCCTCTCCCTCCCTCTGAAATCACCCTCTCTCTCTCTCCCCCACCCCCACCTCTCTCTGGAATATGCCCCCAATGGAATACGAACATGAATCAAAAGCGGAAGTTGGCTCATTACGCATGCTCTGAGTCTGACCTGACAAAATTGTCTGATGGTTGATAGAGCGTTCAGCTCAGGAAACTTGGGGACGGTTGGGCGACAAAAATAGACAAAAGAAATTATCAGTCCATTTTTTTTCTTAAGGAGTAACTTGACCATGAACACAGAGGAGTATAGTAGTAGTTAATGGGGTCTGAGTGCTTTTTGTAGGACACAAAACACAATGTCCACAGATTTACAATAAACTTAGGCCTACAAAACACGGTTTGAAGATGATGGTAGAGAGCCTCCCATCACCTACTGAGGTGCTGTAGTTTTTGAGAAAATAATGAGTAAAACAAGTCACGAAACTAATTTTCTTCTCAGGAGACGCAAAACCGAGTTACCATATATTGTAAAAACATTGTGAGAAACGGCTCCCTCTGAAGTGACGTAGTTTTAGAGAAAGAAGTAATTTTTCACGAATTTGATTTTGAGGTCTCGTAATGTGTTTTTTCTTTCATTATCTCGCAACTTCGACCAACAATTTGAGCTCAAATTTTCACAGTTAGTTAGTTATTTTATGGATATTTTGAGATACACGAAGTAAGAAGACTGTACCGATAGTGTCCAAAGTCTTTAAAGGGAAGGTACACGTTTGGTAATTACTCCAAAAATATTAACTTAAAAACTGACTCGGTAACAAGCATTGGAGAGCTGTTGATGGTATAAAACATTGTGGGAAACGACTCAAAGAGGTAATTTCTCACTATAATAATAAAAGACTACTTAGCTAGAAGTCTCAAGTTTTATTCCTATCTGAAAGCACACAAATTCGTCCAACAAGGGTTTTTTTCTGTCATCATTTTCTCGCAACTTCGATGACCAATTTAGCCCAAATAATTTTCACATGCTTGTTATTTTATGCTAATTTATGATGGGATACACCAAAATGTGGAGGGTTGTCGTACACGGCACCATCAAATAATTAAAATAATTATGGGCAGATTGGTTTGTGTAAAAATACATTCATATTCAGCATTCAGCTTCCACCACATCCACGATCCCGTCCATGTACAAACATATGGCACAAAATGTGGAGGTAAACCTCACTATGGATCTTGAATTTGAAAGATTTTTTACTGCTGTGGGAAATATTCTCAGTGTACAAACTCAATGGCACATGTGGAGGTAAACCTCAATAAATGGATCTTGAATTTGGGAGATTTTTCTACCCATCACTTTGTGCATACAGTATGGGCAGTGGTTTGTGTAAAATACATACGTATTCAGCATTCAGCTCGCACCCCTCACACGATCCCGTCCATGTACAACAAAATGCGGAGGTAAACCTCACTATGTATCTTGAATTTGGGAGATGTTTTACTGCAATGGGAAATTAGTTAAACTCAATGGCACATGTGGAGGTAACACTCAATAAATGGATCTTGAATTTGGGAGATTTTCTACCCAACATTTCGTGCATTTTGCCGTACACGACGGCACTATCTAATATTAATGGGAGATTTTCTACAAATCCCTTTGAGCATACAGTATGGACAGTATTGTGTAAAAACACAAACAAATATATTCATTATCAGCATTCAGCTTGCACCACTCCCACGATCCCGTCCATGTACAAACCATATGGCACAAAACGAGGATCATGAATTTGGAAGATTTTCTACCCATCATTTTGGGCATACTAACTAGTAGTGCACAATGGGCTGTGTAAAAAAAAATACAGCCATATTCAGCATTCAGGTTTTCTCCACTCGCACGACCGTCTATGTACAAACACTATGACACAAAATGTGGAGGCTTGCCGTACACGGCACAATCAAATTCGGGATTTTTCTACCCATTATTATGTGCTCTCAGGATGGACAGTGGTTTGTGTAAAAATACAAACGTATGCAGCATTCAGCTCGCTCCACTCACACGATCCCGTCCATGTACAAACAAATGGCACAAGATGTGGAGGTAAACCTCACTATGGATCTCGAATTTGAAAGATTTTTTACTGCTGTGGGAAATTTTCTCAGTGTACAAACTCAATGGCACATGTGGCGGTAAACCTCAATAAATGGATCTTGAATTTGGGAGATTTTCTACCCATCACTTTGTGCATACAGTATGGGCAGTGGTTTGTGTAAAATACATACGTATTCAGCATTCAGCTTTCGCCACTCACACGATCCCGTCCATGTACAAACATATGGCACAAAACGAGGAGGTAAACCTCACTATGTATCTTGAATTTGGGAGATTTTCTACTGATATGGGAGATCGGTACAACAAACGCAATGGATCTTTTTGTGCATACTAAAACTAGTAGAGTGCACAATGGGCTGTGTAAAAAAATACAGCCATATTCAGCATTCAGGCTTCCTCCACTCGCTCGACCGTCTATGTACAAACACTATGACACCAAATGTGGAGGCTTGCCGTACACGGCACAATCAAATTCGGGATTTTTCTACCCATCATTATGTGCTCTCACGATGGACAGTGGTTTGTGTAAAAATACATTCATATTCAGCATTCAGCTTCCACGACATCCACGATCCCGTCCATGTACAAACATATGGCACAAGATGTGGAGGTAAACCTCACCATGGATCTTGAATTTGGAAGATTTGTTACTGCTGTGGGAAATTTTCTCAGTGTGCAAAACTCGATGGCACATGTGGAGGCAATCCTCAATATATGGATCTTGAATTTGGCAGATTTTCTACCCATCACTTTGTGCATACAGTATGGGCAGTGGTTTGTGTAAAATACAAACGTATTCAGCATTCAGCTTGCACCACGCACACGATCCCGTCCATGTACAAACATATGGCACAAAACGAGGAGGTAAACCTCACTATGTATCTTGAATTTGGAAGATTTTTTACTGCTATGGGAGAACTCAATGGCACATGTGGAGGTAAAAACCTCAATAATAATGGATCTTGAATTTGGAGATTTTCTACCCATCACTTTGTGCATACTAAACTAGTGCACAATGTGGTGTGTAAAAAATACAGCCATATTCAGCATTCAGGCTTCCACCACTCGCTCGACCGTCTATGTACAAACACTATGACACAAAATGTGGAGGGTTGCCGTACACGGCACCATCAAATTTGTAATTTTCTACCCATCATTTTGTGCTCTCAGGATGGGCAGTGGTTTGTGTGCTCTCAGGATGGGCAGTGGTTTGTGTAAAAATACATTCATACTCGGCATTCAGCTTCCACCACTTTCACGAGCCCGTCCATGTACAAACATAATATGTTTATTATGGCACAAAATGTGGAGGCA
Source organism: Asterias rubens (assembly GCF_902459465.1). Lineage (NCBI taxonomy): Eukaryota > Metazoa > Echinodermata > Asteroidea > Forcipulatida > Asteriidae > Asterias > Asterias rubens. The sequence goes on from NC_047077.1 coordinate 10,744,004, forward strand.
AACCTCAATATATGTATTTTGAATGAGAGATGAGATTTTCGTTCTACCAATTTCGTCTGGTGGAAGGAAGGAAGCCTGAATGCTGATTATGAATGTATTTTTACACGCCCCACACTGCCCACACCGTATGCACAAAGTGATAGTATAGAAAATATCCCGTATTTGATGGTGCCGTGTACGGCAACCCTCCACATTTTATGTCATAGTGTTTGTACATAGACGGTCGAGCGAGAAGGGAAGCCTGATTGCTGAATATTATTTTAACAAAAACCACTGCCGTAAGTAAGTGTGACATCGACGGACCCCCATGTAAAATAATGGGTGTTTAAAGTTCAAGAACAAGCGCCTAAAAACCCCGGTTCATAGTTTTTACTGCGAATGCGTCGTGCGAAGTGAAGTTAATCATGTTTTGTGTAAGAAAGATTCCTGTGAGTATGCTCTTTGATAATGTTTTTAAATTTTTACCACACTTCATGAGTTTTACCAGAACATTCTTCAGTAACACTGACTCACTTTAATAACCTCATCCACACACATCAAGAGAAAATTAAATATCTCAGATCTCAATTGAAAGAAGAGTTTGCGATTTTTTCCCCTCACACATTCCGTGTCACAAGTCCTCTCGGAGATTCCGTCACAAGTCCCGCTGGCATTTTATTTGTGATGACAAATATAAATGTTCTCAAAAATATTCTGCTTGCGAATGAAATGAAAGATTTGATTGCCTTTTTACTCAACGTTTCAACTTTTCAATATTTGTACTACTTTGCTCAAATCAAAAAGACTACAACAATGATATAAAATTCTGAAGAAACCTTATAACTTTGGGCTATGAATTTCTGAGTAAGTCAACGATCATTTGTTTTCTTTTTACTCTTGGCGATTTAACAATGTTGATTGAAATTATCTCTCTCCGTAAATACACGTGAAATATTTCTTGGACTTCACAAACTGGGTGTGGTCGGCCTCGTAACGGGTGACATTGTTGAGTTGGCAAAATCGCTCCCCACTCCCGAAATGCTGCACGTTGAAGGAGCGACATCTAGGGTCGTAGTGGCACACCGTGGCGCAGGCACGGACGTTCCTGGTCGGTATCTCTCGTAAGGTGTGGCCGGTCAGACACGAAGCAAGCAGGCGCCATTGCTTCAACTTGACCTGTGTTGCCACGACTTCCTCGCCTTTGCAGATAACTTGAAATTCATTTGAGCATGCATTATCATTCCATAAACCGCGGCCCCATTGGGATAATGTTACAAGCTCAGCACGGTTTCCTCCAGTTACGCCGTTTGGCTCACACGGCGTGTTCCAATTCCAATACCCGCCGTTGTCTGGAGTGCAGTGCCACTGCCCTTCAATCTCTAAATCATTGCAATTAATCCACAATCGATCAATGGTTTTACTCAGTATAGTTATTTTTATCCGTCGTAGAAGGTGCAACCATCTCCCCTCCCATCTTCTGACATGTCATTTTCCCTTCATGCCAATTCATCGTCCCTTCGAGAAGTTTGTCACTACCACGCGCTACCTACGACCGCTGCATGTGTACAATCGCACTGTGACTGTTACATAACATGGAAGGCAGAATGTGTGTTAGTATACAAATATTGACTGCTTCGAGTGCTATGGTTAAAACTATGACTCCCGAGGTGATCCTCGGGAGCGTTCTATTTTCCCGAGGCGAAGCCGAGGGAAAATAGAACGCTACGGGGATCACCGAGGGAGTCATAGTTTTTAACCATTGCACGAGTAAAAGCAGTCAATCTTTGTTTTATAACACCCCAAACATTTCTAAATACTGTATTATTAGCTGTTCCGATCCAGTCGGAACAGCTATTGTTTTCGTCGAGATTTTTATTATTAGCTGTTCCGATCCAGTCGGAACAGCTATTGTTTTCGTCGAGATTTTTATTATTTTTATTATTAGCTGTTCCGATCCAGTCGGAACAGCTATTGTTTTCGTCGAGATTTTTATTATTTTTATAATTAGCTGTTCCGATCCAGTCGGAACAGCTATTGTTTTCGTCGAGATTTTTATTATTTTTATTATTATTAGCTGTTCCGACCGTCCGTCGGAACAGGTATTGTTTTCGTCTAGATTTTTATTGTTTTTATTATTATTATTCTTTGTTTCTCCCTAAATCCCATAGTGTTTGTACACGTTTTTGCGGCAGCCTAATCTCCTAAACCATAATACGAAAGAGTGAGTTTATTATACCAAATTGAAGCTTAGAACATAAGCTTAATTCTTATCGTAAAAAATGTAAAAAATTTTAATTAATAAGCCTGAATTAAGCTTGTGAATATTTAATTAGCAAACCTAGTTAACACCATATCTCAAAAATTAGACCGCCGATCCTGAAACTTTTTTCAGCTATACACTAGTCAGGTCCTGTTAATGTGATTTCCGACATAAAATTCTGGACGACGTCACCATGACGTCATGTAATGCACGTTTTGTGTCTGTGCACAAACACAATGGCTCTTCAAATCTATACTTTAAACTGGTCAAAAACACAATTACTTCTAAATAATTTATTTGTTAGTTTCCTAAATATCATATTATGTGTAGAAAAATACACTGATTCTAATAAGATTTGTTTCAGTCCATAAAAGCAATCAATGTTTGTCTATTAATTAATTAATCAATTAGAATCTTGGCATCATGGGTACAACGTAGTACTTCATAAATTGGGGCAGTCACTTTCATTTCAGTATTTAGACATCTCTATGGCTCTTGCAACACACTGCGGACCTGTATGGGTTGAGGACTCTCGGGGAGAGTCTGAGAAGAAGATGTCGTGATGTTTGCATCTTTAATTTGTTTTTGAAAAATGGCAACTAGTAACTAATTAACCACATGACCCTCATTTGCATATTCAATCAGAAAATCTTTGCAGCACCATATCTCAAGAAGTATACAGCCGATTTTAAGACTGTTTGTTGCTAAAGACTCTTTGGGGATTGCAGATTAATTTTGAAAAATCGTGACCTCAAGTTGACCCCTACTTCCGGGTCGGCCGGATGTGGGACCATATCTCAAGAACTATACAACAGATTATAAAACCTTTTTCAGTTATAAACTCCTTAGGCATAAAAATATAACTTTTGACAAACCGTGACCTCAAGTTGACCTCTACTTCCGGGTCAACCGGAAGTGGGACCATATCTCAAGAAATATACAACCGATTTTCAAACTTTTTTCAGTTATAGACTCCTTGGACATTCAAGATTAGTTTGAAACACATTTGACCCCACGTTGACCTTTACTTCCGGGTCGACCGGAAGTGGGCCAATATCTCAAGAAGTACAAAGCCAATGTTCAAACTTCAGTTATAGACTCTAAGGCAATAAATATTAACTTTGAAAAACTGTGACCCTATGTTGACCTCTACTTCTGGGCAACCGGAAGTGGGACTATATACAAGATCTTCACAACCGATTGCTTAAACTTTTTCAGTTATAGACTCCTTGGCATTGCAGATTAGTCTTTGGTAGCTGTGGGCCCATTTTGACCTTTACTTGTGGGTCAACCGGGAAGTGTGACCTAATACCAAGAGCTACACAACTTTTATGAAACTTTTTTTTCCAGTTATATATTCCTTGGGCAATGAAGCACATAATCCAAGCAAAACATCACGGAACAGCTTCGTGTTTGTTCACAAACACTTAATGTCTAGTTATTATTATTCTTTGTTTCTCCCTAAATCCCATAGTGTTTGTACACGTTTTTGTGGCAGCCTAATCTCCTAAACCATAATACGAAAGAGTAAGTTTATTATACCAAATTGAAGCTTAGAACATAAGCTTAATTCTTATCGTAAAAAAAAATTAAAATTGTTAATTAATAAGCCTTAATTAAGCTTATGAATATCTAATTAGCAAACCTAGTTAACACCATATCTCAAAAAGTAGACCGCCGATCCTGAAACTTTTCTCAGCTATACACTAGTCAGGTCCTGTTAAGGTGATTTCTGACATAAAATTTCGGACGACGTCACCATGACGTCATTTAATGCACGTTTTGTGTCTGTGCACAAACACAATGGCTCTTCAAATCTATACTTTAAACTGGTCAAAAACACAATAACTTCGAAATAATGTATCTGTTAGTTTCCTAAATATCATATTATGTGTAGAAAAATACACTGATTCTAATAAGATTTGTTTCAGTCCATAAAAGCAATCAATGTTCGTCTATTAATTAATTAATCAATTAGAATCTTGGCATCATGTGTACAACGTAGTACTTCATAAATTGGGTGCAGTCACTTTCATTGCAATGTTTAAACATCTCTATGGCTCTTGCAACACACTGCGGACCTGTATGGGTTGAGGACTCTCGGGGAGAGTCTGAGAAGACGATGTCGTGATGTTTGCATCTTTAATTTGTTTTTGAAAAATGGCAACTAGTAACTAATTAACCACATGACCCTCATTTGCATATTAAATTAGAAAATCTTTGCTGCACCATATCTCAAGAAGTATACAGCCGATTTTAAGACTGTTTGTTGCTAAAGCCTCTTTGGGGATTGGAAATTAATTTTGAAAAATCGTGACCTCAAGTTGACCCCTACTTCCGGGTCGACCGGAAGTGGGACCATATCTCAAGAACTGTACAACAGATTATAAAACTTTTTTCAGTTATAAACTCCTTAGGCATAAAATATAACTTTTGACAAACCGTGACCTCAAGTTGACCTCTACTTCCGGGTCAACCGGAAGTGGGACCATATCTCAAGAAATATACAACCGATTTTCAAACTTTTTTCAGTTATAGACTCCTTGGACATTCAAGATTAGTTTGAAACACATTTGACCCCATGTTGACCTTTACTTCCGGGTCGACCGGAAGTGGGCCCATATCTCAAGAAGTACAAAACCAATGTTGAAACTTCGGTTATAGACTCTAAGGCAATAAATATTAACTTTGGAAAACTGTGACCCTATGTTGACCTCTACTTCTGGGTCAACCGGAAGTGGGACTATATATCAAGATCTTCACAACCGATTGCTTTAACTTTTTCAGTTATAGACTCCTTGGCATTGCAGATTAGTCTTTGGTAGCTGTGGGCCCATTTTCACCTTTACTTGCGGGTCAACCGGGAAGTGTGACCTAATACCAAGAGCTACACAACTTTTTTGAAACCTTTTTTTCAGTTATATATTCCTTGGGCAATGAAGCACATAATCCAAGCAAAACAACAAGGAACAGCTTCGTGTTTGTTCACAAACACTTAATGTCTAGTTATTATTATTATTCTTTGTTTCTCCCTAAATCCCATAGTGTTTGTACACGTTTTTGCGGCAGCCTAATCTCCTAAACCATAATACGAAAGAGTGAGTTTATTATACCAAATTGAAGCTTAGAACATAAGCTTAATTCTTATCGTAAAAAATGTAAAAATTGTTAATCAATAAGCCTTAATTAAGCTTGTGAATATTTAATTAGCAAACCAAGTTAACACCATATCTCAAAAATTAGACCGCCGATCCTGAAACTTTTTTCAGCTATACACTACTCAGGTCCTGTTAATGTGATTTCCGAAATAAAATTCTGGACGACGTCACCATGACGTCATGTAATGCACGTTTTGTGTCTGTGCACAAACACAATGGCTCTTGAAGTGTAAACAAACCCAGCTTTCCAAAACATAATTTATTCGATTAAAATTAAATTACATGTTGTACACTTCTCAAAATTGCTTTAGATTAAGATATATTTTATTGATGGTCATTTTAAAAGCATCAGAACTTATAGAAACAGTGTAATTATTTTTAAAAACCTGTATTTCCGGGGAAGTTTTTTCAAAGATCATGGGTACGGCGTAAAACTTGATTTGAATAGTCAAAATTGTAAAAGTGTTAACTTGACCAAGTCCTTATACCATTTTCGACCGGTGTTATGCGTTTTTTTGTTCAATATACATAGATTTCTTACGGTAACCGACTAGCACAAGTCTAAACTTGTTCCTAAAATTTGACAAGCCTGAGCATGGTGCGTCGTGGACCGGGTTCATTTCAGCCGACGAGCGTGGACGACGAAAATAGACCGCCCGGGATTTGGAGTTATTTACGGGTAAAGTCACCTTGTTCGCGCCTGGGACCATTTGCCTAAACTAATTCCAGTATTTCGCGTTACGTTCGGAAATTAGACCATGACAAACAAAAACTCTTTGACAGGAATACAAAAGCAGAGATTTTATTATGCTGACGTTTCTCTGGTGGTTGAGTGGCTCAGTTTTATAGAGCTGCTTATAATAAACAGGCAAAACATTTTGCTTTACAAAATTGCAGAAATTGAGCAGAATACCTGGATTCACAACTTGAACATGAGGCATGGTTAAGCTGCTTTTTGTGTTTAAAAAGCTATTATGTAGTTTGGTCCTGGGCCAATGGCTTTTAAAGGAAAGAATCACAGCGCTTACGTAATCAGGGAACTGTGCTTACGCTAAGCGTATTTTACAGCTTAGCAGGGAATGTGTTCTCACGTCACAATTCGCATCAAAAAATTTGCTACAGTTGACTAACTGTGCTCAACTCCTGCGAAACTTTCATTGCAAAAACAGTGACTTAAAAATTTGATTTGCATTCGCAGGAAAAACCGTGCTTTAATTACTTGTGACAAAAGTAGGCAGGGGCGACTAGTGTGCTTTAGTGTTAAAGTCGCGACTACAAATTATTATTTGAGTCACGACTACTGTTTTTCTCTACTCCGTTATAATCGTGTCCACACATCGACTACAAAATTTGTCCCGACTACCTGTTTGGTGAACCAGTTGTGTTGCTTACTACTATCCGCAACATAATTAATATTGCCCTTGCGGCATAGCGGCACAAATCTTGAGAATCTGTACTTTATCTCGACAAGTGTCATAGTTAGGTTTGAAGTGCGACTAGTCGAGTAGTAAATTTCACTAGTCACACCCATTCGCAACATAATTAAAAATTTGTCCCGACTACCTGTTTGGTGAACCAGTTGTGTTGCTTATATTCGCAACATAATTAATATTGCCCTTGCGGCATAGCGGCACAAATCTTGAGAATCCGTACTTTATCTCGACAAGTGTCGTAGTTAGGTTTGAAGTGCGACTAGTCGAGTAGTAAATTTCACTAGTCACACCCATTCGCAACATAATTAATATTGCCATTGCGGCACATAGCGGCACAAATCTTGAGAATCCGTATTTTATCTCGACAAGTGTCGTAGGCAGGTTTGAGGTGCGACTAGTCGCGTAGTAAAATTCACTAGTCACCCATTCGCAACATAATTAATATTGCCTTTGCGGCACATAACGGCACAAATCTTGAGAATCTGTATTATATCTCGACAAGTGTTGTAGTTAGGTTTGAGGTTCGACTAGTCGAGTCATGATGGGAACTTGCTTAATGAAAAAGATTCAGTGCTCTGCAGAAGCATTGAATTCTGCGCTTACGTCAAGCGAAATAGACTGCTTATAGCAGGGATTTCTTTTGTTTGTGTGCTTCCAAGTTCGCACATTATTTTCCAAGCTTGCACATCACAGTAAAGCGGAAAATGGTGATCGTAAGCGCAGACTTTGGTGGTCATGAGAACCATGTAATTTTGCCCTGTTAGTAGGTTTGGTAAGGCCTACACTTCAAACATGTAAAGTCAAAAAAGATTGTTAGTACATGAGGGGAAATCTTGTGAATCTGGTCCGATTTTACTCTGCTTCACCGCGTAAGCAAAGAATTGACACATCAGAAGCGCGGATATTATCGTTTACTTAAAGCATATTTCACCGCTTAGCAGGGATATTTTTGCTTGTGGCGGGGAAACTTATCATATGTAATCTTTGCTTTGAACTAATTGTACAGATATTTCAGCGCCTGCACAGTAAGCGGAGAATGGTGGTTGTATAATAAATGGGCAGAGTTTGGTTGAAGCAGACAGAGCCATAAAACTGGGCCGTGTTCTATAGGGGATTCAAGATTAGTTTGAAACAACTTTGACCCCATGTTGACCTTTACTTCCGGGTCAACCGGAAGTAACCCATATCTAAAAAAGTACAAAGCTAATGTTCAAACTTCAGTTGTAGACTCTTAGGCAATAAATATTAGCTTTGGAAAACTGTGACCCCAAGTTGACCTCTACTTCTGGGTCAACCGGAAGTGGGACTATATATCAAGATCTACACAACCGATTTTATAGAGTCCTTGGCATTGCAGATTAATCTTTGGTAGCTGTGGGCCCATGTTGACCTTTACTTATGGGTCAACCGGGAAGTAAAACCTTATAACAAGAGCTACACAACTTTTTTGAAACCTTTTTTTTCAGTTATATATTCCTTGGGCAATGAAGCACATAATCGAAGCAAAACAACAAGGAACAGCTTCGTGTTTGTTCACAAACACTTAATGTCTAGTTATTATTATTATTCTTTGTTTCTCCCTAAATCCCATAGTGTTTGTACACGTTTTTGCGGCAGCCTAATCTCCTAAACCATAATACGAAAGAGTGAGTTTATTATACCAAATTGAAGCTTAGAACATAAGCTTAATTCTTATCGTAAAACATGTAACAAATTTTAATTAATAAGCCTTAATTAAGCTTGTGAATATTTAATTAGCAAACCTAGTTAACACCATATCTCAAAAATTAGACCGCCGATCCTGAAACTTTTTTCAGCTATACACTAGTCAGGTCCTGTTAATGTGATTTCCGACATAAAATTCTGGACGACGTCACCATGACGTCATGTAATGCACGTTTTGTGTCTGTGCACAAACACAATGGCTCTTCAAATCTATACTTTAAACTGGTCAAAAACACAATAACTTCTAAATAATTTATTTGTTAGTTTCCTAAATATCATATTATGTGTAGAAAAATACACTGATTCTAATAAGATTTGTTTCAGTCCATAAAAGCAATCAATGTTCGTCTATTAATTAATTAATCAATTAGAATATTGGCATCATGGGTACAACGTAGTACTTCATAAGTTGGGTGCAGTCACTTTCATTGCAATGTTTAAACATCTCTATGGCTCTTACAACACACTGCGGACCTGTATGGGTTGAGGACTCTTGGGGAGAGTCTGAGAAGACGATGTCGTGATGTTTGCATCTTTAATTTGTTTTTGAAAAATGGCAACTAGTAACTAATTAACCACATGACCCTCATTTGCATATTCAATCAGAAAATCTTTGCAGCACCATATCTCAAGAAGTATACAGCCGATTTTAAGACTGTTTGTTGCTAAAGACTCTTTGGGGATTGGAGATTAATTTTGAAAAATCGTGACCTCAAGTTGACCCCTACTTCCGGGTCGGCCGGAAGTGGGACCATATCTCAAGAACTATACACCAGATTATAAAACTTTTTTCAGTTATAAACTCCTTAGGCATAAAAATATAACTTTTGACAAACCGTGACCTCAAGTTGACCTCTACTTCCGGGTCAACCGGAAGTGGGACCATATCTCAAGAAATATACAACCGATTTTCAAACTTTTTTCAGTTATAGACTCCTTGGACATTCAAGATTAGTTTGAAACACATTTGACCCCATGTTGACCTTTACTTCCGGGTCGACCGGAAGTGGGCCAATATCTCAAGAAGTACAAAGCCAATGTTCAAACTTCAGTTATAGACTCTAAGGCAATAACTATTAACTTTGAAAAACTGTGACCCTATGTTGACCTCTACTTCTGGGCAACCGGAAGTGGGACTATATATCAAGATCTTCACAACCGATTGCTTAAACTTTTTCAGTTATAGACTCCTTGGCATTGCAGATTAGTCTTTGGTAGCTGTGGGCCCATTTTGACCTTTACTTGTGGGTCAACCGGGAAGTGTGACCTAATACCAAGAGCTACACAACTTTGTTGAAACTTTTTTTTCCAGTTATATATTCCTTGGGCAATGAAGCACATAATCCAAGCAAAACATCACGGAACAGCTTCGTGTTTGTTCACAAACACTTAATGTCTAGTTTTTATTATTATTATTATTATTCTTTGTTTCTCCCTAAATCCCATAGTGTTTGTACACGTTTTTGCGGCAGCCTAATCTCCTAAACCATAATACGAAAGAGTGAGTTTATTATACCAAATTGAAGCTTAGAACATAAGCTTAATTCTTATCGTAAAAAAATGTTAAAATTGTTAATTAATAAGCCTTAATTAAGCTTGTGAATATTTAATTAGCAAACCAAGTTAACACCATATCTCAAAAAGTAGACCGCTGATCCTGAAACTTTTTTCAGCTATACACTAGTGAGGTCCTGTTTATGTGATTTCCTACATAAAATTTTGGACGACGTCACCATGACGTCATGTAATGCACGTTTTGTGTCTGTGCACAAACACAATGGCTCTTGAAGTGTAAACAAACCCAGCTTTCCGAAACATAATTTATTCGATTAAAATTAAATTATATGTTGTACACTTCCCAAAACTGCTTTAGATTAAGATATATTTTATTGATGGTCATTTTAAAAGCATCAGAACTTATAGAAACAGTGTAATTATTTTAAAAAACCTGTATTTCCGGGGATGTATTTTCAAAGATCATGGGTACGGCGTAAAACTTGGTTTGAATAGTCAAAATTGTAAAACTGTTAACTTGACCAGGTCGTTATACCAATTTCAACCGTTGTTATTGCGTTTTTTTGTTCAATATACATAGATTTCTTACGGTAACCGACTAGCACAAGTCTAAACTTGTTCCCAAAATTTGACAAGCCTGAGCATGGTGCGTCGTGGACCGGGTTCATTTCAGCCGACGAGCGTGGACGACGAAAATAGACCGCCCGGGATTTGGAGTTATTTACGGGTAAAGTCACCTTGTTCGCGCCGGTGACCATTTGCCTAAACTAATTCCAGTATTTCGCGTTACGTTCGGAAATTAGACCATGACAAACAAAAACTCTTTGACAGGAATACAAAAGCAGAGATTTTATTATGCTGACGTTTCTCTGGTGGTTGAGTGGCTCAGTTTTATAGAGCTGCTTATAATAAACAGGCAAAACATTTTGCTTTACAAAATTGCAGAAATTGAGCAGAATACCTGGATTCACAACTTGAACATTAGGCATGGTTAAGCTGCTTTTTGTGTTTAAAAAGCTATTATATAGTTTGGTCCTGGGCCAATGGCTTTTAAAGGAAAGAATCGCAGCGCTTACGTAATCAGGGAACTGTGCTTACGCTAAGCGTATTTTACAGCTTAGCAGGGAATGTGTTCTTCACGTCACAATTCGCATCAAAAAATTTGCTACAGTTGACTAATTGTGCTCAACTCCTGCGAAACTTTCACTGCAAAAACAGTGACTTAAAAATTTGATTTACATTCGCAGGAAAAACCGTGCTTTACTTGTGATAAAAGTAGGCAGGGGCGACTAGTGTGCTTTAGTGTTAAAGTCGCGACTACAAATTATTATTTGAGTCGCGACTACTGTTTTTCTCTACTCCGTTATAATCGTGTCCACACATCGACTACAAAATTTGTCCCGACTACCTGTTTGGTGAACCAGTTGTGTTGCTTATATTCGCAACATAATTTATATTGCCCTTGCGGCATAGTGGCACAAATCTTGAGAATCTGTACTTTATCTCGACAAGTGTCATAGTTAGGTTTGAAGTGCGACTAGTCGAGTAGTAAATTTCACTAGTCACACCCATTCGCAACATAATTAATATTGCCCTTGCGGCACATAGCGGTACAAATCTTGAGAATCTGTATTTTATCTCGACAAGTGTCGTAGGCAGGTTTGAGGTGCGACTAGTCGAGTAGTAAAATTCACTAGTCACCCATTCGCAACATAATTAATATTGCCTTTGCGGCACATAGCGGCACAAATCTTGAGAATCTGTATTAATTTTATCTCGACAAGTGTCGTAGTTAGTTTTGAGGTTCGACTAGTCGAGTCATGATGGGAACTTGCTTAATGAAAAAGATTCAGTGCTCTGCAGAAGCATTGAATTCTGCGCTTACGTCAAGCGAAATAGACTGCTTATAGCAGGGATTTCTTTTGTTTGTGTGCTTCCAAGTTCGCACATTATTTTCCAAGCTTGCACATCACAGTAAAGCGGAAAATGGTGATCGTAAGCGCAGACTTTGGTGGTCATGAGAACCATGTAATTTTGCCCTGTAAGTAGGTTTGGTAAGGCCTACACTTCAAACATGTAAAGTCAAAAAAGATTGTTAGTACATGAGGGGAAATCTTGTGAAACTGGTCCAATTTGACTCTGCTTCACTGCGTAAGCAAAGAATTGACACATGAGAAGCGCGGATATTATCGCTTACTTAAAGCATATTTCACAGCTTAGCAGGGATATTTTTGCTTGTGCGCGGGGAAACTTATCATATGTAATCTTTGCTTTGAACTAATTGTACAGATATTTCAGCGCCTGCACAGTAAGCGGAGAATGGTGGTTGTATAATAAATGGGCAGAGTTTGGTTGAAGCAGACAGAGCCATAAAACTGGGCCGTGTTCTATAGGGGAAATTATAGCTTGACATTTTGTGACAGTTTTGGTCTCTGCGACGTACACATACAAATACAGAGTCAGATACAGACATTACGGTGCAGAAATCGTGCAATTGAAATGTCTCATAAGAGCGCCCCCTATCGGCAGGAGTAGGAAAATAAAGGAGTATCCTACAAATTAATTATGTGTTTTTAAACACGTAAAATAATATCAAATGGAAGCTTTAGGATGTTTAGCTTAATTCCTATCATAAAACATATTAAAATTATTTATTAATTAACCACCAGTGACCCTCATACGCATATTAATTAGGAAATCTTTGCAGCATCATATCTCAAGAACTTCACGGCCGACTTTTCAACTGTTTGTTTTTAAAGACTCCTTGGGGGTTGGAGATTAATTTGAAAATACTGTGACCTCAAGTTGACCTCTACTTCCGCGTCAACCGGAAGTGTCACCATATCTCAAGAACTATACAGCAGATTCTCAAAATATTTTCAGTTATAAACTCCTTAGGCATAAAATATTAACTTTAAAAAACCGTGACCTCAAGTTGACCCCTACTTCCTGGTCAACCGGAAGTGGGACCATATCTCAAGAACTATACAACAGATTATCAATTTTGGTTCAGTTATAGACTCCTTGGGCATTCAAGATTAGTTTGAAACAACTTTGACCCCATGTATACCTTTACTACCGGGTCAACCGGCAGTGAACCCATATCTAAAAAAGTACAAAGCTAATGTTCAAACTTCAGTTGCAGACTCTTAGGCAATAAATATTAGCTTTGGAAAACTGTGACCCCAAGTTGACCTCTACTTCTGGGTCAACCGGAAGTGGGACTATATATCAAGATCTACACAACCGATTTTATAGACTCCTTGGCAAAAGTAGGCAGGGGTGACTAGTGTGCTTTAGTGTTAAAGTCGCGACTACAAATTATTATTTGAGTCGCGACTACTGTTTTTCTCTACTCCGTTATAATCGTGTCCACACATCGACTACAAAATTTGTCCCGACTACCTGTTTGGTGAACCAGTTGTGTTGCTTATATTCGCAACATAATTTATATTGCCCTTGCGGCATAGTGGCACAAATCTTGAGAATCTGTACTTTATCTCGACAAGTGTCATAGCTAGGTTTGAAGTGCGACTAGTCGAGTAGTAAATTTCACTAGTCACACCCATTCGCAACATAATTAATATTGCCCTTGCGGCACATAGCGGTACAAATCTTGAGAATCCGTATTTTATCTCGACAAGTGTCGTAGGCAGGTTTGAGGTGCGACTAGTCGAGTAGTAAAATTCACTAGTCACCCATTCGCAACATAATTAATATTGCCTTTGCGGCACATAGCGGCACAAATCTTGAGAATCTCTATTAATTTTATCTCGACAAGTGTCGTAGTTAGTTTTGAGGTTCGACTAGTCGAGTCATGATGGGAACTTGCTTAATGAAAAAGATTCAGTGCTCTGCAGAAGCATTGAATTCTGCGCTTACGTCAAGCGAAATAGACTGCTTATAGCAGGGATTTCTTTTGTTTGTGTGCTTCCAAGTTCGCACATTATTTTCCAAGCTTGCACATCACAGTAAAGCGGAAAATGGTGATCGTAAGCGCAGACTTTGGTGGTCATGAGAACCATGTAATTTTGCCCTGTAAGTAGGTTTGGTAAGGCCTACACTTCAAACATGTAAAGTCAAAAAAGATTGTTAGTACATGAGGGGAAATCTTGTGAAACTGGTCCAATTTGACTTTGCTTCACTGCGTAAGCAAAGAATTGACACATGAGAAGCGCGGATATTATCGCTTACTTAAAGCATATTTCACAGCTTAGCAGGGATATTTTTGCTTGTGCGCGGGGAAACTTATCATATGTAATCTTTGCTTTGAACTAATTGTACAGATATTTCAGCGCCTGCACAGTAAGCGGAGAATGGTGGTTGTATAATAAATGGGCAGAGTTTGGTTGAAGCAGACAGAGACATAAAACTGGGCCGTGTTCTATAGGGGAAATTATAGCTTGACATTTTGTGACAGTTTTGGTCTCTGCGACGTACACATACAAATACAGAGTCAGATACAGACATTACGGTGCAGAAATCGTGCAATTGAAATGTCTCATAAGAGCGCCCCCTATCGGCAGGAGTAGGAAAATAAAGGAGTATCCTACAAATTAATTATGTGTTTTTAAACACGGTAAAATAATATCAGATGGAAGCTTTAGGATGTTTAGCTTAATTCCTATCATAAAACATATTAAAATTATTTATTAATTAACCACCAGTGACCCTCATACGCATATTAATTAGGAAATCTTTGCAGCATCATATCTCAAGAACTTCACGGCCGACTTTTCAACTGTTTGTTTTTAAAGACTCCTTGGGGGTTGGAGATTAATTTGAAAATACTGTGACCTCAAGTTGACCTCTACTTCCGCGTCAACCGGAAGTGTCACCATATCTCAAGAACTATACAGCAGATTCTCAAAATATTTTCAGTTATAAACTCCTTAGGCATAAAATATTAACTTTAAAAAACCGTGACCTCAAGTTGACCCCTACTTCCTGGTCAACCGGAAGTGGGACCATATCTCAAGAACTATACAACAGATTATCAATTTTGGTTCAGTTATAGACTCCTTGGGCATTCAAGATTAGTTTGAAACAACTTTGACCCCATGTATACCTTTACTACCGGGTCAACCGGCAGTGAACCCATATCTAAAAAAGTACAAAGCTAATGTTCAAACTTCAGTTGCAGACTCTTAGGCAATAAATATTAGCTTTGGAAAACTGTGACCCCAAGTTGACCTCTACTTCTGGGTCAACCGGAAGTGGGACTATATATCAAGATCTACACAACCGATTTTATAGACTCCTTGGCAAAAGTAGGCAGGGGCGACTAGTGTGCTTTAGTGTTAAAGTCGCGACTACAAATTATTATTTGAGTCGCGACTACTGTTTTTCTCTACTCCGTTATAATCGTGTCCACACATCGACTACAAAATTTGTCCCGACTACCTGTTTGGTGAACCAGTTGTGTTGCTTATATTCGCAACATAATTTATATTGCCCTTGCGGCATAGTGGCACAAATCTTGAGAATCTGTACTTTATCTCGACAAGTGTCATAGTTAGGTTTGAAGTGCGACTAGTCGAGTAGTAAATTTCACTAGTCACACCCATTCGCAACATAATTAATATTGCCCTTGCGGCACATAGCGGTACAAATCTTGAGAATCCGTATTTTATCTCGACAAGTGTCGTAGGCAGGTTTGAGGTGCGACTAGTCGAGTAGTAAAATTCACTAGTCACCCATTGGCAACATAATTAATATTGCCTTTGCGGCACATAGCGGCACAAATCTTGAGAATCTCTATTAATTTTATCTCGACAAGTGTCGTAGTTAGTTTTGAGGTTCGACTAGTCGAGTCATGATGGGAACTTGCTTAATGAAAAAGATTCAGTGCTCTGCAGAAGCATTGAATTCTGCACTTACGTCAAGCGAAATAGACTGCTTATAGCAGGGATTTCTTTTGTTTGTGTGCTTCCAAGTTCGCACATTATTTTCCAAGCTTGCACATCACAGTAAAGCGGAAAATGGTGATCGTAAGCGCAGACTTTGGTGGTCATGAGAACCATGTAATTTTGCCCTGTAAGTAGGTTTGGTAAGGCCTACACTTCAAACATGTAAAGTCAAAAAAGATTGTTAGTACATGAGGGGAAATCTTGTGAAACTGGTCCAATTTGACTCTGCTTCACTGCGTAAGCAAAGAATTGACACATGAGAAGCGCGGATATTATCGCTTACTTAAAGCATATTTCACAGCTTAGCAGGGATATTTTTGCTTGTGCGCGGGGAAACTTATCATATGTAATCTTTGCTTTGAACTAATTGTACAGATATTTCAGCGCCTGCACAGTAAGCGGAGAATGGTGGTTGTATAATAAATGGGCAGAGTTTGGTTGAAGCAGACAGAGCCATAAAACTGGGCCGTGTTCTATAGGGGAAATTATAGCTTGACATTTTGTGACAGTTTTGGTCTCTGCGACGTACACATACAAATACAGAGTCAGATACAGACATTACGGTGCAGAAATCGTGCAATTGAAATGTCTCATAAGAGCGCCCCCTATCGGCAGGAGTAGGAAAATAAAGGAGTATCCTACAAATTAATTATGTGTTTTTAAACAGGTAAAATAATATCAGATGGAAGCTTTAGGATGTTTAGCTTAATTCCTATCATAAAACATATTAAAATTATTTATTAATTAACCACCAGTGACCCTCATACGCATATTAATTAGGAAATCTTTGCAGCATCATATCTCAAGAACTTCACGGCCGACTTTTCAACTGTTTGTTTTTAAAGACTCCTTGGGGGTTGGAGATTAATTTGAAAATACTGTGACCTCAAGTTGACCTCTACTTCCGCGTCAACCGGAAGTGTCACCATATCTCAAGAACTATACAGCAGATTCTCAAAATATTTTCAGTTATAAACTCCTTAGGCATAAAATATTAACTTTAAAAAACCGTGACCTCAAGTTGACCCCTACTTCCTGGTCAACCGGAAGTGGGACCATATCTCAAGAACTATACAACAGATTATCAATTTTGGTTCAGTTATAGACTCCTTGGGCATTCAAGATTAGTTTGAAACAACTTTGACCCCATGTATACCTTTACTACCGGGTCAACCGGCAGTGAACCCATATCTAAAAAAGTACAAAGCTAATGTTCAAACTTCAGTTGCAGACTCTTAGGCAATAAATATTAGCTTTGGAAAACTGTGACCCCAAGTTGACCTCTACTTCTGGGTCAACCGGAAGTGGGACTATATATCAAGATCTACACAACCGATTTTATAGACTCCTTGGCAAAAGTAGGCAGGGGCGACTAGTGTGCTTTAGTGTTAAAGTCGCGACTACAAATTATTATTTGAGTCGCGACTACTGTTTTTCTCTACTCCGTTATAATCGTGTCCACACATCGACTACAAAATTTGTCCCGACTACCTGTTTGGTGAACCAGTTGTGTTGCTTATATTCGCAACATAATTTATATTGCCCTTGCGGCATAGTGGCACAAATCTTGAGAATCTGTACTTTATCTCGACAAGTGTCATAGTTAGGTTTGAAGTGCGACTAGTCGAGTAGTAAATTTCACTAGTCACACCCATTCGCAACATAATTAATATTGCCCTTGCGGCACATAGCGGTACAAATCTTGAGAATCCGTATTTTATCTCGACAAGTGTCGTAGGCAGGTTTGAGGTGCGACTAGTCGAGTAGTAAAATTCACTAGTCACCCATTGGCAACATAATTAATATTGCCTTTGCGGCACATAGCGGCACAAATCTTGAGAATCTCTATTAATTTTATCTCGACAAGTGTCGTAGTTAGTTTTGAGGTTCGACTAGTCGAGTCATGATGGGAACTTGCTTAATGAAAAAGATTCAGTGCTCTGCAGAAGCATTGAATTCTGCACTTACGTCAAGCGAAATAGACTGCTTATAGCAGGGATTTCTTTTGTTTGTGTGCTTCCAAGTTCGCACATTATTTTCCAAGCTTGCACATCACAGTAAAGCGGAAAATGGTGATCGTAAGCGCAGACTTTGGTGGTCATGAGAACCATGTAATTTTGCCCTGTAAGTAGGTTTGGTAAGGCCTACACTTCAAACATGTAAAGTCAAAAAAGATTGTTAGTACATGAGGGGAAATCTTGTGAAACTGGTCCAATTTGACTCTGCTTCACTGCGTAAGCAAAGAATTGACACATGAGAAGCGCGGATATTATCGCTTACTTAAAGCATATTTCACAGCTTAGCAGGGATATTTTTGCTTGTGCGCGGGGAAACTTATCATATGTAATCTTTGCTTTGAACTAATTGTACAGATATTTCAGCGCCTGCACAGTAAGCGGAGAATGGTGGTTGTATAATAAATGGGCAGAGTTTGGTTGAAGCAGACAGAGCCATAAAACTGGGCCGTGTTCTATAGGGGAAATTATAGCTTGACATTTTGTGACAGTTTTGGTCTCTGCGACGTACACATACAAATACAGAGTCAGATACAGACATTACGGTGCAGAAATCGTGCAATTGAAATGTCTCATAAGAGCGCCCCCTATCGGCAGGAGTAGGAAAATAAAGGAGTATCCTACAAATTAATTATGTGTTTTTAAACACGTAAAATAATATCAGATGGAAGCTTTAGGATGTTTAGCTTAATTCCTATCATAAAACATATTAAAATTATTTATTAATTAACCACCAGTGACCCTCATACGCATATTAATTAGGAAATCTTTGCAGCATCATATCTCAAGAACTTCACGGCCGACTTTTCAACTGTTTGTTTTTAAAGACTCCTTGGGGGTTGGAGATTAATTTGAAAATACTGTGACCTCAAGTTGACCTCTACTTCCGCGTCAACCGGAAGTGTCACCATATCTCAAGAACTATACAGCAGATTCTCAAAATATTTTCAGTTATAAACTCCTTAGGCATAAAATATTAACTTTAAAAAACCGTGACCTCAAGTTGACCCCTACTTCCTGGTCAACCGGAAGTGGGACCATATCTCAAGAACTATACAACAGATTATCAATTTTGGTTCAGTTATAGACTCCTTGGGCATTCAAGATTAGTTTGAAACAACTTTGACCCCATGTTGACCTTTACTTCCGGGTCAACCGGCAGTGAACCCATATCTAAAAAAGTACAAAGCTAATGTTCAAACTTCAGTTGCAGACTCTTAGGCAATAAATATTAGCTTTGGAAAACTGTGACCCCAAGTTGACCTCTACTTCTGGGTCAACCGGAAGTGGGACTATATATCAAGATCTACACAACCGATTTTATAGACTCCTTGGCATTGCAGATTAATCTTTGGTAGCTGTGGGCCCATGTTGACCTTTACTTACGGGTCAACCGGGAAGTAAAACCTTATAACAAGAGCTACACAACTTTTTTGAAACCTTTTTCCAGTTATATATTCCTTGGGCAATGAAGCACATAACCCAAGCAAAACAACAAGGAACAGCTTCGTGTTTGTTCACAAACACTTAATGTCTAGTTATTATTATTAAGTTACAGACCTGAATGCTACAATCCACGGACGACGCGAATACAGATTGCAAACACTTTTACTGTGCTGCATGTAGTGTCGTGCAATCCGAAATGGTACAGACTATTAATTTATCATCCTCGTACACGCAACGGACGTCTGGGTACTGCACGCCGTGTGCTAGTCTTCGGACTAGCGCATGGCAAACCGACGCACTATCACACGGCCGTCGTCTAGCAAAACTAAGACATGTCATATGACGCGCTCTAAACCGATGAGCAGGCAGAATACTTGCAAGGGGTGTTATAATAACAAATATGCAGCGCCTATAACGACTGTCATCACGTCTATTCAAGACAGTGTCATTTTAACTGCTGTCCTAAATACGACCAAAGAGGCGGTTGGATCCGCCATCACTTCGCGGCCGGAACATTGATGGGTTCGACCCTCTTGCTTTTTGGGTACGATTCCGGTTTGATTTTCAAAAGAGTTGCAGTACAAGTTACCTGTGATGTTTTCAGCTGAGGACAGTTGCCTAGTTATTGAGAAATCAGGAAAGAACCCATATTCGGTATTTCCATCAATAACATCGAATCCATCCATCATTTATTGAGCTCTAAATACCAACAGCATCTCTGGTTACAGTACGTACGAAAATCTGAATCTCAAACAGTCGCCTTTACCCAATTTCAGTCATTCTTTCAAACTTATATTTATTTTCATACTTCATGAGAACAGAGTACAAACCATTTTTTTATACAAATAAACAAAGCTATTTAATGAGGCAGAGAATTTTTTTTTGAAATTTACACCTAGTGGCAATTTTTGATTGACTTATAGTGGGGACACACTGCGGGCGCAGATTCTGCCCGCAACATAGCGAATTGTGCACAAACTTCTTCTTATAGCGCCCTCTTTTGAAACGTCCTCCTCCAGCTCGTTCCCCCCAAAGAATGGGAGACAAAACCTACAGCCGACAGAAGTCCCGGGGATACTGCCAAGGGCCTCATCCCCTTTCAGTTCAGAAGCTGCAGGCTTCACCAATGTGAGAAAGGATAACAAATAACCTAATAGTTATTGCTATCATATCATAACAGCACAGCACTGAACGCACGTGATTTGTTTTGTATTCAATTAACGCTAGATTTGAATAAAAGTCCATTGCACCCCGCTATTGCTCTAGTACATCGCTATTAACATTTTGTTTTCAAAAAGCCATTAATCCCCAGCCCTGCCCTGTGCATGCTCCCCCACCCCTTTGCAGGCTTACCAGTTAAAAACCAACAGTGCCTAACTGTCGACTGTTTAGTAAGGGAATCAATGTGTGGTGAAGAGGTTTTCAACTAGTGGTTTAATCCATACGAGGCCTGGTTCTTGATAACTTTACCGAGACGAAGTCGAGGTAAATTATCAAGAACCAGGCCTCGGCGGGTTTAAACCACTAGTTGAAAACCGATTTAACACACTTTGATTCCCATTCATAAATACATTTTCGGTCAAAAACATCATCACTTTTTTGTCAAAAAGTAAAACTTAAAATGCAAAAATTATAATTATTAAATGATTTTTTCAACACAACACCCCTCCAGTAATGAAATAGTAAAGCCCTCCGCCGCCCTCGTGTAAACAACTCCTTATAAGGAAAATGCTGTGCGCGTCGCGCGTATCGGGTGATGTGTTACAACTGTTTCAGCTGTTGCTCTCGACCAATAGGAACGAAGAAACTGTCTTATAAGAACAGGTGCAAGGTCGCGTGTCACGCCCATTTTCAACACTTTTTACCGGTCATAAACGAGGTTTATACACACCCACGTGACGCGCTCTCCACCAATAGGAATGGCGAAACTGTTTGAGGTATTTATGAATGTTAGTACATCTTCTCGATAATATGCGAATTGTACTTGACAGTATTGACCAGTTCTAAAGTTTTTGTAATGGGATTTATTTTCTCTCAAAATATTTTATTGGTTGCCTGGTCTTTAGATAAGAAAACAACTGCCTGTTCTGTGTTTAAGAATATATTCCGTCACAATTTAGAGCTTATTGGTAATAAGCAAAACGAACTTCACTTGTACATTTCAAGTTACCTCGTCCATATTCCTCAGGATTTTTTAAATATTTTTTTTAATGTAAATTGAAAGAAGAGTTTGCGATTTGTCCCCTCGCACACATTCCTTGTCTAAAGTCCTCTCGGAGACTCCGTCACAACTCCTTTAATATAAAATGTTCTTGAATTTTCTGTTTGATATTAAGAAAATGAACGGTTTAATTGCCTTTTACTCAACATTTCAACTGAATATTTGTACATTGTACTACTTTGATCAAATCAAAAATACAGCAACATAAATCAAATCCTGAAGATACCCCAACTTTGGGCGTTGTATTTTTGAGTAAAAAAGTCCACGATCGGCTGCTCTGTCACTAACTTGAGCGTCATTTGTTTCTTTTTACTCATGGTGATTGAACAGTGTCGTTTGAAATTATCTCTCTCCGTAAATACACGTGAAATATTTCTTGGACTTCACAAACTGGGTGTGGTCGGCCTCGTAGCGGGTGACATTGTTGAGTTGGCAAATTCGCTCCCCTGTCCGAAAATGCTGCACGTTGAAGGAACGACATCTGGGGTCGTAGTGGCACACCGTGGCGCAGGCACGGACGTTGCTGGTCGGTATCTCTCGTAAGGTGTGGCCGGTCAGACACGACGCAAGCAGGCGCCATTGCTTTAAGTTGACCTGTGTTGCCACGACTTCCTCGCCTTTGCAGATAACTTGAAATTCATTTGAGCAATCGTTGTCATTCCATGTCCCGCGGCCCCACCAAATTCCTGCCATTAACTCAACACAGTTTTCATCAGTTCCGCCGTTTGGCTCATCCCTGTTCCAGTTCATATAACCGCCGTTGTCTGAAGCACAGTCCCACTGCCTTTCCATCTCAAAATCATTGCAATTAATCCACAAATGCTCGGCAGTTTGATCCACTATATATGTATTTTCCTCCGATGATGAAGGCATAACCATCTCCCCTCCCATGTTCTTACATTTCAATCTCCCTGCATGCCAACTCAGTGTTTCATTAAGAAGTTTGTAACAAGAGCCGCCCCACGACTCACCGCCGAATGGACACAGCATCTGAGGCTTAAGACACGAATGAGCAGAACTCATACCAATGGTGAAGAGAACCAACGGAACTGAAGCAAAACAAAATCCTCCCATTATTTCAAGAAGAAAAAAAACGGTCTTGAAGAATCTAACGCGAGTTGTGGATTAAAAATCAAGCTGTTAACAGCACAATATTAACAGCAATGTTGGAACCCCGATCAGAAGCTTTAAATCGCCAACGTGCAGGGGAACCAAAGTCATAGATTGTCTTCAGTGTGAAGGGTTTCAAGTCAAGTTTAATAAATCTTTGGCACCCCGATCAGTAGCTTTAAACGGCAGCCAACAACCACTTCAATGCTGTATCTAAATCTTGTAAAGTTCAAACAATATCTCTTTATCTGTTCTTCCTCAGTGGTTGTTGATTTATCAGCAAACCATTGCATGAAATCATCAGAGAGTAGAACTCAGGAATAGCTCTGGTGCAGTCGAGGTTGGTGAAAACTCAATGAGGAAACATAGAGTGCGCTGTTTGCTTATGAACTGTATAGTGAGAGAATTGCGACAACTTGCGACAACTTACGATTAAAAAATAATGTGTGCACATTGGGTGCCAGAGACTGAACATTAAGTTTTCTTGTATTTGAACCGAAAATGGCGTCCATTTACCACGTGACCAAAGAAAACTGGTCCCTGCATGTTGAAGCTCTATTCTTATCACACAGCTCTGGCTTAAGCACACGCCCCTAGCTTAGAGGAAAACGTACAAGTTGCCATGGTGATTTCAAGCTGATTATTGCACAATAGGCCCACGGTTGAATGAAGGACAAGTTCAAGCGAGTGTTATGGTTTGACGAGGGAAAACAAACAGTTTGATAGTGGCCAGTGCCTTCAACATGTACTTGAGCTATATCGTTTTTTAACGGGAATTCCATTAAAACTTGTTTTTTCGTAATTTTCCATAATAAAATATGCCCCAAACGGTACCCCACGGTTGTGAAAAACACTTCTGCCATTGACGGCGTGCGTCAACATGACAATACTCTGACGTCATTTTTGGGAGTTTGCTTTGTTATACCTCCATCCTGAAACAAAGTGGATTACAAAACGGAGCTGCAACTTTATGACGTAGCATGAGTGATGACGTAACGGGGCTTTTTGCGAAAAGCACCGGAGAAGGGTAGTCCATTCTTATTTTTACAACTTAAAGAAACTTACGTGAACTCAATTTCTTTGTTGATTGTAAATGGTTGTAAGCAGTTTAATTAAATGAATTTCAGCAAAGATCATTAGGTATTAAACTAGAGCCCCCGAGTACAAGAGCCCAAAACTTTACAAAATCAGAAAGTGGCTGGTAAGCCTGCCCTACGTGGTTACTGATAAAATTTGCAGTATAATTTCAGAAACCTTGGCGTGAAATTTACGCAAACGTTGCATGGATTAAAGACAGTGTCAAAGACCAGTATTCTCACTTGGTGTATCTCAACATTATGCACAAAATAACAAACCTGTGAAAATTTGAACTCAATTGGTATTCGAAGTTGCGGAATAATAGAAGAAAAACACCCTTGTCAAACGAAGTTGTGTGCTTTCAGATGGTTGATTTCGGAAACTCAAAATACAATCTTAGGTCTCGAAATCAAATTCGTGAAAAATTACTTCTTTCTCGAAAACTACGTTACTTTAGAGGTAGCTGTTTTCTCCAATGTTTTATACTATCAACAGCTCTCCACTGCTTGTTACCAAGTAAGTTTTTTATCCCAATAATTAATTTGAGTAATTATCAATAGTGTCCACTTCCTTTAAACGAGAACCATACATATTGATTAAACTGCCTCGCGGTGGCCAGAGAAAACATGCAAGTGTTGCTTTTGGCCAAGTTTCTACACAATGGGAATAATTAGTGTTACCATAGTCACCGTACGTGAGGCAACTCTGAGATTGCAGCAAATTAACATTTGTTTTGCATGGTACGAACTGTTGTTTACATCTTTATTTCTGTTTAAAAACACCACTTTTATGGTTTGGTATAGTAGTACCACAAGGTATGCCTGATACTAAAAATGACATGCTTACAAAATCAAAAATATTCCATACAATAGACGTTAAATTTGCATCGGGGATAAAGAAAATACCAAAAACCCGGGCTAGTCAGATAATATGGCTAATCTGTGTTTGCTACAATTTTTCGTTTGAATCTTTACTGAGTTTTGTGAACATTGTACTACAATACAAGCCCTCTAACAATTTCAGTACATTTTTCTCAAGTTCTCTCACAAAGGGGTAGGTTTGACCTGAAAGGTTGGTCGCTTAATTTAACGGATACCTTGTTTCGGTATAAATTCATAACCTTGATGCCAAAATCATAACGCGCAAACGTTGCCAGGAAACACAAGAACCACTTATTTAATTGCGCGCCGTTCGCCATAGAAAACATCGAAGCGTTAAATTGAGCTGAGATTCTATACAAAAGAGGAAGGAGTTTAATTGTTGCAACAATGTGCTCTATTTCAGGCAACTGAGAATGTAGATCCTTTAACAGTGTTTGCAACAAAAATTATTGGTCAAGGTATTTATAATGCAAGCCTTTCACTCAACGATGGGGGATTTTCGTATTTAATTTTTAAATGACGTTTCTTTTACGCACGCATTTTTACAGATGATCCTTTCGCATTTGCCACGGCAAATTCACAAATAAAACGTAACATTCATATTTTTAAGCAGCATATCACTCAGCAAACCGTGCTCTGCTTGCAATGTAATGTTAATTAGGTGAGTCGAGTCACAAAACTTTGACTTAAGCCTTGAGAAAGACTCTGCTCTGATGGGTAAATAATGTTAGGCAATGTAAAAATGAAACCTCTTACTGGACAATATTTATCTGTAACAAACAATAATATTACTAAGTACAAATAAAACAAACATCAACACAACTTTGTCAGTTTCTGAACAGTTTATGAATAACTGCAATAAGTGGTAAGCGACACCGTGCCCCGTGGCAATCTATAAATAGCTTATAATTATGAATAACGATTAGCAGTAATGGGAGACTTTCTAACGCTAGGTGGCAGCAGACTTACCGGGTAAATTTCCATTGTTGACGTAGTTCTGAGCATGCGCATAATTATGAGAACAACGGCTTTACCCGGTAAGTCTGCTGCCACCTATCGTCCCAGAAAGTATCCCATTGATACCATTTCAACCCAATTAAAGACCGCATAATCTGAAGAGATACACGCAATGCGCCGTTACCAAACGAACATAGGTACAGTCAAGTATATTGAACAAAGACCTAAGACGGAATGTAGGCTGCATGTTAACGCATGGAGCTGGAATGGAGACACAGTACATACTGACATGTATGCAATATACAAGTAGATGGTACTCTTGACAGGCTTGGTTGGTTGCGCCCATTATGTGAGAAAGAAGGTACAACACGCCCATTTATGCTAAGTGAACTCATCTCTCCTGGGGAAAAAATAAGCTTTTATAAGGGATTACTGGTTATAATAGATATCAGTGTAAGGGAGCAGGAAAATCGATCGACGCATGCGTCAAACTGAAGAAGTCTCCGTCATGCAAATAATGGGAACGCTATTTTGGTGAAACAACGTGCGGTCTGAACGCCAACGGAGTGATGTCGTTTGTACACGTTGTATGGTGAGGGAGCCTTATGATAGACTTGTAACAAGCCCCTGTCTCGTGTGAAAGGTCCTTAACCATATCCGACGTCAGCATATAGCTATTGTGGTCCCGATAATGGCCAGTCAAAGCCTGGGGGATGCAAGCCACGCAAAAGATGTCTGATGTTTAGGTGATGCAGTTCCCCCATATGGGTGATGGGACTGGACATAAAAGGACCCCCACGGGAGCAGGACTTGAGTCAATTCTATGTCACCGGGCGGTTCACAACATACAAGACGGGAGCACTGCGGCGAGGGCATACGGACTACCCTGCTACCTCCCGTCCTGTGTGCCTACCGTCGTCTTGCGAAAGCACGCTAGAGAGAATGTGAGCGACTGGTGTTGAACTGGTACCAATACACTGAGACAAACTTTGCTGCGCTTGTATCCACATGGGGCCGGGGTAAATTGAACGATGAAGCAAGCTCAAATACATTTCGAGTTATCTGCAAGGGCAAGGTCGCAACGCAGGCTAAGTTGAAGCAATGGCGCCTGCTTGCATCGTGTCTGACCATGGTCTGACTGGCCACACCTTACGATACCGGCCAGCAGGCGTCCGTGCCTGCGCCACGGTGTGCCACTACGGCAGGGGTTGTTCTAAAACCCCCTCGACCCCCTCGACCCCCACGACCCACGACCCACGACCCCCTCGACCATCGACTTTTGTGCGGTTTTTTTTCTGTACACCGAAATTGCCACAGTTCACAACCGCAGCCAATCACGCACACAATATTTTGTATGCTGACATCGACTACCATGCCTCGCACATCACAACAACACAGCGTACGAGACACGTAGTATGCACGAAGCAAACTTCGCGTGATTGGCTGCCGAGATCGGGCCTGTGGCAATTATGATGTACAGATAAAAAACCGCGGCATTTCCACGCGTGTCTCTTGGCCGATCCGAGATTATTATCCCAACTGGAAACCTGCGTTTACCGCCCGAGTACGATTACGGCCACCTCATTACGTGATGATCAGGCGGACCCATTTCCGGCCGATCGCTCCCGTCCTGTGTACTATGGTACTACTAGTTGCTCTAAGCGGAGCTCAAGGTTGTAGACCCGACCATGGAGGTAGAATTGAATGGTGAGATCTAAATCAGAGAAACAGAGCGCCCGCTAGCGTTCGTTCATTACAAGCGTGTACAGTTTTTGCCGTGCAAAATCGGAACGTTGGTTGTGTGTGACCGCGCAACACCAATGGTCTTGGAACCAAGACTACCCGACCGACCGAATGGCCACACGGACGTGTTTGGAGTCCCCAATCGGTGTGCACTTGTCGTGCGGAAGCGGGGAGTAAATACTCCCAATTCTGTGTGGCTGATGCAGATAAATATAACCGCAGGCTCAGACTTGAGGTCAAGCCTAGTCGTGGAAGGAAGTTGCGTCGCACCAAATTGTGCGTCGCGGATCACACACTGTGAATTCTAAATCAGGGACTTAATTCTTACTCGACCGTAAAGCGACATTTTATGAATTTGGAATTGGGACATTCTTCGAACACGGGGCGGACGTCGGAGAGTCGTGGGTCGTGGGGTGGGGGTCGAGGGGGTCGAGGGGTTTTTAGAACAACCCCTACGGGGATCACCTTGGCCGATAATGATCGTAGCAGTAAACTTTTAATTGCCCTACTTCCCAAAGAGTAAATTAATTGGTTTTGTATTCCCGAAGACAGGCTTTAATTAATTGTTTATATTAAGTGAGTAAGTGGTCAATTAAATTAGGTCACCTTGGCAAAACGTGCCTGTTGTAACAAGTATTTTCATTAATTTCTCAAAGCTTCACTAAACCAGCGTGTTTAATTATTGGTTGTGGGAATTAGACTCGTATCCTCGCTTAAACGTTTCCTCCCTCCTTGTTTGGCTCGTTGCCATCAGTTATTGATCTTAAAATCACCTTGGAAACTTGTACGTTTCGAATTCCCTCCAAAACAAGTTGCGTATTTTAAGCCGTTGGCACACACGATATTCCTCAATGAGCTTTCTGACCAACCTCGACAACACCAGAGCCAACCCGAGTTCCACTCTCTGATGATTTCATGCAATGGTTTGCTGAAGAAGAAACAACCACCGAGGAAGAACAGATCAAGAGATCGTTTAAACTTACAATATTAAGATACAGAAGATTAAGATACGTACAAGTATTGAAATGGTTGTGAGCTGCCGTTCAAAGTCGTTGATTGGGCTAATAAAGTTGTTGTTAAATCGTGAAGTTACGATTGGTGTTTTAATCCACAACCCGGGTGAGAATCTTAAAGACCGTTGGCTTTCTTGAAATAATGGGAGGATTTTATTTGCCTTCTGTTTTGTTGGTTCTCTTCACCATTGGTATGAGTTCTGCTCATTCGTGTAAGCCTCATCAGATGTTGTGTCCATCGGACTGGGAGTCATGGGCGGCTCTTGCTACAAACTTCTTGAAGCGCTAATGACTTGGCATGAGGGGAGACTGAAATGTCAGGAGATGGGAGCGGAGATGGTTGTGCCTTCATCATCGGAGGAAACAAACTATTTGCTTAGTAAACTCGAAAATGGTATGTGGATTAATTGCAATGATCTGGAGATTGAAGGGCAGTGGGACTGCACTCCCGACAACGGCGGGTACATGAACTGGAACAAAGAAGAGCCAAACGGCGAAACTATAGAAAACTGCGCTGAGCTTGAAACCTTATCCCCATGGGGTAACGGATCATGGAATGATCATGTATGCTCATTTGAATTTCAAGTAATCTGCAAAGTCAAGATGGTTACACCGGCCAAATTGAAGCAATGGCGCCTGCTTGCGTCGTGTCTGACCGGCCACACCTTAAGAGAGATACCGACCAGCAACGTCCGTGCCTGCACCACCGTGTGTGACTACGACCCCAGATGTCGTTCCTTCAACGTACAGCATTTTGGGACAGGGGAGCGAATTTGCCAACTCAACAATGGCACCCGCTACGAGGCCGACCACACCCAGTTTGTGAAGTCCAAGAAACATGTCACGTGTATTTACGGAGAGAGATAATTTCAATCAACAATAATAATCACCAACAAGAAACAAATGACGCTCAAGTGACAGAACACTCAGCCGATCGTTGACTTTTTGTTTCTCAGAAATGTACAGCCCAAAATTGGGATTTCTTCATAATTTGAGTTAAATGTTGCTGTATTTTAGATTTTAGTAAAGTAGTACAATATACAATATTCAGTTCGAAACGTTGAGTGAAAGGCAATCAAATCTTTCATTTTATTCGCAAACAGAAAATTCACGAACATTTATATTTCATTAAGTCAATAATATATATTAAATCAGCTATCGTGACGGAATCTCCGAGAGGGACTTTTGACACGGAATGTGTGAGGGGACAACTATCAAACTCTTCTTTCTAAACAAAGGACCGCAGTTGTTTTCTTAACGAATGACTAGGAAACCATTAAATGATTCCGAGAGAAAATAAATCACATTATAAAAACATTTCATTACCAATCCACTGTCAAGTACAATTCACACACAAAAATAGAGAAGATTATTTACCAACAAAACCCGTTCACAGTCGACAGATAGACGCTGTTGTTTTTGAACTTCAAACACCCTGTGGTTGGTTTCACACAGAGTTAGGACTAGCCCTTATTCAGGACCAGTCCCAGGATATAGTATTAAAAACTCAATGCTAGTTTTAAGTTAGGATAAGACTAGTCTTAACTTTGTGAAATCCACCCCTGCAAAGGGTTGAAGCAAAGGGCCCGGGATGGTTTTTTTAGGCAAAGAATTGAGCTGACGACGTGAAATAATAATCATCGCTTTGGAAGAAGCGTGGGTTGTCTGTGCCACTTCTATCACGAGGATGGGGGGGGGGGGGGGGGGTTGCAATTTACTAGTATTCGAATTTACCGGTTGTCCAGTTCAGCCTATTGGCCGTCTTCCCGGACACCCAGTCTTCGGATATTTGGGGGCGGGGTGGGGGGGGGGGGCTCCACCTTTTCTTTTTAATGGATGAAAATAGTTTGCTCATATTGTTGAAGCCTGCTTCTGAACTAAAAAGGGGGTATTAGGGCAATTTGCGTTGTCCTAGGGAGTTCGGTCGGCTGATGGAGATTCTGTTCTCCGTTGGGTAATGGGCTGGAGGAGGATGTTTCAAAAGAGGGCGCTATCAGAAGAAATGTGTACACAGTTCGTTCTGTTTGCTCGGCCCCAGCGCCATGCCTTAAAGGCAGTGGACACTATTGGTAATTACTCAAAATAATTATTAGCATAAAAACTTACTTGGTAACAAGCAATGGACAGCTGTTGATGGCATACAACATTGTGAGCTACAAACGGCTCCCTCTGAAGTGGAATAGTTTTCGAGAAAGAAGCAATTTTCCACATACTTGATTTCGAGAAAATTAGATTTTGAGGTCTCGAAATCAAGCGTCTGAAAGCACAAAACTTCGCGTGACAAGGGTGTTTTTTCTGTACTTATTATCTCGCAACTTCGACGACCAATTGAGCTCAAATTTGCACAGGCTTGTTATTTTATGCATGTGTTGAGATACACCAAGTGAGAGGACTGGTCTTTGACAATAAAATAATTCCAATAGTGTCCATTGTCTTTAACCAAAGGCGCTGGGATGGGCAAACGTATTAAGCACGCTCATTGGTTAATGCTCAGTCCCATCGTGCATAACATTCACACTGCACCAAAGAAATACATTGCACTCATGACGTACTCCCTGGGCAAAAATCTGTGCAAGCATATTAGCCTATCCCGGCGGTCTATAATCGGATTAACTTGGCTGCTGGGGCCGAGCGAATCGCTATCTGGGCGGAATCTCCGGCTACACAGCAGGGCCCAATTTCATAGAGCTGCTAAGCACAAAAATTTGCTCAGCATGAAATTTCTTCCTTGATAAAAACATGAGCCGGAGCCCAAGCCGTGGTTTAAGAAAGTCCCTAGGGGTTATGATCGAGCAAGGCGTGCTGGTGAAAAATGGCGCGGTGGGATCGATCACCCCTGGGAACGAGGTTGGCTGTCGCCTAGCGTTCAAAAGTCTCCAATTCTTCTGTGTAAATTTTGACTCCCAAAAAGGACAGGGTGCGTCGAGCAAGGGGTCAATAGGCTGACCTTGGGAATTGGTAAATTCAACTCTAATTCCCCGCCCCGATTGCGTATAGCGCAAGTTCAAAGAACAACTCTCGCGCTTCTCACAAAATGAGGATGTATCGCTTCATGTCATTCAGTAAAATTTTGCTTCAAAAAGCCAACGTCATCCCAACCCTTATAGTTTCACCTCTTTGCTAGATGAACAGGGTATTTCAAATTTTAAGAACAATCTTGGCAAATGGATAGTAACATTTATGTTTATTAAGTTTATGTATTATGTGACTAATTTTCAATAAAATAATTATTTGGTTTGCGGTAACACCATGTGTGTATCTATTTGCCAGGTAGAGTTCGTTCTTTAGAGAACTGTCTTTCTTTATTATACTATCCGCGAAGCGGATTTATCGGATGCTCGGGAGACTTCCCAGTTCTGAAAAGAACTGTCCTGCTTTGAAACAAATACCTGGGCGGATGGTATAGAAAATTGGCTACTACTAAATGATCGTAAGCACAACCGCGTAGTCAGTTCTTGAATTGGTCTCAAAATGTTGTACAATGAATCTTTCAGTTAAAATGTCCACGATAGGCTGCTTCTGGCACTTGAGCGTCATGTTCTGTTGATGATTAAACAGTGTTGGTTGAAATTATCTCTCTCCGTAAATACATGTGAAAGGTTGCTTGGACTTCACAAACTGGGTGTGGTCGGCCTCGTAGCGGGTGCGACTGTTGAGTTGGCAAATTCGCTCCCCACTCCCAAAATGCTGCACGTTGAAGGAGCGACATCTGGGGTCGTAGTGGCATTCAGTGGCGCAGGCACGGACGTTGCTGGTCTGTATCTCTCGTAAGGTGTGGCCGATCAGACACGACTCAAGCAGGCGCCATTGCTTTAACTTGACTTCCTCGCCTTTGCAGATAACGTGAACAATTTTTGAGCATGGATCATCATTCCATTTTCCGCTCCATGAGGGTACAAGCTCAGCACAGTTTTCCCTAGTGCGGCCGTTTGGCTCAGACGGCGAATTCCAGTTCATATACCCGCCGTTGTCTGCTGGGGTGCAGTCCCACTGCCCTTCAATCTCAAATCATTGCAATTAATCCACAATCGATCGGTAGTTTTGTTCACTATATAGTTATTTTCCTCCGGCGATGAAGGCGCAACCATCTCCCCTCCCAACTCCCGACATTTCAATCTCCCTTCATGCCAATTCAGTCTTCCTTTAAGAAGTTTGTAGCAAGAGCCGCCCCATGACTCCCATCCGAATGGACACACCATCTGATGAGGCTTACACGAATGAGCAGAACTCATACCAATAGTGAAGAGAAGCAACAAAACAGAAGGCACACACAATCCTCCCATTATTTCAACAGTCTTTATGAATGGGTTGTCGTTAATTAGCAATTAAATTATCAACAATAATATTTGCTCCCAATCAGTGGCTTTAAACGGCAACTCACAACCACCTCACTACTGTATTTAAATCTTGTAAAGCTCAACCGATATCTCTGGGTCTGTTTTTCCTCAGTGGTTGTTGCCTTTTCAACAAACCATTGCATGGAATCATCAGAGAGCGGAACTCAGTTTGGCTCTGGTGCAGTCGAGGTTGGTCAGAAAGCTCAGTGAGGAAACATCGAGTGCGCTGTTGGCTTATATCTGAGCCGTGTAATACTGCGAAAATGTTGACAGCTTGGGTGCCAGACTAGACTGCACAAAGTCATTGGTTTGTGCTGCACTTTGGACCGAAATAGCGTCCAGCAACCACGTGACTGGAAACTGGTGATAAGAAAACTGGTCCATATCGCAACTCACAACTCTGGCTTAAAGCCCACGCCCCCGCTTTTGAGGGAAACGTTTAAGTTTCCATGGTGATTTCAAGCTGAATTGCACAACAGACCCCCCCCCCAGACCCAACCATTTTACATGGGGGAGCTGTGAGGAGTCAATGAAGATCATTATATACATGCCACATGAAAAGATATAATGTCGGCCATGGTGACTTAAAAGTTTGACTATGAAGGCCTATACTTAATTTATTTATTTCCTCAAAACCTCAAAAAATGGAGAAGATAAAAAGATAAAAATACATTAAATTTACAGTGCAAAAACACGTAATGAAAAAAATAAAAGGATAACCTGACACTCTCGCACGACCCCCACACCATCTTGACGAAGTATGAACCAAAACGATTGCCAGAACGATCTGAGCAGCCGACCGAATGTATCATTTCAAAAGAAAAATCTTTGTGGTAATATAAAACCCAAACAATGCACCTGGAGGGAGGAACAATTAACAGTGTACGGTCAACCGATTGACTGTATTAATGACCTTTTCTTGGAACAAATTTTGACAGTTGATGCTGCTAAAAATCTAGTCATTAATGTTCTTTGAACGAACAATCCTGCGCTAATCGTCGCTCTTTTGCCGTGTCGAACTCATTTGATTTTCGCACGAAAAGTGCGACAATAAAACTTATCGGTGACAAACGTCGAATTTATTAAAATAGTTTCCCGCAACTAAAGTAATTCAAAATGGCGACGCAGTTAGGCCTGTGCGCTAAACGTCACTCTTTGATGGCTGCGTTTTGGCGGCTGTAACCAATAATGGTTTCTGACGTCATAACCAAAACAGTAACCAAACTCACAACTCGGTTATCGTTCAGTCTGAACAGCAGAACAAACGACCAACAACCAAAACAGTTTTTGGTTGGGGTCGCCAAAACGCACTCCATATGCACTGCATACATGACGTACTTCCTGAACAAGAATCTGTGCAAGCTGATTAGCCCATCCCAGCGGTCCTGGATAGACTGGCCGCTGGGGCCGAGTGAAGGGCGTATTCTGTGCGGAGCATTTCAACCAATCGAGGGCGTGCATTTTCTCGTTCTCGTTTTCGTTCTCGTGGCCCGTGTGACCGAGCCTTTACTCTAAAAACTCCTGGTTCAGACTTGACCCTGATTCTGGTCACACGGTGCCTGACCCATTTCGGGTCAAAATTGTGATCTAAACTGGGATTCTTCAGCAGGGAGCTTGGTCTTGACTCTTGCCCTACCGGTCCCGGAATTTGGGTCAATCTCTGACCAGAGAGTTTTTAAAGTGTTGGGAAAAAATTATGATTCACTAGAACAAAACAAAAACAAAAATAAATTCATAGGACCTACACAGTATACGTAACTTTATTTCAGCCTGTGTCTTTTTTAACTTGCATGAAAACTCTCTGTTGCATGATTTCTAAAGAAATCTTAAACAAAATTACAGTGGCCTTTAAGAGCCACATGCATTATCGAACAATCTGTACTTAAAGTTGAGAGCAGATGCGAAGGTTTGGTTAAAACCAAACAAAGACCTAATATTGTGTTTGCAAATTTAAGAGTTCAAAAGTTTCTTCGAAAATGGGAAGCACTCAATCTAAAAAAAAAAAAACAGTGTTGAGGTTTTCAACAAATTTCGAAGCATGTTTAACCCACTTTTTCATTATGTCATATAACCTAAAACATGTTTAGATTCTTGTGTGTGTGTTTGAATGCTACATACCACGTGAGCAGGGCAAAATTTCATAGAGCTGCTTAACGGTAAACACATTTTCGTGCTTACTGTAGCAGAACAAAATTGCTTAGGTGTAACAGACACAGGTTTGCAAGTAAATTAAGCGGCCATCTTGTTTTGCGTTCACCATTGATTTGAATTGTTGTGTCATTAATTGTTAACCATAAGTTAACCATTTCAACATGTTGAAAAAGTCACAGCATATTTTTATTTTACACTCACAGTTTTAACAGTGTATAGTCTGATGTTGTTCAATTTGTTCAATGACTTAACGACATTTATTTTTTTACAAGATCAAAGAAAAGAGCATCATGGCGCCAGACGTTGCGAGGTGAAAGGTCAGCGTGGATGCAGCGTTGCAGAGGTCCGTGTCACAGCAGTGCTCGCACCCGGACGTGTTCTCATAGCTACCGCATGCGTTTGCGCATCCGTCAAGGGTTGAATTCTCACGGCAACCACGATCCAAGCCGTAAACATTAAAGATTTCACCTCTACTTTTCTGTCAAAAACAAACAAATAAACAGACAAACAAATACACAACAATTTATTAAACATTTTGAAAATAAACAAAAACGATTATTATTTTGGCTCTTCACAGGCATAGGCCCTAAATTTTTACAAATGAAAAGGTGTTTCCTTTTTTGCCGTTGTTCTTTGGCTCGATTTCAAAAAGAGCTACGGGGTCCCATTTTCATAGCGCTGCTTAACGGTAAGCAAATTTTCGTACTTACTGTAGCAGACAAATTTGCTAAGGTTTAAACGCACATAGACAAGTTGCTGTAATATAACCCCAAAATTTAAAAATAAAAAACTTCTCGCAACCTCAACGACCAATAAGTTCAAACTTTCACAGGTTTGTTATTTTGTGCATATTATTATGTTAAGAGCGAGAATACTGGTGATTGACAATTACCAAGTGTCCAGTGTCTTTAAACAACAGCTGAACATATTTGGCCTGTACTTACATAGCAATCTCCTTCACATGTCACAATAGAGACTACGGCATCGTCCGCATCGAAATTATCCCCACAGTATGAATTGTAGCTAGGAACGGCATTGGAATAGTCACATTTGTAGCAACGGATCCCATCAACTCCAACTATTTAAGGGAATTTAAATTAGGATAATGTAACATTTTTTTGTGGCATCTGCTGCTAAAACTTAGAGGGTTCGAACTGCCTCTACAGCTACCGGGCAATCTCGGTTTGGTAAGACACTGCCTCTGGTTGCAAATGTCGTGGGTACGAACCCCACCCGAGTTATGCTTTTGATTAAATTCTCAGAATTCTGGAAAGTACTGAGTATATATAGGCCTATACTGGGCCCCATTTCATGGCTCTGCTTACTGCTTCTGCGATTTCGATTACGATTCCCCGCTTACGTGCAAGCGCCGAATTTCTGCGCTAGCCTTGTAAGTCTAGAATGCCTAGTAACGGGGAGTACGCACGCGCAGAAGCCAAAATTCGCCGCGAATCCGTGAAATACGTCTGCCGTAAGCACAGCATTCCCTGCTTCCGTAAGCGCCGATTCTGTGCTTACGGTAAGCAGAGCCATGAAATTGGGCCCTGATCATAAGGGGCCGTGGTTTCCTGTCCCACTATATGTTCTGTAACAACCTACACCCTTTGTATTCAGTCACTGGTTACTTCTTGTGTATATTAATATAAAACATTACCTATACTTTTACCTTTAATTCAATGCATCTGTTGATGAAGTGTATAATAGATTTTAAATTTGCATGTGGGGATAAAGAATATTAATTTTTATTTTACCCATACACCGATGTGTGTTAGCACTATATACTCAGTACTTTCCCGAGTCCTGTGAAATAAATATCATGGGCATATTACTCGGGTGGGATTCGAACCCACGACCCTTCCAATTCTAGAACAGTGTCTTACCAACTAGACTACCGAAATTGCCCGGTAGCTAGAGGCAGTTCGAATCCTATGTTTTGGCAGCGGGATACATTGAAGTGTAGGCTAGTTATTGCTACGAAAGCTTTTGGACTTTTTATGTAAATAGTTAGTATTTAAGCGCGACTAACAACCGCCCTTGTTTTGTCTAAAAGGCGGCCCTCTTTTAAAGGCCGAGTTATAGTCGGTCGCGCGATGGTTCGGGCGTCGGAAATATTGACGCGCGATCATTAAAGGCACGGTTTATAGGCCTCAATCTTAGGATTGCGCGCAAGATTTCCCGTCGCGCGACCATCGCGCGACCGACTATAAACCGGCCTTAACGCTGTAAACTTGTGCAGTCAGACTCATTTAGACAATTTGCCCTTCGCATTAAAGACAGTGGACACTATTGGTAATTGTCAAATACCAGTCTTCTCACTTGGTGTATCTTAACATTATGCATAAAGTAGCAAACCTGTGACAATTTTAGCTCAATTGGTCGTCGAAGTTGCGAGATAATAAGTACAGAAAAAATACCCTTGTCACACGAAGTTGTGTGCGTTTAGATGGTTGATTTCGAGACCTCAAGTTGTAAACCTGAGGTCCCGAAATCAAATTCGTGGAAAACTACTTCTTTCTCGTAAACTATGGCACTTCAGAGGGAGCCGTTTCTCACAATGTTTTATACCACCAACTTCTCCCCATTACTCGTCACCAAGTAAGGTTTTATGCTTATAATTATTTTGAGTATAACCAATAGTGTCCACGGCCTTTAAGGGTCTGGGTACTTTTTGTATCACACAAAACACAATGTCAAACGATTTATATTAAACTCACACAATTTTGAAGATGAGTAAAACAAATCACGAAAAAAAAAAATCGTCTCGGTTATGAGGAAACAAATTATTTTAGCAACATTTAGAATAGAACGTATTTTCGTGACACTGTTTTACTCAGTACTCAGAACTATCTTTAGGTGACTGTGTGGTACTATTTGTGTTATGTGCTATTCACTGCAGAATTAAAATCAGTTCAAATGCAGATCATTATTATACAGGTCATCATGAATTTGTTTTCGTGAAATCTCGTGCTTTAACTATGCTACATTATCGACTAATTGAATTGTTTTAAGTTACAAGGGCACAAGAAAGGTGGCTCATTGCCGTTTCTTTTTTCGGTTTACCAAAATGGCGGCTGGATTGACGTCAGTGGAGAGCGTCCATATTTCAATAAACGAAACCTTGAAGCCGAAGAAGATGGTCGGTTAGCTTTGAAAGCAACCGTCCTCATTCAACTCAGTACCACCCACTCACTGTGGATATTGATTTAATGCTGCGAAAGCAAAATGTCACAAAAAATCTATCTATTTTAATGGTACTTTTTGTTTTTACTGCGGGTAGAAGTCACGTTATACGCTCGTCTACCGTGGAAATATAGACGAACATATTGATCATCGCTTGCTATAGAGACAGAGCTTTCTTTACCATTGCACCTCGTCCATGGAACTCATTACCACCTGACCCTGTATGGGCCTAGACATAAAAACAATTCATCTTCAAACCACTGCTCAAAACTCACCTCTTCAAACGACAATTTTAAACTTTTGACTTTGACTTTGCGAACAGGCACCCTTGACCTTGAATGACATTTTTTTGTCAGATACTGATGCCTTTATCGCACGGCGGGTTTAAAACGGCAGTTTAAGAACTCGTCGCTACCATTTCATTCCCTTATTTACCATCGCTTGTAAACGGTCGTTGC
Source organism: Asterias rubens (assembly GCF_902459465.1). Lineage (NCBI taxonomy): Eukaryota > Metazoa > Echinodermata > Asteroidea > Forcipulatida > Asteriidae > Asterias > Asterias rubens. Next base: position 10,782,572 of record NC_047077.1, read on the forward strand.
AGCAACCGATAGTTGTAATTTGCAGAGAAAAAAAAACTCACCAAAAAAATTAAAACTCACCAAAACAGGCAGTCAACCCCAAGAGCAGAAACACCGGACCTTTCATGATAAACCTGCGACTTCCTTTCCCCCCGAATTAATAAATTGTCAGATTTGATTCCTTGCCCCTCGATTGACCCCCCAAAAAATGAAGAAGGGTAAACAAAAATACACAATAGGTCCAGTTCTATGTCATGTAGTGTGTATGGTTTTTATTCGATTTGTTACTGAGTTGCCGCGCAATATTTTCTGGCGCGTTGGCTGAATTGTTTACCATAGATACCGAACTACGCACGCGCAGAAGCCAAAATTCGCCGCGAATCCGTGAAATACGTCTGCCGTAAGCACAGAATTCCCTGCTTCCGTAAGCGCCGATTCTGTGCTTACGGTAAGCAGAGCCATGAAATTGGGCCCTGATCATAAGGGGCCGTGGTTTCCTGTCCCACTATATGTTCTGTAACAACCTACACCCTTTGTATTCAGTCACTGGTTACTTCTTGTGTATATTAATATAAAACATTACCTATACTTTTACCTTTAATTCAATGCATCTGTTGATGAAGTGTATAAGGGACCATGGATAAATTATGTCACGGGAACGACCGCGTCGCGACGCGTTCCTTTGCGTGACAAATCGAACAAAAGAAAAACTACGGAGTGGAACGCGTGGTAATGAGTTCCATGGACGAGGTGCAATGGTAAAGAAAGCTCTGTCTCTATAGCAAGCGATGATCAATATGTTCGTCTATATTTCCACGGTAGACGACGAGCGTATAACGTGACTTCTACCCGCAGTAAAAAAAAAAGTACCATAAAAATATATAGATTTTTTGTGAGCAGAAACACCGGACCTTTCATGATAAACCTGCGACTTCCTTTCCCCCCGAATTAATAAATTGTCAGATTTGATTCCTTGCCCCTCGATTGACCCCCCAAAAAATGAAGAAGGGTAAACAAAAATACACAATAGGTCCAGTTCTATGTCATGTAGTGTGTATGGTTTTTATTCGATTTGTTACTGAGTTGCCGCGCAATATTTTCTGGCGCGTTGGCTGAATTGTTTACCATAGATACCGAACTACGCACGCGCAGAAGCCAAAATTCGCCGCGAATCCGTGAAATACGTCTGCCGTAAGCACAGAATTCCCTGCTTCCGTAAGCGCCGATTCTGTGCTTACGGTAAGCAGAGCCATGAAATTGGGCCCTGATCATAAGGGGCCGTGGTTTCCTGTACCACTATATGTTCTGTAACAACCTACACCCTTTGTATTCAGTCACTGGTTACTTCTTGTGTATATTAATATAAAACATTACCTATACTTTTACCTTTAATTCAATGCATCTGTTGATGAAGTGTATAATAGATTTTAAATTTGCATCGGGGATAAAGAATATTAATTTTTATTTTACCCATACACCGATGTGTGTTAGCACTATATACTCAGTACTTTCCCGAGTCCTGTGAAATAAATATCATGGGCATATTACTCGGGTGGGATTCGAACCCACGACCCTTCCAATTCTAGAACAGTGTCTTACCAACTAGACTACCGAAATTGCCCGGTAGCTAGAGGCAGTTCGAATCCTATGTTTTGGCAGCGGGATACATTGAAGTGTAGGCTAGTTATTGCTACGAAAGCTTTTGGACTTTTTATGTAAATAGTTAGTATTTAAGCGCGACTAACAACCGCCCTTGTTTTGTCTAAAAGGCGGCCCTCTTTTAAAGGCCGAGTTATAGTCGGTCGCGCGATGGTTCGGGCGTCGGAAATATTGACGCGCGATCATTAAAGGCACGGTTTATAGGCCTCAATCTTAGGATTGCGCGCAAGATTTCCCGACTATAAACCGGCCTTAACGCTGTAAACTTGTGCAGTCAGACTCATTTAGACAATTTGCCCTTCGCATTAAAGACAGTGGACACTATTGGTAATTGTCAAATACCAGTCTTCTCACTTGGTGTATCTTAACATTATGCATAAAGTAACAAACCTGTGACAATTTGAGCTCAATTGGTCGTCGAAGTTGCGAGATAATAAGTACAGAAAAAATACCTTTGTCACACGAAGTTGTGTGCGTTTAGATGGTTGATTTCGAGACCTCAAGTTGTAAACCTGAGGTCCCGAAATCAAATTTGTGGAAAACTACTTCTTTCTCGTAAACTATGGCACTTCAGAGGGAGCCGTTTCTCACAATGTTTTATACCACCAACTTCTCCCCATTACTCGTCACCAAGTAAGGTTTTATGCTAATAATTATTTTGAGTATAACCAATAGTGTCCACGGCCTTTAAGGGTCTGGATACTTTTTGTATGACACAAAACACAATGTCAAACGATTTATACTAAACTCACACAATTTTGAAGATGAGTAAAACAAATCACGGAAAAAAAAATCGTCTCGGTTATGAGGAAACAAATTATTTTAGCAACATGTAGAATAGAACGTATTTTCGTGACACTGTTTTACTCAGTACTCAGAACTATCTTTAGGTGACTATGTGGTACTATTTGTGTTACGTGCTATTGACTGCAGAATTAAAATCAGTTCAAATGCAGATCATTATTATACAGGTCATCATGAATTTGTTTTCGTGAAATCTCGTGCTTTAACTATGCTACATTATCGACTAATTGAATTGTTTTAAGTTATAAGGGCACAAGAAAGGTGGCTCATTGCCGTTTCTTTTTTCGGTTTACCAAAATGGCGGCTGGATTGACGTCAGTGGAGAGCGTCCATATTTCAATAAACGAAACCTTGAAGCCGAAGAAGGTGGTCGGTTAGCTTTGAAAGCAACCGTCCTAATTCAACTCTGTATCACCCACTCACTGTGGATATTGATTTATTGCTGCGAAAGCAAAATGTCACAAAAACTCTATCTATTTTTATGGTACTTTTTTTTTTTACTGCGGGTAGAAGTCACATTATACGCTCGTCTACCGTGGAAATATAGACGAACATAATTATTGATCATCGCTTGCTATAGAGACAGAGCTTTCTTTAACATTGCACCTCGTCCATGGAACTCATTACCACCTGACCCTGTATGGGCCTAGACATAAAAACAATTCATCTTCAAACCACTGCTCAAAACTCACCTCTTCAAACGACAATTTTAAACTTTTGACTCTGACTTTGCGAACAGGCACCCTTGACCTTGAATGACATTTTTTTGTCAGATACTGATGCCTTTATCGCACGGCGGGTTTTAAACGGCAGTTCAAGACCTCGTCGCTACCATTTCATTTCCTTATTTACCACCGCTAGTAAACGGTCGTTGCAGCAACCGATAGTTGTAACTTGCAAAAGAAAATGAAAAATACAAATTAAAACTCACCAAAACATGCAGTCAATCCCAATAGGAGAAACACTGGACCTTTCATGATAAACCTGCGACTTCCTTTCCCTCGAATTAATATTGTCAGATTTGATTTCTTGCCCCTCGATTGACTGTTATTGTAAAAAGGTGATTCTATTTCATAACATTCGTACAAGTCTTCAGAGGGATTGCATTCCTTCCTACGTGATGGCATGCGGATCACACAATACATTCAAAGGTTGTATTGTTATTCAAATAAGTCCATGGGGCGATGCCCGTATATAAAGGCCCGGACACAAGTCCTGAGCCATCTTTTCTTCGTGTGTAACAGCACTGCGGACATCGAAATGGAAAATTCAATTGATTTAGAGCTCCCGTCAGACATTGAGTCTGAGTTTCAATGCGGCCAAGCCGCTGGTGATGAAGATATTACACCAAATGTAAGCTTAGAAGCGAAGCTTCAGGCAAACTCAACGGGAATACATAAGCTTTCCCTCTCCATTGCCAGCATGCAAAACATGCTGACGAACATGGTAAAAAACCAACAGTCGTCTGCAATCCCAGTCGACAATATGTTTCATGATGATTTCGTTGGACAACAGGGTAACTGTTATGACCCAAACCAAATTTTCGAGCTGACCAGTAACGTGGCAGCCAGTTCTCCTTCCAAACAGGAGGAAGATTTTGATTTATTGTCTTGCGAAGACATTTATGAGACTTCTGAAGCCAAAGGCGCAGAAATTTTCTCAAATTTGGCCGATAGAGCAACCAAAGCGGTAACACTACCGATCAAAAAGGAGATATATACAAAGATCGCAGAAAAATATGCGACACCGGCTAATGCGCCGGCTGTATCTGCCCCCAGAGTGGACGCAGACTTGTGGGCACTATTCCTGCATCGGCCCGCTCCAAAGACGTGGAAGCGACGGGATGATTTGAAACCCTGCCTTAACCCTATGTATAAGGGCTTGTGCTCAAGGAGCACACCTGTGTCTGATAAACTATTCAGACAAGATCTAAATTCATCAATGAAACAGGTTGCCGAGGCTTTTAAAGCCGGTAGATAGCTGAGTCAGACTTATTAAGAAAATAACAGAAGTACTCAAAACCGTCGGTTTGAGCCTTACTCCAAAGAACCCGTGGATTTTGCCAGGGTTTCACGACAGGGCGTACCTCTGGAAACAGAACTCAACCGCGGTATACGCAATCCTACTACCCAAGTGGCAACCGCCGAGGCGGGAGAAATGATAGTGGGAAGTTTTCCCACCATAAACCTACAGCAACAGCTACAAGTGGGCAATTTACTGAAACAAAAAACTGGTATGTAAAACATGACTCCACTGCAATTTCGGCATGTGCCGGGCAGTTAAAGTTTCACCATTATAATTGGTCTCAGATTACCTCCGACAGGTGGATTCTAAACACCATATCAGGCTGCAAAATTGATTTCATTGCACGCCCTGTACAATCAGTCAAACCAAAAAGAATAATGTTTTCTAATGAGGAAATCTAGACTGTAAATCAGGAGATAAAAGAACTCCTTCAAAAGGGTGCAATTCAGCCCACTAAAAGGTCTAACTGTCGGTTCGTATCGAACATTTTCCTTATTCCTAAAAAATCTGGTGGACTGAGACCGGTTATAAATCTGAAAGATTTGAATACTTTTGTCAGATATGAACATTTTAAAATGGAAAATATAAAACTAGTTAAGGAAATTATTCAATCCAATGACTTCCTTACTTCCATTGACCTGAAAGATGCGTACTTCGCAATCCCAATGTGTGAGATTGATCAATCTTATCTGTGCTTTTCATGGGAGAATCAGTTCTATAGATTCACCTGTTTACCTTTCGGGCTGAGCTCAGCCCCTCGAATTTTTACAAAGGTGATGAAACCAGTCATTGCAACAGCAAGAAGTAAAGGAATTCGGTTGGTAATTTTTATTGACGATATTCTGATCATGGCTTCATCGGAGAATGAAAGCAATGAACAAACAACCTTTGTGGTACAGTTATTGGAATATTTGGGATTCCAGATAAACAAGGGAAAATCCTGCTTGAAACCGCAGACCCATCCAACTTACCTGGGCGTTGAGATCGATTCCAAAACAATGACGATCAATGTTCCAAAGTCGAAAATACACAAGTTAAAATCGGAGGGAACACAAATTCTGGAAAAGAAAGTCTTGACTTTACGGAATCTCGCAAAATTCATATAGGCATGATTATTGCCACATTTGATGCTTTTCCAAGAGGAAAATTGCATTTTAGAAAACTCGAATCTGCCAAATCGAATACCCTAAAAAATGAGTATGGCAATTATGATGCAAATATTGCAGTAAACCAAACTATAAGAGAAGAGACAACATGGTGGTTGGATATTCCATGCGATGATGTAAAATCGTCAATTAAAAAACCACCCATTACTATTGTTATCTGTACAGATGCCAGTAATACCGGCTGGGGTGCAGTCTCCGAAACGGACAACTCTTACACACAGGGTAAGTGGTCCAAAACACAACAACAGTTGCATATAAATATGTTGGAGTTATTGGCAGCTCAAAATGCATTGCTAACTCTCTGTGAAACTCTCAATAATGTTCATGTTCTGATCAAATCAGACAATAGCACAGCTGTGTCTTATATTTCGAGAATGGGGGGAACTGTTGGTCCCTTAAATGACCTCGCATCAACAATGTTCCTTTGGTGTATTGAAATAAATATTACTCTATCCGCAACCCATATCGCGGGAGTACATAATACCACTGCAGATTATCTTTCTCGTAAGAAATTGAATAAAGAATTGAGTCTCAACTCACGTATATTCTGGGATGTTGTCAACAAAACACAAATATACCCAGATGTTGATTTGTTTGCATCTTATATTAATAATAAGATAGATTGCTATGTGTCATGGAAATCAGACTCTAACGCATGGGCCATTGACGCTTTCTCAATGCAGTGGTTTGGTAAAACACCTTACATTTTTCCACCTTTCTGTTTGCTCTGTAGAATTTTGGACAAAATATCACGAGAGCAAACTCCTGTTTGCCTTCTCATCGCCCCTCTATGGAAGGCCCAACCGTGGTTTCCACAGTTGCTGCAGATGGTAATTGCAAACCCAATCAAACTACCAGAGTTTTGTCTGATGCATCAACCACTACTGCCGGTTCCAAACCTGCACCTGGTCGCTTGGGTCATCTCAGGGAATGTTGGAAAACAAAAGGCATTTCGGCAGAAGCTTCCAACCTCATCGCAAACTCATGGCGGTCAAGTACAAAGCTACAATATGAATCAGCTTGGAAAAGCTGGACTAGTTGGTGTAGTGGACAACAAGTTAATCCATTATCTCCCACTGTAGCAGACTTAGTAAATTTCTTAGCCAAGGCTCATTCAAACGGAAAATCATATTCCACTTTAAACACTTACAGATCAGCTCTGTCTTCAGCCCTACCTAGAATTGAGGGACATGTAGCGGGACAACACCCTCTAATAGTACGTTTAATGAGGGGAGTATTTAATACAACACCCCCGAAACCGAGATACTCAAAAACATGGAAAGTTTCAATTGTTTTAGATTATTTAAAATCATTGCCAGTTAACAATGAACTTTCTTTATTAGTTTTAAGTCAGAAACTTTTAACTCTTATAGCTCTTGTATCAGCTCAAAGAACCCAAACGCTGGCTAGTATAGATACTAGTCACTTGAATATATCAGTTAATTCCTGTGTTATTTCCGTTTTGGATTTATTGAAAACGAACTGCCCAAAAGAGGATTGGGACATAACAAAATAGTTATACCAAAATTTGATGAGAACCCAAAGTTATGCGTTCTCCGCACATTGAACGATTACTTGGATCGTACTGAGTCGCTTAGAACAGCGAGGAAACAAAACTGTTTATATCAACCAAAAAGCCACATAAAAAAGTAACCACTGGAACGTTGGCTCGATGGATGAAAGCCGTTTTATGTGCAGCGGGAATAGATCCCTCTGTTTACACTGCTCATAGTTTTCGCAGTGCAGCTACATCGGCAGCTTTTGCGCATGGGGTAAAGCTCCAAGAAATTTTGAAAACAGCCGACTGGTCAAATGCAAGTACATTTGCTAAGTTTTATAATAAGCCAACCGAGGAAGTATCCTTCGGTAAAGTAGTGCTTAGTTCTAGTACCTGTATGTAATACTTTGTTATTTATGTTAAATATAATAAATAAGAGTTCCTCATACGGTTTGTTGACCTGGTTTTTCATTTTAGTTGACCATCACATATTATTTATCTACTTTGAACATGCAATCCCTCTGAAGACTTGTACGAATGTTATTAAATAGAATTTAAAAATTATATGAATGAATGAAATATAATTGTAATTCTATGAATAATAATGAAGTACAAGTCGAAGAGGGTCCCGCCCGCTGCTGGGTTTTGAACCCTCCCAATACTGTTTGGTCAAAAAAAACTATATGACCTCAGAAAAGATGGCTCAGGACTTGTGTCCGGGCCTTTATATACGGGCATCGCCCCATGGACTTATTTGAATAACAATACAACCTTTGAATGTATTGTGTGATCCGCATGCCATCACGTAGGAAGGAATGCAATCCCTCTTCGACTTGTACTTCATTATTATTCATAGAATTACAATTATATTTCATTCATTCATATAATTTTTAAATTTTGACCCCCCAAATAAAATATAACGGATGGTAAACAAATTTACACAATAGGTCTAGTCCTATGTCAAAATGTAGTGTGTATTATTTTTATTCAATTTGTTACTAGGCCTACTGAGTTGCCGCGCAATATTTTCTGGTGCGTTGGCTGAATTGTTTACCATAGATACCGAACTTAGTTACCCAAACGAACGCTCGCGTTTGTCGCACACCGCGACTAGTGCACTGACCAATCACACTGTCCCGGCTGCGAATGTTTCGGTCACGTCACTGAGAGGCCTAAACTTTTATGCAAGTCCCCTTCTCGTGCGACGAGAGGTCAAAATGTAAGGAGTTTTCTGGGTCCAATTTCATAGAGCTGCTGAGTACTTTAACCCTCTAGTCCCTGCACCGCCCGAGTTTGCCGAAATAATTTTGTTTTTCTTTTCAAGACTCTTGCAGTAACTTTACTGAAATCGTAGTTCAAATTTTTTAAAGATAGCCAAGGCTTATTATTTATAATTAAACGCACAATTTTTGACCCTATGGGTAATATTTGTACAAGTCCTCATTGGGGAACAATAAAAAAAACCTACGGTAATATTTATGGCGATTATTCTTGTATAATGATAAAATGGATACAATAGCTTTTCAAGGCTTTTATCTGGCTCAATGCTGATTATTTGCGAAGGCATAAGTTTTCGACAATATCACCATGAATGATAAATACAGTTTCCTTTGTGTTTACTAATAAGCGTTTTGTTGGGTAAGTGCTAAATTATTTCATCATCATTAGCTTCGTCAAGTCAACTGGGAAGAGACAAATTAATAATGATCTATAAATAACTAGATGGATTCACCAATGCGTAGGCATACTATTAACTACCTAGTTTTATTTTGATGTTTCTTATTTTCTACAAACAAAAGCTATAGCGAGGTTTCCTCCTACCGCATAATACAGTGTATCGCTTTAGGTGGCTGGGCGGTCCAGTGGTTAATTTGATTAGCATATTATCCAATGAAATCATGGTATCCAATGAAATCACTGGTTCTGAAAAAGCAATCAGGAGGAGAACAAACCAATGTGTATTTTGTTGCATATTTACTTGTTCTTGTATTCAGCTTTTGTTTGCTTATCCCGAAAATCACGTGGAAATTTGGTTGGTAATCAGGTCCAGGCAAAAAAGTCATGCTAAGAAAGGTTTTGTGCTAAGCAGCTCTATAAAATTGAGCCCTGACGATTGGGCGATGGGACGGTAAATAAGCGGTATTGGGACTTACGTCAAGTCACGGTGTAATGTTCTTCCTCCATGGTCAAGTCTACCAATGGCAAAGTCAACTGAAACAGTTGTTAGTCTCAAATTATTAGCTGTTCCGACCGTCCGTCGGAACAGGTATTGTTTTCGTCTAGATTTTTATTGTTAGCTGTTCCGATCCAGTCGGAACAGCTATTGTTTTCGTCGAGATTTTTATTAGCTGTTCCGACCGTCCGTCGGAACAGGTATTGTTTTCGTCTAGATTTTTATTGTTTTTATTATTATTATTCTTTGTTTCTCCCTAAATCCCATAGTGTTTGTACACGTTTTTGCGGCAGCCTAATCTCCTAAACCATAATACGAAAGAGTGAGTTTATTATACCAAATTGAAGCTTAGAACATAAGCTTAATTCTTATCGTAAAAAATGTTAAAATTGTTAATTAATAATCCCCAATTAAGCTTATGAATATTTAATTAGCAAACCTTGTTAACACCATATCTCAAAAAGTAGACCGCCGATCCTGAAACTTTTTTCAGCTATACACTAGTCAGGTCCTGTTAATGTGATTTCCGACATAAAATTCTGGACGACGTCACCATGACGTCATGTAATGCACGTTTTGTGTCTGTGCACAAACACAATGGCTCTTCAAATCTATACTTTAAACTGGTCAAAAACACAATAACTTCTAAATAATTTATTTGTTAGTTTCCTAAATACCATATTATGTGTAGAAAAATACACTGATTCTAATAAGATTTGTTTCAGTCCATAAAAGCAATCAATGTTCGTCTATTAATTAATTAATCAATTAGAATCTTGGCATCATGGGTACAACGTAGTACTTCATGAATTGGGTGCAGTCACTTTCATTGTAATGTTTAAACATCTCTATGGCTCTTGCAACACACTGCGACCTGTATGGGTTGAGGACTCTCGGGGAGAGTCTGAGAAGACGATATCGTGATGTTTGCATCTTTAATTTGTTATGAAAAATGGCAACTAGTAACTAATTAACCACATGATCCTGATTTGCATATTCAATCAGAAAATCTTTGCAGCACCATATCTCAAGAAGTATACAGCCGATTTTAAGACTGTTTGTTGCTAAAGACTCTTTGGGGATTGGAGATTAATTTTGAAAAATCGTGACCTCAAGTTGACCCCTACTTCCGGGTCGGCCGGAAGTGGGACCATATCTCAAGAACTATACAACAGATTATAAAACTTTTTTCAGTTATAAACTCCTTAGGCATAAAAATATAACTTTTGACAAACCGTGACCTCAAGTTGACCTCTACTTCCGGGTCAACCGGAAGTGGGACCATATCTCAAGAAATATACAACCGATTTTCAAACTTTTTTCAGTTATAGACTCCTTGGACATTCAAGATTAGTTTGAAACACATTTGACCCCATGTTGACCTTTACTTCCGGGTCGACCGGAAGTGGGCCAATATCTCAAGAAGTACAAAGCCAATGTTCAAATCTCAGTTATAGACTCTAAGGCAATAAATATTAACTTTGAAAAACTGTGACCCTATGTTGACCTCTACTTCTGGGCAACCGGAAGTGGGACTATATATCAAGATCTTCACAACAGATTGCTTAAACTTTTTCAGTTATAGACTCCTTGGCATTGCAGATTAGTCTTTGGTAGCTGTGGGCCCATTTTGACCTTTACTTGTGGGTCAACCGGAAAGTGTGACCTAATACCAAGAGCTACACAACTTTTTTGAAACTTTTTTTTCCAGTTATATATTCCTTGGGCAATGAAGCACATAATCCAAGCAAAACATCACGGAACAGCTTCGTGTTTGTTCACAAACACTTAATGTCTAGTTATTTTTATTATTATTATTATTATTATTCTTTGTTTCTCCCTAAATCCCATAGTGTTTGTACACGTTTTTGCGGCAGCCTAATCTCCTAAACCATAATACGAAAGAGTAAGTTTATTATACCAAATTGAAGCTTAGAACATAAGCTTAATTCTTATCGTAAAAAATGTAAAAAAGTTTAATTAATAAGCCTTAATTAAGCTTGTGAATATTTAATTAGCAAACCTAGTTAACACCATATCTCAAAAATTAGACCACCGATCCTGAAACTTTTTTCAGCTACACACTAGTCAGGTCCTGTTGATGTGATTTCCGACATAAAATTCTGGACGACGTCACCATGACGTCATGTAATGCACGTTTTGTGTCTGTGCACAAACACAATGGCTCTTCAAATCTATACTTTAAACTGGTCAAAAACACAATAACTTCTAAATAATTTATTTGTTAGTTTCCTAAATATCATATTATGTGTAGAAAAATACACTGATTCTAATAAGATTTGTTTCAGTCCATAAAAGCAATCAATGTTCGTCTATTAATTAATTAATCAATTAGAATCTTGGCATCATGGGTACAACGTAGTACTTCATAAATTGGGTGCAGTCACTTTCATTGCAATGTTTAAACATTTCTATGATGGGTTGAGGACTCTTGGGGAGAGTCTGAGAAGACGATGTCGTGATGTTTGCATCTTTAATTTGTTTTTGAAAAATGGCAACTAGTAACTAATTAACCACATGACCCTCATTTGCATATTCAATCAGAAAATCTTTGCAGCACCATATCTCAAGAAGTATACAGCCGATTTTAAGACTGTTTGTTGCTAAAGACTCTTTGGGGATTGGAGATTAATTTGAAAAATCGTGACCTCAAGTTGACCTCTACTTCCGGGTCAACCGGAAGTGGGACCATATCTCAAGAACTATACAACAGATTATAAAACTTTTTTCAGTTATAAACTCCTTAGGCATAAAATATAACTTTTGACAAACCGTGACCTCAAGTTGACCTCTACTTCCGGGTCAACCGGAAGTGGGACCATATCTCATGAAATATACAACCGATTTTCAAACTTTTTTCAGTTATAGACTCCTTGGACATTCAAGATTAGTTTGAAACACATTTGACCCCATATTGACCTTTACTTCCGGGTCGACCGGAAGTGGGCCAATATCTCAAGAAGTACAAAGCCAATGTTCAAACTTCAGTTATAGACTCTAAGGCAATAAATATTAACTTTGAAAAACTGTGACCCTATGTTGACCTCTACTTCTGGGCAACCGGAAGTGGGACTATATATCAAGATCTTCACAACCGATTGCTTAAACTTTTTCAGTTATAGACTCCTTGGCATTGCAGATTAGTCTTTGGTAGCTGTGGGCCCATTTTGACCTTTACTTGTGGGTCAACCGGGAAGTGTGACCTAATACCAAGAGCTACACAACTTTTTTGAAACTTTTTTTCCAGTTATATATTCCTTGGGCAATGAAGCACATAATCAAAGCAAAACATCACGGAACAGCTTCGTGTTTGTTCACAAACACTTAATGTCTAGTTTTTATTATTATTATTCTTTGTTTCTCCCTAAATCCCATAGTGTTTGTACACGTTTTTGTGGCAGCCTAATCTCCTAAACCATAATACGAAAGAGTGAGTTTATTATACCAAATTGAAGCTTTGAACATAAGCTTAATTCTTATCGTAAAAAAAAATTAAAATTGTTAATTAATAAGCCTTAATTAAGCTTATGAATATCTAATTAGCAAACCTAGTTAACACCATATCTCAAAAAGTAGACCGCCGATCCTGAAACTTTTTTCAGCTATACACTAGTCAGGTCCTGTTAAGGTGATTTCTGACATAAAATTTCGGACGACGTCACCATGACGTCATTTAATGCACGTTTTGTGTCTGTGCACAAACACAATGGCTCTTCAAATCTATACTTTAAACTGGTCAAAAACACAATAACTTCGAAATAATTTATTTGTTAGTTTCCTAAATATCATATTATGTGTAGAAAAATACACTGATTCTAATAAGATTTGTTTCAGTCCATAAAAGCAATCAATGTGCGTCTATTAATTAATTAATCAATTAGAATCTTGGCATCATGGGTACAACGTAGTACTTCATAAATTGGGTGCAGTCACTTTCATTGCAAAGTTTAAACATCTCTATGGCTCTTGCAACACACTGCAGACCTGTATGGGTTGAGGACTCTCGGGGAGAGTCTGAGAAGACGATGTCGTGATGTTTGCATCTTTAATTTGTTTTAGAAAAATGGCAACTAGTAACTAATTAACCACATGACCCTCATTTGCATATTAAATTAGAAAATCTTTGCAGCACCATATCTCAAGAAGTATACAGCCGATTTTAAGACTGTTTGTTGCTAAAGACTCTTTGGGGATTGGAGATTAATTTTGAAAAATCGTGACCTCAAGTTGACCCCTACTTCCGGGTCGACCGGAAGTGGGACCATATCTCAAGAACTATACAACAGATTATAAAACTTTTTTCAGTTATAAACTCCTTAGGCATAAAATATGACTTTTGACAAACCGTGACCTCAAGTTGACCTCTACTTCCGGGTCAACCGGAAGTGGGACCATATCTCAAGAAATATACAACCGATTTTCAAACTTTTTTCAGTTATAGACTCCTTGGACATTCAAGATTAGTTTGAAACACATTTGACCCCATGTTGACCTTTACTTCCGGGTCGACCGGAAGTGGGCCCATATCTCAAGAAGTACAAAACCAATGTTCAAACTTCAGTTATAGACTCTAAGGCAATAAATATTAACTTTGGAAAACTGTGACCCTATGTTGACCTCTACTTCTGGGCAACCGGAAGTGGGACTATATATCAAGATCTTCACAACCGATTGCTTAAACTTTTTCAGTTATAGACTCCTTGGCATTGCAGATTAGTCTTTGGTAGCTGTGGGCCCATTTTGACCTTTACTTGTGGGTCAACCGGGAAGTGTGACCTAATACCAAGAGCTACACAACTTTTTTGAAACTTTTTTTTCCAGTTATATATTCCTTGGGCAATGAAGCACATAATCCAAGCAAAACATCACGGAACAGCTTCGTGTTTGTTCACAAACACTTAATGTCTAGTTATACTAGAAAGATTGGATACTTTCAGCATGAACAAACCCACAATAATTCCGGCAGCAAAATTACCAGAACATGTTGTTTTTTTCATCTGTGTTATTTTGTTTTACAAACTGTTGTTATAAGTTTGATAAGATACGGATAATACTTGTTTCCTTTTTTTTCTTTTTTCTTTTTTCTTGCGGGACAGTAAAAAGAATTGTTTTTAAAATTATCTGACAACTACAATAATATTAGTTTAAATTCGTTTATATCATGGAGCCACCGCTCAGTTATCACAATGTTATTGTTTGTTTTCTTGCTTTTTCTTTTCCCTTGAGTTTACAACGTCTGTATCTTGAACTACTTTCTAAGTTTGATATTTCCTTTATAAAAAGTCCATTATTTTATCATTCTTACCTTTATAATGTCCTCTTCTATCATCATCATTAGGCTGTTAGCGCCCTCTTTTGAATCATACTAGGTTAATTTGACATCGAGGGACCGAATCTCCGAAAGGGGCAGAATTCTCGTGCCACCGGCAGTATTGTCCTTATGATGTCTCTATAACTCCACTTTTTCGTTCGTATTCTCTGTGCATTTAACTGTAGGGGCCGCCTATCTAATTGAGATAAGGTGCGTTTGTATGTCATTGCTTTTGTTCTATAAATTATGACTTGAGGTAGCCTACGGTGGAGTTTCAGAAATTTCATTCTCCTGCGGGCAGATTTCCCTGGGACACCGGTGCCAGATGCAATGCTGTCCGCTCCGGACAGTTTTGCATATTCAATCGTGTCCGGGGCTTTACAACAATCGTGCGGTGGGCGTATTTTTTTTTTCCTAGGCGGACGAACGTGGGCAATTAACATGAAATGGGCGTGTTTTTGCCCAAAAAACACTCTCGCGCATGCACGAGCTTTAGTGATGACCGCAAGGGACCTTAGGCCACTGGTGGTGGTATGTGGAATGAAAATAGTTGTGGTAAATAAATGGGGACCACACAACCTGCCTTTCTTCTACTATCGCTTCACACCCTGGTGTACAGGTTGTGATGAACCAGTCTATCTCCTATTTCTTCCTCCATGGTCAAACCATGGAGATATACCATCCATGGTCTATTTTCATAATTGCCCTCCCTCCCCCTCCCAACCATATCCAAACGTATTTTATCGGGTAATCAAGACTTGGCAATGAAAGCAAAGCGCGACGCATTTTATGGACAAAAGGTAGAGTTGTACAAATACGCAGTTTTACATGGTACATGGTACTAAATATACATGTAACATGAACACGTGTATGCGTGTATGTGTACATGTTTAATATTATGCGTGAGTGTATTTCCACAACTATTATTACGTCGAAGTACGCATGTGCATGGTAAAATGTATAGTTAACTACGCCCATTTATGTAAATTGCCCACGTTCGTCCTAGGAAAAAAAAATACGCGTCCGGCGTACATAGTACAGCCTTTGCGCGCGTAAGCGGGCGTGCATATTGCACTGAACCTACGTATTTTTGCAGCATGAATATTCACGGTTGCAGCGAATACCCAACGGCCGAACATACACTTACTTGTAAAAAAAATGGCGAACGTTTTCCGTCGACCAAGGGCGTTTAATTTACTGCAAGGACGGTTTTGCATGGGGCGGACACAACTGCATATGCAAATGTGTCCGGGCGGACACAATGCAAAACCGTCCGGCGGACAATATTGCATATGCAATAATGCCCTCCGGATAGTATTGCATAGAGGACATAATTGCACGCGACACCGGCGTCCGCAGGGCCGGGTGGCAGTAGATTCTGTCCCCCACACAAACATAACGCAAACGTACGGTCGGTGTATCAACTTCTCAAATTCTGACAGCGCCCATAGAGTCACCCTCCTTCAAAGCGTGTTAAAGTTTCCAGAAAGTCTACTCCGGGACAGGTTTCATAGAGAAATTACATGGTTTCCCTAGTATGACAACTACACCATGATTGATGTTAGCTTTAGACTCGGTTATTGCCCAAGTGTGCTTGCTGAGTGCCGAAATGTGAATGGAGACCACGGAATTGTCACCGTCTGCCGAGGCCCTAGTGCTTTTCAGTTGGGATTGTTTAGTTTCTTTCTCTCTAAATCGATTTAAAAAAAAATTATTTAGGGGGCCTTACAATTTTGAGGATGGAAATTCTAAAGTGCAATTTGTTTAGCCCCCCCATTTTTGTCTACTGCGATTCAAACATTGATCTCCATTATACTGAAGATCAATGTCGTCAGTATAATGGAGATCAATGGATTCAAAATATGAGAATCCTTAAAACAAAAATAAGAGCATGTTTTGAGTTGAGGCCGGCGATCAAATTAACTGCTGCAGGGGTGGGGGCGCCCGGTCGAAAAAAATATGAGATAATGAACAAAATGAAGAAGTAAGTGGACATGTACGACCAAATAAAATTGTCACTTTCATTTTAAAACCACCATTAATTTTTCGTTATTATCTATACTATTAAAAGCGTAACCCGCGCCATCTTGGATTGAAAATTAGAAGGTCCAGTAGCATGGCATCCTTGTGGAATCCAACACGGTTGTGTCGTTACAGACGTCGGGTTGCAAGTCTACAAAACCCTGAACCGAACTCCCTCTTACAAGTTGTCTGATTGGCTGGAGTCACGAGCGATATCTCCTAACATGGATTGTGTGGTTGTCTGGTTTTGATATGGGCCACCTGTTGGTCGAAGGGGGAAGCCGTAGGCTGCACACAGAGTCGCCTCTGTGGTTGTCTGGTTTTGATATGGGCCACCTGTTGGTCTTACGTCTAAGGGGGAAGCTGTATAGGCTGCACACAGAGCCACCTCTTTAGGTTTGAAGTGGGTGTGGCAACCTCGGACTCCCATTAACATTCCAGAGTGACTCATTGATATTTCGCAGAGGGGTAAATGGCATTGTGTATACCATTTTGTACAGGGGGGGGGGTAATTTCGCGTGTTAAATTAAAAACATTAGGCTTTAATACATGCATCTGTAACATATGTGTTTATTACAATTAAAGTCACTCATGTAGACCTACCAAACTCTCCAGCATTTTTTAAGCGCATCAAACAGCAACCCATTGTTGTGAAACTTTATTTGTTCCATTTAACTCTGCATTTAACTCATTTTAGTCGTACAGTCCATAATGTCAACCCCCACACACAGAACATATACACGCAAAAGTTTCAAAAACATTTTCAAAAAGAAAGTAAATACATTACTGATTCTTTTCATATACATTGTACAGGTTTTGCCAGTTAAACCTACAAAAGAGTACATGAAATCACCGTTTAAGAATAGTATGGTTTCATAGTTACAAACTTTGTGAAACATCAAACACGGCTGTTTTGAAGCTGTAAACGAACATTCCATTCAAAGTTCTGAAGCATCAAAACTGTTAGAACGCAGTTTGGTCCGGACTCAGGATGTAGATTTTGCCAAATCCGTTTTGTATTAAGCAATCGGCCGTCAGGTTTTGTTATCGAAAGAGCCCTCATGTGCAGCTGAATCGGGTACTTTTTACGAATTTCTCCATACAAAATTAACC
The DNA here is from genome assembly GCF_902459465.1 of Asterias rubens. Taxonomy (NCBI): domain Eukaryota; kingdom Metazoa; phylum Echinodermata; class Asteroidea; order Forcipulatida; family Asteriidae; genus Asterias; species Asterias rubens. The sequence goes on from NC_047077.1 coordinate 10,800,343, forward strand.
AAACTGGCCTACAAACCCTTAAAACAACAAGGCAAATGTTTTCTGAAAGTGAATTAAGTGAGAGGATGTAGGGGTAGCTGGCATACAAACCCTCAAAATAACTAGGCAAATGTTTTCTGAAAGTGAATTAAGTGAGAGAATTTAGGAGTAGTTTTTAAAGACCAATAACCGTTTCTATTATTTTAGTTTGTATAGGGTTCCACAGATAATTATGATAACATATAAAATTGGATGTTTTATCAGGGGACTTCGTCACGCGGGGCGCGCGCCCCGGCGGATGTTGACCAGAAAGTTTACATGAGCATTTAAATTCATATGACTCCCAAAAGCGGTGGTAAAAACAGTAGATAAGATGTTGCACAGCATGTTCCGAAAACTCGCTTTATTTGGTGCTCAGACAACTTTGTATGCGTCGTTAGAGGTACGCTCAATAAATCACGATGAATGGGGCCTTAGGTTCTAAAATCGTGTACACGTCATTGGAAACAAAGCAAAAATCATTCAACAGTTATAGCAACCAATCATTAAATATATTTATTTTCAATACAATTTTGCAGAAATTGACTTTGTCGTTAAAGTCCATACCAACTGGCGCGTTTTTTTTTATCTGCTTTATACCAGAACTTCTTCGAAGCTTCCTTTTCAGTCAGATAAACTCCGCGGCTATTAGTGGCTGTGATTATGAGTTTGTTTTAAAAGAGGGTGCCACTTTCATCACAAGCCTTTTTAGTCGGATTTCTCCTCTGCTATTAGCAGCGGTGATAATTGATGAGGGGGGAGACCAGACTTAGACCACTCAAATCCGTGGCTATCGGTGACTATGGATTTGTTGCTAAGGGAACCAAATACCACTGCTGATTCCAAATTCAGCGTGTTATACATTGTCCGATTGGCCCATCTCCATATAAATTAACCAAACTGGACGTACAGACCCTCAAAGTAACAAGGCAAATGTTTCACAAAGTTCGTAACTATAATGAAAGCAGTTTGGGCGGGACTCAGGATGTACATTTTGCCAAGTGTAACTGAATTATTATTACCTGTAAGAATACCTCCCTTGCCCCCACATTACCTTTTACAACATTTGTATACTAGAATCCTCCTCATCTAGCGGGGTGCCGCGCGAAGCGAAGCGCGGCATCCCGCTAGTTTCATTCATTCATGTAAAAATTGAGACCCATCCCACAGGAGGGCGTTCTACTCATACTCGAACCCATTGTATTGCAAGAGATGCCATTTCAATGTTTGGGGTCGAGAATTGTGTGTGAACGATGTGGTACTGAGTTCAAAGTTCATACGTAAACACACAGCGGTCATGCAATGAGTACAGTGTGTGTGTGGATATGGGGAGGCCAGCAATGCAATCAACGTGTGTGCGCAATTCCAATGGGATGTATCTTGTACACAAAACATACACAAATTCTGTAGCAAGCAACCAACCGTCCATTTTCGTATAATCGCATGTGCTGCGCTGGTACTGTGTGAAGTTATAGGTATCTATACACTTGCTAGAAGTTATGAACTGTCTTGTTTTCAGAGTAAAACATGGAGATAATTCTTTTGATCCAGTGAGTGATTTGGTGTAAAGGAGGGATCCGATTCAATAGGAGTTGACACTGACGTTTAGATCAACCGATTTATTCCCACGAAAAAAATGGCCCACACTTCGTACGATTTACGAAGTTCGACAACGTCCAACCGGAATACAACTCCGGGGTCGTCGTCGCGTCGCCGTGCTGGGGGCAAACAGTCTACCGAGCGGGGGTGGTATTGCTCGGCCGAGTTCTGCCGGAGCGTTGTGGCTGAGTGCATCGGTACGTTCTTCTTCATGGTGGTGGCATGCATGGTGGATTTACAGTGGGACTCAACCATTGGGGTAGATGTTGTCAGACTGGGCTTGACACTTGGTTTTGCAGGTAAGTTTATGCTGTCTATTTAAAATTTGAGTAATTCATTAGCATGATTAGTCAGCAGAGTTTTATGAATTTGGTTGATAATCAAATATGATGATTTATGATTGATGATAGTTGAATCATGGAGGTACATATCAAATTCTCTAATTCTACCTCCATGATGGTCCAAGTCAGTATTTCTCTAATTTTCTTAGACATATTATTATTACTAGTTAGAAGGCTCTCCGGCTCACCACTCACAGGACACAGGGGACCCTTTTTATTCATTACAGATAGATACTTTTATTTCATGCCAACATCCCCATCAATCAATACAAAATGTGCTAGTAATATTCCTCAGAAAACATAACTTGTACAAATAAAAACTTTATCCAGTTATTGAACACTAAAAAGATACAATGTGACGTTAACATGTGTAATGTTAAGAAGCCTCCTTTTTTAACTCGACTGGTTGTGATGCTGTTGAGTGTTAACATTCCGAGAATGGGATTCAATTTGTAAAGTTTTATTCTTAAGTTAACACATTTGACGACATTGACAATGACATATTACACCCTTTTACAATACAGAGTGAACCCAGCAAAAGGGGGACTTTATTAAAACATTATTGTATCCATCAATTGACCGAAATTCAAATTCTAAAAACTTTGGAGGTATGTCTTTACTCTTATTTAAATTACTGTTTTTGACAAACCGGTAAGAATTAAAAACATACAATTTAACTATGAACCATTAACTAGGGGGCTGTAGTGTACTGCAATGTTATCCTTTAATTTAATTGTGTTCATTTGTTTTTGACATCTATTCTGGGTAACTGGCTGTTGTATACGTACATGTAGTACAACCGGAATGTCAAAATTGGAAAATAAAAGAGTGCAACACCTTACTTTTACTGGGTCTAGAAAATGTGTTCTTGATTATTTCATTTTTTCTCTGTTTTTATTAACTCAACCATTAGTCAACATAATTAGTAGGTGCGATACATTGGAGGTTGACGGTTACATAATCGCAACTACAGAATAAACTGACCTGCAAACTCAGCTGCTTACAACAAACCACCCAACCACAGTGTATAGACCTTTTTCACGGTGTGATTTTATTCCATTCCAACTCATTGTAACCAAACTGAGGCTGGACGAAATAATAGTCAGATGCCATGCGCAATGAATGTTAGCATTCATTGCTGTTAATGGAAACAGGGAACATGACCAAGACCATGAAGATGGTGACAGCGTAATAAAGGTCTATTGTGATGACTCGGCCCACCGGCCACCAGAACTTGAATTTAGTGCGTTAGACTGCTCGGCCGCGACGCTGTTACCCAAATACGAAGTAGTTAGTATGAAATATGAAAAAAGTAGTCTGATTTTGAAGACAAAAAATTGCTAACAAGTTTTATTTACTGGCCCGATTCTAAAACAACTGGCATCTAGCCTGTGCGATCCAGTGTAAAATTGCCCCTATTCAGGAAACTCGTTAGAATCAAAGTGTACGCAGTCCCATTTAAATATTTGTCCCGTTTTATTTGTTTTCCCAATATTCCAACTGTTCAACCGTTATTATAAAATAAAATAAAACATGTACTCCACATTTCACTTATCAGATCAAGTAGTTAGGCTCGCACTTTTACTTTACAAAGACCTGTTAATGCACTTTGATGAATTTGATCAAGCCATTCAGTACACCCGCTGTTCAACCCTGCGGGGAGTATTTTCTATACTATTTTTGTTTAAAGTCGTTTACGGTCAGGAGTATATAAGAGCTAACCTTGTGGAAACATTCATTGACAATAAGTCCATAAACTCGCTAGCTTGAAATTATTGCATTGAATTGATCCCTCAAGGCAACAAACGGGTTGTATTGGGCTTAGTGCGGTTTGTGGCATTAATATGCTAATATTAAGTTAGAGAAGTGGGCTCAAGAAGGGTACAAGAGGGTAAACCCTTCTGATTAACTGGTCCTGAATGAAAGAGAAAGTGCAGGGCCCAATTTCATAAAGCTGCTAAGCATTCTTCCTTGAGAAAAACAGGATTACCAACCAAATTTTCATGTGATTTTCAACAGTTGAATACCAGTAACAGAAGGAATATGCAACAAATTCAAATTTGGTTTGTAATCCTGTTTTTATCAAGGAAGAAATTTCATGCTTAGCAAATTTTTGTGCTTAGCAGCTCTAATGAAATTGGACCCAGGTTGTTTCTGAAAGACTCTAGAGGGGTCTACTGTAATTGGGTACCCCCCCCCCCCCCCCCCCACCTTTTTGTTGAACCTCTGGTTCTGGACGAGGGGGTTGAATTTATTAGGTTTAACAAAATATACATGGATTTTTTCAATTTTATTTATTGCCTGGGTGTACTAATATTGGGACCCCCCCACCACCACCTTTTTGTTGAACCTCTGGTTCTCGCGAGGGGGTTGAATTTATGAGGTTTTTAAAAAACATAAATGGATTTTTTCAATTCTATTTATTGTTAACTCTGACTGTTGAATCTTGACTGTGGATTTCTTTATCATTTTGATTTGCAGTGGTGACATTGGTACACTGTTTTGAGCACATCAGCGGAGCACATTTAAACCCAGCAGTTACTGCAGCGTTCATGCTCATCAGACATACTGGTATCATACAAGGGTTGTTCTACATAGCAGCTCAGTTCCTAGGTGCTGCGACTGCCGTGCTTCTCCTAAAGGGGTAAGCCAAACTATTAAAACTATCAGTGCCTTGTTGACATCAATTGTAGTCTGTGCTGAATAAGTGATGGCTCATTCATTGTCCTCACTTTTTTTTAAAAGCCTTCTCCCTTAAAGCCATTGGACACTTTCGGTAAACAGTATTGTCCAAAAGCCCACACTTCGTAATATCACAACTTAATAAAATAAGAAACCTGTGAAAATTAAGGCTCAATCGGTCATCGGAGTCGGGAGATAATAACGGGAAAACCCACCCTTGTTTCCGCATGTTTCGCCGTGTCATGACATGTGTTTCGAGAATTGATAATTGTTTTAATGTTTTCTCAAAAAGTAAAGCATTTCATGGAATAATATTTCAAGAGAAGAAGTCTTTCAACATTACCTTCTGTAAACCCTGTAAGTTATTTGTAAATCTGTGATTTATTATTATTTTTCTGATCCAAATGTGTCCAATGGCTTTACAGTAAAGGAGCTGGCAGGACACTATTGGTAATTACTCAAAATAATTTTTAGCATAAAAAGTTACTTGGTAACGAGTAACGGAGAGCTGTTGATAGTATAAAACATTGTGAGAAACGGCTTCCTCTGAAGTAACATAGTTTTTTAGAAAGATGTGATTTCTCTCTGAAAAATCTTCGTTGAGGTCTCAAATTCAAGGCATCTGAAAGCACACAACTTGTGCGACAAGGATGTTTTTTCTTCCAATACTCTATCGCAACTTTGACTACTAATTGAGCATAAATTTTCACAGGTTTGTTATTTCATGCATGAGATCATAGAGTGGGTCCTTACATGTTTTCTCTTGTAAAGCGCTTCGAGGCTTTTTTGTGTGAAGCGCTGTATAAAAACTGTGTATTATTATTATTGTTATTATTATGTTGAGATTCACCAAGTGAGAAGACTTGTCTTTGACAATTACCAAAGGTGTCCAGTGTCCTTACAAGGAAAGATGCATATCCTGCATTTACATGATAGGCCTATATTAAAAATAATTTTTTGTATAGAATAAATTTTGCAAAAAAAAAAAAAAAACAAGATGCATTTTAAAGGGTCTACATGTACATGTATGTACTTTTTCCTAACAAAACACATTGTCCACAGATTTACATTAAACTTACACAGTTTGAAGATTATGATAGTAGAAAGCTTCCCTTGAAATTTAACTTACTGAGGTGCTGTAGTTTTTGAGAAATGAGTAAAACAAATAATTTTCGTCTCAGTTTCAGCATGTAAAAACGTATTACCCAGTTATGCTATGGTTTTGGTATAATATCATAATTGGTTAATTGGATTTTACTTGCTAAAATAATGTTCGTCTTCCTGAGACGAAAATTGTTTTGCGACTTGTTTTACTCATTTCTCAAAAACTACACAACCTCAGTCAGTAATGTTTGAAGGGAAGCTTTCTAGTGTTCCGTTGAGCCACATCCAATCATTCTGATGAAGTTTCATCAACATCTGAGGGGGTCACCTGGGGACCGCTGGTTGATTTGACATGGAATGACCCACTATCATTATCTTCATACCCTGTAAGTTTAATGTCAATCTGTGGACATTTTGAAAAGTACCCGAATCCTAGACTTTCAAGACAAAGAGAAATAAAATCACAATACACTATAATGCAAGGAAGAATCTCAACAGCTCTTGGCAATCAGCCAAACGAAAACAATCGAATCATGCCGATCAATTTAAAACCAACGTAGTGTTTTGATTTATGAACAGGCAGACCACATGTTGGTTTCCCTCCATTTTTTTCAGACATGCATGGTGCCAATTTCAGAGCTGTCTAACATTGTAGTAGGATAGAAAAAAAAACGAAAAAAAGAAAAAAAAAGAAAAGAGATACACTTGCATTGCATCAATGTTTCCACTTAAAATTTAACCTTGATAATTTATTTTGTTTTGTTTTATATTGAAATAAGCTTTTGAAACAACATTAATCCCTCCTCACTGATAAAAGCGACACAATTTGTTAGGTTTGCATTTTTCTCTAACTCGCATTCTCACAATATGTCTTCATGTACATGTAGTAGTGCCTGTGAAGAATCTTCAAGATGCTCAGACAAATTGTTGATTTGACCACAAAAGGTTGTTAACATTGTTTTAAACCCCCAATTTAGTAGCTTGGCTACTACTTAAAGGCAGTGGACACTATTGGTAATTACTCAAAATAATTGTTAGCAAAAAACTTTCTTGGTGACGAGTAATGGGGAGAGGTTGATGGTATAAAACATTGTGAGAAACGGCTCCCTCTGAAGTGCCATAGTTTTCGAGAAAGAAGTAATTTTCCCCAAAAAATTCCTTGTCCGTATGATTCATGATTAATAATGATATAACTTATTTTGTTTTTTATGTTTTTTTTTTTTTTGCAAGTTTCAATTTACCATTGAACCAAAAAAGTATTCCTGAAAGGTCTCTGACAGTGACACTAGACCTTGCCAGTTTCTATTGAAATTGATGCATGGTGTACACTGCATACAGTATTGTAATCAAACAATTACGCTATACACTGTATAAATAGATCAAATCATTGTGTGTTTTTTTTCACGGATTAGTAGTCTTTATATAACACCCAAGCAGATCCTTGCCATTTGATTGGAGGATTGTCCGTCACGTGATAGCAAATAAAAGTACCATTGCACGCTGAGTCACTCGCCGTGCTTTTTCGTTCCATCCGAAAAGTACCATTGCACGCTGGCACGCTGCCAGCGTGCAATGGTACTTTTCGGATGGAACGAAAAAGCTGAGTAAAAACATCACTGCGTGCGCGTGTCTTTGGTAACGCAGCAGGTGTTACTGCAAGAAGGCATAGTAAAATTACTAGCATTCGGCTTCTACAGTTGAAATTGTTTGTTTTGAAAGTTGTTTCTTTCAATCAAAATGACAAAGTTCTACTTGGATGTTATATAAAACAAATAATGAATGTTTTTCATTCGTGCAATGGTGCGAATATGTTCATTCGTTGAAAGCTGGAATGTTCCATTCAACTCGGCTCCGCCTCGTTGAATAGAACATTCCATCTTTCAACTCATGAACATATTCGCACCATTGCACTCATAAACATTCATTATGTGTATATCAAGCGCACGTGTTGCCCAATTAATGCAAACACAAAATACAGGTCTATATGATTTGGCCTATTGTCCTTAGACCCGATGCTACAAAGCTCCCCCCTCACCCCAGTCCTGTGTATTCCAGCCACATGCGACACTCGTGACCCTGAACATGATGGTAGGTCAGTCGTGTGACGCAGGGCGAAGTGTGGGTCAAGCTGTGATTACTGACAGATGTGGCGACGGACCGATGCCGAAAAACGAACCCCCTGCGCTCACTCTCAGAGGTATGGAGGTATGGATAGCCATGGGAACGGCACCATCCGCTTTTATTCCTGACCGGTATTGTAAAAAGAATCGTGAGTTTTCGCGGCCCTGGACAACAATTAAACAAAGATGCCCCAGTGGCGCTTTTGGAAGATTTGTGGACAAAACAATAACAGACGCCTGTCACTTTAGTATTACGAGTTGTGGGTTGCATTATAAAAAGAAAATGTCTGGCGGATTATTCTGGACTAGATTTTAAACAAAAGCCTTGCAGACGTTGTCGTCAGCTTCAAAGGAATACTATAGTGGCTGAGTGTGTACAAACTCGTGTGGGTGAGAATCTATTGACTACACGAATCTCTTCTGAGTATTTAGGTTAGACCAGTCAATACAATACAGGGCTCCACAGAGGCCATGGCCTCTTTTGTTTTTACCTTGGTGCCCCTTCGAAAGTTTCCCTTACACTGAACAGGTTTATAGATCAGACCAGGCAATAATAGTACATGGGGGCTATGACCTCTTGTGTCTTAGCCTTGGTGCCCCTTCGAAAGTTTCCCGTACACTGAACAGGTTTATAGATCAGACCAGGCAATAATACATGGGGGCTATGACCTCTTTTGTCTTAGCCTTGGTGCCCCTTCGAAAGTTTCCCGTACACTGAACAGGTTTATAGATCAGACCAGGCAATAATACATGGGGGCTATGACCTCTTTTGTCTTAGCCTTGGTGCCCCTTAGAAAGTTTTGCGTACACTGAACAGGTTTATAAATAGATCAGACCAGGCAATAATACAGCCAGGGCTATGGCCTCTTTTGTCTTAAAGGCAGTGGACACTATTGGTAATTACTCAAAATAATTATCATCACAAAACCTTTCTTTATTACCAGTAATGGGGAGTGGTTGATAGTATAAAACGTTGTGAGAAACAGCTCCCTCTGAAGTGCCATAGTTTTCGAGAAAGAAGTAATCTTCCACGAATTTGATTTTGAGACCTCAAGTTTAGAACTTGAGGTCTCAAAATCAAGCATCAGAAAGCACACAACTTCGTGTGACAAGGTTTTTTTTTTCTTTCATTATTATCTCGCAACTTCTACAACCGATTGAGTGCAAATTTTCACAGGTTTGTTATTTTATGCATATGTTGAGATACACGAAGTGAGAAGACTGGTCTTTGACAATTACCAATAGTGTCCACTGTCTTTAAGCCTTGGTGCCCCTTAGAAAGTTTCCCGTACACTGAACAGGTTTAAAGGTCAGACCAGGCAATACAGGGAGGCGTAGTGGCGTCTTTTGTCTTAGCCTTGGTGCCCCATCAAAAGTTTTCTCACACATCTTACAGGTTTAGATGAGAATAGCCTTGCCCTCTAAAAAAGATGAAAATTGTCGCGGTTGGAGACTGTCAGCCAATAAAGATCAATGTAGACTGTAATGTAGGCCTACTGAACATGGAGTGCAGAGCCGTTTATGACAGATAGTTTTTTTAAAACAGTATTATATAGTACTTAGGAAATGCCTAAAACACAAGTTATTGTGCATATATTTGGTATTACATTGTACATTAAAGCTGTAACAAAAGTACATCCTGATTTGTTACAGCTTTATGAAAACAAGTCCAGATGTTGAAATGATTTTCCCACCAAGCCTTTCCAGATGGTGAATCATTGTCGAGTTTTTGAGTAAATACAATCGAAAGCATTGTGTCATGGACAATGAAATTATACACATTTTGGCAAACTGAAAGAGAAAAAGTAACAAGTAAACCAAAACAAAAGAGTTGACACCGACCCGAAGTATTAATGATTAATTGAGCTGATCCAGCTTAAAAAAAAAAAAAAATTGTAAGGCTTTATTCAAACAGTATTTTAAAGGCACTGGACACCTTTGGTAATTGTCAAAGACCAGTTTCCCCGCTTGGTGTATCTCATATGCATTTAAAATAACAAACCTGTGAAAGTGTGAGTTCAATTGGTCATCGAAGCTGCGAGAGAATAATCAAAGAAAAAACACCTTTGTCGCACAAGTTGTGTGCTTTCGGATGCTTGAATTTGAGAGCTCAGCTGAGGTCAAATATTTAAGTGAGAAATTACTTCTTTCTCAAAAACTGAATGTATTTTACTTCAGAGGGAGTCGTTTCTCACAATGTTTTATACTAACAACAGCTCTCTATTGCTCAACACCCAAGTAAGTTTTTACAATGCATTTTGCGTACATGTATGCTAACAATTACTTTGAGCATTTACCAATATTGCCATTGCTTTTAAAGTTCTAGTGAGGCAATTTATTTTAAACAAAGTTGCCTGCCAATGATTTCACCAAACTTTTCCTAACTTAGGATTAATCTTAGGACTTAGGACGGGTTCAGTTTCGTATCAAAACACGTAGAACGCATTGAACTCATCCTAAGTCTCGAGATAGGACTGATCCTAGCGTTTCGTGAAATCGGCTGCGGGGACATTTTCAGGTGATACGGGGATGTATCTAGACCTTGGCCTCACTGGAAGGTGGTTGTGTTTTTGAGACATTGCTGACCATTCGGAGCAGATGTCCACACAGGAAGAACAATCCTGAGTAGGAATACACAATCTCAGAAACATTACTGACAGTGACACTTCTCAGATTCAATTTTTGGGGGCATGAAAAGTGATCTTTTTACCTAGAACCACAATCCACATTACATTGCAGTGAAATGTTTCTCAAAATGCCCTATACTAACGAAAGCTGCTGTAGAGGCTAATCGAATCTAGCCAAAGTTTTGATTGCATTTGCCATCCATGTTAAGAGTGATTACCAAACTAAACCATCCTTTAGCATTCTACTTGCACTTTTAAAATGCACTCAAAATCCATTTTGTAAATAGGCGTGTTTACAGTATTTTTTTTTTTACATACATTGTACAATGGAAACTGAAGCGTGCATCAACAAAGTTTGTGTAGTTTTGAAGTGTGCCTTGTTTGGATGATTAAACTCTCTTAATTGTTGAAAAATGTCAAACTCAAAACCGTCTAACCGTGACGTTGTTTCGTTTTTAGTGTGTGTTCAAGCAAGCACGTACATGTACACATAGGCCTATCCACGAGCCATAGAAAAAGTGTGGTTGTTGACAATTCTTGCAGTGGCCTTGATTTGATTGTGAGATCTTTTGGAAAAACACCAGTTGAACAAGGAAGGTCAGATCACATTCTGGAAATATCTTTTAGACTTTTCTGCCGGTATCTATTGTGTGGTTATAGTGAGCGGTATATTTGCAATACCTCTACATTTGTAAGGTGTTTAAAGGCAGGCTTCATTGAAATTTGCATCAAAATTATCTTTGCTGTCAATTAAAGACCAATTATGACAATGTGGTGTTGTGACAGGGCAGTTTAAGTCACCGAACTCCAGCTCTGGTGTTTCTGATCAACAGAGTATGGGTTCGAGTCCTGATCTTGACCTTAATTGTGTCATTGGGAAAGCAGACGCAATTATACTTGCTTTGTGTACAGATGGGACATTTAAAGCCATAACGTGTAGGTCCTGTGTAAGTTACATGTAGTCCTGTGTGTAAGAACCTTGAACACTCGTGGAAGAGTAATGGTTGCAGCCGTCGATTACACCAAACTCGTCCAAACTTACGATTAATCTTAGGACTTAGGACGGGTTCAGCTCCGTATCAAAATACATCAGGACGCATTGAACCCATCCTAAGTTAGGACAGGTAACTCGTCCTAACTCGCGATAGGATTTATCCTAGGGTTTCAGGAAATTGGTTGCAGGGTCAATTTGTGTTTCTGCACATGTACATGTTTGACAATAAACATGTTTTACCGTGTTTCATCATGCTTGTAGGTATAGTCGTTACAATGTAAGTTCACTTATTGAATTTATCTATTTGGTTCAGAACAAAATACAGGCTTCGAGCCTTCAACTCTGGCTTCAAAGAATGGAACCAAGCCCCAAACAGAAAGTATTTCAAAAATACAGTGGAGCTCCAGAGGGCATGGCTGGAGACAAAAGCCGAAGCCACGGCTCGGAAAAGGGCCTTACATATTCACAGACCGTGTGTTTTTAACTAAATGTCTATTTTTACCTGCAATGTTTTTTTGTGTCCACCCTACCCATAATTGACAGTCACTGTTTATTTGACTAGATAGAGTACACTCTAACCCAAACAGCGAACTGTCAGTGTGCATACAATATAATACTTCAAGGGCGATGGTGGAGATTGCAAGCTTGGTAAACAGGCTTGTGTGATTGTGAACGTGTGTGTGATTGTGAACGTGAGTCCACTGCAGTTCAAATAGAGGGGGGATCTTATCTTATCTGCGGGAGACATCTTGTGACCTTAGAGTGAGGGCGTCTCATTAACATACAGGTGTTGCTCATAAAGTTATTGTTGAGCAGAAAAAGTAACATTGTGGTTGGTGAGGTGACATTTTCATTGAGTAATCCATGCAAGACTAAAAAAAACGATGGTAAAAAAACCTCAACAAAAAGTGCAATAAATGACAAAATGTAACATTAGGCCTATGGGGTACGATGTATCACAGAACAGTACATGTATGTATGGTCATGCTAGGTTGGTTTTGTTAAAAAGCGTGGCCCTTTTAAAGCTTACACACTTACCCACCGCACACATTGCTCGTTTATATGAAAGGCGCACGTGTGTATGGTGTATACCTATTAATTCATTGGGAGTCTACATGGATATTGTACACAATGCAGTGTTTGTACAATGCCTGCAATGGTATGTTTATTCTTCCTTTACAATTAGTCAGTTTGGGAAGACTGCATTCAGATACACATGTACAAGGTGTTCGTGACATTTGTATTAAATATTAAAAATATAAATTTGTTTGCTTAGAACTGCTTCTGGCCGGTTTAGGTTTTAGGGATGGATCATTTTCAGACTTTTTAGTGTGTTTTTATAATTGTATTGCTGTTTTTGAATGTTGTTGGTTTGTAAATGATGAATTACTAAGATTAGTGTTTTTTAGCATTTGCTTTTTAGATTGCTTCTCTGTGAGGCGTCTTTTAGGCGGACTTTAGCACTATTAAGTTTTCGTTGTTATCATATTATTATTATTAAAGAAAAAGTATTAGAAAAATGTACATTTTTGTACAAAATAAGCTATGGGGCTTGTAAGAAATCCTCAGAGGACTATACAAAAACACCCATAAAACTTTGAGCCTAAAGTTTCACAGGTTTACTATTTGGGTCATACATGTACAGTGACAAGTACAAAGTGCAGATACTGGTCTTTGACAATTATCATGTTGGCCGCGTGCTTTTTTAATAGGGTCAAGCGCACACCAACATCAGTAGCACACGACCAACGCATGGCATTCATAATACGCTAATCAGAAGCATTACGCCAGAAATTCCTACAGAGCAAGCTTTGGCAAAACCTGCCTTGAGGGAGAAATCCACATTGGAGTTGACAACCCTGCTTGATACCTTTTGTGTTTTGACTGCATGAGTGATGCTGTTTTGGGATCACAGGAGGTTATATGCCTAGAGCTTTGGAAAAAAGGAGGTTTTATGATCAAAATACCTTCTGGAAAGGGTAGGCCAGGGAAAATGGCATCTTAAGTAAAACAATTTCAGAAAAAATGAGGGTTTTGGGGTTAGAATTTAATATGAAATTCACGTTAACATTTGACAATCCTGCTTGATACCTTTTGTGTTGTGACTGCATGAGTGATGCTGTTTGGGATCACAGGAGGTCATAATGCCTGGAGCTTTAAAAAAAGGGGTTGATCAAAATAGTAAATACTGTACCTCTCAAAAGTCTTGGCCTAGTGGAAATAAACTTGTATTGTCAGGAAATCAACAAATTAAGTTTCTGGGTTTGTTGTTTTTGGCTGAGAGGCAAGTTTTTAGAAACGTGATAATATCATTTTAAGCCAAGTTCACGTACTTTGATTTCAGAGTTTTATAAAAACAAAATAACAAACAGTTCCTGACACAGGAAAAGTATTAAGTTTTAAGAAAATAATCCACTCTGAAAATTGACCTCCTTTTTTAGCAGGGTCATTCAAAATTGTGGGCGGTTGGGTTAAAAGGAATAACGGAAAATTTAATTTAAGTTTTCAATTTCAAAAAAGAAGAGGAAAAAAGAAGAGAAACCCAAAATTGCTGGAAAATGTTATCTTTGGTAAACACAATTTTAAAAAATGAGGATTTATGGGGTAGAATTTAATATGAAATGCTGTTCTTACGACCTTTTTGCATTTGTCAGTCTGTAACTGATGGGAACTTGAGAAGAACGAGAGGTAAATGGTGAAGATTTTACGCTGATGGACAGATTTTGTATATATATAAAAACTCTTGCATTCAAACGATCTACTCGGCTGACCATCACTTAAAAATATTACAAAATTGCATTACTCATTACACCTTGCAAAACCATTTCACAAGTTCACTGGACAAAACTTAACATGAATTGTCACTTATCATGAATAAAATTTATTTATTTTGTTGTTGACAGACAAGTTTTTGGAAACTTAAAAAAAAAAAATGTTTTGAGTGTGCAGGGAAGATCAACATTTTAAAAGTCTAATTTAGGCCCTACATCTTCAGTCTACTGACGATGACTAGAGCAAGCTAGTTGGCGATGACTAGAGCAAGCTAGTCGTAGCGTTAAGTGAAGCTAATAATGAGAAGTCCCCTCCATCTACTTTTACAAGCTAAAATTAGTCTGGGCCGATTTTCTACCTTCGGCCCATACAGGTAGTACATGTACATGCAGTTTTTACAAAGCAGGACAGTTCTTATCAGAACTGAGAAGTCTCCTGAACTCGGAAAATCTACTCTGCATTAGTAGAATGCCAAGCAGACACAAGTTCTTAAAAGAACATAATCCACTTGGCAAGTAGATACACACTATGGTGTTACCGCAAACCAATATTGATACCTCACCATGCAATGCCTCAAAGCCGCCCTTAGCCCACATATAATATTTAAGCCGCTATAAGTTCCAGTTCTTTTACAAGTTGAAGATTTATTACCGACTCGCCCCCTGTGCTCTTCACAGAGTTTATGATGGCTGACCTCACGTGCCGGATTGCGACTTGCATTGATTGAATCAGTAGAGATTTATGCACTTGACATTTTTTCCTAAATGCATAGGCCTTCCACATTTTTTTCAAGATAAGATCAGTTGTTTTGATTTAGGGGCCTTTCAAAATAGTCAATATGAATTTTTTTTTTTTTTTTTACCCACCTACCCTAAACTTCAGTTTTTAAATATTTATTGGTTTCATAATATCATCTTAATTGTACATGCATCAAATGAAGGCAGTGCTGTATGCTTCATTTTTGAAAGGGCAAGGGCACCAAGGCATTTTCTTCTTGGTATAGGGCACCCTAAGGAAATTGCAAATTTGTACTGGTGCATTTCGAGGGCACCAAGGCAATACTGGTGCATTTCAAGGGCACCAAGGCAATGGACACGGAGGCAATCGCCTTCGTTGCCTCTGTGAAGTATCAGGGCTGTGTAGGCTTACATGAACAAAGTAATACATGTACATGTACATGTACCTCAAATGAACCAGATATTTTAGATCCAAGGTTCCCAACATCAGTAGTTTCCAATGTTTTTTTCTGGTTTAAAAACAAACAACATTCTACTACTACATGTCAGATGTAGTTTTATCAGGAGTCTTGGCAAGCTGTTTTTTTTTATTTTTTTTTTTTTATTATAAATAAAAACAAAGTTGCATTTTGAGATTCATTTATTTCCTCTGACCCAAGCACCCACAAATTAGTGATGATAATTGATATTTAATCTAATAATAGACTCTTTGGTTACTCAGGGAACGATTTCATCCAGTATTTTTTTGGCATAGCAAAATATTTTGACTGGAAAAGATTTTGTGCATACTGACTGGTAATATTGAGTAGCAAATGATGATTTGGTACATTTTTGTTTCGCAATTTGCTCTGCTATACAAGGGAAATCGTTCACTGGTACTGTTTCATGGTCGATTGGTGAGAAACTCTCTACATACATGTATTGCGCAGCAGATGATCCAAGCGTCTTGCATCATGCATCTTGCATGCGAATGTATATGCGTATGCACGGCAACAGACAACACTGTGAGACAACGATCAAAACGGGAATTTTTTAACGTTGGGAGCTGCATTATTGCACGAAAATTACGGTTTTGTGAGGAATATATGAGGACCAAAACCCACCGCAGAAAAATGTATCCCGCCATAGAATGTGATTGTTGTAATTAGTGGCTTGTTGCAGGTAAGATTTGAGTTATGAAGCTTTGAAAATTTTCCACCCCAGAAACGGGCCTCAATAATTAGGACTCTGTATCTGTGTACAGAGAAAGAGTCCTATATAGGGCTAGAATAGTGTCCAGTGTCTTTAACACTGGACTGAAGGCCTGACTGAGGCCAGTGATTTCAGCAGCAGGCCAGTGGCTAGCCATAACCGGTTTTTCAATTAACTAATGATGTAAGCTTCTTCATTGTCATGATTGTTTAGAAACAAATAGTTGACTTATAATATGAGAGTTTGATAAATATCTTTCAATTCTGTGCAGTATCGAAGTACATACATGTACACTTTACAAGACAAATAAGACCAATCTTCTCAAAATACTTGTTCAACTCCTTACATATTGTATGTGATGTCTTAGATACCTACATGTAAAGGGATAGTGATTTGGTTCGCTTTTGGGCAATCCCTAGGCTTCTGTTTGCTTTGTTTGCTTTGTTTGTTATGTCTCTCATTGTTTTCCTAATGGTTTGAAATCCTACATTATCTGTTAATGTTGCTGTGTGTTTTTGATGTTTTTAAAGCCTGAACATTTTGAGTTACTTACAAGTCCAATTCAGTCTTGTGGATTCCCCACGAATTTTAGCCCTAGTAGCTGACTTCTTTGAGCAGGCATGCAACTCTTCCGCGTTTCCGTTTTTTTCTTTCTTTTTTTTTACGTGAAAAAAAAAAAAAAAAAAAAAAAAAACGTAAAAAAAAAAAAAAAAAAAAAAAAAACAACAACAACAACAGTGTACAAATACAATCATGTAAAATAAGCCTAGTACATGTTAACAATCCACCTAAGAGCATAATAAACCTCAGCATTTTCTAGGGTACCATTGTGGGTATCGTGTCTCGTGGCATTTCGGCTGCCTCGCTCCGCACTTGCGTTGTGCCTTTGAAAATTTTCCTCTTTTTTTTTTTTTCAACGAGCAATTGCATGCCTGTTATGTACATTGTACACATTACACATTGGTGCAACACTGCAGCTGGGCTGTGCATGAGTTAGAATGCAGCCGTGGGTCAGAGGTTATCGGAGATTCCATGTCAAGCATTCATGGAATCTCAAGTTCACTAGCGCACCAGGCGACCATCAACCAGGCGTTTCAAGTGCGGAAAACTGTGTCAGAATTCCACACAATGTTTTCCAACCTAAGGTTTAAATTTATTTTTATTTTTTATGTTTGTCCATAACTGTGCAGGGTACTTGCGTTCTTAACAAATTTATGAAGCGGGAAAACTGTGTCAGGATTCCACCTAATGTTTTCTAAACTAGCAAGACATCTTAACATTGTAGTCCATATATGCAGAGTTTGCGTTCGTAAATATGGATGAAGCTTGTACAATGTAAAAAGAAATTCTTATCAGCTCGTAAAGAACGAAGATGAGCTGTCTGTAATAAAGTTGCGTAAAGTCTGGGTTTTCTCCCCTTTTGTATTCACAAGTTATTTTTTTCTCAAATTTGGTTTAGGGTGGCATTGTAAAGGGTCTTACAAAGTTAGTACAATTTGAGTTTTTGAAGTGTGTTAACCCTGACTAGAATGCTCAGCCATGACCTGCCACAAGTAAGAAACCATAAAACTTTTTCAGAACCATCCCCAACTCATTAGATATATTCATTACATGGTGTTACCGCAAACCTTTCTACCGCAACGGTTTAATAGGGGATGTTAATTTTGTATAGATCAGGTATGTCAGGGATACAGAATTTTAAGTTTATATTTCTATTCTTGTTCTTTTCTTCTTGCAGTTTCTTGCCAACGTCGGTCGTGGGAAACATGGGCAGCACGATGGTCACCTCCCAGATCACATCCCATCAGGCAATGGGGCTGGAGTTTCTCATGACGTTTCTCTTGGTGTTTACGTTTGTGTCGTCCATCGAGGCCACCAGGTTCGCCTCCAAGCTCGTTGCTCTGCCCATCGGCCTGGCCTACCTTACAAATACGTTATGGGGAGTAAGTATATTTTAGCCAATAGTAAAAAATGTCCAAGGACGAGTGAAACATATTTAGATTGATCAGTTATTGACTATCAGTGATTTACACATAAGAATGCAGAGACCAGCTTGGGCATGCAATGTGCTTCACTTGCTACACGATTGCACTAGTTAGCACCCTCTGTTGGCAAAAAGGTGTGCAATAATACACTTGACAACTGTTCAAAATTACAGCTACATTGTAAAGCATGTACGACTGTTGTTAAGGGTGCTGCTATGGACGTTCGGTACTATTTACTATACTTTCTTTGTATTCTGCTCTTAGACGAGACATTTTGGTCCAGTAAAAGTTTAGAGCTACATGGTCTGGATTTTGGCCCGAAGTGCAATTAATCCAAGCCCTTGATTTCAAATGGCCTTGTTACATGTGTGATCTTTTTTATTTTGTTTCAGTACGAGTTCACTGGTGCTAGCATGAATCCTGCCAGGTCGCTCAGTTCTGCAGTTGTCCTCGGAAAATCTGAGGGCTGGCCGGTCCTTCTTGAGGTGAATAATACATACATACATAATAGTTTTGTTTAAGATTGAACACTTTATAAAGCACTGCTTTAAAGTTTGCCCAAAACGAGGCAAAAAGCCACCCTAGGTTAATAAGGGTTACAAGGAAGAAAACATAGATTACAGAAACTCAGAGGAGAACAGGGATAAATTGAAGAGAGCGGAATACAACACAAAATAGGGATACCGCAAAAAATTTGCACCAATAAAATTTCTTGACTATCCCTTGAAGTTGATTACCTTTTAAAATGTTAATTGCCTACTCTGTTTATGAAATTGCCCGTGGGAATTGTTCACATGGTTGCATACTCCCGTGGAGCATGGCTTAGTATTTTTCACCAAAACAGTTTAAATTTGAAAGTACTTTCACCTTTAACAAATTATGACCTGAAAATTTACTTTATGTTGTCAGCGGTGCAGAAACGAAATATTTCCACAGCATTGATTTATGAACAACCATTCCATTAAAAAGTTTATAGTCTTCATGTTATGGCCTTTGGCAGAGTGACAAATGTAGGAATTAGTTTTGCCGACAGTAAAAGTTATCAAAAGGCAGGGTTTGGTTGAAGTGATGAGGCCTTGATGAGTGGGGCAATTTCATAGGTTGAACATTTAACATAAGGTTGTTAATTGCTATTTCATATCCGTAATGATCAAAAAAGCAATTAAAGACACTGGACACTATTGGTAATTGGCAAAGACCAGTCTTCTCACTTGGTGTATCTCAACATAATATGCATAAAATAACAAACCTGAGAAAATTTGAGCTCAATTGGTCGTCGAAGTTGCAAGATAATAATGAAGGAAAAAATACCTTGTCACACAAAGTTCTGTGCTTTCAGATGCTTGATTTCGAGACCTCAAATTCTAAATCTGAAATCAAATTCGCAGAAAAATTACTTCTTTTTCGAAAACTATGTCACTTTCGAAGGAGCCGTTTCTCACAATGTTTTATACTATCAACCTCTCCCCATTACTCGTTACCAAGTAAGGTTTTATGCTAATAATTATTTTGAGTAAATACCAATGTGTCCACTGCCTTTAAATTATGCAAAATTATAGATTTGAAAGAAATTATAAATATCCATATTAAAATTAATTGTTCCGGTCATAACACATGTGTAATCGGGAATCATAATCAGCGATGGATATCAAGTTGGATTCACCCCTTGGTTCTAGTATAAGCAGCTTTGGGTTGTATGCTTAGCAAGTTTGAGGATTGGTCTTTGTATGCCTAATGAACATGGATTTAATGTAAAGCTCCTTGATCTAGCTTAGCTAGTACATATTATAACACCCCTTACAAATATTCTGCCTTTTCTTTGGTTTAGAGCGCAGCGCGTCACATGATATGTCTTAGGTTTACTAGACGGCGGCCGTGTGATAGTGCATGGTTTTCCGTGTGACACGGCGCGCGTACGAAAGTAACGTGTACGAAGATGATAAGTAGTCTGTTGGGGTGTTCTTAAACAAATATTGTATACTACCAGAACATGAGAGTAATGGACAAGCTGTTAAATGTCTGTTGTGGTGATAGCGAAACAGCTCTCTTGCAACTACCTCGTCGTGATACTGCTGTAGTCTCCAGCATTATACATGAAGTCTCTTGTAGAGGAGCGGTCGGTTGAGGTAGTTGCAAGACACCTGTTTTGCTATCACCGTTGACATACATACGTACAATTAATGTATTGTCCACAAGTCTACCAGGACAATTGTGTGCTATTTAAGAACCCAGTATTATTACAATAACTGAACTGTTCCCACATTTTTCATGTACGCGTTTATCTCACCAGTCCAGTAGTATGTGCTATTTAAGAACCCAGTATTATAACAATAACTGAATTGTTCCCTTCATTGTTCATGTTCACAGGTTTATCTCGCCGGTCCAGTCGCCGGAGGCGTCTTGGCATCGCTCATCTACAAGTTCATCTTTGACCCGACCTTCGTCTCGGGTAGCATGAGGTCATTTCGTTCCTCCTCGACCATCGACTCAGAAGATGACAATAACATGATCGCGCTGCAGGCCATCTCCTCGCACAGGAAGGACGAGAGGGGAACAAGGGGTGTGATCTAGATTTAACCGAAATAAAAAATATGACAAAAGTGCAGTGGAGAGCGTAACTTCCCAGAATGAAAAAGACTTCAAAGAAAACAATTTTTTGGGGAACAAAATGTGACCAAAGTGGAAATTGGGATTTCTCAAGTTGGCTGGTAACCTATTTCTGGTTAGCCGGATTTTCGGACACATGTCACAGAAGTACCGACAGGTCGTGATACATGGTACTTCACGGAGGCAACAAAGGCGTTTGCGTCCATGCCCCCTGTTCATTGCCTTGGTGCCCTTGAACTGATCCAGTAGAAATTTACAATTTCCTAATACATGTAGGGTGCCCTATACTAACGGAAAATGGCTTGGTGCCCATTCAAAAATGAAGTATACAGGCCTGTACAGATATTTGTTGTTTTTACGGCGCTGCGACTTAGTTGTTTTTCGACTTGTATTTGAGCCCCAATCAGCTGAAATATTAAATAATCGGGTTCCAAAAGCTTGTGAGGAAAACGACAGAGTCGCCGGGAAGTATTTTTTTCCATTTCAGGAAGTTGCGCTTCTTATCAAAGATGCAGGGACTAGACTCAGGTTTGATACTAACTGTTTTAGGCTTACATCAACTGTATGTTTAAAAACATGTATTGATTAGACTGTAGAGTGTAGGTAGCATCTATCTTCGTTTTGTATACATCAAACTAAAAGTTTCTGTACAGAGTTATTTTTTAATAGATTGAAGAACCCCGATGGTCTTGTTCCCTGTATACTCACATAGTTGAGACTTAAATTCAAAACGCACAGACTATTTTTCCCTCGATCCGTCTTTTTGGAACACATTGATTTGGATGGAAGAAGTTTTACGATGGCTGAATCACGCAGGTACCTAATGTGCACTGCTTCATATTAAGGCGATATTTGGTGTGTATGAAAGGAGAGATTTACCTTTCAGTAGAACTCACAAAGAACTTGCTCAAGCTGTTGGAGACGTTGACAACTACCAAAGGTGTCCAGTGCCTTTAAATACATCTCTCTCTCTAGTAACGAAATCCCAGGACCAGCAAAAGTGCCTTGCACTGTAACTTGTAGGCCTGAAGATGCAAGTTTCATGTAAACAGTTATCTTCAGGGGCCAATTTCACATACCACTGCTTTAAAGCAATTTTTTCGTGGTAACTATTTTCGTGCTAAGTTTTTCAGGTTAGTAAGAAAACAAGAATGCCAGCTTGCGCATTCACCATGAATTTGCGTTGTTACTTATGGAAGGTTAGCATGCCTTTTTTTTGCTTACGGTTACCAGTGTTGTCAAATGGAGACTCCCACAGTAAACACACAATTTGCTGGTAAGCAGCTCTAGGGAGTTGGACCCCAGTGCCATACACGAACAGTGTGTACATAGTATATAATAAAGTTGTACCATAGAAAGTGAGGAGGACCTTTTATATTTTTTTATTGACAAAAAAAAAAAATCACTGTTTTGACTTCCAGTAATTTTTAAAATTAGTTTTTCCCACAAGGGCCTGATTAGTAAAGATTTTTTTCCTTGTATATTATTAGTTCATCATGTTCATGTGAGATTTTGTTTGAGAATGTCAAACAGTACTCATGAAATTATTGAGATTTAATGGGGATGCACAGACATTTATTTACACAGAGATCATGAGAAATAATTTCAGACTTCAGGTTTAAAGGCAGTGGACACTATCGGTAATTACTCAGAATTAATTATTAGCATAAAACCTTACCTGGGAAAGAGTAAAGGGGAGAGGTTGGTAATATAAAACATTATGATATGAGAATTGGATCCCTCTGAAGTGGAGTAGTTTTTAAGAAAGAAGTAATTTTCCACGATTTTGATTTCGAGACCTCAGATTTAGAACTTGAGGTCTCAAAATCAAGCATCATGAAAGCACACAACTTTGTGTGACAAGGGTGTTTTTTTCTTTCATTATTATCTCGCAATTTCGATGACTGATTGAGCTCAAATTTTCACAGGGTTGTTATTTTATGCATATGTTGAGATACACCAAGTGAGAAGACTGGTCTTTGACAATTACCAATAGTTTCCACTGTCTTTAAAAACGGTAGGTGAAAAATCACCCCAAACAACACTCAAAGTTTTCCACTAATTTGCAGCAACAAACACAAGCCTGATCGGTGGAATTCACTTTTAAAGGGTCTATGTACTTTTTTCTGACACAAAGCACAATGTCCACTGATTTACAATAAACTTACACAGTTTGAAGATAATGATAGTAGAAAGCTTCCCCTTAAAATTTAACTAACATTGTGCTGAGGTGTTGTAGATTTTGAGAAATGAGTATAACAATGTCACAAAAATAATTGTGTTCTCTGTAAAAGCGTATGAACCAGGTTATGGGAAAAAGTACCCGTATCTTTTAAAATAAAAGAGCCTGAATATCTCTCTATTTCAAAATGTCGCTGCAGCAGAGCTGAGACCAAGATCTTGGAGACAACGCCCTGACGTTCTCTTCACACAAACCAAACATAGAACTCACAATCAGCATCGTATTTACATCATCCATATTGACCCATTTCACCCGACGTCATTATCAGAATAATCTTGGATGCACCATTTCGGTGGTCAATGTCAATGTGTGTTATTCAGAGAAGTGCGCATTTTAGGCGACGCTGCATTTACTCGAAACCTATTGACCACCAATATGGTGAGCGTGGCATCAGTCGCCGCGTATGACGCGCGTGCAAGGGGTCAATACCAGGGGTGAAAGTCTTTGCAGACAGCAGAAAGGTCTGAAACTTGTATCCAAATGTGTGGAAGCATTCGGGTATTGCTCAAAATTGTTAGCATGATACATGTCACAGATTGAGGGGGAATTCCACATTACTCTAGCCATCGATTTTCACCAAACTCTTCCTAACTTAGGATTAATGTTATGACTTACGTTATTAGACGAGTTAAGTTCCATATCCCATAGACATTAGGACGCATTGAAGGTAGGATAAATTACTCGTCCCAAATCGAGATAGGATTCATCTTAGCGTGTCGTAAATTCGTCTGCCGGGCTTGTAGCTTAAAATCCTTACTTAAACAGAGTAATAACAAAATAATTAGAAAACTTAATATAACATCGAAGTCTTATATAGCGCACGTATCTACCAAACAAGGTACTCAAGGCGCTGAGTATATACAAACTTTCAGAAAGATAGGTTATTGCAGTGATGAATTCTGAGACCCATTTATTTAGCACCTTATAAGGGTTTACAAGGTGCTACGGCGCATTAAGCAGCCACAACCAGGAACACCGGGGCGAACCCCTTCTCTTTTCGATAAGTGCACTGGGTTCTTTTACATGCGTTACACAACACATGGGACCAACGGCTTAACGTCCCATCCGAAGGACGAAGCAATGGTGATTTGAACCCACACTCTGCTGATCAGAAACACCAGAGTTTGAATTTGGTGCTCTTAACCGCTCGGCCACGACACTTCCGCACTGTCATTTTTAACTGACCCTGACATTGAAAGATGGGTCTAGATATTGAAGTATTAAGTACTAAGTATTAATTACATTACTAAACAGAGCTTTTACCGTCATATTTGTGGTAAATTTAAAACATTTAGTTTTAATAGAGGTAATAGTAATATCGAAGTCTTATATAGCGCACGTATCTACCAAACAAGGTACTCAAGGCGCTGAGTATATACAAACTTTCATAAAGATAGGTTATTGCAGTGATGGATTCTGAGACCCAATTATGTAGCACTTATAAGGGTATACAAGGTGCTACGGCACATGAAGCAGCCACAACCAGGAACACCGGGGCGAACCCCTTCTCTTTTCGATAAGTGCACTTGGTTCTATTAGATGCGTTACACAACACATGGGACCAACGGCTTTACATCCTATTTGATCATCCTTTACATCCTATTAGATTTGAATATAGTCTTGTACAATGACTTGCTTACATGCAGTTAAAAGTTACAGCTTACATTCAATTCCTCAGACTATAGAGACAGTTGCAAGGTAAAGGTTTGTGGCAATCATGTGACATAGCAACTGTCTCCATACTGCCGTAGTGTTAGGAATTCAAATTTAACTTGTGATCATAGGTTTCATTGTACCAGACACTATTCAAATCTAGCTCGTCAATGGCTTAAAATCCCAAGACAAAATGGCACTAAAAATAAAAAAAATTATCCACTTAGTAATCTCTGTAATTTCCACAAATTCAAATTTTAATAGTTATCTAGTCAGTAGTATAACATAGTATTTTTGTATGACACTTTTTGTATTTTTTAAAAACTTTACCATTTTTAAAGTACAATGATTTAACAGATTAACAAAAATTGGTGAAATGTGTAGATATATTTATATAATAATTCATTATTTTGTACAGCAATAATATTTACAACTTGAGTTTTTAATAAATCTTTGACATTTTTTTTTAGATCCAAGTTCTATTTCAATGAGTAAGTTACTGTTGTTGAGTTGAAATATAATCTTCGGCGTCCAATACAATGGCACTCTGCAGACGCGTTTTTTATTTTATTCAGTGAGCGCGAGTGTGACTGATTTTCCAGCTTCATCAAGCCATTGAGACTAGGGTATGTTTTTGGTTTGGGATCTCCACGCGCAAAGTTTAGAATGTAATTTTTGCACTGACTGTATGCGGAGCGTACGACACATTGACACATGCGGTCTTTTGATTTCTACAGAACCCATGTAATCATGGAACGCACCCCGGACATCAATGCACGTCGTCTACCATCTGACCATTGCTATCATTTTGGGGGTCAAGTATTTTGTTCATGATTTTTGACAAAATGGCGGACAGAATAGGCATTGGGAGTTGTGCATGGGGTCTCTACCTGGGCCCAATTTCATAGCACTGCTAAGCACACAAGTTTGATTAGCATGAAACTTCTTTCTTGATAAAAACACGAATGTCAACCAAATTTCCAGTACCAGTAAGAACGCAACATGCAACAAATGGAAATTTGGTTGGTAATCCTGATGAGTACTGGTTTGTTATTAATAGTGAATACTCGAATGTAACAAATACATTCACATTTTTCCAATTAACACCAATCATGGACTTCATCTAAATATACAGAGAAAACAACTCGAAAAAAAAAAGGACAAGTATCCAAACATACAAATAATATATTAATTTTCATTCCAAATTGA
The DNA here is from genome assembly GCF_902459465.1 of Asterias rubens. Taxonomy (NCBI): domain Eukaryota; kingdom Metazoa; phylum Echinodermata; class Asteroidea; order Forcipulatida; family Asteriidae; genus Asterias; species Asterias rubens. Next base: position 10,826,224 of record NC_047077.1, read on the forward strand.
CTAAGTTTTAGAAACATCCACTTAATATTTAACTTAAAGCCACTGGACACTTTCGATAAACAGTATTGTCCAAAGGCCCACACTTCGTGTATCACAACTTATATAAAGAATAACAAACCTGTGAAAATTTAGGCTCAATCAGTCATCGGAGTCGGGAGAAAATAACGGGGAAAACCCACCCTTGTTTCCGCACGTTTCGCCGTGTCATGACATGTGTTTGAAATAAATCCGTAATTCTCGTCATCGAGCGTTGATAATTGTTGTAATGTTTTCTCAAAAAGTAAAGCATTTCATGGAATAATGTTTCAAGAGAAGTCTTTCACCATTACCTTCTATAAACCCTGTAAGTTATGTGTAAGTCTGTGAACTTTTTTTTTTTCTGTTCCGAAAGTGTCCAATGGCTTTAGTATTTATTAATTCATTTGTTTATTTATTCCTTTACACATCCAACAGCACAAGTGCCAACTACAGGGTGAATAAGAAACAAGAAGAAATGCTCAGTTTGTGCAGGACTCAAATTTGTGAAAAAACTTCCTCAAGACCAGAAGGCTTGAGCTAAACAAATTTAGTGGACCACAATTTGTTGTACAAGACCAGAGGTCCTGGGGTGGATTTCACAAAGGTAGTCCTAACTTAGGACTAGTCCTAGGCAATACTAAGAGATAGGACCAGTCCCAAGTTAGGACCAGTAACTCATCCTAACTTAGGACTGGTCCTATCTCTTAGCATTGCCTAGGACTAGTCCTAAGTTAGGACTGCCTTTGTGAAATCCACCCCTGGTTGCATGCATTAAACTTTTTTATATAACACCCAAGCAGATCCTTGCCATTTGATTGGAGGATTGTCCGTCACGTGATAGCAAATAAATGTACCATTGCACGCTGAGTCACTCACGCTGGCAGCGTGCAATGGTACTTTTCGGATGGAACGAAAAAGCCGAGTAAAAACATCACTGCGTGCGCGTGCCTTTGGTAACGCAGCAGGTGTTACTGCAAGGCATAAAAATAAGTAAAATTTCTAGCATTCGGCTTCTACAATTAAAAATTGTAGGCCTACTCTTTGTTTGTTTTGAAAGTTGTATCTTTCAATCAAAATGACAAAGATCTACTTGGATGTTATATAAAACAAATAATGAATGTTTTTCATTCGTGCAATGGTGCGAATATGTTCATTCGTTGAAAGCTGGAATGTTCCATTCAACTCGGCTCCGCCTCGTTAAATAGAACATTCCATCTTTCAACTCATGAACATATTCGCACCATTGCACTCATAAACATTCATTATGTGTATATTATAACAACTATATTACACATTATAATACACCTCTTGCTGTTCTGTATTCTGATTGGCTGAAACACGGTCGGGAGGGGTGAACTAATTATAGTCGAGTGATCCTGTCGTGCTCGTTTTGCGGGACTAGTGCCTGAGCAGGCACTAGTCTTTTAAAGGGGAGGTACACATTTGGTAATTGTCAAATACCAGTGTTCTCACTTAATGTAGTCCATCATAACCATAAAATAACAAGCCTGTGAAAATTTGGGCTCAATCGGTCATCGAAGTTGCGAGAAAATGATGAAAGGAAAAAACGAATTTGTGTGCTTTCTCGCTAGAAGTCTTTTATTATTTGAGTGAGAAACTACCTCTTTCTCAAAAACTACTTTACTTCAGAGGGAGTCGTTCCCAACAATGTTTTATACTATCAACAGCTCTCCATTGCTTGTTACCAAGTCAGTTTTTAAGTTAATATTTGTTTTGAGTAATTACCAAACGTGTACCTTCCCTTTAACGCCCCCTCTCTTGACGTGAACAGTGAACAGCGACTACGTGTACATAAAACTTCCTTTCTTTCTAGCTACCGGGCAAACTCGGTAGTCTAGTTGGTAAGACACTGCTCTAGAATTGCAAGAGTCGTGGGATCGAATCCCACCCGAGTAACATGCCTGTGATATTTTTTTCACATGACTCTGGAAAGTACTGAGTATACAGGGCTAACACACATCGGTGTATGGGTAAAAAACCAAAAATAATTTTCTTTTCCAAGTTTCTTTTCCTGTTTCAAATTTGAGACTAGCATAATTTGATAAATATTGCACTTCAGTCAAAATGTGTATAATAAGACATGTACATGTAAGACATCTGACAAGATGGCCTGACAAGAAGACATCTGACAAGATGGCCTGATGATGATGATGACATGTAAGAGAAGATTGATCTAATCTGCCCCTTTGCATACCCTGTATACTGCATTTGAATTAAGAGGTATTTTATCAAATTCACAGTCAACATTTAAAAAGAAAATTGTGTCTGTTCAGATCTCACACACTGAGGTAAACGTATTATTATTATTATTAAATTGAAAACATAAGACCGCCCAACTTGTGGGGTCACAAGTTTCCTAGCCCTACACTAAAACTACTGGGCTTGGGCAAGCGGTCCAGTGTACAATTCAAACCCTATTGTTATAATTTCATCATTATTTTGGGGGTTCCCCAGTCCCAGTGTATACTACCAGCGTGATTCACACTGAATGCGACGCCGGTGCTTGAATCACATCACCCAAATTCCGGGCACAAGTTTTTTTATCGTTAGATTCTTTTTCTTCAAATTCCCAATAGCCAGTTGCATCTCTAACTGCTGGGGTTATAATTGTAGTGCCTCCCCAAAGAATTCAGTCTGGAAAAGAGACTTCTAGTACATGTAAATTCAATGTTACCCCAGCGGCCCAGCCATTCCCAATTGGGAACTATCTACATTCTGAACCTTGTGCTGATGAGCTACCTCAGGCCTGACTACCTGTTCTGTGGTCTGAGTCTCTCTGCCCAATTGGGAACAGAAACGACGACCGTCCGTGTGAGGATGTCGTACGCTGCCCGAAAATGAGGATTGAAAAAAACTGTGATGCATGCTGGGAAAAAGAACGCCATGGAGAAATTCTTGATGACCGCTCGGAGAAGTGCTCTGCAGGAAAAATAAAGAAACAAAACATGGAGACTTTAGAAAATTTATTTGCTTTTGACATTACAAGACAAGCTTCTTGTGGCTACTACGGTCAACATATAATAATAATAGTGGCAATTTATAATGCGCCATGTCTGTCTAAAAGACACTCCTGGCGCAGGAGAGATGCCGAAGCCAGAATGCAAAGAATATAGTTAAGCACACAAATAAGTTTTCAAATGGGTTTTGAAGCTGGAATATGTAGTGAGTTGTCGGAGTTTAGGGGGGAGTTCGTTCAATAGTGATGGGCCAGATTGTGAGAAGGAGCGGGCTCCCCATATATGTCTTAAAGTAATATACAAATAGCACAACTGACTATAACAAGATGATAATTAAAATTCATATTGTGCCCCTCAGATAAAAATGATCGAAAACACATTTTAAAATGCAAATAATGCAAGAAAAAGATAAAGAAACAGGAATCGTCACCAGGCCTGTTCCCTACTATGGGGATACGCCTGCCCCCCAAATAGAGAACTATTACTTATTAGATAGGCCTACCATGAAATACAGGGATAAAGAAGTAGATACATTACTGAAATGAAAATATCAATTTGGTAAAACAGCAAAATGGCATTACAAAATTACACAGAGTAGGCCAATCGCAGATACTCCACTTGACTACGCTTACGCGTTAATCCAGCGGTTCTTTTCAGAACCAACCCCAACTCATTTAGAGATTCATTACATGGTGTTACCGCAAACTCTTCTATATCTTATTTCCACCATGCAAATTTTCAAATCCTACTCACGCTGACGCAGCTAGTGCAAAAAATCGGCGCTTGCACGTAAGTGGCGAATGGTGATTGTAAGCGCAGAATTGGGTCTCTTTGGAAGATATTGCATGAAGGACAAGAACAAATAGTAAGGCATCCATACTTACTGTAGGTACGTCAAATTCTCTGGGCTAACAACCAGTGCTTTATTCCCACCTAGACCTTGTACTCGATCGCATGACACAACTCGCAGTCCCATGCAGTACTTGCCGGGGGTCGCTCCGCCTACTGTGTTCCCAAGCCCGTGCATGTACTTCAGGAAAAAAGTCTGCGGAGAAGAAAGAAGTTGGATAAATGTGACCTTCAATTTAACAACGTATCTGTTTCAAAATGTTTCTTCTTGTGTATAAAATTGATCATATTTTGGCCCCGGTCTCCAAGATCTCTTAGGCCTTTGTTAATCTTCACTAATCAGCTAACCGACGCCTTCGCTCTTCTTTCAGCACTCATTTCAAGCTTTCCCTGGGACCCAACAACATGATACACTATGGCGATCAATGCTTTTTCAAGCTACCCACCCACCACCATTCAAACGATGCCTTCATTGGATACTTTTAAATCATTACTTAAAGGGAAGGAACACTACTAATAATTGTCAAAGACCAGTCTTCTCACTTAGTGTATCTCAACATATGCATAAAATAACAAACCTGTGAAAATTTGAGCTCAATTGGTCATCGGAGTTGGGAGAAAATGAAGAAAGAAAAAACACCCTTGTTGGACGAATTTGTGTGCTTTCAGATAGAAATAAAAGACTTCTAGCTAGAAGTCTTTTATTATTTTAGTGAGAAATTACCTCTGTTTCAAAATCTATGCTACTTCAGAAGGAGCTGTTTCTCACAATGTTTTATACTATCAACAGCTCTCCATTGCTCGTTACCAAGCCAGTTTTTAAGTTAATATTTGTTTTGAGTAATTACCAAACGTGTACCTTCCCTTTAAAGCCAATTTTTTTATTTTTTTATTTTTTATGCAAGTTCGCCCAAACAAGGCTTTCTGGTTGTGGTTTAGAGACATACATATTAAGCGCTCTAGAAATGTTGTAATTTATTCTTCTGATCATTATAAGCTATCACACAAGCGCAAGTTGAATGTACAGGAAAATAAAGGGCTTCTGCGTGCCATATCCAACGACCCCGAAAACGTATTTATCTTCCAGCCGCATTAAGTCATTGAGGTTAGGTTTTGGTCTTGTTTTTGGTTTTGCTCGCGCAAGGTTACGAATGTAATTTTTGCACTGGCCATTTGAAGAGCGTGACTCATTGGCACTCACAATACGCAGTGTGCAATATAAAAACTGGGAGTAGATTATAGCTTTTTTTATCACACTACGGTTCGAGCATCTGATTTGAGGATTAGTGCGTACTGGAAGATAATAGGGAGATTTCGCCCGCAAACAGATAAGCATCTGCACACGTTTAGCTATCCGTAAACCTTACGTATAGCAGATAGCGAGTAGTGTATGACGTCATAATGATGACCTATTCATCGCACTAACTGTATCCGTTAGCATCGGAAACCTTAATAATAAAATGTCCACATACCTCGTAGCCACACACCACAACCCGATAGATGAGAGCAAACACTAGCATCTGTTGTAGATCTTCAAACGTAGAATCTTCATCAATTTCTTCAATCAAGAAACGCATCATGAAACTACTTGGATCTCTGTAATTAAAAATAACATTTGAGCTTATTATTTCAGCAACTTTTATTTTATCTTTGGACAAAGCACAGGTGAACTTTAAGAAGGTGGACCTCATTTGTCATTTTCAAAGACCAGTAATAACCAATAAATGTATGTAAAGGGTGTTATAAGGCTTAGAGGCTTGGAGATTGCCTGGATCTGGTTGCCTGTAAGTTGATTTGTGAGACATGACCTCCAAACTTTTGTGACGATGACGTCAGTTGAATTGGTAAAAATATTGTACCTTTAAAGGGAATGTACACGTTTGGTAATTACTCAAAACAAATATTAACTTAAAAACTGACATTGGATAGCTGTTGGTAGTATAAAACATTGTGAGAAACGGCTCCCTCTAAAGTAGCATAGATTTTGAAATAGAGGTTATTTCTCACTAAAATAATAAAAGACTTCCAGCTAGAAGTATTTTATTACGGCGAAACGTGCGGAAACAAGGGTGTTTTTTATTTCATCATTTTCTCCCAACTCCGATGACCAATTGAGCTCAAATTTTCACAGGTTTGTTATTTTATGCATCATATGTTGAGATCGACACCAAGTGAGAGGGCTGGTCTTTGACAATTACCAAAAGTGTACTTTCCCTTTAAAGGCACTGGACACCTTTGGTAATTGACAAAAACCAGTCTTCTAACTTGGTGTATCTCAACAATAAAAAAAAAAAAAAATGTCTCCATTGATCGTTAAGTAAGTTTTTATGCTAACAATTATTTTGAGTAATAACCTATAGCGTCCAGTTCTTTTAAAAAGAGAATAAATAACTAACAGCCAAATAAATAACAACCAAAATCTGCTGGTAGTTTTAAAGTAAAACACTCACACAATGCCCATGTATTCTATGATGAACAGAGTAACGCCAAACTTCACTATGAAGAGTAGGACGAAGTCGATTATTTCTGCCGTGATGCGACGGTACAAGGAGGGCAGCGTGAACTCACTCGCTGTGAAAGGAAAAAGAATTTATGAAACTAATTTTTAATGTTTTTATAATGTTTAGTATTTGTATCAGTCCTGTAATTTTTTATTTATTTTAAGTTATCAATTAAAAAACTTGAGGTGATCCTCTGGCTGCCGCTTCCCAAGTTGTATCGTAATTTGGGTGTGATCCCTGGCTACACGGCAGTTTACGGTTGTATGGCTTCTAACTGGCACCCCTGAACAAATTGACAAAATAGGGACACCGCCAATATAGGGCTAGATAGCTCAGTTGGTAGAGCGCCGGCATGTTAATCCGGAGGTTGTTTGTTCGAATCCCACTCTGGTCAATTCTTTGTTCGACCCCAAAAATCATTAAAAAATCTACCATCTATACATGTATTAATGACTTAGTCATTATAATTAAGTGTAGCGCAGGCAGAGTGTCAGTGCTACTGCAGCTGTACTTGTGGGGTTCACAGGGGAGCCTATAGTTTCTAGAAGTACTGCAACAGTACACTTGGGTCTTTTACTGAGGCAATGTACATGTACTCCCTTTTTGTCTGAAAATCATCATTATTGATCGTTTGTACGACAGATAATGACAAGTTAAACAAAAAAAGGAGTACAGTGCCCCAGTAATTGGGTCTGCTGCAACTAAGGAGTAGAAGAACCAGACCGAGTCAACCTAGGCGCAGTACATACAAGTCATAATGCAACAAACTAGTTGCGATAATTGTATTCCTCCATCCTCCTGACAATGGTCGGAGAGAATAAAGAGTTAAGATTATCGCAACTACATTATCAACAACTAGCCAACCTTGTTGGGCTGTTGTGGCTCTCTTTTTACTTCGGTCTTATCATCGACTATGATACGACTTTGTTAAAAAAAGAGAGCCACAACAGCCCAGCAAGGTTGGCTAATCTAATCAAGGATAACTTTCCGTATGGCGCCACCACTTTTTCACTCATTTTTTTACAAAAAGGGATATATCAATCAGGTAAATAAGTTCCTATATTATTTTATATCGAATGAAAAAGTGGTGGCGCCATACGGAAACTTTTCCCTAATCAACAACAAACTATACAATATTTCCTTATCAATCATGTAATTGTAATTGTAATGATAGTCAGCCATTGCTGCCGGACCTGTTAACTGAGGAATTTGAGGATGAGTTTGCTGCTGTTGCTGCTGTTGCTGCTGCTGCGGAACAGTCGGTGGTTGCTGATAGGTGAATGGAAACTGTGCTGCTGCTGGTACTTGCATCTGCTGACCCGGAAAAGGGGCGGGGCCCTGGCCAGCAGCAACCCCACCCATCGATGGGAATCCTGGTGGAGAGGTGGGCGTGTCTGCTCCAGGCGGAGGCATAGGTGAAAACGGTGAACCGAAGAAACATGGTGCCATCATGAGAGCATGTTGCGAGCAATAATGCATCCATTGGTGTGTGCGATACTGCATCAACCATTGGGATACTTCTTTGGTGTACGCCTTGCAACTTGGTTTTTTATCATGTTTATTCTCTTCATTTTTTGTATGACTTTTTTCACCAGAAATCTTGTCCATGTTTTCTAAAGTAGGTTTAGTCTCTGTGTTTTCGTTTCCAGATAGTTTCCTTCTCACCACTGCTGGCTCTTCTTTCTCCATTTTGCTGAAGATTTTAGTTAGAACACTGAACGAGATGGACAACCAACAGCGAACAAAAACATGAAAATCATAAATTGTTTGGCCACATACCAAATTTGATGCTACCACGTACACTATAGAAACTACTAGTTCCAAGCTTTAGTTTGAGTCAAATACCGTAAACAACCGTCATCATCGGGGGCGGGGGTGATGGGATGGGGGGGGGGGGGGGGACTCAGGTCTAAGCTTGACCCCGAGTCATACCATACACAATTTTCAGAATCCGTTGATAAAAACACCCTGGATCACCGTGTGCTTGTCACTTACAGATAAAGACAAATAGTGAAAGATATCAATATTTTATTAAAAAGAAAGTGCTAACATTTAGTGACGCTCGTTTGCGGTATTACACTGAAACTTGGGCTCGATGTTTTCCAAGATGGCGGCCTCCATGCCCATGCGACAGTATTTGCTCTGCTTTGCACAGGAACACATTGAATTTAGACTGGCGGTAAGCTCTTTTATTCAAAATACAGTGTATGTGAAAGGATTCTAACCGGCACATGAGTGTTTTTATGATAACAATAACGTTAATTAATACGGCTAGGCCTTCATTCTTCATGGCCTTTAATATTAATATTTTTAGTTCCCCTGTTTAGTTTTTGCCATTGCGTGACAGCATGCAACTTATGGCACCACAGCGCAGCGCATGCAAGTGCAGCGCAGCTCATACAACACACGACATTACATTAATGTACAATGTAGTGGCAGTAGCCTAGCTAGTAACACTAACAAAACCACATGTTTAGTTCGGGATGGTCAATTAAAAGTTTTGTTTTGTTTTTAAAATTCTTAAAAAATCAACAAACAGATTTATTTATAGACCTTTTGCACATGACGTCATTTCAGTACGGCGCCCTCGCCTTGAGGTCAAGAGGAGGTTGTTCATTGGCCAATCTAGTATGTGCGTTTCGATTGTTTCTTCACCGCTTGACCTCAAAGATGGCGGCTGGATGACGTCAATGCATAAGGTCTATTTATATATCGTATGAGGTCCTGTTTTCGAGGTGTCCCTAAAATCGTGGCAAATCTTTTACCTCTCTGTGCGCGATGTAAACAGTCCGTAGATAGATATTGTGTGGTTTTATTTGCCAAGCAAAGAGTCTCCTCTCCCTTGACCAAAACTTAGGAACATGTAAGGCTCCACTGGTTATTTGCTCTCGTAAATGCAAAAAGTTTGGTATTTTAGGCATTTCTACAAGGTACAAAAATATGTCATAATGTTGAGGCCATATAAAAATATTTGCCCACCGAAAACGTTTCATCAAACACTAATTCAATTCACTATTCACGATGATCAAATCATGTGACTGAATATTTTGCTGAGCATTCTGGAAAAAAAATACCGAGGCTTAAAGAAGCCATGTGCCTTATATCATTTTCTAATATTTTTGGAGATTTTTATTTTGTAACCCTCATATCAATACTATTATTAATATTAAAATTTAAACATCAGCTTGTTGATTCAATTATCACTGTTTATTTATACGCTTTATTATAAATATTAAGAAAAAAAATATAAAAAAAATAAATAAAAATCAGATTTGGAAGCCAGTAATTATTCACACTTTTTATATTTTTTATATTTTTTTATATTTTGCAAGTTTCCATGGTAATTTAAAAAATTTATTATAAAATATATTTTGAATAAAATGAAGGCAACTGCTGGCTATACAGTCATACACAGAGTCTCAAAGAACACTTGTAGTCACTGCAGATGTTTCTTCCATGTATGGCTTCACCGGGAAACCATACTTTCTCGTTTGCCGTGAAAACTGGAAAAACTCAAAACAAATGGGGCCAGTTGAAGTCATCGAAGATCGGTGTGTGGTTTGAACATTTCAATATTCATCAAGTTTTAATACATGTTTGCATACTTAATATTAACAAATGAAGATAATTAGGGCATCGGTTGATATATAATGGCATCATTATTTTTTTTCCAATTCAAAGAAAAAGGCATAATAGCGTGAAAACTGGTAAGCAGAGGATATAATAATAATATTATTCAAAAATCATTTTGCTTATTTTAAAGCCATTGGACACTTTCGGTTAAACAGTGTTGTTCAAAGGCCCACACTTCGTGATACATCACAATGCACACCTTATATATAAAATAATGACCCTGTGAAAATTTAAACTCAATCGGTCATCGGAGTCGGGAAAAAATAACAGGAAACCCCACCCGTGTTTCCGCACGTTTCGCCGTGTCATGACATGTGTTTAAAATAAATCCGTAATTCTCAATCAATGTCGAGAATTGATAATTGTTTTAATGTTTTCTCAAAAAGTAAAGCATTTCATGGAATAGTCTTTCAAGAGAAGTCTTTCACCATTACCAGGTAAACCCTGTAAGTTATTTGTAAATCTGTGAACTTTTATTTTTTTTTACCGAAAGGGTCCAATGGCTTTAATGTGCTTACTTTAAATTTGAAAACAATTTTAAATATTATTATTAAGTTGTATCGTATTGTTGTCCAATCGATTAATCATTTTTATGAAGTTGGGATTACTCACTTTTTAATGCAAAATGTAAACTCTGTCAACTATGTATTCAGAGGAAATAAGGCCAAATAACAAAAATACCATTTGATCGTCCGGATTTTTCAAAAAAGAGGAGGATGAGGGCCTTACTATTTCCTATTTACTTTTTTTTTTAAGATGGCCGCTAAGTATTTCAAATCAAACAGGCCACCAATTCTTCAGTTTGAAACCTATTAATAGTTGCATGAGGACCTGTGTTAACACTAACACTAACAGGGTCGGATAACACTAAAAAGATTTGCTGGTAGGCATTCACTAATATTGTTTTATGAAACAGACGGTTACAAGTGTTTGAGAGCATCAAGTTAGATTCGGGAAAAGCTCCTATGGCCAGTCCTTTTGAAAAGATGGATTATTTTTTACAAAAATAGAAAAATAGTAAATAGTAAAAAAAAAAGGATGCGGCCCCAAAATATTCATGGTGGTAAACGGAGCTGAAATTGGGCACAGGTATTTCGCGCTGATGTTTACACTTGGTGAACATGCTTTCCATACGCCCAGATTCACAACGAATTCCTCATGAGACAATGTGTGTGAGTGAAATAATAGTGGTCCACAATGAAACAGTGTACAAGGTAGGCCTACGAGGGGTTATTAATAGCTTTTTTTTATAAAAAATACCCAGGTATGTAGTTTATTTTGTGTCGCCCCTCCCCCCCGCCTGTTTTTTTCTCTTTTTTTTTCTTCTCCCTCTTTTTTAATTTTGGTTATTTGCCCAACAAAAAGGGGGGGGGCGTGCGCCCCTCTATGCCCCCCCCCCTGGATCCGCGCCTGATTTGGCGATCGGCAACCGGTAATTTTGAACCCTGTTATGGTCAAAAGTCGACTGAACTGTTTTACTTTTACATATAACTTTTTTGTATTTTCTCAACACAGGAACTAAGTGCCATTACTTCATTTTTTGGTATCAAAGCAGAGTTGAACGACACCGAGTATGATCACCATGTAAGTTTTTTTGAAGTCTATAGAATGTTTTCTTTAAGATGGAATTGCTGCAAAAAGTGGAGAGTCTTACCAACATTTATCTTCTGACTAGCGATATATAACTGTGGCTGTAATTTTTGGTCTTCGGAAAACCCTTTATTTGTGGAAAAATCATTTACTTGCCGGTTCGGGCGACCGCTAATTTCGAACCCTGATTAAAGACACTGTCACCTTTGGTAATTGTCAAAGACCATTCTTCTCACTTGGTGTTTCTCAACATACATGTAATGCATAAAATAATAAACCTTTGAAATTTTGAACTCAATAGGTCGTCGAAGTTGATAGATTGCTTGATTTCTGGACCTGCAAATCCAATTCTGAGGTCTCAAAATCAAATTCGTGGAAATTTACTTCTTTCTCACAATGTTTTGTATAGCTCTCAATTGCTTGTTACCAAGTAAGTTTTTAACAATTATTTTGAGTAATTACCAGTAGTGTCCAGTGCCTTTTAACTTTCTCAATCACTAGCTTTGTTTAAAACTACCCTCAAAACTCATGTTATGAGAACTCTGCAACTTTCCCTTCTTTCAACATTTCACTGCGCCATGAGCAAGATCTTAATTACTATTGGTATTATTTTTCGTCCACAGAATCCGTTCCTCCTTCTCAGACTTCCCTCGGAATCCTGTGCCCACAAGATCATGGGTAGGACGATGCTGGGTCGCTTCATGATCGAAGTCTGGGGCCATGGAAACTCCTGGTCAGAACTCTACGAGTCGCTCAATAAAGTTCCCGAGCAGAACAAAGCACCGTATAACCTTCCGGAGACGAGTTTCTGTTTTAAAATGCGGACGCTTGGAAAAAAGCTCGGAATGGAAGAGAAGTTGGCCACGATCGAGGGCCTTGCAGAGTGCCTGGACTTTAAAGCTAAAGTTGATTTGAGGAATCCGGAGCATGTATTTCATGTGTACGCCGATTATGGCTTGGTACCTAATCAAGGTCCGAAGGAACCGTACAAAGTTTATTTTGGCCGCTTGGTGAGTATTTGTCTGGAGTTTTGTTGATTTTACATTTTACAGACTTAAAGGGAAGGAACACATTTAGTAATTGTCAAAGACCAGTCTTCTCACTTGGTTTGTCCCAACATGAGCATAAAATAGCAAGCCTGTGAAAATTTGGGCTCAATTGGTCGTCGAAGTTGCGAGAAAATGATGAGAGAAACGACACCCTTGTTATGGATGAATTTGTGTGCTTTCACTTTTTCAGATAGGAATAAAAGACTTCTAGCTAGCCTAGAAGTCTTTTATTATTTTAGTGAAATATTACCTCTTTCTCAAAAACTACGTTACTTCAGAGGGAGTCGTTTCCCACAATGTTTTATACCATCAACAGCTCTCCAATGCTCATTACCAAGTCAGTTTTTAAGTTAATGTTTGTTTTGACTAATTACCAAACGTGTACCTTCCCTTTAAAGACATATTTCATACATTGACATGATTGAGTAGAGCTTGATTTTAAGTGAAAAATGCAGGCTTGGAGTAGATTATCATTATTTTTCAGAATGAAATTTTTCAAGACAGAATCAAAATGATAAAAGACCGTACATGCCGAGTTCCCTTGTTGGGAAGATCATATAAACAACAGGTATACTTTTAAGTATGTTAATTTGAGCAACACAAACGGAAGAGTAATTTTTTGTTCTAATGGGTAAATGTACTTTGATGCTTACCAGAATTGAAATTATGTTCACCACACTTTAGAGTAAAATTTTAACAACAAAAAAAGTATTTAAGTAAAGACCAGTGGACTTGTTGGATCCCGAGTCTACAGGCCCGACGTTATACTCACTGACCTCAGGCCTTTGATCCATGGTTCATTTAAAGCCCTGTTGAGTTACTGGACCATTCAAAATAATCGCAACGTTCACAATTGTACAAAACATAGGCTTGGGAAGGGAGTGTCTGTTTGACTGAATATTCAAAATAAAAAAGTTCAAAGGGTCTCATAAAGGTTTTTTTGTCCAATGACCAGATCTCCGAAGGCCAACGTCAACTGGAACAGCAATACTCCATCAAGAAGCGTCACTTCATCGGCAACACAAGCATGGATGCCACACTCTCACTCCTCATGGCAAACCAAGCAAAGGTCAAGCCCGGTATCGTGACCTTTGACCCGTTCGTTGGCACAGGGAGTCTGCTCATAGCTGCCGCGCATTTCGGGAGTTACGTCATGGGGGGCGACATCAACGCAAACATTATTCACGGACGTGGGAAGACGAGTAGGAAAGGAGTTCCTCGGTATCGAGGTAAGGCTGTGCACATTCGACAATTAATTTTTATGTTCTTAAGCAAAAAACTTAAAGGAACACGTTGCCTAAGATCGGGCGAGTTGGTCTTTGAAAAGCGTTTGTAACCGTTTGTTATAAAATTCATATGATTAGAAAGATATTTTAAAAGTAGAATATAATAATCCACACAAGTATCACTCGAAATTGCATGGTTTTCCTTTTACTATGCGAACTAACACGGTCGGTCATTTATGGGAGTCAAAAATTTGACTCCCATAAATGGCTGACCGTGTTTGTCGACGAGGTAAAAGGAAAAACCACGCAATTTCGAGTGATACTTGTGTGGATTATTATATTCTACTTTTAAACTATCTTTCTAATCATATGAATTTTATAACAAACGGTTACAAATGCTATTCAAAGACCAACTCGACCGATCCAAGGCAATGTGTTCCTTTAATCATTACTGCCTCGTCATTCGTATGGACTGGAACTTCTTTCATCCCATGTGTTGCGTAATGCTCGTAATGCAACCGACTTATAATGCTTGTAATACTTGTAATACAACGTTGAAGCGCCTTGAGTGTCACTCAGTGATGAATATGAGCACTATTGGCCACTATTCATAAATACCTCAGACAGTTTCGCTATTCCTATTGGTGGAGAGCAGGTCACGTGGGTGTGTATTAACCTTTGTTTATGACCGGTAAAAAGTGTTAATTCATGGGCGTGACACGCGACCTTGCACCTGTACTTATAAGACAGTTTCTTCATTCCTATTGGTCGAGAGCAACGGCTGAAACAGTTGTGCCACATCATGCGATACGCACAGCATGCCCTTATAAGGAGTTGTTTTACCATTTCATAGCTGGAGGGGTGTTGTGTTGAAAGAAATCATTTAACAATAATTTTTTTTTATAGTTTTTGCATTTATTTTACTTTTTGACCAAAATGTGATGATGTTTATGAATGGGAATCAAAGTGTGTTGAATCGGTTTTCAACTAGTGGTTTAAACCCGCCGAGGCCTGGTTCTTCATAGTTTACCTCGACTTCGTCTCGGTAAAATTATCAAGAACCAGGCCTCGTTGGGATTAAACCACTAGTTGAAAACCTCTTCACCACACATTGATTCCCTTATTGTTATTATTATTATTACTCTATGTGATTATCTTGAGGTGATGATGAGAACATCCGAGCCAACTTAAGACAGTACGGCTTGGAGCATCTCTACTTGGATGTCCTCGTGTCTGATTTCTCCAGTCAAGTATGGAGGGAGCGTCCTCTGTTCGATGCCATCATCACCGATCGTAAGTTGATTTTTCATTTTCAAAATGTGTTCCATAAAGTTTTAATTTAGTATCAGATGTCCTCGTGTCTGATTTTTCCAGTCAAGTATGGAGGGAGCGTCCTCTGTTCGATGCCATCATTACCGATCGTAAGTTGATTTTTCATTTTCAAAATGTGTTCCATAAAGATTGAATTTAGAATTAGGAAAACAACAAATGAAGCATAATTTCAAAGATGTTAATATCATGCTAGATAGCTCATTTGGTAGAGATGGCACTTTAATCCAGAGGTCATTGGTTTGTTCAAACCTTGGTTAAAGACACTGGACACTATTGGTAAGTCTTCTCACTTGGTGTATATCAACATATGCATAAAATAACAAACCTGTGAAAATTTGAGCTGGATTGGTCGTCGGAGTTGCGAGATAACTATGAAAGAAAAAAAACACCCTTGTCACACGAAGTTGTGTGCTTTAGATGCTTGATTTCGAGACCTCAAATTCTAAACTTGAGGTCTCAAAACCCAATTCATGGAAAAATTACTTCTTTCTCGAAGACTATGTCACTTCAGAGGGAGCCGTTTCTCTCAATGTTTTATACTATCAACCTCTCCCCATTACTCGTGACCAAGTAAGGTCTTATGCTGATAATTATTTTGAGTAATTAACAATCGTGTCCACTGCCTTTAAGTAAGTATTTTTTTTTCACTTTAACTTGTGGTTAATTATTTGATATCTGAAATAGAAAGTTGCATCCCTTCAGCTGATCCCTGGCCGCTGCTTCCCAGGTTTTATTGTAAACTAGGGTGTAATTTCTCCTAAATGGTCGTATGGCAATGGCACCTTGATATTGACAAAGATATTGACAAAATAGGGAGAGCGCCAGAAGATACATTATTACTACAGAGGTTTACAGCATTCTGTGGGAAACTTCTGAGTTCACAGTGCTCAACACCACATCGCTGAGGTCGTAGAGTGTCGCGGCCGAGTGGTTAAGAGCATCGAATTCTGGTGCTAAGTCACCGGAGTGTGGGTTTGCATCCCGGTCGTGACACTTGTGTCCTTGAGCAAGATACTTTACTATAATTGCTTCTCTTCACCCAGGGGTATAAATGGGTACCTGCAAGGGTAGAGGTTGATATTGTGAATGAAAAAGCTTTTGAAGAGCCACGGCAGCTCGGGGCTGTATACTCCCTATTGGGAGCTAAGAAAGATTAAAGGGGTGTTGTTGGCCCAATGACCGGGGGACTAATGTAAAGCGCATTGATACGGATTATTGTGAAATGCGCTATATAGGCCTAAGACTTTGTTATTATATTATTATTATTATTATTATCGCTGGAGGGTAATTTAACACAACTGAGCATTCACTTCACAGCTGTGAGGATTTATTGTATTTCCCCTTGACCTTTGACCCTGTCAATGACCCCCTTTTGTCAGCTCCATATGGTATTCGTGAATCAACAAGAAAGATTGGGACTGCAAAATCCTCAGAACCATCCGCAGAATCAAACACAGGACCAGCCACAGAAACACCCACAGGAACTGATGAACAGTAAGTACAAGTGTATCTTTGCTGGCTTGGTAAACACAAGGCCAAACCACCATCTTTAAAGGCACTGGACATGATTGGTAATTGTCAAAATAAAGGGCAGTATTCTCACATGGTGTATCCCAACATATGCATGAAATAACATCTGTGAAAGTTTTGACTCTATTGTTCATCAAATTGAAAGAGAATAATGAAGGCAAAAACACCCCTGTTGCACAAATTTGTCTGCTTTCGGATGCCTAATAAAAGGCGTCAGACCTGAAGTCTTAAAATATTTTAGTGAGAATTTACCGTTTCTCAAAAAACTATATTACTTCAGAGGGAGCCATTTTACACAATGTTTTATACTATCAACAGCTCTCCATTGCTTGCTACCAAGTCAGTTATTATCCTTAGTATTGTTTTGAGTAACTACCAATAGTGTCCAGTGCCTTTAAAAATGAAACAGATCTTTCTGAAATGTAACAATTTTTGTCATATTTTCGCAATCCAGGTCTGAGCAGCACATTCCAGCAAAGACCTCCTACGTCCTGTCAGATATCTTCACCGATTTGCTGAATTTCTCAGCTCAGTATCTCTGTCTAAACGGCAGGCTCGTCTTTTGGTTACCTGTTTATAGACCAGAGTAAGTCCATGACCATACAGTATTTTTGACCATGTGAGGGCGCTTTCAACAGGGAATGATTTTGTGAAACGCCCATTAAAAAATTTTCTGAGTTCCATTACAGATTACCATTACTGCAAACCTGGCACTCCCAAGTAGTATTCTGTTTCTTAAAACTGCAAACCTCACAATTTCATTCTTTGACTTTTGGGGTCGAACAAAGAAAAATTGACTGGAGTGGGATTCGAACCAACGACCTCCGCATTATCGTGCCGTCGCTCTACCAGCTCTACAGCTCTACCAAGCTACCTTCTACCTGTACATATTGATGCCTTTTTACTATCATTCTGTAGTATTCTGAATACTTCACAGAATACAATCTTCAAAACTTGAAAAGCTCTTCTTTCAAACACTTTTGTTTTTAACCAAAATTTAATATTCTTTATCCCATCGCAAATTTAGTATTGATTATTGCCGTACTCGCTGCTAAACCTCTGTCTCTCTTGCCAATTTCAAATCTTGTATAAACATTTTTTTATTTTTTTCAATTGTTGATGGGTTTTGGTTAATTATTTGCCTGTTTTGAATTTTAGCTCATTCTGCGTTACTTCTTTTTAGCATATTTCTGTTGTTGTCTAATGTTTTAAGGTCTTTACAGACTTATTGTAAATAATTATAGATTTTTAATACATGGCCATGGATACTGGAATTGAAGGCCTTCGGTCTACAGTTTCTTTGGTAAACTTTTTTAATTCCAGGCATATGTCCCTGGCTTTTGTTTGGTTGATGTTTGTATTTTGTTTGTGTTTTTATGCCAAATAAATAATAATAATAGTAATAACAGGATTTGAACTGCCTCTAGCTACCGGGCAATCTGCGTGGTCTAGTTGGTAAGACACTGCAATAGAATGGCAAGGGTCGTCTGTTTGAATGCCACCCAAGTAATATGCCCTGTGATTTGGTTCACAAGACTAGGGGAAAGTACTTAGTATACAGTGCTTGCACACATCGATGCCGTGGTAAAAACAAAAGTAATATTCTTCATTCCAGATGCAAATTTAGCATCTATTATACTTTTTATTTCCTTCTTCAAGATACACCGAAGCCCAAGTACCCCACCATCCATGCCTCAAGTTGATCGCTAACAGTGAGCAGCCCCTCAGTTCATATATGGGTAGACGGCTCATAACTATGGAGAAGACAAAACACATAGAGGTAGGCTCTTGTTCTTTTACCATATTGGGTGCGTTCGATTAGCTTCCCCGGGTCAACCCAATCTGCCCCCGTTGCGTTCGAATAGCTTTGACATCATTCCAGGGGCTCACCACGGTCAGCCCAAGAGCTCAGCTTATGGAACGGGTCAATTGGAACTGGCCCGAGGTGCATGACATCACCTCAAGAGGGCGAGTGATCTTTTGAGTAGCTCTCTTTTTAGGTATGTCAGGGGCTCCCTCAAAAGAGCACCGCGGAGTCGACACAGAGGAGCTAATCAAGCGCACCTACTGTAGCGTTGACCGGGGCTTGTGATGCACCCAGCTTTACCTGCGAGGGTAGAGAGGTTGATATTGTGTTTGAAATGCGCCAGGGCAGCCCAGGGTTGTTTACTCCCCGGGAACCTCAGAAAGATTAAAGGGTTATTGTTTTTTACATTTTGAACTTTTTAAATGCTTTATTGTACCCAATTTTCATTGTTTTTACAGCTTTTATAGTTTTATGGTGTTCATGCACCTTTTTTGCCTGTAAGGCTTTGTTTTTTATTTTGCCTAAAATTTGTACTGGTGTCTGAGTGTTTCTACATTAATTTGATTTTCTTTTGCCATTGTTACTGGTATGCGCCCTCTAACAGGCTGGTTATGGAGAGAATGCAATAGGAATTCAATAAATTATTAACGTTTAATATTATGATTATTATTGGTACCATGACCAGGGCACTAATGTAAAACACTTTGATAAGTTACTGTAAAATGCACTATAAGAACTAGTTAAAGACAGTGGACACTATTGGTAATTGTCAAAGACCAGTCTTCTCGCTTGCTGTATCTCAATATCTGCATAAAATAACGAACCTGTGAAAATTTGAGCTGAATCGGTTGTCGTAGTTGCGAGATATTAAAGAGAGAACAAAACACCCTGGTCACACAAAGTTGTGTGCTTTCAGATGCTTGATTTCGAGACCTCAAATTCTAAACTTGAGGTCTCAAAATCAAATTCTTGGAAAATTACTTCTTTCTCAAAAACTATGTCACTTCAGAGGGAGCCGTTTCTCACAATGTTTTATACCTTCAACCTATTGCTCGTAATCAAGAAAGGTTTTATGATAATAATTATTTTGAGTAATTACCAATAGTGTCCACTGCCTTTAATGTTATTATTACTAAACCTAGGCAAACCCCAGCAATATTCTGCAAGATGGTGTTTGAGATTTGACCTGGACGTTTTTCTTGCCTACTGGTTTTTCTCTCTGTACAGGATCTTGAGGAAGACGTGGCTGCTGAAATCCAACAAGACTGTTACCAAGACCACAATTCCATTAGGGAGAAGGTCATTGGTCTACAATTCAGGATCCAACGGATTAAACAGACATGTAGTAAAACATGACAGGCTGGAATTGTTTTACATACGGACAGTGGAAAACAGCAGGACTGCGGCAGCCCATTTCACAAACCGCAAGGATTAATCCTACCTGGAGTTAGGTCGGGTAATTTGTCGGAACTTAGGATGGGTTCGATGTGTCCTTACGTTTTCAGATCCGGAACTGAGCTCGACCCAAGATTAATCCTAAGTTAGGAAGAGTTTGGTGAAATCGACAACTTGAATTTCATCTTAGAGAGGACAAGGCACTTTACAACTTAAAAGGGGAATTCCATTGGATGGAAGGTCTATGGGAACCTCATGAAGGTGCACCAATGCTAAGACCAGGGCATCATAGGGCATGGGAACCTCTGAAGGTGCACCAATGCTAAGACCAGGGCATCATAGGGCATGCCCTCCGTGTAATTCAAGGCCATGGGAAAAGCGGGCAAAAAGATTTGTGTTGAGATTTACTTTGTTGGAATCTGACTCCATTAAGTAGAAGGAGAACGGTCCACAAGTTGGAGTCCATCAAATGAGACAATCACTGTGATACATGTACATGAACATCATCATCATCATCCTTCATAAGAATAGTAGAAGCAGCTTTGATGAAATGGTGCCAGGTTGCTTTATCCCTCATGAGTTGTTGGATTTCGTTTGGATTGAGATTTGTGTCTTTGGTGATGGTGTCTGGGTAGCTCATTTTCCTCCTGCCATGATTTGGATGTCCACTAGAAGGATTCTAGAAGATCAGGTGCGATATTGGTTGATCACCTGTAAGCAAATAGTGGCCAGCTAACTGTAGACGTCTCAGCTCTACAGTTTCAGATAGTGGCGGTAGATTGTCATATACCTCCCTGTTTGTATAGCAGGCTGGATTCGTGATAATACTCAGACAGTGGAAAGGCAGGTAGATTCGTTTTGAGGAGTTATTTGTTGGTATCTGAAAATGAGAGAGAAGGAAATGGTCTACACATGTATATTTCAGGGTTGAACATTATGACGGGTAGATTATTCATTTAAGCAATGCAGATTTGCATCATTGAAGAATTTGTTTGGTAGGATTTAAAACTTTGCATGGTGGAAATATGATATAGAAAGGTTTGCGGTAATACCATGTGGTGATGATCTCTAAATGAGTTGGGGTGGTTCTGAAAAGAACCATTGGTTTAATAATAATAATAATAATAACCCGTTTTTATATAGCGTTTTTATCACCCGGAGGGCGTCCCAAAGCGCTTCACATTATTACCCCTGGTCACTGGGCCTTAAATCACTGGGGGGGGGGGGGGTATGCAGCCTGTGCAACATTAATATGCGCTAATCGGCTAAATAAATCACAAGAACCATCTCTGCCCTCACAGGTACCCATTTACCCCTGGGTGGAGAGAAGCAAATATAGTTAAGTGTCTTGCTCAGAGACACAAGTGTCGCAACCGGGATTCGAACCCACACTCCGATGAACAGAAGCACCAGAGCTTGAGTTCGATGCTCTTATGCGCTTGGCCACGACACCCCGAAACTCAACGTTTCAAAACAGTAATACTCCATAATACTCTAGCAATGCAAAGGTTATGGGTTTGAATCCACCCGAGTGATTTGCCTGTGAGTTTTTTTTACAGACCTGTGGGAAAGTACTAAGTATACAATCAGTGCTTTTAATACACATCAGTGTATGGGGATAAAACAAACAAAATATATTGTGTATCCCTGATGCAACCATTCAGATCTTATCATTAACAAGTTTCTGACTTTTCCACGGTACAAAAATGGGAAAACAGAGTACATGTAATTGCCAACAAACAACAATATTACAATACCCAACACGAACATTCAAAACGAAAACAAGAGAAATGCACTCAGATTTCTGTCCTTTATATTTTGTTACAATACCAAAACTCCTATTTATTTCATGTTCTCAAATGATAGTCTTAGATGCAGTTCATCCAATATTTAAAGATTTTTAAAATTAAATTATGTCATAATACTGTTATTATGTGCATGTGCTTTTTATTGATCGATCTGAATAAAATCTACAATCTTAACCTGTATTGATGTAATGAACCTGCTTTACTTTGTCAAACCTGAAGAGGTATTATATAATAAAATCTACTGTTACACTCAATCAATCAATCATAAATAAATAATTTGCATAGACGATGTGACCTCTGACGTCACTCGAAAACCATAACATGATTCGCGCGCATACCGCCGGGCAAAACCTTTGTGTTTTGGCAGCTAGCTAGAAAGTACATGTACACGCAATCTTACCATGACTACAGTTCTTTTTGCCCGGCAAAACATGACGTGTACAGTGTTTTGTCAACAGAGGGCGGTTTGAATGTAAACATAGGTCACATCGTTTATAGTACCTAAATCAAAAGTTTGCTCAAAGGCGCTGATGCACAGAAGAAATAAAAAGTCATTGTGACTTGAATGTGTTGAATGATGTTGTGTCCCTGATGTGATTGGGAAGTTTATTCCAGAGTTTGGGTCCATATACATGTACATATGTACCGAGAAGGCTCTATCGGCAAAAGTGATGTACACTACACATGTACACTGTTACTGTACCATAAGAGGGCGCAACAGATTATTCTGACGACGTCAGAATTCTTGTATAAAAACCAGTGATTTTGCCTGCAACTGGCCAGTGGGGATTTGACAGGGCCAAATTTTATAAAATTGTTCAGCAGATAATACTGCTTAACAAATTAATGTTGGCAATCAAAACAATGTAAACTTAATGGAATGTTGGCCGGTAACCCGATCTGCCCCTGGTACGTACAAATAGCTTTGGCGTCATTCCAGGGGCTCATCAACCGGGTCAGATTGTTCGATTAGCTCTTGTCAGAGGCTCACCCGAATGAGCACCGCGGGTCAACACAGGGAAGCTAATCGAACGCACCCATAGAGCGCAGACCTTTGCTATCAATCATGTCAAAACAATGGACCGATCCGGCCTGTCAATCAAACTGCGCGTTCACTCATTTGACCAATCACAGCAATGATTGTGGTCGGACAAACTCGGGCATGCGCGGCAGAATCGTGCAGAATGTCATTGGGAGTGCTCATACACGTGTTTTGCTCACGTGAGCGATGGGCGGAGCTTAGTGGAACGCTGGAACGGTCCATTGCTTGCTGAAATAGCGCCCATTCTTGTTTCAGGTTCCAATAAAAGATAGAGCTCCAGCTCCCCATCTTGTGCATCGGGCACTATATCTTTTTATGGTTCAAATAATAATAATAAAATAATAATTTTCATGACTGTGCTGACATTACAGTAAGCTTAAAAATCAATGCTTTTAACATATTAAGCAAGGAGTGTCACTTGTGTGTGTGCGTGCGTAAATGATGCTCCTCGGCATTCGCTGACACAGCTAGCGCAGAATTCGTGCACCTATTCTGGGCAAGGGGAGAATGGTGACTGTAAGCGCAGAATTACCCAATAAGCAGAGCCATGAAACGCCCTCTACTGGTGGAGTCATGGTGCACGGTGACCACAAACTACAGTATAGTGGGCTCTCGGTTTAAATCACTTAACTCAGATTAGCAATAAAGTATGCTTAAAGACACTGGACACTATTGGTAATTGTCAAAGACTAGTCTTCACAGTTGGTGTATCTCAACATATGCATAAAATGACAAACCATCTCAACATATGCATAAAATGACAAACCTGTGAAAATTTGAAATTCAATCCGTCTTCAAGTTGCGAGATATTAATGAAAGAAAAAAACACCCTTGTTGCACCATGGTCACACGAAGTTGTGCGCTTTCAGATGCTTGATTTTGAGACCTCAAATTCTAAATCGGAGGTCTCGAAATCAAATTCGTGGAAAATGACTTCTTTCTCGTAAACTACGTCACTTCAGAGGGAGCCATTTCTCACAATGCTTTCAACCTCTCCCAATTACTCGTCACCAAGTAAGGTTTTATGCTAATAATTATTCTGAGTAATTACCAACAGTGTCCACTGCCTTTAAAGCAATCAACCGTAAAGAACCAGTCATAAACAATATACATACATACACATCAATTCGCTTGGTAACCCGTTTCTGCTAAGCAAAACTTTGTGCTTAACAGCTTTATGATATTGAGTTATAAAACACACTAATAAAATTATACACTATAAAGAAAAATCAAATGTATACAACATTATAACAAATAAACTTTGAAAAATCTGTTTACATTTCAAAGACTGTTTACAAATTATTCGGTACTGGCCAGTTGTAAGGAACAAGAAGGAGTCTTGGTGCCAGACGATATGGGGTGCATTTTTCACGGTCGTAACCAATTACTGTTTTGGTCAATGGTCAGTGATCAACCAATGGCAAGTTCAACCAGAACAGTTATTGGTTACGATAGTGAAACCGCACCCCTGATGTGGACTTGTTTTGTTCGTCAGGCGGGCAGGTTCAGAATGCCCTCTATGGTGGATTGCTAAACAGAGTACACTTATCAACCGACAAGAAAAATCCACAAACAGATTTTACACCAAACTACACTTCATTGAGTTTTGAATGAACAAAATCACACAGAATTGTCAGTTACAAAATGGGAAGTAAAACCTGAAGTTAAAGATTTAAAATGCACTGGACACCTTTGGTAATTGTTAAAGACCAGTCTTCTCACCTGGTGTATCTCAACATATGCATAAAATAACAAACCTGTGAAAATTTGAACTCAATTGGTCGTCGAAGTTGAGAGAATAATGGAAGCAAAAACACCCTTGTCACACAAGTTGTGGGCTTTCAGATGCTTGATTTTGAGACCTCACTCAAATTCAATTCAAATATTTTAGTGAGAAATTACTTCTTTCTCAAAAACTACGTCACTTCAGAGGGAGCCGTTACTTAAAATGTTTCATACTATCACCATCTCTCCATTGCTCGTTACCAAGTCAGTTTTTAGGCCAAAAGCTATTTTGAGTAATTACCAAAAGAGTGTCCTGTCCCTTTAACCTGTTACTTTGTCCTTTTTTCAAAAATGCGAAAACATTTAAGATTTTAAGTTTTCTGGTGGAATTAAAATGATTTCCAGGGAAAGCCAAGTATCAAAATGGAAATATGTGTTCTGCTTCTGACAAACTCCAGCACCTATGGCAGGAAGATTCCCCCCCCCAAAAAAAACTAAATTATTTTTACAAAGTAATACTATACCAAAACCTATATTAAAGAATTATAAATAATTACACCTGGTTTTTGCTTTAGCTCCATTCATAGTTCATGTGATTGGCACAGTGAAGCGAATATCCCTGCTTCACAACATTAAATAATCATTACTAAATACCTCAGACAGTTTCGCTATTCCTATTGGTGGAGAGCGCGTCACATGGGGGTGTTTGAACCTTTGATAAGGACCAGTGTTTATAACCGGTTGTGAGCGGATACTCCGCGCTAGTCTTGGTGCAAGACGTTTCTTGTTGCGGGCGATGCGGATGCTGTCGATAAGTTGTCCGCGCTGTGTGTGAAAGGAAAACAAGAACGTGTTGCACCAAGACTACACGCGCATGTGCACGAACGGAGCCAGAAGCTGTCGGAAATAGGCGTCTCAGTCATAACAATGCAACACACGGACGTCGTACATGTACATACAGAGCACGTTGGAAACGGATAAGTTTTACAGAGTTCCTTTCAACCAAAAAGGCAATGAATGGGAATAAAAGAGTAGTGACTCATTCTTTAACGGCCGTTTAGAACCAGCAGGGTCGTTGCCGTGTAATAAGGCCCTCGCCTTTGGTCCCTCGCCTTTGGTCCCTCGCCTTCGGCTAGGGCCTTTATCACACGGCAACTACCCTGCTGGTTCTAAACGGCCATGAACAAACTCGTCGCTACCCCTTAATTCTCCTATTTAAGATTTGTTCAAAAACGTTTTAACATGCACAAAATGGAAGAAAACAGAAGGAAGGAGAAAGAAATTTTCCACATTGTGCCGACACTTTTAGTTTGTAAACCTCTTGTAATATAAGATCTGGGGGATTCTAGGTATAAAATAAGGGGAAACCATGCCAGTAAGCAAATTTTCAGGAATGTTGACATCCAAGAAATCTCATCTTATTCGGAACCGACTCTTTTTGAGTTGCTGCTTAGCTAGTTCAGTTGTTCAGCAATGTCTTATGGTCTGTGTACATGTAGGTAGTTTTTTTGAGATTGGGTCCTTTCCAAGGACCAAACTCAATTTGCATACCAAACTTGATTCACAAGTAACTACTGAGAGCCAATAAATATACAACCCAAGCCGGAGCCCAAGCCAAAGCTTAAGCCAGAGCCCAAGCCAAGGCTTAAGCCGGAGCCCAAGCCAAAGCTTAAGCCGGAGCCAAAGCCAGAGCCCAAGCCAAGGCTTAAGCCGGAGCCCAAGCCAAAGCTTAAGCCGGAGCCAAAGCCAGAGCCCAAGCCAAAGCTTAAGCCGGAGCCCAAGCCAGAGCTTAAGCCCGAGCCCAAGCCAGAGCTTAAGCCAGAGATGTAGTTTTTAAACTTAAAGACATATAGTTATGAGGGAGTTATCTGTAATGAATCGATCATCTTTTCCAGGTGCAATACTTGATGCTCTGGCTCCTTCCTTTCAGCAAGCTGGGAATGTAAACAGACACAAATAAGTTAATCAATGGCATGTCGTGACTGAGTGGTCAAGGGCACTGGAATTGCGCTCTTGGCCCAATTTGATTGAGCTGCTTAAGCAGACAATGATGTTTCCTAACACTATTGTGCTAAGCAAAGCCTGATACAGAGCCCAAACAAGCCAGTAAGTAATGTTTTAAAGACACTGGACACTATCGGTCATTGTCAAAGACCAGTCTTCTCAGTTTTTTTGTATCTCAACATATGCATACAATAACAAACTTGGTCCTCAATTGGTCCTTCGAAATTGCGAGATAATAATGAAAGAAAAAACACCAGATGCTTGATTTCGAGGCCTCAAACTCCGAGGTCTCGAAATCAAATTCGTGGAAATTACTTCTTTCTCAAAAACTACGTTTATACTATCAGCAGCTCCCCATTACTTGATACCAAGTAAGTTTTTGTGCTAATAATTATTTTGAGTAAGAACCAATAGTGTCCACTGCCTTTAATGTAAATCTGTGAACATTGTCTTCTGTGACCTACAAAAAGTAACCAAACCCCTATTACTCACCCTATATCTGTGAGCTAGTTGTTGTGATGCCCAGGTAGCATACCTGCTGTTGTCTTTTTTGCTTTTTCCGCTGGCTTTCTGTTGAGATGCCAAATGTGTTGAAGCCTGTACAACAATAGAAAAGTAATCAAGATGACATGTACGCTGATCATGATAATAATTATGTCAGCCTCAATTTGTTTTTCTTTATTCATTTTATTTGCTTCATTTCCATTTGTATAAAAAATGTACAGATTAATGGATACAAGCAAATCAATTCGTTTTTTTTTTCAGAACTACCCCAACTCATTACATGGTGTTACCGCAAACCTTTCCATATCGTATTTCCACCATGCCATGTTTCAAATCCTACTTAGTTCAATAAAGTTATGAAAACTACATGTAAGATAAGTACAAAAGGGGGTTGCAACCAGAGGAGGTAAAACCCTCCTGTATTTGTGTACCAAAACTGCTGGAAAATACTGTACTGGTTAAACAGAACCATAAATGAGGGGGAAACATTTTTGGAGGAAATCAAAGTAATGATAAAGCAAAGGCTGTCTGGTTTAATCTCAAGCTGTTCGTCTCTAGTACTACAGCCAGCTCAAAACACACACCTTATAGAGCAATGACAAACAAAAAAACATCTTGCGCGTACATGGTATCCCCCTAACCACCACCCCAGAAAAAAATAAATAAAAAAATAAAAATAATGGCTCATCACACTATTGCAAGTGTTCCCAACATTTTTTGGGAAATTTGGGTGTACATCTGTGTAAAGCTGTCATTCGTTTGTGACACGTTTGGCATGAGTTTTAGTCCTTAGTGATTCGTGGGGGTTCTCAGAGGTGCACTGGGGTGTAGGAAAAATGTTAAACATAATGATCAATAACATATTCATTTGCTGGGCATTGGTCTTATACCATTACATCAGGAGTTCGCTAAGAAACCAATTTGTCCCAAGAATCGCGACTTCGTCAAATTTTGAGAATACAATTTAATACGGTAAGCAGAAGTTTGCTCTGTTCACTATGTGACAGGCGTTTTAACAATAGAGAAACCAATGAGCAATTATTCCTTTAAATCAAAGTGTTTAAGCATGTCTGGACTTTGCCAAATTTAGAGGGAAAAAAAATCAGTACACTAGGCACAAGTTAGCTCTATTCGTAGGATTTGAAACTTTGCATGGTGGAAATACGATATATAAAAGGTTTGTGGTAACACCATGTAATGACTATATCTAAATATCTAATGAGTTGGGGTGGTTCTGAAAAGAACCGTTGGTTTCAAAACGTTTAAGGAAGGCTAGGTTATTTATGAGTTTAGAACCTCGTAGCGTCGTAGCTATATTCACTATGTGGCAGAGAAAAAAATGGTGATCCGAAAAAATATAACGAGAAACTAAGGAACAACTATTCTCTGAAGTATAAGCTTACCAGGAACAACCCGTACAAAGCCCTGATGTTGTTGCTATTAAGCTTGACTGCCTGAGCAAAATACTTCCTTGCAATCTCCATAGATTCAACACCTCCCTGAGTGTAGCGGATCTGTACACAAGTAACAGAGGAAAACAAAACTGTTTAGTCCACAAGGGCATCTCAAAGCACTTCCACATTATTATCCCTGGTCACTGGGCTTTAAACCATTCTTTAAACCATCTCAGCTGACAGCTCCCTAGGGAGTATACAGCCTGTGCTGCCAAATATGTAGCGCTCTAAGCTAATCAATCACAAGAACCATCTCTGCCCTCACAGGTACCCATTTACCCCTGAGTGGAGAGAAGCTTATGGTTAAGTGTCTTGTTCAAGGACACAAGTGTCATGACCGGGATGTCGAACCCACAATCTGCTGAACAGAAACAACAAAGCTCGAGTTTGATGTTCTTACCCGCTCAGCCACGACACCCAACAAGGCAATTCAAATGCATCCAGTGCCAAGCAATCTCAAAAATTAAAAAGGCATTCAAATTTTCTTTGTTCACATAGTTTTCCTAAGACACTCCACAACATAATTATTTGCATTCCCTCAAGGTGATCCCCTGGCTGCTGCTTCCCGTGTTGTATGGTAAACTTGGGTGTGATCCATGGCTACACGGCAGTAACAGGTTGAATGGCTTCTGATTGGCAATTTCAAACAAAGATATTGACAAAATAGGGCGCCCGCCAACAAGGGACTGGATAGCTCAGCTGGTTGTGCACCAACATGTTATTGCAGAGGTCGCAAGGTTCGCTCTAGTCAATCTTTCTTTGTTCAACCCCCAAGCCTTTTAACTAAAACTCTGCTAGAAAACTTACTACTGGTTTTCGAGTCATGGGGTCTTGCCTTTTTCAATTGAATAATAACGGGCAACCTCATTGTGTAAAATCTTTATGAGCTCTGCAGAGTGTAGAATTTTGGGTATTGACCCATTTCACCTGACGTCATCATCAGAAAAATCTTGAATGCGCCATACTGGTGGGCAATTTCACTGTGCGTTTTCATTAACTCTTTGCCGTGCGTTTATGCAGTGAAGTGTGCATTTTAGGCGCCGCGGCGTTAATACACGTAAACCTTACTGCCAACCAACATGGTGAGCGTTGCATCAGTCGTCGTGTGTGACGCGCGTGCAAGGGGTCAACTGAGTTACCTAAAAATGCCACTCGCGGCTATGAGTATGAGTAGGTATGCACATTCAAACCAGGAACCTATAACAAAAAGAGGACAATAGAGTCCAGGGTTCAGAAGAAGTCCACAGTTGGGAAAACGTGTACAAAACCAATGGGAGCTGTTGCAATAAAGTATAAGCATAAGACAAGAGGGGCGATAGGAGGTCCGCGGTTGCAGGCGTATACAAGCTTGAATGATTTTGTATGATTCGAGTAACTTTACCTCTGCATATCTTTGATGGTATAGATGATTGTGTGGATTGGACATGATTAACTCCTCAAAACAAAATGCTGCTTTGCCGTAACTGCAGGGAAAGTAATACAACACAATTATTATTATTATTATTTTATTTGCCATAACAGTACAAAATGAAATACATTGACAATATAACCCCGAGATGGGCAGGGGACAACAAAAGCAAATACATACTGTGATCCGTAGATCTGTTGCCCCACATCTTGCAATCTTGGGTACACCATAACATTAGTATAAATTTAACATAGTATGGTACACAAAGCAATAATAAAAGCAGATAATTATAACACCATCATATAAAAACCTTAAACAATATTTGAAGTCCTATGAATATTTGAAGTCCTATGAATTAGAAGTATTTTTTGTTTTATTTGATAAAATATGCACTTACATGTATTAGCCTCAAATACAAGTTGGTTAAAAAACTTCAGGACATTTTATAGAATAGATGTTAATTGTGCAGAGATGTAATTACCATTCAATTGGGCCAGACATCTGCTTGAGTGATACTAAACATGTGGACTTTTTCTGGGAAAAGAACCGAGTAAACGTTGCCTAATAAAACACATCCTTGTAAGGGCAAAAACCAAGTAATAATTACAGACACAGGTACAAGGGTTATCTGAGGGTGCATTCGTTTAGCTTCCCTGGGTCTTCCCCAGTGCGTTTGAATAGTATTTGGCGTCATTCCAGGGGCTCACCCAGGTCAGCCCCCAGTGCCCTGCTTGTGGAGTGGGTCACTTGGGGGCTGGCCCCAGGTAAGCGACGTCACTACGAGAGCGGTTTGTGGTCGTCCGTTTAGCTCTCTTGTCAGGGGCTCACCCGAGTGAGCACTGCGGGGTAGACCCAGGAAAGCTAAACGAACACACCCACAAATTGTTTTATTCCACTGAATTATTTAACTATTGCAGATAGTAAAATGCTCATTCAACTTACTTTTGTTCCTGTATATACAAATCTGATAACTCTAGCCATGCTTCGTGGTCGGCCATAAAACTGCAAAAGATACATCAATCAGCCAAGTTAATCAATAATTATCAGTCGATCAATAAATAAATCAATCACTTGACTGCTAGGCTATTATAAATGGAAAGTACACATTTAGTTATGACCCTTGACAATTAATGGCAATAAAAATCATTGGTTGGAAGCTTACAGCAGTGGTTAAGCCATTGGACATTTTTGGTAAACAGTATTGTCCAAAGGCCCACACTTCGTGTATCACAACTTATACATAAAATAACAAACCTGTGAAAATTTAGGCTCAATCAGTCTTCGAAGTCGGGAGAAAATAACGGGAAAACCCACCCTTGTTTCCGCATTTTTCGTCGTGTCATGACATGTGTTTAAAATAAATCCGTCATTCTCGATAGCGAGAATTGATAATTGTTTTAGTGTTTTCTCAAAAAGGAAAGCATTTCATGGATTAATATTTCAAGAGAAGTCTTTCACCATTACCTTCTGTAAACCCTGTAAGTTATTTGTAAATCTGTGAACTTTGTTATTATTATTCTGTTCCGAAAGTGTTTAATGGCTTTAATACAAGTCATATTTTGTTTGTTTTCCCCTTTGCTGTAAAACTGTTCTCCAGTGCCATTGAGCCATTAATATCCAATTCTATCTCAAGGGGTATATTCAATTTTCCAAAAAACTTCACGATATTTACCCAACAATATATCCTCAGTTAAAATGTCCAATATCGTCCAGGGTTGGTTGATATTATGAAGCAGTTGGAGAAACATTTCACTTTAAAGTAATGTGATTATGTTAAAAGATAAAGGTTTTTATGCTCCAAAACTTGAATCTGATCAGATCTTAGTTTGACTGCTGACATCTACGTTTGTATATTTGTAAACAATTAAACAGTTCCAAATAAGGGAATAATTTGCCGTTTACTCACCTTTCTAGATATCTATTAAGCTCCTTGATAGCATCTCCTATTCTATCTTGAGCCTTCAAGATGGCTACAAGCCTTTTCCTAATCATCTAGTGGCCAAAAAAATACGCCATTAGTTTGAGTTTGTCACACTTAATAATAATAAGAATAATAATACCAAAACTTATATAGCGCATGCCTGCTTCTCGAACACGTTGTAGCCGCGTCCTTTGCAATTCAGCTCTAGCTGCGAGTAAGGACGATTAGCCCCCCAAATTATTATTATTATTATTACTATGTATGTCACACTGAAATGAGCACAGCACAGTGGGTTTTTTTACCTACAAGAAAGGATCTCATGCCTTAGAGCTCCGGCCCCCATGAATGGATGGACACAAACAACAAGAATCAAAGTTTGATAAAAATAAAACAAGACTAAGACCTTACTTTTGAAATTTGTGAATAATAACAAAAAACTATGGCCTGCCTGAGTGGTACAGGGAACGCCTGGTTACTGTCGTGGGGCTCCATGGAGCTCTGGCCCCCATGAAGGGAAGGGTATAAAGAGTGATAGTTTGAACCTTGGGATGGGGCAGAATTGATTACTTACTGCATTTGAGGGATCTTCTTTCAGTAGTTCATCGTAGACTAATTTAGCATCCTCAAATCTATAGCAGCAAAAATATGAACAACAAAACAATTACCAAAAGATTAAAAATAGGAACTGTGGTACAATACAATACAATACAATACAATACAATAATCTTTATAAGATCCCAAAAAGGGTAATTCAAATGCTCGCAGACAGTAAAAACATTGACACATTAAAAACATTAATAAACAGACAATGGCTACATACAATTGCAAGAAAAACCACTAAAAAGAGATAAGAAAAATACTGGAGACTGGGCGATAAATTTGTAGGTATCGTAAGTAAAATCTACCTTACAAGGTATAATCCATTTGGCAGTTTAGGAACAGTCAACTCGGATCAATGGTTCCTTTGTCTTAACATGATTGTATATTTGCTTATTTCCTCAACACCTCCAAA
Organism: Asterias rubens; assembly: GCF_902459465.1. Taxonomy (NCBI): domain Eukaryota; kingdom Metazoa; phylum Echinodermata; class Asteroidea; order Forcipulatida; family Asteriidae; genus Asterias; species Asterias rubens. The sequence continues at coordinate 10,859,010 of NC_047077.1, forward strand.
AATGGAGAAGATAAAAAGATAAAAGTACATCAAATTTACAGTAAAAGGGACATATATACGTAATACAAGAAATAGGATAACCCTGACACTCTCGGACGATCCCTCGACCGTGTATAAACTGTGAGATAGATTGTCTTTTTAATTTTTGTTGTATGCAAGGTCTTTGAATGTTTGAAAAAGCATAATCTGGTCCAGCCAAAGTTGAGCCCTGTCATCTCGGCAGGGCTTCCAACATTTGCATCTTGCAATCAGGGAGATTTTTAGAATTACAATCAGCATAAAAGGGAAACAAGTTTCCATAATCAGGGAGTTTATCCCATTTTTATTTTATAGAATGTGGAAAGGTTGGTTTAGTTTCAGGGGAACTCTCTGCAGAAGCAGGAGAGTCGGCGGCTCTTACTGACTAATCTCTTATCAACATGATCAATAACAAAAAAACCCGAAACCAGGAGAGAAAACTTGTCCTCTTACTTACCTTCCTTGAGCCTCAAGTTTCATCCCTTGTAATCTCTTAACCCTCTTGCTCTGTGGGAATTTAGTTTTTAATGCTTCGATGCATCCAACTGCTTCTTCTATGTCACCGACATCCAATGCTGCTATACAGACTTGTTCATAAACAGCCCACACTAAAAAAAACCAGCAAAGTAATAATAACAGCATTTATAAAACGTGATATATCCAATAAATTGCTCAAAGGTGCTGTTCAGAAAAAGGAAAGAACACACACAATTGAAAGCTAAACATTGGCTAAAAAAAAAAAGTCTGAATGGGAACACCACTACTAGACTGGGCCCCTGTCTTAATGGGAACACCACTACTAGACTGGGCCCCTGTCTTAATGGGAACACCACTACTAGACTGGGCCCCTGTCTTAATGGGAACACCACTACTAGACTGGGCTCCTGTCTTAATGGGAACACCACTACTAGACTGGGCCCCTGTCTTAATGGGAACACCACTACTAGACTGGGCCCCTGTCTTAATGGGAACACCACTACTAGACTGGGCCCCTGTCTTAATGGGAACACCACTACTAGACTGGGCCCCCGTCTTAATGGGAACACCACTACTAGACTGGGCCCATGTCTTAATGGGAACACCACTACTAGACTGGGCCCCTGTCTTAATGGGAACACCACTACTAGACTGGGCCCCTGTCTTAATGGGAACACCACTACTAGACTGGGCCCCTGTCTTAATGGGAACACCACTACTAGACTGGGCCCCTGTCTGAATGGGAACACCGTACTAGACTGGGCCCCTGTCTTTATCCGCAAGGATGACGACAGGTACCTGCTACTCAGATGCAGTGATTCCATTGGATACAATGATATCATTGGATAAATGCACAGTGACATGAGCTTTCCATAGATGCCCAGGGCTGTATGCTTCGTTTTTGAACGGGCGAGGGCACCAAGGCAATTTCTTTTTGGCAAAGGGCACCCTATGAGGAAATTGTAAATTTCTACTGCAGCATTTCAAGGGCACCAAGGCAAAGACAAGGGGCAACGGAGGCAATCACCTCCGTTGCCACCGTGAAGTATCAGGCCTGGATGCCCAAACAGTACACTCCTATCACGTTCTATCGAATTAGACTGTGTCTCTATGTGAAATGACTGTACTGTGCAGTGTTGGTCAATGGTGAATGTACACGCCGACTGGAGGCTGGTCTCTGGCGATTCACAAGCCTCCAAGTGTGATGTCTGATGTTCAGGCTAGGCTATAAACAGGATCATCAAAACCATAGAGTTATAATATAAGAACTAGAGGGCGCACTGGCCTATATACGCGCTCCGGCATGCGCGCAGGCGGCCATTTTCTAAGTTGACAAAACTGGCATCTCACAGCGTGTGTTTGTGCGGCCATTTTGTAAGTTGAACAAACAGCATCGCATGAGCGTTCAATAAAAAAAACCTCAAACGTGTATTTCATATTCAATGCGCGTGCAAAATGACGCGCTTGTCATCTTGCGGTCCCGGGGCGTTTGTTCACGAAGCATCACTTGTGCGCCCTCTAGTTCTTATATATAACTCTATGTCAAAACACATAGTAATGATTATGGTCCCCAGAGGGCGCTCTTAGATTACTCAGCAAATACAATTTTTTTGTTATATATACAAAATGTTATCCCACCTTCATCACCAAGTTTCTTGTGATTTAAAAGAACGTATTCTCCTAGCTCCAAAGTTTCTGCACTTTGTCTTGCATTCTCCTCTCTCCATTTCTTCAGCTGTTCCCTCGCTTCTGCAATGAAACATAATAATCGTTAGAGGCAAGTACAGTGTACATAAGCAACCCTTGAAGTTATCGCACCCTCACTATAAAATCACTGTTGTCGTCGTTATTTTATTGTTAAAAATTTCGTCCTTTTTCATTTTGTTATATTTATTAACTAAAATGTATGGCCGTTTGTTTTTTATAGATGATTTGTTACTGTCTGGTTAGCCCTGTGCAGTCAAGATAATGGTGACCAAGAATTCATGCGTCTTGCATCATGCGTTTTGTACGTGAATGTGTATGCGTACGCACGGCAACCAGACAGAGAAAATGATCAAAACGGGAATCATTTAACGTTAGGAGCTGCAATATTTCACTAAAATTACGGACTTGTGAGGAATATATGAGGACCAAAACCCACCGCAGAAAAATTTATGCCGCCATAGAATGTGATTTCTGTTGAAATTAGTGGCTTGTTGCAGGTAAGATTTGAGTTATGAAGCTTTGAAAATTTTCCGCCCCAAAAACGGGCCTCAATAGTTAGGACTCTGTATCTGTGTACAGAGGAAGAGTCCTATATAATACTATTAATAGGGCTACTAGTACTGTCTGGTCTGCCTTTGAAAGTGTAGGTAATTAACACACAAAAAATGTATTAATTACACTGATTCCTGAAAATATGTTTAGTTTTACACTTCAATCAAGGAAGTAGACTGTTTTTGTCTTTTTATTTGGTGCAAGTTTGTTCTTACTATTTTGTTTTGATTTGATTTTTATATCAAGAAAAATTAAAACTTAATTTAAATATTATATTTTTAACTTTAAATTAACTTGTCTTTTTAATTGATTTTTATTTTAAGAAAACAAAAACAAACAAAAATCATGCAAACAACAATAAGTTAATTAAATAATAACACTTTGTTAATACTGAAAATTAAATACTGAAATTGGAAATAACCACCAAGTTTTTGAGGCCCTGCTCAACTCAACGTTTATATTATTTTTTTTTACTATTTTATTTTTAATTAAAAATGCATATTTTTTATTTATTTTTGGCCATTGTCAAATTCAACTTTGCTTCTTTCCTACCCTATGTGCATGGCCCAACAAAGAACATCGAGTGAACCTTTGTTTTTGCGTTCCTCCTCGCAAAAGGCTGTGTATACTATATTGTATTATGAATTACGATGGGTAGCATATTCCCATTACAATCCACCGTATCATTCAATGACTGGCAAATTTATTGCATTGCAGCAGAACGCACGGTGTGTGTATGCGCGATGCGGGTCGTAAACCTGTGCGCTAAACAAATGAAGCAACGTGAACCAACACGTTCGCGTTTTTCAAAATGTGTTTGTGTACCGACAAAAGCAAACTTTATCAAAATAAACCATTGTATATTAACAGTAATACCTGCTTGCAACATTAAATCAACATTTTATTCAACAAAATTCAATTAAATCCAAATTACAGGCAAAAACTTATAAGAGAATTCTTACCATCCCACGAAATGCAAGTCGCCATTTTGTTTTCCAAGCATTGTGGGATCGTTTTTATTCGCGCATGCGTATGTAGAGGCAAGTTTCCATGGAACCTGCCCGACAACAACTTTTTACCACGAACTTCGCTCGGACTTTTTACTGATTTTGCCCCGTATAAATTGCACATTTCAGCTGTGTTCACACCGATTACTATATTTAATAATGATTCCTCCAAATGCTTCTCTTGTCAGATATGACACTCCCGTCCTCGTCAGTCGAAATACGGACAAGAAAACACCAAGGGTAAGTTATTTTTTTTAGATAAACAATTTGTCTGACTATTTTTTTAAGATTTTCAGTTCTGTAGTCAACTCGACCTTCACAAAACAATTTACTTGACAAGAGAGGAATAATTGGGTACTTTTGTCAAACTTGCTTAATTTGATTGATTCTTGCATGATTAATGTACAACTCTACAAGTTTACTGAATTATAATTATATTGCATTATATTCAAATGAGCCTAATTTTTAGCATTTTCAGTAGGAGCCTAAACATTATTATTATTTTTTTTTTTCTGATTGTTAATTTTATTTTTATCATTGAATTTGATTAGCTTGCCATTGCAAATTGAAATTGGGAAAAGTTTCCGTATGGCGCCACCACTTTTTCATTCGAAATAAAATAATATAGTATCTAATTTACCTAATTGATATATCCCTTTTTGTAAAAATTAGTGAAAAAGTGGTGGCGCCATACGGAAAGTTATCCTGAAATTGAATAATCAGGGCCCAATTTCATAGCGCTGCTTAGCGACCAATTTCTTTTAGTAAAAATTTTAGTAAAAACGAGAAAGCATGCTAACCATCTGGTGCTTACCGCACGAAAATAAATGACATTTGTTTACAATGCAAATCCATGAACATGATAAAACATGCGATATGGCCGCCCAATTTTTCTGCTAACCTGTGAAATAGGCCAAAGCTTAAGCAAATTTTTCTGCTACAGTAAGCTCGCAAATTTGCTTACCGTACATCAGGTACGTAAAGCAGCGCTATGCAATTGGGCCCTGGTATGCCATCACTTCACAGGAAAGGTTTCCGTATCCTGCCACCAGATGAGCAAAAAAGAATCTCATTTGACACTACTGACAAACTGTCATTTGAGTTAATTCATTTATTTCATAACATTTTAACAAATGAAAAAGTGGTGGCAGGATACTACAGAAATTTCTCTTTAACACAGTTTTAAGTTTAACAGGGCGCATATGAGATGGTTTTTTTCAAATGCTGTGTTCAAAATCAAAAGTTTAACTCACACACATGTCCAGATGCGTGTATGAAGTTTGAATTCAAAATGCATTTGAAAAGCATATTCCCCATAAGGATGGCACAATGGAAGAAGCATTAAATTGTGAAGGGGTTTTGATTGCCACCATCGCTATTGGAATTCTGCATCTGTCAAATACTGTACAAACACCTGGTGTGGCTATCCCCCGTACTTCCATGGCATAATAACAAAGAGTGGCCTCACCCCAGTTTTCTTAACACTTTTGTAAATCAGCGATGGCAGAAAATTAAAGGGATAAAACAAAAATCTTGAAGTACCCAGTTAAAAATTCCATAAACACCAGGGGCCGATTTCACGAAACTTTACGCAACTGCGTAAGTCCACTTGCGCAACGTTTATGGCGTAAGTTGCGCCATAAACGTCTAGAATTAAACTTTGATAGGTCAGAACTCAGGGCCATTTTTTATTTTGCAAAAAGAGCACTTCTGAGGCCTCTGTGTAAATTTGGTGCACGATTCGAGAGCACAATTTATGAAAATATTTCAAGTTATATAGGATTCAGCAGTCAAAACTTGACTATCCTAATAATACTGTAACGATTCCGGGGTGGGGTATGGTTCTTATTACTTTAACCAAGCCGCCACTCTGGAACCTAAAGCCACAGGGGAAGGATGAAACATATGGGGGATTGTCCTTAAACTCCACTAATGAAATAAATCAACTGTTTCAAACAGAGGGTTGACATTAACCGCACGGAACTACACAAAGTGTGTATTTTATTCAATCATGTTCAATCACAAAATGTACATAGCGCCCTCTCTTGATTTAAACGGTATTAACTTAAGGTAAACTGCAATCAATCAGTCCGCTGGTTCGTTCGCATGCAGCAGTACATGGTAGCGTGGCTGCTCGTGTTGTAGTAATTATCTAATGAGATTCTAATGAGTAGCATCATTTGCGTGTGTGTGTTCTTGAATGGTCTTGAGTTCTTGAGGTCATGAATGGTCTCGAGTTCTTGAGTTCTTGAGGTCTTGAGTGGCGATCTCAAATCTGGAAGCGACTGAGCCCCCAGCTCTGGTTTTCATCCCCTTTTAAAGCCTAGCAGAAGTACGTGCTGCACGCAGCTTGCCTAAGCCAGTTAACTGATTGGTTAATTTATAAGCGTTAACCAGACAATGTAAACACATTTGGTAGCGTGCGCGTTTACAGTTTGTAAGCGTGCGCGTAAAGCGTACGCCTACGCACAGCCAATACGCACAACCAAATGTGTGAACACTTAATTTAGCTGAAGTTAAACTTACAATAATGGTAAATTAGCAAGACATTATAAATAAAGAGATATAATTTAAGTTGTCTCAACAACTCTATATTTAATCCTAAAACGCAAGGCAGTTTTCGCCACAATACCATCAGTTTTATTTACTCATAATAACCACTGCAAGTTTATAAGCCCACCTTTGATGTTATTATTAATTTTTTTATTTCAACCTACAGGCGAGGGCTTTGAGGACTAGCCCACAGCCTCCCACCAATGCTGGTCCCGTACCAAACCCACCACCAAAGGGGGGAAGCAAACTGCCCCCAGTTGAGGCTCAGAAGGCACAACAGACAGACGAGATTCTAAACTCCATCTTGCCACCAAGGTTTGAACATTCTATTCTGGTTGATCCTATGTATTAAGCACTTATAATGTTTAAAGGATTTGAGTACTTTTTCAAAATGTCCATAGATTAACATTAAACTGGGTTTGAAGATAATGATAGTGGAAAGCTTCCCTTCAAATATTACTTACTGAGGTGCTGTAGTTTTTGAGAAATGAGTAAAACAATGTCATGAAAATACATTTTGTAAATGATTAAAATAATTTTCGTCTCATGAGACGAAAATTATTTTCATGACCCTTTTTTACTCATTTCTCAAAAACTACAGCACCTCAGCAAGCAATATTTTCAGGGAAGCTTTCTACTATCATTATCTATAAACTGTGTAAGTTTTGTGTAAATCTGTTGACATTGTGTTTTTTGTCCTACAAAAAGTACATAGACCCTTTAATACTGGATTTGTTGTGTGCATTGGGCTATCAATACACAGACAGGTCGTGGGTTCAGATCCCACCTGAGTGATTTGGCTGGGTTTTTTTTTCTCCCAGAACTCCGAAAATCACCGAGTGTTACAATTGCTCAATAAGTTAACCCTTTGCTGCACTTGTATTAGTTTTATTTTTAATTAAAAAAACACGTCCATCCATGTTTTTCTTGAAATTTTTCATAATCAACACTAAACAACCAAATGAGGGTGATAGAGGTGTTTTAGTTTTTAAGTTATGGCTGTTTTTAAAAGTACATTTTGAACGTATTTTGGTGGTCTCTAGCGACCGCCTTGTGCACCTAGTAGTTAATACACATTGCTGTAAGGTTAAAACCAAGTTATACAATTTTTGTTTAAACAGTGCATGTTCTTATTGACCCCTTGCACAGTATCAACCTATTCCACCATTTTTGGAGTGAATTCCGTGTTCATTTTGACTCCCAAAAAGGTGGGTTGGCGTAGTGGTATATGTTCCACCTCTATGACCCTGGTTTGAATCACGCTGGAAGCACTTTGTGGATTGGGTTTTGAGTTCCTACCTGCTGCGTGGGTTTTCCCTGGAATAATTCTCTTTGGTTTTCCTACAACATCTAAATCTGAACTTCCTTCTACGCGTCTCTCCTCTCGGCTCTTGGCCATACAGTGATTTTAAGTTTGCTTTTCTGAAAGTCTTTTTCTTCACAATCAGAGTTAATGAAATGAAATAATTGAAATATTTGCTTTTATAAATAGAGAATGGACAGAGAATGGTCAGCTGTGGGTGCAGCAGGTGTCCAGTACTCCGGCCACCAGACTGGACGTTGTGAACCTCCAGGAGCAGCTTGATACCAGACTGCAACAGAGACAAGCAAGAGAGACTGGGATCTGTCCAGTACGCAGAGAGCTGTACTCACAGTGTTTTGGTAAGTCTCACCTAATCGGTGTGTTCTCCTGCCCAACCGGCTCAACTGCCACCAAATACCACTGGGGATTGTGGGGTCTAAAGTCCAGTTCATTCTTGTAAATGCAAATGCGAAGTGAACTTTTATGTCACATGGCTGTTTTCCAGCAATTGTTTCGCAGGAGTTGAACATAGTTCAATTGTTGCAAACTATTCGCAAGAAGTATGAACTGGGCTTCAGTCCACTGTACACAATCCACTATCGGTGCAATCTTCCTTCCCAACTGGCTCATGTGCCACAAAAAAAACATCAGCAGGGCCCAATTGATAAGACTGCAAGGACAACAAATTGCCTGCAAAATACCGGCTTAGCAGAAAAACATGTAGGTCACCAAACAAAATTTTAGTTTGCACTTTTAGCAGCGTGTTCTTTGCTGGAAGGTTTTGTAACTAGATGAAATTACGGAAAGTATTATGAGCTTGGCTGCTTCGCCTGCTTGTATATAAACAAAAAGGGGGCAATACTTGTGCCAAAAAAAAAAAAATTATACAGTACTTAACTTGTAGGAATAAACTAATAGTAATACAATGTAGGCTTGTAGCTGTAGTGTGCCTATGCTGTGTACTACTGCCAAATGGCACACCACAGCAACAAGAGTCTTTGGAAAAGTAATGTGAAATAAGAGTCTAATGGATAATAAAAGTTGGTTGTAAAAGTGATAACTGTTTAAGGGATAATATATGTATACAACGGGTAGGTTGGTTTGCTGTGCTTGCTCAGTGGTAAATACGAAGTGTCAAGCTTTATATACCCGTGGGGTTGAAGAAACGCACATGGCGTGACGTAATGAAAATAATGTTTGAGGGCCTCCTGGGCTTGTTTTACGGGCAAATGAAAATACTGTAAGGGCTGCTACACACTGTTGTATAACTAGTGTCCAACGATATTTTAACTTAGCTTAGTTCTTACAAAACAATCTACACGGCAAAATAATTGTTGTTCCTGCAAACCAGGGCTCAATTACAGAATTAGGTAATTCCACGCTTACGTCATTGCAGCCTTATATCATTCAAACCAGTGGCCAATTTCATAGCACTGCTTTTAAAACAGTGAGCAAATTTTTGACCTAACTCTTAGCAGAAAAAAACTACTTTAAAGGCATTGGACACTATTGGTAATTACTCAAAATAATTATTAGCATAAAACCTTACTTGGTAACGAGTAATGGGGAGAGGTTGATAGTATAAAACATTGTGAGAAACGGCTCCCTCTGAAGTGATGCAGTTTTCGAGAAATAATTAATTTTCCACGAATTTGATTTTGAGACCTCAGATTTAGAATTTGAGGTCTCTCAAAATCAAGCATCTGAAAGCGCACAAATTCGTGTGACAAGGGTGTTTTTTCTTTCATTATTATCTCGCAACTTCGACGACCAATTGAGCTCAAACGTTCACAGGTTTGTTATTTTGTGCATACATATGTTGAGATACACCAAGTGAGAAGACTGGTCTTTGACAATTACTAATAGTGTTCAGTGTCTTTAAAAGTCTTGGAAGTGTAATTCACAAAGCATATTACACAGGTTAGCAAGAAAAGGTGGCCAGGTCGAGCATTATGGATTTGCATTGTTACATCATTCAGGGTGGCACGGTTGGCTTGTGCGTAAAGCGCTCGCCTCTCACCAAGGTGACCCCGGTTCGATTCCCGGTCGGGGCCATATGTGAGTTGAGTTGTGCGTTGGTTCTCTGCTGTGCCACGAGGGTTTTCCAGACTATCCGGTTTTCCTCCCTCAGGAAAAAATCAAACACTTTCGATCTTGGCTGTGCTCCGTGGTCATAATGGGTTGATGTGGCTGGCAGCTGAATGCGCCCTTGCATGCCTGCTTCTCAAACACGTTGTAGCCGCGTCCTTCGCAATTCAGCTCTTAGCTGCGAGTAAGGACGATTAGCCCCCCACACTTTAGGAAAAGAAAAAAAATGACAGACTTACATATAACTTACAGGGTTTACAGAAGGTAATGGTGAAAGAATTCTCTTTTGAAATATTATTCCCTGAAATGCTTAACTTTTTAAGAAAACATTAAAACAATATCATTTCTCGATATCGAGATTTACGGATTTATATTAAACACATTTCATGACACGGCGAAACGTGAGGAAACAAGGTTTGTTAATATTTTAAGTTGTGATACACGAAGTGTGGGCCTTGGACAATACTGTTTACCGAAAGTGTCCAATGGCTTTAAGAAGAGATTTAAATTTGATGGCATATTAAACAAGACATGTATGACATAAAACTCATGCAGTGATCACAAAAATAGCGGATAAACAGCTCTATGAAACATACCCCAGATGTAATCAGTCGTGAACCGTTTTTAAATAAAAAGGTTTCACCTTGCAATTTGAAGAGCAGTCTTGAACGCTTGAGGAGATAAGGGATAGGAATAAGGTTGTTTTTTAATGCAATTTAATTCGGTTTGTCTATTTCTTATTTGGTTTGTCGTTTCTTTGCTGGATGTTTTTGCTATGGATATAGAAAACACCCAAATTGATTTTCGAGAACATTTTAAACCTTCAAACCATTCAGCATGAATTTTACTAATTGCGCTTGCTGTAAACAATATGCCGCAATGCATCTAGGGAATTAATTGTGACAAGTGTTGAAGTTCCAACAATTTGAGGTGCAACAAATCGAGTAGTAGACCGATCCATTAAGCTCCGCCCCATTGCGTATTGACCAATCACAACGCAATGAAGGTCCGACAAAATAAGTCTGACATGCGTGCGCGTATGGTTGGCGCGCGCGGCAGAGTTGTGCAGAAAGGCATTGGAGAGGCTCACATGTTCTTGCTCACACGTGCATCATGGACGGAGCCTAATGGATCGGTCTATTGCACTAGTAGCCTGGGTTGATTTCACAAAGAGTAAAGACTAGTCCTAACTTTATAGGACTAGTTCTAGAAGATATTAAAAACGTATGGCTAGCTAGTCCTAAGTTCGGACAAGGATCTTGTTCTAACTCAAGATAAGAATAGTCTTAACTCTTTGTGATATCCATCCGAGGGGTAGATTTGGGGCGAATTTCACCTGGAGTTAAGACTATTCTTATCTTGAGTTAGGACAAGTTACTCGTCCTAACTTGGGACTACATGTATAGCCATACGTTTTTAATATTTCCTAGTCCTAACTCTTTGTGAAATTGGGCCTAGTTTACAGTGCATCCTTTCACGGCATTAACACAAATATTGCATCCTGCGGGACATCCGCTACTAACTCAGCTCAGATCTCATACAATAACAAAAATCCGACCTTGAGGTGGTTTGATTGAAGAGCAATTCAAGGCTTAATAACTTGGAGCAACGCAAATAGGATTAATCTATTGTGTATCACTGAGAAGTGATAGCGTTCTGGGTTAAAATGATCAAGTCTCGGACTTGGGTAATTTTTATTGCTTTTGTTCTGAAAAATATCTATGTCATGGATACCTTGGGGAAATTATCTGTGTTAAAACGACAGACATTAAAACTGTAAGCTTAAATTTTTTAGAATTGTGAAAAATATTACTATGTACATAGTTAAAGGGAAGGTACACAGTTGGTAATTACTCAAAACAAATATTAACGTAAAAGCTGACTTGGTAACGAGCATTGAAGAGCTGTTGATAGTATAAAACATTAAGTGAAACGACTCCCTCTGAAGTAACGTAGTTTTTGAGAAAGAGGTAATTTCTCACTAAAATAATAAAAGACTTCTAGCTAGAAGTCTTTTATTCTTATCTGAAAGCACACAAATTCATCCAACAAGGGTGTTTTTTCTTTTACCACTTTCTCACAACTTCGATGACCAATTGAGCCCAAATTTTCACAGGCTTGTTATTTTATGGTTATGATGGGATACATCACGTGATAAGACTGGTCTTTGACAATTACCAAACGTGTACTTTCCCTTTGAGGTTTTTTCGGTGTTTTTTTTCCTTTTTATTTTTAATTTTTTTTTTATGAATAGGTCCACCCCTGTTATGCCTTTGGCGAAAGTGTGTGCCAATTAACTTGGAATTTGGTTTTATTCCTTCCTTTGATCGATCTAGAAGGCTATGACTTGGCCAACTCAAAGTAATTTGTCCTCGGTACCGGTAATAAAAAAGACAAATTTAATTTGAAATGTTTTTCTCTGGCATTTCAGTTATAATCTCTGCTATTCCTAATGGAGGTAATAAAATCAATTTCAAAGGATTTCAAATCGGTCCTGTGTGGATCCATTTAAATGAGGGGAGGCTTTATAGGCTTCATTAGAAAAGCTCATTCTAGGATTTGGGATTGGGTGGGGGGTACAAATGTATGGCAAGGCTTTGCGATCATGACCATTCAATTTACTTACTCACTCTGCGGATTAAAGCCATTGGACATTTTCTTAACAGAAAACAAAATAAAAGTTCACAGATTTACAGAAGGTAATGGTGAAAGACTTGAAATATTATTCCATCAAATGCTTTACTTTTTGAGAAAACATTAAAACAAATATCAATTCTCGATATCGAGAATAACAGATTTATTTTAAACACATGTCATGACACCGCGAAACGTGCGGAAACAAGGGTGGGTTTTCCCGTTATTTTCTCCCAACTCCGATGACCCATTGAACCTAAATTTTCACAGGTTTTTAATTTTATATACAAGTTGTGTTACACGAAGTGTGGGCCTTTGGACAATACTGTTTACCGAAAGTGTCCAATGGCTTTAAAAGCAAGTTATATCATGTAGGCCTAGTACATCATGTAATGTGTTTTATCTCTGTATTCCTGTAATGTACATAGTCAGTGAGGTGTTTTTTTGTTATACTTAATGGAGGCAACAAAGGCAATTGCCTCCGTTGCCCCAGGCCATTGCCTTGGTGCCCTTGAAATCAGTCAAGTAGAAATGCTCTGCCAGTAGAAATTTAGAATTTCCTCATGGGGTTCCCGTTACCAAAGAGAAAATGCTTTGGTGCCCTTGCCCTTACAAAAAAAAGGAAGCATACGGGGCTGCAAAGGTTGGTATTAAGCAGTTTGCAACAGCTAATTCAGTTTTTATCCATATGAAAATATTACTCTCTATGAAAATTTAAAAAAACATATTTATATAAATGATTTGAGTTAGGTTTTAATATTTTGAACTTTGTTTTTACACTGTCCTTCCCCCTAAAAAGTCTGCAGTGAATAATTTTTTCAGTTGGCCAGGTTTGTGTTTCCTTAACGGAACGTTACAGAATTGGTAAGAAACAAAAGTTGTGATCACAGATTTACATAAAACGTACACGGTTTAACGATGATGAAAGTAGAAAACATCCCTTGAAATATTTCTTTCTGGAATGTCATATTTGATGAGAAATAAATAATCTAACTTCGCGTTTGGAGTTTATCGCTCAGTGAGCAATTTATTCATTTTCATTTTGGCATCGATGCAATGCAAAATTTGTAATCTTTTTTCCACCATTCTCTCGTGACCCAGATAGCCGATCGTTCTCAAACTTCTACAGGTTTGTCAGTGTATGTATGGTGGATTACACAAAGTGCTCACATTGTCAGCAACTGTTTTGTTAGTAAAAAAAAAACAATTTTGTAATGTTCCTTTAAAATTGCACATCTCGATTTCGTAAAAGATTCCCTCTGATGGAAATATCATTCATTGTGATTGTGTGCAAACTTTCCTTCTTTGAACAAGGCAATTTCCCAACATTGATCTATATGTGTACAATGGAACAATTATACCTTATGCATTTTTGCATGAGTTGGTTATTATTTGTCAAGGTCTAAATAATCAGTCTAAAAGCTTTCTTAAAATTCTTTGGCAGTGTCAAATAGAAATGGACGCATTGCATATTGTATCTCCAAGCATGGTCGTCTTAAATTTAGATTTTAGTTAAGACTTTTTATTTATTTACATTTTATTTTACTTTGTGGTTTGCAAGGGGCTTTTAAAATGATCATGGCAAGTAAAAAGCTTTGAGATTTTGTTTTGCTTGGGTTTTTTTTCTCTTTGTTTTTTTCTTGTGCCCTTGTGGTATAGAAAGGTCACATTTTCTAGTTTCCCCTCTTAAAATGAAACAATAAAAGCAGGGTATTCTTTTGGTAATTCTCAAATACTTGGTTTACCCTGCTGCACTTACTTGGTAAAGAGCAATGAGAGCTGTTGACAGTATAAAACATTGTGAGAAACCGCTCCCTCTGAAAGTAGTGTAGTTTTTGAGAAAGTAGTAATTTCTCAGGTCTCCAAATTCAAGGCTTTTGAAAGCACACAACTTGTTGCGACAAGGGTGATTTTTTTTTTTTTTTTTTTTTTTTCGCAACTTCTATGACCAATTGAGTTCAAATTTTCACAGGTTTGTTTATTTTATGCATATGTTGAGATACACTAAGTGTGAAGACTGGTCTTTGACAACTACCAAAGGTGTCCCAGTGCCTTTATCCTGTCTGTTCAATGGAACGATACTATAATTTTGAATTCCTCATCAGTGGGTTATTATTTGTCGAGGTCTAAATAATTGAACTAAAAGCTTTTTAAAAATACTTTGATTGTGGCCTGCAAGAACTTAAAGCCATTATACACTTTCGGTAAACAGTATTGTCCAAGTCCCACACTTCGTGTATCACAACTTATACACATGTATATAAAATAACAAACCTGTGAAAAGTTAGGCTCATCGGAGTCGGGAGAAAATAGCGGGAAAACCCACCCTTGTTTCCGCACGTTTCGCCGTGTCATGACATGTGTTTAGAATAAATCCGTAATTCTCGCTATCGAGAATTGAAAATTGTTTTAATGTTTTCTCAAAAAGTAAAGCATTTGATGGACTAATATTTCAGGAGAAGTCTTTCACCATTACCTTCTGAAACCCTGTAAATTATTTGTAAATCTGTTTACTTTTTTTCTTTTCTTCTCTCTACCGATTAGTGTATAAGGGCTTTAAAGGGTATATATACATTTTGTAATTACTCTTAAAATAAATGGCAATAAAAACTGCTTGTTAGAAGCCTACAGCAGCTCTTGATAGGATGAAGCATTTTGAGGAACATTTCACTTTGAACCAAAGGTTGTAACAGCGTGCTTCCCTAGAAAGGCAGTGGACACCATTGGTAACTACTGAAAATAATTATTAACATAACACCTTACTTGGTGACCAGTAATGGGGAGAGGTTGATCAGATAGTATAACACATTGTGAGAAACTGCTCCCTCTGAAGTAACATAGTTTTTGAGAAAGAAGTAATTTTCAACAAATTTGATTTTGAGACCTCAGATTTAGAATTTGCGGTCTCGAAATCAAGCATCTTAAAACACACAACTTCTTGTTACAAGGGTGTTTTTTTCTTTCAGTAATATCTCGCAACTTCGACGACCAATTGAGCTCAAATTTTCACATGGTTGTTATTTTATGCATATGAGCCCCACCAAGTGAGAAGACTGGTCTTTGACAAATACCAATAATGTACAGTTTTAAGGCTGTGCAATCTATAGGGCTATAAGCTCAGTTGGTTGAGAGCAGGCTTGTATGTAATCATCATCATCATCATGCTCCGAATCCATGATGGGGGACGTAGAGCCGCCCAACCAATGGGATCTGATGCAGATTGTCAAAGCTGCCTTGTGCAAGTAATTCAAAGGTTTTAAAGGTTCAAAATCTTGCTCTATAGTGAAGTTTTCTTCATTCAACCCCAAATCCTTTATTGTTTACATAGGATTAAAACAAATCAAACTAAATACATACTTTACATTACCTTAAATAATATTGCGCGCGAATGGCTTGCATTTACAAGCCAAATTAGAATTTATTCTGATTTTATTGCGGTTAAATTTTTTGATATATTTTTTATTATAATTATTAAAGTTTCTTAGAATTTTGTCCTCGGCACTCACAACTCATTCTGTTTGGTCGCCATTTTTTCTCTCTATCCAATCACAGATGAGCTGATCCGTCAGGTGACCATTGAGTGTGCCGAACGCGGCCTCCTGTTGCTGCGAGTACGTGACGAAATACGAATGACGGTTGCAGCGTACCAGACGCTTTACGAGAGCAGCGTGGCGTTCGGGATGCGCAAAGCCCTCCAGGCTGAGCAGGGCAAGTCTGACATGGAAAAAAAGGTAAAAAAGGCAAACCTTTTTTTTCACAAGAGTACTGTACAATTATAATACCCCATAAATAACAAGTACATTAAAGTTTAAAGGAATTGGGTACTTTTGTAACACAAAACAAATGCCCACAAATTTACATAATGATAGTGATAGTAGGAAACTTCCCTAAGAATAGTACTTACTGAGGTGCTGTAGTTTTTGAGAAATGAGTAAAACAAGTCACAAAATAATTTTCGTCGGGAAATTTGCAACTGGGATAAAGAATATGAAAGTTTGGTTTTACCCATATGCATCGATGTAGCATTGTATATTGTACTTACCCAAGCACTGTGAACAAAATCACAGGCATACTATTCGGGTTGGATTCGAACCCAAAACCTTGCTATTCTAGAGCATTGTCATACAATTTAGAACACCAACTAGTAAGCACTTTTAACTACATAGTTCTTATGTATAGCATATTTTACAATAACGTATCAATGTTTTACGTGGGCCTAATTTCATAAAGACTGTAAGCATAAAAACTTGCTAAGCACAGAAAGATCTTGCTTAACAGAACTGGTTACCAGCAACAATTTGATAAAGTTTACATTGTTGCCCCACTCATTTTTTTGCTCAACAGTTATTTTTGTCGGCCCCTGGTTATCGCGCCATAAACACTTCGTTAATCTTGCTCAGCTCCCTGGGGAGTATGTATACAGCCTCGGGCAGCCGTGGCGCTCCAAAGGCTTTCCATACACAATATCAACCTCTACCCTCGCATGTACCCATTTATACCCCTGGCTGAAGAAAATCGCATGTACCCATTTAGTATACCCTAGGTTTGTTGCTCAAAGACACGAGTGTTATGACCGGGGTTCGAACCCACACTCTGCTGATCAGAAACACCACAGCTTGAGTCAGGTGTTGCTATCGGCTCAGATTAATTCTGTACAGAAAAAAATGTTGAAAGATGTTTTAAAAGTTAATTTCTAATTTTAATCTCAGCTTGTTCGAGACGACAAGTTGTCGAAAGTGCTCAAAATGCTCATTAATTCTGTACTAAGAAACATGTGTGTTTTTAAAGCGACTAGTTGATTCTCAGCGTATTCGGACATTTTCAAAGTGCTCAGATTGACCTCAGACTGATCCACGACACGCCAATGTACAGTATGATCCTCCAACTTAAAATGTTTTTGTTTTCTTAGATTGTTGAGCTTGAGCAAGACAAGCGAGAACTAGAGAGACAGGTCAACGAACTGAAGGCCAAATGTGATGCTATCGAGAAGCGCGAGGCCGAACGACGTCAGGTTGAGGAGAAAAAACACACAGAGGAGATCCAGTTCCTGAAACGCACCAATCAGCAACTGAAGGTATTTGTAGTAAACCGGTCAAGACCAGTTGGAACCAGTTGGGACCGGTTATGGGCAGTTGCTTTAATGAGCTTGTTAAACAAGGCAATGTTTTTTTGCAGGCAGTGCTGCTTGAGGCAATAGCACTCTGGTAGCACAAGATACATTTTGTAATTTTCCCCAAAAATTTAAAGTTTAAACTGAGTCTATCGTCTTGACTTTAGCTATAAATTGTTTTATGTGATATGGCCATAAAAAAACTGTTGTTTTGTTTTCGTTTTAAGGAATTGTATTCTTGGTAGGATGACAGTTGAGAGAAAAACATTTCAAACATTCGAATTGTTTTTATTATTAGTTTTTATTATTTTTGTATAATTATTACAGGTTCAGTTAATACTACTACTTCTTCTTCATTTTTCTTCTTTTCTCTTCTTCTTCAAGTCACAGAAGAATGTTTAAATTAAAAACATCGTTCAGCGGTGCTATAATGAATGGGAAGTCATCCTGTCCAAGCAACCTTCAAAATTCTGGGGAAAAAATTCTTTCAACCCCAAATCGACCCACTTGTTTGGATAATTGAGTCATTTGACCACAGTTTGATTGAATTATTGCTCTTAGGTTTTGAAAAAATAAAATATGAAAGCGGTGACAGATTATTCACCATCTTTACTCAGGGACGCTAACGTGTTTTTGAATGGCCAACATTTGTTTGTACTACGGTTGCAAGACCTTTGCACACTCGTACTTTTGAGATTTATCATATTTTTAGCCTGAACCCCTAGGCATCATTGCTCCGTAGAGGCAAACTAAATGGATTTGTCTTTCTTGCATTGTCGTGGCAACTGTCAGTTCTAAATTGACATATTGTTTTACTTCAATTTATTTTAGTTGTAGATTCAACTTGAGGGTGTCACTACTCGTAACATTTTGTTATGAGTTAATTGCTGTCATTGTTGTTTTGTGTGTAGTGTAAAGCTGTAGTTTGCCTGCATTTATTTTGTTATAATTTTCATTTATGTAATTTGTTAAACAGTATTTTATTAATTCTGCAGCTTTTTCTATTTTTATGGTTGTATTTTTTAGTATTTTTAATATTAAAAAAAAAAAATAATTAATTTAGCCTACATGTATTTAAGGGAAATTTTTACGTTTGTTAATCACTCTTAAAATTAGTGGCAATCAAAACTTTTGGTTAGACGCCTGTAAGCCTTGTTGAGGTATGGCGGACACGATACTCGCGCGTCACACGCAGCGACTGATGCCACGCTCACCATGTTTGTGGTAATTAGGTTTGCGTGTAAACGCCGCGTCACCTAAAATGCGCACTTGACAGAATAACACACGTTCTATTTCTAGTGGTCAATACGCACACATTTTACCCAAACCTTATAGTGTTGTAGCATTGTGTCCGCCATACCTCAAAAAGGCCTATACAGCAGCTTGTGATAGTATGAAGTATTTTGAGAAACATTTCATTTCGAAGTAATTAATGTGGTTATGTAAAAACGATATCAGTTTTTATGGCCCAGAATATGAATAACAAAATTTGAATGGCTCAAAATTTGAATCCATGAAACGTTCCTATGAGTAACGTTTCTCTGATTGTGTGTTCTAATTACAATTATTCTTCCTATGGGCATTCTCACTCCGGAATTTTGATGATATAAAAAAACGGGACCACCTTTTGAAATGAAATTGTCGCGTGTTAGTTTTAAACATCTAAATTTGTATTAGGATTAAAACAATAAAAAGGTTCCAAAACCAAAGGTAGGCCTACATGTATTTGTTCCCCTTAAGGCTGTGCATTTCTTTTCTGAAATACATGTAATCCAAGCATAACTAAATGGATTTGATTTTTTCTTGCGCTGTCATCACAACTGTCAGTGCCAAATTGACACTTTCTCTTAAATTTATTTTTATTTTTAGACTCAACTTGAAGGCATCATTGCCCCTAAGAAATAAACTGAATGGAGCTGTCTTCTCTGCATCACCATGGCGCTTATCCACACCTGTCATCAGTGCCTGTTGTTGTTGTTCTCTGAGAGAGTAGAGACAGCACAAGTCCTCCCACCATCCTCACACTGTGTCTTCATTCTTATCTTGGTTGCTCTAGGACAATCAAGCTGTGCATCCGTCCACTATTGTCATTCAAATTTTATAGCTTGACATATAATAATTGTCAATGCATCATGGCACTATACAACCACACCCCACAGTGCCTATTGTTGTTGTTGTTGTTCTTTAAGAGTAGAGTGGTTTACAAGTCCTCCCACCATCACCACACTGTGTCTTAATCTTGGTTGCTCCTTGGGCAGTTAAGCATGTGCATCCATCCACTGTCGTCATTCAAGTTTTGCAACTTGACATAATTTCTTTTTTTTATGACACTTTTATTTTTTTATGAAATTTATTATGTTTCATATCAGTTAATAAGATAAATTGCTGTAAAATTTATCCACAGCTTTGATGCAATTAATTAACAGATCATACTCAATGCATTCCAGTATTACACCAACACGCTGCACATGTACAAATCAAGTTTTATTCATGGTTGGAAAGAGCGTACAACAAGCTTCATTTTGACATCTTACACACTTGCGTCAATTTTGGCTCTAAAGTTATGAAAAAATATTTTATGTCTTAATCTGAAAATGACCTCTATAATGGAGAAACAGCCTGTTTAAAAAAAAACACATAAGGACACTGAGTACACAAAGAAACAAAACAAAAGGGTCCTGTGGAAAACCTGTTTTTATTCATCTCTATTGAAAAAAGGTTCCCTATTCCAGCACTATAAACAAAAAGTCCTTCAGAGGCAAGACACAGCTTTTCACAAACATTTATTTCAACTTTTCTGTTCACCCTCCAAACACTCAGCAGCCCTCTTCTTGGAAGTGGGCTGTGCAACAAGCGACCCATTTTCATTAGTTGTAACTACTTCAGAAAACAACATCTATAATTTGATGGAGTGTAAGATTCTCTAAATGAAAGAAACAAACAAATTGCTTTTTTTTGTTGACATCACCCTGCATTTTCCTAGATCTCCTGTGTCTATTTCAGTTTTGCAGTATTTAATTCATTATTTATTCTAAAACTAGAATTTTACGGTAAATTGAATCCAGCAATCTGCAATAAAGCTTTTTTTTCTGGTTGGATTAATTCTTCATTTCCAAGCAGGATTTAGTCAAAGGTTGAACCTTAGAATACCTGGTTTTCTTTATGATGGATTTCCTCCAGAGATTTTGATCTAGGCCCACCTTGATTTTCCTTGGCTTTAATAGTCCGTCCAATCTACTTTGTTGATTGTAATTTACCTTCCAATTTTTAAACCATCTTACTTATTTAAACAATGAATGGCAGGAGTAAAAAAAACTTTTCAAACTTTGCACTTCAGACCGTTGTGTAAATGTATGTAAATTACATCATTTCTTCTTTGAATAGTATGTAAATTTTATGTAAATGACTTCATTCCATTTATGAATATTTAGTTTGTTTTTAAACATTTCAGTTTGTGTTCAAAGGCAATATATATATACCCTATGCATTAATAAATCTATCTGTTGCATTACAAGCAAAGGTATTTTGTAATGAGTTTCTCACCATGGTCAACTTTAAACCAAGGGTTTTTTTTTGCAAATCTGTGAACAGTTACAATGTCTGTTTATTCGAAATACTATGCACACACAAAAAGTAGCAATGCACAACAAAATTATGCTTAGCAGAATAAGGTCATGTGTACCAACTGTGATTGTTATACCTCGGTAACAAACTACGAAGTTTGATTGGTCGAGAACCAATCACGTGACGCGCAACAAAAACGCATGTTACATGGCTCGACTGGCCGGGTAACATGAAAAGTGATGTACACCGGTGTACATCACCTTGATCGTTCCCAGCGTTGGTCGATTTCCAGCGCCGTGTACGAAACAACCACGGGTTCGAGGGAATTGTTTCTTGTTCGTCTGCTATTAAACAATGAATAGTCCGTCGTAATAATGTTTGAAGATGACAACAGAACTTCGAGAAGAGGAATAACAATTAAACAAAGGTATAACAAAACAATTGTTGCACGCTGTGACTGGGGTCCATGGGTTTTGTAGACCCTCGAGGGGAAATGGCACCCTCGGCTTCGCCTCAGGTGCCATTTCCCCCCTCGGGTGTACAAAACGCCATGGACCCCGTGTCAGGCGTGCAACAAGTGTATACTGGTGTTCTGCTTATATTGTAAGCAATACTCTTTGCTCTAAGCAGCTTTATGAAACCTGTCACTTGCTTCAGTTCATTCCGTCCAATTCTGAAAACTTATATTTCAAATAAGCAACATACAGTAACAAACTGCCTCTCGATTCCATTTTGACACTTATTGGTAGTGTAAATACCTTATTCGTTAATAATCTTTGATTTATATATAGATATTATAAATGATGTACTTTTGAAATATTTTGTTTTAATTCCCTTTTGTTATAGACAGTTTATGTTGAGTAGTTTAGTGTGTTGGTAAATTTAATAAACACGCGTTTGCCTTTGGAAAACCATGAAATGTTTTGAATGTAGTGTTCAGTGTTGTGTGACAGTGTCCAGTGAATTTAAAAAGGGACACGTTGCCTTGGATCGGACGAGTTGGTCTATGAAAAGCGTTTGAAACCATTTGTTATAAAAATGTTTGTTATACGACGTAAGAAAAACGTGGAATTTCGAGGAATGTTTGTGTGGATCATATTCTAATTTCAAAACATGTTTTCAACCAAGTCGTCAAGTTGAAATATCGACCAGATTAAAGCCATATACACTTTCGGAACAGAAAAAAAAAGTTGTTCACAGATTTACAAATAGCTTACAGGGCTTCTTACAGAAGGTAAAGGTGAAATACTTCTCTTGAAATATTATTCCATGAAGTGCTTTAATTTTTGAGAAAACATTAAAACAATTATCAATTCTCGATAGCGAGAATTACGGATTTACTGTAAAAACGTCATGACACGGCGAAAAGTGCGGAAACAAGGGCGGGTTTTCCCGTTATTTTCTCCTGACTCCGATGACCGATTGAGCCTAAATTTTCACAGGTTTGTTAGTGATACACGAAGTGTGGGCCTTTGGACAATACTGTTTACCGAAAGTGTCCAATGGCTTTAAGGTGAACAATCAAAGAAGTTCAAATTTAATTTACAATTCCCCCAAACAACGAAATTACGGTGTGGAGCAGCTTTTGACGGACAATAAAGCTTAATCTTTCTGCGATCGTTTCATCCATTTCGTATTCATTTTATAAAAATACGCTTTGTATTGCCCTAAAGCACACAATTCACGGTGGTTCATAAATAACTTATAAAATCATGTCAGACGGAATTCAAAGAACTGACCCAATTAAAAAAAAAATAATTATCATGCTCAAAACTTGCTAGCCAGTTCATACAGACCCGTTTTAATCGGGTTAATATTCGTATGCAAAGAAACTTCCTTGAAAGCATTTTCACCCCCTCCTCCCCAGAAATTTCACGGTCACCCTGTTAGAAATTCATTGATTCGAACGTAAACGAGGTTTATCGAGAAAAAAACCGAAGACTTTCAATTGAAATTGATTTACACGTTCTGTAATAACGTAATTTGGGGGGGGGGGGGATTTTAAATTCAATTTGAACTTTTTTGATTGTTCATCTTAATCTGATCGAAATTTCAACTTGACGATTTGATGGACGCCAATAGCGTCAAAAGACCAGGGAGCTAGGGAGCCTGTGAGCGAAGTCCTTGCTATAGAATAATTCATAATTTGCTTTTAGATAATTTGCTTTGGATGTCGTTATGATGTTAACAGGACTGTGGTGGTCCATTGTGTAACTCTTGGTCTACAACCCAGTCAATGTAGCTGCTTTCAATGTCTGCGGCATGCGGTTCGGCAAGTCCTCGTGACTCAATGACAGCCTTATGTCACGAACCGACTCGAATCAGAGACTATACTCTCGCTCGAGTGGTGGCGAAGCGATTGGGTCAGCATAGACCTTTTCGCAAATACCGGGGCGCGCGCGTAAAGCTTGGAATTAGGTGCATTGTGGTCTTGCTGGTATCCAAATTTGATCCATATATATCCCACAATGCACCTCATTCAACAGTCTGCGCTTGCGCATTGGTATTTGCGATAAGGTCTATACATTAACCTTAACATTAACATTTGTGATTGGGTTAATCCGAACTTTACTTATTTGCATAACAGGTTTTTAACTTGTTGTAAACATGACTTCAACGAAGCGACTCGAATCAGAGACTGTACTCTCGCGAGGGGCGAAGCCACACGAGGCCTTTTGCAATTAATTTGTGTCAGGAAGTTCAAATGTGTTTCTTTATTTTTTGATGTTGTCTATCCTTTTCCGGGGGTAGTAAAGTTCCAAACCAATCACAAGCGATTCATTCGGCATACATTAGCCCATAATGCATAGTGATTGGTTAACTTTCCGAACTTGACTTATTTACATATTAAAATATGAATAACTTAGGCTCCACATACAAATTATCTTGAGAACAGGAGGAAATGTGGTTTCAACTTCTCTATTCTGGATGAAAAATTATAGTTGACTATGAAACTGAATTTGACCTCGAGCCCCTTTTAATATAATAGAGTCCTTTCATTTTAATTTCAGTAGTTTTCTGGTCGAATAAAACATTCAAAACCAAATTAACTGGATAGATTGGGAGCACGGGAAAAAAGGTAGAGCATATTTTCCTTCTTCCGAAGGACGATCACAAAACTGAGGCAAAAACAAGGGTGAAGGTTGAGTGGTTTAACACAAAGGAAGGTGCAGGACAATGCAAACCATTGCTTCACTGTTGGCTTCGCGGATTAATTTGATTAACACGGTTCCAAGCAAACAAAAGGCAAAAGGCATATTTCAGATGCATAATAAGAGGCTGAAGGCCTGACCTTTGAGTTATTTGAGTGAGAAACTTAAGCAGCGTTACATTATTTTATCCCAAGTGGTCTATGAAGCACATTTTGAAGTTATGTGCCTAATTTCACAGGGCTGCTAATTACAAGCGTTCGAACTCTTTCTAACAAGAGTGTATGTGCAGAGCAATCACTTCTGGTTAGCCAATCAGCGTTGACTTTCGGAGTTTCCCTTCAAGGACCCAATTTTATAGAGAATTATGCTATAAACGCCTTTCTGCTTAGCAAAAAAAAAGCAGGATACCAGTCACAAATTGTCATGTTGTACTTTGACTGGTAACCTATATTTCTGTTACGCATAATTTTGTTGTGCTTAGCTACGTCTATGTGCTTGAGCAGCTCTATGACGTTGGGCTCGAGGTTAGTGATGAGACAGCCTCTCAACCTTGGGCATTCAGCGCGCCGAGAGGGAAACATTAAAAAATCAACGCTGATTGGTTTGAAGTGACCGTTCTCCACAGCGCGCGCTAGTTAAAGGCACACGTTTGGTATTAATAGTGTCAAAGACCAGTATCCTCACTTGGTGTATCCCGACATGCATACAATAACAAATCTGTGAAAATTTAGGCTCAGTTGGCCATCGAAGTTGCAATATAAGAGAATGATGTGTGCTCTCAGCAGATGCATTATAAGGCTGTTATTATTTGTGTGAGATATATTACCTTTTTCTCTAGGTCTCCAATGCCTTTAAAAGCAATTCCTTAAAATGGATGTGGCTGTAGAGAAAGGGACCCACAAAGTTTTAATCTAAGAATCGTTTCTGCATGAAACGTTTCTCAGAATTCGTATTCCAGTTACGGATTATTTTTCCTGAGTGGATATAAGCGCTCTAGCTTTCTGGCGGTACCACATTTTGAAATGATTTGCCCACTGCACTGCAAAAACTGGGGTGTTAAATTGGTTTTTCCTGGTTTCTTTTCGTGACAACACCGACATGGTGTTATTTATCCCCATTACTATATCGTTGGTGAAATTAACACTGTGTCGGTGTTGTCACATACAGATACCAAGAGAATCAATTTAATACTCTAGTTTGTGCAGTGTGGTTAGTTTATTCTACATTCATAAATACCTCAGACAGTTTCGCTATTCCTGGTGGAGAGCGCGTCTCGTGGATGTGTATAAACCTTTGTTTGGGCGTGACACGCGAGCTTGCACCTGTTCTTATAAGATAGTTTCTTCATTCCTATTGTTTGAGAGCAACGGCTGAAACAGTTGTGGCACATCACGCGATACGCGCGACGCGCACAGCATTCCCTTATAAGGAGTTGTTTACCCGAGGGCGGCGGAGGGCTTTACCATTTCATAACTGGAGGGGTGTTGTGTTGAAAGAAATCATTAAACAATTATAATGTTTGCATTTATTTTACTTTTTGACCCAAAAGTGTTGATGTTTTTGACCGAAAAGGTATTTATGAATGGGAATCAAAGTGTGTTGAATCGGTTTTCAACTAGTGGTTTAAACCCGCTAAGGCCTGGTTCTTGAAGAACCAGGCCTCGTTGGGATTAAACCACTAGTTGAAAACCTCACCACACATTGATTCCCTAATTTAAAGGAACACGTTGCCTTGTATCGGTCGAGTTGGTCTTTGAAAAGCGTTCTGTAACCGTTTGCTGTAAAATGTATATGGTTAGAAAGATATTGTAAAAGATATTGTAAAGCACACAATTCACGGTGGTTCATAAATAACTTATAAAATCATGTCAGACGGAATTCAAAGAACTGACCCAATTAAAAAAAAAATTATCATGCTCAAAACTTGCTAGCCAGTTCATACAGACCCGTTTTAATCGGGTTAATATTCGTATGCAAAGAAACTTCCTTGAAAGCATTTTACCCCCCTCCTCCCCAGAAATTTCACGGTCACCCTGTTAGAAATTCATTGATTCGAACGTAAACGAGGTTTATCGAGAAAAAAAACGAAGACTTTCAATTGAAATTGATTTACACGTTCTGTAATAACGTAATTTCGTTTTTTGGGGGGATTTTAAATTCAATTTGAACTTTTTTGATTGTTCATCTTAATCTGATTGAAATTTCAACTTGACGATTTGATGGACGCTGATAGCGTCAAAAGACCAGGGAGCCAGTTTCAAAGCACTGTGCTGGACTGTGAGCGAAGTCCTTGCTATGGAATAATTCATAATTTGCTTTTAGATAATTTGCTTTGGATGTCGTTATGATGTTATAACAGGACTGTGGTGGTCCATTGTGTAACTCTTGGTCTTCAACCCAGTCAATTGTAGTTGCTTTCAATTTCTGCGGCATGCGGTTCGGCAAGTCCTCGTGACTCTATGACAGCCTTATGTCACAAAGCGACTCGAATCAGAGACTATACTCTCGCTCGAGTGGTGGCGAAGCGATTGGGTCAGCATACATTAACCTTGACATTAACATTTGTGATTGGGTTAATCCGAACCTATACTTATTTGCATAACAGGTTTTTAACTTGTTGTAAACATGACTTCAACGAAGCGACTCGAATCAGAGACTATACTCTCGCGAGGGGCGAAGCCACACGAGGCCTTTTGCAATTAATTTGTGTCAGGAAGTTCAAATGTGTTTCTTTATTTTTTGATGTTGTCTATCCTTTTCCGGGGGTAGTAAAGTTCCAAACCAAACACAAGCGATTCATTCGGCATACATTAGCCCATAATGCATAGTGATTGGTTAACTTTCCGAACTTGACTTATTTACATATTATTAAAATATGAATAACTTAGGCTCCACATACAAATTATCTTGAGAACAGGAGGAAATGTGGTTTCAACTTCTCTATTCTGGATGAAAAATTATAGTTGACTATGAAGCTGAATTTGACCTGGAGCCCCTTTTAATATAATAGAGTCCATTCATTTTAATTTCAGTAGCGGAGTTTTCTGGTCGAATAAAACATTCAAAACCAAATTAACTGGATAGATTGGGAGCACGGGAAAAAAGGCAGAGCATGTTTTCCTTCTTCCGAAGGACGATCACAAAACTGAGGCAAAAACAAGGGTGAAGGTTGAGTGGTTTAACACAAAGGCAGGTGCAGGACAATGCAAACCATTGTTTCACTGTTGGCTTCGCGGATTAATTTGATTAACACGGTTCCAAGCAAACAAAAGGCAAAAGGCATATTTCAGATGCATAATAAGAGGCTGAAGGCCTGACCTTTGAGTTATTTGAGTGAGAAACTTAAGCAGCGTTACATTATTTTATCCCAAGTGGTCTATGAAGCACATTTTGAAGTTATGTGCCTAATTTCACAGGGCTGCTAATTACAAGCGTTCGAACTCTTTCTAACAAGAGTGTATGTGCAGAGCAATCACTTCTGGTTAGCCGATCAGCGTTGACTTTCGGAGTTTCCCTTCAAGGACCCAATTTTATAGAGAATTATGCTATAAACGCCTTTCTGCTTAGCCAAAAAAAAGCAGGATACCAGTCACAAATTGTCATGTTGTACTTTGACTGGTAACCTATATTTCTGTTACGCATAATTTTGTTGTGCTTAGCTACGTCTATGTGCTTGAGCAGCTCTATGACGTTGGGCTCGAGGTTAGTGATGAGACAGCCTCTCAACCTTGGGCATTCAGCGCGCCGAGAGGGAAACATTAAAAAATCAACGCTGATTGGTTTGAAGTGACCGTTCTCCACAGCGCGCGCTAGTTAAAGGCACACGTTTGGTATTAATAGTGTCAAAGACCAGTATCCTCACTTGGTGTATCCCGACATGCATACAATAACAAATCTGTGAAAATTTAGGCTCAGTTGGCCATCGAAGTTGCAATATAAGAGAATGATGTGTGCTCTCAGCAGATGCATTATAAGGCTGTTATTATTTGTGTGAGATATATTACCTTTTTCTCTAGGTCTCCAATGCCTTTAAAAGCAATTCCTTAAAATGGATGTGGCTGTAGAGAAAGGGACCCACAAAGTTTTAATCTAAGAATCGTTTCTGCATGAAACGTTTCTCAGAATTCGTATTCCAGTTACGGATTATTTTTCCTGAGTGGATATAAGCGCTCTAGCTTTCTGGCGGTACCACATTTTGAAATGATTTGCCCACTGCACTGCAAAAACTGGGGTGTTAAATTGGTTTTTCCTGGTTTCTTTTCGTGACAACACCGACATGGTGTTATTTATCCCCATTACTATATCGTTGGTGAAATTAACACTGTGTCGGTGTTGTCACATACAGATACCAAGAGAATCAATTTAATACTCTAGTTTGTGCAGTGTGGTTAGTTTATTCTACATTCATAAATACCTCAGACAGTTTCGCTATTCCTGGTGGAGAGCGCGTCTCGTGGATGTGTATAAACCTTTGTTTGGGCGTGACACGCGAGCTTGCACCTGTTCTTATAAGATAGTTTCTTCATTCCTATTGGTCGAGAGCAACGGCTGAAACAGTTGTGGCACATCACGCGATACGCGCGACGCGCACAGCATTCCCTTATAAGGAGTTGTTTACCCGAGGGCGGCGGAGGGCTTTACCATTTCATAACTGGAGGGGTGTTGTGTTGAAAGAAATCATTAAACAATTATAATGTTTGCATTTATTTTACTTTTTGACCCAAAAGTGTTGATGTTTTTGACCGAAAAGGTATTTATGAATGGGAATCAAAGTTTGTTGAATCAGTTTTCAACTAGTGGTTTAAACCCGCTGAGTCCTGGTTCTTGAAGAACCAGGCCTCGTTGGGATTAAACCACTAGTTGAAAACCTCACCACACATTGATTCCCTAATTTAAAGGAACACGTTGCCTTGTATCGGTCGAGTTGGTCTTTGAAAAGCGTTCTGTAACCGTTTGCTGTAAAATGTATATGGTTAGAAAGATATTGTAAAAGTAGAATACAATGATCTACACAAATATGCCTCGAAATTGCGTGGTTTTCTTTTTACCCTGTCGACTAACACGGTCGGCCATTTATGGGAGTCCAAATTTTGACTCCCATAAATGACCGACCGTGATAGTTCGCGACGTAAAAGGAAAACCGTGCAATTTCGAGTGATACTTGTGTGGATCATTATATTCTACTTTTAAAATATCTTTCTAATCATATGCATGTCATAAAAAAACGGTTACAAACGCTTTTAAAAGACCAACTCGTCCGATCCAAGGCAACGTGTTCCTTTAAAATGTAGATAGAACTAACCAGTGAAAAAATCAGGATTTAATACAATTCGATGTATAACTAGGATAAAAACATCGAAGGGTTATGTGTTCTTTTATAGTGCTCTACTGTCACACCCCGATGTACCAAGACACACATTTATTACTTTGCCTTTAATCGTTCAAGTTCGTATCCAAAGTGTTGACACGACCCATTAGTATTGTTATCCATCTATTGTCTGTTCCGGGCAGTGTGTCCAGCCCACCTCTTTTTTCATAATTTCTGATATTTTGTATAAGATTTGAAATAATATTTATTGTACTAAATTAACATTTGGAGCCAAGGGCTGAATTGCAGTCAAAATAACAATAGACGCACCCCCACAAGAAAAGAGAAAGAAAAAAAAAAAGATTAAAAAAAAATAATAAAAAATTGTATATTAAATATTGATAATAAATACGACAAAAAATAGTGAAACAATATTAAGAAAATTAATTGGTGAAGTATGAAAGCAGGCTTACAATTAAAGCAAAAAGACATACAAGTAAAAAAATCATCAAATTGATTAAAAAAGAAAAATTCATAAAAACAATACATTTATTTTATAGTGGTTATGAATAATTTTTTGCTCTCATAATATATTTTATTTATTTTCTTTTCTTAATTTATTTTGTTTCGATCTATATTCTTCGGACAATACAATAATTATTATAACAAGCAGAGGAAGTCCAGGAAAAGGCAAACGTATAAAAAAAAATGTCATAAAAAAAATGTGCCGTCCCAGACCTTGCTCATAAAAAAGAGTAAAAGTTTATTCTATACATCAAGTCTACGTCCACACAGGAATGATACTCTTCTTATAGAGGAATACACAATCAAATTCTGGTGGATAAAAAGTGATATCTTTTTTTTTACATAACCGTCGTACTTCGAAGTGAAACATTTTTTTAGAACGCATTATTCTATCCAAAGATGCGGTACTAATTTATATAGCCAGTAAGTTTTTATTGGTAATAGTTTTCAAAGTCATTACCAAATGCAGACCTTTTAATATTATATAAAAGTTAGCCTAGTTCGAATAGACACCCCCCCCCCCACCCCTCAAGAAAAAACTAATAATAACAATAATAAATCCATTTTACGTACCTGGTTTTTGTTTCTCTTCTTCATTAGCCTAATGGTTTCAATTTGATAACAATTCTCATTACTATATATGTAAACTGACAGCGGAACTAGATGTCATTTTTCTATATTAACAATCGCAATCCTGTACGGGAATTCATTTCCGAACAGTTAGTTGTTTGCATATACAACAAAACCCTGACTTACAGTCAAGCGTATGATGGTTTCTTGGTAAACTCGTCATCCTAATAATATTGTTCAAACGAATGCCTCGTTTATACTACAGGGGAACTCTAAATTGAATTCTGACTGGAGGAAAATTTGAAATTTCATCCTCCACTGCGTCACGTACAACCCCCCCCCCCCCCCCCCCCCGTCGTTACTTACAGACTGTAGGCCTTTAATTAATTACAAAACAGAATGGTCAATTGAGCAGAGTTTTGCTTCAAAATGGCGCTGTTTGGAATGTGACGTCATGACATGCTAGCCTGAGCCAAATCCAAAGCCGAAACCGTGGTTCCGAAAAAGGGCCTACAGCTACATGGTCTTTTGGATCCGAATAGTCGGGAGCTAACAGTCTCGCGAGAGCAGTATCACATGAGAGCCGGCACAGCGACAACAGACTGTCTAAAAGATGTCCTTGAACATTCGATCTTGTCTTGTTCGGTGTTTTCCAAATTGACTTATATAAGGACACACGTGACCGAGCACAAAGCCCTTAGCAACACATTGGAGAATGTGAAATGCTGACAGCCAAACTCGCTGATGTTTTCACGGGGGTGTTGATGAACTGGATTTGTTTTAGACACGCTGGTTTTTTAGACGTACAATGCTCGTTCTGGACATACATGTTAAACTTGAATACATCATAGACAACTTTTAAAATATCTCTTTCAATCATCTAGTTAAAGCCAGTGGACACTATTGGTAATTGTCAAAGACTAGTCTTCACATCAGTTGGTGTATCTCAACATATGCATAAAGTAACAAATCTATTAAAATTTGAGCTCAATCGATCGTCGAAGTTGCGATATAATAATGAAAGAAAAAAACACCATTGTCACACGAAGTTGTGTGCTTTCTGAGCTTGGTTTCGAGTTTCAAATTCTTGAGGGTCTCGAAATCAAATTCGTGGAAAATTGCTTCTTTCTCGAAATCGACGTCACTTTAGAGGGAGCTGTTTCTCACAATGTTTTATACTATCAACCTCTCCCAATTAGTCGTAATCAAGAAATGTTTAATTATGATAATTATTTTGAGTACTAATTACTAATATAGTGTCCACTGCCTTTAATGTTCCTCCTTTTCTTGTATTAACGCACGTAGGAAAGCGGAAGGAAAGTGGATTTTGAATGAGTACTTAAAAATGGATGGATATTTAAGATAAACTACCTGCAAGCCAGACTCTTATTTGCGTTAATAGCCTTGAGACAAGGCTACCTCAAGCAATCAGCAAATCATGGCTCAAAGTAGGCCGTGCCAATGTGTCGAAATGAATCAGCATGGTTTATTAACAGCGTTGTGTTGTAAAGTAATTGAACTCAACCTATGGATTTTTTACACACTATTGGGCAAACCACTGGCGATTCAAATAATTATAATAAGATGACTTGTGGTCAGTGACGGTTTGCCAATCACTGCAGTAAAGGCAGTGGACACTATTGGTATACTCAAGATAATTATTAGCATAAAACCATACTTGGTAACGAGTAATGGGGAGAGGTTGTATACAACATTGTGAGAAACGGCTCCCTCTGAAGTGACTAGTTTTCGAGAAAGAGTAATTTTCCACGAATTTGATTTCGAGACCTCAGATTTAGAATTTGAGGTCTCGAAATCGATGAAAGCGCACAACTTCGTGTGTCAAGGTTTTTTTTTCTTTCATTATTATCTCGCAACTTGGACGACCGATTGAGCTCAAGTTTTCACAGGTTTGTTATTTTATGCATATGTTGAGATAAGCAAAGTGAGAAAACTGGTCTTTGACAATTACCAATAGTGTCCAGTGTCTTTAAGTATAATGCAGGATTAATGAAGGATAATGATTGTTTTATTAATATTAGCAACCACAATCGGGCTAAATTCGTTATGAAAATATACGGGTGTTTATTAATTATGTGTGACCACCCTCGACCAAAAACAAGATGTTCTATGAACTAATTCGAGGTGGGGATGTCCGTCCCTCCTCCCCCACCTTCGTGCTCCTTCATCTCTTGGTTACGCCACTGCTATCTTAATATTCCTTCCTTCCTCCTTGTAGCCTCACATTCCGTGAGGGTAATTGAAGTACTCTATAGAACACAGGTCGTCTCGTCGGAGGGTCTCGCTAGTTCTCGCTGGTACACGGAGACGACAAACTACTCCTCCTCGTAACATTCAATTATTTTTAGCCACACAGACGACGAACCCCCGACCCCCCCCCCCCCCCCACAAAAAAACCACCAAAAACCTTATCCATGAATGAAAAGGGCGAATGAACACATCTCATTAAAGCCATTGGACACTTTCGGTAAACAGTAATGTCCAAAGGCCCACACTTCGTGTTTCACAACTTATATATAAAATAACAAACCTTTGAAAATTTAGGCTCAATCGGTCATTGGAGTCGGGAGAAAATAACGGGAAAACCCACCCTTGTTTCCGCACGTTTCGCCGTGTCATGACATGTGTTTAAAATAAATCCGTAATTCTCGATATCGAGAAATGATAATTGTTTTAATGTTTTCTCAAAAAGTAAATCATGTCATGGAATAATATTTCAAGAGAAGTCTTTTACCATTACCTTCTGTAAACCCTGTAAGTTATTTGTAAAACTTGTTTTTCTTCTGTTCCGAAAGTGTATAATGGCTTTAGTGATTAGCTCAGGGCCCAATTTTATAGAGCTGCTTAAGCACAAAATTTTGCTTAAGTTAAAAAATCCTTGCTCAGTAAAATCAGATTACCGGTCAAGAGTCCACTCAATTGTTATGCTAAGTAAACAACAGCTAAATACCAGTCACAAGCAATGTATATGGCATAAAAATTTGGCAAGTAACATGTGTAAAATAAGCGAGCTATTTTCGTGCTTAAGCAAAATTTTAGCTTAAGCAGCTCTATGAAATTGGCCACTGCTTGTTGCTCAACGGCCGCATCACGTGGCATGTCTAATTGATAGCGCTGTACACCCTTGACTTCATAGCCTTCCAGTCGACAGGACCGTAGGTGGAATAATGCTAAAACGGAAATAATAGCTCATACGGAGTATGGGGAGCCGTTTGGCAATTAATCGTTTAGCGCCTTTTTAAACACTTTTTTTACCTTGGTTTAGACGTAAGCCTGGAAAGTAATGTTTGTGAAAAACAAAATGTAAACCATAATCAACATTTCATGGTTTATAAACAATATTAATAATCATACACAAATATTGGTTTAATCACGGTATACAGACCATGACAATGAAAGCATACCCTGTAAAACATCCTGGTTTTTATAAACCATCAAAATCGAATTGAAGCATTTTACAAACGTGGTTTTGATAAACCACCGTGAATTGTCATGGTTTGTTTAGTGTTAAAGGCGCTTCAATTTCCTTTTTTATTGTATGTTCATGGTTTACAAACAGTACAAGGCTCTTAACGGCAGTTGACACTTTTGGTAATTACTCAAAATAGTTATTAGCATACAACCTCATCTGGTAACTAGTAGAGGAGAGGTTGATAGTATAAAACATTGTGAGAAACAGCTCCCTCTGAAGTGACGTAGTTTTCGAGAAAGAAGTAATTTTCAAAGAATTTGATTTGAGACCTCAGATTTAGAATTTGAGGTCTCGAAATCAAGCATCTGAAAGCACACATCTACTTGTGACAAGGGTGTTTTTTATTCTTTCATAGTTATCTCGCAACTCCGATGACAAATCGAGCTCAAATTTTCACAGGTTTGTTAATTTATGCATATGTTGAGATACATCAAGTGAAAAGACTGGTCTTTGAAAATTACCAATAGTGTCGGACTGTCCACTGTCTTTAAAAAGCACAAAACGTTACTTTCCTAGGCCCAATTTTATAGAGCTGCTAAAGTCACAAAAAGTGGCTAAGCATAACAAAATCACGCTCATCAGAATCAGGTTTATACCAGCCAAACTACCATGTCACCAGTGCAATTTGTGACTGTATCCTGATAATTTCTGCGTAGCAAGAAATAGTTAGGGACAATTTTCTGCCCATAATCAGCTCGGTGAAATTGGGCCATAAAACACGTAATCACAGCAACTTGGTAAGCACAGAAAGTATTGCCTAGCTTAGAAAGGTAACCAGCCAAAATTACCTTAGGTTTACATTGTTGTAACTGGTGCCCCACTCAATTTATATTTAGCGAAAACATTTGTCTAGTTTTCTGCTAAACAGCCTAATGAAATCGGGCCCAGGGCCAATTTTATAAAGAGCTAAAGATTGATCTTAACTGCAAACCAAGATGTTGTTGTTAAGTAAAGTGTAATGTTACAATACAAATCACTACATGGTAATACTGAAAATTGTTCTTGCGATTAATTGTATTGCTTTGTGTAATCGACCCCAGGTGTTTTTTGTGTACACCATAACGATAATAATTGGACAACACCTTCTTTGGTTAACAGGTTATAAGCCGTGGTCAACCATGTCCAAAGCGCTCTTCATACCCAATTAACAAACGGCGCCCCATAAAATATTTCGGACAGTACATGTTTGTTGTAGGGGGACGAATTTCTGGCATTTGTTGACCTAGTTCATTTGACGTCTCCACACACGGTAAATGTTTGGTTGCACCAATAGAGGTGTCTTCCATATTCGAATCCTACCTAAAAACACTGAAACATTTCGCGACTTAACTGTCTAAATGTCCTTGAACATTCGATCTTGTCTTCGTTCGGTGTTTTCCAAATCGACTTAAGGACACACCACGTGACCGAGCACAAAGCCCTACGCAAAACATAAATCTGTCATTGGAGAATGTGAAATGCTGACAGCCAAACTTGATGTTGTTTTCATTGGTGTTGATCAGCTAGTAAACTGGATTTGACTTAATTTGTCGGCTCAGGACTAGTATATTATCGTTAGTATACAATTTGTACAGATTTCTTGAAATTGCTTTGTACATTTGAGCTCCTGGTAATATTGGGTCTATGGATCAAGAGTGATCTTTAAAGTATTTTGGGGGTAAAAAGAAACATTAATTGTCCAAGCAAAACATGTATTAATGTTGATTTTGATTATTTTCCTAAAATGTATTCTATTGATAGTATTACGGATAATATGAAACATTGGGCGCGCAAAATTACTCTTCCCACGAAAACCAGATAGGTCTCGTTCTTTTGAATACGTCATCGAATAATTTTAATGCAGGGCACAGTTTATAATTGGAGATTCAAATAATGTGTTATATACATGTGACTTTCAGTTGAATATCATCAAGTATGCCTACTGCGAAGTAAGATGGCAAAGTTTAAAGGGAAGCCACTTGGGCCATTGTAACTTTGTGGATGAGTGTTCTATATGGGAGCGGTCCATAACTTACGTAGTTTCGTAATAAAACGCCAACGAAACTTATTCGAAACTTTGTGCACGCGGTAGGCTGTTTTCGTGGAAGACTCATTTACAGAATTGATCATTTACCAGCCTGATGAACTTCTTTCATGATGTGGTTCTTTGTAATTTTTAATTCTTTTAAATGCCCTCTTGCCATAGTTGTTTAATGGCTCATTTTTATTTCTCAAAATGTTCCCCTTTTTGATTGCTTGTTTTTATGTCTTATTTATATACCTAAAGGGATTGCTCCTTTGGATAGTGATTTGGTTCGCTTTTGGGCAATCCCTAGGCTTCTGTTTGCTTTGTGTTTTGTGATATGTCTCTATATTGGTTTCTCTAATAATTATGTTCACACATTTCTAGTTTTTGTTGCTGTGTGTTTTTGATGTTTTTAAAGCCTGAACGAATAAATAATTAAGTACGGGTACAGACCTACAGGTGACCAAATAAAGGCCTACCGTATATTCTTCGTATGAGGTTTAACAACACTGTTTTAGACACGCTAGTTTTTAGACGTAACAATGTTCGTTCTTACAACTAGGCATAAACATTTAAACATACATCATGGACAACTTTTAAAATACCTCTTTCCATATTTTAGTGTTCCTCCTTTTCTTGCATTAACGCACCTAAGGAAAGCAGAAGGAAAGTGGATTTTGAATGACTACTTAAAAATGGACGGATATTTATGATAAACTACCTGCAAACCAGACTCTTACCCAAATCAGAGCGGGCCGGTGCTTGCGTTAAGAGCCTTGGGAGAACTAAGGCTACCCAAAGTAATCAGCAAATCATAGCACAAAGTAGGCTATGCCAATGTGTCGAAATGAATCAGCATGGTTTACAGCGTTGTGTTGTAAAGTAATTGAACAACTCAACCTATGGACTTTTTACACACTATTGGGCAAACCACTATAGCGATTCAAATAATTATAATAAGATCACTTGTGGTCAGTGCGGGTTTGCCGATCACTGCAGTAAGGGCAGTGGACACTATTGGTATACTCAAGATAATTATTAGCATAAAACCTTACTTGGTAACAAGTAATGGGGAGGTTGTTAGTATAAATCAATGTGAAAAACGGCTACCTCTGAAGTAACGTAGTTTTCGAGAAAGAGTAATTTTCCACGAATTTGATTTCGAGCCCTCAGATTTAGAATTTGAGGCCTCGAAGTCAAGCATCTCAAAGCGCACAAATTCGTGTGACTTCATTATTATCTCGGAACTTCGACGACCAATAATGAGCTAAAATTTTCACAGGTTTATTTTATGCATAAGTTGAGATACGCAAAGTGAGAAAACTGGTCTTTGAAAATTACCAATAGTGTCCAGTGTCTTTAAGTATAATGCAGGATGAATTAAGGATAAGGATTGTTTTATTATTAGCAACCACAATCGGGCTAAATTCGTTACGAAAATACATACGGGTGTTTATTAATTATGGGTGACCACCCTCGACCAAAAACAAGATTTTCAATGAAATTATTCGAGGTGTGGATGTCCGTCCCTCCTCCCCACCTCCGTGCTCCTTCATCTCTTGGTTACGCCACTGCTATCTTAATATTCCTTCCTTCCTCCTTGTAGCCTCACATTCCGTGAGGGTAATTGAAGTACTCTATAGAACACAGGTCGTCTCGGAGGGTCTCGCTAGTTCTCGCTGGTACACGGGGACGACAAATTACTCCTCCTCGTTGTAATCAATTATTTTTAGCCACACAGACGACGAACCCCCGACCCCCCCCCCCCCCCCCCCCCACACACAAAAAAAAAAACACCAACAACCTTATCCATGAATGAAAAGGCCGAATGAACACAGCCCATTAAAGCCATCGGACACTTTCGGTAAACAGTATTGTCCAAAGGCCCACACTTCGTGTTTCACAACTTATATATAAAATAACAAACCTTTGACAATTTAGGCTCAATCGGTCATCGGAGTCGGGAGAAAATAACGGGAAAACACACCCTTGTTTCCGCACGTTTCGCCGTGTCATGACATGTGTTTAAAATAAATCCGTAATTCTCGATATAGAGAAATGATAATTGTTTTAATGTTTTGTCAAAAAGTAAATCATGTCATGGAATAATATTTCAAGAGAAGTCTTTTACCATTACCTTTTGTAAACCCTGTAAGTTATTTGTAAAACTTGTTTTTCTTCTGTTCCGAAAGTGTATAATGGCTTTAGTGATTAGCTCAGGGCCCAATTTTATAGAGCTGCTTAAGCACAAAATTTTGCTTAAGCGAAAAAATCCTTGCTCAGTAAAATCAGATTACCGGTCAAGAGTCCACTCAATTGTTATGCTAAGTAAACAACAGCTAAATACCAGTCACAAGCAATGTATATGGCATAAAAATTTGGCAAGTAACATGTGTAAAATAAGCGAGCTATTTTCGTGCTTAAGCAAAATTTTAGCTTAAGCAGCTCTATGAAATTGGCCACTGCTTGTTGCTCAACGGCCGCATCACGTGGCATGTCTAATTGATAGCGCTGTACACCCTTGACTTCATAGCCTTGCAGTCGACAGGACCGTAGGTGGAATAATGCTAAAACGGAAATAATAGCTCATACGGAGTATGGGGAGCCGTTTGGCAATTAATCGTTTAGCGCCTTTTTAAACACTTTTTTTACCTTGGTTTAGACGTAAGCCTGGAAAGTAATGTTTGTGAAAAACAAAATGTAAACCATAATCAACATTTCATGGTTTATAAACAATATTAATAATCATACACAAATATTGGTTTAATCACGGTATACAGACCATGACAATGAAAGCATACCCTGTAAAACATCCTGGTTTTTATAAACCATCAAAATCGAATTGAAGCATTTTACAAACGTGGTTTTGATAAACCACCGTGAATTGTCATGGTTTGTTTAGTGTTAAAGGCGCTTCAATTTCCTTTTTTATTGTATGTTCATGGTTTACAAACAGTACAAGGCTCTTAACGGCAGTTGACACTTTTGGTAACTACTCAAAATAGTTATTAGCATACAACCTCATCTGGTAACTAGTAGAGGAGAGGTTGATAGTATAAAACATTGTGAGAAACAGCTCCCTCTGAAGTGACGTAGTTTTCGAGAAAGAAGTAATTTTCAAAGAATTTGATTTGAGACCTCAGATTTAGAATTTGAGGTCTCGAAATCAAGCATCTGAAAGCACACAACTACTTGTGACAAGGGTGTTTTTTATTCTTTCATAGTTATCTCGCAACTCCGATGACAAATTGAGCTCAAATTTTCACAGGTTTGTTAATTTACGCATATGTTGAGATACATCAAGTGAAAAGACTGGTCTTTGAAAATTACCAATAGTGTCGGACTGTCCACTGTCTTTAAAAAGCACAAAACGTTACTTTCCTGGGCCCAATTTTATAGAGCTGCTAAAGTCACAAAAAGTGGCTAAGCATAACAAAATCACGCTCATCAGAATCAGGTTTATACCAGCCAAACTACCATGTCACCAGTGCAATTTGTGACTGTATCCTGATAATTTCTGCGTAGCAAGAAATAGTTAGGGACAATTTTCTGCCCATAATCAGCTCGGTGAAATTGGGCCATAAAACACGTAATCACAACAACTTGGTAAGCACAGAAAGTATTGCCTAGCTTAGAAAGGTAACCAGCCAAAATTACCTTAGGTTTACATTGTTGTAACTGGTGCCCTACTCAATTTATATTTAGCGAAAACATTAATTTTGTCTAGTTTTCTGCTGAACAGCCTAATGAAGTTGGGCCCAGGGCCAATTTTACAAAGAGCTAAAGATTGATCTTAACTGCAAACCAAGTCGAATTGTTGATAAAGCAACACGTTGCCTTGGATCGGACGAGTTGGTCTATAAAAAGCGTTTGAAACCGTTTGTTATGAAATGCATAATGGTTAGAAAGATGTTGTAAAAGTAGAATATAATGATCCACGCAAGTATTACTCGAAATTGCGTGGTTTTCATTTTACTGTGCGAACTAACACGATCGGCCATTTATGGGAGTCAAAACATTGACTCCCATAAATGGCCGACCGTGTTAGTCGACGAGGTAAAAAGAAAACCATGCAATTTCGAGGCATATTTGTGTAGATCATTGTATTCTACTTTTATAACATCTTTCTACCCATTATAACAAACGGTTACAGAACGCTTTTCAAAGACGAACTCGACCGATCCAAGAAATCACCACATGTACATGGTAATACTGAAAATTGTTCTTGCGAGTAATTGTATTACTTTGTGTAATCGACCCCAGGTGTTTTTTGTGTACACCGTAACGATAATAATTGGGCAACACCTTCTTTGGTTAACAGGTTATAAGCCGTGGTCAACCATGTCCAAAGTGCTCTTCATACCCAATTAACAAACGGCGCCCCATAAAATAATTCGGACAGTACATGTTTGTTGTAGGGGGACGAATTTCTGGCATTTGTTGACCTAGTTCATTTGACGTCTCCACACACGGTAAATGTTTGGTTGCACCAATAGAGGTGTCTTCCATTTCGAATCCTACCTAAAACACTGAACTTCACAATGGCTCGCGGAGAATAAGTATTGTCGTATAGTTGCTGAATCACAGTTTCTTGATAATAATGTGCAACTCAACTCTCAATGCTTGTCTGCACATTGAGGTATATAATCATAGAGCTTGCTCTATGATATAGTTATCTCCATGGTTGATATGAGAAAAGATTTACCGTTGCTGTCTATATATATCCCCTTGTTGGAGTTTGCCGAGATCCGCTGACGCAGAGGATCTTCATAAGGGCTTTGCCAAACGATGCAACTTTTTACAGGTAACTTTGGAGCCAACCAACTGCAGTGCATGCTAATACGGGCTCACTTTGGTAGCGCATAATTTATGAGTAATTTTTCAAATACTGTCTTACGATCCCAAAGAATAATATCTGAACTTTCCAAATGTGAATGGATTCTCTTCTTGGAGATTGACTGGAACTGGTTGCCTGTAAATTGCATGTACATTGAGCCTTTAAGGGTCAATTTAAAGGAATACGTTGCTTTGGATCGGACGAGTTGGTCTATAAAAAAAAACGTTTGAAACCGTTTATTATGAAATGCATATGGTTAGAAAGATGTTTTAAAAGTAGAATATAATGATACACACAAGTATCACTCGAAATTGCACAGTTTTCCTTTTACGTCGCAAACTAACACGGTCGGCCATTTATGGGAGTCAAACAAATTGACTCCCATAAATGGCCGACCGTGTTAGTCGACGAGTTTAAAAGAAAACCACGCAATTTCGGGGCATATTGTGTAGATCATTGTATTCTACTATTACAACATCTTTCTACCCATATGCATTTTATAACAAACGGTTACAGAACGCTTTTCAAATACCAACTCGACCGATCCAAGGCAACGTGTTCCTTTAAGGGTTAACTGCATGAAGAAAAACCATTCACATGTCATTGGGTGCCTTTTTCATGTGGATGAACGGACAATGTTCGAAAAACGACTCTGTGCTACCAAAGTTGTCTTGTAGCATGCACTGCAGTTGGTTGCCTCCAAATTGCCTGCAAAAGTTACGTATGACGAGGCCTTACAGACAGACGAATGAGACCGTGTACTGCAGTGCGCATTCGTGCGGACCAGGAAGACGCATGAGCAGACAATAGCCGCAAATGACGTCACTCTGAGAAGTCCATTTTATTATTTCTTCTGAGGAGCATCATCTTTCTCGTCGTGGCTTACAATTTGTCTTCCAACTTGAGATGAGGGGAAATTTTATTGGCCGGTCGGTGCTGCGCGAGTTATTGAAGGTTTCCGTTCACAGTATAAAAGAGTAGCTTCCTATGGTAGTCGCGGCATAAAATACTGGTGAAAGAAAACAACGAAAGATATCGCCTAAAGGAAATCAGTTACTCGGGTAAGTGATAAGCTTTCTTGAATGCGTGGTGATGACCAGTAAATAGAAATAAGAAGAAACTATCAATAAATAGTAAACTTACTGGTACAATTCCATTTGCAAATCTCTTTTGTGGAAAGGTTGGCTCTGAGAAGAGCCGGTGTGGTGTCGACGTTTCGAACATAATACTCTGTTCATCTTTTTGTTTCCCATTCTTCCTGAAGATGAGCAGAGTATACCGATCGAGAGGTCGAGAACACACCGGCTCTTTTCAGAGCCAAGATTTACAAATGGTCATACCCACAAGCTTGCTATTTATGTATAGGTTCTTCATATGTGTATACACACCAAGCAAAGCTTCAAACAATACTTATTATATGGGAAATACAAATGCTAAAAGAGTTACATATACACAAAAATACCGTGCTGTGGTTGTCAACGTTGGAAAACTTCCCTTGATATTTTGGCCTGATATGCTACAATTTTTGAGATCTTGTTTTTGAGTTTGTTTTCGAGTCTGAAACTCCGATGATTGAAAACAGTGAAACTTATGGTGATGGGGTGTTTCACTCATGTCTCGAAAGTAAACTTTCACTCCTAGACAAAACACAACCGTTTTATTCCTGGCACAACCCGTCCAGCTATATTTTGTTGTTTCATTCGATACAAAAGCATTTGTCATTGATAGTTCAAATCCAGGCTGCAAACAGCTAGGCCTACACAACAATAACAAGAATGCTATAATTTTTGTATTGCATGGTGATTTTTAAAAATGTACACATGATCTTGGTTTGGTTGTACACAACAAAAGCAAGAGTGGTGACACTTTTCGTGTTTTATTTATTTATTATTATTTTGTTTTATTTTATTAAAATCTCTTGTTAGCCTGTCGACCGACATTGTATGGTTACTTGCCGATAACCATTAAAGGCAGTGGACACTATTGGTAATATAGTCAAAATAATTATTAGCATAAAACCTTACTTGGTGACGAGTATTTGGGAGAGGTTGATGGTATAAAACATTGTGAGAAACGGCTCCCTCTGAAGTGCCATAGTTTTCGAGAAAGAAGTAATTTTCCACGAATTTGATTTCGAAACCTCAAATTTAGAACTTGAGGTCTCGAAATCAAGCATCTAAACGCACACAACTTCGTGTGACAAGGGTGTTTTTTTTTCTTTCATTATTATCTCGCAAATTCGATGACCGATTGAGCTCAAATTTTCACAGGTTAGTTATTTTATGCATATGTTGTGACACACCAACGGTGAAGGCTGGTTTGACAATTACCAATAGTGTCCAGTGTCTTTAAATTAATTAATCCTTTTCATTGATCACTTTATTAATTGCTTTTATTATTATTATTTAGTCTTGCACAGGTACGCCCACACGCCTGCCGTATTTTTTTCACAGGTCATTTAAATCCAGCCTTTTTGGAAAGCATCTGCTAGAGTCAAAATGTCAGGCTTAGAATTAATGTTCCCACGTAACGTTTTAATCATTATTTTAGTCCTCTCATTTCGGCAAGCACGCAACCAATTTAAATGTCAGGTTTTGTGAGCATTCATCATCTAATTTACCATCACTATTGTTTTAAAGGCAGTGGACAGCATTGGTAATTACTCTAAATATTTATTAGCATAAAACCTTTCTTGGTGACGAGTAATGGGGAGAGGTTGATGGTATAAAACATTGTGAGAAACAGCTCCCTCTGAAGTGCCATAGTTTTCGAGAACGAAGTAATTTTCCACGAATTTGATTTCGAGACATCAGGTTTAGAACTTGAGGCCTCGAAATCAACCATCTAAACGCACACAACTTCGTGTGACAAGGGTGGATTTTTCTTTCATTATTATCTCGCAAGTTCGATGACCGATTGAGCTCAAATTTTCACAGGTTTGTTATTTTATGCATATGTTGAGATACACCAACTGTGAAGACTGGTCTTTGACAATTACCAATAGTGTCTAGTGCCTTTAATCGTTCAAGTTCGTATCCAAAGTGTTCCTGAATAAAATCTAATTAATATCAACCATTTCTTCCGCTTTGTCCTTCCTCTTCGCCTTGTCCCCTTTCTTTGTTGACACGATCCATTAGTATTGTTATCCATCTATTGTCTGTTCCGGGCAGTGTGTCCAGCCCACCTCTTTTGTATTGTTTTATCACATTTGAAGTAATATATATTGTACTTAATTCACATTTGGAGTCAAGGGCTGATTGCGGTTAAAATAACAAAAGACGCACACCCCCAGACAACAAATAAAAAAATAAATAAAATTGTGTAATAATATAAATAATAAATACGACAAAAAAAACAGTACATGGCTCCTAAATTTTACCAACTAAACTTTTAACATTTTTTTTCTTTGAACGATTTTTAAACGTTTTGCATAATACCGCTGACAATGCCCCAAAATGATATAAAATGCAAACAACGGTTTAAAGATGGATGTCGACGTAGTATAGGATAATTGCCAGGACCCTGTCAATTTCAATTAAGACCACTTATCACTGGCAGATTTGTTTTCGTGTCATCGTAAAAAAACGAGTAAACACTACGTTTCGTGTTAAAAGGAACACGTTGCCTTGGATTGGTCGAGTGATCCACGAAACCGTTTATTATAAAATGCATATGGTTAGAAAGATGCTTTAAGAGTATACAACGATCCACACAATAACATCTTACTTTGCATACTGACACGGTCAGCCACTTTATGGTATCAAAAACTTGACTCCACAAAATGGCGCGCAATGTTAGTTCACGACGCATAAGGAAAACCAT
This sequence comes from Asterias rubens, assembly GCF_902459465.1. Classification (NCBI taxonomy): domain Eukaryota; kingdom Metazoa; phylum Echinodermata; class Asteroidea; order Forcipulatida; family Asteriidae; genus Asterias; species Asterias rubens. Next base: position 10,903,735 of record NC_047077.1, read on the forward strand.
GCAATTTCGAGGCATGTTTGTGTGGATCGTTATATTCTACTTTTTAAACATCTTTCCAACCATTGCATTACCTTTTCAAAATGTCTATATATTTACATTAAACTTACAGGGTTTGAAGATAATGAAAGTGGAAAGCTTCCCTTCAAATATTACTTACTGAGGTGCTGTAGTTTTTGAGAAATGTCATGAAAATACGTTTGTAAATGCTTAAAATAATTTTCGTCTCATGAGACGAAAATGATTTTCATGACATTGTTTTACTCGTTTCCCAAAAACTACATCACCTCAGCACGTAATATTTTCAGGGAAGCTTTCTACTATAATTATCTTCAAACTGGGTAAGTTTAGTGTAAATCTGTGGACATTGTGTTTTTTGTCCTACAAAAGTTACATACACCCTTTTTCATGGACCAACTCGCCCGATCCATGGAGGTAGACATACATGCCCACTCCCAAGGCACCGTGTTTCTTTAAAGTCACCTGGAAATATACTTTTTTTTTCTTTCAAACATAAGAGTATATGCTTACGAACAATAAAACAATTTTTTTAGTAATTGTTTTTCACGATTTATATGTTTAAAAAATATATAAAGTTGTTTGGGGGGCTGACTCCGCCTACCCCTTTTGTGACGTCAATCGAGGCAGACTTTGCCTGCAATGGAACACACGTGCAAATGTACGTCCAAGTCGTGAGTTGGTACATTTCAAAAAGTGTTTTTCTGCATTCAGCAGCAATACACCTGGTCGGCATTGGCGGAAAAAACACAAAAAAACAAAAACTCACGACTTAGTCCGTACATGTACTTTGCAATTGTGTTTTCTCTACGCATTACAGGCAAAGTCTGCCTCGATTGACGTCACGAACAGCGCCCTCTCGGGTCGGGTCTACTCTTAAATTTGTAAATAACATAAGAACTGATTTTTTAAAACCTTAGTTAACTTTTTATTCACATTTCAATCATCAAAACACATATATTATTAGTGACAAAAGCTTTATTTTGAAAAAATACCACTTCCAGGTGACTTTAACAAACCTTCACTGCTCAAAGTTGACAGTTGTACAGACGTGACCTTTACGTTCATATTGACCCCGAAAAGATCAGACCAGGGCCCAATTTCATAGAGCTGCTCAGCACACAAATTCGCTTAGCATGAAATTTCTTCCTTGATAAAAACAGGTTTACCAACCAAATTTCTATGTGATTTTCAGGATAAGCAAACAAAAGCTGAACACCAGTAACAAGCACTATGTTACAAATGGAAGTTTGGCTGGTAATCCTAATTTTATCAGGGAAGAAATTTCATGCTTAGCTAATTTTTGTGCTTAGCAGCTCTATGAAATTGGGCCCTGATTGAACTGAGTCTAATCGTTGAACCCTTTCGGGAGACTAGTATAGTTGTAACCTTATTTCGAAAATTGTCATAACTGGTCTAACATTTTCTTTGCAGAATCAGGAGCCACAGTTTCTCTCACCATGGAACTCAATTATTCAACTTTCGATGAAACAAGTTCTACCATTGTTCCAGGTCTACCAAACACAACCAACAATGCAGTCAACACTTTCTTCATCGTGCTCAATTTCATCGTGGGTATCATCGGCTTGGCGGGAAACATGATCGTCTGCACGACCGTGCTCAGGTCGAAATTCCTCCACGACATCACCCACTATCTCATCGCAAGCCTGGCCATGTCAGATTTCCTCTGCTGTCTGTTCTTCACCATTACCACCATGTTCGTGGCGGAAGGCCACCCCTTCCCGGTCAACATCAGCAGCGGCTTCGTGGGTGAGTTTTACTGCCGGCTGTTTTGGAATCTCCACCTCTTCTGGTCGGCGTTTTTCGCTTCGGCGTTCAACCTAGTCGTGGTGACGTTCGAACGATACTTGGCCATCGTGCACCCGTTTGTCTACGCCAGGGCCTTCACGGTTCGCCGGGGGCTGATGCTCGCTGCGTCAGCATGGACGCTCGCCTTCATTCTCGAACTGGAGTTTCCGATACGGTCTCACTACAATGCTGAGATTAACGACTGCGATTTTCGGGGCCTGGGAGCTCCTTGGTTCGCGAAGATGATGTTCATCAAATCTTTCACTGTCAGCTTCGTCTTACCACTGATCTTCCTGCTGTGGGCTTACTACAAAATCATCAAAACGTTACGGGCTGGAGCAACGCACCAGGACCGCCAGGGGACAGGGCAGCAGGCAGCAGAGCTGCATAGGGCAAGCCGTAAAGTAGTCCAAAGCCTCCTTATCATCACCACTCTCTTCATCATCCTGCTGCTCCCGTCTGAGATGGGGAATGTCTTACTTCTCTTTGATGTCTCTATTGACTTCACAGGCTCTCAGATCGGTAACATCTTCAGGACAACCACGGTTCTGAACTCGGTGGTGAACCCCATGATTTACGCCGTCAAGTATAGGAAATTCCGGAGGGCTATGAAAGCTACGATGTGTCCGTGTGTTAAGAACATTGTTGGGGTGGAGGACACAACCAGCACGGCCGATACGGGCTGAGACAAAGACTATAGGGCCGGTGGCTGATGCTTTATTATAATTATAGTGAAATATGTTTCCCGAAGGCAAACCGGTTTTCTGCTTACGAAATTGCCACTGTCGTTGTGCTTTTTGTTGGAGAATTTTATTTGTAATCGATTTAGAAAAAGGAATCCCTATATAAAACGTCCGAAATTTCTTTTGAGAATGGCAATTCTAACGTGCAGAAATTTGTGTTCAGGTACCGGAGATTCTGTCCATACATGGTACATGGGCTGTAGGAACACCCAGCGCCTTGAACACCCAGCAGGGTGGATATGTGCGCATTACAAGTCTTATTATTATTATTATTATTATTATTATTATTATTATTATTATTATTATTATTATTATTATTATTATTATTATTATTATTATTATTATTATTATTATTATTATTATTATTATTATTATTATTATTATTATTATTATTATTATTATTATTTAAGGAGGCCAATTCAAAAGAGGGTGTTGTGAGAAGAAATTTGTACGCAGTTCTCCGTAAGGGGGTCGGGGTCGGTGGGGGGGGGGGGGGTGGGGGACACACACAGAGTCTCCTTGGGACATTATCCCATGTTGCACCACAACCGAATTGGCGGATGCAGTCGCTTACGATTAAGGGTCCTAAAAAGATGTTGATACTTAAACTTTTACGCACCAGGCCATAACAGTTTACCTTTAAGAGGGCAATGCAATTTCCATTTTGTAACTTTTATTGCAAAATCTTATGTTTAACTTGTGAAGGCCATGGGCATCAAGGCAAAGAACAGGGGCAACAGAGGTCTCGTGAGACCTGCGTGACATCCTGACGCATTATAATGGCGCGGGAATCTAGCCGTTGCTATAGCCGCCATTACTCGGACACGGCCTATATCTATCGATTCATTCACGGATTATTATTATAGCTATGTGTTTCACTCTGACTGTTCTGTGTTTTACCACCGTCTCTTATAATGTTCAGATAACTCTTCCTCATCGTCACGCTAGGAGTAGTTAGACTTGTGGACAACTCGTTATAATCATGGTTTCTCGCGGTGCGATAGTCGAGTTGTGGCAAGATCACTGCTCTCGCGCGGAATGCTGGTTGCCGAATTCTACTCCCCAAATGCTGGTTGCCGAATTCTACTCCCCATTATAACTGGCAGTAGTCTTGCAGGGCCAGCAGTCTCGCAAGATACCGCCAGAATCGCGGGGAGAGTCGGAACGCTATCACCGCGACAGACATTTAACGACTTGTCCACAAGTCTAGGAGTAGTATGCCTATACAGTAGGTTTTGGGAAATATAATTGAATACACTTAAAGGAACACGTTGCTTTGGATCGGACGAGTTGGTCTTCAAAAAGTGTTTGAAACCGTTTGTTATAAAATGAATATGATTAGAAAGATGTTGTAAACTAGAATACAATGATCCACACAAGTATCACTCGAAATTGCGTGGTTTTCATTTTACCTCGTCGACTTACACGGTCGGCCATTTATGGGAGTCAAATTGTTGACTCCCATAAGTGGCCGACCGTGTCAGTTCGTAAAGTAAAAGGAAAACCACGCAATTTCGAGGCATATTTGTGTGGATCATTGTATTCTACTTTTAAAACACCTTTCTAACCATATGCATTTTATAACAAACAGTTACAAACACTTTTGTAAGACCAACTCGACCGATCCAAGGCAACGTGTTCCTTTAATATACCCTCGGATCACAATCGGTCCGAATCCGGACGCCTAGCCCAGTTTTATAAAAAGCTGTTTAGCAAAAAGTACTGCTAAGACAAGTGTTTTTACTATGAGTGGGGCACCACACCAGTCACATATAAACTTAATGTTGTTTTGGCTGGTTACTTGTGTTTATGTAGCAAAACCTTTCTGTGGATGAGCTTAAAAGCTGCTTATGTTGAATGCCTTCTGTGTACTTGGCGAAGTTTTTCGATCCATGGCTTACACTCCATGGCATAATATGTATCCGTTAGACACGGAAACTGGTTCAAAACAACCACACGAGCTTTCGGACTGTACGCTATGATCCTTTTCTGTGTGTCGTGCTGGCCCAGCGGTAGGTCGGGCTCACATGGGACCCAGAGCCGGGTCATTTCTCAGGGAGTTCTGTTCGCCAGAGATTCGGTCCCCCATTAAACAGCCAATAAAGGATGATCTCAAATTATAGATATTACAGTTTTCTAATAGCTGGAGTCAATAGGAAACATTAAAAAGTCTCGTTATTCGTTACTAAATGCAAAGTTTGAGAGTAAAATAGTTATTAACTGGTATATACGATAATCATTGGCCATAAAAAGGTAATAGTTGAAATATTGAGATCATCCTTTATTGGCTCTTTAAGTGAAATTAACATAATTCAAGAGGATGATTCAAAAGAGGGCGCTATCAGATGTAGTGTGTACGCTGTTCGCCAAAGGGGGACATAATCTCCGGGTGAGGGGGGGCGGGGCGGACAGAATTTCCTGTCACACCGGACGTTTTGAGAGTGTAGGTTGAGGGTTAGTGAAATGTTTGTGTTCTTTTTTTTTTTGTAAAGCGCTTTGAAACACCATGAATCACTATACAAATTGTGTATTTCTTATTGTTATTTAGTCACTTATGAATTCACCACCATCTTCACTGTGTGTGTGTGTGTGCATAGACCTTATCGCAAATACCAATGCGCAAGCGCAGACTGTTGAATGAGGTGCATTGTGGGATAGATATGGATCAAATTTGGATACCAGCAAGACCACAATGCACCTAATTCCAAGCTTTACGCGCGCGCCCCAGTATTTGCGATAAGGTCTATGGTGTGTGTGTGTCAGCTTTCTTATAGACGATGTGACCTGTGACATCACATGTTTACAAAAGAGCCACAGAGCCTGGACTTCCTGCGGGCATGATTTGTACACAGCTCAATGGAAGAAAATATAAAATCTTACATTTTATGGAGATTGCACTGTCTAATTCTTATCAACTTTTGATATGATGAAAGGAGGCACATCTAAAAACTTGTCCAGCTTTTACTTTATATAACTCTTGGTTTTATGTGGAAATTATGACACAACATGTCAGCTTTCCCATAGGACCTGTGTAGTACAGGCCTGCCAGAATACTTAAAGAATGTACAAGGTCACACTTATTGTAAACAAATGTCACATGGTCTATATTCCAGACCCGTTAGCCCTTTCTGCGTTGCATGATCTTCAATCCCTCATTCAATCAAGGGCCCAATATCAAAGAGCTGCTCCAGAAAGTATTGCTTATGAGTTCGCTGCTAAGCAGAAATATGAGCAGGATACCAAATCACAAATGGATGTGTCATTGTAGTTTGGCTGGTTAACTTAGTCTGCTGGTAAGCAAAATTATTTCGCGCTGAGCTGATTGTTGTGCTGATAAGCAGTTTTAAAAGTATTTGAGCACTCTGCCAAAGATAACGACAATGCTGTGCTGCATGTCCAGTTATTTGTATTAATAGTATACAGGACTGCATTAGACTTTCAGTGTGGCCACTGTTGGTAATTACTCAAATTAATTGTTCGCATAAAAAATTTACTTGGTAGCGAGCAATATATTGTGAGAAATAGCTCCCTCTATTATCTCGCAACTTCGACGACCAATTGAACTCAAATTTTCACAGGTTTGTCATTTTATACATATGTCGAGATAAACCAAGTGAGAAGACTTTGACACTTACCAATAGTTTCCAGTGTCTTTAAGGAAGCGGTACATTGTGAAATAGGCACAGATTATCTGCAAAATGAGTAACATTATGTCATAAGAAATAACAACGTGATTGTGTCACATTTTAAGTAACCAGAATTAGCTCAATAAAATATGCAAATGAATGAGCTTATCAAAGGCATTATGTTTACGTTTATCATTATGGACTGATGTTGAGCCAATATTTCAAAATCACATGGGAGTTAGGCCAATATATGCTAATGTTAGATTGCCATTAAAGGAACACGTTGCCTTGGTTTGATCGGTCGAATTGGTCTTTTTCTCTTTGAAAAGCGTTTGTAACCGTTTGTTATAAAATGCATATGAATAGAAAGATATTTTACAAGTAGAACTATAATGATCCACACAAGTATCACACGAAATTGCGTGGTTTCCCTCTTACCTCGTCGACTAACACGGTCGGCCATGGGATTCAAATTTTTGACTCCAGTAATAAAAATGGCAGACCGTGTTAGTTTGCGAAGTAAACGGAAAACCACGCAATTTCGAGGCAAATTTGTGTGGTTCATTGCATTCTACTTTAAATCATCTTTCCAACCATATGCATTTCATATAGCAAATGGTTAGAAACGCTTTTTAAAGACCAACTCGACCGTGTGTTCCTTTAAAATTGAACCATCATAAAACATGGTTCGAAAAAACGGGGTGTTCAAAAAACACACACACAAAATAATATGTTTTCCCAAAATCGACTTGCTGCCAGCTTTCATGAGCCACTCCTCAAGATCCCCACCTAAATAGGACCAAATTTAAAGTGGACAAGTTTCCCTGTGGACAACCTAATAGTCACTGATTTGACCCACAGGTCTGGCCGTGTGATGAGAAAGTACATTTTAGACCTTTGACTAACGAGGAAATAAAACTAGCGAGGTCTAACTGATTTTTTTTTTCTTTCTGATAAGTGCAAAAGTTTAATCTGGAAAATTGATTAATTTATTTATTTCTAATTTACCCTGGCTAAACCTCTCAGTGAAACACTGTTTTTCAGAGGCACCCAGCAACTACAAACACATAAAAGTAAAAAAAAAAAAAGACAACAGCACAATTTGAACAAGTTCACCCAAAGGCTGCTCAAACGAAATCCGCAAACCAAAAGCACATAACTGTTAATACCAAGAACGCCAAAAGAAATTTGGTTCATTTGTCCTCACTCAGACTAACAAAAAGCTTAGATCGATCTTACTATAGCAAATCATTTGTAGTTTTTGTAACGTATAGTTTTCGAGTGAGAAGTAATTTTCCTCGAATTTGATTTAGAGACCTCAGCATTAGATTTTGAGGTATCGAAATTCAAGCAATTGAAAGCACACACTTTCGTGTGCCAAAGGTGTTTTTCTTTCATTATTATCTCGCAGCTTCGACGACAAATTGAGCTCAAAATTTCACAGGTTTGTTATAATACAAAACATGTTGAGACTCACCAAGTAAGGAGACAAGCTACCCAGTGCCTAAAAAGATCTTTCACGTTTATACTTTACTGAATATGTTATTTACTTATTTATTTATTTCGTACACATCCAACAGCCTGATAAGCGCAAAATGATAATTAATACGAAACGAGAAGAATTTTTCTGTTTTAGATGCGGGCGAAAAACCCTAATGGGGACTCGTACTCAAACCGACGCATTCAGGTAGAGACTAAACACCCAATCCAACATGGAGGTTAGACTTGATACAAGTCCCCCTCCTGTGCCAGCGCCACAGAAAATAATTGTTTTCAGGTGTGACGGACTCAGAGCTCCGGGCGTACTCAGAGCTCCGGATTACCAAATTAATATGGTAGTATTACGTCTTGCCATGCCTGCGCACACCAAGCGAAAGTAGTCGATGCTTAGTGCCGTGCCGAGTCGACCAACTGTTTTGCTCTACATACTCGTAGCTAGCTGTAATGGCGGCGTCCACAACACAAGTAAATCGTGTGGTGAACGAGTGGAGCGTCTACGCATGGAGGTAGGAAATATTTCTACCTCCATGGTCTACGACAGTATTGCGAAAAAATTATTCACATAATAAAGTATTTGAGACCGTGACTGAGTACGCTAGACGGCTGAGGCCGCGACTCCGGTGTGGCGGTTCCAGTTTTTTCCGCCGTGTTCAGTTTTCCGGGACTCAGTACGGCACTAAAAACTGACTACTTTCGCTTGAGTGTGCGCAGGCGTCGCATGACGTAATGTTACCGTATTTTGGTCATTCGGAAAACTGAACACGGCGGAAAGTTGAAACCGCCACACCGGGCCCCAACCTGTTCCGCTTGCGGGACAGCGATTTGGGGCGCACTTGTCTTATGTGACTGCTGGCGAGTTACATGTGTTTGGGACCTCACACCTCACGCAAGGAAATAAACCAAGAGCTAACCTTATCTATACAAATCCCCAAACTATTTAATAGCTTTAAATAATATCAATTACACCGTTACCTATTTTTTTTTTATAATAATTTATGTCAATTCTTGGAAATATAATTATTATCTTTGAATAATAAAAAATATATATATTTTTATGTTTGCGTGATGGGACCGCTCCATGAACATCTGTTTTGTTTGTACACTCGACGTAGACAATTATTTTGGAATTGAACATGTTTTAAAGGCAGTGGACACTATTGTAATTACTCAAAATAAATACTAGCATAAAATCTTACTTGGTAACGAGTAATGGGGATAGGTTGGTAGTATAAAACATTGTGAGAGAAACGGCTCCCTCTAAAGGAGAGTAGTTTTCGAGAAAGAAGTAAATTTCCACGAATCTGATTTCGAGCCCTAGAATTTAGAATCTGGGGTCCCGAAATCAAGCATCTGAAAGCACACAACTCCGTGTGACAAGGGTGTTTTTTCTTTCATTATTATCTCGCAACTTCGATGACCGATTGAGCTCATTGACAACTACCATTAGTGCCCAGTGTCTTTCGGGAAAAAAAGGGGTGTCGGATTCCGAAATTCCGAATTCTACGAGGTATCCAAGAAAGGTCTAAAATGCATATGGTTGGAAAGTTAAAAGTAGAATACAATGATCCACACAAGTTTGCCTCGAAATTGCACGGTTTTCTTTTTACTGTGCGAACTAACACGGTCGGCCATTTATTAAGTCAAAAATTTGCTCAAAGAGTCTCTAAGTGAAAAAGGGTTTGAAAATTAGTGGTGTAGTTCTTGAGGTTTTTTCCCACTTCCGGTTGACCCTGAAGTAGAGGTCAACAAGGAGTCACAATTGTTCAAAGTTAATATTTAACGCAAAGGAGTCTGTAACTGAAAAAAGGGTTTGAAAATCGGTTGTATAGTTCTTGAGATATGGTCCCACCTCCGGTTGACCCGGAAGTAGAGGTCAACATGAGGTCCCGGAAACTGGAACAAGCTTGAAATAGGTTGTATAGGTCTTGAGATCTGGTCCCAATTCAGGTTGACCCAGAAGTAGAGGTCAACATGGGCTCACGGTCCCTTTTCAAAGTAAGAATTTAAAAGGAGTCTATAACTGAAACAAAAAATGAAAATTGATTGTGTAGATAACTGAAACAAAAAAAGGGCCAACTTCCGATTGACCCAGTAGTATACTTTTTGAGATATGGCGCTGCTAAGATTTACTAATTAAATATGCAAATGAAGATCACATGGTTAATTAACTAAGAATTATAAACCAAAATTACGTTTAGAGTAAAGCTAATTTACAAAGCTTCAATTTTATAAATGATTTAACTCTTTTATCTTTATTAGGATATATTAGGCGTAGAGACACTGGACACTATTGGTAAATGTCAAAGACCAGTCTTCTCACTTGGCGTATCTCAACATATGCATAAAATAACAAACCTGTGAAAACTTGGGCTCAATCGGTCGTCCAAGTTGCGAGATAATAATGACAAAAAAAACACCCTTGTCACACGAAGTTGTGCGCTTTCATCGATTTCGAGACCTCAAATTCTAAATCTGAGGTCTCGAAATCAAATTAGTGGAAAATTGCTTCTTTCTCTAAAACTACATTACTTTAGAGGGAGCTGTTTCTCACAATGTTTTATACAATCGACCTCTCCCCATTACTCGTTACCAAAGAAGGTTTTATGCTAATCATTATTTTGAGTAATTACCAATAGTGTCCATCTGACTTTAAAGAAAAAACGTGCACAAATCTTTTGAGGTTTTAGGCGGAAACAAAGAATAATAATACAAAAATATCTCGACGAAAACAATACCTGTTCCGACAGTATAGGTCGGAACAGCTAAACAGTTTTACAATAGAAATCATAAAACAAAGGCCTGGCAGAAAACTGTCAAATAATTCTGATCGGGTTTCATATCGATTGCCAATCATTTTGGGGATACCATTGGAAACAGAACGTTGATACACTGCATGCTGTTGGAGTTGGTTTGCTTGTTTGATTGTTTTTGTTTTTAGTTTTTTTTTTTGCAAACAGAGCTTTCAAATGGAAAACGTTGGAGTTGTGTTGAAGTGTTGCGCAGTTATATGTTGGAATTAGGTCAGCGGTCTGATGTTTCGTCGTCAAACCATTTATAACAAGAATCATACTACGACAAATGAGTCAGGGGATATGACCAAAATGTGGTTAAGTGTGTCTGTCTGGTCATAAAATAAGTTAAAATGTCTTTGCTTGTTAGTTATAGGACAAGTTTGATGGTCAGAATCATCGCTAATGCTGAAGCTTTTTATAGGAATTGACAGTCAAATGCCAGTAATCCCGAAAATACAGTTATATCATTGTTCCTCCATGGTTATATCAATGACACGATCACGTTAAATGTTAAGCCAACATTGAGCCAACGTTGAGCCAACATTGACATAAATGCAAATTTATGGGCGGGGCTTAGAATTGTGTGAATATTTACTTTGATAATATCACAACAATTTGGGTGAGTTTAAGTTATCCAAGGCAAATTTGTGTATAATTCTTTTGTAAGAAAATATGAACATCAAAAGTACAAACAAACATTTGTAATTCAACCATGTTAATTAAGAAGTACACAATTTGAGTTAACAACAACAGTCTATGGATCCTGGACTATAAATACAAAACCAAAAATTGCAGAACAGGATGCATAGACATGTATTATAGGTTGTAGTCAGTTTAGAAAGTAAACTATTTAGTTATTGGTAAATTACATGTAAATAATAACTGAAAAGTAGATGTTCACAGATAACTACTTAAATTAATCATAAAGCTCATTCAGTTCATGAACAGAAATATAATCCCAAAGTCAATATTTTTGAATAATTATACGTTGTCTCAACGTTGGGGCATGGTTTAGCCAACATAAAGATTAGTAGTGGGGCCAACTTGAACATTGGCCCAACGTTATGCCAATGAGCAAAAGAACATTGGGCCAATATTGGTAATCAACATTGGCCAAACATAAACATTTCATTGGTTCTACGTTGGCCAATGTTTGCGTTGGGCCAACGTCCAATTTTAACATTGGCTCAACGTAACTCCTATGAGCAAAAGTATGTTGGGCCAACGTCGACAACCAACGTTGGCCCAATGAAACTGTTCTGTTGGCAGAATGATGTTGGCTCAATGTTTGATTACGTTGGCCTGATATTGGTTCAATGTTTTAACATACATGGGCAAGACATTGGCCCAATGTTGGGCCAATTTTTACATTGGCCCAACATAAGACCGATAAGCAAAAGTACGTTGGGCCAATGTTGACAGCCAATGTTGGTCCAATGAAAGTGTTCCGTTGGCCCAACGTTGGTTCTATGTTGTGATGCTGTGATGAACACCGTGTCGGAGCGTGGTGCAGTCTGCGTGAAAACCATACCTTTTACCAGTGAATGAAAGAGTTATTATAATAGGCCGTGCCAGAAGTGGTGGCTACAGCTGCGGCTACCTCTAGATTTCTGCGTCATTGTCCGTTGAAACGGTCTCAGCAATCGTAGCCGTAGCTGCAGCTGCCACTAGACCTGTATCACGGTGCAGCCATCTTGAATTTCTCCCATTAATATAAATGTTACCAAACCGAGGCTGGAAGAACAAAATAGTCTGGTTCCTTATTACAAGATGATTTTTATCGAGGCCTGTGTGACCAGGCCTTCACTAGGGTGGGATTTGAACCCACGACCTTTTGCAAGTATGGCGTTATTTAGGCTTGCTCATCCATGTCGACGGTGAATGTGGTATCTTCTCTCTCCACAGTGGTCTTCATACACGGACACATCGTAGCTTTCATAGCCCTTCTGAATCTCTTGTACTTGATGGCGTAAATCATGGGATTCACCACCGAGTTGCAGACAGTGGTGATCCTGAAGATGTTACCGATGTGAGAGCCAGTGAAGTCAATAGAGATGTCGTAGAGGAGTAAGACATTCCCCATCTCTGACGGGAGCAGCAGGACGACGAACAGGGCGGAGATAATGATGAGGCTCTGGACGACACGACGGGTTGCCTTGTACACCTCCATCCCCCGCTGCTCGTTAGCATGCTCGTTGGCCTGCTCAGTGTTCTGCCCGTTGCCCTGCTCGGTGTTCTGCCCGTTGCCCTGCTCGGTGTTCTGCCCGTTGCCCTGCTCGGTCTTCTGCTCGTTGCCCTGCTCGGTGTTCTGCCAGTTGCCTTGCTCATCAGTGAACTCCCCGTTGCTCTGCCCGTTGCCCTGCCTAATGCGTTGACTGGTGCGATGTGTTTTCTGGTAAAGTTCCCCTTTGCGCAATGTTCTGATGATTTTGTAGTACGCCCATATCAGGAAGATCAGCGGCAAGATGAAGCTGACTGTGAAGGATTTGATGAAGAGCATCTTCGCAAACCAGGCAGGTCCGAGGCCAAGGAAATCACAATCGTTCGCCTCATCAGAGTAGTGAGATCGTATTGGAAACTCTAGTTCCAGAATGAAGGCGAACACCCACGCCGACGCAGCGAGCATCAGCCCCCGACGAACCGTGAAGACCCTCGCGTAGAAAAACGGATGCACGATGGCCAAGTATCGGTCGAATGTCACAACAACCAGGTTGAACACTGAAGCAAAAAAAGCAGACCAGAAGAGGTGGAGATTCCAAAAAAAACGGCAGTAAACCTCACCCCAAAAGCCGCTGCTGATGTTGACCGGGAAGGGGTGGCCTTCCGCTACGAACATGGTCGTTATGAGGAAGAAAAAACAGCAGAGGAAATCTGACATGGCCAGGCTTGCGATGAGATAGTGGGTGATGTCGTGGAGGAATTTCGACCTGAGCACGGTCGTGCAGACGGCCGTGTTTCCCGCCAAGCCGATGATACCCACGATAAAATTGAGCACGATAAAGAACGTCGTGGTTCCATCAATGGTAGTAATTGGAATAGTGGTGGAATTTGCTTCTTCTTCTAACGTTGAATTGAAATCCATGGTGAGACAAAAACTAGGATCCCTGAGTCTGCAACAAAACATATAAAAATGTTGCACCAGTATGAAAATATTTGTTGTTAAATTTATTTTTACGAATGAGTCTCTGCACTGAAAAACAAGTTCACCAAACACGCTCTAAAAACTTCCAGGTCAGAATTAACCCTGATCCGGTTCTTGTGTAGACTTGTGGACAAGTCGGTAAATGTCTGTCGCGGTGATAGCGTTCCGCCGAATCCCGCGATTCCCGCGGTATTCTCGCGAGACTTCTGGCCCCGCTAGACTACTGTTCTCACGACTACCGGTCCGTTAAAGGGGGGGGGGGGTAAACGTAGTCGGCAACCGTGCAGTTCGCGCGAGAGCAATGATCTCGTGAGAGCACCGCCACAACTCGACTATCTGGCAGACCATCAACGACTTGTTCACAAGTCTAGTTGTTGTGCCTGAGCCATTTCTAGATCAGTATGATCCGGACGCGCGTGACCTGGACACAGTCTCCGAAATAGTCGAAATGACGCAGATTGAGAAAAAAACACTTGTTTTATACAATTTTCCGTCCACCAGGCTACGCTACATTTTGTCAACAGTCCGTTTAATAGGGTCCGTTCGTTTAGCTTACCTGGGTCGACCCCGGTGTGTGACGGGGTTTTTTTCCAGGACAAACGTCTGCAGATAATTACCCACGTTCGTTCTGGAAAAAAAAACCGCCACACACCGCGGGGTAGCCATTGGACCCTTTCGGTTAAAAAAAAAAAAAAAAGTTCACAGATTTACAAATAACTTACAGGGTTTACAGAAGGCAATGGTGAAAGACTTCTCTTGAAATATTATTCCATGAAATGCTTTACTTTTTGAGAAAACAGCAAAACAATATAAATTCTCGTTAACGAGAATTACGGATTTATTTGAAACACACGTCATGACACGGCGAAACGCGCGGAAACAAGGGTGGGTTTTTCCGTTGTTTTCTCCCGACTCCGATGACCGATTGAGCCTAAATTTTCACAGGTTTGTTATTTGATATAGAAGTTGTGGTACACAAAGTGTGGGCCTTGGACAACACTTTTTACCGAAAGGGTCCAATGGCTTTAACGAACGCACCCATAATAAAGTGTATAATATGCTGTATGACATATGAGTAGCTCAATCAAAGCGCCGCGTACTTATTTTTTGCAATTCCACAACTGTACAATGAAGTAGGCCATCCAAATAAACAACAATGGCACGGCCTGTATAGCCATTGTACAAGGTTAGTGTACAAGGCCATCTGGAAACCATGACCCTTTTCGAATGACTGGATACGCACCAAGGGTTTCAGACGAGAGAACGGAGCCTCAAGCAGATCTCAAAGTAGACTTGGCTCAATTCCCAATGGGAGACTTTCTGGGACGATAGAGGGCAGCAGACTTACCGGGTAAATCCATTGTTCTCAGAATTATGCGCATGTTCAGAACTACGTAAACAATGGAAATTTACCCGGTATGTCTGCTGCCACCTAGCGTTGGAAAGTCTCCTATTCCGTGCCATCCCCGGGAAAATACTGTTTTGTGATGCTCGGCATTTCAAAACCTGTTCCGCATGCGTGGTTTCGAGAAGGGCCTTTGGTTTAATACAGTAATCACATAGGTTATTAAGTAGTGTTCATAGGTTTTGGAGGTACGTCGGCCGGTCGAACACGTTCACGAAACCCTCGGTAAGCTAATCGCGCTATTCAAAGGCGAATGAATAGACTGCGTGCTGGTGACATACCGAGTAAACAGCCAACGTGAGTTGAGACGGTTACACACCTATATTCCGACACCCCTATGTTCCGACACCCCTATGTTCCGACACCCCTATATTCCGACACCCCTATGTTCCGACACCCCTATATTCCGACACCCCTATGTTCCGACACCCCTATATTCCGACACCCCTATGTTCCGACACCCCTATATTCCGACACCCCTATGTTCCGACACCCCTATATTCCGACACCCCTATGTTCCGACACCCCTATGTTCCGACAAAGTTATTTTCTTACATTATTACTACATGTATGTTGATCAATAACAAAAACACGACTTGTATTACAGTCAGGTTTCCCGGCGAATTTCGGCCGGGAATAGGTTTGAACATTCATAAGTTGAATTTGTACTGTTTTTAAAAGTGATGGAATCAAATTAAGATAATCGAATCACACATGATTTTGTTGCTTGTTTGTGTGGTTATAAACATGAGTTATGGCTCCCCGAGTTAGCTGGCAATAAAATACTCAGTACTTTGCTAATGTTAGATGCGTGTCCGTGTTGATAACATTTCACGAGCCTTCAATTTATAACAACTCCAACCCTCCCCTGCGTTTATTGCGCCGATGTGTAATTTCTTTCATTTGCCCCCCCCCCCCCCCCCCCACCAAAAAAAAAAATTAATATTAATAATAATAAAAATATGCTAGTAATTATAAGAATACATAGAATGCATATGATTAGAAAGATATTTTAAAAGTAGAATATAATGATCCACACAAGTATCACTCGAAATTGAGTGGTTTTCCTTTTACCTCGTCGACAAACACGGTCGGCCATTTATGGGAGTCAAATGTTTGACTCCCATAAATGGCCGACCGTGTTAGTTTTTAAAGTAAAAGGAAAACCACGCAATTTCGAGGCAAACGTGTGTGGATCATTGTATTATACTTTTAAAACATCTTTCTAACCATATGCATTTTATAACAAACGGTTACAAACGCTTTTCAAAGACCAACTCGACCGATCCAAGGCAACGTGTTCCTTTAAGACCACTCCCTCCATTACTCAGTCCTCTTCTAAATAAACCAAAGTTGCTATTTTTTAATAGCAGAATAACACTTTTCATACAATTAATTAAACTCCTCTGGGGGACTACATAAAGTTAGGTTACCGGTACGTTTATGCACTCAGTTGCGGTCAGGTGTAGTTTCTTTCGCACCGTTTTTCTTTAAAAATTGCTAACACGTAACACAAAATATTGGTGCAGGTTGTCGGAACATAGGGGTGTCGGAACATAGGGGTGTTTGGGTCGTTGGAATATAAGGGTGCCGGAACATAGGGGTGTCGGAATATAGGGATGTCGGAACATAGGGATGTCGGAATATAGAGCAGTCACCGTTGAGACAGTCCTGCACTGTTTGTGTTGTGTCACGAGCACATCGTCTATTCATTCGCATTTTAATAGCGCGGGTAAGCTTCGGGTGTTTCGTCATCACAGAGGCCGATAAATGAATATTCACCCTGCTGTAATGAATCAAGGTCAATTATCCACACTACTATACTAAGCTTCAAGTTATACTAAAGACGCTGGACACTATTGGTAATTGTCAAAGACTAGCCTTCGCAGTTAGTGTATCTCATCAACATAAAAAAAAATATACATAAAATGACAAACCTGTGAAAATTTGAGCTCAATCAGTCGTCGAAGTTGCGAGATAATAATGAAAGAAAAAACACCCAAAGCACACGAAGTTGTGTGCTTTCAGATGCTTGATTTCGGGACCTCATTAATATGAGGTATCGAAATCAAATTCGTTGAAAATTACTTCTTTCTCGAAAACCACATTGTACTTTACTGACAATGTTTTTTACTTTCAACCTCTCCGATCTCTCCAATACCTAGAAAGGTTTTATGCTATTAATTATTTTGAGGAAGTACCAAAAGTGTCCACTGCCTTTAAAGCCATTGGACACTTTTGGTAAATAGTATTGTCCAAACCCACACTTCGTGTATCACAACTGGTATAAAAAATAACAAACCTGTGAAAATGAAGGCTCAATCGGTCATCGGAGTCGGGAGAAAATAAAAAACGGGGAAAACTCACCCTTGTTTCCGCACGTTTCGCCGTGTCATGACATGGGTTTAAAATAAATCCGTAATTCTCGACAACGAGAATTGATAATTGTTTTAATGTTTTCTCGAAAAGTAAAGCATTTCATGGAATAATATTTCAAGAGAAGTCTTTCACCATTACCTTATGTAAACCCTGTAAGTTATTTGTAAATCTGTGACCTTTTTTTTTTTGTCTGTGCCGAACGTGTATAATGGCTTTAAACGTGTGCATGCACATACAACAAACAGATACCGATAACGATACCGTGCAGCCAAAGAAAGCAAAAATAAGGTGTGTAGATTGAAGGTGTGGAAAATTCTCATTTTTGTATTTGTTTTATTACATCTTGGTTGTTCTATTATATAGGCCTATACAGGCGTTTCAAAGTTCCTTTTTTAAATGTAATCTTAAAGCTATTGTTCATACCAAATACAAATTTGGTGTGCCATTTAGACATTGTCTACAACTCTGCCCAAATTCTTGCTTGTACGTAAAAATCCATTTTGTTTCCCTCACAAAAGTCACTTAACTGCCTTACCAAAATAATAGCTTAAAGACACTGGACACTACCCAGCCCAGTCACTTGGTGTATCTGAACATTATGCATAGACTAACAAACCTGTGATAAATTGAGCTCAACTGATCGTCGAGGTTGCAAGAATACTTGCAGCCTTTGATTTTAAATAATGCCAAATGCATTTGGTCAAATGAACTATAATATCTGGACGGGTTGTGCTAGGAATAAAACGGTGGTTTTGAATAGGGGTGAAAGTCACATCAATCGGGGACATTTTAGGAGTCACGAGAACTTAGTTAAAACCCCCAAGACCAGTTTTCTCCTGAAGACAAGCAGTTCACTGTTCGAAACGTCGAGACCACACCCGACTACACACGGTGCCAACAACACTCCCTCAATTGCAAAAGAGATCTTAAACAATATGGCTGTACCTGCACGTTTTCCACACCATGCAAAGCTTAAAAAAACATTTACTTTTTTCACATGTTTTGTAACAAGGGAGTTTTAGACTAGAAAAAACACCTCTCAAAAACTGTAGCAATTCAGGCCAAAATTTTCACTTACCAGAAATTGTACTTTAGGCAGTATAATATTCGTTGTTTTCGTTCACCAGTATGTTATGCCGCGACACTCATAGGATTCTCTTTTTATACTGTAAAAGGGCAAATGTTCAAGGCCAATGGAGCACGAGCACCAGTAACTCCAACAGTTCCAGCTGAACGGAAATTTGAAGCCACGATAGAATAATTATTTAAGCTGTATCTCCATTGGTAGTTACTCAAAATAATTAGCATAAAACCTTACTTGGTAACGAGTAATTGGGAGAGGTTGGTATGTATAAAGCATTGTGAGAAACGGCTCCCTCTGAACTAATTCGAGAAAGAAGTAATTTGCCACGAATTCGATTTCGAGACCTCAGATTTAGAATTTGAGGTCTCGAAATCAAGCACCTGAAAGCACACAACTTCGTGCGACAAAGGTGGTTTTTCTTTCATTATTATCTCGCAATTTCGCTGCCCGATTGGGCTCAAATTTTCACACAGGTTGCTAATTGTGTGCATATTATGTTGAGGTACACCAGCAAGTGGGAAGACTGGTCTTTGACAATTTTTACCAATAGTGTCAAATGCCTTGTCTCCATTGGCAACTCAACAAAGTTATTAGCATTGTGACCTTACTGAAATAATTAATTAGCAATTAAAACCTTACTAATGAGTAATGGGAAACTACTGGTTAGTACTACAAAGTTGCGAGAAACGGCTCCCTCTGAAGTGCATAGTGTCGAGAAAGGAGTATTTTCCATGAATTTGATTTCGAGACCTCAGATTTAGATTTTGAGGTCTCGAAATCAAGCATCTGAAAGCACACAATTTCGTGTAATGTGACAAGGGCGTTTTTTCTTATTATTATCTCGCTTCGACGACCAATATTGAGCTCAAATTTTCACTGGTTTGTTATTTTATGTTTTCACGAGGAAGAAGAAAATAAAGGGGATATAGTAAGAGTATAGTCTTAATAGTTCCAATGTATTTTATATTGTATTTTATTTAAGTTTAAGACATCAAAATAAGAAACCACAAGGATCTCTATATGCTTTTTACTTTAAAGGTTTTAGCGGTGTTTGCAACCTATGCCCTAAGGCTAACTTGTTTAAGTATACAGCCCGCCCTAGCAAAGTTTGTTTGTCACTCGAGTTTGAATGGGTATTATACTTCTAGCTGTGTCACGCTACAGGGCCAAATATGCTATAAGCAGACAAATTTGCTGAGCATGAACGTATACTTTCTTTATAAAACCAGGGTTACCAACTGAATTTCCATTCGTTTCATATTGCCTGGCACTAGTATTCAGCTGTTGTTTGTTTATCCTGAAAATTATGTAAAAATTCGGTTGGTAATCCTGTTTTTATCAAGGAAGAAAGTTCATGCTAAGCAATGAACTGTTGTGCTTATCAGCTCTATGAAATTGGGCCCAGGTTGGAATTATTCGGTCATCCAGATCGGCTGGCCTGGTATTCATCAATAGCTTGTATTCTATAGGTATGATGCTCATTGTCACACTGGCTGTGTGTGGAGTTGAATGGCCCACCACGAACTTCTCCGGGAGGGTCATGATCTCTCCCATCCAGAGCCGACAATAATTGCGTAGATTGATCAACAAGGCCGAGTAAAAAAGAAACATGTTTAGCGTCCGGGTTTCTAAAAGAAAAGGAAGGAGGTGGTGTTTTTATTTTTTATTTTTTTCACCGCCATCGGCCGCCATCCTTTTTAAAGTATCCATTGTTTTTTTTATGAGTTTAAGTACACAATACTTAAAGGCAGTGGACACTATTGGTATTTGTCAAAGACTAGCCTTCACAGTTTATGTATCTCAACATGTCCATAAAAAAACAAACCTGTGCAAACTTGAGCTCAATCGGTCATCGAACTTGCGAGATAATAATGAAAGAAAAAACACCCATGTCACACGAAGTTGTGTGCGTTTAGATGGTTGATTTCGAGACCTCAAGTTCTACACCTGAGGTCTCGAAATCAAGTGCGTGGAAAATTACTTCTTTCTCGAAAACTATGGCACTTCAGAGGGAGCCATTTCTCACAATGTTTATACCATCAACCTCTCCCCATTACTCGTCACCAAGTAAGGTTTTATGCTAATAATTATTTTGAGTAATTACCAATAGTGTCCACTGCCTTTAAAGATCGAAGAGTTTTTTTTTTAATGGCTTTCCTACACAAGCTTGGCTCTTTTTCAAAACTTATTTGTTTGCTGAGATCGTTAAAACATATTCCATTTTCCCTTTACAAAAGAAAATGAAAAAAAGTTATAGTAATTATATTTAAAAATATATATAAAAGGATATCCCATGTCCTCTAAAAGGAAGCATGATAGGAACGCTAAACATATTTCTTTTTTAACTTGGCCTTAAAAGGGAAATTAACTTTTTATGTTTGTTATTTAGTATGAAAAGAGACCCTCATTTATCATTTTGACAGACTAATGCGAAGTAAAATTCATAAAAAGACTAGCCCCGGCAAAAAAAGAAAAAAGAAAACTAGAACAGAAATGTAGTGTTTGTTTACAAACGCTATAGGTGTTCAATGAAGACATCTCCGAGGTAGCAGACATACAGATTATGTTGTTTGAAAGAAAAATGAATGATGACTTTACATGAATTTGCAGATTGAACGAAGAGACTAACTGAGGAAATAAAAACGGGTGTCATTATTTAAAAGCTTATTTTGTTATATCAAGACTTTTATAGTCCCTTTAATCCCACACTGTTAAGAATAATGGGGATCTTTTGAGTAGGCCACTTTTTCTCCTATCCAAAAAGTTGGGCACCCTGATTGCCAAACAATTGGTGAATATTTCCTCATCAATAATATTGGGTATGATATTTTGATAGCCAGCAAAGTTTGGTAATTTTTTGTTTACCAATATTCTGGGTATTACATAAATGATCAATTACTTACTTTTGGGGAAACATTTTATCCAGAATCTGGTTAAAACGTTTGAACCATTTTCGGTGTTTATCCAGCAAAAAGCTTTGAATCACGTAATTCCTCCTATGATTATGTGTCGTACCTGCCACGCATAGAAACGATCATTTTCCACAATGACAATAAACCCGGTGGCGAGGGGAGACCTTGGTTCTCTCTCTCAACAAAGATTATCCAGAGATAAATAATAATTGTTGTTCTATTTGCAATGCTCTTGATGTTTCGAAGGTGTTGATTTATCAATCGCGGTCCACGCACGTCACAATAAAATTTGTGTTCGCAGGAAGTATGGACACAAACGGGCTTAAAGGAACACGTTGCCTTGGATCGGTCGAGTTGGTCTTTAAAAGCGTTTGCAAGCGTTTGTTTTAAAATGCATATGGTGAGAAAGATGTTGTGAAAGTAGAATACAATAATCCACACAAACATTCCTCGAAAATGCACGGTTTTTCTTTCACTAACTTCGACTAACACGGTCGGCCATTTATAAATGGCCGACCGTGTTAGTTCGCAAAGTAAAAGGAAGTCCACGCAATTTCGAGGCAAATTTGTGTGGATCATTGTAGTCTACTTTTAAAAGATCTTTCTATCCATATGCATTTTATAACAAACGGTTACAAACGCTTTTTAAAGACCAACTCGTCCGATCTAAGGCAACTTGTTCCTTTAAAAACGTCGTATAGGGACCGTCTAAGTTGGTGGAACCGTGTAGGACATGTGGCCTAACCAGGAGGGAGACATTGTTGGCAAGTGCCCGTGCCCTCCGATTCATGTCAGTGCCCCCCACCCCACCCCCACCTATTTTGACAAATCTGGCCTTTTTGTTGGAGTTTTTCAAAGAAAATGCCACAGTTTGTATGCTTCATTTGGTGAACTAGATATGAACGTTCTTTTTCGATCAGGGCTAGGGATCATGCCTACCGCATAGCGATGGGCTGGTCTTAGTGTGGGGACCACCGGTGTCAGATGCAATTGTGTCCACCATGCAATATACTGCTCCGGACACTTTTGCATATGCAATCGTGTCTGTGGCTATGCGAACACCGTCCGGTGGACATGTACAATGTACATGACTGTACATATTATGTGTGCGCGTATAAAGCAAGCGTGTTGATGCACTGAACCTAGTACGTATATTATATACAGCATGAATATTCACGTATTTTATGATTGCAGTGAATACCCAACGGCCGAACATTCCCATGTCATTCTTGACATGCACTTAGCTTGTAAAAAAAATGGCGAACGTGTTCCGTCGACCAAGGGCGTTTAATTTACTGCAAGGACGGTTTTGCAAGGGGCCGGCAACAACTGCATATGCAAATGTGTCCGGGCGGACCCAACTGCATTATGCAGCAGCGTCCGGGCGGACACGATTGCATATGCAAAACCGTCCTGCGGACATTATTGAATATGTAATAATGTCCTCCGGATAGTATTGCATAGAGGACATTATTGCATGCGACACCGGCGGCAGGCCGGAGTTCCGTTGGATCGTTCAATAATGTGTAAAACTACAAGAGGGCGCTATTTAGGCAATAGACGCAGGCTTCGGCTCAGGTTAGACTTGATGACAAGTAGTTATAAGCGCTGCCTGTTACAAACACACATATCGGCCGTTCATGCAACAGGGATGCACGATCGCGTAGGGGTGGGTATGTATAGCACGTTTCCATTCCCGTAACTTGATTTCAATACTAAGCTCAGGCTAGCTAGGCCCAGCGGAGGATGGAACCTGAAGCCGAAAAGGGTCTAAAAGCCACGATCTCAGACTTGAAGTTTAGTCTATCCCGCAACAGTCACGTGAAATCAGTCACGAGAGTTTCAGTCATGTGATTGTCAAACCGCAGTTATTTTCCTGAACCCATGCAATTGAAGAACCTACCAAACAAGGAATGCTACGGATGCCTATTAGATTAAACAAGAAATATGTTTTCAATGTGTTTATTGCAGATTCCTGATTGATAGTCCGTTATTAAGTATTCAGAACTCGTTGGTATGTATTTGCATTATATTTATGTACTTTTAATTATAAATAGATCTGTTATAACGAAGTGTGAATATTTCATAACGGATGAAACATTTCTAATTTGGTGCTAATCGGATTCCGTCCAAAGCATTTCAAGCAAGTTTACATCCATGAATAACGTCATATATAAGTTTGTAATCTCTCTTTGACTTATTCATGCTGTAGTATTATTAAATTTGAATGTAAAAAGGTAATTACAGAGGGTTATTCCAGCGAGAACATAATTAACGACTGTTTTTTGTTGTTTGTTTATCTACCTCTGGGTTATCACGCAAGGACCAGAAATAAACACGTCACTGATTTTTCACCTTCTACTGAATGGATTCAAGGCCTTTCGTGACTTTGTTTTTTAATAACAAAGCAAAAAAAACCAAATTGACAAAGCACATGACCGACTTGATTGAAGTGTACTCCTACGCCACTCTCTTGTCATACTTTGAGAACAACGAGTTGTAACTTTATCTATCGTTCGGGTGTGTCGTTATTTCACGTCTTTATAACGTCGGGCAATATACTCATTATTGCTTGAAAGTCGCTAAATACTGTTTTACATCGACAATTACTAAAATTAGGTTATTTAGGACAGGTTATGCACTCTTTTTCTTGGGTAAGTTGTTTTGTTGTGATTTATTAATTCAATATATAAACCACAAGGGATTTATTAATTCATTAGAATTAGTTAGATAATAGGTTGATGAGTAGGGCTAGGCATACCCGGGGGAGGAAATATTGAAGTGTGTTTACTGCTAGACTTTTGTTTGTGTTTTTTTACACTGCTAAAATAACAAATCAAACAGGAAACATTCCGCATCATGCGACCACCTTTTCATTCATTAAAAAAACAAAATATAGATTACTCAACAATCAAATTCAAATGAGGTAAAAATTAGGGAAGGGGTAGTGGCAGGATAAAGCAATACTTTGTTTCCGGATGAATTAAATTAAATTTAGTTCAATAAGAATTTAGTTCATATTATCATAAATTTAGTTCATATTGACAATGACATTCGGTCCTCAACTCAATCAATGACAGTATCGTAGCGTCATACGATATTGACCCTCATATGTTTTCGAACCCCCAACTTTGATTACCATTTACCGCGAGATTGTGCAAGCTGCACCGGTGACAGAAGCTATGCAGTTTACTCACGGTCTGTATTTTTATCAGGCTTAATCATGCTGAGAATAAAGTTTCCTGACGTTGGTTATGCTCAAATATTTATAAAATGATTGATTTTTGGTACAAATCACTAGTGCATTATTATGCCAACATTCAAATGAGTCAAAGAAACATCATCCAACCTCGAAAGTTCAAAACAAAATTACTATCTGCTAGATTGAGTTTCATTCTGCTTTAGTCACTAGATGGATCACGTGAGGTGGTTACTATTTGGGATTCTATGGTGTGCCAATATGAGGAAAAAATAGAAATATTTTAAGTGAAAATGACAACAAAAATTGTTTTTTTGATTAACTGCATACTGTAATAAATTCCGATAAGCGTAAAAAATATTATGTCTATATTAAAGAGAATATATCATAGATTGGTTTCTTATCTCCTGAAACAAAACATTACTGGTCTAAAATTGGGGAAAACGGATTGTTATGAAGTGTGTGTGTTTTAAGGGGGGGTGGGGTGTTTTACTACCATGCCTTATGATATCTCTCGATTCTGATACAGTAGCCATAATGCCGTGGGAAAAAATTTAATTAAATTTGTTAAGTAGTAATTGAATAATATTTTTGATTTATTTTGCACGCCATACTAGCTTTGTAATATTCAATAAAATACCAACCAATGAAAGGTGTGAAAACATATGACGTTGCTCCAATGTCGTGCATGCACAAGCACTGTTAATGGCGGACTGTCGCTCGCAACGGAAAACCAAAACTTTAAAAATTTCAACACACCATGAAGTGTAAGTGTTATTGTTAAAAAATTGGATAGATGATTTGAAAAAAAAAACAATCAATTTTCGATTGTGAACAATTTTCCTGTTATCCTACTGAAAACACATGACACCAGGATAATACAATTTGTATATAAAGGTCAATTTTAAACAGTTTTAAAAAGCTTATATTTTATTCAATTTTACTTGAATTGAAGGGCAAATTAAATATTTTCAATATTTATTTTAAAACAGATTTGCAGGATGCGTTTTTCAGTACTTCTTGTGGCATGTCTTGTTGCCTTCTGCAAGGGTGCTGTCTTTCGAGCCACACCCAAAGGCAAGGAACCGTTCATGACCGAAATGAGACATGTTAACTCGATCAAGACCACCTGGAAGGTATCAAACTTGTTTTTATGAATAATTTACTTGTTAGATATTATTAAATGTCATAATTCTTAAAAAGCACTTGACACATTTGATAATTTGTCAAAAGACCACTCGGTATCCCGACGTGTACATAAAAATAACAAACCTGGGAAAACTTGGGCTCAATTGGTCGTCAAAGTTGCAAGAGCAAAATGACTGGGAAAAAAACACTCTTGCTGCATAACTTTGTGTACTTTCAGATGCAAGAAGGGCCTTTATTATTTGAGTGAGAAATGACCTCGAGCAATGAAGAGCTGTTGATAGTATAAAACTTTGTGAGAAACGGCACCCTCTGAAGTAACGTAGTTTTTTTAGAAAGAGGTCATTTCTCACTCAAAAAATAGAAAAGCATAAAAGTTGGATAACTTTCCGTATGGCGCCACCACTTTTTCACTGACTTTTACAAAAAGGGATATATCAATCAGGTAAATTAGATACTATATTATTTCATTTCGAATGAAAAAGTGGTGGCGCCATACGGAAACTTTTCCTAAAAGTTTGTTAAAGTCGTTACCAAGTTTAACAAACTTTTATGCTATTCTATTTTGAGTAATTACCAATAGTGCCCAGTGCCTTTAAGAGTAATGTACATGTACCTACCCTCCAGTTCTCTTTAACTTCAACTATTCCAATTTTCCTCGGAGTTGATCTTTAGTGAGTTTCACAATCTCTCTTTATTAGCCTACATTAGGCCTGTCAGGATTTCGTCAAGACTTTTACTGATTTGTAGATTTTGTTGTCGCGCTGCCTCTGTCTTTCTTAATATTCTCTTTGAAGAGCAGAAGTTATTAAACAGCCACAGATACATGTATGGCAGCCCCTTTGTATTTTATTATCTATTCCTACAATAATAATACTTTAGTAGATGTTCGATTTGCATCGGGATAAAGAAAAATGCATTTTGGTTTTTACCCATACACCGATGTGTGTTAGCTCTGTATACTCAGTACTTACCCGAGTCCAGTGACAAAAACAATATTACTAGTAACAGCGAATAAGGAGAAAAACAACTTACATGCCAGCATCCGTCAAGTTTTGAATTCAATTGAAATCTCCCTTTTTGCCAAGGTCCAGACCTGTTTCCTTTCATTGTACAAACGAAGATGACAATAGAGCTTGATAGGCTGCCACCATTGTTTATCTATTAGTATTGTACTTTGCTTTTAAGGGAGGCAAGTCCAATGGTCCGAACCTCACGGTATACCATGGACAGTTTATTGACCGTGGGTTACGGCCAAGGTTCATGCTTGAAAATATAAAATTTAAAAAACTACATGTAACCCACAGCTGTATTTTGTTTGATTATTTGTTACCTTTACTTTGGTTAGTCAGGGTTTCAATGTGACAATGATAAAAAACAATTTATTCCCCAAAACAAGCTCATCCACCAGTTCCAAAAAAAAACCAGTAAATAAATGTAGCTGGCATTACATGCATCACCCATTAAAAGCAGCCCGAGTCAGTGGAATTGAGCAGTTTTCCACAGGATCTTTCTTATCTGATCAACAGTTAATGAGACGTAAACATCTATATAGGGTTTTGTGTTTGTAAGTTTATTGACACAACAGACTTTCACAGATTCTCTGGTGGCACGGTTGGCTTGTGCGTAAAGCGCTCGCCTCTCACCAAGGTGACCCCGGTTCGATTCCCGGTCGGGGCCATATGTGAGTTGAGTTGTGCGTTGGTTCTCTGCTGTGCCACGAGGGTTTTCCAGACAATCCGGTTTTCCTCCCTCAGGAAAAAATCGAACACTTTCGATCTTGGCTGTGCTCCGTGGTCATAATGGGTTGATGTGGCTGGCAGCTGAATGCGCCCTTGCATGCCTGCTTCTCGAACACGTTGTAGCCGCGTCCTTCGCAATATTCAGCTTTTAGCCCCCCAAATTATTATTATAAAATGAAGTAAATTGAGAAGCGGTATTAAACCCCTTTACATGAGAGCAATTTAGCAAGGGTGCCTTGCTAAATTGTAGCATGGTTGTGAAATTTCACAAAATGTACCTTGTGAAAGGACAATAATTTCTTCTCTACTGTCCAAGTTCCCTTGCAAAATCTTGTCAGACATTGCTACTTTTTTACAACCATGTTAAAATTAGGCAAGGGACCCCAGTTAAATTGCTCTCGTGTGAATAGCACTTTAAACGCTAACATACATTGTAAAAGTAACTTTGAATAATACAAAGCAACCAACTTGAGAAATCAAAAAAGAAACAATCAAAATTTCTCTGCTGCTCTTCCGTAAATCAGTTTGACACCAGTAGTAGGCTTGTGGGTCAGGATCACTGGCCTTGGGGAAGTGGGTTCCAGGGTGAATGTTTGTTCATAAATACCTAAGACAGTTTATCCATTCTGATTGGTCGATAGGGCATCACGAGGGGTTGTTTGAACAGATGATACAACACCAGTAAAAAGTGTTGAAACATGGGCGTGACACGCGAGCTTGCACCTGTTCTTATAAGACAGTTTCTTCATTCCTATTGGTCGAGAGCAACGGCTGAAACAGTTGTGCCACATCACGCGATACGGGCGATGCGCACAGCATGCCCTTATAAGGAGTTGTTTACCCGAGGGCCTTGACTGGGCCTTACCATTTCACAGCTGAAGGGGTGTTGTGTTGAAAGAAATCATTAAACAATTATAATTTTTGCATTTATTTTACTTTTTGACCAAAAAGTGATGATGTTTTTGACCGAAAAGGTATTTATGAATGGGAATCAAAGTGTGTTGAATCGGTTTTCAACTAGTGGTTTAAACCCGCCGAGGCCTGGTTCTTGATAATTTACCTCGACTTTGTCTCGGTAAATTATCAAGAACCAGGCCTCGTTGGAATTAAACCACTAGTTGAAAACCTCTTCACCACACATTGATTCCCTTAGTTATACTAACATCACTCTACTATAATCTACTTTGTGCCTTTTAGGCTGGCTCCAACTTTGCAGGCTACTCCAGGGAGGATGTCGAGGGACTTATGGGAGTGCTCACCCCGACGCCAGAGAAGTTCAAGCTACCTGTGAAGAAACCACAACAATTTGGAGTGCCACACTTTCCCGATGAGTTTGACTCTCGAGACAAGTGGAGTAGTTGCCCAAGTATCAAGGAGATTCGTGATCAGGGGTCTTGTGGATCATGCTGGGTGCGACAAAAACTGTTCCTGTGGTTTAATAATAATAATAATAATAATAATAATAATAGTTGTGGCTTCTTATAAAGCGCACATGTCTGTCACCCAGTGAAGCTCCTGGCGCTGCAACATACAGTGTTTCCTGCCAGATTTTGGGACTATGTTTGAATTATGAGACCTAATTCTGATAGCACCATGTAATGTTTTACAAGGTGCTGTGGCGCAATTTGCTGCCGATCAGACCAGGAACACCGGGGCGAACCCCTTCTCTTAACGATAAGTGCACTAGGTTCTTTACCATGCGTTACATAACACATGGGACCAACGGCTTAACGTCCCATCCGAAGGACGAAGCACTGGTTAAGTGTCTTGCTTAAGGACACAAGTGTCACGGCTGGGGATTCGAACCCACACTCTGCTGATCAGAAACACCAGAGTTTGAATTCGTTGCTCTTAACCGCTCGGCCACGACACTTCCACAAAGTTTAGACTAGATTAGGTGAGATTTGGTTTATTGCCTTGGGTCTCGTGATTAAAAATACAGAGAAATTTGAAAAAATTGACATAATTCAACAATAATTCTGCCACATACTACAGGCCTTGAAAGTTCCAGTGGTGTGTGATCTAAATATAGTTGCCCTCCTTGTCTGTTCAGGGATTCCCTTTTGCACTAAGTTGTATTTCGATGTTTGTGCAATAAAGGTGCTAAACTAAATCGCCTTGCAACAAAAATGAGCTGGGTTTTGGTTGTTTCCTTTTAGCACAATCCTATAGAATCTATTATTTCTAATACCTGTTTTATGTTTATACACGTGTATGCAGGCATTTGGTGCAGTTGAAGCCATGACAGATCGGATCTGCATCTTCCATGGGGTTCAATTCCACTTGTCGGCAGAGGACTTGGCAACTTGCTGTGAAGACTGTGGTAATGGGTAAGCATCACTGCCAAATTTCAAAAAGCTCTTAAAGCCATTGGACACTTTCGGTACAGAAAAAAAAAAAAGTTCACAGATTTACAAATAATTATTAGGGTTTACAGAAGGTAATGGTGAACGACTTATCTTGATATATTTTTCCATGAAATGCTTTACTTTTTGAGAAAACATTAAAACAATATCAATTCTCGATATGACATGGCAAAACGTGGGGAAACAAGGTTGGGTTTTCCCGTTATTTTCTCCCGACCGATTGAGCCTAAATTTCAACAGGTTTGTTATTTTATATATAAGTTGTGGCACATGAAGTGTGAGCCTTGGACAATTTTGTTTACCGAAAGTGTCCAATGGCTTTAAGCAGAAAATATTGCTGAACAAATTTCTTTGCTAAGGAAATATTGAGTTGCAGCAATGTAACTGTTTTTGCTTCTAAAGCAAGATTTTTAAGTTTTTGTACTAACAGGTTTTGTGAAAAGGATCAATATTGTACGGCGCTGCTTACATTTGAGTTGAGAATTGCCGCTTACAGAAGCAGGGAATTCTGCACAAACTTCAGGCGTATTAATCATGGGTTAGCAGGGTTTTTTTTGCTTGTGGGGTCATTCCATGCCAAATCACCCAGTGGGTTAAACCCTACCCCTTTCAAATTTGGTCAAATTTGGTTTATGGGGTAATCGTGGCTCAAGAAGCTCAAGTTCCAAATTTCAGCTCCATTCGATAAACGGTTTTGAACTTGTGCGCATGTGCACTCCTCGTTACAAGGTATTCTTTGCTTACACAGCTAGCACAGAAAGTCGGCGCTTTCACTTTACAAAAGCTGAGAATGATGATCCTGAACATTGAATTCAGCTAGGCAGAGCCTTACAATTTGGCCAAGCTGTTTTATCCAAGGCGGTTTACCTTCCCTTTTAAGATGTTCCTTGATAACTTAGATGCACTTCTCTCTCCACTCAGGTGCAACGGAGGTTTTCCTGGGGCCGCCTGGCAGTACTGGAAAGATACTGGCATAGTGACTGGTGGTCCTTACAACAGCTCCCAAGGATGCCAACCGTACAAAATACCAGCGTGCGACCACCACGTCGTCGGTAAACTCACGCCATGCAAAGGGGATGATCCTACACCAAAATGCGCTAAGCAGTGTATTTCGGATTATAAGGCGACATATGAGCAAGACAAATATTTCGGTATGTTGACATAAATTTTTGTTTTTCGATATACTTTATCATAACAATCCACCCAGATGCGTATAACATATATATTGTCAATTCTTCACCATATTTTTCTTCTTAAGTCAAAAAAGTTCTGGGGAAAAAAAGAAACAGTTTTTAGAAAATTTTGGGTTGACTAAACAAAGAGAAATTGACTAAAGCAGGATGTGACCTAGCGACATTAAGATTTCTGTGACGCCGCTCAACCAACTAAGCCATCTTACCTAAATTGTTGCTCTGAATTTCACAATTTTTATTTCTTCTTTTCATGAATTACAGGAAGAAGTTCTTACTCTATTCCTCAGAACAATTCTTACATCCAGAGTGAGATAATGACAAGTGGACCAGTAGAAGCAGCCTTCTCTGTCTACTCGGACTTCCCAACTTACAAAACAGGTAAAGTCAGCATCGTAATATTATGGTGGCCCTGAAAGGACACCACAAAACGCAAAACATGTGCACACAGCTGTGTTTGTGGTGTAAACCGAGGACTTCTCTTTGTTCTCCCATTGTTTGGACATAGTTTTAGTTTTCAGACGTTCCCGTTGGTTTTGTACATGAAATCGAATCGAGGAGGTCCTCGGTGTGACTTTTCACGGATCCCCTTTTGTTGAAGTCCTCAGTTGGAATGTGTTATATGAAGTGCCTGCTCTTTTTGATTCCTTGTAATTGTCATGCGTGTAATAATTGTGGGATATTTTGTTTGTGTTTGTTGTATGTAAAGGGGTCAGGTGCCTTCAAGCATTGAGTGCAGTATTCAATGGTTTATTACTATTATTTATCTCAATGTTGTTGTCAGTGTCAGTATTATCATAGTCATTGTGACACAACACTTTGCTTAGCAAATAAGATTGATTAGCATTGCAAATTATTAAACCTGAAATCGTTCTTATATTTCTTCCTGTATAATATTTCTTCCTGTATAATATTTCTTGGCTTCCTATAATATAGAGTTTCTTCCTATGTAATATTTCTTCCTATATGATAAATATTCCTATTTAATATTTGTTAATGTCTTATTTGTACATCATCCAGGAGCATGTTTTACAGAGATACTATGTAAATATTCACCCTTATTATATCGTGTTGCACCCGGGCTGGCTTAGTTTATTTACCATTTAAAACACAACAACTGATATTAATAGATTAATGATTAAAAAAAAAAAATTGTGACAATGTATTTTGTAAGTTTTAGTATTTTGTATAATGAATCGGACCGTATTCAAACAAAATGAACCTTACTTACCTTAATTGGTGATACATGTGTTTAAAAATGGTCAAACGGTTAGAAGGTTCAAAGATTTATAAGGTATTATGAGTAGATTTTAGGCCTAGTTTACTACTTGGTTTTTAGCTTTTGACAAAACAGTTTTGAAAAAAATGTATAACTTTTTAAGCGTTGATCATTCTGAATAACCCCTCTATGACACCCCGAACAAAAGATATTGACAAAATAGCGAGACTAGAAAGCTAGGGCTAGAAAGCTCAGTTGGAGGTTGTTGGTTCGAGTCCCACTCTTGTCAATTTGTCTTTGTTTAACCCCCAAAGCCTTGACACAACTTGGAAATAATGCCCATTCTCTTCTCTAATGAACAAGCTGTGTTTAATTAACGTGAACAGGTGTTTACAAACATGAGACTGGAGATTTTCTCGGTGGCCATGCAGTGAAGATCCTTGGCTGGGGGGTGGAGAGTGGAACAGACTACTGGCTGGTTGCCAACTCATGGAACTCTGACTGGGGAGATAAAGGTAAGAACACAGGCTCCAAAGTTTGTACAACACAACGAACAAAAAAAAACATACCAGCTGATTTTCAAAATTCAAATTTAACCATAGGGCCATTAGTTTGTATTTGTGTAATAAGAACAACATGTATCAATGACTATAGATGTAATCAGATGTACTATGTTGTGCATGTAGTTATAGTTCCATTGGTTTTGCTCTTTACTGCGCTTTGATCTTGATGTAAAGGCGCTTTACAAATATTTAGTTGTATATATATATGTAACACACATCGGTGTAGATGTGTAAAGTATTAAACCAAAATTAATGTGTTTATTGTTGTGTCTTGACAGGTTTCTTCAAGATACTGCGTGGAAGCGATGAGTGTGGCATAGAGTCATCTATTGTTGCAGGCACACCTGGCATGCCTTCATGGCTTTAGATTCAACCTTTGCTCAATATCACTGCACTGCTTACCACAGACTTCTGCGCTTACTGTGATCTGTTAAGTGGAGAATTCCGCGGTAAGCAGAGCAATTAGATTGGGCTCTTGTGTTGTTGTCACAAGTTTTATAAAAGCAGGGCTTGAATTTGGCGGAAAAATTCACAAGACTGCAGGGTTTAGTAGCTAAACATTTTTACTGGACCTACATTTATTTTACATTAAAAAATGAGTTGATCAAGTACTAAAAGAAGATCTATCTCATTTGTCATGCTACTCGATACTGAACTGAAAATACATATCGGGTTTATTTCAACGTTTTTCACAAAGACTTTGATATTAAAGATGCCGCACAGACGAGATATTACTATTATTAGTCATTGAGCTTGTCCAGTCACGATTTTACTGGCCCAACGGTAAACGTTCTGGGCCTTGGGCCTGCAGTCCAATGTTAATTTCGAGCCCTGAAAAACCTTGAATATGGGAGAGCAGGCTGTGTCCAATTCAGTGGCTTTGGCTGTGACTGTTGCTAAGGGTGTTGCTATGGATGTGCGTTACTTCAACACTTGATGATGCAGCGATCAAGCCGTAGCCGTAGCCTCCAATTTGGACACAGCATCTTTCAGCAGTTCAAATGGCTTATATTCCAAAGACTGCAATCAAACAATGTATTACACAGTTCTTATACTTGTATAGCATTTAATCTTCCAGTACGCGCTAATCCACCAATCAGATGCCTGGAACTGGAGGTGGTATAAAAACCTATATACTACTTCCTCTGTTTTTATCGCACAGTGCGTATTGTGAATGTCAATGCGCCACGCTCCGTATACGGACAGTGCAAAAATTACATTTCAAACTTTGTGCGCTTCGTCGCAAAATAACGCTCTGAAATCTTAAATTTTGCGCGTTGCACGTGAAACTGGAAGATAGTTCGTTATAACACGCGCGCTTGTGATAACTTATAATATCATACCCAAGGGAGTCTCAAAGGGCTCATCATTTTTTCTAAAATGTTTGCGGAGCAACGTTAAAAATTAAAAGACAGTATTTACATTGATATAGATTGCTTCTGAAAGATCAGCAAATATATTGTAGAATAGCGATTACTACGGCATGTTGTTGACATTGTATACTTAAAAAAAGTAACGAAATGTTCATTTAACTGTTTCTAAGGCTGAATATGCAATCAACTCTTGTGCATGACCTCAAGCTGAAAAAGAATCCAGAGAAATATTAAATACAGTGAACACTATTGGTAATTGTCAAAGACCAGTCTTCTCACTTGGTGTATCTCAACATATGCATAAAATAACAAACCTGTGAAATTTGAGCTCAATTTGATGTGGAAGTTGCGAGATAATAATTTTAAAAAAATCACCCCTGTCACACGAAGTTGTGTTCGTTTAGATGGTTGAACTTGTCAATACACAATGCATATAGTGAGTATTAAGCTACATGGGCAAACACACATAAATAATGGCTGAATAAAGCCTGATTCGCTCTGTTGAAATTGTAAAACGGCGTGTACATTGATGTTATAATTTAACCAACAATTCTCTTTTCATAAGAAGTCAAAAATAACAAGTTTTGTACCTTTACTTTTTGAAATAATGTGAACTTTGTACTATTGTGAATAACTGCACTTTCCTTCGTTTTCTATTAAAATTTCATAATAATTGAGCTTGCAATAAATATACCGCATATGCATATATATGCATGCAGTTAAAACATACTTTTCTCTTTTAGTTGTGTTAATGGTTTTTGTTTTGTGTGATGTTTTAAAAATTCCAACAAAAACTGTTCTACCAACATGGTCAAAACTAAAGGTATGGTGCTGTTTGGTTTTGTCAATGAAAGAAAGTTACAAAAAAAGTAGTTTTTAAAGTTTTAGTTTCTACTTGTTTAGAAAACAGAAAAAACTGATGGTGTGTCTCCGTCGACAATGTCGACAATGTCAACTCCATGCACATTTAGCGCAGTGACGTGACAGCGGTTTTCAACCACACATCTTGGCGCAGCATTCACAATCTGACACAACAGAAATTTGAATCCCCAAATTCGCCTTACAGCCATTGGACACTTTCAGTAAACGTATTGTCCAAAGGCCCACACTTCGTGTTAAAAAAAACAAACCTGAGAAAATTTAGGCTCAATCGGTCAACGTAGTCGGGAGAAAATAAAGGGAAAAACCACCCTTGTTTCCGCACGGTTCGCCATGTCATGACATGTGTTTAAAATAAATCCGTAATTCTCGATATGGAGAATTGATAATTGTATTAGTGTTTTCTCAAAAAGTTGAGCATTTCATGGAATAATATTTCAAGAGAAGTCTTAAACCATTACCTTCTGTAAACCCTGTAAGTTATTTGTAAATCTGTGAATTTTTTTTTTCTGTTCCGAAAGTGTATAAGGACCCAACATTTTCGAAAAAGTCTTATTAATTTCTAAATCCAGTAGACGATCAGAGCATACTGATCGAAACGTCGAGTAGAAACCAATGGTTCTTTTCAAAACCACCCCAACTAATCCAGAGATTTTCATTACATGGTGTTACTTCAAACCTCTCTGTATTGATTTCTAATCAACGAGGGCATTTCATACAAAATCTTAATTCGCAGGATGCTTACTACCAACTACCATTAAAGCCATTAGACACTTTCGGTAAACAGTATTGTCCAAGGCCCACACTTCGTGTATCACAAGTGATATAAAAAATAACAAACCTGTGAAAATTTAGGCTCAATCCGTCATCGGAGTCGGGAGAAAATAACGGGGAAAACCCACCCTTGTTTCCGCACGTTTCGCCATGTCATGACATGTGTTTAAAATAAATCTGTAATTCTCGCTATTGAAAATTGATATTGTTTTAATGTTTTCTCAAAAAGTAAAGCATTTCATGGAATAATAATTCAAGAGAAGTCTTTC
This sequence comes from Asterias rubens, assembly GCF_902459465.1. Taxonomy (NCBI): domain Eukaryota; kingdom Metazoa; phylum Echinodermata; class Asteroidea; order Forcipulatida; family Asteriidae; genus Asterias; species Asterias rubens. The sequence goes on from NC_047077.1 coordinate 10,939,862, forward strand.
ACCATTACCTTCTGTAAACCCTGTAAATTATTTGTAAATCTGTGAATTATTATTTTTTTTTGTCTGTAATGAAAGTTTCCAATGGCTTTACTTAAAGGCAGTAGACACTACTGGTAATTGTCAAAGACCAGCCTTCACAGTTGGTGTATCTCAACACATGCATAAAATAACTAACCTGTGAAAATTTGAGCTCAATCGGTCATCGAATTTGCGAGATAATAATGAAGGAAAAAAACACCCTTGTCATGCGAAGTTGTGTGCGTTTAGATGGTTGATTTCGAGACCTCAAGTTCTAAATCTGAGGTCTCGAAATCAAATTCATGGAAAATTACTTCTTTCTCGAAAACTATGGCACTTCAGAGGGAGCCGTTTCTCACAATGTTTTATACCATCAATATCTCCCAAAAACCCGTCACCAAGAAAGGATTTATGCTAATAATTATTTTGAGTAATTACCAATAGTGTCCACTGCCTTTTTAAAAACCATCTTTATAACAAGTAGGATTTAGATAAAAGTTTGAAAAACATTTGAGGTCACTACCACTTGTCCAAACACTTTTCAAAGAACCAAACACCTTGTACAGCAACAAATACTTTGCACTTCATCATGTTTATTTCCAAAACATTTAAATACACCTCCAGATAAAGGCAACATTTACAGAACAAACAGCACCAATTATACATGAACTCGTATCAGTTGAAATTACAAAACCCCCTAGCATTGGACGTCAACGTTGATGAAACCTGATGGCTGAAGAGCTATCATTGGCAGAGTCATGGATAGCGCGTTCCCCAGAGTTGCAAAATATTTCAACAAGAAATCACTAAAACATTATTGGGAATATCTTTAGAATTACATTCAACATGATAGGAAAAAGATTTCCATAATCCAGGAAACTTTTTAATTTGTTTATCAGAACATACATGTACAAAGAATGGTTTGTTATAAGGTAACGTTCAGCGGAATCAATGAACCCTTTTTATGAAACGTGCTAATTACATTCAGGCATGCGTACAGACCCTGTTGGTTGGCAAACGCCATAGAATTGTGCACTAAACAGACGCATAATCGCGTCTACGTCAGGCACCCATTACCTGCGTACAAAACAGCGCGATGTTCCCAAATTTTTGCCAACTAAAATGTTAGTACGCAGGCACTTTGTGCAATGTCCATATTTCATAAAAAGGGTCTATTGCATGGAATGTTAGCAGCTCTGCAGCCGATTTCACGAAACGCTAGGATTAATCCTATCTCGAGTTAGCACGAGTTACCCGTCCTAACTTAGGATGAATTCAATGCGTCCTACGTATTTGAATACGGAACTGAACTCATCCTAAGTCCTAAGATTTATCCTAAGTTAGAAAGAGTTTAGTGAAATCGACAGCAGGTGTGTGCACTTTTCCACTATTGTCAGCAAAGTTGGCCGCCAATGCAATAGGTATATAAATCCTATATTGTAAAAAAATCTCCTCTAAATTAAATGTCTTGTAGCCACAATGTTTTCTCTGGACCATATGTATTTTTAAAAAACCCTAATATTTCTGTCAGACAAAACAGTTTTAAATCCTAAATCAATTTTAAGACAGGCAGATTAGTAACTTTACATGTACATGACTCCAATAACGCAATCTTCCATGATCATACTACACAGACATAAAAAATCTAATCAACTAATAATAGTGTTATGTAAATAACATACACAGCCTTTTTTGTACCCGTGCCAAGAAATATTTAAGATGAAAAAATGACCTGAACGTCAGGCTTGGAATTTGATCTTTGAAAGAGCAATGCCATTTTCATTTTGCAGAGGGCACTTCCATTGGAATATCCAACCTTTGAAGGGCACCAAGGCCAAGCCCAGGGGCAGCGGAGGCAATAAGCCTTTTTGAGGTATGGCGGACGTGATAGGCACGCGTCACACGCAGCGACTGATGCCACGCTCACCATGTGGTCATTAGGTTTACGTGTAAACGCCGCGTCGCCTAAAATGTGCACTTCACTGAATAACATACGTTCTATTTCTATGGTCAATACGTACAAATTTACCACAACTTTACAGTGTTGTAGCATTGTGTCCGCCTCAAAAAGGCTTATGGTCTGCGTGTCATTCCAAGCCTGCACTATTGAACCTAAACTACATGAAAACATATATTATACTGCACATGATTTTAAAGTTTAAGTGACAAGGGGTGGATTTCACAAAGAGTTAAGACTAGTCTTATGTCGAGTTAGGGCCAGTTATTCATCCTAACTTAGGACTAGCCACACGTTTTGTATATCTCCTAGGACTAATCCTAAGTTAAGACTAGTCCTAACTCTTTGTGAAATTGACCCAAGATGTCTATACTACATAAGAAAATCAGAGAGAAACTGACTTTAATAATTTGTAATGTGCTTGATTAGCTAATTCATTTTGAGGAATAAATTACAAAGTACATGTAAATCATTACTCAAAGCATGTAAACCTATATATATTTGGTTTGCGGTAACACCATGTGTGTATCTACTTGCCAGGTACAGTTTGTTCTTAGAGAACTGTCTTTCTTTATTCTACTGCTGCGCAGTAGATTTGTCGGATGATCGGGAGACTTCTCAGATCTGAAAAGAACTGTCCTGCTTTAAGAAAGACAGTTCTCTAAGAACAAACTCTACCTGGCAAGTAGATACACACATGGTGTTACTGCAAACCAAATATATATTGATACCTCACCATGCAACGCCTCAAATCCTATACATCTAAACCTGTTACTGAAATTTATACTAGCGCACAGCACCTAACACTTCATAGCACCAAAAATAGTTTCTGTTGACCCAATTTCATAGAAATAAAAGCAGTCAATGGTGCTTAAAACTTTCTTGCTAAGCAAAACAAAAAACAGACAGCATACCAGTTGGCAATTGCACATGTGGCATTGTATTTTGGTTGGTTACCTTATTCTGGTAAGCATAAATGTAAATTGGTCCCGTGTCCAATTTAATTGACCTAGTCGGCATATAAATTTGACAAATACAGACAAATCTTGCAGAGCAAGCATAATTTCGTAGTGCTAAGCAACTTTGTGTGACTAAGCTGCTTTATGAAAGTTGGCCCAGTTGCTTACATTGGTTACAATGTCTACAGCTGAGTCTACTTTGATAGATAGAGAAAGTACACTTACATTACATCACCATAACTTTCAGTGAACAGGGTTAGCAACAACTTTCTGCGCTAGGTGCCCAAATGAAGAATTCTAACAGCAGCATGAAATAAATAGGCGGATTTTTCGCTCGTGATTAGCATTGCTCTAACATAGGGGGCCTCGGCAGCTAAAGTCACAAAACTTCACGCTTTTGTATAAAGTTCACTAGTGCAAGATTCCTTGTGCTACTGGTGAACAACTTACGCAGTTACGCAAGTGGACGCAAAGATGCGTAAAGTTTTGTGAAACCGGGTCTCAGGCAGGTCTCATGAACAACTTCTGAGGGTATGTTCAGACAGCGTACTAAGTTAGACCCGAACCGGTTTAACTTTTATGAGCAGCAGGGGGTGGTCCTAAAAAGAAATTGCCACTTGAGTTCAGACAGCACTGAGTTAAACCCGATACGGTTCATCTTTGGTTATGAGAGGTCAAAGCAAACGCGACCCCGTTACTCTAACATCCCATTTATTGTCCTGTTCATTGGTCACCGTGTGTTTACGTAATGATTACAGAGGTCAATGGGTCGCCTGTCGTGAGTTAAACCGGATGTGGTCTTTTTTATTCTGTCCACACAGTGTTAAAAGATAAACCCCCTCCCTGGATGGTTTATCTTTTGTGGGTTGAACTCGATTCGGTCTAACTTTAGATCCGTTCAGACACACTGAGTTGAACTCGATCGGGTTGAACCATGAGTTAAACCAACTTTAGTACCATGTCTGAACGACCCCATAGATTCCTGATTTAAAAAAACTTTCTGCTTATGTAAGTTCACTTGTGCAAGATTTCTTGTGTCAGCGGTACACAACTTACACAGCTACGCAAGTGGACTTACAAAGATGCGTAAAGTTTTGTAAAGCCGGCGGCAGGTCTGGTGGACAAGATCTAAGATACCTCCAGAGAATTTAGTTGAGGTCTCCACCAGCGGCGCTAATCCGCCTCCTGGTGTTGTACCTGTGTGTAGCGCCAGATGACTGCTCAGAGTTTGATGAGAGCCCATTCACTTCTTCTATGTATGAATTCTCCGTCCGCTTTTTAGTGTTTCGTGATCGGTCCTAGAAGAACATACAATACAAAAATCATCAATGAACGAACTTTTTAAAGTATTGTAAGTTTAACTAATCTTTTTATAGTAGTGCTTTTCCATAACTTTTTAAATTTCGCGGTTTGTGGTTTTAACTATTGGCTGGTCCATTTTGTGGTTTATATTTTTAGAAATCTTTTATGCTCGTTGGTTTTTTTTTGCTCTTGTTTGCAGCTATTTTTAATGTGTACAGCGCCTTGGGGTCCAGTCATGTAAGGCGCTTTATAAGCGTTGTTTATTATTATTATTATTATTAAAAAACTCTTTGATGTTATAAAAAAGTTTCTAAAATCAGGGGATTTTCAAATTTGTCCCATCAGAACATGGAATGATTGGTTTATTTTCAGGGAACTTTCTGAAGAATCAGGGAGGATGGCAGATCTGCTCTTAATCTTTGGAAAGTGGTTGGAGCTAACTACGCATGAGCCAGTGTTGTAGATCTGGAGACCTAGGTAGTCTTGGTCTGTCTCAAGATCCTTTTTTGCGGTCTTGGATGGGCTAGTCTCAGTCTTGCGAGAACTGGGCCCAATTTCATAGAGCTGCTAAGCACAAAAGTTTGCTTAGCATGAAACTTCTACCTGATAAAAACACGATTATCAACCATTACTTCCGAGTGATTTTCAGGATAAGCAATTAACAGCTGCAATTAACAGCTGAATACCAGTAACAAGCAGTTTGCAACAAATGGAAATTTGGCTGGTATTCCTGTTTTTATCAAGGCTGCCAATGTATTGGTCTGGGTCTCAGACTTCCAGATTTTGACTACAACACTGGCATGAGCTGAATACGTGGGTTCGTTGGGACCAAAGAAGTGCCATGTTTGAGGGTTAATTATTACTTACCGTGTGACCCTCCTTCCTTGTTTGTAAGACGATTCCATACAGACAAATCACAACCATAAGCATCTGCAACGAAGAGGAATGGTCATCAATAAAAATGGGTTTAAAAAGAGAGAGAGTGGTGCTTAATACAACTTAACACTTTTTTTAGAAGTGTAATCAAGACTATGGTTTGCCATAACACCATGCGTGTATTACTTGAAGATTATGTTCTTTAGCGAACTGTCTTGCTTTACATTCAACTACAGCAGAGTAGATTTTTGGAATTCACGAGACTTCTCAGTTCCGAAAAGAACTGTACTGCTTTTTAACTACTACCTGGGCGGAAAGTAGAAAATTGGCTTGACTACTTTAGCTTTTACTAGATTAGTATCAACTTCTTAATTGGTTTCGATGTTTCGACGTTCTTGCTCTAGTCATTGTCAGGATTTGTTTTCAAACTATCACTGCCTTTAAAAGCCCCACTGTGTGATCTGGGGCATTATTATTATTTTTTTTATCTTCATGTTTTTTTAAATTTAATCTTTACAAAAAAAAAAAATAATCCTTGGATTTTGTGGAAGTCCTGAAATCAAGAAAAATTCTGAGAGAATCCCAAGTATGCCTCTTTACCTGTGCCAGTAACCAAAGGACTACGTTGAAAATAATGGTCTGAGCAAACAGATCAATTGCACTCTTTACACAGATGAGAGATTCAATCACAGTTATGGCTCTGAAATAAAACACAGCAATGGAAGATGATCAGTTACAGATTATTTCTAATTTTTGTTCGACGCCATGATAATGGGTGTCGTGGCAGAGAGTATAAGAGCACCGAACTCCAGCTCTGGTGTTTTTGTTCAGCAGAGTGTGGGTTTGAATCCCGGTCGTGACACTTGTGTCTTTGAGCAAGACACTTAAAGCCATTGGACACTTTCAGTAAGCAGTATTGTCCAAGGCCCACACTTCATGTATCACAACTTATATATAAAATAAGAAACCTGTGAAAAGTCGGGAGAAAAGTCGTGTTAATCAGAACATGAAAAGATTGGTTTCATTTTCATGGAACTTTCTGCAGAATCAGGAAGAGTTGGCCGCTCTGTTCACTGGTTTTCTGTTTGAGAAAGGAAATAATCACAAAACTACTCTGTTTTTTTCGGAAAATACAACACGGTATACTCACGCAAAAACCCAGAGTTGAGTTCCAACCCTCTTACAAGCAGGGTCCGTCACGTAAGAATGATATTGCCTGTAATACGAACAACATTAAACAAAACTATTTATATATATTTGGTTTGCGGTAACACCATGTGTGTATCTACTTGCTAGGAAGACTATGTTCTTTTGAGAACTTGTCTTGCTATATATTCTACTTCCGCAGAGTAGATTTTGTCGGAATTCGGGAGATTTCTCGCTTATGAAAAGAACTATCCTGCTTTTCCATTTAGTGCCAATTTCAATATAGTAACAAAGTGCAATATAAAAGGTTCAAGCAAACAATACTTGCTGACCTGTTAATCATTAATATTAACTGCAGATTTAACTGCTACCGTCAGTGCATCATTTTTGCTCCCAGAGTTTAGTTTGAGTTTAGTTTTATTCACTTTATACACTGGTATAAAAATATACAAATAGAAAAATGAAGATACAAAGAAACAAAATAGATTCAAATACCAAGTCAGTAAGTGGCAAGGAGGAACAGGTGACCAGCACCACAGAGGCCACTTTCATAAAGCTGTCGAGGATAAAACAGTGCTGGGCAAAAATTCTCTGCTGTGCAGAAATTGCAGAGCAGTGTATCAGTCGCAATACTTTGTGGTATTTTGGTTGATAATGTCTTTCTGCCTCAAGCCAGATTTGTCAGTGCTAATAAGCAAGATTTGTCAGTGATAATAAGCAAGATTTGTCAGTGCTAAGCAAGTTGTTGTGTTTGACAGCTTTATGAAATCGGGCCCAGTGAGCAGCAACATGAAATACGGCTTGATCTACGACGCTGAGTCCAGCTTACCTCAGTACTGGAGCCACCATTGAACATACTAAGCAAATGCGAATAACGCAGAGCGGATGGTCCGGAGCGAATAGGAAAATGTGTTTAGAGAAGAAAGTATTTAGCTCCACAAGCTGCAAATGAAAATGAGAGAGAAATCAATGAGTCGGTTTTAGAAAAATTGGTATGTCATCCGAAGGTTCACACACAACACAGTATGTCACATTGGTCCAGTGGTTAAAGACATTATACACTTTCGGTAAACAGTATTGTCCAAGTCCCACACTTCGTGGATCACAACTTATATATAAAATAATAAACCTGTGAAAATTTAGGCTCAATCGGTCATCGGAGTCGGGAGAAAATAACGGGAAAACCCACTCTTGTTTGCGCACGTTTCGCCGTGTCATGACATGTGTTTAAAATAAATCCGTAATTCTCGCGTACGACAATTGATATTGTTTTAATGTTTTCTCAAAAAGTAAAGCATTTCGTGGACTAATATTTCAGGAGAAGTCTTTCACCATTACCTACTGTAAACCCTGTAAATTATTTGTAAATCTGTGAACTTTTTTTTTTTCTGTACCGAAAGTGTATACATGTAATGGCTTTAAACTGTAGGACTTGCAATCACAAGGTTGCGGGTTTGAATACCTCATTCTGTGTCCTAACAAATTATTACACTATTACCTGTTCATATGTTCTGTGGTAATTACTCATAATATTTGTTAGCATAAAAAATTACTTGGTAATAAGCAATGGAGAGCTATTGATAGTATAAAACAATGTGAGAAACCGCTCCCTCTGAAGTAACAAAGTTTTTGAGACAGAAGTAATTTCTCAATAAGATATTTGAATTGAACTCAAGACCTCAACTGGGGACTCGAATTCAAGCATCTGGAAGCACACAACTTGTGCAAGCAAGGGTGTTTTTTCTTTCACTATTTTCTCGCAATGTCGATGACCAACGGAGCTCAACTTTTCACAGGTTTGTCATTTATGCATATGTTGAGATACAACAAGTGAGAAGACTGGTCTTTGACAATTACCAATAGTGTCCAGTGTATTTAAACAGATGAATATGATACGTGGGATGTTGACGTCGGGTGAATTGGGTTGATACATGAAAGAAGTAAATTACTTTACCTGTGTGAAGAGAATCATAATGAAGACTGCAATGACACGCATGTAGGAAGATTGTGGATCCAGCCAGCGTACCTCTGTCCAACTGTACAGACACGATATAAGATTGAATATTAATGTTTGTTTTGGCCAGGGACGATTTCACAGAGGCAACAAGAGACTTGGTTTATTCATTTCATCAACATTTATAAAAGACACTAGCAGTAAAAAACTTAATTGTGGTCTTAAATGTACAATTTGGCAGTTAATACAATAAAAGGTAGTTAAAACGATGAATAGCAGAAAAAAATTCTGAAGACGTTTTGTAAAACCATCGTGGAAAACAACCTAGTGTCATTATGAAGACGATACCTGATTCAAACAAAATGATTTCTTAAATGCTGTACACTATCGAAAGCTGCAGTAGGCTTCTAATCAAAACATTAATTTTAGACTGACTACCCAACGTATAACTTCCCTTCAAAACTGTTTTTAACCCATACTCTATAACTTATAATTTACAGGGGAGGGTACGAACCTTGCTGGCGTAAACTGCAACATGGCTCGCCTGATTTTACCAGATGTAGAACGGATATCTCTGGGGAAAAAAAACATCAAAGTAATTGTGGATTCAAACTGAAACTAGCTCAGTTTTATGTTAAAGACTGCATTCTGTTAGTGGGAGATCAAAATATTTTCATGAACTCTTATAGTTGAATAATTTGATCTGTTCAGTCATCATCTTAAAGGCAGTGGACACTATTGGTAATTACTCAAAATATTTATTAGCATAAAACCTTACTTGGTAACGAGTAATATGGAGAGGTTGATAGTATAAAACACTGTGAGAAACGGCTCCCTCTGAAGTAACGTAGTTTTTGAGAAAGAAGTAATTTTCTACAAATTTGATTTTGAGACCTCAGAATTAGATGAGGTCTCGAAATCAACTTGCATCTGAAAGCACACAACTTCGTGTGACACGGTTGGTTTTTCTTTCATTTTTATCTCGCAACTTCAACGACCAATCAAGCTCAAATTTTCACAGGTTTGTTATTTTTATGCATATGTTGAGATGCACCAAGTGAGAAGACTGATCTTTGACAATTACCAATAGTGTCCACTGTCTTTAAACACCGACTACGCTATTTTAACATTACATTGAGCTTTCCAAAACCAAGACTTACATGTAGCTTTGAGCTCCGTCAGAAATTTTGAAAGAGGGCACTTTTGGTACAGGACTTTAAACAGACAGAAGAGAAGTTGAAGTGTTTGTTCAAAAAAAAAAAAAATGGCTACAATCATAGAAGTTATGTGAACCCCAACCAGATATGTGTTTTTGGGGCTTCGGTCATTGGTTCATGCACATGTACATATACTCGCCCATCATGGTCTCCAAAGGGTTTAAAGACACTGGACACGATTGGTAATTGTCAAAGACTAGCCTTCACAGTTGGTGTATCTCAACACATGCATAAAATAATAAACCTGTGAAAATTCAAGCTCAATCGGTCATCGAACTTGCGAGATAATACTGAAAGAAAAAAACACCCTTGTCACATGAAGTTGTGTGCGTTTAGATGGTTGATTTCGAGACCTCAAGTTCTAAATCTGAGGTATCGAAATCAAATTCGTGGAAAATTACTTCTTTCTCGAAAACTACGTCACTTCAGAGGGAGCTGTTTCTCACAATGTTTTATACCATCAACCTCTCCCCATTACTCGTCACCAAGAAAGGTTTTATGCTAATAATTATTTTGAGTAATCGCCAATAGTGTCCACTGCCTTTAAAAGCCCAGCTGGGAATCAATTTACCTGATGCTATCCCAGTGAAAATTTTTAATCTCCAGCTTTTTGCACAAAAATAGACCCAGACAGATCCCAGCGCCGTTACATAGGAGAAAATCCAGGACCAGGGAGTCCCACCAGCACTCCGCAAAGTTGGGCAGAAGGTGGATGAAGGCAAACTGGATAAATTACAAAATACCAAGGGTTAAAAAATTATCAAATTCAAGTAATAAACCACAAGCAGGCATGATTTTGGGTCCTTTGGAAATCAGTAGGAATATTTTATCAAGTACACTATGTACACATGATGTCGCCTTTAATAGAATTTGACTGTTCCTTCACAAGAGCCAAACAATTTAACAATCAGACTAAAGTAGGAAGAATGTCAAGTCTGCAAAAAGGAAATTGACTGACTGGCTAAGTTTTAAACAATTTGGGGTCGAACAAAGAGACTGAATGGCACCCCTAACAAAGATAATGGAGAAATAGCATTAAGCTAGATAGCTCAGTTGGTAAAGCGCTGGTACGCTTATCTGGAAATTGTTGGTTCAAACCTCAAGTCTACTCAAATTTCCTTTCGTTCCATCCCAAAAAGTTGTTAAGCATACAGCTCATTCTTTACTACAAATCCAAGCCCTGTTTTTAACTTTTTTGGAGAAAGAGAGAGAGAGAGTTATATTTTAAAACTGAAGGTACCTCTGTTAGTTCCCATGTAAAGCTCAGCGTCCATAAGATCCCCCAATGCCGAATCATCATTGCTTTGACGATCCAGCCGAAAAAATGTGAGAATGCAAACCAGTCCAGGTGACCCCACACTCGCTCAAAGGTTATGTCTGAACAATTAACTGCGTAAGACTAGAGAGAGAAAGATGATACGTGTAGTGAGTTGAAATGTTTGGATTGTGCAGTAAAGACCTTTATCACCCTGTCACCATCTTGGTCATGTTCCCTGTTTCCAATAACAGTAATGAATGCTAACATTCATTGCGCATGGCACCAGACTATTATTTCGTCCAGCCTCAGTTTGGTTAATGAGTTGGAATGGAGTAAAATCAAGATGACCACACCGTGATAAAGATCTATCGACATTATGAAGTTCATCCTCTCCAGAGGAATGTTTCCATCTGAAAACTTGGCAATGGAAAAAAAGCATTTGAAAATTGTAACATCATGCTCAACAAAATGTTAGTCATTTATTCATTCATTCATTTATTAATTTGACAGGTTAAAATGAAATATTTATTTAAAAAAAAGGATAATGAAAACATATACACCATACACAAATTAGCACCTCTGATGTTTAAAAAAAAAAGGAAACTATAGCTATCAAGTTAGTCTTGTTGTTTGGTGTTTTGAATAAAACCAAATTGAATGAACGAAATAAAAAAAATAAAAGTTTAAATGCTGTAATAAAAATCTACTCTCCCCAAAACTAAAGATGTATTTTCCCCTTCTCACTAGGCCACATAAAATTAAAAAAACAACCTTTTCAGCTGATATTTTTTTCAAAATGTACAGGTTTGACAAGATGTTTAAAGAAAGTTTTTATTCATGTTGGCAAAGCAAGCACAATTCTTAAAATATTTACTTGGGCTACACTGTGCTTAGTTGTTTGAAAAAGTTTACAGAAAACGGCATACAGGAGTTAAATTTGTTTGACAAAACTATTGAAAACATCAAAAACACACAAACCCTCTGTTTTTTAGTGATTTTGATGATTTCTTTATTCTTGATTTCATATTTGGCATGTCAACAAAACTTTTAAAAAAATATTTAAAAAATCCCTCCCTCCCCCATCCGCAAAAAAAAGGACGATCAACAATTTTTTTTTATGTGGCCTTAGCCCGACTGACAGGACTTACTTTTTCTGTAGGTTGTTGCGCTTCAAGATCGGGGAAGAACCAGACCATAATGCGACGGATGTCTTGGTAGTTTTGAAACAAAATGAAGACAAGAAGCAATAGATACATCACACTGACACCTAGTAGAGGAAGCATTAAACACATCAATAAGAATTAGTACAAACTTATCAGCCAGGCCTGCTACTTCTATCTTTATATTTGGTGTGTTTAAAAAAAAAACTTGTGTGAGCAATGCAATTTCTTCTTTTGGAGATCAATAAAGTTTTCTTATGTCTTATGTCTTACTCCATGGAGGCAACGAAGGCGATTGCCTCATTGCCCTTTGGACATATTGCCTTTGTGCCCTTGCAATGAAATATACAATTTCCTCAAAGGGTGCCCTTTTCAAGGAGAAAATGCCTCGGTGCCCTTGCCCTTTCAAAATCAAAGCATACATGTACAGGCCTGGGCCCAATTTCATAGAGCTGCTAAGCACTAAAATTTGCTTAGCATGAAATGTCTTCCTTGATAAAAACAGGATTACCAACGAAATTTCCATTTGATGCATATTGCCTGTTACTGGTATTCAGCTGATTGTTTGCTTATCCTAAAATAAAACATGGAAATTTGGTTAAAAATCCTGTTTTTATGAAGGCAAAAATTTCATGCTAAGCAAATTTTTGTGCTTAGCAGTGCTATGAAATTTGGCCCTGATCAGCTCATCCAAGCAGTCTCAGAAGAAACAGGTGGCTGGGGCCGAGCGAAATTGAAGTATGACCTCCTTCCATAAAAATGTTTTTGTTGTTAACAGATACAAACTTACCAAATACAACTCGCCATAATGCTGGATGGGGCCTTGTAAATGGACCTTGACAAAAAAAGAATAAAAAAGAATTAGGTACTTTATAATGTTTTTTTTTTAATAAGATATCCTTGAGCAAGATACTTTACTATAATTGCTTCTCTTCACCCTGCGAGGGTAAAGGTTGATATTGTGAATGAAAAGCCTTTGGAGCGATATAAACTGTTGCCCAGGTTGTATTCTCCCAAGGGAGCTGAGAAACATTAAAAAGGGATGTTATTGGCCCTATGACCAGGGCACTAATGTAAAGCGCATTGATACGGTTATTGTGAAATGCGCTAATAAAGAATTGTTATCGTTATATCGCCTAACATCACAAGGTCGGACAGCCACTTCGTTTTTTATTTTTTTTTAAACAGCTAACTGAGCAGAATGTTTTCAACAAAAATGGTATTTTAACTTGTTTATAATGCACCTGTTCACCATTTTAATGTAATTTTGATATTTGTACACTTCTGAATTTTTCGTAATTATCGACTATAAAATCAGGCCCCAACCTAAAGGTTTTGAAAAACTAAAAACACTTCTGCCGTCGAGAGCGCGTGTCAAAGGACAATGCCGCTGACGTCATCTCTGGGAGCTTGCTTTGTTATGCCTCCACGCTGCAACAAAGCGGCTTTACAAATTGGAGCTCCCAGAGATGACGTTTTGAGAGTGATTACGTAACAGGGCTTTTCGCAAATCTCTCAGAAAAGCGCTGGATAAGGGCATTCAAAATGATAGTTTTTTTACACAATTGAAAACTTTTTATTGTCATATGACTCGATTTCCCTATTCTTTGAAAACATTTTAAGTGAATTTCAGCAAAGTTTACGACTTGAAATTTTCGTTCAAGCAGGTCTTTAACCTCAGCTTCACCTTGTAATAGATTTTTTTTTTTTTTTGGTGATGTATTTTGTAACTTTTAATGTATTTTCTCTATAACGAACCCAACCCTATGTGGTTGCAAATAAAAATGATCCTTATCCTTATCTAAGATGAGGGTTACACATGAATGATTTGGGCTGGCGACCCAAATCAACAGTCACCATAATGCTACATACTCCTGGACACTATTTCACAAAACTCTTCCTAACTTAAGACTAATCTTAGGACTAATCTTAGGACATTAGGACGAGTCCCAACACTGCACTGCAGCATGCAGACCTTAAGATTAATCCTAAGTTAGGACGAGTTACTAGTCCTAACTCGAGATAAGACGAGTCCAAACTGTTTGTGAAATCGACCCCTGGGGCTGAAACATTAGTGCTCGCTTCACAGTCCGTTAGGATGTATGCATTCATGGGTATCATCCACTAGGAGCCTGGCAATAATAGCATGACTTGTAGAGCAGAATACACTATCTTCAAAACATTTGAAGTTTGCAATAATGGGTTTAGAAGTGCCTTGCTCAAGGTCACCAAAGTGTAGGACCAGGATTCGAACCCACACTCTGTTGCTGACAATTATCAAAATAGCCAGTGTAAGAAACAAGCATGGAATTTAATGGAGGCCACATCCTTTTAAAACTTCTGTCCTTGGCATGTTTAATGATTACCATACATTAAGCATACATGTAGGCTTTATGAAGTTGGGTCTACTACTGCAGGTGTCAACAATCCGTGGACTGTGGTTATTTGTCAAATCAAAACTAGGACTGGGCCCAGTTTCATAGAGCTGCCAAGCACAAACATTTGCTTAGCATGAAATTTTTGCCTTAAAAAAAACCCCAGAATTACCAACCACTTGATTTTCAGGATTTGCAAACAGCAGCTGAATACCAGTAACAAGCAATATGTAACAAACGGTAATTTGTTTGGTAATCACACTTGAATAAGGCAAAAATTTCATGCTAAGCAAATTTTTGTGCTCTATGAATTGGGCCCTGCACTGTGCACTTTGGAAGATATCTGAATTACCCAACACTATAGCCATGCAGCTCTTTGACTCTATTTACCGTTTGGGAATGCAAGTAGACTGATAAGAAGAAAGAAGAATACAACACAGCACAGACCATTGCGGATATTGCCATCGTTGCTTGTGTCACTCGTTCTGAAGTGATGAAGAAAAAAAATATGCACAAAATAAACAGATTATGAATAAATAAATAAAAATTTATGAAGTTTGAATCCCACCAGAGTAACATGTCTGTGATATTTTTTCACAAGACTCGGGAAAGTACTGAGTATACAGTGCTAACACACATCGGTGTATGGGTAGAAACCAAAATTAATATAAACAAAAATTTAAATTTAACTATTGAATACAATTTTCACACACTTGTAAATGAGTAAAGCCTGGTTCATTTGCGAATGCTAATGCGAGGCAAATTTTATTGTTACATGGCTGTGTTCGCAGCGAATGTTTTGCAGGAGTTGAACACAGTTCAACTGTTGCGAATGATTCGCTGCGAATTTGTGAAGGCAAAATTCGTATTGCATTCGCATTCACAGGATATATGAACTTGGCTTTTTCTTTGATGTCATATCCATGGACTCGGAGGTTGGTTTTTTTGAGAAATTTCCATGTTGTTCATTTGTGAATGAAGGGACCAGAAGGGATGTGATTGGCACAGTTGTAAAAATCGTAACCTATTGTAAATATTGATAATTCTAACTCCGTAACTGTCATGATCTATGAGGTATGACCGTGCTTGCTAAGGCTGCTAATGTTTTCATTGGAAAAGTTTCCGTATGGCGCCACCACTTTTTTATTTATGAAATAATAAAGTATCTAATTTGCCATATCCCTTTTTGTAAAATTTTGTAAAAAAGCGGTGGCGCCATACGGAAAGTTATCCACAAATAAAACTATAAAAAAAGTACAATTAAATAATGATTTAAAAATAATTATTAAATATAATAATTTATTATTTTATTAAAATAACATTAACAACATATCAATAGGCCTACTGTACCTATCCAGTTGGACCTATTGTGAGAGGGAGTACAGAATAGTTTTGTATCTGCATTTATAAAAAAATATGTGGCTCAAATAAATGTAGGTCAAATCGGGCATTTTGTACCATCTCGCGGCCCCGCCTGCTGGACAAAGTCGACTTCCCTATAATATAATATTGGCAAACAAAAAGGTCGACTTGTCTCCGTACAACAAAAGGGGGGAAAATGACTTACTTTGTGAATGCAAAGTAGACTGTAGCGATCAGCGCAGCTAAAAGAAGCGTAAGTGTGTGTGGTTTGTAGAAAAATTCCAGGTTGATATCCTCAACGGACTGTTCATTGATCAGCCGAAAATGATCGCTCATTTCAGAGGCAGATAGTCGCCTGTGTCCTCGCCTGGAAATCGCCATTTCTACACAAAACAGGACCAGTTGACCGTGCAGCCGGCTTGCAGCAGACGGTTCGATTGTCGGTGATGATTTGTGTAAAAGGCACATGTCATTAGCGTTTTTTCCGATCTGATGTTTGCGCCCAACTATAGTTGGGTTGTCCAATTATAGTTACGCTGATTCAATCATAAGTAAACTTCACTTGTGGGCCAAGCCCAACTGCAGCTGGGCTTAGTTACTTAAGTTGGGTCAATCTTCAACGAGTGCACTATATAATAAAGAGCAGAAAGGAAACCGGAGAATGTTTGGTGAGTTTGTAGGGCTGCACAAAGTGTGTAAAAACAAAAATCAGCTTGAGCTCATTGTACGAATGGGAGTGCTTAATTTGTCAGGTACTTATTCAATTGAGTTTGGGTGTCTTTGAAATTGAAGAGGTCTATTGCTATTTGATTTACTAATCTTACTATGACCATATGACATGCAGTTTTGCACAGTGCAGCATTACACGGGTAGAGCATGTACATGGGGGGGGGGGGGGCTTTGGCAAGCAGTTAGTGGGTGGGGGGGGCAGAGGCAGAGCTAGAGGCAAACTTAAGGGTAGTATTTGGCAAAGTAGGCATTGAACAAGGAAGCCATCCATTGTTCTACTCCTAGAACTATGTATGAGCATGGAGGTAGAATTAGATTCTACCTCCATGACCATGGTATGACTCTGATGAGGTTCATTCGTGGAGACGTTAACGTTATATCGTCTATAATACTCATAGCGGATCAGAAATCAGAACGAACCTCGTTAGGGTTAGGCCAAATATAAAAAAATACCAGTTGATCTTCCGGATTTTTCAAAAAAGAGGAGGATGAGGACCTTATTATTTACTATTTCCTTTTTTTTTTTTCAAGATGGCCGCTTTGTATTTCAAATCAAACAGGCCACCAATTCTTCAGTTTGAATCAACCGAAAACTTATTTTATACCTTTATTAGTTGCATGAGGACCTGTGTTAACACTTAAACAGGGTCGGATATCACTAAAAAGATTTGCTGGTTGGCATTCACTAATATTGTTTTATGAAACGGACAGTTACAAGTGTTCGAGAGCATCACGTTAGATTCGCGAAAAGCTCCTAGGCCAGTCCTTTTGAAAATATGGCTAAAAAAAACTTTCTTTTTTTCCCTGTTTTATGAAACAGACAGTTACAAGTGTTCGAGAGCATCACGTCAGATTCGGGAAAAGCTCCTAGGCCAGTCCTTTTGAAAATATGGATAAAAAAACTTTCTTTTTTTCCCTTTTTTTTACAAAAATCAAAAAATAATAAATAGTTAAAAAAAGGATGCGGCCCCCAAAATGATCAACGCATTTTTTTTATTTGGCCTTAAGTCATCACTCAGTCAGTCAGTCATACTTGGGCCTACTCATAGTTCTAACTTTTTCTAGATCTATAGGCATGATACTGAGGAGGAGTACTATTGTTCCATAACCATCTGGTTACAGTCACAACCAAGTTACTAGTTAGTGAAGTAGTTGCAATAGATCCTTCCCATGAATTATGTAAATTGCACGTAGCGCGTGCGCACTAACGTTTTGGTTGGCAAAATGAGGGAACATCGCGCTGTTTTGTACACGGCTAATGGGTGCGTGACGCAGGCGCGACTGCACGGCTTATGGGTGCGTGACGCAGACGCGACTGCGCGTCTGCTTAGAGCACAACTCTTTGGCGTTTGCCAACCAACAGGGTCTGTACGCATGCGTGAATGTAATTAGCATATTTCATGGGAAGGGTCCATTGTAACCCCCCTCCTGAAGGGGGGGGGGAGCTCTTCACTAAAATGCTTGCTGCTTTATAATTGCTTCGTGTTATGAGGAGGGGAGGCGAGGGATCAGGTGGGGAGGTGACCTGAGAGATAACTATAGGCATATCATTAACCAATTTTTTTGTTTGTTCTATACTGCAGTTTTTCTACATGAATGAGTCATTATAAGACCATCGCCATGGCAACCAAGATGTTTCCAAAATCATTCGCCTACTACCAGTCCCTGAACAGTAAAACAAATCTTGCAGTGTGTAGAACTAATACCATTAGGTGTCTTTCGACATTGAGTCAACAAAGATGGAGAAAGGCAGCAGGAGGGATAAACGACTGTCTCTCTAAGAAATACTTTGAAGGAACAGTCGGTCTAAGTGCAGCTTCACCAAAAACTGATGCCACAGGATGGCATCAAATTCTGCAATCACCATGGCGTCTTTCAAAAACATGGCTATCTACTGGGAGCAGTTTTGTAATATGTGCTCCACGTGATGAACACGGAAATGGAGACAGGCCTTCTACATCTGTCTCTGGTATTCTACACACAGATACTTCTGGTGTCGCAAAAACAGATAGCAAAGAAATAAATGCACTAGATGATGACGTTTTGAAGACAGAAACAAGAAACTCAGACAGTGTTACTGTTAGCATTGATACAGAAAATATATATCCTGCCAGTCGAACAGGGACAACAAGCAGAGAGCCAACTAAAGTAAACAGTGATTTGATTAATGCCCGTGAGGATGGTGGGATAGGCCTCTTAGACGACGCAGATGAAGATGACGTCCTGGCGGCGCAAGACTCTCCGATGGTCTTGGAAGAGTTCATCAAACCGTTTCTGCCAACGGAATCCCTAACCCTAGCCTCGTATGCAGACCATTCGGTTACTATACAGAAACTTGTTGAGCTTGGAGTCGACCTATCGAAGGTGGAAAAGAAGGCTCGCATCGGTAATGCCCTCCTGAAGATGGACTTCGAGAAAGACATCAAAGATAAGATCATCTTCTTGCACGATGTTGGGATATCGGGGGAAGGACTGGGTCGCTTTCTTACCATCAATCCTTTTGTCTTGACGGAAGAACTACAGAGTCTGGAGGCTCGGATCGGCTACCTAAGAGGGAAGAAGTTTTCTGAGGATGCCATCACGAGAGTGCTGACGAGAGCCCCGTTTTTCATCAGTTTCTCAGTACGTGAAAATGCTCTTTACTTATTTAATTACCAGGCATGTATGCTTCATTTTTGAAAGAGCAAGGGCACCAAGGCATTTTCTCGTTGGTGAAAGGCACCCTTTGAGGAAAGTAAATTTCTACTGGAGCATTTAAAGGGCACATTACTTGAGCATCTTTGAATCAAGACTAATTTGTTAATGTTTCGTAAAGATCTAACATTTATCTTAAAATGCGGATCGATCTTAATTGCTAAGCAAAGTGTGATGTCAAAATGAGGGAAATCACGATGGCAAATTTGACAACTCTTCTTTTAGATGAGTCTCGTTTCTGTGTGAAATCCCAGTTGTCCACCATATTTTAGTGACTTGCCAGGCAGCTGTAAACAGTTTGCTTGTTGTGTCACTAAGTCCAGACTGTTCCATTATTTCGTATAGGGATGTTTTTCAACACTAAACCTGTAATCTGGACCACTGGGCATGCTTGGAAAGAGATTTGAAAGGTCCTCGGGTGTTTCAACTAGCATTTGGCCAGCGATTCACTGTTAACATGGTTAAAGGGTTTGAGTACTTTTTGTAGGAAACAAAACAACATGTCCACAGATTTACATTAAACTTACATGGTTTGAAGATAATGGTGGTAGAAAGCTTCTCGTAAAATATTACTTGCTGATTAGTGTGCTGTATTTTTGAGAAATGACTACTGGTATTTGAATTAACTGGTATACGTACATAGGCCTACATGTACATGCTGAAATAATGTTCGTCTCCTGAGCAAAATTATTATTTCTTGACATTGTTTTACTAGTTTTCAAAAACTGCAGCACCTCAGCAAGTAATATTTTAAGGGAAGCTTTCTACTATTATCATTTCAAACTGTGTAAGTTCAATGTAAATCTGTGGACATTGTGGTTTGTGTCCTACAAAAATTAAGAAGAATTTGACATAGTTGGCCTATCCAACCTGTGATGTTGAGCAGTTACATAAAAGTGGAAAGATGACAGTGTAGTCTTTTAAAGGCAGTGGACACTATTGGTAATTACTCAAAATCATTATTAGCATAAAACCTTACTAGATAACTAGTAATGGGGAGAGGTTGATAGTATAAAACATTGTGAGAAACGGTTCCCTCTGAAGTGACATTGTTTTCGAGAAAGGAGTAATTTTCCATGAATTTGATTTCAAGACCTCAGATTTAGAATTTGAGGTCACAAAATCAAGCATCTGAAAGCACACAACTTCGTGTGACAAGGGTGTTTTTTCGTTCATAGTTTTCTCGCAACTTCGACGATCAATTGAGCTCAAATTTTCACATGTTTGTTATTTTATGCATATGTTTAGATACACAAAGTTAGAAGACTGGTCTTTGACACTTACCAATAGTGTCCAGTGTCTTTCATCAATTTAATTTTGATTCTGTAACAGGTGGAGAGAGTTGATAGTAAATTGGGTTTTTATCAGAAGGAGCTGAGCTTAACTGGAAATGAGCTTCGGAGTGTTATCACAAAGATGCCCAAGGTAGGCCTAAGATTTGTTCAACCAGTCCAGGCTAAAAGCAGAATTGTTTATTGGGGTGTTGGAACCTTGTACAAAAAGCAAAACAAGTAAGAGTAAGAGCAACTTTGTTTTCATTTCAGTTGGTCACGTTTAAAGTGCAACATATCAAGGAGAGTCTGTTTGTGATCCGGCAACAACTCGGCTTCACAAGATCGGAGCTGAAGAATCTCATTCTTGAAGATCCAAGGGTGCTCCTCAGAGGTATAGTACAAGGAATGTTTTCTTCTTGATCATTGTCAACCCTCCTACTGTATAATAATAAATAATAATAATGTTGAACATTTCTAGTGCGCCATGTCTGTCAATGATGACACTCCTGGCGCAAAAAAACAAGAACTTCGCTAATACACAATGACACAAGACAACCAAAAGTTTACCTGTGACCTCCTAATTACCGTTCGGCGCTCTACCAACTGAGTTGTCTAGCTCATGTTGGCGTCTACCTATTTTGTCAATATCGTTTTTGTCAATATCTATTTCGTCAATGTCCTTTGTGGCGTGTCATGTCCAAAAGGTTAAGAGCACTGGATTCAAGCTCTGGTGTTTGATCAGCAGAGGGTGGGTTCGAGTTCCAGTCGTGAGACTTTTGTCCGTAAGCAAGATACCATGATTGCTTCGTAAAGTTGGGGAGGTAACATGTACATGAAGTGCTTTCTGCTCCACCAGCCAGGCTTCTGATTGATGATACCCAAGCCAAGGGTGTCCCCCTGTTTTAGCCCCAGGAGTAGGTGGCAACGGCCCCTGGGAAAAAGTTGATTGTAGCCCACACCTTGAAGTGGCCTTCAGGCCTTGTGTGTCAACCGAATTGCATAAAAAAAATTTTAAAAAATATTTGTTCGGGGTGCCACATTTAGTTCACATTTATTGGTATTCAACGGATTTTTCTGCTCTCGTGCTTGGATTGGGAGAATAGCACAAGACAGGAGAGAAAAACTTGTGTCCGCCTTCTATGCAGCCGACTGATGATGATGATGATGGTATTCAACCATATTCACAAGTCAAGTTTGTTTTTGTTTTCAAGATTTGCAAAGAGTTACAAATCCATTGAGTTTTCTTGATTGTGCAGCCGACTGATGATGATGATGGTATTCAACCATATTCACAAGTCAAGTTTATTTTTGTTTTTCAAGATTTGCCAAAAAATTCCAAATCCATTCAATTTTTCTAGATTAACAGCAGCAAGTCCTATTTTGTTTCACAGGTAAGAAAAAGCTGATAAGCACTTTTGATGTACTGCACAACCACATGGGTATCCCTCACAAGCAACTTGTGAAGAATCCCCAGGTGTTCAATGGAAGAGTCTACAAGTTGCAAGAGAGGCATCAGGTAGGAATTAATCCAACCCCCAAATTATTTACCCTGTACCTTTGTTTACAAACAGAGTGACCTTACTACATCCCATGTTTTTTTCCTGGCAGGCGAGATTGTACACAGGGAAATTTGTCATAAATGCAACAAATTCAAGAGTTAAAAAATGAACAACTGAACAAGTTTTGAAAGTGTAAGATGTTTTGTTTTCTTCCACTGCGCTGTGCACAAATGGTGCCTGCATGAAGGCATGAAGTCAGAGTATACAGTTCTTAACAGACATCGGTGTAAGGGCAACACCTCTATAATATATTTTGTTATCCCCGGTGCAAAATTAATATCTAATAAACCTCTCATTTTAAATTCTCACACGGTACATTTGGATACCCACATGTACACAACCCTCCCCTCAGTCATAACTTTTTTTTAAACGTACTTCTGAAATTCAAAAAAAATTGTAATTGTTCATATTGAATTTTTATTTCTGAATCTCATATTTTATTGTTTCAGTTCCTGAAATTGCTTGGCCTCGCTCAGTACGACCCGACCAAGCCGGGCTACATCTCAACTGAAAACTTATCTAAGGTTCCAGATGCTGCCTTCGCACAAGAAATCGCCAAGTCCTCCATTAATGAATACAATACTTTCTTAAAGACACTGTAATTATCTTCACAATGGTATTTTATTGCAACAGTCAAACATGAACTTGGAGTATTTTGTAACAATTTCACATAAAATGTATAAAACCATCATTGATTTTAACTTTAGAAGTTCTTTCTTGATATTTTTATATCCACCATTCCATCTGTAATCTCATCTAAATTTTAGCATAGGTTTTGGTTTAAACAAAATGGTGTCAATTTTGTTTTCGGTCCATTGCGGAATGCCAAACTAAACACAAACAGCCATTATTTGTTCTGTGAATATTCGCCTACCAAAATCCATGGTATTTGGAGTAGGCCTCGTTTGATTTTAACAAATGCCACATGACCAAAAATCCTCCAATCAAACGACAAGGATCTACTTGGTTGGTACACAAATTAAATGCACATGTACATATGAGCCATAAGGTTCCCAGGGTAAATTGACCCGGGCAGGCTGTCCTGGCCCAAAGGTCAGGCTGACCCAGTATTCGCAGGGAACCAGTCACAAACTGCGCACAGAACATAACATTTTAGCTGGGGCCTTTCCCGATCTTCGGCTTAGGCTCTGGCTAACCCTTTTCAAGTATATGTAAGCAAAAGGGTTTGGTGCATAGTAAATGTTTGTGCCTCAATAATCAAAGCAGATCTACAGATGGAATTAGATTATGGTTCTAGAATGGTCAACTCGGTGATAAAATATGCCACCAAGAGTAGGAGGGTTACTTGAATTATTCATCTATTCTGTGAGTGATTAAAAATCTGTCAAAATACGAAAGAATTGAAATGTTTTTCTCAGTGTTCTTTTGTTCAAAATGTTGTTTTTGTAACAGTTCAACTTATCGGAACACTATGACTGGACATATAATGCAATTTTGAGTTCACAGGGCTTCTTAAAACTAACCCCTAGTGTCTTTGTTAGACATTGCACCCAACCAGGGCTTCGCAGAGGTAATGGTTGTCTTGGTACACAAGACATTCTGCGTTGTCATACACGTCCACTGATAAAGGGCGCTCTCTGTAAGCCATGAACCAGACCGACTTTTCGTATGATCATTTGTGCAAATCGTCCAATGGTTGCTACAAAATTGTCAAAATAGTGGTAGTTGGTGTAGCAATACTGGCTATGGCTGTTATTATTACTCATAGCCAAAGTCGTCAGCCTGTAACTGTAGCTAGAAGTCAAAAGCAGGTCACTCATTGGCCCATCCTGTTCACCTCGTGTATCCTGCACATATTCTATTGTTTCATCATCAATTTACACTAGTTATATTAAGACGACGGTGCGATGACATCAATGCATTCAAGGTCCTTTGGCCTAACCTCCAAGATGTTCCACAATAGTTTCAGTTTGGTTTGGTGCCTTACTAAGGGTTAACTCTCTGTGGATGATAACTCTGCCTTTTCTCGTTGTTTGTTGAAGGAACCCAACCTCTGTAGTACTTCTATTGATGAGAGACAGCTGCTTTTGAAGAGCACTTGTTTACCATCGTCTGAATGAAATATAATGATAAACGATTAGAATAATGTTTACAAAAAACATGACATTCTTTCAGTAATAATGGGAAGCTATATGGCAAAATTAAACTTGCACTGGAACTTTTCAAGGGAAACCAGCGTTGACCAGTGGGAAAGACCAGGGCCAATAACAAGGGGGAATGGAAGTGCCAAGCCCTTGAGGAGCAGTGCTGCCTTGAATATCAATGGCAACAAACAAGAGATGTGCCCAATCCTGGCCAAACATTTGTAGGGTACAGTAGATGATGGATTTGAAAGAAGATGTGGCCATCCAGGGGCAAAGGGCAATTGCCAGGGGCAACGGCCTGGGGCAAGGGCCAGGGGCGATGGCCAGGGGGCAAGGGCCAATCCTGGCCAAACATTTGTAGAGTACATGTAGATGATGGATTTGAAAGAAGAAGTGGCAATCTAGGGGCAATGGCTAGAAGGGATGGCCAGGACCGGTGGGCAGGGTTAGTGAATAGTCACTAGGCAGGGTTAGTGACTAGTCACTAGGGCCAACGAGCAGGGCCAATTGCCTCAAGAATCAAGCCTGCAGTACTACTGTACTATCCAAAACAATGTCTATTGTTCTGAAGATACTTACCAAACAGCACGGTGATTGCAGGATCAGAACCGTCATGTTTGACCTTTGACTTCACTAGGCATTTTGGATTGGTATTGATGACGGGGCCACTTCGAACACGGCTCAGGAATTGCCTGCATTGTAGATATGGGTGTATAAAAATTTACAAACATTATTTTATTATCATCATAAATATTTCTGGTTGGTTAATCAAACATTGAGGATGTACCTCAGTCATTTATATGATGCATTTATTGAGCAAATTGTCACTGCCAGTGCCGGCTCCACCCCCCCCCCCCCCCCCCCCCCAGTGGATGAAGCCTCCTGTCATAATTTCATTGTGATTCAGAACTGCAATGCATTATGGGTAGGCAGAAGGGGCATTCGACGACCGTTTTGTATGTTGTCATGAACGACTTGCGATAACGTAACCCTCCTCTTGGCGGCCATCCGGAGGTTTACTTACGTTAATGCAACTAATGAACGAAGTGCGCATGCATAGCCTATATCTCTGTGCTTATCACAATAAACCTTTAAAAAAATGCCCAGGGACGGCTTTTTGCCTTAACTTTGTAAGTAAGTTTAACTTGCCTTAGCCCCTCCACCCGGCCCAACATTTAACAACAATGGTCAACCATCCCACTTCTCTTTTCAAACTGTTGGACACATGTTGCTTTAACTTTGTTTCTTTATTTTAATTTCAGACATTCCTATTTGATTAAATTTATATGTTATAATTTAATTTTGTTTATTCTGATTAATTAATAAGATTCTGAATCTGATTCACTGAATAATTTTATTATTTATTGCTCCATGATTAAACCATAATATTAAACTCACCTTGCAGATTGAGCATTTGCTTCCCACGGGCAGAATTCCACCATGATACTCTTGATAAACTTTAGGGTGACGTGCTTAACAACCGCTGGCATTTTGAGATTTCTTTATGCAGCGAGCTAGTTTTTGTGTGTTGAAGAAAATGAAAAACCTCTCTGGAAGAACCTTTAAAAACAACACACACACAGGGTCCTACTAAAAGCCGACAACTCGCCGACAACGCCGACAACAAGTCCAGAGCGCCGACAACTCGCCGCCAACAAGTTTTAATTACCTCGAAAATTGCCAATATACCATAGATGTATTAGAACTATATGTGTTCTGTAATTATAAACATAAATTTAATGGAAAAACTTCACGAAAAGTGTGAATTTTTAACCAGAAAAAAAACTGAACGTTAACGGAAAACGGTCGCACGCCATCTTGGCTTAAAATCGTGTTCGGACCAGCCCATTATGATGCGGGTGAGTCAGACTTAGCAATAGAGGGCGGGCGTCATGCACTGTGCACACTGCAGTGAAGGTTTTCACATGAAGCCCGCCCTCTGTTGTTGACAAGTGCTAAATCTACCCGTATCATAATGGTCTGGTCCAAACACGGTTTTTAAGCCAAGATGGCGTCCGACCGCTTTTCGTGCAAGTGAAGTTTTTTTCTGGTTAAAAATTCACACTTTTTGTGAAGTTTTTCCATTAACTTTATGTTTATATTACAGAACACATATAGTTCTAATACATCTATGGTTTATTGGCCATTTTTGAGGTAATTAAAACTTGTTGGCGGCGAGTTGTCGGCGCTCTGGACTTGTTGTCGGCGTTGTCGGCGAGTTGTCGGCTTTTAGTAGGACCGCACACACACACATGGATTGGAACCTCCGCTACTGGTCGGGCTCCAAGTTGAGGCCAGCCAATTTTTTTATGAACACCGTCAACGTCCGTCACTCACCATCCAGTCTACCTCCATGCACTAACAGTAACACACATTTTGATGCACCTGTTTTCAATTATTTGACGAGACAATAAACGAAAACTATTAACAAAACCGCATAAAATCCAAACTAATTCTACCTCCATGATGTGAACAACAAGGCAGTAGCTCCACTTTTGTGTTGCCCACACAAAAGTGAGGGTATAAAAGCACACCTTGAAAAGAGACTACGGCCCTTTTCGAAACTACGGCTCCGGCTTTTGATTCGGCTCAGGCTAGCTTCCAGTTGTGCGTGATTCTTTTTATAAGAGGACGGAGCCTGAAGCAGAATGCAGCACAAAGGCCGTTGTTTCGAAAAGGGCCTAAGGAGGGCGCTATGTTTACCATTAATTAGCATTGACGTCAATGTCACTGTGGGATACGCAATACAATATGGCGGAAATGAAGTGACTGATAACGCATAACGCATTGTGAGAACAAAACCAGAACCAACTGAGTAAGTTTATTTCCACAGTTTTTCAAGCTTTATTTCATACTTGACTTATGTGTTCTTGGTTCTTATATGAAAGCATTACACTTAACTTCTAATTCAGTGTTTCTGTTTCCAATTCCACATGATTTGTTTGTTCTCCTCATTACATTAGTAATAGTAGAGTCGAGTCAGTCAGACTCATCAGCACTGCATGCAGCAGAAGAGAGTTTTGTTTTTAACTTTTCATTTAATTCCTTCACGGAAAACTTTCCGTATGGCGCCACCACCTTTTTACTCATTTTTACAAAAAGGGATATCTCATTTATCTCATTGAGGTAAATTAGTAGTTATCGCAACTAGTAAATTAGATTAGATACTATATTATTTTTTATTTTCCAACTTTATTATATTTTAAGAAAAGAAACAATTAGTGAATTACAAATTGCATTTGATTCAAACTCGATTTTAACGCTACCTTTCTAATCTTCTTGTCCGGTTAAAGCCATTATACACTTTCGGAACAGAAACAAAAATAAAAGTTCACAGACTTACAAAGAACTGACAGGGTCTACAGAAGGTAACGGTTAAAAAAAGACTTCTCTTGAAATATTATTCCATGAAATGCTTTACTTTAAATACCGACAACTCACGACCCCTCACGACAACTCACAACAACAATTTTTAAATGCACTTTAACAGAACATTTGAACATTTATGTCAACCGTTAAATATATGCACAAGAGTCATATGCACCCAAATCATTTTTAATTGTAAAAAAGGTGTTTTTTTACCTGAATGTAGTAATGAACGGTAATATCCGCCATGTTGTCTTTCGACGCACTTGGACGATTCTATTACACCGCAGGGGGCGAGGTAATTTCTGAGGGCTGATTTTTATTTTTTCGTTTTGGTTTTAGCTGCTGATTTTGTCTTTCTTGTTAGTAACTAAGCCGCCACTCTGGAATGCGAAGACATTAAAACAATTATCAAATCTCGATATCGAGAATAACAGATTTATTTTAAGCACCGTATGTCAATGACACGGCGAAACGCGCGGAAACAAGGGTGGGTTTCCCCGTTATTTTCTCCCGACTCCGATGACCGATTGAGCCTAAATTTCACAGGTTTGTTATTTTAAATGTTAGTTGTGATACTCGAAGTACATGGGCCTTTGGACAATATTTTTAACCGCTGTTGTGCGATTGCTTTAATTTGCAGAACTAAACCACAGAGTCCCAACTCGGTACTCTCCAGCGTCTAGTATGGCCGATGAGCCGGCCAGAAAGAAAGGGAAGAAGAAGAAGGGTGTCAAGAAGGTGCGGTTGCCCCCAGTAGAAGCTGAAGACGCCTCCCTGAAGGCGTCTGGTTTGACGGACGCAGAGGAGCGTCAGAGAGGACACAAAGATGACTCTCGAGACAGTCAGAAAGATGGTGAGTTTGACGATGGCTCTGCATAGGGCTGCTCAGAATAACTGGGCCTTTAATTTTGCCATGCTATAATTAAGTAAATTTACCACAACCATTTCAGCCATTAAGCGAGTTTTACCACGCTATCAGAGGATAACCTGCTAATAATTTGCTATTTGAAACACTTGTTGAGCATCTGTTTGGCTATGAAGTGAATTAGGCCCTAAAGTACTCTACAAAGTACTATTTAAAGAACTTTTAAAGCAAATGAAGTTCATAAATAAGAAAAGAGTAATGTTTTTAAATAGTTCTCAAAATGTTGAGAAAGGGGCAGGCGCAGGCGCGTTTCCCAATTTTGGCAGTTAATTTTATTATCCAACGCATAGGCCTAAATTACTGCAGATAAAACATACAAAATGTAGATAATAAAATTAATGTGAATGTTTTATTGTTCATTTTCACTGCCTGTTTTGTTTGGTGGTTGATTGCATCTTATGTCATGTAGAAGATTTTAAATCAGCAGTGAATATCTTTCCAATTTTGAATGGAGGAGTGCCAAATGGTATCTTAAAAGCCCACACATACTGTATTTATGAGTGGATTTCAAATATTCGGTCAATATGTTTTTAATTTCATACAACATTCCTTTTTTATCGTATGAAAAGAAAATGAGGGTAAAAGGGAGATCACTATCGATAAGAAAGAATTAGGTGACAAAGAAGCTGATCTTGCGCAGCTCTCCACCCCATCACCGCATGATGCTGTGGCAGTAGACGGTGAAAACTCTGATCAGAAAGCCCCTGAAGCTGAGGTTAAACTTGCAGACTCAGACGCCGATCTGCCTCCAGGGGGTGAACACCAATCGGATGTTCCTAATCCAGAGGGTATTAAACAATTGTGACTTAGTCATCGCATTGGTAGAGTTATGAAACAGCACAAGATTTCATCTGCACTGCATTCAAAATCATTGACGAGTTTGGAGTTTCATCGTACAAGTCATGTTTGTAGATTAGTACAAGCCATTATTATATCACTTTCTATGACTATAGATTTTCCCTGTACGTGTATAAAGCATGTATTGCTTCAACTTAAAAGAAAAATAAGTCACAAACAATGAAAAAAGAACAGGGCTAAAAGTTTAGCAGACCAAAGACCGGTGATTCAGTACTTTTGATTCTGATGATTTTACCATTGGGTTGATAAACTGAGACTTGGACAACTACTAAACATGTCCACAGGTTTACATTAAACTTACACTGTTTGAAGATAATGAAAGTAAGCGTACCTTAAAATATTAGTTGCTGAGGTGCTGTAGTTTTTAAGAAATGAGTTAAACAATGGCATGAAAATCTGTTTTCACATGCTAAAATAATTTCCGTCTCATGATCACTGAGACGAAAATTATTTTCAAGACATTGTTTTACTCATTTCTCAAAAACTACAGCACCTCAGCAAGTAATATTTTCAGGGAAGCGTTCTACTATCATTATCTTCAAACCGTGTCAGTTTAATGTAAATCTGTGGACATTGTGTTTTTCTGTCCTTCAAAAAGTACATAGACCCTTTAAAGGCAGTGGACAGTGGAGCAAAAAAGTTTTGTTCAAGTTGACTTTGAGCCTGTTGAAAATATTTTAATTCTGTCGAGTATCAAAGTACACTCACCTGTAAGACTAAGATAAATATTCCTTTAGGTTTGTTAAAATAAAATAGTCAACGTGGTAAACTTTGTAGAAAGTTATCTCTTATTGAGATTCTGCTCTACTTGTACAAATTCTGGTCGAGTAAAAACTCACAGCTACAAGCACTAAAGGGGCTAGTTTCACTGTATCATTCGATAGTGTCGCAAGAGTAGTTGGACCTGTCCATTGGAGTGTCCATTCTTGAGTCAAGGGCTCTAAGGCATCTTCTCCAATGCAGCGGCACAGCTGTTTGAGGACTTTGTAAATGTCTATGGGAACATATTAAGGTGCCCCAAGGCAGTGACCATCAGGGGCATGGAGGCAACTGCCTCCATTATCTTTTAGTTTGTAGAACAATCATTCTAGTTCATGGCTAAATAGCATCACTTGCTGTCACACACACTGGAATTAATATTTCCAATCAATCAGAAGCCACTCAACCTGTAACTTGCGTATATAGCCAGGGACCACGCCCAAGTTTACAATACAACCAGGGAAGCAACAACAGAGGGACTACCCAGGTTCCAGGATGTATCGTAAACTTGGGTCTGATCCCTGGCTATGCGGGAGTTACTCGGTTGAATGGCTTCTGACTGGCACCCCTTAAAAAAGAAATCGACAAAAGTTCATAATAGGGAGACCACTAACATTTGGGCTAGATTGTATATAATACGTAGCTCAGTTGGTAAAGCACCAGCACATTAATCCAGACATTGCAAGTTAAAATCCCGCTCTTGCAATTGGTATTATATATTTTCTTGAAATCAAAAGTATTAAAAATTCACCTAGTCACTTTCCATTGTGGTTAATTACTTTGATGATTGAATTTAGTTACAGGAAACCTACTATGGTAATGGTGGCATCATAAAAGCTCATTCCAGCAAGATTTACATTTATCTATTTTTTATCTGACACTAACAGAAAACTTTGTTTTGATTGTAGGAATCCCGGAAGCCCAACCAAAGACCCCTTCCCCAGCTCCTTCTGGTGACAACCGTCCACTCTCTCCCCATGTTGACCCAGAGGTAAAGACAACCAATGAAGATCAGCCTGCAGAGGAGGCTAAGACAGACACTGTGATTACGATGGAAGATCAGCCTGGGGAGGAGACTAATCCTGATGCTGTGGCAGAGGAGGCAATCAAGGATGGAGAGAGAGTTGTGTCGCCAAATCCTTTAAGTAGAGGTTAGTATTTGTTCTTGTAGCCCAAGAAGGGTTCACCCCTAACAATTTTGTTACATGTCTCTTGTTTTTTTAAAAGTAGGATCATAGATTGGTTTTTGTCAACGTAGTGCTCGTTTATAGGCAGACTTACACATGTATAAAGAAGGATAAAATAAACATCACATGTAACAAATGCAGGCCGTCATTTTTTCTATTATTAAAAACCGTATTTGATGATGTTGAATGGTCAGAGAGTAGGAGGGTTCACTTTGTAGATTCATTCACCACATGATATTGTAGGTGCGTACAATCATCATTCAAAACCATGAACACCAAAGTGGGTATAATTATTGAATGGTCAGACAGTAGGAAAAACGGCTTTTGATTTACCTGGCACACATGTTCAGTCCTTCTTTCGGCCAGACAGCCGATGTAAATTGTTGATACACAATCAGTGTTTAGTAGAGCGACATTGTGGGCTTTCCCTAGGTGCTGTCCACGATCCATTTTTTAAAGTATTTCCTGTTAAATTTAGGAGACATACACCTTGTGGCGACGGGTAATTGTTTTACTTTTATGCTCTCTTGGGCATCCCACTGTTGTTTAGCAATAATTTGATATTTTTAATGATTGTGTTATGTACATGTGAATTCTTTGGCCGAATAAATGTTATTATTTTGATAAAAACCTGCACCCCACAATGTCAAAACCCCCTACAAGTACAGTTCCTACCTAAAAATCATGCCAAAATGTCTAAGCATATTCCTAAAATTGAAAGAGCTTTTCAAAGACAATTTCCTACTCCCCCGTGTTTGAGCTCAACAGTTGTTACAGTAACTGAATAAAAATCTTTAATCATTGTCGTTTGTACTAGATGATGCTGTGTCTGAAAGGTCTTCCACTCCAGCAGTCCAGCAGCCAATCGTCCAGCCAGTCCCTCGTGCACTTGACCTCGGTGACAGGGACTTTGATAATATAGACCCTCGAGAGATGGGTATAGATTACCTGTCTGACGAGGAGTACCAGTATGGTAGGTCAACATGTAACCCCTGAAAAGTGTTTCAACATTAATTTTCCCAAATCCTTTGTCATTGTTGTAACCAAGTAATTTTTTCCTCAAGTTAAGTCAAGTCGTAAATTATCTTTGCTCAAGTCGTGCAAGTCAAGTCGAGTCACAAGTTAAATTTTTGCAATTCATAAGATATAATTAAAGATATAAAGAAGAAAAAAGAAAAACCACTATTATCAAAAAGTTACAAAAGGTAGATACAAATTTTGCACAAGAAACAATGCCAAAGGATTTAAGAATAAAATCCATTCATCACATACAACAAGATTCAAGTTAAGTCAAGTCATTGTCTCGAAATAAGCCCACGGCAGTGACTCGAACAGATACCCATACATGTATTTCTCTATCTCTAACCTACTTACGTGTAGCAAGCAGGATATCAAAGTCGTCTGCAAGTATAGCGGATAGCGAGTAGTATATGATGTATCTGTCGCCGTATCCCTGTGCATGCGTCACCTCCCTTTTATCTGCCATTCCTTCATCACTTACAAGTTATCCCATCTCGTATCTATTACAGAGCCTCCAGAGCGCGACGACCTTCCAGACCTCAACAAGTTAATGGACACCTTGGACGGAGGAGAGTCGGACCTAGAAGCTGACGTTGAGCCGCCATCGTTCTTCCAGAGACCCGAGCACGAACCAAACTACAAGAAGATCTCAAATCTCCGACAGGAAATGGAAGAGGAGGAGATTGACCCTTACATCAGCCAGTTTGACGATACCATCAAAGATGATGTGTTGATGATTGGTAATATCTCACTGGAAGAAGTCCAGGTACCGTACAATAATAACATTTGATTCAACCATTGATCTCTCTCCATTATATTGACTGGATAGGAATGTTGCGCAGGATCGAGTAGGGACGCAGTCTTTCAAGAAGGTCTAAAAACTGCAAATGCAGTCATCATACAATTCTGTACACAACGCAAACAAGTTAATTTTGGTATTGGAGCAAACGAATTCCATCAGATTTTGCCTATTTATTAGTAGTTTTAGAAGAAAACTTTTAGGAAATTTAATTTATACCCAAAGGATCAAATGCATCAATGGTGAAATGTTGTGCAGTAATAGGTTGCCAGATCGCTAGATGTGTCCAATCCAGTCATTATGATTGAGATCAATGATTCAACCTTTCCAACAGTAGGTGTTTTATTGGATGAGTTACACTGTTGGTTGCACTTGTAGTTGAATAATGGTGTAGTCTGAATTTAAAAGTACACCTCTATGAGGGACACACAAATAAGCACCAAGGCAATGACCAAGGCCTGGAGGCAGTTGCCTATTTTGCCCTTTTGAAAGCTCGGGGCTGGATGACACCTGGGCCTAATTTCATGGCTCTGCTTACCTTAATAAGAATTTGTGCTTGCGGAAGCAGGGATCTCCGCGCTTAAGTCAAGCATGTTTCTCAGGTTAGCAGCAAATTGTGCTTGCGTGTGGCGTATGTTGGTGGGGATTCTTCGCTTTAAACAGCAAGAGCGGAAGTTTGGTGTTTGCCGTTTATGCAAAGAATGTAGTTCGTTACGGCATAAATCAGTGGTAAGCAGAGCCATGAAATTGTGCCCAGATGTTTGAGCTTCCGAATTTGGTGCCTTACTCCGTGACCATTAAAACATGCAGAGGATCCTGCGGCCGATTTCGGGAAACACTAGGATTAATCCTATCTCGAGAAAGAACGAGTAGCTCGTCCAAACTTAGGATGGGTTCAATGCGCCCTAACGTCTTTGATGGAACTGAACTTGTCCCAAGTCCTAAGATTGATCCTAAGTTGGGAAGAGTTTGGTCAAATTGACGGCTACTTCTTTGTGTCTTACCTGTTTGACATTCTTTTTTCGGCAATGTAGGAGGAGGAGCGACGTCTTCGAGATGAGCACATTGCATTCCAGCAGCAAGAAGCCGTCTTGGGTCGTAGACGTCAAGAAGACATCCTGCTACGGGAAGAGAAAGCCAAGAGTCATGTGACCAAGATGATGAAAGAGAAACGGAAGGCTCTGTCACGTCGAGAGGTATGTTGAATCCAATCAGGAATTTGTAGTCAGCGTTTTATGAAGCGCACTTTCCCAATGTTTTAGAATGCGCTGGGGCAGTAGTTCCAGAGAGGAAACAAAAAGTAATTTAACCAGCCCATGTTCATAAAGCTGTTAATCAGAAAATGCTGCTTGGCAAATTTGACAATGCATACAGGATAAAAATTAAAATATGCATTGATAGGCTTACTACACAGTACACAAAATACAAAAACGGTTTAAAAACCACGTTATAAACAGTTTAGTGTTTGATGGATACTGTCAATATTACATACTGATCCTCAAACTTAAAGGCAGCCCAACTTTAAAACACCTTGCTACGCACCTATTTTTTTCCCTTTAAACATGAGTTCTATCAGGCTTAAAATTTGTAGTAAAAAAAAAAAACTTTACTTTCCTCTTCCTCACAGCAACTCAATTTGCAGAAGGAGCGTCTTCTTCAGGATCAACTTCACAAGACATTCAGGAAGTCAGAAAACCAACTGTTGAGATCTCTGCAGATCAGAAAAGGGGAAGTCAAGGTAACATCAATTATAGTATACACATAATGAATGTTTATGAGTGCAATGGTGCGAATATGTTCATGAGTTGAAAGATGGAATGTTCTATTCAACGAGGCGGAGCCGAGTTGAATGGAACATTCCAGCTTTCAACGAATGAACATATTCACACCATTGCACGAATGAAAAACATCTTTGTCATTTTGATTGAAAGATACAACTTTCAAAACAAACAATTTCAACTGTAGAAGCTGAATGCTAGTAATTTTACTATGCCTTCTTGCAGTAACACCTGCTGCGTTACCAAAGACACGCGCACGCAGTGATGTTTTTACTCAGCTTTTTCGTTCCATCTGAAAAGTACCATTGCACGCTGCCAGCGTGCAATGGTACTTTTCGGATGGAACGAAAAAGCACGGTGAGTGACTCAGCGTGCAATGGTACTTTTATTTGCTATCACGTGACGGACAATCCTACAATCAAATGGCAAGGATCTGCTTGGGTGTTATATAATTATCATTATACACTGTTATAGAAGTAGTGTTAAGAGTAGAACAATATCAACTTGTACAACGTGATCCCGACGGTCGGGAACCAATCGCAGGCCTACGATTTCTCAGTTGTTGTGACCTGAGCATATTGTGTCTGCGCCTTGCTGCCTTGCCTTGCGGGCGCATGAAAATTGTAGGTCGACCTGAGGTCGGCTTTACTCTCCCTGATATTGTGCAGAAAGTTCCCTAAAAAAAAATGTTTTGATGAACAAATTCAAAAAGTTTCCTTGAATATGGAAACCTTTTCTGATTTCAAGAAACTTTTTCTGATTTCCTTTTCTGAATTCATCATCATCATTTTGGCTTATCCATTCTTCACATAATGTTTGGTATTATTCTTGTTAGACTATGTATGGTGATCTGATGATGGCCGATGGACAGTACGGCGGATCTGTAAGATTTCTCTGATTTCAAGATGCAAATGTTGTCAGCTCTTTCATCATCATCATCATTTTGGCATATCCATTCTTCACATAATGTTTGGTATTATTCTTGTTAGACTATGTATGGTGATCTGATGATGGCCGATGGACAGTACGGTGGGTCTAAAGGTAGACGCTGGAAGGTGGATTGGAACCGTGCCCCTCAACCGATACAGATTAAGCTCACTACACTCAGAGGAGTAAAAAACAAACTGCCTGGTAAAGAGACTTTTCTTTCTTTACAATCCAATGTTTGGTTGTTTGTTTGTTTGTTTGTTTGTTTGTTTGTTTGTTTGTTTGTTTGTTTGTTTGTTTGTTTGTTTGTTTGTTTGTTTGTTTGTTTGTTTGTTTGTTTGTTTGTTTGTTTGTTTGTTTGTTTGTTTGTTTGTTTGTTTGTTTGTGTGTTTGTTTGTTTGTTTATTTGTTTGTTTGTTTGTTTAGATGGTCTTGCCATCAAGCAGTCAAGGAAACTCAGAAAACTTCTACAAGGGGATATAAGCATGAAGCTGGCAACAACCAATCTCTCTCATACAAAAAAAATTATTGGTTCACGTGGTTGTGTGACTTCCTGTCCTTGATTAATTTTGACAAGACGACTAAGCGATTAATTGTTGTGGAATTTTGAAATGTTCTAAACTCACCGGATCTAAATTGTTCCATCCGGTGGGCGAACCTTGATCAAGGCTACTGGGATGACACAGACTTCGAACACTAAAAGCTATTTTTTAGAACGTTACTTGAAAGTCCATTAAAGGATTTGTGAGTTTAATAATAATAATTACCCGTTTTTATATAGCGCTTTTCACACCCAGAGTGCGTCCCAAAGCGCTTCACCGTTATTACCCTTGGTCACTGGGCCTTAAATCACTCCTTACACCAACTCAGCTCCCTGGTGGGGAGTATACAGCCTTGTGCAACATTAATATGCGCTACTCGGCTAAATCAATCACAAGAACCATCTCTGCCCTCGCAGGTACCCATTTACCCCTGGGTGGAGAGAAGCAATTATAGTTAAGTGTCTTGCTCAGGGACACAAGTTTCACGACCGGGATTCAAACCCACACTCTGCTGAACAGAAGCACCAGAGCTTGAGTTCGGTGCTCTTATCCACTTGGCCACGACACAAAAAGCCTCAAATATGTACACAATCTTTTCACTGAGTGAGTGTGTTTAAATTAAACTACTTGAGTTATTAAACTAAATGGATGAGCAGTTATTCTGCCTTGGACTGTCAACAGTCATACTGGTTTGTGTATGATCCAATTAAATGCACTGTTTGGAAAAGTAAATACATGGAGATAACAGGTGTGATGTGATAAACGGAAAAATTAGGTTTTATTTTAGCCTGTTTAGTTAATGGAGCTTTCCCATAATGATCAAAACACTGATTTTCTAATCTTCATTTAGCTGGACGGTACGTGTTGATGGTGTCACTCTATGACAGGATCGGGGGTCATGTCCTACGTTGGTCCAACCTGAGGGGGCAGGAGTGGGGCGGAGCCACCCTCCCAATGAATCATGACGGAAACTTCTACAACGTTGAAATCAAGGTATGGGATATTTTTTGTGTATTTGGTCAATTCATGCTATTTTTCATTCTACATTTAGGCCAGTTTCGACATCCAAAACCTTCTGAGACCAGGGCTTGAACTTTGTAGTTGAAAAAGTAACCCTCCGAAAGACTCTCCATGCTGGGGTCAAAACGTCAGGCCACTAAAATTATTTTGTGTAAACATTTTCTTCATAAAATGTGATCTTTTAAAAAAAAAACTTTTACGAGAATTATTTTACTAGGCTAGTTGCAAAAACAATAGAGTGTTCAGTATTTTCAGTGGTGTGCTTACACACCCAATGCTCAAATTATTTAATGGAACTTAAGTCAGTCATCCTATTTGACAAAACTTAGTCCACTTGTGGAAGGTGTCTAGTTTTGGGTTTTTTTTTTTTTTTTTTTTAATGAGATAGCACCTAATTCACAAGATGGGAATGCCATTTCAAGGTGAGGACTATTCTTAACTGATTTAGGCTGTCAATCCAAATCAACTACTACCAGGGGCATGTTGCTACATACGCCTCTCTTAATACATGTATTTATACATGACATCATAATTCTTACCCAAAATGAGGCTATGGGCGCACGTCCCCATCACTTGCAGTGGCTGCGCCCATAGCCTCGTTTTGAGTTAGCATTGTGACGTACCTCATGCATAAATATTAAGAGAGGTGTGTACTCCTGTGGCTGTAACCATTGGAACCTGCGTTACCCCCCTCCCCCCTCTCTCTTCAAAGTTTGTAAGGATGTAGGCAAGGACCATCTATTAGGAGCCTGGATGGTAGATGGTAACTATGGTTAGAGCAAGCTAGTCGAAACGTTGAGACCAGTTCAAGAACTGACTCCGTGGTAGTACAGTTAATTATTTTCCTATAAGCTAAAGAAGTAGTCCCTGCCTATTTCTATACCGTCCGCCCAGGTAATAGTTTCAGTAACAGGTTTAGATGTATAGGATTTGAGGTATCAATATATATTTGGTTTGCAGTAACACCATGTGTGTATCTACTTGCCAGGTGGAGTTTGTTCTTAGAGAACTGTCTTTCTTAAAGCAGGACAGTTCTTTTCAGAACGGAGAAGTCTCCCGAACACCCGAATAATCTACTCTGCGGTAGTAGAATTATGCAAGACAGTTCTCTAAGAACAAACTCTACCAGGCAAGTAGATCCACACATGGTGTTACCGCAAACCAAATATATTTTGAAACCTCACCATGCAACGCCTCAAATCCTAGAATAAATGCTATGCAAGTGGACCTGCGTACTTGCGTAAAGATTTGCCAAATCGGCAGTAGGCCAACATATCTCGCATTAGCCATTTTTGTTTCTTGACTAATCTGAGATGAAATTTTTGTTTATTACAAAGCTTCTCTCATATGAGATTTGACGAAGTGACAAATGGACATACAATAAGTTGTACCTTTTTCTATTTATTTGACAGGTCGACCAGAGTTTGTTCACAGTCTGTCCCTCTCAACCGAGTATTCGTCCGGGTATGATGTTGCAGTTTGAGCTGTTCCTCCTCCGTGGCTCTCTACTCCCAGTGGACAAGGTGGTGGCTTGGGGAGTCTTCCCAATCTGTGACGGACAATTCAATATCATCCAGGGAAAGTAAGTTGAGTATTGTGAAGTACATGTTATTAGTGGTTTGTGGTTTCAAGCATGAATCATTTCTGAAATTCAAATGTTTTTGGTTGAAAAATTGTCCAAGCCATCCTTCGAAGGGAATCCTTTCTAAAAAATACTTTTGAAAATAGTTTATTATCAACCATGTCAACAGCTGCAATGCTTCTTCTCCCTTAGTGATATTTTATAATTAATTTTGGAGTATCTGTGACCCCACCTTTCATGAAGGGAGGGGATACATGTCATGATATCTGTCTACGGTTTGGGGTCTCGAACTGGAGTAAGTATTTACTGCAGCGGAGTAGATTCTTCGGGTGGTAGGGAGACTTCTCAGTTTTTAAAAGGTAGGAAATTGGCTGGGACTACTATGTTTGCTTGGTGATTGGAGGGGACTTCACATAATTAACTTTGCTAGCCTGCTCTAGTCATCATCTGGCACGTCTGGAGACTGCTAAAATTAATGTTATTTATTTTTGTTTTGTTCCTGTAGATATGTGACCCCCATGCTACGTGGTGAAGCTGACCCTAGGATCGACCGTCATGAGACCGTTGAAAAACTCATGGCATCCGACATCGACCACTGGCTGAGTAACCTCTACTTTGAGGTCATCAAACTACCAAGGTAATAAAGCACCCACTTTCAAAGAGCTGCTTAAGCAGAACCAAAATGCTTGTAAGGTTGTTGCTTAGCAGAAATGAATTTGGCACTTATGGAGCCCTGTAAAAAGTGCACAAAACTCTACTATCCCCGCCTAGTCCCTATTCCACAGGTTGCGTGCCTGAAAAACACGACCCTGGAGTTTTACTGCTAATTACCACTACCCCAGGGTATATGCCTGTTTGCTGGGGAAGATCAGGGCCCAATTTCATAGAGCTGTTGAGCACAAAATTCTGCTTAAGCAAAATAATCCATGCTTAGTAAAATCAGATCACCAGCCAAGACTCCACCCAGTGTTATGCTAAGTAAACAATAGCTCAATACCGGTCACAAGCGATGTATATGGCATGACATTTTGGCTGGTAACATGCGTAAAATAAGCAAACTATTTTCGGGCTTAACCAAATTTTTTGCTTAATCAGCTCTATGAAATTGGCCCCAGGAGTAAGGCCAAGTGTAAAAGTGCTGTTAGAATAGAGTAGTGTGAAAAAGGCAAATGACCGTACCATGCCTACCTTTCAGATCAATTTTAGGTCTTAGTGAAATTGGCCTCGATCTCTGTGACGCTTTTGTATTAACTTGTGATGTCACAGCATGGTATATAAAACACTGGGTGCGTTCGATTAGCTTCCCTGGGTCTACCCCGCGGTGCTCACCCGGGTGAGCCCCTGACAAGAGCTAATCGAACGATCACACTCGCCCTCTCGTGGTGCGGCATGCACCTCAGGTCACCCCAAAGTGACCCACTCCACAAGCAGGGCACTGGGGGGCTGACCCAGGTGAGCCCCGTCAAAGCTATTCGAACGTACCGGGGCAGACCGGGGTCGACCTGGGGAAGCTAAACGAACGCACCCACTATAAACCCACGTCCTCCATTGTGTATAGGTACATTGCTGGTCACAAGGAGTATGAGGTGGAGCTCCAATTCTCATCCAATCTCTTGAGTTTTCCTGATCGAACCAAGACGGCCGAGGAGGTGGTAGATGGGGACGAGCCCATTCTAGGATCCACAGCAGATGTCTTGTCAACCTCAGGTACGTATTGAAACCAACGATCTTCTCAGTATAAAGCCTGGTTCATACTTCCTGTGAATGTGAATGCAGCTCGATTGATGACGTCAATAATTCGCAGGGGTTGAGTTGTGCCCAATGTCAAATTCGCATCGCATTCGCATTCGCATTCGCAGGAAGTATGAACCGGGCTTAAAGCTCTGGAAGCACAGACTCTATTTGTTATTATTAGTAGTGGCAGTGTTTGCTACTAAAAAAGTTGAGACCAATTAAGAACTCACTCTATGCGGTAGTAAAGTTTATAACGAGAAGTCTCATTGATCCACAAGCATGACTAAAGTGAAAGTAGCAATCCCGGCCGATTTTGTACCCTCAGCCAGGTAGTAGTTAATAATCAGGACAGTTCCTTCAGAACTGATAAGTCTCCCGAATTTCAAAAATCTACTCCACGGTAGTAAAGATGTCTTCCGAATTCCCCCAAAGAGATAATAATGGAAGATAAAACACCCTTGTCACATGAAGTTGTGTATTTTTAGATGCTTGATTTCGGGTCCTCAAAATCTAATTCTAAGTTCTTGAAATAAAATTCAAATATTTTAGTGTAAAATTACGTGTTTCTCAAAAACTATGTTACTTCAGAGGGAGCTGTTTCTTATAATGTTTTATACGTTCAACAACTCTCTATTTCTTGTTACCAAGTATTAAGTTTTTTTATGCTAACTTGTGTATAGAGTAATTACCAATAGTGTCCCCTGTCATCAAATTCAAGAATTTTTTTAGTGTTCATTGGATTCATTAACCAGAAAAAGATAGAATGAGAAGATGAGGAACAACGACATTTATTTTGATGAATTTTCTTTTTGCAGGAGATTTGAGTAACTCTATCGGCAAGGGTTCCCAGCTGAGTGTACAGCCAACTGGATCCGAGAATACAGGAGACTCTATGGAGAAAGCAAGTATTGGACG
The DNA here is from genome assembly GCF_902459465.1 of Asterias rubens. Taxonomy (NCBI): domain Eukaryota; kingdom Metazoa; phylum Echinodermata; class Asteroidea; order Forcipulatida; family Asteriidae; genus Asterias; species Asterias rubens. The sequence continues at coordinate 10,981,222 of NC_047077.1, forward strand.
AACCAACGACACTGGATCAGTGACTGGGAGTAGAATCAGTCTTAACGCCAACAAGGTATGAAGATGCACTATCAGCTAGATTTGTGGTCGCTTCATGATGCATAGCGGATTTCCGCGTTTTATAACTTTTTATTTTTTTGTTATGTTTCGAAAATTGTTTGCATTATTACATGTGGGCTAGTAAAAAAACCTGCGGGTGAAAAAATGTTGTTTGACTTGTCCGGCCAAAAAATTAAATTAAGGGAAACCCCTTGTTTACGCATGTGTTTACCTTTATTAGGAGCCTTTTTCATCTTTTTAGAATCTCATCCCTGGCCATGGTAATTTTTTTCTTTTTGGGTGGCTGAAGAATTGCATGCCTTATACGAATCATAATATTAGTATTGCTTGAAAGAACCACAAAATCATTTGCAGAAAACCACTTGTTTTTCAGCCTTTGGCAGTTTGGCCGGTAACCCACAGGACTTAAACTACTCATAACGGACCACTGGCAGTAGTCCAGTAGTTTTTGCAAAAGGCCAGCCAAACCTAGGGTTTGAAATAACCACTGGACCAATAAGACTTTTTGAGATATGGCGGACACACCGCTAAAACACTATTAGGTTTAGGTTCAAACCGAACAGTGCACTTCCATAGTGTCCACCATACCTCAAAAAGACCAGAGTCCAGTAATTTGAGCATTAAGCCAGTAACACACAGGGCTTTAAAATCTCACTGGATCATTTGACAGAGTCATTAGTTTTAGCATTAGGCATGTTGGGCCAGTCACCACCAAGGCTTTTTAAGTACCCACTGGCCAGAGTCATTTTAGCATTTGTGTTAGTCACCCCAGGACTTGAAAAGACCACTGAACGACTGGCCAGAGTCAAGTAATTCTAAACATTTTAGCAAATAACTCCCTTTGTTGCCCTCAACAAACTTTAAGTATCAAACACTGATAACTACTTTACAGAAGCCGACTACGGAGCACTCAGACCTGAGGTACCGCGGCCAGACCCAACCCCCTCCCACCGTCATCAGCTCTCGTAAGCTCATCAACCACGACGCCAAGATGAATCTGGACTCCGATTCGGAGAACTCTGAAGATTCGGAGTACCTGCAGAAGATGGATGGCTTTGAAGCAGTCAAGGGAGAATCGGGACTGTACTATAAGGTACTTTCTTATTGCTTTAAAGGCAGTGGACACTATTGGTTATTACTCAAAATAATTATCAGCATAAAACCTTAATTGGTAAGGAGTAACGGGTAGAGGTTGATAGTATAAATCATTGTGAGAAACGGCTCCCTGTGAAGTGACGTAGTTTTCAAAAAAAGAAGTAATTTTCCACGATTTTGATTTCGAGACCTCAAGTTTAAAATTTAAAATCCAAAATCAAGCATCTGAAGGCACACAACTTCGTGTGACAAGGGTGTTCTTTTCTTTCATAATTATCTCGCAACTCCAACGACCAATCGAGCTCAAATTTTCACAGGTTTGTTATTTTATGCATATGTTGAGATACACCAAGTGAGAAGACTGATCTTTGACAATTACCAATAGTGTCCAGTTTCTTTAAAAGATTGGTCACTCTGCGGTAAAGTAGAATAGCCCGGTAATGATCCATGCAAAGATTCCTGGTGTTCTCTTGTTCTGTGAAATAACTCTTTTAGTATCAGGGTCGTGCATGAACATGTACGATCTATTTTGGGTATTTCGAAAGTGCCATAATCGTACAAGGACAATCTTTTTTATGTACTAAAAAGTTAACCGTACATGATAACTTTCCTACGTGTACATTTCTCAAGAGAGGGCAGTATCACTTATGAAATACTGTTGACTTTAGGATGTATCAATCAAGGCAACACAAATCAGCAATGACACATTTTGTTTGGTGATTTTAAAGACTTTACTGTTTTTGTTTTACAGAATTTAAAAAAGAATAAAAAAGCTGGGAATTTGTTTTTGACTTGGCACAAAATGGGGGTCCGTATTAGTTCAAAGTAAAGGGAAAACCACACATTTTTGAAGTATTCATGCATTCAATAATTTTATTCTACTCTTGAAGCATCCTTCAAAGGACATTTTTCTTTTATGAGAAAGCTCCTAGTTTAGTAATGTTTTCTACTTTGACTCCCTTTATCACGTAGCACCACATGAATCCACCAGCTACTGACTACATGCGTCGTCTTTACACCATGTTGCCTAAGACCGGTCTGCTCAATCCAAGACGCAAGAAGAAGAAACTGACGTACCTGGAGCAGCTGGACACACATGGCTTTGCTGTCCAGTAAGTACATTCATAACTTCTTGGGCAGATTTCAAAAACAGTAAGGGACATAATACACAAGGCAGGGAACCAGTTCCAGGAAACATCCACATTTCAATGTTCACATGTTTGTTTTGTAGATTTTAAGACATTGTTAGAAAAACTACTCATGTGCTACCAGAGTGCTCCTGTAGCATAAACTGCAGTTGGTTGCCTCCAAGTTGCCTGTAAAAGTTGCCGCGTGTGACAAGGCCCTAAGAGTCTGGAAATACTGCCATAGTGAATTTGTGTTCTGACTTCACATAAACTCCTGTTTCAAAGCTAACACAATTTCACCTTTTACTTTTCCAGGCGTCCTTTCTCAACTAAGGGCCGCCTAGCCCGTGCTGGTCACGAGAAGGTCCAGTACGTCTCTCGTCAGCTACTCGCTGAGCTTGGACTGTCACAGTGGCGCTCTCGAGAGTTCTGGACGTTGATCATCCTGCTGTGTCTGCTGTTCTTTGTGAGGGTGTACCTCCACTATCTTGGACAATGGGGATACCTGAGCATCATTGGCATCCCAATAAGCAAGTGAGTATACTGCCCAGAGTTTGGAACTAAAGTGTGGAACTTACAGATTCAACTTTTATTATTTATTTGGTTGTTGATACAAGAAAGCAACAGACATGCTGTCAACATTAGATGAAACTATCAATCAATCAATCAATCAATCAATCAATCAGTCAATCAATCAATCAATCAATCAATCAATCAATCAATCAATCAGTCAATCAATCAATCAATCAATCAATCAATCAATCAGTAGTCATTAATAGAACACTGAGGCACTGTTTCATGGTTAGTGATAATTGATGATACCTAAGGGCAATTCCAAGCAAACATGGACATGACACCAAAAAATCAAGTTTTTGTCACAACTTTCTTACCACTTAGAAGTTATAGCTAACATATGAAACCAATTTATTTTTAGTTGGTGACAAAGAATGAACCCAATTTTGCCAAATAAGAACTCAGCTTGGGCTCCATGTAGGCGTGGCTACATTGTCTGGAAAACTGTAATGCGACTGACCGTATTGCGACTAACCATGGTTTTGTCATGTATACCTAAAAGTTAAAGTTGCTGACCATTTATAAGTATCCTGTTGGATACTCATGTATAAGAGTTGTGTGTTTCATATAGTAACACTTTCGCAAGCTTTTTGATAGAGGACATTTTTGAATTGTGACAAGTGTGTTTTTTACCATGTCCTTTTTGTGTAATGCGGCTGACCGCTTTTTACAACGTTATAACATCCAGAACACAAAGCCCACACTATTTCTAATATTATCAATTCAAAGCCTTGGGTGTCAAGTACAAATCAGTCTATAAACTTAGTGGAAAGAATATCTCACATAGAACTTCTAGCACCAAGATCGAGAAATGACACTTTTGTGTAATGCGACTGACCGTGGAATTACCCCTAAGCCTACATCTGTATGGACTATAAAAGGGGTAAGCCTGTTTCAGCCCAAGGAGTATGTAGGTGGCAACAGCCTCTGAACAAAAATAATTGTAGCCCATTCCACAAAGTGGCCCTCAGGCCTTGTGTGTCAGGCGACTTGCATAAAAAAAAAAATTTAAAAAAAAGTAAGCCTGCTGGAACATGTTGAATTAATGAGAAAACTGTAATTGTGAGACTAAGAAATTTGCTGTGAAAAACTCCCTCATGTGGTATGAAATAAATAGTCAATTGTACCGACTGACTGATGTCCTTCTGTTTTAGGTTTGAGTTGCTGCCGTACAGCGTCAACCTCAACTACCAGTCCTCCCTCCTCCACACCAATGAGTTGGTGGCTGTCGTCATCCTGGGTCCGTTGACCAACATCGCCGTCCTGTGCCTCATGGTCTTTGCTGCCTGGTTATGTCAGAAGGTCGCCGGTAGCTTCCCGACGCTTCTCTGCAAGCTGGTCATCGTCTTTGGTATTCATGCCTTCCTGGATCCAATCCTGATCGCCGCCGTGGACGCTCCGATTGGGGTAAGACCCGCATTTCATATTTTATGGCCCCATATCATTTTCTTACGCCGCACCATTTCTTTGGAATAGTCTTCCTGTGCATATTCGCCAGGCTAGTTCTTTACACTTTTTTAAGTTTCTGTTAAAACTAAATTTGTTTGAAGCTGCTTATTTTTAATCTGCTTCCTTGTATTGTATCATTCACTCATTGTATATTTTGTTGTTCTCTTTATGTGCTTAGAGGCTTTTGCATTAGGCGCTTTACAAATGTCTTTATTATTATTATTATTATCATTATTATTATTATTATTATTATGTGAGTTGAGCCACTGTTTATATACATGGTGTCGTGAAGGAGCTAAATCAATCCTATTATGTGGCATCGATCCTTCAATTATCTTAATTTTTTGGGGGTCTTCTTTTCAGCTCTTTAACTTCACCATCATACAACAATTTTACAGTAAATGTCTGTTCACGGTCTGTTTTGGTTTTAAGTTTGACCTATCATTTGTTCTCATTTTAGTTTTTGTTTTTTTTCCCAATATTGGTAGTTCCATTACAAGCCTTGGGTTATCCCGGACCTTGTCACCATGCATTATCATATACCCTTATCATCACATGTACCTGTTCTCCACTTTTTAATGAATTTCATATAAATAAATGTAGGATTGAATTGAATTGAATCACAAGAACCGTCTCTACCCTCACAGGTACCCGTTTATACTCCTGAATGAAGGAGAAGCAATTATAGTGAAGCGTGTTGCTCAAGGACATGAGTGTTATGAATTTAAGTTGCAATTTATTTCATAGAAGTTAAACTTGTACATGTTAAAAGTTGAGAAAATGTGTGTATGTAACAATGCAATTAAACCCTCCTTGTTTAACTGTAGGGTAACAAAGTGTACACTTAGTGTGCACTGTGTGTTTTTATTTACGTGATTACTGTGTAGTTTTAAAGCTTGTGTCTGTGTCCTTTGGATCTTCCTCTTTTCTGTTAAGCTTAAAGGAACACGCTGCCTTGGATCGGACGAGTTGGTCTTTGAAAAGCGTTTGAAACCGTTTGTTATAAATTGCATATGATTAGAAAGATATTTTAAAAGTAGAATATAATCATCCACACAAGTATCACTCAAAATTGCGTGGTTTTCCTTTTATCTCGCCGACAAACACGGTCTGCCATTTATGGGAGTCAAATTTTTGACTCCCATAAATGGCCGACCGTGTTAGTTCGCAACGTAAAAGGAAAACCACGAAATTTCGAGGCATATTTGTGTGGATCATTGTATTCTACTTTTACAACATCTCTCTAACCATATGCGTTTTATAACAAACGGTTACAAACGCTTTTCAAAGACCAACTCGACCGATCCAAGGCAACGTGTTCCTTTAAGATCATAATTTTGTTTTTTGTTGGCAATTCTCTCTAATTTGTAGGGAGCTTGGCTTTGACCATGCTCCTAATATTTATCTTGGTCTATTGCATCAGAAGAATTAGGTATTTTTGAGGGATAGTTGATTCATTTCTTGCAAATAATTTATGTTGTAACCAGCCATGTTGTGACCTGGACATTGGACTGTGGGATGTTGGACTAATAAGGACTTCACAAAACTAGTCATGCTTTATATGTGATTTTAGGCTTACCATCATTTATAAAAGTCCGGCAGTTTAGGTGTTGAGTTATTGAAGGGTGTTTGACTATGGACTGCACTTAGTAAACAACTTATAAATGTTTAACTTTTGAGATAAGGCATAACGGCAGCTTAGGTGTTGAGTTATTGTAGCGTTTCGGACTGAGAACTGCACTTAGTAAACAACTTATAAATGTTTTACTTGAGATCAGGCCTATATCGGTTTAAAAACATACAGCAAATTAAACCAACGACTTTACTTTTGTATTAAAGTTGGAACTGCAGAGAAGAAGAATATAATATTGAATATTATTATTGTAAATAAACATTTATGTAGCACCTCGCTACTGAAGGATCAAAGCACTTCTTTATAGAGAAGTAATAGCATAATAAGAAAAGATGAAAGTAAATTTAAATGTTGAAGTGTTTAATTTGCAATTCAATAATTGGTTGGATCTTATTTTTTCCAGCGCTATAATTATGAAGTCGGTGACGAGCCTACCGCAGATGCGGCCAAGCTGTACTACCACTTCGCACAGACTCATGGCACCGGTCTGATGGGAATACTCCTCACTATCCCCATCTACGTCTTCTTAATGTTTTTCGCTGCTGTCGTTTTCTACATGTACTTCCTGAGGTAAGTCGTCAAGGACAATTTTAGGATGAATTTTATGATTGATTGGTACGTCTTTATCCAATAATCTGATTGTGCTTTAGAAACCCCATCGGAAAAAAATATGAGCCGTTAAAAGGCAGTGGACACTATTGGTAATTACTCAAAAAAATTATAAGCATAAAAACTTACTTGGTAACAAGCAATGGAGAGCTGTTATAGTATAAAACATTGTGAGAAACGGCTCCCTCTGAAGTAACACAGTTTTTGAGATAGAAGTAATTTACCACGGATTTGATTTTGACACCTCAGTATTAGATTTTGAGGTCCCGAAATCAAGCATCTGAAAGCACACAACTTCATGTGACAAGGGTGTTTTTTTCTTCCATTATTATCCCGCAACTTCGACAACCAATTCTGTTCAAACTTTCACAGGTTTGTTATGTTGTGCATACGTTGACACAATGGTTGAGATACACCAAGTGAGAAGACTGGTCTTTGACAATTTACGAAAGGTGTCCAGTGTCTTTAAAATCTGTTAATTTAGTTACAAACCTTTTGGTTATTTTATTGGTGTCCGAACTGAGTTTTATTCACAAAACAGTAATGGCTAGAAAAAAAGTTGCTTTTGATTTATAATTTGCACGCAAGGTAATTGAAAAAGAATTTTTAATCTAGAAACGAACTGGCTTATGAGATAGAAAAAAAATAAAAAGCCTTTTCTGTACCAGAAGGCAGTAGATACTATGTCGGAGGGTACACTCCTATGTTTTAAAACCCCCTGTTCCGAAAAACTCCCTACTCTTACCCGTCCCCCTATAACCCTACAACGTAACACTAGTAAATACATCACAGGAGTTTTTCAGAACATAGGGTCTTCTGAACATAGAGCAGTCACCGTGTAGTACAATGAGAGAGGCGTCTGTCTCCTGAAAAGGTCCAAACATTACCCATGCCAGCAGGGATAGGCCTGTAATAAGTAACTATTAGTTCTCTAATGGCGGGACAGACGTATCCCCATACTTTTGTTTGGGCACTGGCCTGGTCACCAGTCGTTTTTCTTTGTCTTTTTCTTCCACTCTGTGCTTTTTAACATGTGTTCTGCGCCTTTGATCATTTTGTATGTAAGGGGCGCAACATAAATCTTCAATACTGTTGCTTTTATTATTACAATGTAGTAATCAATGTAGTGGGCTTATGGTTTATTTTGGTTAATGTTTTTTGACCTAGTAGTTCTTAATGTGTCTTACTTTTGTTAAGTGGGTTTGTTTTAGTTTAAGCACATGGCATTTTCTTACTTGCTTATTTGGGTTTTTTTTTATTGCTAATTTTTTTTGCTTTAGTCTGTTTTACTTTATTCATCTTCTTGTACTTCGCTTCGCTTGTAATTGTGTTTCAATTATTTTAGTTAAACAAAATAACATTAATAATAATAAATCTTATTGTATCATAATTCCCTGCTGATTTAGGCTCCACAATAATGGCCGCATGCTGGACATCTTCCACCGTCTCCACGGCAAACAGGAGGAGTTCTTCGTGCCGTACGATCTCGAGATCAGTAACCAGGAACTGGCGTTCATCTGCAAGAAAGCTGAACAGTGGCGTGGGGAGGAAGGAGAGCGACGTAAAGTGGGAGTCTATGATTACATCTGGGAGGAAGAAGACGTGAGTATCTTTGGCCCTCTTTGGCTTGAGGCTCAGTTCTCCCGTTTAAAACCCTGAGCAAAGCATGTGCATTTGTCAAAACAACTTGCAGGGCCAAGCTAGCCTTAGCTGAAGCCTTGTTTATATCACAAGTTTAAACACCCCCACGTGCTCTCCACAAATAAGAATAGCAATACTGTGTTGGGTATTTATGATTGGATGTTAATATAGAATATTTAATATACATGGATCACCAAATCAGAAGCCACTTTTTTATTCTATGCTTCTCCAATGCCTTTTTTCGGTTGGTTTTATTTTTTCTAAAGGTGGATGAGGACGCTCTTGAAGGTGATAAGCAAAAAGGCAAGATCAAGAGTGAGATAACGACCCACGTATCAATCCACACACTTCACCTTGACGGTCTGCGGGAGCTTCATCGTCACTTCTTACGTTTACCAGACGGCGCCATTGTTGAGGTAAGAATAGCACTGCAGTGTTTGTCACCCTTAAAGGCAGTGGACACTATTGGTCACTACACAAAATAATTATTAGCATAAAACCTTACCTGGTAACGAGTAATGGGGAGCTGTTGATAGTTTAAAACATTGTGATAAACGGCTCCCTCTGAAGTAACATAGTTTTTGAGAAAGAAGTTATTTTCCAGGAATTTGATTTTGAGACCTCAGAATAAGATTTTGAGGTCTCTAAATCAAGCATCTGAAAGCTTACAACTTCGTGTGACAAGGGTGTTTTATCTTTCATTATTATCTCGCAACTTCGATGACCTACTGAGCTAAAGTTTTCTCAGGTTGGTTATTTCATGCATATGTTGAGATACACTAAGTGAGAAGACTGGTCTTTGACAATTACCAATAGTGTCCAGTGTCTTAAAGCCATTATACACTTTCGGAACAGACAAATAAATAAAAGTTCACAGATTTACAAATAACTTGCAGGGTTTACAGAAGGTAATGGTAAAAGACTTCTCTTGAAATATTATTCCATGAAATGCTTTACTTTTTGAGAAAACATTAAAACAATATCAATTCTCAACATCGAGAATTACGGATTTATAGTAAACACATGTCATGACACGGCGAAACGTGCGGAAACAAGGGTGGGTTTTTCTCCGTTATTTCTCCCGACTCCGATGACTGATTGAGCCTAAATTTTCACAGGTTTGTTATTTTATATATAAGTTGTTATACACGAAGTGTGGGCCTTTGGACAATACTGTGCCTGAAAGTGTCCAATGGCTTTAATGCGAATGGGAAGGAAATTATGACATCACATGGCTGTTTTCGCAGTAGTTGACAGCTGACACAAATTAATTGTTGCGAAATTGTGACGTCAAAAATCGTATCGCATTCACATTTGCAGGACTTTAGAGTTATAGATTTATTATTTTTATACAATCCTATACCTGAAAGTGTTATCTGAGAGATTATTTCTTGAGCGTGCTCCATGTGGTTGACATGCTTTTATTCCAAGAGTGGTCAACTCATTGAAGACATGTGGGACTTATGATAATTTCAAGCCATGTGGGACTTATGATAATTTCAAGCCCTTTTCTAGTAACTTTTCTTCTTGTTAGCGACTTGAGCACTCTTTGGGTGGATATGTTTTTGCGTGTTATGATTGTCTTCATCATTTCATAATTATAATTAAATTGATCTTAAGGATGTATTATTTGTATACAATCGTATTCCTGAGCCTGTTGTCTGATGAGATTATTTCTTGTGTGTGTTCCGCTGAAGGTGTTTGGTGAGATGGGCGTGGTCGGTCTGGACAAGGACCTTCGAGCCGCCCTTCAGAAAGGGCCAGCTTCCCCCTCCCCGGTGGCCGACAACTGGATGGGTTCAAGGGACAGCTTACAGACCCGCCAGCGTCCCAAGACCACTGGAGGATTCAGCTCTCAAGACTTCCTCAATATCCCGCCGTCCCCGGGAATGGGGGCAAGACGGTTTGTATCGACCGGATCTCTGCGCTCCGGAAGTAGACCCGGATCCGGGCGGAGTGGGGCTGGGTCCAGGATGAATGTTGGCAAGGGGCTCATCGGCCAGGGATACAGTGAAGTGTAGAAGGGCATAGACAACGAAGGGTGCCAGACTGCCATGGAGACCTTTGAAAGCTGTGTCCGAATTAGCCATTTGCGAGTAAGTATACAAATAATGAATGTTTATGAGTGCAATGCTGCGAATATGTTCATGTGTTGAAAGATGAAATGTTCTATTCAACCAGGCGGAGCCAAGTTGAATGGAGCACTCCAGCTTTCAACGAATGAAAATATTTGCACCATTGCACGAATGAAAAACACTCATTATTTGTTTTATATAACATCCAATTGGGGCGTCAAATTTCCAATTTCTGACCGAAGTTTTGGTAGGAGCAAAAAGGGTTCAGTTTCCTAATTCACTCGAGTGTGAGTCAACTCTAACCTTATCCCCAGAAATTTGGGTTTTGAGCTATGGTATAGTGGGTTTTTTGGAGGACATGGGAGGGTCTCTAGCAAAAATAGTGGGGGGCACTTAGAATCTAGAATACAGTTTTGAATTTTCAAAAGTACTAGCTAGCTAATTTCATTATGTTAATTATAATATAGATTATTTTATTGTGAAATAGTTTAGATTTTTTTTTTTACAGATATATATTTTTTACAGAGTGAGAATTAAATTGTACATTTTGGATAATGAAGAAAAATGAATTTGTATTTAAATTTTATAAAGAGATGCATTCCGTCCACAAAGAATTGCATTCCGTCCACAAGGATTTTTCTCAACAATTTACGCAAGAACAATAATTAGAAGGTAATTTTGGTTTGAATGTAGATTTCAAATAGTTTGTCCTAGTTTTTGGGGTAAAAATTGTGTTTTAATTTAATTTAAATAGTAATTGTTTTATTTCTGCCCTTCTCTTCCACCATTTATTTTGTCAGTTAAACATTTTCATGATTATGAGCTGCATTTGTTTGTAGAGAGTTCGTTTTTGCGTTCTGGCTCCAATTTCAAAAAGCTGTTTAGCAAAAATACTGCTTGACAAATGTGCTTAGCACAAAATGAAGGGGGTACCAGTCGCAATAGTGTAAACCTTGTGGAATGATGGCTGGTAGGCTGGTTTTGCAAAGGAAGATTTTCCTGTGCTTAGCAGGTTTTTGTGCTTACAGGCTTTATGAAATTGGGTCCTGGTATATGTAGTGGTTTTATATAAACCCGGCTAGAAAAGCAGAGTTACTTTTTTAGATCATGTTGATGTAAAAGTTTGAGCCTTTTCGAAATCACAGCTCCGGCTACGGGGTATGACTTTGAAAAGGTACACATTCAGTATGATACTTCGATACAGGAAGCTGTGGTTTCGAAAATGCCTATTATTCAAAGTCTTCAGCTGGAATTATTTCTTGTTTTGTTTTTTTAATTAAAGGAAGTTTTCTAAAAAGGAAGTTTTCGTTTATTCTTTATTGAGTTTTTTGTATTTGTTGATTGTTTTTATGTAGGTACACTGTAATTATAGGATACTTTTGGCCGACGATAACTATTAATTGTTTGTATAATATTAACTCTCTGTATAGATGTGAATTGTAGTAGTGTATAATAACGTCACATTTGAAAGTTAAAATCGTCCATTGTTTTACTTTAACAAAAGCATCAAATAAAGTTTCTTTTAAACAAGTATTGTTGATTGGAAAACTTGTAGCGTTATTTTATTCTGTGTTGAGTTCTTTGTCTTCCCATTTAGATGCATTGTGGGTGGTTATAGTGCGTAAAGCACGTACTCGCCTTTCACCGCTGTCTCACAGGTTTGATTCCAAGGTTCCGAAGACAAAGAGTGCTATTGGTGATAGAGCTTTTGCAGCAGCTGGTCCTCGACGATGGAACGAAATTCCTCTTAATGCTTAGGAAGCAAAGCACCACTGAGGATTTTAAAAGTCATCTCAAAACTCATCTTTGTAAAAAAGCTTTTAATGTTTTACTGTTTAATGTTTAATCACTGGCTGCATGGCCCAGTAGTATTTAGTGTGTTTACTTCCCGTTTTAAGGTGTATTTTTTAAATTATTTAATTCGTTTGCACTTTTTACTTTGCTATTTTTTGTTTTATTGGGTGTTTACTATGTCATTGCTTTAGTTCATCGTAATCATTTTTATTGTGAGACGCCTTTGATCATTTTTGTATGGAAAACAAGTCCCGAAAATTATGTTAGCATGTAAAATGTATTATTCGTGACATTGTTTTACTCATTTCTCAAAAACTACAGCACCTCGGCAAGTAATATTTTAAGGGAAGCTTTCTATTATCATTATCTAAAAACGGTGTAAGTTTGATGTGCATCTGTGAGCATTGTGTTTTGTGTTACAAAAAGTACCCAAATCAAACTATTCTTCATTTCCTGGTGATTACTTGAGGGTTGACTCTAGTTTCCCCCCTTTGGATAAGGATGTTAGAACACGGCGTTTACATGAAGGACTTTGTGTTTGATTCGGGATTCAACAAAGAAAATTAACAGAGTGGGAATAACAGTCAAGCGGAAGTGTTGGGTTAAGTTCACCGAACTCCAACTATGGTGTTTCTGTAGCAGAATGTGGGTTCGAGTCCAAGTCTTTACACTCCTTAAGCAAACACTTAAAAATAACCATTGCTTCGTGTTTTGGATGGGACGTAAAAGCCGTTGGTCCCGTGTGTTGTGTAAATAACCCAGTGCACCTTATCAATAAGGGGTTCACCCGGTTTTCCTGGCTGTGAATGCTGAGTGCGCCGTAGCACCTTGTATGCCTAATAGGGTATACTAAGCGCCTTGAGTACCTTGTTAGTACGAAAACACCATTGGCCACAAATGGTAAATAAATTCAGTACAACACTACCATTGGATACACCATTGAGAAACCATTGGGTACCATTCGTCACCATTGGTTTACCATTGAATACCATTGGCTCTTTTCTTATAAGGGGATACGTGCGCTATTATAAGACTTCGATATTATTGTGATAGACCCTATGCACATGACGTAATTTCAGTACGGCGCCCCCGCATTGAGGTCAAAGAGGTTGTTCATTGGCCAATCTATGTGCCTTTCGATTGTTTCGTCACCGTTTGACCTCAAAGATGGCGGCTGGATGACGTCAATGCATAAGGTCTATTATTTGAACCAACGCCCTCTCAGAATAATGTGCCGCCGGCGCGCAAACGTCTAGCCCCATGTTGGCGGTCTCCTAATTTATTTGGTTGTGCAACATTTCTGACAGAATACAAATAAACAATTTGATTTGATTTTAGGTGCTTTAATTAGTGATTAGTTATATCAATTGTGCAAGTTTAATATATTACAATGAAAAAACAACTCTCTGGCAATTTTTTTTTATTTCAAAAACTAATACATTCGTTTTGCACTGTTTTGGTTTAAAAAAAAAAATAAAAAAAACGCAGCAAAACTATTAGGCCATAAAATGATAGAATGGTTTGTTGTTAAAACAATAAACAAAATAATATTAATTTGTTCACTGAATGTAGCATTAGAGTTTATGCACTGTAGGGCCCTATTTCAAGAGCTGTTAGTGTTAAGCACAACAAAGTAACTGTTTATTAAATAATAGCGCAACCAAATTATGCTTACAAAAAACATTACTAGCCAATATACATAAAACATCAAACAATAATATTTTGACCGGTATCCTGCTTATAAATTCTGCTAAGCAAAAGCTGTTCAGCAAAATTGCCTACAAACTTTGAAGTTGTTCTATGAAATTAGACTCTGATGATAAACGCTAAAAGGACAAAATTGTAGGAAAGAGAAATAGAGAAAAAATGGAAAAATATGTTGTTCGCCATTATAGTTACAAAGAGCTTATGGCAGTTAAACATTATGTATCTGCAGTGAGGCGCTCCCTTTAAACACGAACATGTACCCAAAAAATTTTTTCGAATTATTCTACGAAATATGTAGGCCCGTATTTTAGACTGATATGGGACAAAGATGCATTCGAACACTTGAGACCCACAATGGTTCATGGAAGCTTTGTGTTTCTCAAAATGGTTTGAATTTGTAGGGGATTTGTGGCAAATTATTATTATTAAACTGATCCTTTTATGTTTAGTGTTGATAAGTTAGGCCCCATGGAGTTCGGTTTCTTTTTTTGTAAAGTTGGCATAGGCTATACATGTACCTAGTATTACTATTATAGAATCAGTTAGATATATAATACCAATCAATTAAGCAGTTTACCTGATGATTACATGTGCGAATTTGTGCGAATTTGAAAGGTGTAACACTTATCTAAACAAATTATTACTCTATTGTAAAAGAGAAAACGTTTGATTCAACCGAGAACACTAACTTTCTGTCTGTATCCAATTACCGACTGCATATGTTAAAATTGGAGTGTGGTACAAATACTTAGTGGTGTACTTTGTAGTTTAACCAAACGAAGCTGTTTTTAATGTCAAACTACTGTTGGCACTGTTTAGGATATATAATAACAATCAATTAAGTAGTTTACATGTATAAACACATTCTGAGCTTGAAAATATCAATGAAATAATATAAAATAAAATAAAACACCAGTGCTTTTCTTCTGCTAAACAACTTGTCATAATATTTCCAGCCGTATTAAAAAATACAACAAGTTATTAACTAACACATCTCTCAACAACGCAAAATGTTAAGTCAGAGGAGTAAAATATACCATTTCTACAAACTTTTGTAAAACACATTAGTAACTTTAATACAATTGAATACGTTGCAGAGCATGCATATAATACCATAAATAAAGTGCTTCACGCGTGGGTATTACCCTTTTTAAAAGATGATAAATAATTATTTGTCACAAAATAAGACGGTTATTAAGTTCCGTCGAAAGAAGTGCAAACAAAATGCGAACAAAAGGAGCTACCGCTGTGAGTTGGGAAAACCGGGTAAATTTGTGTTTAGTGTTTAGTTTTTGAACAGGGTTTGTTTAAATTCCCATTTACCCCCAAAATAAACATGTCTGAATAAATTACCAATGCATTTAAAGGCAGTTGACACTGTAGATAACTATACTTAAAATAATTTTTAGCATAAAAACTTACTTAATGAACGAGTAAAATAGAGCTGTTGATAGTATAAAACACTTGTGAGAAACGGCTCGCTCTGAAGTAACGTAGTTTTCGTTAGAAGAAGTAATTTTCCACGAATTTAATTTCGAGACCTCAGAATTAGATTCTAAGGTCGGGGGGGGGGTGTGGAATTTGTAAGTCCGCCCTAAACAAGTTCTGATAATGATGTAATTTCACCCAACAATGCTATTTTTATTCAAACTACTGGGGAAGTGCAAGCTGTTGAAATTTAGTAGAAGTATTTAGTTGATAATCATAGTAAAATTGTTTTATAAACCTGATGATTTACATGTGCGAATTTGAAAGGTGTAACACTTATCTCAACAAATTATTACTCTATCGTAAAAGAGAAAACGTTTGATTCAACCGAGAACACTAACTTTCTGTCTCTATCCAATTACCGACTGCATTTGTTAAAATTGGAGTGTGGTACAAATACTTAGTGGTATACTTTGTAATTTAACCAAACAAAGCTGTTTTTAATGTCAAACTACTGTTGGCACTGTTTTGGAATGTCTGCTCTCTGATGTCCTCGAATGATTCTCTTTCTTCGGCAATAGTATCTACGGGACAAAAACACCGATTTCACAAAGCAATTCGTCTTAACTTAAGATTGGATGATTGCCACCCAATAATGGCGGGCCGTATAAATAAAAACTAGTTTTTGCTGTTACTATCCTTTTACTTAGATCCTTATAAATAAAAGTAAGCTTCAACTTGCCAGTAATTGGTCGAACTAAAGCAATTGCTTGAGGTACTCTTCTTATTGACATGTAAATAAAACCGACCTTTTACTATTGTGCCGTACTCTTTTTTTTATAGAAAGTTATCAATGATTATAGATAAAGCAGAAAGATAAATGAAAATAATGTGAGATGTATAAATTCATAGCCATTCATATTGGGTGGTCTCGTGTCTGGCAGGATATCTCCCTGCTCTAGCTCAGATCATGAATATGCCTGTGACGAAACGACTTTGTGTTCACTGACCCGATGGTAAAAAAGCTGCTTACCGTCCAAGAGGAGAACCCAATGACCCTATGATACTATATACGGGCACAATCATATAGGTTAGAAGATGCGCTCCTGTATCTGTGGATTAAAGTCATGAATACACGGCTCAGTGAAATTCAACTCAACCTTTCCGCCTTCTCCGGCCCAGAAACTCAAAAACCATCTGCGCCTAGGTAGAGTTGTGACGTCGTAGTAGATCATGATGATATCTGCCACCCCTTGGATTGTCACCTCGAAGCGACCGGCATCGTATTCAATGATAACTGGTACTCCGATGCAGTTTACCCCACTAATACTCTGAACGTAGTTCGACCCTTCAACGGACGTGTCCACTTTATCGATGTTAGCTTTACCATCGTACAGACCTGCATCGATGTAACCACAATGTAATGATCAGTGTCATGATTAAGCAATATTGTTCAACCCATTTATAAAACAAAATGTTTACTTTAAATTGCGCGAGATTGCCCTTGTAAACTTTTCTGTAAAATTATGTATTTTCTCTTTGTAAGCTTTTGTGAAAAAGTTGGTAACAAAATATATTATTCTTTTTATAATGAAACACTTGGTTTAATGGCTACCACGTTGTTTCATCTCAAATATTTTTTTTTTGCCGTCCCAAAGAAATATTTGGGAAACCTCGAACTGCACACCAGTTAAAAGCAGGATATAAAAAAAATTAAATAAAAAGATGCAAACTAATCACGTCTGGCTTCATTATAGCACTTTATGTGCTGTATAACTATTTGACAAACACATACATGATTCGGATTCAAAGCGACTGATTGAGTTTTACAAGGGACAGCTTTGTAAATGCAACAACTTCAGAAGTTGCAAAAATTATTGTTTTTCCTATTTTTGTTTTGAAATTGTTGAGATTTGTTTTTTGTACCCGCCAGCGAAACCAGAACTTGAATTCGATGCTTTCAACCACTCGGCAACGATACTCAGGTATAAAACATTGTGAGAAACGGCTACCTCTGAAGTAATGTAGTTTTTGAGAAAGAAAACCTGTCTCAATAAAATATAATTTGAACTGAATTCGAGACATCAGCTGAGGTCTTGAATTCAAGTCATCTGTAAGGACACAACTTGTGCGAGAAGGGTGTTTTTTCTTCCATTATTCTCTCGCAACTTCGACGACCAATTGAGTCAAAATTTTCACAGGTTTGTTACTTATGGCATTTGTTGGGATACACCGGGTGAGAATACTGGTCTTTAACAATTACAAAAGTGTCCAGTGTCTTAAAATGTTACAATATTTATAATAATATTATAATGCTAACCTATTCATGTCTCAGTTGGAGGACAGACTCCTGTCCTCCGCCCCCAACCGACCACTAGTTTGGTGGAGATTTATTGATGATATTTTCTCCATCTGGTGTGGTGACCAAGACAGCTTGGATGAGTTTATTGCCCATATCAACTCATTTCACCCCACCATAAAGTTCACTACCGAACAATCTCTCACCAGTGTGAACTTTCTAGATGTGACAATAACCAAGTCTCCTAATGGCCTTGTCACAGATGTTTACAGTAAACCCACCGACACCCACCAGTACCTTCTCTCCAATAGCTGTCACCCTAGTCACTGTAAGAAGGCAATTGCTTACAGTCAGGCCTTACGTATCAGGCGTATCTGTTCCACAGATACCCTGTACAAGAGGCGCTCATCAGAGCTAAGGAAACACCTTGTATCTAGGGGACACAGCGAACGTAGGGTCCAACTTGCTATCAACAGGGCTCTCAACGTACCTCGTCATACTCTGTTGACTAACACGGGAGCTAAAAAACCTCCTACCAATAGAGTTGCTTTGGTCACCACCTTCCACCCCAAACTACCCAAACTTCCCTCAATTCTCAATAATAACATGCCTATACTTCACTCCTCCAGCAGGTTACACTCAGCAATCACTGAGGTTCCCATGGTTGCATTCCGCCGCCCTAAGAACCTTGGTGACATACTAGTCAGGGCCAAACTTCCCCCAGGTACAGTCCAAACACAACCCCCGACAGATATACTGGGCTGTCACAAATGTACCCGTTCCAAATGCAAAACGTGTCTGCACATTAAGCCCTCACTTAAGGTGAAGAGTCATACCACTGGCTCTTCATACAACATCAAGACCGACTCTGAATGCAGCACGTCTAATGTAGTCTATGTCATATCATGTAAGAGATGTGGGCTACAATATGTGGGAGAGACTAAGACCAAACTTAGTCTTCGCTTTGCGAATCATGTCTCTTCCATAAAGACTAAGAAACCGTACCCAGTCTCTATCCACTTCAACAGCCCCAATCATAGTGTCATTGATGTTGAACTTCTGGTGATTGAAGCTTGCAATGGTGATGACACACACCGCAAGAATAGAGAATCACACTGGATTCACCAACTCAAGACAGTAAAACCCTTTGGACTTAACATAAACACTGGTGTTAAATAACTTCTCATTACCCTCCACTTCACTTCTGCCTAAGAACTCATATGTTGTATATATTCTGTACATAAAGTATAAATTAACCTAGTTTAAAGTTGTTTTTATAAATTCATCACTGTAACTATCTGATGTAAGTAACCCCCCCCCCCCCTTTTTTTCCACAGGTCCCTCATACCTATTTTTAAAATCATCATACCTTTGATCTTGCTATTCTTATTAATTGACCATTGTTAGTTGCATCATGATGCAACTTGCTCTCTAATCCTACCCTTTCATGTCTCCCTCCATTGTTGTCGAACAATACATTTACCACTTTTATGGTCCAGTAACCCTTCCTTTCATTCTAAACATCCTTTGTCCTCGCCACTTCACTCCTATTGGTTCATAGCCCCCAATATTGTTTCTGAAATAGGAACTTTGATTGGCTGTTATTTTCCCGCTTCTTTCTGGATCCTTTCCTTAATCCCTTTCCCCCTCTCTTTTTGAACTTCTGGTGATTGAAGCTTGCAATGGTGATGACACACACCGCAAGAATAGAGAATCACACTGGATTCACCAACTCAAGACAGTAAAACCCTTTGGACTTAACATAAACACTGGTGTTAAATAACTTCTCATTACCCTCCACTTCACTTCTGCCTAAGAACTCATATGTTGTATATATTCTGTACATAAAGTATAAATTAACCTAGTTTAAAGTTGTTTTTATAAATTCATCACTGTAACTATCTGATGTAAGTAACCCCCCCCCCCTTTTTTTCCACAGGTCCCTCATACCTATTTTTAAAATCATCATACCTTTGATCTTGCTATTCTTATTAATTGACCATTGTTAGTTGCATCATGATGCAACTTGCTCTCTAATCCTACCCTTTCATGTCTCCCTCCATTGTTGTCGAACAATACATTTACCACTTTTATGGTCCAGTAACCCTTCCTTTCATTCTAAACATCCTTTGTCCTCGCCACTTCACTCCTATTGGTTCATAGCCCCCAATATTGTTTCTGAAATAGGAACTTTGATTGGCTGTTATTTTCCCGCTTCTTCCTGGATCCTTTCCTTAATCCCTTTCCCCCTCTCTTTTTCTATAAATGGATATGTATTTGTTTGTACTTGTCTTATGCCTCTGAAGAAGGTCCGGATTGGATCGAAAGCTAAGGCCATCTACCCTATTCATTATAATATTATAGTTAAACAAAATAAACGTTGTCAACGTTATACATCCGTATGGACTTGACATATCGGCTCTTTAGTTTATGGACTGGTCTTAGGATCCCAAAGCCTATTCAATTGTTCCCCCCCCCCCCCCCATCGGACAAAATGTAAATGTCATTGGGGTTAAACAAAACAACCGTTGTCCGAGTGATAACTCAAGAAGGAATTATCATATCAACTCCAAAACTTGTTTGTTGAATGGTCTTAGGAGTCCCCGGAAGCCATATTGATTTTGGACTCTCAGATCAATAATGTCAAGGTCATTATGGCTAAAACAAAAGAAATGTTGTCCAAGCAATAACTCAATAATGAGATTAATCTAAGTGGGGCATTTGTGTTTGTCAACACACCATTCTTACTTTTTTTCTTATATTTTTCTTGAGCTTTATTTTTGTTCGACATTATTTTGTTCTAGAGTGAGATTTTTTCATTGTTATTCAAATTTGCGGTAAATTTCGTAGTGTTGTTGCACTATACATTAAGTGTCTTTTATTCATTTTGAAAAAGTGTGCGACTATTTATTAATAATAACAGTCCTCATTGCATCAAAAATTGTGTTTTTAATATTTTTACATGATCCATCTTCAGAGTGACTCATACATTTAAACTTTAACCGTCGTGAAAGGACAGAATACAAGAGTGTTAAGATGCTCGTTTGTTTCTCCACTCAACGTCGGCTATCAAGTATCAGATGGATGTAACGGTATGGTTTGAATTTGTTTTTTACTCTTTTTTATTTATTTGGAATGACCTTTGATAATTTCAACTACACTTACCTACTTCGTACAACGCTCCATTAAAACCAGGATCATTGGGGGAAAAGGACACCTGTACAAATGTATCACCATTGGCTGTAAACTCTAGTCGCATTGGTGACGCTATCGGCAGCTGAAGCACTAATGTCTCAAATGTAAATGTCTTTTGAGCACATAGTGGAGTTTCCTCAAATGTTGCTTCTAAAAATTAAGAAAGTCAAAGGCAAGAAAACGGCAACAAAGTAAAAATACATCGTGCTGTGGACAAAAGTAATTTCCCCTATCCTCTTAACTTCATTGATATACAATCCAACCAACCAACTTTCATGAAGCTGATCTGATTTCAGGCAATGTGTATGTCCTCATCGGGTGTTGTCTTCGCATTTGGGTGAGTCAAAAATTGAGAATATTCCAGAGAGATTGGGGTTTGTGAAATTAATAAATAATGATTTTCCGATTTGAAATAAACTATTTGGTTTTGCTTTTTGCATTTGACGTAGCTTTAAGTAGACCCTTACTTGAATGTAATACTTGCGGGAAAATGACAGAATATTATTTGTATTGGAGAATGGTCCGTTTGTATGGGTCGAGCTCATGACGCGTTTTGGGTGCAACAGATGACGGGGTCCCGAAAGTGGGCCACGCATGTGGACCTTAAAATAAGTAATGCCAATTAATGGGCCGTTCTCAGGGTCACATCTTTTTCAGTGCACAAATATTGTGTGAAAGGCACTGGACACCTTTTGTAATTGCAAAGACCAGTCTTTCAACATCTGCATAATATAATTATCCTGTGAAATTTTAACTCAATTGGTCGTCGAAGTTGCGAGAGAATAATTGAAGAAAAAACACCATTGTCGCACAGGTTGTGTGCTTTCAGATGTTTGGATTCGAGACCTCAGCTGACGTACCGAATTCAATTTAAATATTTAAGTGAGAAATTACTTCTTTCTCAAAAATCGTTACTTCAGAGGGAGCTGTTTTAACAATTCTTTATCCACAGCTCTCCATTGCCCATGACCAGTATAATTTTGTGTCCTAACAACTATTTTGAGTAATTACTAATATTGTCCAGTGCCTTTAGAGATGTTAAGAACAATCAATTAAAAAAACACGAAGGTGTGCTCAATTTGAATCATTGGAAGTCGAATGATTTTCCAAACATTATAAAAACAAAACGTCCATTAAACCATGGAGCAATCACTGCTCCATGATAAAACAGATCATCATCATCATTGTTACTGTATTGTCGTATTTACTTTTGTTATGTGTCGATTGGTTATTTAATTTAAAGCTTTCTTAAATGAAAGACACATAACAGCAAAAAATAAGGATTTAAGATTAAAGATAATGTTTCGTCACATTTCGTGTCTTTACCTTCAGTTTCAAGTAATTCTTCATCTCCGTAGTGACGACACCCAGCTGATGGCTGAATTGCAGAGCCATTTACGGAGTAGTTATATGCTTTGAGCTGACAGACCTTGTCATTGCAGTAGTTGAACGACTTGCAGGACTCATCTTGCAGACAGTAAACTGCACAAACCACGTCCGAACTTGTTTTTTTCACCTGGTAGATTGTATCTTTGAGTACATGGTCTTGCATTGGACTAGGATAGAATGCAATGATGTTTCCTTGATGTAGTTGGTAGTCACGTGTCGCTCTTTGACAAGCTCCATTAACACCTTCAGAGGAAATAACTATCAGGAATATTTCTACCAACAGCGTACTCATGATGACAATCATAATAAATTATGCAGTCGCAACTTTAAGCTGTAACATAAAACAAAAAACCTCTTTAAATTAATAAGTCAACGTGAATACTATAACAGAGTTCAATCTCTTGCTCCACTCTAAAAAAAACTCTGACTTCAGTATGGAAACATGTTTATGAATAACTTAGAAGTGCGGCTAGTCTCAATTTGACCACCGAGGTAAATTTGAATGTACTGAGTACTCTGTAAACTGAAATTCTTACTCAAAACTGTTGATCCTGATTTTAGTGTAAGCAATTCCATGGAGGAAAGTGCGAGTGAATGGAAATGACGCTGTAGGTAGTAAACTTGACGTGAACTATTTTGAAATTATAACTTATTTTAATAAGGATATTACTGATGGCGACCCCAAAATTAACAGGTAATGGCGTTCGCGGCCTAAGACAGTGTCCAATGAGTTTGAGCAAATTGTTCTCTACCTTTGTTCAGCCTAGAGTATTATTGTGGGGTCGTGCTGGAGCGGAGGCTCGGTTGAGTGGCGTTTTTCATAGCGATAGCTTCAAGGTTTGGATTTATAGCTATATATTGATTTTAGAGGGAAGGTCGGAACGTGACTTTACAGCAGTTGCGTTGCTTTGGGCATACCACGTAAAAAACTGATGTCAACAACTTTGGTGTGGGTGCGGGTGTGAGCGTGACTTTCAGAAGCTTAAATTATTGTCCCTTTTAAAAGGTAATTTTTCTGAAACTATAACTTAATCAATTAGAATATTAATTCCAAGCCAAAAAGTAAGGGCCAATTAACGACGGTGACTGCCTGTGAGCGAGGTATATATTAGTTTATTAGGCAAATCGGTCTCTAACAACAGAATCCAATGTGTTTTTGTTCAGCCAAGCGTATAATTGTGGGAGGTTTGTGTGAGCGGCCAGGCTTGGTTATGTGGCGTATTATTAGCGATAGCTTCAAGGTTGGGCTCTGTTCCCCCCGCCGAATTATTGATTTTGGCAGAGATGGTTGAAACGGGACCATAGACCTACAGGTAGTTGTGTTGCCCTCGGCATATCACGTCGGAAATTTATATCAACTTATTTTATTATTTATTTTGGAAAGGGTGACGCGAGCGTGACTTTCAGAAGCTTTTTCTTAACCCTTAATGAAGCTAATTTTTCTGAAATTTTAACTTATTTAATTGGTTTAATACTGCCCAACCAAAAACTAACCAATTATTGACGGTGTCTACCTGAGGCCGGTTTTAATTGTTTGAGCAAACAGATCTCTATCAAGAAGCCACTGTAATTTTGTTCAGCCAAGCGTATCATTGTGTGGGGTGTGTGACTTCTTTTGTGGCGTATTCTGAACGATAGCTTCAAAGTTGGGCTCTGCTCCCAACCCCTCCCCCCCCCCCGATTTTTAGAAGGCCAAAGCGTGACTGTTCAGGTAGTAGTGATGCCCGGCTTCACGCGTTGAAAACGAAATTGTAATAAAAGTAATTGGAGGAAGTGCGGGCACGAACGTGACTTTCAGAAGATTGTATTGTCCTTTTTTATACCTTAATTTAACAAGAAGAAACAGTGCCTGCAAAATTTAATTAAAGAATGCTTGACTTCACAACAAAACGAGCTCGCTCTGCTATTCCAGACTTACCTGTCAGAATGCCTGATCTGGGTCAATTTTGACCGGAATGTGTTTTCAAAGCATTGGTTCACCGGGTATCTGCCGGTTTGGCAGGGGATTCCAGAAAGAAGTTTTCAAAGTAGAATATACTGATCCACACAAATATGTCTCGAATTTGCATGATTTTCTTAAAACGTCATGATCTCGAATTTGCATGATTTTCTTAAAACGTCGTGAACTAACACGGAACGCCATTTGGTGGAGTTTTGACTCCATAAAGTGGCCGATCGTGTTAGTTCAAAAAGTAAAAGGAAAATCACGTAATTTCGAGGCATGTTTGTTTGGATAATTATATTCTACTTTTAAACCAGATTTCTAACCAAATGATTTTTATAAAACACGGTTGCAAACACTTTTCATTGACCAACTCGGTCGATCCAAGGCAAAGTCTCTCATCAATTATTCTTCGTTGGCCAAATCTGCGCACCGCACGTAAAAATCGGTGCGTTTTATGGTTTCGTCGTCGTTTTTTTACCTCTAAGATGGCGGCTGGGTGGCATCAATGCAAAAGGGTTTATTATTCAGTAATTTCGGGGTCTACCTAGACTTGTGGACAAGTCGTAAAATGTCTGTCACGGTGATAGCGTTCCAATTCTATTCTGAATCTCCCCGCAAATCCCGCGGTTTTCTTGCGAGACTGATAGCCCTCAAAGACTACTGCTCTCACGACGGTCCCATAATGGGGAATAGAAGTCGGCAAACAGCAGTTCGCGCGAGAGCAATAGTCTCGCGAGAGCACCGCCACAACTCACCGCGACAGACCATTAACGACTTGTCCAAAAGTCTAGGGTCTACCACGAAACCATGACTTACCTCTCAGAGAGCAGCTGAAAACAAAATGCATCACCAGCACATAATTTGTTTGATCCAGTGAAATTGAGGGTATTGAATCCCGACACTTAATCTTTTGCTGACTCTTAAAAACCCCGACTCAAAATATGTGCATAACTATACTGAGGAGTGCCGTTCGGTTTAAAGTTGACCACCGAGCTAAAATTGAGTGTACTGAGTTTGTACAATGAATATCTTGTTCACCGCTGTAGATCCTGTGACGCTAGCGTCCACACGCATTGAGAAAGATGCGGGTGAATGACAATACGCTGCAAGTAGTCTAACTTGAAGTGAATTTTTCAGAAATTATGATTAATTTAATTAATTAGTTAAATACCGCCAAGCCAGAAACTAACCAATTAACGACGGTGGCGTTTGAGGTCGGTTTCAATTGTTTGACCAAATTGGTCTCTAACAAAGAAAGCCTTTGTAATTTTGTTCAGCCAAGCGCATCATCGTGGTGGGGTGTGTAAGCGGAGGCTTGGTTTTATTAAGTGGCGTATTCTAAGCGATAGCCTCAAGGTTGGGCTTTGCTTCCCCGACTTTAGTAATTGGAGGAAGTGTGGGCGCGAACCGTGACTTTCAGAAACATGTATTGTTCTTTTTGATATAGGCCTACCTTAATTCAATAAGAAGAAACGGTGGCTGCAAATCGAATTAAAGAATGCTTGACTTCACAACAAAACGAGCTCGCTCTTCTTATCCATATTTTACCTGTCAGAATACCTGATGCGGGTCAATTCTGACCGGAATTTGTTTTTTAAGCGCTGGTTCCCTGAGTGCCGGTTATGCCCCTCCCCTCACCCGGAGATTCGCCCCCCCCCCCCCCATCCTCTTTTGAATAATCCTTTTTCAGCCAATGCTAATTCCCAACATGGGGGAATGTATCTCCGCGGACAGAATCCCGTTGGACACTGTAACATGTGTTGCCGACAAAATGATTTCAATTATAGGTTTGTCATTGTTCCAGATTTGGAAGGCTTATCTCTTCTATTTTCTCCACTTACTAAGCGTACCCCCTTTTGTATTATTTTGTGCGCACCTATGACCCAACTTCCTCACATTAATGTTTACAAAAAAATACAACGCAACATTTTTCATGTTTAGAAATAGAAGACAGTTTTTCACTCAGCATGTTGAAACGTTTGTCTCATTTTTGGACACGTGCAAACAGTCACCTGGAAATAGAATTTGTTTTCTTCTTCGACATTAAAGTGTATGTTTCTGAATAAAAAAAAATTAAGTAATTGTTTTTAACGATTATTTATGTTTTAAAAAAAATGGTGTGGGGTGAATCCGCCTACCCCTTTTGTGACGTCAATTGAGGCAGAGTTTGCCTCGATCGAACATCGAACACACGTACGTGCAAGTACATTCGAGTCCTAGTCGTGAGTTTGTACGTTCGAAAAAAGTTTGTTTTCTCACATTTTCCGGCAATGTCGACCAGGTGTATTGCTACAAAACATCTAAAGATGAGGTCCGACGCGTCGCGACGTCTTCCCAGCACTGTGCAGCAAACAATTCGAGCCGCCGTGCTTCGAGATTCCGGAAAACACTACACATTTTGACATGAAGAGAAAAGTTCCAACAATTTGTCCAGCTAGTGGGGAAGTCGAAGAAGGTACCTTAAAGACGTAACGAACCTAAAGGAGCGTTTGCCTAACGTGAAAAAAAATTAGGTATTGTTTCAACCTTGAGGGCATGTTTTTAGCCTGCGCGAAGCGTCACCACA
This sequence comes from Asterias rubens, assembly GCF_902459465.1. Taxonomy (NCBI): domain Eukaryota; kingdom Metazoa; phylum Echinodermata; class Asteroidea; order Forcipulatida; family Asteriidae; genus Asterias; species Asterias rubens. Next base: position 11,007,807 of record NC_047077.1, read on the forward strand.
TTGTGTTGACACTGCATGTGATTCATCGCGCCTCGATTGACGTCACGAACAGCGCCCTCTCGGGTCGGGCATATTTTCCAATTTGTAAATAACATGAAAACTATATTTTTTATACCTTAATTAATTGTTTATTCATATTCTACTCATCAAAACACATATTTTAGTGACAAAAGCTTTATTTTTACCAAAACCACTTCTAGATGATGCACCTCTCCGGATCATCCCGCTCAACAGCCTACTTCATTGAACTAATTTGGGGGATCCCCAATTTTCTGTTGCAAGCTAGACATAAAGTCAGGTTATCTTCATGAGACCCTTCAGCTTGATCGCTTGTTATGATTGCTGCTTCCTTGTACTCTAAATTTTAGAAGTAAATTTTATATTGCAAGAACTGATGCTAACATGATTTGACCAGTGTTTAAACAGAGGTATAGACGTTGCAAGCTGTTTTGTCACTTGGGGCTGGCCCGAGGTGCACTGACGTCACCACGGGAAGGCTAAAAAAAAAGGGTTTTTTTCCTGGTTCGAGGACGAACGTGGGGTAATTGCGTGCCCACGTTCGTCCTGGGAAAAAAAATAAAATACACAACATCAGGGTCGACCCAGGGAAGCTAAACGAACCCACCCATTATTTCGCCTAGGCGGATTACTTTTTCACACAGGCGGATTACAAAAGCACGTGTTGCAGTAGCCTGACCTGCCTCCAGACCGGCGTGTATTTTCACCTTTGACCTACATTCATGCCAAACAGTTCTCAGCCAAATACAGAAGGCTATAGCCTTGTTGCATTTTAGAGCAAGTTTGTTGCCTTTTAGAGCACCTTTTGACAAGTTCACAAGGCTATAGCCTTGTTGCATTTTAGAACAAATTTGTTGCCTTTTAAAGCATCTTTTGATAAGTTCACAAGGCTATAGCCTTGTTGCATTTTAGAGCAAATGTTTGCACTTTTAGGCAAAATTTGACAAGCACACAAGGCTATAGCCTTGTTACATTTCAGAGCAAATTTGTTGCTTTTTAGAGCACCTTTTGACAAATACACAAGGCTATATAGCCTTTAGAGCAAATTTGTTGAATTTCAGCCAAAATTTGTTCAGAACACAATGCTATAACCTTGTTGCATTTTAGAGTAAACATGTTGCTTTTTTAGAGCACCTCTTGACAAAAACAGAAAGCTGTAGCCTTGTTGCATTTTAGAGCAAATTTCTTGCATTTTCATCCAAAATTTGTTCAGAACACAAGGATATAGCCTTGTTGCATTTTAGAGCAAATTTGTTGCTTTTAAGAGCACCTTTTGACAAGACACAAGGCTTTATAGCCTTGTTACATTTCAGAGCAAATTTGTTGCTTTTTAGAGCACCTTTTGACAAATACACAAGGCTATATAGCCTTTAGAGCAAATTTGTTGAATTTCAGCCAAAATTTGTTCAGAACACAATGCTATAACCTTGTTGCATTTTAGAGTAAACATGTTGCTTTTTTAGAGCACCTCTTGACAAAAACAGAAAGCTGTAGCCTTGTTGCATTTTAGAGCAAATTTCTTGCATTTTCATCCAAAATTTGTTCAGAACACAAGGATATAGCCTTGTTGCATTTTAGAGCAAATTTGTTGCTTTTTAGGGCACCTTTTGACAAGTACACAAGGCTATAACCTTCTTGCATTTACGAGCAATTTTGTTGCATTTTAGAGCAAATGTTTGCACTTTTAGGCAAAACTTGACAAGCACACAAGGCTATAACCTTGTTACATTTCAGAGCAAATTTCTTGCTTTTTAGAGCACCTTTTGACAAATACACAAGGCTGTATAGCCTTTAGAGCAAATTTGTTGAATTTCAGCCAAAATTTGTTCAGAACACAAGGATATAGCCTTCTTGCATTTACGAGCAAATTTGTTGCATTTTAGAGCAAATGTTTGCACTTTTAGGCAAAATTTGACAAGCACACAAGGCTATAGCCTTGTTGCATTTTAGAGCAAATTTGTTGCTTTTAAGAGCACCTTTTGACAAGTACACAAGGCTATAGCCTTGTTACATTTCAGAGCAAATTTGGTGCACTTTAGAGCACCTTTTGACAAGTACACAAGGCTATAACCTTCTTGCATTTACGAGCAAATTTGTTGCATTTTAGAGCAAATGTTTGCACTTTTAGGCAAAATTTGACAAGTACACAAGGCTATAGCCTTGTTGTAATTTAGAGCAAATTTGTTGCTTTTTAGAGCACCTTTCGACAAATACACAAGACTATAGCCTTGTTACATTTCAGAGCAAATGTCTTGCTTTTTAGAGCACCTTTTGACAAATACACAAGGCTATAGCCTTTAGAGCAAATTTGTTGCATTTTCAGCCAAAATTTGTTCAGAACACAAGCCTTGTTGCATTTTAGAGCAAATTTCTTGCTTTTTAGAGCACCTTTTGACAAATACACAAAGCTATAGCCTTGTTGCATTTTAGAGCAAATTTGTTGCATGTTAGACGAAAAATTCGTTAAGAACACATGCGTTGTTGCATTTTTAACAAATTGGTTGAAGTTCAGCCAAAATTTGTTCAGAACACAAGGCTACAGCCTTGTTGCATTTTAGAGTAAATATGTTGCTTTTTTAGAGCACCTTTTGACAAAAACACAAAGCTATAGCCTTGTTGCATTTTAAGACAAATTTCTTGCATTTTCAGTAAAAATTTGTTCAGTACACTAGGCTATAACCTTGTTGCATTTACGAGCAAATTTGTTGCATTTTAGAGCAAATGTTTGCACTTTTAGGCAAAATTTGACAAGTACACAAGGCTACAATGTTGTAATTTAGAGCAAATTTGTTGCTTTTTAGAGCACCTTTCGACAAACACACAAGGCTATAGCCTTGTTACATTTCAGAGCAAATGTTTTGCTTTTTAGAGCACCTTTTGACAAATACACAAAGCTATAGCCTTGTTGCATTTTAAAGCAAATTTGTTGCATGTTAGACGAAAATTTCGTTAAGAACACATGCGTTGTTGCATTTTAACAAATTGGTTGAATTTCAGCCAAAATTTGTTCAGAACACAAGGCTACAGCCTTGTTGCATTTTAGAGTAAATATGTTGCTTTTTTAGAGCACCTTGTTGCATTTTAGGACAAATTTCTTGCATTTTCAACAAAAATTTGTTCAGAACACAAGGCTATATATAGCCTTGTTGCATGTTAGAGCAAATTTGTTGCTTTTTAGGGCACCTTTTGACAAGTACACAAGGCTATAACCTTGTTGCATTTACGAGCAAATTTGTTGCATTTTAGAGCAAATGTTTGCACTTTTAGGCAAAATTTGACAAGTACACATGGCTATAGCCTTGTTGCGTTTTAGAGCAAATTTCTTGCTTTTTAGAGCACCTTTTCACAAGCATACATGGCTATAGCCTTGTTGAATTTTAGAGCAAATTTGTTGCTTTTTAAAGCACCTTTCGACAAATACACAAGGCTATAGCCTTGTTACATTTCAGAGCAAATGTCTTGCTTTTTAGAGCACCTTTTGACAAATACACAAAGCTATAGCCTTGTTGCATTTTAAAGCAAATTTGTTGCACGTTAGACGAAAAATTCGTTAAGAACACATGCGTTGTTACATTTTTAACAAATTGGTTGAATTTCAGCCAAAATTTGTTCAGAACACAAAGCTATAGCCTTGTTGCATTTTAGGACAAATTTCTTGCATTTTCAACAAAAATTTGTTCAGAACACAAGGCTATAGCCTTGTTGCATTTTAGAGCAAATTTGTTGCTTTTTAGGGCACCTTTTGACAAGTACACAAGGCTATAACCTTCTTGCATTTACGAGTAAGTCGATTCCAGGATTTTAGTACAAATGTTTTGTTTGTATTGTATGTTATTATTATTTTAGAGCAAATGTTTGCACTTTTAGGCAAAATTTGACAAGTACACATGGCTATAGCCTTGTTGCGTTTTAGAGCAAATTTCTTGCTTTTTAGAGCACCTTTTCACAAGCATACATGGCTATAGCCTTGTTGAATTTTAGAGCAAATTTTGCACTTTTAGGTCAAATTTGACAAGAACATAGCCTTGATGCATTTTAGAGCAAATTTGTTGCACTTTTAAGCAAAATTTGACAAGTACACAAGCCTTGTTGTAATTTAGAGCAAATTTGTTGCTTTTAAGAGCACCTTTTGACAGTACACAAAGATATAGCCTTGTTGCATTTACGAGCAAATTTGTTGCATTTTAGAGCAAATTTTGCACTTTTAGGACAAATTTGACAAGTACATAGCCTTGTTGAATTTTAGAGCAAACTTGTTGCACTTTTAAACAAAAAGTACACAAGCCTTGTTGTAATTTAGAGCAAATTTGTTGCGATTAAGAGCACCTTTTGACAAGTACACGAGCGTTGTTGTATTTTAGACCAAATTTGTTGCACTTGTAGGCGAAATTTGATAAGTATACACAAGGCCTTGAAGCCTTATTGCATTTTAAAGCAAATGTTTTGCTTATAATAGCACCTTTTCACAAATCCACAAGGCAATGGCCTTGTTGCATTTTAGAGCAAGTTCGTTGCATTTTCAGCCACAATTTCTTCAGAACACAAGGCATATAGCCTTGTTGCATTTAAGAGCAAATTTGTTGCACTATTAGGCAAAATTTGACAAGCACACAAGGCTATAGCCTTGTTGCATTTTAGAGCAAATTTCCGCACTTTTTGGCAACATTTCGTTAACAACACAAGACTATAGCCTTGTTGCATTTTAGAGCAAATTTGTTGGTTTTTAGGCAAAGTTTGCGGGTACATGAGGCTATATATAGCCTTGTTGCATTTTAGAGCCAATATATTGCATTTTCGGGCCAATTTTTTTAAGAATACAAGGCACAAGGTCTTGTTGCATTTTATAGCAATTTTCTTGCTTTTTAGAACTTGTTTTGACAAGAACACAAGACTATAGCAAATTGTAGGCAAAATTTGACAACGCAGTGAAAAGTCATCCGGGTAGATTTGATCTAGTCCTTCGGCTGTTGGTGCACAATTGGTTAGCATTACACCCATTCACAGTCACTTGAACCTTCAGTGAAGTGTCATCTGGGTAGACTTGATGTAGTCTTTCAGCTGGTGGTAAAGTCTCGAGAGCGTCGACTAGCCTCAAAACTATGTGTAGGTTATTTCCAAAGTCGTTGTTTCAATTCAATCTTCTGTGAAAAAATAATATCAGATTTCATAGGTTATTTTGAATAAACTTTGTAGCGAAAAAAAAATTGGTTAAGAACACAAGGCACAAGGCCTTGTCGCAATTTAGAGCGAATTTCTTGCTTTTATGAGCACTTTTTGACAAGAACACCATTTTAGAGCAAATTTGTTGCACTTTTAGGCAAAATTTGACAATGCAGTGAAGAGTCATACGGGTAGACTTGATGTAGTCCTTCAGCTGGTGATACAAAGCATCAAGAGTGTCTAGCCTCAAAATTGTGCGTATAGGTTATTTCTGAAGTCGTAGTTTCAATTGTCCATTTGTTAAGAGAATGTTCAATAGCTTTTGTTTAACACAATTCTTTCACATTCTGAAATCACATCAGGGGCGAGCATTTTAAAAGCTGTTTAGCAGAAAACACAGCAATAGTCTGGCTCCTTTTTAATATTGGTATAATTTGATTTGTTCTTCTAAAATTTGTTCGCGTGTCCCATTTAGTATTTTCAAAAATAAAAGTTACATAACTCGATTCTTTACCAACCAATTTTGTATGACCCAAGTCCATGCAGGAAGGCATTACATTACCTCGGCTCATTGACAACTTCTTCACAACCTGCTTCTGCAACAAACAAAACAATATCTAGTAAATTTAAATTAGCCTTTCTCATGTACTTACATATCTTCGTCTTTTTGATCAATATTGCAAAAAACTCGACTTTTAGAGAGGATTAAAAAAATGTTTGGATTGTACAAAAAAATCTTTTGCTTCACACCGGTAGCTGGCTGGGCCAAATTTCATATAGCTGCTAAGCACCAATATTTGCTTAGCATTAAATGAAATTCTTGTGAAAAAAACAGGATTACAAACCAAATTACCACGTGATTTTCAGGATAAGCAAACAACAGCTGAAAACCAGTAACAAGCAATGTGCAACAAATGGAATTTGGTTGGTAATTCTGTTTTTATCAAGGAAAACATGTCATGCTGAGCAAAGTTTTGTGCTAAGCAGCTCTATGAAATTGGGCCCTGGTCGTTCGCAGTTGTTTCTGAAGGAGTCTCAAATGATACTTATTTAGTTATTTTACTTCTGGCTACAACTTTCAAAATTACTGAAGAGATTCGTTTGAGGGATTCAATAATTTGTCATCTGATTTGTAGGGGTATTTTTCAGTAACCTCTTAATTTCTTGATTTTGTTGCCGTCTCACAAAGCAGGTTTTTCTTTTCCAGTAACTTACATAACTCGATACATAACCAAATACTTCGCATGACCAAAATCCCCGATGGACATCATCTCAGATCAGTGTCATTTTCTTCACAATCTGGAAAGAAAAAGTATCTAGAAAAGTTAGCATTTTGTAAATATAGCAAATGTGAGGTTTTTTGACAGATAAAAGCCCGGTCACACAGGCCCCGATAACGAGAACGAAAATGAGAACGATAAAAATGCACGCTTATTCAACCAATCAAGGGCGTGCATATTTATCGTTCTCGTTTTCGTTCTCGTTTTTGTCTTTGTTGATCGGGGCCTGTATGACGGGGCTGTGATATTCCAATACTTTACCAAACCGATGTCATCGGACACCCCAACAGGTCGTTCTGTGGAAAACAAACAAAAGCAATGTTATTATCTTGTAAAAGAGACGTTAGGAGCTGCGGACAAAAGGTTAGAAGCTGCGGACACAAGGTTAGACAATTGGACTTGTGCATCAAGCCTGGAATCCTACAGGCAAGATTTGTACACAGCATAATGGAAGAAAACATAAAATCTTATATGGCGATTGCACTGTCCAATTGTTATCGACTTTTGATTTGATGAAAGAAGGCTCATCTCAAAACTTGTCCAGATCTTTTTCATAACTCTTGGATTAATGAGGAAAATATGACACAAAGTGTAAACTTTCCCATATGACCAGTGCAATATCTTGCCTGCCAGACTAGCCAAGGAATGCACAAGGTCACACTTAATATTGTACACGAGGTTCACCTGGTCTAATAGTCTGATACTTCACCAGTTATACTTAGCCATTTCTGCAAGCAGGCAATCTCACCGGACTCCAGTCACCCATCCAGGACATCAAAGGGGCTATGTGTGTGGTGATGACGGTGTAGGTCTTAGTTTGGTTCAAGACGCCATTTTGTTTAGGTACTTGTTTCATACTATTCTAATTTTACACTTTGTGTATTTTGTCACAGAACAGAACATAAGATTTGCATCTGAAAAGACTAAGTACTACACCGGTCACACCTTATACTTTACCTATAGCCAGTGAACCTGCTGAATGGGTTAAAAGTTAGTCTTATCTCTAGGCCAACCAAGACTTTAATCTATTCTAATCTATGCCCTCACTGTCTTACCATTCATACTTACCTCAGGCACATTGACATCTTTCCCGATGAACTACTTGTTATTCCTCTTCGCATCTTGGCTCCTCTTTCGTTATTTTCAATCCTCTTTTTCTGCCCATTTTTTTCTTTCTCGATTTTGTTTATCGCGCAGCGCTCAGATCACAAACAATTGTGGAGATGTATTTCCCCTGATCTCTAGCAAGGACTACAGCCTCAGCGAGGTTTTTTTTTCCAAATTTTTTCCCCAGATTTTTTCGAAAATTAAATATATGTAATTTAAGTAGAAAATGTCAACATTGACAGATGATGTAATGTTGATATTGGGACTATGTAAGTATTTATTCATATAGTCTAAATAATCTATGTACAACTCCTTAATCAAACATTGATCATCAAATGATTGCTGATGAGACTGCCTATTCTTATTAACGTAGTTTTGGGCTTATACATAAAGTACAAAAAGCAGCAGCGTGAGGGAAAGTGCACAATCAAAATTTAGGTTAACATCAATATCGCTACAATTAGTTTGTTGAATACTTATTGCCCTATTGGTGTTTTTTTTTTTTTTCTTTTTTTGCTTTATAAAAACAATTCTGCACCCGAAATTGATAACATGTTGATGTTAGGAACATGTAAATATTAATTTAGTTGGTCTAAATTAAATGTTTACAAGAAATCCTAAATCAAGCATTAATATCAAATGAGTGTTGAATACCTGGATGCTTGCTTCTTTCAAACACCGAGATGCATGCAGCAGTTAAGGAAAGTAGGTCAGAATTAAAGTTGGTGTTTCTTTACTTTTATTATCGCTAACACTTCATTTGCTACTTATTTATTTGTTTATTTTGTTTTGTTTTAGAAACATTTTGTTTTGATATTAGGAACATGAAAATATAAATTTAGCTTGTCTAAATTATACATTTACTATAATTCCTAAATCAAACATTAACCATCAAATGAGTGTTGCATACAGAGATGATTACTTCTTTACCACTGATGGGTTTTTGCACAAGATACAATTACAAGGCGCTGCAGCAAAAGAGAACAGTTACACTGCTGAAATCATTTCTTGAATTATTTATTTGCTTACTTTTTTTCTCCTATTTGAACGCAATATTACTTACAATAAATAATAAACACTATGGTAGTGGGTTATGCAAGTTACAAGCTTACAAGGAAAGTTGAGAACCAAACGTTTGTATTTATAATTTTCACTATTGGTTTTATTAAACTGTTAATTATTCTTAAAGTATCAACACTTAAAATTGCTGTAATGCTGATGAAATATGTAAATGACAATTTAGCTTTGATAAATTCTATATGTACTACTCGTTAATCTAAGGTAAATCATCAATGATTGTTTATTTGACTGGACTATTTACTTGAATGCTGTTCTTTCTTAGTAACACTTATGATGCTGAGTGTTATACCCAATGCACAAAGCGCAAAAACTATTAGTTGTGCTATTATGATTATGTTTTGGTTTATAGGCCTACACTCAAACAATTTGCTAGTTTAAGAATTTATTGCAAGTAATCACGAATACGTTTGAGTAGGATTTCTTATCTTAATTTACAAATTTGACGTCTCTTGAAAAATGCATGACAACAACTGACGACATGAAGTATCGACTCTGTCAGAATTTTCCAGTAAGACTAGTCTCCTAATTAAAAAGCATCACTGGCTTCGACCAATATGCAACTCAAGAAATGCAGAGACAGCTTGAAGTCACCATGAAAGATAGACAAGTATAAGGACAACATCAACAAGATTAACGAACGTTGTTGGGGATGGGGGCGGTACGAGGGGTGGGACTCTGCAAGAGAACGGGTTAGATCTTCTCTTACTCTTTGCAGTCTTCATCTTGTCTTGATCTTGATCTTGAAAGTTAACTTGTGTTTCCGACCTCCACTATAATGTTCTCTATTTATATTCAACATTACGGACAAGTTTCCGTATGGCGCCACCACTTTTTCATTCGATATGAAATAATATAGTATCTAATTTACCTCAATGAGATATCCCTTTTTAAAAATGCGTGTGAAAAAGTGGTGGCGCCATACGGAAAGTTATCCAAGCTGTCTTTTTTATTTCGATAAGTTTGTTCAATAATTGGTTTTGTTAACGTATTTCATTGGGGGTTGTATATTTGGTTTGCGGTATAACACCATGTGTATACCTACTTGCCAGGTAGAGTCTGTTCTCAGAGAACTATCTTGCTTTATTCTACTACCGCGGAGTAGATGTTCGGGGGTTCGGGAGACTTCTCAGTTCTGAAAAGAACTGTCCTGCTATTTAACTATTACCCGGGCAGATGGTATAGAAAATAGGCTGGGACTACTTCTTTAGCTTAATAGGATCGCGATTAACCGTACTACCAGTTCTTGAATTGGTCTCAACGTTTCAACTAGCTTGCTCTAGTCATCGTATGGAGGGGGTTCTTTTTACCCCCTTACAACTTTTTAAAAACAAGTTTAGCAATCAATTAAATTTGTTTATTCATCTCGTGTAAACACAATTTCAAAAAAATATATTATGCAGCAATGCAATTATTTATTCATGAAAAAAACATGTGGACTTTGTTTGAATTTTTTTTTTCTTTACAACTTGCTTTTAAGTTGTTTTTAATAAATTATGTCTCCACAAATATAACTGGATTGCATTGATTGCAAGTTGCTCGAGGGATTAAAAAAAAGGGACTATAAAAATTCAAAAGTGGAGGTCGGAAAACTTCAAGTTTTTTTACCTTGGTCCTTTGGCGAACTCTATTGAACGTCCCGATGAGTAGACACAACACACACTCAAACCACATATCCATAGATAATCAGCTCCCAACAGGACACAGACACATCAATGTCTCATGAAGTATGGAGGGACAATAGATTGGAACTGCTGGTCGTTCTTTAAATCTGAGTAGATAAAACAATTCATAGAACCATCATATTTTGTACTGTTCAAGGGAAACGTTTCCGTATCACGCCACCACTTTTCCATTCGATATGAAATAATATATATAATTTACCTCTCAATGAAAAATCCCTTTTTGTAAAAACAAATGGAAAATTGGTGGCAAGATACGGTAAGTTATACCTTTGTACAACAAAGCCAATACAATTCGGGGGGAAAAGAAACTATACGAAAACAAAGGTGTTTTCGGCCGAGGGCCGTTCCCCTCAATTTTAAGAAAATTGTCCCTTGCAGGCCAAGCCCCATAAATAGTGCCAATTACCATGGACTCCTTTCGCAACTGATGGGGGGGGAATATCGGCATAAAAAGGTGTGTTTCTTCTCGAAAACTAATGGTCTCACCTGCTGGAGAGAGACTAGGCGTATGGCCAAGAAGCGGAGGGACTCCAGGGGTGGATTTTATAAATAATATAAGTCTAGTCTCATCTCGAGAGTTACGTGTCCTTAGCATACGTTTTTAATATCTCTTAGGTCTATTCCTAAGTTAAGAACAGTCCTAACTCTTTGTGAAATTGACCCCAGGGTATTTGACACTGTGGGGCTAACCCAGGCCTTGGTCTTACCTCAAAAAAGATCTGTTCGGCTTTGGTGGTGATCTATGAAGCTTCACACTGCAGTAGACGGCTATTCTGGAGCTCTCTAAAGCTATTTGCTACATATTTATGTATATCTGAACACCGCAGTTGACATTTTGCTGTTAAAGTTTGTAGTGATGCAGAACTAGGGAGCTTGAGGTGCCTCGATAAACAGAGAACTAGTAAAATCTCTGGCTACTCAACTTGCACAAGATTCTTACGTCTTGCACTTCAAAAAATGGTTTGAGGCTTTTGGTTGACAGTCACAATATGCTTTCAAAGGTACACAAGTTAATTCAGAAACATTTCTCTTGATACATTTACAATTAAAAGTGGTTCATCAGAAGTCAAAGCCCTACGTAGGAGCCAAGAGGTGCGGCCATGCTGGTTGTCCCTCACTAAATGCCGTGCTAACTGTTCACCACAGTGTGAGAACGTCCACAACGAGCGCGAAGCTCCAAAGATCTGCACAACAAAGAAGATCGAAATACCTGAGAAGCATTCTAAAGTAAACACTATAGAGTTATATAATATAATAGAACTAACGAGGGAGCGTTCTAATCACACTTAACTACACATGGGTACGGTTCGAATCCCCATGGGTAATGCATACAAATTCCCTCTTGAAAAATGTTAGCTGTGTGGACTGGTGCATGACCTTTGTTATACGATGGGTCCGCGCCATTTACTCAAAAGCAAAAAATTCCTATTGTTCTATTAACTCCAAACTAGATAAAGCCCCATTCAAAGATACTGAATGAAGTACAGAATGAACTTCTTAAGTCCCAATCCCGGGAAGAAGTAATTAATTTGTTTACAGTGCAAGAAAAATGGCGAGAAGATTAGGAATAGGAGTATCCTTACTTTTATCCCTTCTTTTTTTCTGTCCTTTTTTTCAATACTGAATAAATTCTCAAGTGCTAAGTCTCGATCTGATAGACTCTATACTGGTTTGCCTTGGGTAAATGAAACATTAAAGGCAGTGGACACTATTGTTAATTACTCAAAATAAAGCATAAAATCTTACTTGGTAACGAGTAAAAAGGATAGGTTGATAGTATAAAACATTGTGAGAGACGGCTTCTTTCGAGAAAGAAGTAGTTTTCCACGAATTTGATTTCGAGACCTCAGATTTAGAATTTGAGGTCTCGAAATCAAGCATCTGAAAGCACACAACTTCGTGTGACAAGGGTGTTCTTTTTTCCATTATGTGTGTATCTCGCAAATACGACAACCAATTGAGCTCAAATTTTCACAGGTTTGTTATTTTATGCATGTGTTGAGATACACCAAGTGAGAAGGCTAGTTCTTGACAATTACCAATAGTGCCCGTGTCTTTAACAATTGTACTAGACCTAAATTCACAGAGCTTATTAAACAAGGGCTACAGGATGATCTAAACTTTCAGCTATTACCTTCTTAATTTTATGGCCAAATGGACAAACGTAGATACCGGTTTTTAACCATTTTAGGCTTAAAGGCAGTGGACACTATTGGTAATTGTCAAAGACCAGTCTTCTCTTTTGATGCATCTCAACATATACATAACATAACCAACCTGTGAAAACTTGAGCTCAATTGGTCGTTGAAGTTGCGAGATAATAATGAAAGGAAAAACACCCTTGTCACACGAATAATGTGTGCTTTCAGATGCTTGATTTCGATACCTCAAATTCTAAACTTGAGGTCTCAAAATCAAATTCGTGGAAAATTACTTCTTCCTCGAAAACTACGTCACTTCAGAGGGAGCTGTTTCTCACAATGTTTTATACCATCAACCTCTCCCCATTACTTGTCACCAAGACAGGTTTTGTGCCAAAAATTATTTTGAGTAATTACCAATAGTGTCCACTGCCTTTAATGTTTGCATTTAGTATAGGTTTTCTCGGTCAATTTAGGCAAATGAGCAGCCAATTGAACCATCAAGCTATTCTATTTCGCGCGAAATAGAATGCTACTGCAAAGGGTAATTCGATTTCGTTTTATGATTAGTCAAAAAAATGTAATGTTGCGTCATTCGATTTAACAAAAAAATCATTCGATTTAAAAAATTCATCAAAGCAGCATTCAAATTCGCAGACGCTTCTTGAGGCGTGTGTCTCACGAAAAAGAATGTCGATACGCTAAATTGAACAGAGTGCTAAATGAATTTGACTCGACTTAAAATGAAATTGAATGGCCGAATTCTGAAATTGAAACGCAGTAACAACTGGAGAGGCAAAACAGCTTTAATTCGAACGCATAAAAATGAAATTGGCTGCTCATGTACTGAATTTGACCGAGAAAACCTATAATAAAACAGTTCAAGCCAAAAAAGCACCTCTCCGCGCAAAAATGTCACATGTACCATTTGCAATTGGTATCCTGCTCGCTTCTGCTTAGCGGAGAGTTGTAAGCAATATTTTCTGTTTACAAGCAGCTCTCAGATGAGAATCGGCCCAGACGGGTAGGCATACACACAGCTGGATGGGACTTATTAAAAAAAGAAACAACGGTCCCTATTGCGTTTTTCTTTGCTCCACACGAGAATAATTTATACAAGAAGAAGGCACCGATAGAATGTCCCCACAGGTTCCGCTTGCAATAAAGATGCAAACAATCAAACAACCAAACATATCAGCTTGGCCCAAATGTCATAAAGCTGCTTAAAGGCAGTGGACACTATTGGTAACTACTCAAAATAATTATTGGCATAAAACCTTTCTTGGTGACGAGTTATGGGGAGAGGTTGATGTTATAAAACATTGTGAGAAACGGCTCCCTCTGAAGTGCCATAGTTTTCGAGAAAGAAGTAATTTTCCACGAATTTGATTTCGAGATCTCAGATTTAGAACTTGAGGTCTCGAAATCAACCATCTAAACGCACACAGCTTCGTGTTACAAGGTTTATCTTTCTTTCATTATTATCTCGCAACTTCGGTGACCAATTGAGCTCAAATTTTCACAGGTTTGTTATTTTATGCATGTGTTGAGATACACCAAGTGAGAAGGCTAGTTCTTGACAATTACCAATAGTGCCCGTGTCTTTAACAATTGTACTAGACCTAAATTCACAGAGCTTATTAAACAAGGGCTACAGGATGATCTAAACTTTCAGCTATTACCTTCTTAATTTTATGGCCAAATGGACAAACGTAGATACCGGTTTTTAACCATTTTAGGCTTAAAGGCAGTGGACACTATTGGTAATTGTCAAAGACCAGTCTTCTCTTTTGATGCATCTCAACATATACATAACATAACCAACCTGTGAAAACTTGAGCTCAATTGGTCGTTGAAGTTGCGAGATAATAATGAAAGGAAAAACACCCTTGTCACACGAATAATGTGTGCTTTCAGATGCTTGATTTCGATACCTCAAATTCTAAACTTGAGGTCTCAAAATCAAATTCGTGGAAAATTACTTCTTCTTCGAAAACTACGTCACTTCAGAGGGAGCTGTTTCTCACAATGTTTTATACCATCAACCTCTCCCCATTACTTGTCACCAAGACAGGTTTTGTGCCAAAAATTATTTTGAGTAATTACCAATAGTGTCCACTGCCTTTAATGTTTGCATTTAGTATAGGTTTTCTCGGTCAATTTAGGCAAATGAGCAGCCAATTGAACCATCAAGCTATTCTATTTCGCGCGAAATAGAATGCTACTGCAAAGGGTAATTCGATTTCGTTTTATGATTAGTCAAAAAAATGTAATGTTGCGTCATTCGATTTAACAAAAAAATCATTCGATTTAAAAAATTCATCAAAGCAGCATTCAAATTCGCAGACGCTTCTTGAGGCGTGTGTCTCACGAAAAAGAATGTCGATACGCTAAATTGAACAGAGTGCTAAATGAATTTGACTCGACTTAAAATGAAATTGAATGGCCGAATTCTGAAATTGAAACGCAGTAACAACTGGAGAGGCAAAACAGCTTTAATTCGAACGCATAAAAATGAAATTGGCTGCTCATGTACTGAATTTGACCGAGCAACCTATAATAAAACAGTTCAAGCCAAAAATGCACCTCTCCGCGCAAAAATGTCACATGTACCATTTTCAATTGGTATCCTGCTCGCTTCTGCTTAGCGGAGAGTTGTAAGCAATATTTTCTGTTTACAAGCAGCTCTCAGATGAGAATCGGCCCAGACGGGTAGGCATACACACAGCTGGATGAGACTTATTAAAAAAAGAAACAACGGTCCCTATTGCGTTTTTCTTTGCTCCACACTAGAATAATTTATACAAGAAAAAGGCACCGACAGAATGTCCCCACAGGTTCCGCTTGCAATAAAGATGCAAACAATCAAACAACCAAACATATCAGCTTGGCCCAAATTTCATACAGCTGCTTAAAGGTAGTGGACACTATTGGTAACTACTCAAAATAATTATTGGCATAAAACCTTTCTTGGTGACGAGTTATATGGAGAGGTTGATGTTATAAAACATTGTGAGAAACGGCTCCCTCTGAAGTGCCATAGTTTTCGAGAAAGAAGTAATTTTCCACGAATTTGATTTCGAGACCTCAGATTTAGAAATTGAGGTCTCGAAATCAACCATCTAAACGCACACAGCTTCGTGTGACAAGGTTTATCTTTCTTTCATTATTATCTCGCAACTTCGGTGACCGATTGAGCTCAAATTTTCACATGTTTGTTATTTTATGCATATGTTGAGATACACCAACTGTGAAGGCTGGTCTTTGACAATTACCAATAGTGTCCACTGCCTTTAAGAGGTATAACTACTTAGTTATACTTCTTAAGCAGCTCTATAAAATTGTGCTTACCAAAATAAGGTAACCAGCCAATCTACCAATGCGACATGTACGATTTGTGATTAGTATAAATTCCTGCTTAGCAGACTATTTAAACAATATGTTCTGCTTAAGCAGCCCTATGGAATTTGGCCCATCTGAACTGGCGTATGAGCGGGGGCGATGACAAAGTTTGTATTGAACCATTGAGCGTTGTTTTCATCTCATCTTATTTTCGAAGGTCAAAGGGGCGACAAGGGCTCAGGGGGTATCCTGCTAATACGCCACCCTTATTGGTACTCTCAGACACTCTCTTAAAGACACACCCATCAAAACAATTATAATAGTGTCAATCACTGAAAAATCTCATGTTTTTATTATCATCAATAATAATATATCAAAGATGTGCAGTTATCCAATAAAATGTTTTATATCAATAAAGAACAGAGCACCGCATCAGAGATCTGGTAAAGTTTCTCCAAGATGACAAGGACAAGAAATTTTACTTAAAAAAATCAAATACAATGTAATATAATACAGGCATGATTCTCTATCACTAGTTGTGAACGTATAAAATGTTGGTTTTACCCTATTGTAGGTGTATATACATTTACTATATCATTTTGACCATTTTAAAGTACAGTTACAGTCACAACAGATTACATTTTAAAGACAGTGGACACTATTGGTAATTGTCAAAGACAAGTCTTCTCACTTGGTGAATCTCAACATATGCATAAAATAACAATGTGAGTTCATTGGTCTTCGAAGTTGCGAGATAATAATGCAAGAAAAAACACCCTTGTCACACGAAGTTGTGTGCTTTCAGATGCTTGATTTCGAGACCTCAAATTCTAAACTTGAGGTCTCGAAATCAAATTTGCAGAAAATTACGTCTTTCTTGAAAACTACGTCACTTCAGAGGGAGCCGTTTCTACCAAGTAAGGTTTTATGCTAATAATTATTTTGAGTAGTTGCCAATAGTGTCCACTGCGTTTAAATGCTTCGTAAAACAATGATTCGGAGAAGAGAAGACCCACATCCTTTCAAAATTATGTCTTTGTTTTCGACAATATATCCGCTAACGGTTTCCCGAAATACTATACGAAATACACGTAGCTTTTGGGAAAACAAGTTGAAGGCACTGAACAGTAGGCATAACAGTTTACTTGGTAACGAGCAATGGAGATCTGTTGATAGTATAAAATACTGTGATAAACGGCTCTCTCTAAAGTAACATAGCTTTTTTGAGTGCGACAAGGGTGTTTTTTGTCTTCCATTATTATCTTGCAACTTCGACGACCAATTGAGTTCAAATTTTTACAGGTTTGTTATTTTATGCACATGTTAAGATGAGAAGACTGACTGGTCTTTGACAATTACCAAACGTGTTACCTGTTTCGTTTTGTTTTGATTTTGTTCGTGTATTTTTTTTTGACTAAGTATTTAATGTTTATGTTCGTGGCCACGGAGATGGGAACAAGTCACCTTCACAAACATTTAAACCAGAGAGTAAAAGTTCAAACAAAAGTAAGTAAGATTTGCATAATGGTTTAATAAAAGCTTTCACCAATTAATAAGCTTTCGTGTCTTTTCACACAAATATGTCAGAAACTATATCATGTGTCTGAAAAGTGTACATCATTAACAACTTAAAGTTCGTAAATGTAAAAAAAAAAATAGTTGCCCTAGTAACCTTTCTTGATACCATCAGGTTTGATCGACGAAATACGTGAAATGAAAAAGAAGAAAGACAAAAAAAAACAGTAACAAAAACACCAAATTAATTAGTTGTCAGTTTTGTTTGCCCTCCACCGAGATTCATGTAGTTTTATAGTAAAATGTGTTCAAGAAAGGCAGTGTGCGTTTTGAACAGGGCCCAATTTCATGGCTCTGCTTACCGCCGAATTCTGCGCTTACGATCGCGATTCCCCGCTTACGTGCAAGCGCCGAATTTCTGCGCTAGCCTTGTAAGCGTAGAATGCCTAGTAACGTGAAGTACGCACGCGCAGAAGCCCAAATTCGCTGCTAACCCGTGAAATACGCTTGCCGTAAGCACAGAATTCCCTGCTTCCGTGAGCGCCAATTCTGTGCTTACGGTAAGCAGAGCCATGAAGTTGGGCCCTGGAGAATTCACAAGCGCCTGTATTTGGACTTAATATAGCACCTTTGCATTCGCTGGTAAGTAATTCTCTCTAAAAAAAATGAGATTAGCACATCCTTTCGAGAAAAACAAAATACATTCAATATCCCAAAGTTAAAATGTCACTGGCTATTATGATTATTTCTTTTGAATAAATCAATACAATAGTAACTCTTTGGTATATATATATATATGATTGTTTAACACTATAATAAATCATTTTCAGCTGTGAAAAAATGCACTTTAAAGTAGCTGTTTTGTCACAGATTTTGTGTTTTTGCATATACATATGAAACTTGAAAAATACGAATTTTGAAGATAAAGCATGAAAAAAAAAGTATAGAATAAAAACTGAAGACAAGGGAGTGATGCTATACCGTTACAAAGTGACAATATGCCAATCCCCAAGCAAATATCCCAAAGTATAGTTTGATTTCTAATATCCAAGATGATTGCTTTATCGAATGACGTTGCAAAGATTTTACATTTTGAACGTACTGTTTGTTTAAAGGCATGGACACTGTTGGTAATTACTCAAAATAATTGTTAGAAAAAAAAACTTATTTGGAACAATGGGGAGCTGTTTATAAAACAATGTGAGGAAAGGCTCCCTCTGAAGTAAACAAAGTTTTTTTAAGAAAGAGGTAATTTTTCTCTTATTTAATATTAAAGGCCTGCTGTCGATTTCACCAAACTCATCCTAACTTAGGATTAATCTTAGGACTTAGGACGGGTTCAGTTCCGTATCCAAAGACGTAGGACGCATTGAACCCATCCTAAGTTAGGACGGGTTACCTTTCCTAACTCGAGATAGGATTGATCCTAGCGTTTCGTGAAATCGGCTGCTGGATCCTTTTATTGGCATCTGAAAGCATACACAGTTGGGGTAGGCCTACACATCGGTGTTTTCTTTCATTATTCTCTTGCCACTTCGATTGAGTCAAAATGTTCACAGGTTTGTTATTTTATGCATAATATGTTGGGATACAGCCAGTGAGAAGACTAGTCTTTGACAATTACCAAAAGAGCCCAGTTATGACAATGATTTAAATCACATGTCGGCCTAACAAGTCATGCCGTGAAAAAAAAAACAAGAGCACGAAAACTCTATCTCTTGCATAGTTCGGACCTCCCACTAATCGGTTGACTGTGTCCGTTACTTACTTATAAAAAGTGGCAAGCTAATTATTAAAAGGAGTCCACGTTCAATGTGCACCAATCTTGTATTAATAAGTATCATAAATTAAGCAATTCAATTATCATCGCCAATGTTTATAATAATCATTGCACAATAAAGTTCTAAAATTCTACATGTTTTAATTTAACTGCACTAATTTAACACTTGACTTGAGATGTTCGTTCTTAATGAGGAGTTTTTCGCACCTTGTTTTTCACCAGAGGTGTACATGTACAAACAATAACAATAATATCCGTTTTATACCATAATATATATTATTTGTTTGTGCCCTAAAACAAACGTGTTTCATGCACTGCATACTCAGCAGTTTCCCGAATCCTGTGAGAAAAATCCAGTGGCTCGTCACTCGAGAGGGATTCGAACCAACGACCTTTGCCAGTTTTGTGCAGATGTCGTACCACTAGACCACTGAGTTTTAAATCTAAATTTGTAGCCGTTGGGTTACAATACGACTTCAATACATGTGAATTTCGTACTGGGGTAATTAAAGAATGTACTTAAAAGTTTGTTGCCTTATTGACATTGGACACTTTTGGTAATATTGAAAAAGACAAGTCTTCTCGCTTGGTGTGTCTTTACATTTGCACAAAATAACAAACCAGTGAAAATTTAAACTCTTTGGTCGTCGAAGTTGCGAGATAAAAAGGAAAAAACACCCTTGTCACACTAAGTTGTACGCTTTCAGATGCTTGGTTTCGAGACCTCAAAATCTATTTTTTTAAGATCTCGAAATCAAATGTAAATATTTTAATGGAACATTACTTCTTCCTCGAAACTACGTTACTTCAGAGGGAGCCGTTTCTCACAGCTCTCCATTGCTTGTTACCAAGTTAGTTTGTATGCTAACAATTATTTTGAGTAATTACCAATAGTGTCCACTGCCTCATATGGTGTGTATTAAGCACTGTCTTCTCAACACCCCGAGTCTCAAATAATGTCAAACATCGGCTTGTTGTATTGAGTAGAACTTGTAAAATTAGTCAAATGAATGAATTTTACAATTTAACAACGGATCATAATGTTCAAGCGTGAATTACATCATTCATCTATACTGGATAATTGGCAAGATTAGTCGCTTGGGGAAATCAAAGACGGGTGGGTATCTTTGAATTCCAAATAATTATTTCAATTTAAGGCAATTATATAAAGCAATTAAGGTATTTTGTAATTATTCTGCTCAGGCACATGACGGTTTCAATCTTATAGCTGAGTTTTGGGGGGATTGTAAAGATTAACAGAATGAACAAAACAGTAGTTATCCGTAATAAAACATACTTGTATATAGAATAGTTAGTGGGTAAATATTTCTTATTTAGAACTGGTGAATGGCATTTAGTGGCCCACACACACAAAATTAGCCGACGGTAGAACCAATGTCCTTTGAACAATAAGTGTGTTGACACCTATAATATAGGCACGAGGTTGTGGCACTGGGGGCATTTTGATAAGTTGGCAATTACAAATTATTATGAAAATTAAAAAGTGGATAGTTGCATTCAGGTATTTGGAAAATCCCCACAATATCAATGTTTATAGTAATATATACAAAAGTAGCATTGTTTTTAAGTCTTTGGCTTTTTTGTAAAGTTTACAATCATTATACACATTTTTGGTTATTTTGGTCGACTAGCTGTATGATGGCGCCCTCTCTTGACCAAACACGAAGGCACTGAGAAGATATCGGGCAACAATTATAGGTTTAAATATAAAACAATTATAGCAACCTGAAATCTACCAGACAAATTGTCTGCATTTCAGCTGCTCATTACATAGAATAACTTATTCGTGTCTTTTTATCGGGGGCAATCAAAAATGACAACCTACCATAGACAAGAACCTTTTTTATGTACAACTTATCAATTATAAATAATATTAGCAATAACGGTGTTTAATTACAACTTGGACTTAATTTTAATTTAGTTACTTATTTAAAATAAAGTACTGATGCTCTATAGTATGAATGATTCACACATGTTTTTTTGTTCATCGTTCAGTTGAGTACACAAAAAGTACGTGGTGTAAAAAGTAAGAAGAAAATGCATACAGCTAATTTTTTGTAATGGTTGCTTCTTTTTTTGTTTTTATAATATCATAGTTTTAAAGGCAGTGGACACTATTGGTAATTACTCAAAATAATTATCAGCATAAAACCTCACTTGGTAACGAGTAATGGGGAGAGGTTGATAGTATAAAACAATGTGAGAAACGGCTCCCTCTGAATAATTTTCCACGAATTTGATTTCGAGACCTCAGATTTAGAACTCGAGGTCTCGAAACCAAGCATCAGAAAGCACACAACTCCGTGTGACAAAAGCGTTCTTTCTTTCATTATTATATCTTGCAACATCGATGACCGATTGAGCTCAAATTTTCACGGGCTTGTTATTTTATGCATATGCTGAGATACACCAAGTGAGAAGACTAGTCTTTGACAATTACCAATAGTGTCCAGTGTCTTTAAAGAGATTTTTGAAATTACTAACATAGTATTCTCCAATTAATATACCATATGTACATGACGTCATTTGAGTGGGGCGCCCTCTGGACTAAAGGTCAAGATAAACAATAGAAGAATTTCCTGAAAATACTTCCCTTGAGTCACTCCTTCACGCATTTGAGTAACTCCTGGGCCACTCCCTTACTTTATGTTGTGTCTAGTACCAACTACTATCTAGTCTGAGGAAACAACCGCAGTAATGCCATTGTTATCTAACGACACCGCTACGGCAGTAGGTGGGGATGGATTCACACCAGCGAAGAGCGTATGAGCGGCTGCAGCAGCGACTACGTTACTACCTGACTGTATGCCGCTATGACTGCTGTGGTCCGACCCGGGGCTGACCAAGTTGAGGGGGCTATGCCCAGCAGAACTCCCGTTGGAGAGGAGACGACTGGTGTGGCCGGTGTTGATGTGATGCTGAATGTGGTCTAGGTGGTGATGTTGGTTCTGGGATGAGAGACGAGACTGGGTGTTGGAGAGGCTGGAGAGCGAGATGTGACTGGGTAGAGTGGTGGGCATCCCATAGTTAAAATGAGGCTCCATCTGGGGGGGGGGGGAAGGTGGATGATAGAGAAGTTTGAATAATAAAGTTGGTCCAATAAGAGAAAGGCTGCAATTAGGATAGGGACATAAAAGCAAATGCCTCAACCCTGATGTCTAGTTTTAAAAAAAAACATAGTTCTTGAGGCTTTAGTAGCATAAATAGCTGTCGTGTATTCTTGTTGTCTAGTCTGTCTTGTGTTTTCTGTCTTCTGTATAGTATTTTATGTTGTTTGTCTGTCCATAGGTTAAGGCACAAAAGCCTCTGCTTCACCCTAACCTAATTGTTGTCCTACTTTAAGCATGCTTTAAGCTTCCTAATATATAACTATCTAAATCATTGTAAACTTTCATATCCTAAGATACTAAGTAATACTGTAAACTACTCATAATTTGAATATAATAATTATCAAACTTTGTAGAATGTGTATGTGTACATGAAGGGCAGCAATGAAATAAATGTGTGCAAATACACATGTGTGTGCAAATATATTATCCAAAAACTGCGACCTTATAGATATTATTATTAAGAATTATTATTATAACTGTGTATTATTAATCAACATTTAAATTGTGCCTCTCCCAAGGATCGACACGCTTTACAAAAAATTATGGTATTACAAAAAGGAATAAAAATACAACACAAAAAATGGAGAGGAAAGAAAATAGCAAACACGTTAACACTTCAATGGTATACATAGGCAAACTAAACAATTAAATGTTAACCACATAATGTATACAAGCAAATGAAAAGGGGGGCAAGAAAGGTAATTAAAAACATAACATTTTCAAAGATAATTATAAGTTATGAGTTTTACACAAGCCACACACAGTAATCAATTTTTGTTTTCTTTTTTTTCCCGGATAACTTTCTGTATGGCGCTACCATTTGTTCACTCATTTTTACAAAAAGGGATATCTCGTGGAGGTAAATTAGATACTATATGATTTGAAATCGAATGTTTTCACTCATTGGACTCAGCATTTCATTATACAGTCGACTTTTAGTTTGGCACTGGTCAAGATAACTCTTTATATGAAGGCATTGTCCAAGTTAAAGGAACACGTTGCCTTGGATCGGTCGAGTTGGTCTTTGAAAAGCGTTTGTAACCGTTTGTCATAAAATGCATATGATTGGAAAGATGTTTTAAAAGTAGAATATAATGATCCACACAAGTATCACTCGAAATTGCGTGGTTTTCCTTTTACCTCGTCGACTAACACAGTCAAATTTTTGACTCAAATAAATGGCCGACCGTGTTTGTTTGCAAAGTAAAAGGAAATCCACGCAATTTCGAGGCAAATTTGTGTGGATCATTGTATTTTACTTTTAAATCATCTTTATAACCATATGCATTTTGTAACAAACGGTTACAAACGCTTTTTAAAGACCAACTCGACCGATCCAAGGCAACGTGTTCCTTTAACTTTTTATAATGGGACATTGTTTTTAAGGCACTGGACACATTCGGTATTGTCAAAGACCAGTATATTCAACATTGAGTGAGGGACAGTATATTTAAATCATGAAAAATAAATTACCTTAATGGATGGGCTGTGCATGGACGTTGGTGGCAGTGTTGAGTGGACATCTTTGGGAGACTTCGTTGAGGCAGACTGTTGTCCATTCATCTGCTGCTTGGACGAGCCCTTCGGTTTGCGCTTACGAGTCTGGATACCATCCTTCTTCATCGCTAGAGGGCGGTTCACCTATAATTGGAGTAAAATTGATATAATATTGAAATTATATGCTACTGTATGATCCAGGGCTGATACTTCACGGATGCAATGCGATTGCCTCACTGCGCCTTGGTCATTGCCATGGTGCCCTTAAAATGCTACAGTAGAACTTGCAATTTTCCTCATAGGGTGCCCTTTACGCAGGAGAAAATGCCTTGGTGCCCTTGCCCTTTCAAAAACAGAGTGTACAAGCCGAGTATCCCTCCTGGAGTTCACTTCGGCCACACAAGACGTCTTCGAATGGACACATCACTTGATTTGCCCACACGATCATGTCACGTAAATCCGTATGCTTAACTGGCTGGCTTCCAAAACATAGGTGGTATATTATGTCACCGCTCCATAATTTATAAACACAACCGCAAGAAACGCATGGAAAGCTACAACGCTACGTCTCAAAGCTCGTCTAGATTATTGTTATAATGCTATTGCGCTTTATGGTGATCACAGCATGGGACCGGCGATATAAGCCATTGATCTCAGTTTGATCCCAAACGCAGCCAACACGCCAAGCCTGGTCCATCCTCGTCCCCCGATAGCACGGCGCCTCGCTGATCCCTAATAGTAACACTGTGGGGTGACGAGAAAAATGGTTTCCATCAAACGGGTTGTGGTTAAAGAACCTTTTAAATTGAAGGGCTCTTTCAATGCATGCATCACAATGTAGCTGTCTGTTTAGCATTGTTCAGTTCATTTCCGGCCAGACCCCGGTTGTGAAGCATTGAAGGTGGATTTTATGCTTTTGTACGGGCTTTGAAAGTAAATGTTCCTATAAAAAAAATCAAAGTTTTAGTCATACTTGGAAATAAGGTGCCAAATGCCCTAATGCTGGATATACTGAGGACATTTATAAGGTTTTTGTTGGAGTTTGTACATTTTAGTTTTATTCTGAAGCCCATCCCCAAAAGCCAAGCAATTAATGAATATTTTTTTTAAATCACGTGAAAAATAAATAGATTTAAATTTAAACCACTTTTACTCAAAGGAGTCGTGTTATTTCAAACGAAGATAATCTAAAATCTTGCAAGATAATTTTCCATTTGGGTTTCATAAATGAATCTGGGAGCTCCACAAGGATAGTTGTGGGCCAAGTTATAATGGGAGGGTTTTAGAAAATTAACGTACAGTGAAGATCGAAGAAAGAAACAACAGCACCGGTTTCCAACGGGAAGAGGGAGATAACAAAGTCGGCATTTGTGTGTTTTTTCTTGTGTTTCTAGTTTTAGTTTTTTTGGCAGCAGGTCTTTTACAGTTTTGACAGGTCGTTCAACTAAACATCCAAAGCAAACCACTATCCATATGAATGTTTCTACCGTGATATATGGACATAAAAACGGGTCATTAATAACAGACATGAGTTTAATACGACCGAGCTTCCAAAAACACCAAGGAAATCAAAATGTTCTTCCAGGGACCACTTACGGCCATAGATAGATTTACGCCAGCCTGCCAGATTCATGATTTAAGAGGACTTTCACGCCAAAACATCGAGTGCTTTTAGCTCCGATTTGTGTAACCACATAATTAGACTTCAATGAAACATAACAATAATGCAAGTAAATGATTGCCGTCAAGTGCATACATTTAACAAGGCGCTGTCACACGCTGCACTTAGCACGTTTGATTGATGCCATTTGCCCCTTGGGAGTGAAGACCGCCCCCTATGGTAGCAATAGGGTCATTCGGAAAGGGTCGTCTGGGGTTGGCTAGTGTTTATTTGAAGGTAATCGTTAGGTATGTCCCAATGGACCATAACTCACTGGTAGACGGCTCAATCACTGCTTAAATGGCTCCTGTTTGTTCAAAACACGTCACTTTATGATTTCTGTTTGGAATGTGATCGGTGTACTGTGCATGGCCGTGTCAAAGAACGCAGTTTGCAAGCCTCGATTACCGGGCAATATAACAGAAAAAGGGAAAACATTTATCTGTTCATAATAAAACTTCCATGGGGATGTGATAACTGTTCACACAACAAATCTTAGGTAGGGTCAAAGATCGCCAAATACAAAAAAAAAAAATAAAAGCACTGCGGCTTATGCTTGCACTGTTGCTAAAACATATGTTAAGAACATAGTTTTGAAAATCGTTCACCCCAAAACATTTTAATTTTAGAGGCACTGGACACCTTTGGTAATTGTCAAAGACCAGTTGTTCTCACTTGGTGTATACCATTATGCATAAAATAACAAACCTGTGAGAATTTTAACTCAATTGGCCATCAAAGTTTCAAGAGAATAATGAAAAACACCCTTGTTGCAAAAATATGTGTTTCAGATGCATAAAAAAGCTTCAAGTTTTAAGTCTTTTATAGTGAGAAATTACCCTTTTCTCAAATACTACATTACTTCTGAGGGAGCCGTTTCTCACAATGTTTTATACTATTAATATAGCTCTCAAATTGTGTGTTACCAAGTAAGCCTTTAAAGGCAGTGAACACTATTGGTAATTACTCAAAATAATTATCAGCATAAAACCTCACTTGGTAACGGGTAATGGGGAGAGGTTGATGGTATAAAACATTGTGAGAAACGGCTCCCTCTGAAGTGACGTAGTTTTCGAGAAAGAAGTAATTTTCAACGAACTTGATTTCGAGACCTCAAGTTTAGAATTTGAGGTCTCGAAATCAAGCATCTGAAAGCACACAACTTCGTGTGGCAAGGGTGTTTTTTTTTCTTTTTCATAGTTATCTCGCAACTCTGACGACCAATCGAGCTCAAATTTTCACAGATTTGTTATTTTATGCATATGTTGAGATACACCAAGTGAGAAGACTGGTCTTTGACATTTACCAATTGTGTCCAGTGTCTTTAAATAATGTGTAAGGTGATCAGCGTGCTGTTCAATGCAAATTGTTTGTTGCAAGGGCATTGTCAAACAACGCAAATTTGCAAGCAACGAGTATGCCAGGCGAGTAACAGGCGATATCCAAAAGAACAAAAAAGAGAAACAAAACTTTCATATTTTCAAAATATAACTTCCTTGGGGGAGCGCTATGAATACTTTTCACAAAACAAGTCTTTAAAGGTAAGGTCGTTGGTAAATGCTCAAACAAATATTATTCACCGCAAAACCCTTACTGTGTGCGACATGCACTGCAGCTGGTGATAATATAAACTATTTTGAGAAAGGATTTTTTTTTTTAAAGTCACCTGGAAGTGGTATTTTTTCAAAATAAAGCTTTTGTCACTAATATATGTGTTTTGATGAGTGAATGTGAATAAACAGTTAACTAAGGTTTTACACAATCAGTTCTTATGTTATTTACAAATTTAAGAGTAGACCCCGACCCGAGAGGGCGCTGTTCGTGACGTCAATCGAGGCAGACGTTGCCTGTAATGCGTAGAGTAAACACAATTGCAAAGTAGATGTACGGACCAAGTCGTGAGTTTGTACGTTTCAAAAAAAAAAAAACGGCAATGCCGACCAGGTGTTTTGTTGCTGAATGCAAAAAAAAACTTTTTGAAATAATACCAACTCACGGCTTGGACGTACATGTACTTTGCACGTGTGTTTACTATACGCATTGCAGGCAAAGTCTGCCTCGATTGACGTCACAAAAGGGGTAGGCGGAGTCAGCACCCCAAACAACTTTATATATTTTTTTAACATATAAATCGTCACAAACAATTACTAACAAAATTGTTTTATTGTTCGTAAGCATATACTCATATGTTTGAAAGAAAACAAATTCTATTTCCAGGTGACTTTAAGTAATAATGGTTTGGCTAATTTGTCAACCAAAAAAATACGCGAGAAACAATTATGCATGAATCGTTTCTCAGGTTTTCTTGAGTGTCTTTTTGCGAATACTGCAGCCAGAGATGCGATTGGTACCGACTGTCACATCGCTAAACGTAAATAAATTCGTCATTCTTGTGAACACACCGTGACAGGTTTTTTTAAACCACTGTATTTCTTGTCTTTCTCTGCAAATCTGCCTATAATTTAGCAAATTCTTATGGTTCAGCAAAAACACAACACATGACCCGTATTCCTTGGAAAACCGAAAATGATTTATACTTACGCCATGTAATTTATAGTAGAGTCCGCATGCGTTGCAGACCGGTTCACCGTCTTTATTCCTCCGCCACAGTGTTGTAGTGCTGGTGTGACAGTTTGCACAAATTATTCCTTCGCGTCTGGATCCAGATTGCTGTGAACGGTAGACAAAAAAGGAACACAAAAAGATGGTCCGTCAATTGTTGCTTTCGTAAAATAGTTGCAATTTGAACAGGTATATTGTGATTGTTACACATAATTTATTATGTCTGAGAGTTTTTTATACTGTTACAAAACTTAGCATTCTGCGACCTACAATAAAATCAAAATGGCCGCGATCACTGCACATTGTGACTGACTGGTACTCGCTATGCCAACACACGCTAACGAAACTATCTATCTACTTTGTATCAGAACTAAAACTTTGTAAAACTAAAACTTTTGAGTTGTTCTTTTCTTCTTTTTGTATTACAGGCTGCGTTTCCAAAATGGATGTGCGCGTTACATGACCCATTTCATGTATCATCAAAGTTTGTCTATAACATGTTCAATGACTGGCCAGAAGGCTTGTCATTTCACTAGACCGTCGGCTTTTCCAATAGTCCATGAATCTTTCAAATGAAATAGGGATGTTTTCCAAATCTAAAACTAGACTAGCAATGCAGAGGGACCACTTGGTCTGTTTTGACTGGTCGTTCTTTGTTTGGTTCAACTAGCATTTGACCACTGTTATGGGTGGACGTTGAATTCGTAAAAGAAAATAATGGTCAAATCCGGCAGGCCAATACAAGTCAGAATAGCATCTCAGCGCTGGGAATAATTTCGACAATTTTTCGGTGTCGAAGTTCGCTCGTTTCGTTATAAAAAGTACCTTTTGTTTGAATATACAATCATGCTTATTAAACCTTGCTTAATTTTTAGAAACAAATATAATTCATGCTTCAATATATTTCACTGTGTTAAATTCGTTTTTACATTACATGCTTCTAGAATTGTTTGTTTTTAGTTAGTCTTTGAGCATTCTTTTCACGGGACTCAAAATTATATTGAAAAAAAAATCTATACCTTTATAATTATTAGTCAAAATTAATACAAAAATGAAGTGAAAGTTAAAGACCACGCCTTTTCGCGCATTGAGCACTGAGATGTCATTCTTCGTTCCTGGCCTTACCGTGTTCGGTTTCCAGCGTCTGTCTTTGTATCGTAGTAGAGACTGTTCCAGTCCCTCCATTATATCTGGTCCCTTGTCGCTGCAAAGGTCACCCATTTCGTCCTGTTTCAAAAATCCACAATAATGGTTTGATTTTAAGAATGTGGAAAAGATCTCCATTGTAACTTTGGAGACGCTTGGTGGCAGCAGACTCTCTGCGTAAGAATCTACCGCCAATGGTGATTGGCCAATCAGTGGTCCAGTTCTCAGAACTTGCTTGTTCGTTCGAATCATACAAGCTAACCGCTGCTTCCCAATGACTAGAACAAGTCTTGTTGTCTATAAGTAACTGAATCACAATTTTTTTGATTTGTGCTGTTCATAACCATAGACGATAAACTAGTAATGAGAGAGACTATATCCCCTTGTATGATTTTGCCGAGTTCCCTTGACAGGAAGATCGTTAAGACAGACAGACAGACAGACAGACAGACAGACAGACAGACAGACAGACAGACATACAGACAGACAGACAAGCTAACCGCTGTTTTCAAAATGACTAGAAGAAGTCTTGTTGTCTATAAGTAACTGAATCACAATTTTTTTGATTTGTGCTATTCATAAACCATAGACGACAAACTAATAATGAGAGAGACTATATCCCCATGTACGATTTTGCCGAGTTCCCTTGACAGGAAGATCGTTTAAGACACGGGACACTATTGGTAATTGTCTAATTGTCAAAGCCCATTCTTCTCACTTGCTGTATCTCAACACAAAAAATGCACAAAATATAAACCTATGAAAATTTTAGCTCAATCGGTCATCGAAGTTCACGATTATAATGAAGAAAACAAATCACCCTTGTCACACGAAGTTGTGTGCGTTTAGACGGTTGATTTCGATACCTCAAGTTCTAAATCTGAGGTCTCGAAATCAAATTCGTGGAAAATTACTTCTTTCTCGGAAATTATGGCACTTCAGAGGGAGCCGTTTCCCACAATGTTTTATACCATCAACCTCTCCCCATTACTCGTCACCAAGAAAGGTTTTATGCTAATAATTATTTTGAGTAATTACCAATAGTGTCCACTGCCTTTAAGACAGACAGATAGACAGTCAGACAGACGGAATTGTATTTCACTAGTGCATGCTACCAACCATTGCTCAAACCATGGAGCAAGGGAGCAAGTCTATGCTCAAGCTTAAACCATCTCAAGCTCACCAATTCCGGTTGGGTTTTGCTCAACCGTTTTCGACAAAGCGTACGGTGTTATTTTTCACTCTTCGTTTAACCTGACAGACGTAACCAACTCGTCACCTATTACTAACTCGTCATTTACCAACTCGTCATTCATTTCATAACGCCACTCATACAAAGTCGTCACTCAAATACTACCACCTCGAACGCTTACTCGACAATCTGTAATACACTTCTCCCTAGAAATGTTGCGGCATTTTCACGACAACCCCCCCCCCCTCAATTTAATTAACGAATGACTGTTTCACTTGATTAATGAGTCATTTTTTGCAAATACGCGCAAATAAATATCGTATCCACAGACCTCTAAATAAATATATTTTGTTTGATGCGGGTTACTTCCAATTCTTCGTTCATTACACATTTTCGATTCAACTTTCCCTGTCCACGACAGGCGTTGATCATCGATCACCCTTCATCAAAAACGCGGGAACTATTTGTAATTTTAGTTTCCTTCTAAAATGTCATCTGGGCTTGGGTTTTTCACCCACTCCTTTCCATTATGTCATCTCTTTTTTTTGTTGAGTGATGACTTTTTTATCCTTATCAATGTGTCACTCGATCTTCACCAGGCTAGCATGGAGATAAAACCAGTACTCGATTTTCATGACTCCAGAGATAAAACTTGTCAGTGATATACGTGTGAAGCTTTGCGGTGCACGTGCGAGGGTGAAAAGTGCAAGTCTTTCACAAGAGAGAAAAACAAAACTAAATGACAGTTGTACATTTTAAAGACAATGATTTGACCGCTTGACCCTATTGTTAATTGTCAAAGACCAGTCTTCTCACTTTGTGTATCTCAACATATGGCTGCACAAAATAACAAACCTGTGAAAATTTGAGCTCGATTGGTCGTCGGAGCTGCGAAACAATGTGGAAGCAAAACACCCTTGTTGCATGCACAACATGGTTGCACATTGAGATACAACAAGTGTGAAGACTAGTCTTTGACAATTACCAATAGTGTCCAGTGTCTTAAACCTAGATTTTCTCAGTACTTTTAGAATTATTTTGTCTCTATACAAAACGAAAAACTTTGTGATACATAACGTGTCGTCCTACCCAATCACATTGCACAGAATTCAAGTGGCACCCAGTTGAAGGACCGTGTCAAAGGGTAGGCTAATTGCACAACGTATATAAATTTGATTGTTCATTTCTAGCACAAACAATGGGCCAAATAAATAAAAACACTTTTCCCAATGCTTTATCTAACATTGTATAATTTTAGTTCCCTTACAAATAGTGCTAAAGACAGTGCTAAAGAAGTTCGTTGGCCATACCGAAATAATAAGCTGACGATTCTTATTATGCATCTGAAAGCACAAGGTGTTTTTTCTTTCTTATTCTCTTGCAACTTCAATGACTTATTTATACCATACCAAAAGTTCACAGGCTTGTTTATGTATGCATATGTTGGGATACACCAAGTGAGAATACTGGTCTTTGAAAACCACGAAACGTGTCCAGTGCTTTTAACAGGGTGTACTTCTCCTCTACGCCACCACACAAGAGCAACCCTCATTAAGTCGTAAAGGCTGCCGTGAAAAGCTCAACTTACCAGGCGGCGTTGAGGCTTGATGAGTGGCCTGCTCATGCCGTTCATTTTGTGGTACAGCCCGCATGCGTTGCACAGGTAGTGCCCGGTGCCGTCACGTCTCCACAACGGGGTTGAGATCGCGCCACAGTTCACGCATTCTCTACCGACTAGGAACGAAACAACAAGAAAGAATACATAAAAACAAAAGGAAAAGGGAAATCAGTTTATTAGGATTAATGCAATTATATCATTTAGCCAGCAAAAGGGACTACAGATTTATTAATAAATAAGAATAATTAGAAATCATCATTTCTGTAAGAGAAACTTGGCGGGTTTCGAAACCTTCATGTAACAGATGGAAATGTTTTTGTTTTTCTGATCATTGGGTGCAATATTTGGGTGCCAGTTTGGTCAAACTTAACATGTACCAGAAGCAAAAAATGCATCTGTAATAATAATCCAGTAGCCAAGTTTTTAAATCATCAATCTTAACAACAACATTTTCATCTTAAATTTAACAAATTAACCCTTCTTAAATTTAAGATGAAAAATGTTGTTGTTGTGGTTGTGGCTTGGACATTCTGGCTGCAACATTTGGGGCTTAACACTTCCGAGACGCACAAGTGCCGCTGTAAAGTTACGATTCCATTGAGCAGCTCTCTAAACCCCAAATCTTCCCCTTTTCTTAAAATGTAACAGAAAACAAACATTTTTGGGGTTGAACAAAGAATTGACTAGAGTGGGATTCGAACCAACGCCCTCCGAATTAACGTGCCGGCGCTCTACCAACTGAGCTATCTAGCCCTATATTGGCGGTGTCCCTATTTTGTCAATATCTTTGTTCGGGGGTGCCGAAAACAAAACAAAACAAAAAAAATGTGTACAGTTACTTACTTCCAAAGTCTTGGGTCCACATATCATTGTCTGTAGAAGAGGGGGAAATAAAACAAAATATTAGAACATTATTAGCTCTATTACTATTTAACACAAGGACTTGGAAATCGGAAATGCGTTTTAGGACACGTTGATAATTCAAGGCATTTTTGTGTGGGTCATAGTATTATGTAGTGTACTCTTAGAGACTCTTTACAAACACATTCGTTTCATAACTTATTCAATTGTTTGCCTTTTTGCTAAAAAATCATTTATATATTACCTCTTTAAATGTTTTAGCTATAAATGTAAATTATTGTGAGTTCTGAATTGCACACGCTTTTTATAGCATAAAGGGTTAAAAACAAGGCAACGCTCCCTTTGTAATTATGATCAGGGTAACCTATGATAAAGAGAGGACATTGACATCACATTGGAAGGGTGTTCTATACAACTAAAGGCAGTGGACACTATTGGTAATTACTCAAAATAATTATTAGCATACAACCTTACTTTGTAACAAGTAATGGGGAGAGGATGACGGTATAAAACATTGTGAGAAACGGCTCCCTCTGAAGTGCCATAGTTTTCGAGAAAGAAGTTATTTTCCACGAATTTGATTTCGAGACCTCAGATTTAGAACTTGAGGTCTCGAAATCAACCATAACGCACACAACTTCGTGTGACAAGGGTGTTTTTTCTTTCATTATTATCTCGCAAGTTCGATGACCGATTGAGCTCAAATTTTCACAGGTTTGTTATTTTATGCATATGTTGAGATACACCAACTGTGAAGGCTAGTCGTTGACAATTACCAATAGTGTCCACTGCCTTTAAGCATTATGAGCAGGATAAAACCGTCAGGTTTGGTTCAAATCGTTGGTCAATCCTTTTTAAGAAGCTAAGTTCACTGTTCCATTGAAAGGCGTACAACCAACATCCATTTTCAAACAACAACACAAACAAGCTTCCCTTAAAAGAAAATCACATCTGTGAAATAGTTTTAAGAGAATCTATATAGACAACTTGAAACAACATAGGCCTAGATTGACAGCCTATGAACGCAAGAAGAGAAAAACGGTGCAGCGCACCAAATACCAGACATCTGTGTTAATTTGAATGACGTGTAAAAAACAAACAAGATCCACCCATCTCAAGAAATGCCACCAGACGACTGCTTCTTACTTTGCTCTTTAAAACTTACATCCAACTCCATCCAACACCAAGACAAAGAAACAAACATCGCACACAAAAAACCTGAACCAACCACGGGAATAAAGTAGCAGTAACACAAACAAGTTGCAATGGGTTTATAAAATGTGCTGGAGTGTTATGACAGATGTCCGGAGACAAAACTCGGATGCAGCGTCTTGGCAGGTCTCGGTGTACCGTCAAGAATGCTCTCTTTCCGGTATGAGGTAAACGAAGTAGGGAGGTCAGAACCTCGGGCTATTATTGAAAAGGGACGAGAAAAAAAGAAGAAACTAAATGGAGGGATGGATGTTTGGAGAGAGCTCATTGTGAAAAAGTATCCATGGGGTTTGATTTAAATAAGCCGTATAATGAGACTATATAGTATTAGAGCCGTCTGCAACCTTTCATTCATTGCTGCAATTGTGTGATTTGGCATGAAGCAGAAGTTACTTGAAATATTTCTATGCTGAGCAAAATTGAGTGGGACACCCGATACAGAAGCAATGTACAATTTATGTAATTTTTGACGGTAACTTTTCTGCTCAGCAAGTTTTTTGCGGAACTTCTGGACACGCATTGCTACCATCATATCACACAAAAGAACTGGGGCAAAATTCTTAAAGTCTGTAGATACAAATTAACTCTTTCCGTATTCTTTAGTTACTAACGGATGCTAATCTCGTACATAGCGAACTACATAACAAGACCTATATATAGGTCGCCTCGATGCAGTTTCTTGCTCACAAAGTACATGTACAAATAAAATGCGTTGAGAAAAAAAGTTTGCTACATAAATTTGGAAGTCAATTCTTATCTAAGTTAGATGTTGTGACAAGCGCAGTACACTTAACATGTAGGTCTTTAGACGCATAGATCACAATCATTTCAAGGCGTGACTCGACATAATTCCAAACCGTGGCTCTTTCGATCCATACGTCACAATTACCGCCTCATGACCGATGTGTTCTTTTGTTACCGCTTTGTTAATTCGCTCAACACATCCCCTATAAGGTGGTGATACGTCATGGTGTGGCATTTTAGTGGTGAGCTGACTGCATGTTAATGACATAATAAGGGTTGAATTTCGTTCGGCTGCATAAAGCACTTTCATCATTGTCTCTCCAGTTTGGAGTGCAAATTTGATAGGGCTTCCGAACAAAATATAAACCGATCAAAGACAATGACCAAAATACTCAAAATGGAAGACTTCATGAGCACCGAAATGTCTCAAAGATGAGGAGAGCCTATTCAGTCATTTCATTACAATAAAGCTAGGTTAGTTTTATTCGTGTAAAGATAGCAGGGTATTTGTTTGCGACGATCAGCCAGCCAAATGAAGTGGTGCTGCACAGGCGAGGCGTTCAGTATTCAGGCCAGATACTTCACGGAGGCAACGAAGGCGATTGCCTCCATGACCACTGGTGGTCATTGCCTTGGTGCCCTCGAAATGCTCCAGAAGAAATTTACAATTTCCTTAAAAAATTAAAGGGTGCCCTTTAACAAAGAGAAAACGCCTTTGTGCCCTTAGCTTGGCCTTTAACAAAGAATCATACTCGCCCGAGTATTTGTTTAATATGATAGTTTGATGCGAAATTATTAGAGATAATATCAGGATTGGTAGAGCTAACAAAATAGTCACAGACAGTGTTCATGTTTTTCTGTGATCACAAAAAAATACATTCCGTAATTAACCTGTGAAACTGTGAAAACCGTTGTGTGAATCAATAGACAATGGTGAAATAATCTGCAAAATTGTCACCATGAAACACGCGCTGCTTCTTCGGACAGGGTCTTTTGTGGTAAAGTAAGATGTAACCACCTCCATGGATGTACCGGTGTACCGCGGGTAGGAATCATGGAACGGGCGAGTCTAGGCTTTAAAAACATTTCAACCATAACTATAAAGACAGACAATAACAATATTGATAACATCATTTGACAAATTAAGGTATCGTTTGTGTTTGCTTTTAAGCGAAAAATTGTGTTATCTTTAAATAAAACTGCTGTCATTTTCCGTTCTATAAATTCTGCTACTGCGAGACAATTACTTTCAACGCATGAATCCCCACAGCTGGTCGAGATCTGATAAAACCTGGCCAAGTCCACAGTCAGGATTTGACTTATATAAAAACCCAGCCATTTTAGAGGTCAAACATGCAGAAATAAAAAAATAGCGTAAAATGTGGAAATTATTTCCCAACGTAAATGACGTGATGGCGAAGACATGTGGATAATTCCCAGCGCGAACGACGGGGAGGGAAAAGATAAGATTATCTTGAAAAGTGACATTTTCGTTCAGAAAAGCAGGACTTTAGAACCAAGAACAAAGATTGTTTGCACTGATAAATAAAAACAATAAAATTTAGGAATTTTCCATCCGAACACAAAACAAAATGTGGCAATAACTATCTTGTAAAATAACCACTATAACAAAAAAAAACTAGATTTTAAGGAAAATCCGTTAAAATATTTGTTTTACAAATTTTATCCGAAAAAGCTGACTTGTCTTTAAAAAAAAATGGTAATGAAATTTTGTATCTTTTCTGTGCTTCAGCTTGTTCTAAACTCATTTACTAAATACGATTTATCTATTTATTTTTCAAGAATGGAAATTGCAAATATGATTGCGTGGAAGGCTAGTCGCAATTAAAAAGTTAGTTTCTGATTTAAAAAAATATATATATCATTTCACAACCGCTCTTGTCTTGTTTACCTTAGTAGTACCTACCGGTAGGTTCAAGCACACGGTTCAAGTACACTGTGTTTTTTTTATACGATTTGTGTGGCTGCTGAGCGTGGTTGGGATGGGAAGCGTACAGCAGCTCACACACCAGGGATGGGAACAGCTCCATGTGCTTTTTAAAAAAAAGTGGCCAACCGGCGCTCCTTCGTTAGCGCAGTTGAAAAGCGCCTCATTAACAAGATCTTAATAAATTACTGTATAAACACAGTTGAGTCCAATTGGTACAGTCAACAATTCCCGAGAGCCCTCGCTCCTCCTCAAACAGGAAAGGCCCTCAAGTGGCCAATGAATAGCCATCGTTGTCAATTGGTGTTAACTGTTTGGAGAACAATGTGATTATAGCCGACTTCAAGGGCGTGTAAATTGTTATAAATTACCGGTAATTAGAGGGTCCTCAAGCGTGCGGATTTGTTTTCATTGTTGTTGGGTAAACTAGGGGTTCTTTTAATGATGTTTTAAAACAGTCGGGAGTTGGAACATAATTTCCCATAAGTACTTTTTTTCTGGAGAATCCGCATGAAATTAATTAATTTGTGTACATATGTTTCATTTTTAATTCAAGTTCCATTTGCCCCAAACGACACTAAATGACACTCTTGGTGAGAGGCTGCAAGAAAAAACACATTGTGACTTAAATATTGAGTCTTAGAGCCATTGGACCCTTTCGGTAAACAGTGTTGTCCAAGGCCCACACTTTGTGTACCACAACTTCTATATCAAATAACAAACCTGTGAAAATTTAGGCTCAATCGGTCATCGGAGTCGAGAGAAAACAACGGAAAAACCCACCCTTGTTTCCGCGCGTTTCGCCGTGTCATGACATGTGTTTAAAATAAATCCGTAATTCTCGTTAACGAGAATTTATATTGTTTTGCTGTTTTCTCAAAAAGTAAAGCATTTCATGGAATAATATTTCAAGAGAAGTCTTTCACCATTGCCTTCTGTAAACCCTGTAAGTTAATTGTAAATCTGTGAACTTTTTTTTTTTTTCTGAACCGAAAGGGTCCAATGGCTTTAGAGACACTGGACACTATTCATAATTTTTAAAGACCAGTCTTTTCACTGTGTGTATCTCAACATATGCATAAAATAACAAACTTGTGAAAATTTGAGCTCGATTGGTCGTCGGAGTTGCGAGATAACTATGAAAGAAAAAACACCCTTGTCACACGAAGTTGTGTGCTTTCAGATGCTTGATTTCGAGACCTCAACCAAGACATCTAAAATTGGAATGTTTCAAGTCAGCTTAAATTTAATGATTATCCAGTCAAACTCTGGTTTCCTTTCGGTTCACTTCTCAACGGTTTTATTTATCACGACACAAGTTTTCTTTCTTTCCTAATAATACTCTTCAAACAACATCGTCCTCTATTGAAATGGTGCCAGAGTCCACGTTGTCTATGGTTTTGTCTTCGAGGTTAAAGGGAAACGGATTTCTTTATTTTGAAGTGTTCAGTACTTTTCAAGTGTTCAGTACTTTTTTTTTTTTCAATATATACATTGAAACCTTTCTTGAACTCCGAACGATGTTTTCGGTGTTGGTGGCGTGTGTTTGCGAGATAAGGTTTTGTCCTTTATTTCTTTTCTCTTTTTCTTTTTTCTTTTCTTTGGGGGGTCGACATGGAGACCATTGTGCAAGCCTCTATATAGAATAACGTGTGTTTAAAGCACTGGAAACCTTAAGCCGTTACCAACGCGACACCAAAGGGTGTTGTACTTTTGCAGTATCACACTAAAAGTTCATCAGCCTATAGGCATGGTTGCATCTTCATGTATTATGAAACAAAACTAATCTAGGAAATGTAACCTTGTTATTTCCTTCTATTAAACTGAGATTATTCCGTTTTGGGAGATAACTTATCGAGAAAATGCTGAATCTTTGAGTTTTTTAGGACATGTACTGTCGTGCTAATGACCTATCGGCTGTAGTGTCAGTCTGAACGTACTGTAATCGCTTTAAGAAAAATCAAACAAAACTATATATTGGCCTGACGTCTCGACCCTTGCAGGGTCTTTCTCGAACGCTAAAACATACATGAACAGAAAGAAAAGTTTAACATAAGTATGTGGAAACACAAGAAGAGAAAACGATGCAGAAAGCGCACAGAGAAAAAAAAATGGAAGGAATATACATGGTTTGACCGCAAGAAGTTGGAAACACAACGAACAAAATCACCGGGAAGAGAGAGATGAATGGGGCAGGCTAAACTGGAGAATATAGTGAGGATAGAAGGAGAAGGCAAAGACAAAGATGAAAGCTATACAGACAAATTGAAACAAATGGGTTTGTTTTCTTATTTTGATGTGGGAAACATTGTTCTCCAAGCTTGTTCCAAATCCGAGAAGAAAATAAAATCAAACGGACACGTCGTAACCTTCGAAATTTGATCGTTAAACATTTTTGCTGGAAACTGTAAAACAAAATTTGTGTATGACCTATACGTGTACATGGTTTTAACAGACTCGTTTTTCATGAAAGTTCGAGTGAGTGTTTTCTCTTACAATAACGAATGCCGATGTATATTAAACGAATCAATGCCACCATCACTTAATTTATATGTTGAGGTACGGCCTAAGTTTCCTTCCTCCATGGCCTAAGTACCGTTTTCAACATGTGAAAAAGAACTGTAAAAGTAAGCTTACATCAGATGCATTACCGACTCCGTTTGAACAAACCACGCCCTGTCCACGCTTGTTCCCCCTAATCTAGCTATATCGCAATAAGTAATTAAATTCGACATTCATCAAACAAGCCACACAAAAATCACAGTGATTTAATTAACAATACTATCTCTATACAGTCAATGAGGCCATCGCAGCAATCGCACTCGCACCACAAAATACACCACAACGGGGCCCGTGTATCAATATAGTGACATTTCAACTGTTTTATCAAAAAAATTTACATACACTTTATCTGTGCATTATCTGGGCAAGTTTGCCTTAACATAAGGACATGGATATGTTTTGTTCCGAGTTCACCGACTACATGACTCTTATCGAAAAGTCTGAGATAAAAACCCCAAAAGGGACTCTCTAGGTTAGGCCCTCTCGTAGATACGTGTTACCCCTCGAGAGTTGTACTACGTCAACCACCCATCCCGTGCCCCCCCCCCCCCCCCCCCCCGCCGCAAGTGAGAAAAATGATGTCTTGGTGACGGTATAAACAAGAATATATTGTGGACATTGTTGTGCCGTGTGTTTGTAAAAAGCACTGAAAACTAACTTGATAACGAGAAATGGAGAGCTGGTGATATAATATAAAACAATGTGAGAAACGGCTCCCTCTGAAGTAACATATAGTTTTTTAGAAAAAGTACTTTCTCGCTGAAATGTTAAAAGAATTCAGGCCTGAAGCCTTATGTTAATATAATAGGCATCTGAAATCACACAACGTTTTGCAACAAGGGTGTTGTTCTCTTTGCTTTTTCTCGTGTAACTTCGAAGACCTAATGAGTCCAAATGTTATTTTATGCAAATGTTGGGATAGGTCGATACCAAGTGAGAATACTGACGTTTGACAATTACCAAAGGTGTCCAGTGCATTAAACAATATTACCGAGTTTGCTTAAAGTGCAACATGCTTAGTTTTTCCCTTTTCCTTTGATTTTCCTTAACTTTTGGAGAAATTGAAACAAAAACTATCAATACGGGAAATGCCACTTAATTTGGAGTTCATAAGCGAAAGTGAAAGGACGATATGGATATTTAATTGTGATTTGTATTTTATTTTTTTTTATTTTTTATAAATGAACATGGGATTATGTTTGGTTGAGGCGTGGGCTTCATCTTTCAATTTCAAAGAGAGGAATAAGAAAATAAACATCAAGAAATGAAAACATATAAACAAAGAGAGTTTAATTTAAACTTGATGAGTAATCTGGTCAAATAATCATAACGAAATGTAATACAAAGATTCTTTGCAGAAAGTCAAACCGAAAATTGCGAAAGAATCACTTCAGAATACCAAAATACAAAAAAGGGGGGAAACTTGGTGTATCACTTAAAGGAACATGTTGCCTTGGATCGGTCGAGTTGGTCTTTAAAAAGCGTTTGTAACCGTTTGTTATAAAAAGCATATGATTGGAAAGATATTTTTTAAGTAGAATATAATGATCCACACAAGTAACACTCGAAATTGCGTGGTTTTCCTTTTACCTCGTCGACTAACACGGTCCGCCATTTATGGGAGTCAAATTTTTGACTCCCATATATGGCCGACCGTTTTAGTTCGCAAAGTAAAAGCAAAACCACGCAATTTCGAGGCAAACTTGTGTGGATCAATTGTATTCTACTTTTAAAACATCTTTCCAACCATATGCATTTTATAACAAACGGTTACAAACGCTTTTCAAAGACCAACTCGACCGATCCAAGGCAACGTGTTCCTTTAAGAGAATACCCCAAAAGGAAATTGGCGACCACAGAAGGCGTGTTCCGGACTGGAGCAGGAGTTCGCTCAATCCTGTGATCGTGTCTGAATCCGGGTGTTCCGACAAAGCGAGGACATCCTCCCCAAAGACTTCACAGAGGAAATGCTTCAATTAATGAAAATGCCTACTACAAGCACTGGTGCCCTTGAAATGCTCCAATCGAAATCGTTTACACTAATTCCTCATAGGGTTACCTTTTACCCGGAAGAACATGCCTTGGTGCCCTTGCCCTTTCAAAAATGAAGCTTACATGCCTGTTCCTCGCTTCTCCTTTGTACATACAAAACCAAAGGGGACAATAAGAAAAGTAGATGTCCAAACGAGGTCGACAAGTGTAGGGTGTAGGCCTATAACAACAGTGGTCGTAAATGATAGACCTTTTTATGAGTTTCCGTGCAGTCAAAATGAATAATAATCGTGCACTTACAAATTGATTTTCACTCTCTCCATTATTTACTGTAAATTAATTACAATCACTTCAAACCCAGAAAACAATGCAAAACGGTATTTGAAAGCCTCTGGCCAACCTCAGACCTTGGTCCATGTGTGGTCCCGCATCATAAGACCATCACGGAGTCTCAGCACCGGGGAACAAGGTTGACTGACAACGTCACTCATTGCCTGCAACATCCGGGTAACATCAAGATGGCGACCGCGCACGCTCACTTTTTTTTTCTAGAATACAGGGGACCCTCACACTGAACAGAGTAGTGAGTTCCTCGTTTGTGATTAAAGAACTCATTACAAACACCAATCACGTCACCCATGTTTTTATTTTGTTAATGGTTCCAAACTGAATTCCAATATAACAGTCCTTTCTCTCAGGAGACCAAACCTCGTGATACAAGTATATGTAAGTTCTTCAACCAAAGCCCTCTTGGAAGATTCTTCCAAAGCGATCGATTTCTTGATTTCCTTGTTTTTCTGTTCATTCAATAATTCAGCTGAAGTACTTTACTATTAAACAGAAATGTAAAACGTTTTGGTTGGGTGGGTGCTTGAGAGTGTTGCCATTTTTAACGAACGCTTTCAGAAATTTGTTGTTTGTTGTTTTTTTTCGGCTCGTACACTCTATCCACGAATTCATACTCTAAATTTGAAGCGACTAATATGCGGGTTTCTCCACGTCGTAATAAAAGCAACAGACTAGTTCATGTTTTCATTCATCCATGGTTCACTGTGTACAGAGTTTCTCTACCGATAATCCTCAATTCGATTCGCTAAGTTACGCAGCGTGATGACGTACTGCCCACATGACCAGCAATATGGTTTCACTCAATTCGGAGACAACTTCTCTTCAATGTCAATGTATCTGAAGTGAAAAACAACACCCAGTCTGTGTTCGGACAAACTCTCTCTCCATCCAAAGTGACAGTTGCCATAAAGTGTCTGTCTCTCCCGGCTGGCCATGTTGAAGGCCTCCGTTTGTTCCCAGTCTCCGTGGCGGGCGCCTCCCTGCGGTCGCCCGGCGGTTCCACGGTGCCACGCCACGGTGAAAATATCATCAGTTGCCTGGATCAATCACAGCTCTCCCACTACCCCCTGATAGACAACCAACCCAAGCCAGGGCTGTAAATTAAAACACACTACGCCACTTTCAGCACTAACCACGCGTGCCAAATCATCTTGCAATTAGTCCTTGATTACTAATGGTTTACGAGTGAAACAGAGAGAGAGAAGAAAGATCGCGAAAAGAGACTTTGCAAGTGGCCTAAGCGAGGAATATCCGGACTGTTTATATAACCCTAAAAAGAGAATGATCTAATGCCGGGTTCCAAGCGAAGATAACCCCCGGGCATTCAGAGAGCTTTCCACCCACAAGAATGTCACGGCATGTTTACTTTCAACGCGTGGTTGCGTTTCGTAACAGGAGGTACTAATTTTCATGGGTGGATTGTAACTTTATACTTTTTTATTTGGTCAGAGAGAGTTGCTCAAGAGAGAGCCCAGCCGGTGAGCCCCTGTCCGTAGGTGGAGTGACAGTAGTGTCAGTTTAACACCCTGGAACTGCTAGCCTGATTACTTGTGACTAGAGCACAACACCAAGATAGAAGGAAATTTGATTAAGCTTATCTTAACGAGAGGGTTAGATAACATACTGTACCCAATTGTGCTAATCACAACAGATTAAAATGGGATGCCATTATACGCAATGGACACTTCATTCCAACAAAATCGAATAATAATTGGCACATTCTAAGGACCATGTAGCAGCTAACGGACCTATCATAAAATGACCGAAAATCAAAATTTGTAAACTTCCTGTTTCGTCATTTTTGAGAAAATATAATTAGCTGTTGCAAACTGATTACCGACCAAAAGGACTTGTGGTATACGTGCAAAAAAAATATTTAATGGTCTGACTTTTCGACCGTAGCAGACCTTTCTTTTACCATCTTTTACCCTTCGAGAAAGACTGGGTAGAAACGTCAGGCCAAATAACGTGGGTTTTTTTTACATTCGGCATTTTTTTTTCACGGCCACAGCAGAGTCAATAATATTATACAGAAACACTACACAGAGAATAATTACAGTCGTATATAAAATTTAAAAAAATTATAATTTCAGTTTCTGTTTAACCGGTTAATTAAACCATCACACAACCGAACACAGTGGATTTACAATTACACAACTTGTAAACTTGCAACAGATTTCGTAGATTATGATGATTAAAACAAATAACACTCGAAATTGTTTCAACACTAACAAGGAGAAGTCCAAAAACAGCAACAATGTTGAGAGATTTGAGGGCAATGTGCCAGCCACTTCAATGCCCTTGCTATGTTTTTTTAAAGCACGTTTATTGACAAAAATAGAGGATGTGGTTTGATTCGTTCTTCTTCCACATACACACACCGTTAATTTAAGGGTTTTGATACCTTTTGTAGATCAAATTGTTGACAATGACATGAATCCCTACTAACTGTGAATGAAGATGTATGTCATTTAATTTATCTGTAAAGGTTTCACCTTCATTAGCCGTCAATTTTTTTGGAAAAAAAAATAACAAATCAAAAAGCAATGTTTTCAGAAGAAACGGTCAAACGTAGTCTTTGAGAAAATGGTAATTTCTCACTGAAATTATTCAAAGACTTCAGGCAACTGAAAGCACACAAATCTGTGCAACAAGGGTATTTTGTCTTTCATTATTCTCTCGCAACTTCGGTGACTAGGTCCAAATTTTCACAGGTTTGTCATTTTATGCATCTATGTTGGGCTACATCAAGTGAGAATACTGGGCCCAATTTCATGGAACTGCTAAGCACAAACATTTGCTAAGCATGACATTTCTTCCTTGATAAAAACAAGATTACCATCAAAATGTCCCCGTGATTTTCAGGATAAGCAAGCAATAGCTAAATACCAGTAACAAGCAATATGCAACAAATGGAAATTTGGTTGGTAATCCTGTTTTTTCAGAAGAAATTTCATGCTAAGGAAATTTGTGTGCTTAGCAGCGCTATGAAATTAGCCCCTGGTCTTGGACAGTTTACCAAAGGTGTCCAGTGCCTTTAAGGATAGGCGAGAGCGCCTTCCACGGCCCGTCTTCAATGTCAAGTGTTGCCAAACAAATTACCATCTAATGGAACGATCATGAGATTCTCCAACAACATCTGTCAGTCAAGTCAGAGACGTTGTTTACAACATCCGCCATTATTCACTTCAGAACATTTGACAAGCTCAGAGGCAAAAGAGT
This sequence comes from Asterias rubens, assembly GCF_902459465.1. Taxonomy (NCBI): domain Eukaryota; kingdom Metazoa; phylum Echinodermata; class Asteroidea; order Forcipulatida; family Asteriidae; genus Asterias; species Asterias rubens. Next base: position 11,052,607 of record NC_047077.1, read on the forward strand.
CACCGTGCTCAAACCACAAACAATACGGACCGCATACCCGGAAAGTATAGTCTCGAAGACAAAACAAATTATTAGTAGGCGCAATCACTCAAAAATGAAAATTTGAACTTGTACTTGTAGAGTACAGTACACGATCGATGGGCAGTGGATTCCTTCATGTGTAAAATCAACACAGGTGTGATGCACAGCTACAGTAAAGAACATTATTGATCAATTAGTTGTTTTGGTGGTTGGGTTGTTTTGGGGGAAAACATTCTCCTGAGAGTTTGTTTTACATTTTACTTCCTGTTTTGGTCAGCAAAACTTGTACTTCAATAGCTGGTACAAGCGCTTAAAGGCAGTGGACACTATTGGTAATTACTCCAAATAATTATTAGCATAAAACTCTTCTTGGTGACAAGTAATGGGGAGAGGTTGTTGGTATAAAACATTGTGAGAAACAGCTCCCTCTGAAGTGCCACAGTTTTCGAGAAAGAAGTGGTTTTCAACGAATTTTATTTCGAGACCTCAAGTTTAGAATTTGAGGTCTCGAAATCAAGCATCTGAAAGCACACAACTTCGTGTGACAAGGGTGTTTTTTTCTTTCATTATTATCTCGCAATTGTGATGACCGATTGAGCTCAAATTTTCACAGGTTAGTTATTTTATGCATATGTTGAGATACACCAACTGTGAAGGCTATTCTTTGACAATTACCAATAGTGTTCACTGCCTTTAATAGTCCGAAACAAAGCTAAGCAAATTCACCTGCTTGGTAAAAATAATAGCAATGGCTTGACATGTTGTCTTTGAACTCGTGCCCATTTCCTTGTAACTGCTAAAATTTCGACGTCATTATTTTCGCAGCGACAGTTTCGCAGGAGTTGAACAGTTCAGCTGCTGTGAATATTAATATAATTTGTTGCGAATTTGTGACGTCATTCGTATCGTATTTTTGGGAAATAGTGTACTTTAGCTTTACGGTAAAAACCACACCGCAAGCTGGGGACCTTGGTTTCGAAAATGCCTTTGAGTTTATACAATTTTCTGACATGACAAAATGGCCGAGATAATGACACCAATCGGATGTGTCTGGTAACTGACATAAACTATTATTTATTTAATACAAGTGTCTGGCCGTAGTTCACTTAAAGAAAAGGACACACGTCTTAATTATTTGTAAATAATTACAGTACTCGCACGAACAATTTGCTTTCGGGAAAAGAACTTCGGCATTTGCACAGTCAATAATTATAACATCAATAAACAGATCTGATCTCAAAAACTTCAGTAAACATCAACAAGTTTGACTGAAAACAATTTTGGCACACGATTGTCTTTTTCCCCTATGCACGATCAGAAACACAAAAACCCAGTGACCTTTGACCTGAGTAAAGGTTGGCCTTTTAGGAGTTGGACATTGCAGTGTATACTGTAGAGTCCACCGGTGTGTCATTTATTTCAGTGTTGCACAATGGATTCCGCTACTTATAGGTCAACACTGAACGCTTAAACAAACACCTCGAGAAATTAATTTCTAATTTTTAATGACAACACGTCGACTCTGCTGAGAACGCTCTAGAAAACATATTAACCTTTTACTAATAGCCAAGCCGGAGTGACCTGATTTCGCAATAGAGAGAGAACTTCAAACGCAGAAAGAGATAAGACTAAACAATATTGTCTGACAATTCAACTTGTAACATGTCATATAAATTCAGGCATACAACTGAAACTTAAAAAAAAAAAAAGGAAAATCACAAAATGGCAATCATGAGAATATAATATAAAAAAAAGAAAAATTTAGCTGATCCTATGAAAAGTTGCATTCATTTAATTGTATAATGTAGCAGAGTGAGCCCCGGTGTCTTTGTTAATATTACTCATAATAATTGTTACCATAAAAACCTAAAACGAGCAATGGAGAGCTGTTGACAGTTTAAAACATTGTGAGAAACGGCTCCCCCTCTGAAGTTACGTAGTTTTCGAGAGAGAAAAAAGTAATTTATCACTGAACGAGGTTAAGCACCTTAGTTTTTTTCTTCCATCATAAAGATATATACAGTATATTTTGATATAATGTCAGTCAAGTGAGATGCATGTTGCGGTAGGATTGGCAGTGCCCGTAACGTCATCTCGAAGGAGTAGGGGTTAACCCCGGTGTTTCAGGTTGACATAGCAAGCACACTTGTTATCTTGTTATCCATGTTTCTCGAGGCTTGCTAGCAAGGATTAAAGGCAGTGGACACTATTGGTAATTACTTAAAATAATTTGTTTTTGTGCACAATGAATGCAAATAATGAGAAGCAAATGATGATTTTTGATTATTAGCAAAAGAAACATTTTGTTGAGAATTTTGCTCTGCAACATACACTGTAGGGAAATCGTTCACTGTTGAGAGTTTTTTAATACTTCAGCGGGAAATGTTTGGGAAATGTTTGAAAACATTCTTGCGATCACTTTAAACTTACATCACAGTTTCATAATTGTTACTGACATACTTTGACAGCACAGAGAGACGAAGCTATAGCTAAGGGTTCGTTGCACCCGCAGGCAAGGTTAGCGGACGGTGCCCCTTCACTCAAATGTTCTGTCTTTTGGGGGAAAAAAACATAAACATTTTTTGTAAGACATTTGCAAGGGTACCAAAGTGTCACTTTGCAAATCAAGGTGGATATTATCCTCGTACAAAGAATCAAAATAATTAAAGACAGAGACAAAAATGTAGCTTTGGCGCTACCCCAAAGGCGGCTTGGGGCAAATGACCGCCCCCCCCCCCCCCCCCCCCAATACAGTCGCGATGACATCGAATAAAAAAACTGTGAAAATTTGAACTCAAATGGCCGTTGAAATTAATTGGGAAATTGCGTGAAGTGAGAAACTACTTCTTTTGAGCTGTTTCTCACAATGTTGTATACTATCAACACAGCTCTCCATTGCTCTTTTCCAAGTAAGTTTTGCTAACAATTATTTTTTGAGAAACATTGATGTAATTTTGAGTAATATACCAATAATATCCAGTGCCTTAAAGCTCGTCGAAGAATCGTGGTGCTAAAGGGGGCGTTATGGTGCCCTGCATGCATGGAACCCCGGGATCCAGGGGTCAGAATTTGAACTCAGCAAACAATCACCCAGGGGTTAATTTAGAAAAAACAGGGGGTCGCGCCTGCCACCAAGGTTTTTAAGGATTATAAATGACTGTTACTCCCATCAGGAAATATTGACTCAAAATGTTTGTCACAAAAAAAATATGGGGCGTTGGTAAATAGAGTACACACAGAGCAAGTAAAATGGCTACATTTCTAAAGCGGTGTTGCTGTTGTGTTCACCCTGACTGATGATGGTTGCACATAATACAAAGTTAGGTGTATAATGCCGCTGGTAAATGCCGCTACCTTCTCGCTGTATTTACTCTTGATTCGGGATGAGATAATAAAAAGGTTTTAGGGATGTTAAGCCTGGACTTGAGCAAACTTTGAGGCCGATAAAAGAGGTTTTTATCAGGCAATTCGGCCATGGGAATGGGGGATTAAGCTGTAATGCTGTGTGTCTATAGTCATTAATCCTGGAGATGGATTAAATATGGTGATTAGAGGGGAGGACTTGGGGGTATAATCGCCCGAAACAATGGACTTTGCGTGAAGGATTTTACCAACTTTATAAATAGTCTTTAATTTTTAAAATTATTTTTTCAAAGGTGCAACGAAAAATTATCACGAGGTTTGCAGATACCTGAAAATCTTTGAAAAGCAAACAGTTACAAATTAATTGTTGATGATTCTTTTGTTTTGGAAAAATCCGGGAATGTCAAATTCTTTTAGCACACTTGTTGTTCCTATACTGAAGCAAAACAGTATAGTTTTGCTAATAGAATAGATATTCAAATTGATAGAAACATTTAAACTGTTAAATCTTATGAAATTGAGGGTACAATATATACTTCGGAATAATGGTTAAAAGGTACTCTTTTTTGCAGTATGCTATGTTGTGCAAATTTGTATAGTATAGCGGTATATCTCAATATAAGTGATTATTATTTATCAATACTATTCTTGATATACCTCAATTATCAGTGCTATTCTAATGGTATCTTCAGTAGCTCATTATATCTTCTTGTTTAGTGATAAAATCTACCGTACTCAAGTGTAGTTAATATACCATTTATAACTACATGATATCCCTATACGTATAAATCGTTATTAGCGTTACTCGCTCATGTTGAGATTATAATTATTTTGGAGTCTGGTGCCTTTTGATGTTTCAAGACATCAGTTACTTATTTCATTTATCTTAATATGTACCTCGTTGTGTGGTTGTTATTAGCAGGAGGGGCACTTGTGGGGCAATGATTCTGAGTAAGGGCTGCTGCCCCTGCCCCTGGTTTTACGCCATTACCGATTTGGGAGATCTTCAATTCAAATGCCATTTTATCATCTGATAAAACAAACTGATCAAAATCCTTTATTATTCCTAATAATTTAACTACGAAAATAGAATAAGCTGTTGGAAACTTCACTTACCAACCAAAAGTTCATTAATCAAAACATAGTTAATGACCTGACCCGCGATCTTTCTCCAATACTTTTTGTTTTATTACAATACCAAATACATGTTGGGTTTCAGTGTAAAGTTAAAGACAGTGGACACTATTGGTAATTGTCAAAGACCAGTCTCACCACTTGCTGTATCTCAACATATGCATAAAATAACAAACCTGTGAAAATTTGAGCTTGATTGGGCGTTGGAGTTGCGAGATAACTATGAAAGAAAAAACACGAAGTTGTGTGCTCAAAATCGTGGAAAATTACTTCTTTCTCGAAAACTACGTCACTTCAGAGGGAGCCGTTTTTCACGATGTTTTATACTATCAACCTCTCCCAATTACTCGTTATACCAAGTGAGGTTTTATGCTAATAATTATTTTGAGTAATAACTAATAGTGTCCACTGCCTTTAAATTGGAAAGCTTTAGGACGATTGGTTTCACAAAAACCCTCTTCACAAAATCATCTTCTGAATCAAAGTCCATTGTATAGTTTCCCTATACTGAACACCTTTAAACTGAAACTAAATTGTGCCTTTTGTGGACATTTTATGTATGCATGTAAACATGGATACTCTAGCACTGGGAACATTTTATTATACGTGTTGTAAAATAATCCCTCAACAAACTCTAGACATCATTCTTCCACCATGAAATGTGTCAGACATTTTTATTACAGACCTAAAAAAAGTATTAACATTATTTTACAGGATTTTTGTAGTCATAACTGAAACAGAATTCGAGGTTTTTTGTCTAGAAGATCATAAATCATTTTTTTCATAACACATCGATTTTTTCGCGGTATTGTAGTTATACGATCCTATAAGCTTAAATATAGTCCGTGGGATAATCATCAAAAAAGGGTCTAATGAGTTTTGTAGTCAACCCTCTGCAACTATACCTGAATTTTCCCCACAGATGTACTTATGGTAGTCCTGAATAACATGTCAAAGTCGTCAAGGGCAAAACTTGCACAGTAATGAGTAATTTTAATTAGAAAATAATTGTAGGAAACTATAGTCCCAGCTAATGTTCTATACCCTCCGCCCAGGTAGTTGTTATAAAGCAGGACAGTTCTTTTCAGAACTGAGAAGTCTCCCGAACATCCGATAAATCTACTCCGCGGTAGTAGAATAAAGAATGACAGTTCTCCAAGCACAAATTTTAACACAAGCAATGTATACAAAATTTAATGTTTACTGAAACAAAATGAAAAATTGTGTTCACGTTTCGACCATCTCCTATTATATACAGAGTCTTTACAGCTTGCACTTGTCGATATGTTCATGGAAGTATGGACATAAGTGAGTATCGTATAACAATTGAAAAGAAGAAAACAAAAGCTATTAAACCAAAAGTCGAAACGCAAGTTCCTTCACCATTCTTGCATTTCTATCATATAGGATGGCAACAGCTATAAACTCGTTTTTGTTGTGGACTAAATAAAAACGAAATAAACATGAAATATGAAAATCCAATATTCAAACACAAGGATGGCTAACTGTTGGTCTTTAATCAATCGATTTGGCGATCAAATGTAAACAGCAGAACATGTGGTTTCGTTTTAGACATCCAACTCATTGTATGTTCCCCTGCACGTGTAATATCGATCGAGGTTGCCCATTATCGCATCTCATAATCACAAATCGCGACCAATCACAGTTTTATTGTTTTGTATGAGATATATCATCAAAGGGAAGTATACATAGGCTAGACGTTACTGCTATTATTCAGTCTAGATCTTTGACCAAATTTCATATCATGTCATATCAATGATATGAAGAACCTAATCGTTTGGGTCTTTAAATTGTGATTTATCGGTCAATAACCAACTGAGTGCGCCAATAAGTGTCACTTATAAGTATGGCATAGTATTGTTTGTAATGATGCAAATCATGTATAGGTATCCAATCAAAGCACATGGATGAAATACTATTTGGAAGTCAATTAACAAAACATACCAGAAAAGGATAACGGCAGGTGTAAATAACAGCAACAAACAAACAGCATATAATATAGGCATAATAATCAAAATCGGATTGTGTATTCATATTTTAAGTCTTCCTGTGTGCGTGGACAATTCGCTCCGGATTTTCGGCCAAATCTCAAAAACGCGATCACATTTTTTTAAATTAAATGTTCCCTTGTTAGTTTTACTGAATGCCTATATCTAAAAATTAACATATCAAAACAATGGGTTTTAAACAAAACGAAGGCTTTAATAAGCCCATCGCAGTAGAGTACTTATATTCAGCCATAAACATGTGACCAAGCACCAAGTGGTTTAAAGTAATGTCAAAGCCTTCATTGTGTAAAGCCTGAAACAAGCAACTGAATGAATCGTCAAGTACTCTTAGCAAATAATACAGCAGTTATTTCCCTACTAAGTTAAGTTCGAGTACATTAAAGGGGCATTCCATCCGCCAAAAATAAACCAACTCTCGAGAACGCCAATATACACACAAAAATGTGCAGAGATGTGAGTATCGGTTAAACAACAAAGACTCTAACCCTATCCATTACCAAGCTGACTAATTCAACCCCAAAATAAACTGGTTATAGTTTCGGCTTTGACGAAACACGGATGGAAATTTACACATCCGAGCCCGAGCGACTCGGGTAAGCCCGTTACAAACATTCGCTCATTAGAGTAGGCTATATAATCAACGGGGAAATCCGTACAAAATGAAACTAGCACGGGACCAACAACATAACATTTTCCCTTAAAGGCAGTGGACACTATTGGTAAGTGTCAAAGACTAGCCTTCACAGTTGGTGTATCTCAACATAATATGCATAAAATACCAAACCTGTGAAAATTTGAGCTCAATCGGTCATCGAAGTTGCGAGATAACAATGAAAGAAAAATAACAATTGTCACACGAAGTTGCGTGTGCCTTTTAGATGGTTGGTTTCGAGACCTCAAGTTCTAAATCTGAGGTCTCACATCAAATTCGTGTAAAATTGCATCTTCCTCGAAAACTATGGCACTTCAGAGGGAGCCGTTTCTCATAATGTTTTATACCATCAACCTCTCCCCATTACTCGTCACCAAGAAAGGTTTTATGCCAATAATTATGTTGAGTAAAATACCAATAGTGTCCACTGCCTTCAACACTAACCATGGAGGCAATGCACTAGCAGCGGCCCGCTGCTGGCCGAATGCTAGTTAAAACAGCCGGGGACCAGTCAGAACTCTCTCAAAGTGGTCCGGATGGACATAGTTTGAAAATTATTTGTTGAAAAGCTGCGATATTTCATATTTCCAACAGGCTGTTGGCTATTGTGAAATGACAAACTATACTCGCTGGTCCTAATTGGCTGTTCACTAAAAAAAAAAAAAACGAGTTAAGGGCAAGCCCTGACGCAATGGCAAACCATGAGAAAAGAGGGAACCATGCACATTCAGTACATGGACTTAGTTATACGTGCAGTCCGGGTACTAAAACAGTCCGAGAACTATATCTTACATTACATGCAATTTGTTGTTTTCATGTTTTGGTTTAGAAAACTGTTGTTAGCAAATAATAATAACTTAGTTCTAAATGCACCCCTAACCTTCCCGAATAATTTCATCAATATGCAAGTTAAGGATTCTGTAACAACCTAACCACTCCCTCGTACACTTTCCTTGACTACATAATAACCATCTTGAACCACAGTCGACCTCTCCCTGTCTGTCTCTCTCTATTTCCAATCAATTAGGACACAGGTGTGTCTGCAATAACCCTGTGATATTGATAGCCATGTGAAAAGTCACAAACAATGCACTTCTTGGACAAGTTCCAATTGCTCTTTAGGAACAAATCAAAGTTTTTTGTTTCTCTCCAAAACAAGCCCTTGAAAAGGCAGTCCATTGAACCGCTAGCCAGCCAGGCTGGTTCACCGACCCCAAAGGCCATGTGGTCTGGATATCATCGTAAAGGTAAAACAAAATATTCAAACCAAAGGTTATGGACAATGGATAGCCACCGCAGGGCTGTAAAGTCCTCTGGACAATGGGCAGACTAACAAGAAAGTCATGTTGACCATCATGATCAGCATACTTGCATAGTAGATGGTCAAATTGAATGTGGGGGATTGACCACTTGGTCATGTAAACCATACGAAACGAGACGGACCATGGGCCTAATTTTATAGAGCAGAAAACAGGCCTAAATTTTCATCTTTAAAAAAGGGCAAGGCCATTTTAATTTTGCAGAGGGCACTTTCATTGAATAATCTTGTAAGTCAATAGGGAACCTTTGAAGGGGCACCAAAGCCAAGACCGTGTAAATTCCAGGTCAGAGAAAATATTGCCTAAACATTGTCGACAGTATCAGAAAAGCAAACAAGCAAGTTACCAGTCAAAGATACCCCACGTGAAATGGTATTTTACTTGGTAAAAGTCGTCTTCTGATAAGCATAATTTTGTTCTGCTTAGCTAGGTTTTTTTTCGGGCTAAACAGCTCTATACAATTCGACCAGATCTCACCTTCACTGCAGTTGTCTTCATGAGGTATCACAATTTGTATAACTTCTATTCTAGGCTACGACCAGCAGACGTTCGTGGACAATACAAGTTTGCTTAGCTAATCCAAGCCGGCTAAGTGCGAAGTGCCCAGCTTAGCGGCACTCCACCCTTTGAGTGTTGGTTACTACTATACAAGCACCGTGACTTCACGACATACCGCTAAGACCTTAATCCAACTGTTCAGTAACCAAGACATGTATTTAATTCTATTGTGTGTCTTTCTTAAAGGTCCTTGCTTCAAGCTGACTTCTTACTTAACGAGGTGAGGCCTGGGGAGGCGACCCAAAGAAACCGCCTTGTAAAAAGAAACGGGACTTAAAATGTGTGAAATGGCCATGTATTGCCGTCTTACGTTGACATAGTATTTAAGTTCCAAATCAATAACATTCTCTTTGAAAAAAAATCACAACAACAACAGTTTAAGAGCAGGTTAAACACGGTACGTTGTCATCAAACATTTTTAACATCCACAACCTTCGTTGTTATTACTTTTATTGCACTTTGAGCAAAGACGAAATGTTAGCTCGATAGAAGATGAGCCGAACAAGAAAGAGAAAGACACTGGACACTATTGGTAATTGTCAGAGACCAGTCTTCTCGCTCGGTGTTTCTCAATACATGCGTTAAACAACAAGTCTGTGAACATTTGAGCTCAATTGGTCCTCAAAGCTGCGAGATAAAATGAAAGAAAAAAACACCCTTGTCACACGAAGTTGTGTGCTTTCAGATGCTTGATTTCGGGACCTCAAAATCTAATTCTGAGGTCTCGAAATCAAATTCGTGGAAAATTCCTTCTTTCTCGAAAACTATGTCACTTCGGAGGGAGCCATTTCTCACAATGTTTTATACTATCAACCTCTCTCCATTACTTGTTACCAAGTAAGGTTTTATGCTAATAATGTTTTCGAGTAATTACCAATAGTATCCACTACCTTTAAGAGTTACTGGTTACCCTCAGTAGTTTGTAGAAAAAGCCAGGGTCTTATAGTCGAACCCTTTCGATATGGACTCATTAAAACAACCAAGCATAACATTACCAAGAACTGCATGTAGCGTGTAAAAACTTTCGAATCTCCCGGGCCGTGATTGGTCCGGATCCCAGGAACCTTGAGCCAAGTTCCGGGTCCGGTTTTAACCGGATTCTGGGTCATTTTTGTACTTCAATTCCGCGTTAGATTGACCCAGAAATGGGCCAGGTATTATGCAACGGACGTTTTTTAGAGTGTGTATTTGGACAAGATTTTACAAGGGTCCTTGGACACTACAAACATGGTTGTATTTTCACACTAGCAAGGGTCCCTTGCTAAACTGCACTCGTTTAAAATAAAAGGGGCTTATGAGTGAGGGTACATGACAACAGGAGAAATCTGCTGATTCGAAATTGAATGAAGTTTAATTTTTTGTTTTCCTCCACGGTTAAAATTAATGTCAGGTGTTTAAAAGACAGTGTTAAGAATTGCTGGGGAAAAAGTTGGCGGTTTTGATGATTTTTGAAGAATATTTATTTTATTAGTAACATCATAAATGTCTCCTTGGTCTGTGTTTATTTGTGTTTGTATGGAATTTTGATTTGAGCTTTGGGTAAATTGAGACTTTCTTCTTACCTGGACTGGGGCGTCTTGCGATCATGTTGGGGTGTAATGCCACGGAGCTATCGAAAGGAGCCGACCAGGAGGCGATCTCAGGGCTCACATAGTACGCACCAAGGCCATTATGGGCCGTGGCAGCATGCCGTGCCGTCAGGGGGCTCCCCGTCGAGGTGATCGGCGGGCTGGGTGGGAAGGCGAACCGCTGACCCACGGGTGGATGCGAGGTGGTCGTGGCGGCATACCCACCGTCTGTTTGTTGGCTCCACACGGCAGCTGCGGCGTGGCTGCCTCCCTGGATGGCTTGCTGAGGGGAACCAGCCGGGGCTGTGGCCTGGAGGTACTGGGAGTGTGCGTGAGGCATCGAGAGCACAGCTGGGCGGGTTGTAGGTACGTAGACCGGACTACCGGCTGAGTGCAAGAAAGCCGAGTTGTCGTAGGAGTGCTGTATGCCTCCTGCTGAGACACTCGGGAGGTTGGTCATCTGGGACTGATACATCATGGAGGTGTTGTAGTGTGAGTCCTGGTGGTGGTGATGATGAGGGTTAATAACAGTCTGGGGTTCGGGGATAGCTGGAGGAGGGTTCTCGCTCCTCAGGAGGTTCTGCTGAGGTTGGTTATTCGGTGAGGGCTGGCGATCGAGGTGACTGAAGAAAACCTCAACGTCTTCGCTGTGAAGGAGCTCAGATGGCTCTGCAAGGCAAGCTGAGGCGCCTCGGTACAAGTCAGCGTTGGAGGAGGCACTCGTCAAGAGGTTGTGGTTTGAGGGGATTTCGGGAGGGGTTGCTGATCCTGGTTGTTGAGAGGGAGGCGTGGGTGATGGGGTAGCGCAAGAGGCACCACTGACGGAGCTGTGACGATCGCCTCGCGATGAAGAGACAGATCCGGGACTCCGGTCAACCTCGTCCCCGCTCGATCGAGATTCACCCCCGGAACACTCGCTCTCTGTTTTCACTACTCCTAGGTATGGCTGCTCTACGAAGAGAGACTTGGTGCTAAGTGCTCCTTGATGGGGCCAGGAGGGGTCAGTTTGTTCCATGAACATCCATAAGGGGAACGATGCACACCCGTAGAATAAATGGTCTGGCTAAATGATCAGTGCTGAGGAGCTAGTGTGTAGCGTCCGAGTGCCTGCAAATCCAAAAAGGAAAAACAATAAACTTTTAGAATAAGATAACAGGCACGATACTTCATAGAGGCAACATGCAGAGGCAATTGCCTCCATACCCACTGGTCATTGCCTCATGGTGGCCTTTACCAAGGGAAACTGCCTAGGTGCCCTTTCCCCTTCAAAAACGAAGCATATACAGGCCTGAAACATACACCAGTGAAACCTCACTTTTCATACAAAGTTGTCGCTAAATCACACTCGTGCAAGTTTGAGTACATCACTATCTTTTTATAAGAGTATTAAAAGTCGTCGGGATTTTATGATTTAATTTTTAAAAAGTGAGTTAGAGTTGCCTGGGAACGCTCCCCCTGCAGATTCTTTGTAAAATTGACCGCACTGCAGCCTTTGGGTGCAAATGCCATTTTTTATTACAATAAACCATTTCAAATCAAACCAAAAATCAGACTGCAGCATTCATCAAAAAAGAAAGACCCCCTTGATCAGGCCTGCTGTCACGACCCTCAAACACACCTTACATGATAGTTGACACTGAAGTAACCTATAACATCACCCATTGACACCCTGAATAACCCATAACATCACCCATTGACCCCTCTCACACCCGACTCTTGAGCCCTAACCCACATGGGGACAGGTATCGGTATGCCTTTAAGTTGTTTTTGTTGCTCGATGTTCATAATCAATTAATTTCGTTTTCTTTTTCATCAAAGATTACAACTTCATAAACAGGGCAGTTTAAGATTGCCCGGACATTTATTTAATATGTACTTTTTCCCAGTACGACTTCTGTGTGTGTCCCCCCTACCCCCCCCCCCCCCCCCGCCCTTCCCTAGTACTCCCATCTCCTCTCTACAAGAACCTTCATCCGTGTGGCAGAAAATAAAACACGTCTCCAACACGAGCAAAGTCACAACACCGCGGAGTTTGAGCAAAGCCATACTGCTCCGTGTCGCGCGAGAGACTCCAGCGGGTATTAACGCCTCTCTCCCCCGGGGTCCATCGGCTCGACAGTGATGAGATTAACCCCGTTGAACCGAGGGGTTGGCCCCCATCGACACTTGACTAATGCAGGCTCTCGACCAACGTAAACTTTGTCTTATTTCGGACTACTAAAATATAAAGGGGCCACAATTGTGGTGTTTTTAAAGGCACTGGACACGTTTGGTAATTGTCAGGACCAGTATTCTCACTTAGTGTATCCCAACATATGCATCAAATAACCGAATCAAATCTGTACAAAATTTGACTCAACTGGTCATCAAACTTGCAAGTGAATAATGAAAGAAAAACACCCTTGTTGAACTCTTGGTGCTTTCAGATGCCCCAAAAAGGCTTCAGATCTCAAATCCTTTATTATTTGAGTGAGAAATTACCTCTTTCTTAAAAAACTACATCACTTCAGGTGGAGCCGTTTCTCACAATGTTTTATACTATCAACAGCTCTCTGTAGCTCATTACCTAGTAAGTGTTACGCTAATATTTATTTTGAGTAGACCAGTCACCAACAGTGTCCAGTGCCTTTAATTGTGGTGTCTTTAAGACGTTGCGACAGTGACTTTCGGATGAAAACCATGCGTTAAGGGCTTGTCAGAAAACAAGGCATGAGACACAAGGAACTATTAGTCCACTTCAAATATGTCTTAAATGGTTACAGACCCGCTCTGAGCTTCTAGGAATAACATACTCAAGTGGGTCTCAAGTTTTTACACAAACTAAAATAGTTTACAATGCCGTAAATAACTCAGATTCTGTTATGTTCCGAGGACACCAAATGATTCAAGCCACTCGCGAGAAATGGAATACAAGTGAGCACGAGAAACATAAATGTTTTTAGTTAGTGCGCGGTGTTTCCCAATAAGGTGTGATTCTTTAAAAAATAAATCTTAATACCAATTTCAATCAAGTGCAGTTTTAAAGGACATTATTATACCAAAGATTGTGGAAACCGGAACTGTGAATGGATGAGAAGGGTTTTCTTTTAAAGGCAGTGGACACTATTGGTAATTACTCAAAATAATTATTAGCATAACACTTTATTTGGTGATGAGTAATGGGGAGAGGTTGGTAGTAAAAACATTGTGGGAAACGGCTCCCTCTGAAGTAACATGGTTTTCGAGAAAGAAGTAATTTTCCACGAATTTGATTTCGAGACCTCAAGTTTAGAATTTGAGGTTTCGAAATCAAGCATCTGAAAGCACACAACTCATTGTGACAAGGGTGTTTTTTCTTTCATTATAATCTCGCAACTTCGACGCCCAATTGAGCTCAAGTTTTCACAGGTTTGTTATTTTATGCATAATGTTGAGATACACCAAGTGAGAAGACTGGTCGTTTACAATTACCAATAGTGTCCAGTGTCTTTAAGCAGGAAAATAAATCATAATTAACAAACAACACATTTGTAATTCTAAATGGTGCTTAACTCCAGAGTACATCACGGTCAAATTGTCATTTTTTTCTATACAGTAGCTTCATGTTATCTTTTTGCAGAAAGGCCTTACACATGTGTTTTTATGTACGGTTTGAAGTCCAACTATGGATGACCTTCTTTTAATGTTCGGATCCCAAAAGTGAATAACAGATAAGTGAACAAAAATGTTTAAATACTAACCGAAAGAGCCCGGTTCATTGTCGTTCGACTGATAGTTATGTACATAAGGTAAATAATCTACGTGCTCCGCCCTTCACACGATGACAATGTACCCATCTTTGCACCCCAAATTTACCGAGCATTGACGATTTTGATAATCACAAAATAGTGGCAGACAGTGGTCATGTTTTGTGTGATCACTCATATACAATGGAATAAAAAGAAAATGTGAAAATGTTGGCTTAACTCGTTTGGCAAGTCAGGAGAAAATAACTAAAGTTAAAACCATGTGAACTTGTCAGCGTGTATAAACACAACGCCCATTCATTCTCACTTGGTGCATCCAAACGTGTGCATGAAACAATAAATCTGTGGAAATTTTTACTCATATGGTCATGGAAGTTACTAGAGATTAATGTAAGAAAGTACAACCTTGTTGCCAAAATGTGTGTGCTTTCAGAATCTGATGCATAAAAAGGCTTTAGACTTATTTCAGTGAGAAATTACCTCTTTCTCAAAAAACTACGTTACTTCAGAGATGGAGAGAGCGTTATTTTTTTCACAATGTTTTACACTATCATAGCGTATGACACTATCAACAGCTCTTCATTGCTCGTAGTTACCAAGTAAGTTTTCATGCTAATAATTTTCAAGTAATTACCAAACGTGTCCAGTGCCTCAAATGGTCATTTGACTAAAATGCCACTTCAAAATCATCGGGGAAGTTGTTTCACAGGATATTCCAAATTTGATGTTTTCCCCAAAACACAAAAACATTTCCACTTCATTTTGAGGTCATCTTACCACCATCCCGCGCGTCAGCAGAATGAACAGCCAAAGTGGATGTTATTACATAACATCATCCGTAGTGGACAGGATAAACGTCCGGACACAGACGGATGCAATTCACACAATGCTGTAGAGATCACGCTGTGACACTTAATTATGAGGAAATGTCGACCATGAATTGTAACAAAGGGATGCATTGTTGTAATAAAACAAAACAATATTTCCTTATCTTGTTCTACCATACAATACAACACAATACAATTGACTACAAGGAACGCTTATATCATCCAGCACTTTTGCTTTAGCAAATAACTTGGACAAATTTTGTGCAAACTGAATGCCAATATTGAGTAGTAAATTTATGATTTTTTAGTAGCAACTGAAATATTTTGCATAACATTTTGCTCTGCTGTACAGTAAAATACAAATATGTTTTATGTACCGCCATTTCATCAAGATCACAGCCGTGTCAAACAATGTATTATACTTAACTATCAACAGCTCTCAAATGCTCGTTACCAAGTCAGTTTTTAAGTTAATTTGTTTTGAGTTATTACTAAACGTGTACCTTCCCTTTACGCAGCATTTTGTTTGTGTTAAGCTCCATGAACTTCAACCCCGAAACTTACTTATAATCACAAAACTGGTATATGGACATGTAAAATAACACGGGGGTTATCATCTGTGCCTCCCGACTGGTACACTAAAAAAAAAATCACCCATAATGTTGCTGGCTTTAACTCCGTGTAAACTGGTCAACAAAATATTAATACAAAATATTGACAAAGCTGTAAGTTATTTTTTTTTTTTTTTTTTATTCTTCTTGGGTTAAGTTTACCCAGCACTCAATGGGAGGAGACTTGGATCTTTTCGTACGGTTTGACCACTCCACTCTGATCAAACACAAATTCTATGTCATGAACCATGGAGCATGAACCAAGCGCAACCGGTGGACCCGTATTAGTACAATGCCCCACATCGTGGTTGTGTGTTTGTTCCCCAACAAAAGAGCTGAAAATAACGAGTGTAACGTGATATCCTAAAGAGTCAACACCAGTTCACTTATTTTGAAGAACAGCAAAATTGAAATCAGTTTTATCTTTAACCTTGACAAATTTGTCAAGAATTTTTTGTTAGGTTTGTGAAGTGATACTTGTACATAAAGAAACCCCCACAACAAGGGAACTTTAATGTAACTGGATGTCTGATCGGGGTTTTTGTGTTGCGACTTTGATGTGGAGGGGGAGGATTTATGGGCGGGGCAGGGGGTGGGTGCTAGTTTTGGGGATGCCGGGGCCTATATTAGAGAAAGTATGGGTTAGGTGTCTTGGGGGCGTGGGTTTAGTCTTAACCCTTGAAATATACCTTAAAGTGTCATTGTTTTTGCTTAATATCTATAAATGCTAATTTTAGGCACCAATAAATGGTTTGTTTGTCAATCATGTTTGGCAAGTCATCTGCTTGAGCATGAAAGGGTACAACTGATCTTGAAATTTCGAAATAAATATTTTGATTTCGATGGGTGAACAACAAAACAAACGCAAACCTCCGCCAAAAAGGTGGCCGCAAAGATGCCGAAGCTGGTAAAAAAAAAAGTCCAACAAGTGGGGAATTTTACCGAGAGCAGACGTAACCACACAACCGTCCAGTGCAGGCATTCGACGGCCCAGTCATCCCGGCACCGCTAAGTAAACCCCGCACCGGCTGCGCCCGGGCCTGTGGTTGGTTAGAAACACACATTTTGGGATACCGTTCTGTGCCGCTCTGCTCTACACGAGTCCACAAGTCAAGTGGTTTGGTCTACCCCCCCCCCCCCCCCCTCGTGGGGCTTGACGAGAGAGAAAAAATGCTAGCAATTAGGGTACATTATTTATGAGGTATAATATATTGTTGCATTAAGTATACAGTGGGAGGGGCGTTGTAGTTGTAAAGGTGTAGTGATAAAAAAAAAATGGTTAGGCAGAAGTTTGGCTGTAACAAAATTTACGGGGAAGAGATAAGAGCGTGTATGAACCGCAACAACCCCGGTGCACACAGTCCCTCTGGGCACCTCTGGGCATTATAGCACACGCTGCTTGTGCCGGGTTTTCGAAATAATTCTATCCCGTTGATAGACGTGTTTAAAGGAGTGTTTTGCAGATGTGTTTTACTTACGAGGAACTTTATCCGTGCTAAGAAAAATTGACACAACTTGTTTTGATCCTTGCTGGATATTTAGACGGAGTGTATGTATTAAAGGTATTGACAAAGGGGTTCTGTGTTTACCCACGGAGCTATGGTTAGCAATATTGTCGTTGATTTCAAGTGATTCTACTATAATTACTTCGAGCTAAGAAAGTTATTGCGTCTAAGGCATCCGTATGTGGTGATCTGTTGGTGAAAATAACAAAACCCAAGTTGTATCAAACCTCTGGTTTGAAATTGGTGTTGTAGTATCACGTATATAGCTCGCTTATAATGCATAAACATTCGAGTACTTCGTATAACAAATCCAGATTCTCACTCGCCTTGCAAGGCAACAGGGAACAAACCGTTTACCTACTTTGACTTTGAAATAAACTTATTGCCATATTGCCGAGTTTCACGATCTCCAACATTGTGAGCACCATTGGAAACAAACTATATGACTACAGTGGAAATGAAGACGAAGCGATATGAATGAATGCACTCTTCCAAAAACAAATCCACTTTCGAACATGTTGATGTAAGAACCCCTTCTCTCCCCACCCCAAAAAAAAATAAAAATAAAAATGTGTTTTTTTTTCCAGTTAAAACAGTTCAGGACCGGTCCAAAATCTATCAAATAGTACCGCTTGTAGCTCTGTGTTTTAAAGGATAAAAACTACAACACCTCAGCAAGTAATATTTTCAGGGAAGCTTTCTACCATCAGTATCCTAAAACTGTGTGAGTTTAATGTTAATCTGTGGACATTGTGTTTTTTGTTCTACAAAAAGTACCCAGAACCTTTAAAAAGTATCATTCACATAATCATGAATAGGATTTAAGGCATTGCATGGCGAGGTATCAATATTCAACTTGAAGTAGTATAACACCATGCGTATAACGGTGTGTATATTTCTAAAGTCTTGCTTCAATTTTGAGATATTGGAAAAAAGCTGCGGGTGGACAAGGGATTTGTGATTTGCCCAGTGAACTGACTGGTAACAATTAAAGGATGGACTTATAAAAGGCTTACATCCAGAAATTTGTTGAGCGTAAAACCTTCACTAGCTGCATTAACGAAAACAAACATTTCGTCAAAAACACGTCGAACGATAATCTCCGTATAAGTCAAGAACCAATCTGACAGACGAAAGAACAGAGGAAGGAATCTAATTTGAAGTGCAAGACGCTACGCCCGGTTTGTTTAGATGAAGTGTAACGGAGTGGAGATGATTTGGGTGGATGTGTGGGGCCCCCAAACTCGGATCCAGCCGGCTAAATTGTCCAAATTGCCGTCATTGTTATGTTTAGTGTTTAGTATCCCCACCGTGCGCGGCTTGCATGCAGCTTTGTCAATATACACGCAACACCTTAAGTCAGAAATGTTAAGACTAAAAAGAAGTGTATGAGTCGATACTTAATAATATTCATTGTTTTCGTTGTGTAAAACATGAATGTAACAGCTCGCCGCCTCTCAGAAGTTCACTTAACATCATCCACGGGGACAGCATTTGAAGAAAAAAAAACATCTATATAAGTTGCTTTGACCATAACTGCCTAAATCGAAAAACGAAAAAATTAATAATGTAGGCCTATCCTGGAAAAAACGTCAACTGTTTTTTGTTCTTCATAAAGGTAGCAACACCTACCTTCATGGTTCTTTCCACTTAAAATGAATGATTTAACTTTACGAACTATTCACATAATTTGGACGGATGGTGTGTTTGCTGAAAATAAGACGGTAATACTTCGGCTACACTCGTTCAAAATTTCGTATTATACACGGTAAAGTCATTGCTAGATCAAAACTTCGCTAAGCCGAGAATCAAGTTATTGATGCAGTGAGGCCTTTCCAGTGGCTGATGCCATGTTCTTTGGCTGAACACCATTCGTCTAACTTTCAAAAGAAACTTCACCTCCAAAAGAATGATAAACACAAAAAGCCAGTAATCCTTTTGTTTCAGATTTGTCCTTCTCCTTTAAGTTATAATAATTGGTAGAAAAAGAAAACTCGCACAAAATTTTCCAAATTTTAAGCCAGTTTCAGGCACCGAAAAGCCAGGCACCGAAGACCGTTTCAAACCCTCAAATAAATAGTTGAAGAAAGTCTGCAATAATGAGGGCCTTCTAGGAGTGCTGCAATGGTTTTTGAATCGTCAAGATTTATTATATATAAATACTTTTTTTTAATGATAAAAATTACAGATGTTAGTTTTAAAATGTAGTATGAAATTCAGTATTTTTTTTTAAACAGACCGCAAAGTGTTTTTCTGCGTGACTTATACAATAAAAATTAGATCATTACCATATACTGTTTAGGAGGGTCTTGCACCCGAGCTACAACGTAAAATGTTACCAAAAATTTTCATTTGGAATCAGAATGACAAAATTTAGAATTTTCGTAACTTTTGCTTTTGTTGTCTATAACTTTTCTTTAAGTAAATACAACCAAATAGCCCTTTTCAAAATCAACGTCAATAAAATTACAGATTGTGCTTTTTAAAACTTTTGCATACTTTACATTATTCTTTTAAAAACCCATTGACGAAGAAAATACACATACGTTATAAAAAGTACAATAAGTGACGTTTGAAGCTTTGCATTGACTAAGAATTTACTATTAATAATTATTATGTGTAGTTAATTCTTAAAGACAATGGACACTATTGGTAATTGTCAAAGACCAGTCTTCTCACTTGGTGTATCTCAACATGTGCGTAAAATAACAAACCTGTGAAAATTTGAGCTCAATTGGTCGTCGAAGTTGCGAGATAATAATGAAAGAAAAAACAGCCTTGTCACACGAAGTGGTGTGCTTACAGATGCTTGATTTCGAGACTTCAAATTCTAAATCTGAGGTCTCGAAATCGAATTCCTTGAAAGTTACTTCTCTCTCGAAAACTACTCCACTTCAGAGGAAGCCGTTTCTCACAATGTGTTATACTATCAACAGCTCTCCATTACTCGTAATCAAGTAAGGTTTTATGCTAATAATTATTTTGAGTAATTACCAATAGTGTCCACTGCCTTAAAGTACAATACACAAACTGGTTATAAATCAACCGGTAAAAAACGGTCTGAAAGGCATTGAGAAGATCGAGAGAGCAGAAGAAATTGAGATCGACTGCTCAAAAACTTTGAAAGTATCAGATTATTTCTGACTAAAATCACATCATCTTTGGAACAAAAAGTCTGATTTATTTTTCATCTCCCAATAATGGAAATATCAGAAGAAACAGAAGAAAAACTATAATCTTTTCAAGCCTCGAACGAAGATTTTTACAACATACTTTCAAGACATGCTTCTGAAAAATCCTGAATTTGAATGAATGATGCACACTTTGAAAACGATTCTTATTATGTAGTGTCCGTATGGCTTTGTTTCTACCTGCATGCGACGGAAGACAAAATGTTTGCTAGTTTTCAAGAACGAGCTATTAAAACGAGCGTTACAGTTCATGTAACACAAGTTGTCAAGAGTTCAGGCCTAGCAGTATGAACAACCATAGAGAAAGGACCATGGAACAACCAAATAGATTGGAATGTTGGCCCAGCAAAATTTTGTTACAAAAATCCCGTAATCTATTTTTATCTTTTTGTTTTGCAAAGAAAAGATAAAAGAAATATGGTTATCCTACTGGACGTTAAAAACTTTTAATTTGTAAATAAACTCCTTCGACACAAATCAAGTGAATAAATAATAAATTGTGAATGATAATGTCAAAAATACTTCTCTTGTTACTTGTAAGTATATTTTGTATATTCCTACCGCCAGAGAGAAGTGTAACTTTTTAAAACAGTCTAGAGTGTTTGACAACTACTTTGGTTTTGAGATAAAGTCTTCGATTGGAAGCTGTCTATAGAGTGGAGGGTTTGAATGAGCTTGAAGTTCCAAGAGGGCAACGCACGCACTATTTTGAGGACAAAAGTTGTGGTATCTTCCAATTCTAAACATCCACTTGGCTATCTAGTGATAAAACCACCACCAAGGAGGTTGATGATAAGCACCGTGCGGAAGTACGCCCGGCCCACCGGCACTGTAGCAGCGAGTCGCGCGTGCTTGCTAATAACCCCAGAGATTACGGTGTATTTTAAGGGACTATAGACTCCGTGTGTGTGTGTGTACCAAAGACTCGCAACCATTGCCCGAGTCTCGCTCTATCACGGCCTCGTATCTCATCTTGTCTATAGATCCCAATGGCCCATAAAGATCCACCGATACCAAAACCGATATCTCAAAATAAAGGTACTTACAAATTTACGAATGTCAGATAGCTGGATAATAGAGTCGGACGTCGGGAGCTAGCAGTAGGCAGGGCGATCCGGCACAGGTTCCACTCACTTCAGGAGAATGAAGAAACTAATACAACCGTCTGACTTTTTTTTTTGCGTAAAAAAAGTGAGTGCTGATGGAAAAATACTTGTTGAACTTGGAGTTATTATTCTCTCGTGACCGCTTGTAGGGCTATCTCTAAAGTTAATGCGAAAAGTGTGTACTGGGTACAGCTGGCATGTTCCTACTTGATAATTTATACACACAAGTCACCGGTGCATGAGCAATCCGCAATTGAATAAACATTACACCGTGTACCGCTTGTCACTGCACGCAAAGAGGGCTTGGGGTGGGGGGATCTGCCAGTGCCAGCAACTGGTTGAACAATCGTCGCTGGTAGCCGAGGTATGATCGCTGGTGCACGTTGAGGTCACCAGCCACTGACCACGACTGGGTTAGAGCGGTGATGAACTCGGCATCCGATTGGTTAATTTGGGGATTGGTTGCTCAATAAAGCAACCGAACGCAGGACTACGGTTTGTAAGTGCTCATAACCACAATAGAAAGGGCAGGCACTCATGTCAAACTTGTCCGCCTGCAAGAAGAACGTACGTTACTAGCTCTATGCACTGTGGTTGTAGTACAATCATGGAGCTATGGTTCAACCATAGAGAAAGGACAAAACTAAAATAATATAGCTCCATACTTGGTGTATTGAGAAAGGAAAATACATAGGCCTATGAATATGTACTTTCCTTCCTCCCATGGTGTAAAAGGCATTCTAGCAATGTGTAACTGTAAGGATCATTGAGTTTTTGCTTTGATAAGTTGGTAATTCATTTAGCAGGAAGGTTGCATTACAGCTGATTCCTTTCTTCATATACTTATTGTTGGTGAAAGATGAAAGTTTGATTGAGTTGAATGCATAAATGAAGAGTAGCCAACGCGAAAACAGTTTTTTAAGGCACTGGACACTATTGGTAATTACTCAAAATCATTGTTAGCGTTACTTGGTTACGAGCAACGGAGAGCTGTTGATATATAATTATAGTAGTTTTTGAGAAGGAAGTAATTTCTCACTAAAATATTTGAAATGACGCAATAACTAACTGGGGCACATTTTCCAGTGCCTCTAATTGCGATTCCAGCGTGCCCTGATCCGATGGCTCCGCCCGGGCCTGAGTCATTCCACACGGTCGAACCATGGAGGTCTCAAATACCCATAGTCCCCGGACGAGTACTGAACGAAGTCCACTTTTTAGGACCCTCCGAGTTCAATTGTTCCCCTCTCTCTGTTTGAATGCTTTAGTAGATCATTAAATTATTAACCTGTCCTTATATGGTCTAATTCGCCAACCACAGAGGGGACTGGGTCGGATTAGGCACCACGTGACCACCCGGGGCCATGTTTGAGGTGACGTAAGATTGTTTATTGCCACCCCAGCAATGCTTGCTCCATGCTTCTCCCAAGCTCAGCTAAATCAAAATGCATTATCGGTGTTTTGACATGCTGAATGGAGACAGTTTGCCCAAACCCATTATGGGTCATAAAGTGGTAAAGGGGGCGGTACAAGCTACATACAGGTGTAACCAGGGTGTGAAGGGGGCATGCATTATAACCCCCCCCCCCCCGCGTATTAATTCACCATTGAAGATAACGTTGTATTCCACCACCGGTGTTACACCCACTCCCCACTCCCCTCAAACTTCATGGTGTATTTCAACTTATGCATAACATTATCAAAATATTTAAAGACAGTGGACACTATTGGTAAATGTCAAAGACCAGTCTTTTCACTTGGTGTATCTCAACATATGCATAAAAATAACAAACCTGGGAAAATTTGAGCTCAATTGGTTGTCGAAGTTGCGAGATAACTATGAAAAAACAAAAACCCTATAATTATGTCAGACGAAGTTGTGTGCTTTCAGATGCTTGATTTCGAGACCTCAAGTTCTAAATCTGAGGTCTAGAAATCAAATTCGTGGAAAATTACTTCTTTCTGGAAAACTACTTCACTTCAGAGGGAGCCGTTTTTCGCAATGTTTTATACTATCAAACTCTCCCCATTATTCGTTACCAAGAAAGGTTTGATGCTAATAATTATTTTGAGTAATTACCAACAGTGTCCGTTGCCTTTACCCTGTGAAAATTTGAACTCAACATGAGCCGTCGAAGTTGCGCGAGAATAAGGAAAGAAAAACACCTTTGATTGTCCCACAAATTTGTTTGCATTCAGATGCTTGCTTAATTTAGTCAGACATTTTAGTACAAATTTACTCGGTAACGAGCAATGGAGAGCTGTTGATCATTAAAACATTGTGAGAAACGGCTCAATCTGAAGTAACGTAGTTTTTGAGAAAGAGGTTTCCTCACTCAAATACTAAAAAAAAACTTCAGGCGTTAAGCCTTTTACCGGGCATCTGAAAGCACACACTATTGTGCAACAAGGATGTTTTTCCTGTATTGTATTCCCTTGCAACTTCGATCACCAATTGAGTCCAAACGTTCACCTATTTGTTATCTTATCCACCAAGTGAGAAAACTGGTTTTTGACAACTACCAAAGGGGCCTTTAATGTCATCCATATCTAAAGCGAATGTTATTAAAATGTCAAAATATGAGACAGTCAATTCGCCCTCCGGTTAGAGTCAGACACAAACATCATGTCACTTATCATTGCAAATCATTCTGGACGTTGTGCTTTTAGACCCGTGTAACACCCTTCTGATGTAAGTGAGACGTAAGCAAAGAGCCCATTTAAATTATTGCCATTAAAAGTTTAGACTGATCTTCCTGTCGCGCCTAAAACGTTTAATGTTTTAAGACACTAGACACCTTTCGGTTATTTTCAAAGACCAGTCTTTTCACTTGGTGTATCTCAACATAATATATGTACCAAATGACTAACCTGTGAAAATTTGAACTCAAATTGGACGTCAAAGTTGCGAGATAATAATCGAAGAAAAAAACACCCTTGTCACACGAAGTTGTGTGCTTTCAGATGCTTGAATTAGAGACCTCAGCTGAGGTATTGAGTTTAACTGATTTTAGGGAGAAATTACTTCTTTCTAAAAACTATGTGATTCAGAGGGTGTCGTTTCTCACAATGTATTATACTACCAACAGCTCTCCATTGCTCGTTTGGGTAAGTTTTGATGCTAATTATTTTGAGTAATATTATTTCCAAATGTGTCCAGTGCCTCCAAAACAAAATGGAAGAAAGTCTGCCTTTTTTGTTTAAAGGCAGTGGACACTATTGGTAATTGTCAAAAACTATCCTTCTCATTTGGTGTATCTCAACATATGCATAAAAAAACAAATCTGTGAAAATTTGAGCTCAATCTGGCATGGAACTGGCGAGATAATAATGGGGGAAAACACTTTTGTCACACGAAGTTGTGTGCGTTTAGAAATCAAATTCGTCAGAAAGGTTTTGTGCTAATAATTATTTTGAGCAATTACCAAAAGTAGTGTCCACTGCCTTTAAAAGGTAAATGTTGAATCATGGAGTCGGTGTTGACAGCATAATGCTGATTTACAAGCAAAATGATCCTGCAACTTCATGTGAATGTTTCAGCTCTTAGTTTAGAAATAAACGCGGTATATTTCCTTAGAATGTCGATTCCCGCATTCTGGTTGCAGCATTCAGACGGACATCATGAACATTTGAAATTACAATCAACCCTATCAGAAATCTGTTTGGATATTAAAAGCAAATACATGTATCTAGGTTCGTAGAGCGCCTGGCCAGAACGGCGTCGGTTCTAGTCCCGCTGTGGGTAATTTTTTCTTTGCACAACCTATCTTTTATTTCAGAGATTCAATAAGCCACCAGTTTCACATGTGGTTAAAGCCATTTGACCCTTTCGGTACAGAAACAGAAAAAAAAGTTCACAGATTTACAAATAACTTACAGTGTTTACAGAAGGTAGTGGTGAAAGACTTCTCTTAAAATATTAGTCCATGAAATGCTTTAGTTTTTGAGAAAACAGTAAAACAATATCAATTCTCGATAGCGAGAATTACGGATTTATTTTAAACACATGTCATGACACGGCGAAACGTGTGGATACAAGGATGGGTTTTCCCGTTATTTTCTCCCGACTCCGATGAGCCTAAATTTCCACAGGTTTGTTATTTTGTATAGAAGTTGTGATACACGAAGTGTGGGCCTTGGAAAATACTGTTTACCGAAAGGGTCCAATGGCTTTAAAGTACCTTGTGCGAGTTTTCAAAAGAAAAGAAAAACAAGTTACTGGAACTACCTACCCTTAAAGGCAGTGGACACTATTGGTAATTACTCAAAATAATTATAAGCATAAAACCTTACTTGGTATCGAGTAATGGTGAGCTGTTGATAGTATAAAACATTGTGACAAGTGGCTCCCTCTGAAGTGACGTAGTTTTCGAGAAAGAAGTAATTTTCTGCAAATTTGATTTCGAGACCTCAGATTTAGATTTTGAGGTCTCGAAATCAAGCATCTGAAAGTGCACAACTCCGTGTGACAAGGCTGTTTTTTTCTTTCAACTATTTTTGTGTGCACTGTATACTTTCATTTTTAACAAGGAGCGTGGGTGGCTGATAAAATAAATGCGGGAGTCAATGCGGTGGTATAAACCCATCCACAAGCTCATTTCGATTCGATGAAATCAACCACTTCACTTGTTTAAACACTTATATAAGACTCTTCACATCCATAAACATCAATGAACTTGGAAGTAATAATGAATAGCATCGTAAACATGCTATCTTTAAATATCAGTAACTTCAGGGTGGAAAAGCAACGCGCAAACACCGCCCAATAAAACGGTTCAATTTGTTCAAACACTTTTATAACTCTCACATGGTGTCCACGCTAACTACACATTAATGAACTCGGCCGAAATAATGGAAATCATCATAAAAAATGCTATCTACATATACCAGTAACTTCAAGGTGAGAAAGTAAAGCATGGACATCGCCCAATAAACTGGTTATGTCAAGTGCACGCTCTGGAACCTGTTCGGCGCAATGTCTCATCGCATCGAAACAAAATTCAAGAAGAAGAAGAACAAAAACAATGTACTTGAAAGACAATCAGCATGGACAGGTACCCGGATAACGTCATTGCTTCTCACGGAGGATAAAAGAACAGAGAATAGTGCATGGGCAAGACAAAAGGCTGGAGGAAAAGTGTAAATAGAAGTATCTCTGATTGCGTGTGAAAATTCTACGATTTCTTTATTTTTTGTTATGTTGGAGAACGGGAGCATAAAGTGCTGGTTGTGTGAAAGTTGTGGCACCGTGTGTTGAACGTTTGTGTCTGAGATAAGGTATCTGGTTTAAGCAAATAGACTCAAAAACCTGACAAAAACAAGGAGAAAGTTTTTGTTTGCTTCACCTCCAAAAACTCAATGTCAGTTTTGATAAGTCAGCTAGGGTTTTGTATCCTTTTTAGATCAAGTTTTGTGTCAGAACATGAATCCCTACTCAAGATGTACGATGTATATATGTAATGTAATATCATTTATCTGGTAGAAATTTCAGCTGCATAATACTATTAATCGTTAAGTTTTTTGAGGAAAAAGTTTGGAACAAGTTTGTCAGGAGAGTTGCGTCAACCCGTTGTGCGAGCTAAAAATATAATTTACGTGAAGTTGTTTTTAATATTTTCTCAAAAACTACAGCACCTCAGAAAGAAATATTTTAAGGGGCGCTTTCTACCATCATTATCTACAAACCGTCAAGCTTAATGTAAATCTGTGGACTTTTGTACTTCAGACATGTTTGAATATCTCCACCAAACTTCAATAAATCTTTAAAAACACGACAACATCATCAATCTATAGAAATCTTAAAATAAGTCCCAACGACAGGGCCATAAGATAGGACAAATCCAAGGACAAGACAGGGCAACAAGACAGTTCCAAAGACAGTGCCATAAGACAGTTCCAAAGGCATGGCTATAAGACAGTTCCATAAGCATTTCCATAAGACTTGTCCAAAAAACAAGTCCATATACAACAGGTCCATAAGATAGTTCCAAAGACAGGTCATAAAGACAGTTCCAAAGACAGTGCCATAAGACAGTTCCAAAGGCATGGCTATAAGACAGTTCCATAAGCATTTCCATAAGACTTGTCCAAAAAACAAGTCCATATACAACAGGTCCATAAGATAGTTCCAAAGACAGGTCATAAATACAGTTCCATAAGACAGGTCCATAAGACAGTTCCAAATACAGGTCATTAAGACAGTTCCATAAGACAGGTCCATAAGACAGTTCCAACGACAGGGCCATAAGACAGTTCCAAAGACA
Organism: Asterias rubens; assembly: GCF_902459465.1. Lineage (NCBI taxonomy): Eukaryota > Metazoa > Echinodermata > Asteroidea > Forcipulatida > Asteriidae > Asterias > Asterias rubens. The sequence continues at coordinate 11,080,480 of NC_047077.1, forward strand.
GGTCATAAAGACAGTTCCAAAGACAGGTCATTAAGACAGTTCCAAAGACAGGTCATTAAGACAGTTCCATAAGACAGGTCCATAAGACAGTTCCAACGACAGGGCCATAAGACAGTTCCAAGGACAGGTCCATAAGACAGTTCCGAAGACAGGTCGTTAAGACAGTTCCATAAGACAGGTCCATAAGACAGTTCCAAAGACAGGGCCATAAGACAGTTCCAAAAGACAGGTCATTAAAACAGTTCCAAAGACAGGTCATTAAGACAGTTCCATAAGGACAGGTCATTAAGACAGTTCCATAAGATGGGTCATTAAGACAGGTCCAAAGACAGGGCCAGAAGACAATTCAAAAGACATGGCCATAAAACAGTTCCAAAGACAGGTCATTAAGACAGGTCATTAAGACAGTTACATAAGACAGGTCCATAAGAAAGGTCATTAAGACAGTTCCATAAAAGACAGGTCCATAAGAAAGGTCCATAAGACAGGTCCACAAAACAGGTCCATAAGAAAGGTCCATAAGACAGGTCAAAAAAGACACGTTAAAAAAGGCAAATCTGCTAAATTAAAATCGTCTTACTAATTTATCGGTGAAATGTTAATTCACATTTTTAACTCCTCTCATTAAAATTAATTTGCTTTTCGACCTGACGTGTGTCCTTGATCTGGTTCGTGAGAAGCATGTCTACTGAGCGCGATAAGAAGGGTGAGATACGTCTGGGAACTAGATAAGACTATGACGTTGATCATCACACGGGGTTGGAATTGACAAAAGGGACGGGCTGGCGTGTTGCCTTATCTCACACTGATGTCAATAGGACACAGAGTGATGGATTACTCCGTTCACAGTTTACGAGCACATAGGTTGTCTTACACTTTAAAGACCGTATACACTATTGGTAATTGTCAAAGACAAGTCTTCTCACTTGGTGTATCTCAACATACGCATAAAATAACAAACCTGTCAAAATTTGAGCTCGATTGGTCGTCAGAATTGCGAGATAACTATGAAAGAAAAAAACACCCTTGTCACACAAATTGTGTGCTTTTAGATGCTTGATTTCGATACGTCAAATTCTAAAGTAGAGGTCTCGAAATCAAATTTGTGAAAAAAAATACTTCTTTCTCCAAAACTACGTTTCTTTAGAGGGAGCCGTTTCTCACAATGTTTTATACATCAACTTCTCCCCATTACTTGTTACCAAGTAAGGTTTTATGCCGATAATTATTTTGAGTAATTACCAATAGTGTCCACAGCCTTTTAAACTCGAAGAAAATGGGGATGTAACCTACTCATTAGGAAGGTACTATACAGGATTTGCAGAGTTGGCAAAAAAAAAATCATGTTTTGTGAAATAATGAACTGTAAAATTTTGGACTTGATCCATTGTGTGAGTCAAGGGAAAATCGTGAAAACCTTTCGCAGTTTTCAGTATGTAAACATTGTCCTTAAAGGCAGTGGACACTATTGGTAGTTATAAAAAATAATTATATGCATAAAACCATACTTGGTAACGAGTAATGGGGAGAGGTTGGTAGTATAAAACATTGCGAGAAACAGCTCCCTCTGAAGTAACTTAGTTTTCCAGAAAAAAAGTAATTTTCCACGAATTTGATTTCGAGACCTCAGATTTAGAATTTGAGGTCTCGAAATCAAGCAGAAAGCACACAACTTAGTGTGACAAGGGTGTTTTTTCTTCTATTATTATCATGCAACTTCGATGACCGATTGAGCTCAAATTTTCACAGGTTTGATGTTGAGATACTCTAAGTGAGAAGACTGGTCTCTGACAACTACCAATAGTGTCCAGTGTCTTAAAATGTTATTATAATGTAAATAAATAATCCGTTAACCATTACGCAAATGGGAAATTTATTCTATATGGACAATTGCTCATAATTGTCATTATCAAGTTTGTTTGTTTACAGTAACTATAATACAACCAATCTAAATACATGGAACCCCTATAAACGGGGCAGATCAAAACATAATACATGACAAATATTAAGAATTTGCATTCATCAAATTATTTCTTTCGTTCACTCGAAATAACTTTTCGTTCTCTCGTGCAATAATTGGTGAAATATTTTCACTTGCTCTAATTTTGCATTTCTTAACCTGTGTCCATTGAGAGGCGCCGTATTGCAGTATATACAAAAATAAGTGAAGACATTCCACTATCATGACTAATTGATTATTACAGCAATCCTTATAATTAGTGGAGTAATTGTACAAATGCGCGTGTCTTAATGACTTGTTATCTGAGTCTGTGGAGCTCTAATGAGGACGAACCCCCAGCCCACTCCAGAAAGATAGGAAGCCCGGGGATCTCTTATCTCTCTCAAACCATGAGAAATTGACCAAATGCGACGTTGTATCCTGCACCATGTGCACTCCATCACACACACACACACGCGCGAATGCATCTCAAAAACATGCATCCCTGTGAAGGCATCGTTTGTTCTTTCCATTGTCTCTAAACTTAAAGGCACTGGCCACTATTGGTAATTACTCAAAATAATTATTAGCATGAAACCATACTTGGTAACGAGCAATTGAGAGCTGTTGGTAGTATAAAACTTTGTGAGAAACGGCTCCCTTTGAAGTAACGTAGTTTTTTTTTAAAAGAAGGAGTTTCTCAGAAAAATATATGAAATGCTTTCGAGACCCACGCGTGAGGTCTCGAAAATAAGCACTGAAAGCACATAACTTCGTGTGACAAGGGTGTTTTTTCTTCCATTATTATCTCGCAACTTCGGTGACCAATTGAGTTTAAATTTTCACAAGTTTGTTATTTTCACAGTTTTTTTTTTTTTTTTTACAATTACCAAACGTGTCCATTGTCTTAAATATATTTTTCCAAAGACTTTGTACACAAAATTATTTGTGGACCACCCCTTTCTTATAGGCAGTGGACACTATTGGTGTAACTCAACATATGCATAAAATAACTAATCTGTGAAAATTTGAGCTCAATCGGTCATCGAAGTTGCGAGATAATAGTGAAAGAAAAAAAAACCTTGTCACACGAAGTTGCGTGCGTTTAAATGGTTGAGTTCGAGACCTCAAGTTCTAAATTTAAGGTCTCGAAATCAAATTCGTGGAAATGTACTTCTTTCTCAAAAACTATGGCACTTCAGAGCCGTTTCTCATAATGTTTTATACCATCAACCTCTCCCCACTACTCGTCACCAAGAAAGGTTTTGTGCTAATAATTATTTTGAGTCAATACCAATACCAATTTAAGAGTTTCCCAATGGAGATTTAAATTTTGTTCTTATTTGTTTTAATTTATCCTTTTCCTTTTGTTATGCGCTGTGATCATATCTTGAAAAAGCGCAGAATAAATGCCTATTATTATTCCACTATAATTCATGGGGTCCTTTTATTTTTTCCCTATTTTGTTTTGACCTTGGTCTCCCAAAAGGTACCGAATAAAATCAAGAGTACACCCGGGGCCTGCCGCGTCGGACGCCCCCACGACGTACGATAGCTGTCCACGCTCTCATCACGTTGCATTCAGTGTTTGCTTTACTATCGTGTGAAGTCTGCAGCTCGCGCTGTGTATATAACAAGATCTACTTCAGTACTTGGGATGACTAAATTGTTTTTTAAATGTTTCGTAGCTACTTTATTTCCTGTTGCCGTTGGGCATGAGAGTGTTGCCTGAAGTGGATTGAATCAATTAGTGTGCCACTACAAGAGTGGTTATTGGTATTAAAGGTATTGATGAGTACTGTGCATCATGTACACTTTATTGGTTTAGGTATTTATTTATTTATTTATTTATCTATTTATTTATTTACTTGTTTGTTGGTTGATTATATGTTAAGCAGGATAATTAGCATAAATATAAATACGATGAGTAGGAAACGAAATGTTCAGTTTTTACATGTGAGAGGAAAACTCTAATGGGTGAAACCCACGCAATTCGTACAGGGACTGAAAACCCAATCATAGAGCTGCTTAAGCACAAAATTTTGCTTAAGCAAAATAATCCTTGCTACGTAAAATCAGATTACCAGCCAAGACTCCACTCAATTGTTATGCTAAGTAAACAACAGCTAAATACCAGTCACAAGCAATGTATATGGCATGAAATTTTGGACAGTAATATGTGTAAAATAAGCGAGCTATTTTCGTGCTTAAGCAATTTTTTTTTGCTTAAGCAGCTCTATGAAATTGGCCCCTGGTGTGAGGTGGGATTCGAACCGGGGACCACAGAGGGGAAGACACTGCTGAGCCAACCTGGGGCCAATTTTATAGCGCCGCTAAGCACAAAAATTTGCTTAGTATGAAATTTTGGCCTCGATAAAAACAAAATAACCAACCTAATTTCCGCGTGGTTTTGAGGATAAACAAACAACAGTTGAATACAAGTTACAAGCAATATTTATGCAAAAAATGGAAATATGGTTGGTAATCCTGTTTTTATCAAGGAAGAAATTTCATGCTTAGCAAATTTGTGTGCTTAGCAGCGCTATGAAATTGGACCCTGATCCACTTATTTGATACAGAAGCCTAGAGTCAGAGCCGGTTTCCAACCACAAAATCAGGTTACAATTTCGAAGAGCTGCTCAAGCAGATTGCTTAACCCTGCTTAGCAAGGTTAATGCTGCTTAGCAATTAAATATTAATTAAGCAGAGTATAAGCCACAGTTTGTATATAGGGCTTATGTGACACATGGTATTTTAGCTGGTAACCTTACCTGGTAAGCATCATTTTATTGTGCTTAAGGCAACTTGTTGTGCTTAAGCAGCTCGATGCAATTTATACAGAGTTCCACTTCATGGTGTCCTTGAGGAGACATCAAATAATTTGAAAGAATAAATTGACACCAATAAATAACAACATTACGTCAGACAAAATTCATGAATACTGCTCTCAAGTAAAATAATTCTTTGATTGGCCATTCTTTGGCATTTTTCATTTTCTTTTTGAACCTTTACCTTGTAAAAAAAAAACATAGTTTAATTTTGTGTGATGGATTTTGTAAGTTTTAGTATTTTTTTATAATAAATCCAACCGTATGTGGTTGCAAATAAAATGAACCTTACCTTAGTTCCGACAAAAAAATATTGTAATAAATATCGTCAAAATTCTAACGACTCGGGCCTAAGTCATGAATTTTGACGTATTCGTCAATTTGTACGACTTTAGGCACAAGTCGGGAATTTTTCTTCGTCTTTTTTTGAAATATTGGCGTCAACATTTGTGTCAATTCTTTGACAGTGTGTGTGCTTAGATTGTCCCCCTGCACTGTGGTGCTCTCTACCTCGACCTTACATCATACGAGGTCCCTGTTCCCATGTATACCAACATTGATTTGTAACGTATCATTTCTTGTTATCATACAGATTAATGTGGATCCATCTATTGTTTTATCATTTCTACGTGCATGGTTTTACCCTTGCTCTTAGGGTTTTACCAATCTACTCAGGAACCCATCAGCTCATAACACGGTCTGATCATGGAGCAAGGACACACGGAGACCCAGCTACCAACTCGACCCATTTCTATACCTCCATGGTTTGACCAATCTTTACAAAGAACCTCATCAGATACACGGTCAGTCTATGCATGGAGCAAGCCCTTCAGTCTGACCATGGAGCAAGGACACGGAGAGACCCATGGATACCAACTCGACCTTGCTAGTACCTCGGCTGCCAAGAGGACTGACCGGCGAGTGCAACAGGGCAACGGGGCGATGCGGCGCGGTTCACGGCGGAGATATCCACCACTAATCCCGGTATGCAAACCCGGACTATTTGCGTATTAAGTGGGGATTCTTTACACCACGGCGCCGCCAAAAACACACTAAGTAGCACTTTAACTTAATTAAAGCACCGGCAATTGTCACAAATAGCTAGAGTCAACAGTGTCGTTACATTTTTCGTTAATAATTGATGCATTGGTTTAGATAAGCTCGCACAGGGACAGAATGGAAAAATACAAAATAATAATGGCATGAAAAAACGGCCCCTATAATATCATGCCGTTGGTTTTAGGTGACATGATAAATTACTTGTTAAATACACACCACGCAAAGTTGTGGTTATATTAGAATATGGAGTGGAGTCAATTTGAGGTACTGTGAACATTAAATCAACATTATTGTTGAACAGGAAACAAATTAAAAGACATAATAATATCTTAATGCCTGCTGGTAAATAGTGGTCAAAATTTGATCGTCATATTTTATTGGCTTTTTTTATTTGAAAACACATGCAACAGTTGATGTTCAGTATTTTTAAAATGCAACTGATGACACAGTGGTATACATCGAACAACCAAGAACGACAATTTTTTAAGTCAGTTTTTTTGGATGAAAGATTGACTTGAGCATGAATGTCCACGTGGAAAACATTCAATCAGTAATAGTAAATTTTGTTTTCCAAAATGACGGTACTAAAATTACAAACCAAGTTTTCTCTAGTCATTTCATGTGAATTTAAAGTCCGGTTTGTTCATACAAAGTTGCTTACAGCAAAAACAGTTGTCGTTTGTATAGCAGGAACAGGTATGGCATAGCAGAAACATGAGCAACAGTACAGCAGAAACTGGATTATCAGCCAAAATACTGTGAAAACTACATTACATAACTGGTTCCCTCCTTATGCTTCCTAAGTGAATCAACTTGTTGAACACCAGTTTCATGGAAAAGGGTTAGTGCCAACCTTCAATTAAAAATATAATACCAAGAAACACCCTCTATACTTTTCACATCCCACTTCCAGATTTTGTTCTTTCGTTTGCTGAACAATGAATAACATTATGCTGTGACGTATTTGGCGCTTTTTGATTCATTACGTAATAAAGGATGTGGCCTGACTTTATTGAACCGTTGCAGGTTGAAGGCACTATAAACCCTTCAGTGAAATTGACTTGATTTATTGAGACATCTTCTTTCGTAAACGTTTTGTGTTTTGCAGTTTTAGTTTTTTGTTTATTTAATGTTATATAATTATATGATGTTTTATTGGGCTATGCCAGATGAATATCCGACATCATCATGTTTCAAAGACCAGAGAAGCGTTTTCGTTCATACTGCAAAATGGGGGATGTAAAATCGGACGTCATTGGTGTTGTCACATAATTATTATAGATATCCCTAAAAGAAGCAAAAGTGACACAAAATCAAGAGTATTCAAATATTATTTCTGCCCAAACATTCATATTTGCGTTATTTAGCCCTGTTTTTTGTACGCTCTTCGGTATTTCGTTGAGCTCCTCAATCATTCAGACTAACGAAACCATACACACTGTTTTCAGACGTCAAATTCGCCATATCAACATAAATTTGTATTTAAAGACCTTTGACACTTTTGGTAATTGTCAAAGACCAGTCCTCACTTGGTGTATCTCAACATGTGCATGAAATAACAAGCCTGTGTAAACTTGAACTCAATCAAATTGGTCGTCGAAGTTGCGAGATAATAATGAAAGAAAAAGCACCCTTGTCTTACGAATAAGTTGTGTGCTTTCAGATGCATGATTTCGAGACGTCAAAATCTAATTCTAAGACTGGTCTTTGACAAAGACAAACGGTTTCCAGTGCCTTTGAAGCAGCTGCAGGGATTTCTCGAATAGTTTCCAGCCCAGGATATTTTCTCTCACATAAAATAAAGATGTAACAAAATACACCGGGCATATAGATTTCGTTTTGACATGTGAAATTAAGCGCAGGACGTTTCAGCCAAAACAAGCTCGTAAAAAAATGGGAAAAAAGAAAAACAAGTAAAACAAGGTTGAGGTGGGGTCATAGAAACTCAGACGATAAACATTAGGTGCACGGAGTAGTTATTTTGTAAATCAACCTGGTGTAGGGAGATAACAGCACGGTTTGGATTTCCACATGTGTTGGTGTCTCCCTGCCAGGGAAGATGTTATGGGTGATTGCCACCAAATAGTTTGTATTGAACTTCAACCCCAAGCCGAGCAAAATATTTATAGAAAATACCGAAGAAATGGCGGGTCTGGACGCGTATTGTTCTTCTAGAAACAGGTGTCGTCCTCTCAAAGTGCTATTCACACGACGTCAAAGTAACTGGGGTCCCTTGCTTAATTTTAGCATGGTTGTAAAATAAAGCAATGTTTGACAAGATTTTGGAAGGAAACTTTACATCCATGCTACAACCATGCTACAACTTAGCAATGGACCCCTGCTTAATTGCTCTCGTTATCCCCCTCTCTAGCTGCATCAACTGACCCCGTACACCCCTCTCAACCTTGAGCCATCCAGAAACGCGAATGATTTAAATCATGCGCCCTCCTTGTTCAACGTAGTGCAAAAAGTATACAGCATAATTTATTTAGTGAGAAAATACTTCTTTCTCAAAAACTACGTTACTTTCTCAAAGTGTTTTATGTCAACAGTTCTCCATTGTTCGTTACCATGTAAGATTTTACGCTAACAATTATTTTGAGTATAAATTACCAATAGTGTCCATCCAGTGCCTTTAAAGGAACACGTTGCCTTGGATCGGACGAGTTGGTGTATAAAAAGCGTTTGAAACCGTTTGTTATAAAATGCATATGGTTAGAGAGATGTTGTAAAAGTAGAATACAATGATCCACACAAACATGCCTCGAAATTGCACGGTTTTCCTTTTACCTGCGCCTTGAACACCCAGCAGGGTGGATATGTGCGCATTACAAGTCTTATTATTATTATTATTATTATTATTATTATTATTATTATTATTATTATTATTATTATTATTATTATTATTATTATTATTATTATTATTATTATTATTATTATTATTATTATTATTATTATTATTATTATTATTATTATTATTATTATTATTATTATTATTATTATTATTATTATTATTATTATTATTATTATTAGTATTAGTATTAGTATTAGTATTAGTATTATTATTATTATTATTATTATTAGTATTATTATTATTATTATTATTATTATTATTATTATTATTATTATTATTATTATTATTATTATTATTATTATTATTATTATTATTATTATTATTATTATTATTATTATTATTATTATTATTATTATTATTATTATTATTATTATTATTATTATTATTATTATTATTATTATTATTATTATTATTATTATTATTATTATTATTATCATTATTATTATTATTACCTCGTCGAACAACACGGTGGCCATTTATGGGAGTCAAATTTTGGACTCCCATAAATGGCCGACCGTGTTAGTTCGCACAGTAAAAGGAAAACCACGCATTTTCGAAGCAAATTTGTGTGGATCATTGTATTCTACTTTTGAAAACTCTTTCCAATCATATACATTTTATAACAAACGGTTACAAACACTTTTTAAAGACCAACTCGTCCAATCCAATGCAACGTGTTCCTTTAAAGTTTTCATTATCCATGTGGGCCGCCCTATTGGCTTTGAACACGTCTCCTCCTCTTTACAAATTACGCTTGGGAGAAAATCCCTTTAGACGTATGTATCATTATCATTCTGGTTGGATAGACCACAAGTGGTTAAATCACACCCTAAAGTTGACAAAAGATAATAATATGGGAAATAATAACAGTGTCAATTATATCACACTCTGGTTTATAATCAGCTAAGGACTTGATATCCCGATGTGATTTCAGGGTCTAGCCTTGTTCTATAACTTTTATCGTTCTGTTATCCAAGAACAAGTTTTCGAAACTATTTAATTGGCCCACAAAAATGATAAGGTTATGATTGTGAGCCACGTTTTGAAGTGTCAGTGGGGGTGCACGTATATACATACTGTCATAACACTCATTGTAGTCATAGAGGCATGGCTACCATGCAACAAGGACACACAACTAACATGTTGTTTACTTCAGACATGTAGGAATAAATTTATTATTTTATTCCTCCATGCTTCAGACAAGGATAATGGGGCTATTCACACGACAGCAAGTTAACCGTGGTTCCTTGCTTCATTTTAGCATGGTAGTATAAAGATTAATTGACAACATTTGCAAGAGAACTTGGACAGTCGAAACAAAGTTTTATCCTTTCACATGGGGTACGTTTTGAAAATTGTACAACCATGCTCAAATATAGCAAGGTACCTTTGCTGAATTTCTCGCTGTGAAAAAAAATATATTGTAGCTTTTTTTCACAGAGAGCAATTCAGCAAGGTCCAATCAATTCAAATATTTTAGTGAGAAATGACTTCTTTCTCAAAAACTATACGTTACTTCAGAGCATGGAGCCGGGGTGCCGTTTTCCCGCTCTTTATTGCCCGTTTCAAAAACTGTACGTTACTTCAAAGCAAGGAGGTAGAAAGGGTGCCGTTTCTCACAATGTTTTAAACTACCAATATCAACCGCTCTTTATTGCCCGTTACCTTACCAAGTAAGTTTTTATGCTATAAATTATTTTGAGAAAATATTACAAATAGTGTCCCAATGCCTTTACCTTATGTATGCATTGAGAGAGAGAAGAGGACGGTAGTTTCTGCCCCACTTCGTCGTGTGATACCACTCTAGTTTTATTATATCTAACAACAACAAACTATGCCACGCGACCCATCACTATTATCTTGAAAATTGTTTTCTCGACGTTTCTTATCTTTCTAGAGTCTTGAGAATGAGCAGCGAAGGAATTTCTTCTTATCAGTGGTCACCATGTATGGTGGTGTGGCATGGAGTCCACTGCATATTGGACACTTCAAAACTCATTACGTTTTCAAGACACGCGGGTTTTTTTCTGAGTAGAAAAGACAGGCTTCACAAAATAATGATGACTGGTGTGAACAAAGGTTCCTGACTTCACCGTGCGCCCTGCTTCCAAGACTACGTGATGGAGTTACACAATATTTAAAGGCACCGGACACGTTTGGTAGTTTTCAAAGACACGTATTTTCACTTGGCGATCCCAACATAATTGTATACATTTTATAGTAAGACATCTGTGACTTGGCGAATTAATCAAGAGAATAATGAAAGACAAACATCTTTGATGCAAAATATTAGCTTGTGTGCATTCAGGTGCACACAGTAGGGGCTTTACATGCCTGAAGTCTGTTATCATTTGAGTGAGAAATTACCTCTTTCTCAAAAGCTGAAAGAAAAAATAGTATAAAACATTTAATAAGAAATGGCAAACTTTTTTTTCTTTTTCTAACTCAAATGTTTGAATTGAATTCGAGATCTCAGCTGTTGAGGTCTCGAATTCAAGGCATCTGAAAGCTTATGTGAACAGTTTTTTTTTTCCTCTTTCATTATTCTCTTTTGCAACTTCGACCACCAATATTGAGTCCAAATTTTCACAGGTTTGTTATTTTGAGCATATGGTGAAAATACACAATAGAGCTAGGTATACACAAAGTGAGGAGAATACCAAAAGCGTGTCCATTGCCTTTAAGAAATGGCAGTGCTTCAAACCATCAAACTGGCTTTGCGGTGTTTTTCACTTTTTACCCATTATGTCTATAAAACATAAATTAAAAAACTAACAACATAGTTTATTAAAAGGAAAATGCCAATTTGACAAAAATTGTATAGTGACGGTTATTTAGTCAGTGGACCTTAAAACAAACCTAATCACACTTAACGCCTTTGTGCTCTTTATATCCATAGCGGTGTCCTTTGATCTCCAAATACACCTGTTGTGTTATATATATTACGGGGTGGGTTTGTTTCTCGACGTATTGTTTCGGTTGATCTGTTTGTAAGAGGGATTTGCGATTTGTAGCCAAACCAGTTTTACATGCTGCGGTTATAAATGTAAGCGGTGATTTATCAACTTCAAAGTGTTTATAATTGCAATTAGGAAAGAGCAATTTCAAGCCCAATTTGTTTTTAATTGAACCGTAATCAAGAGTCATGCATGATGACGACCTGAATAGCAAGCGGCGCTCGTAAAATTTAGAGGGAGTGAGAATTTTCCGTCTGATGACGGAAAACGTTTGAACGTAAACAAACCGAAATATTAGTTGTTGTTTACAGCCCCAGTGATGTCTGTATTTGGGTCGGGTCTACTTGAAAAGGAGGCCATTAGAGTGGGGACCTTGCTCTATATTTGGCCAGAGTATAATTGACAAGGGGGGCTTTATGAGAGGGGGTGGCAGCAGGGAGGTGAAATTGTGCCAGCAAGGAATTTGGCACACAATCAGTTGCTTCGGTAAGTGTATTATGAGAAAGATATTTGGCTATAGTAGAAGGCCATATTTCACAAAGATAAATCAGTGTTTAACAAAGAAAGGTTGAAATTCAAGCAATGATTTCAAATTATCAAAATGGCTGCTGCCTTTGCTTGTTGGTTATGCCCACAATTTTACAGGATGCCTAATTCTGGTGCCGAAGTCAAAGAAGAAGATTACAATAGTCAACGTATGTATTGTCGTGTACAGTGGATTTTCACAAGGTGGCGCTATGACACAACTTCGGCAAAGCTAGCCAATGATAATTAAGGGTGTGTTTAGAAAAAAACACAAGTTTAACACATGTTACATTCACCCTTTTTAGCCAGTCCAGCTGCTACGGCAAGAGGACCATCAAATTGGCCCCATTTGGTTCCATGCGTCCACCACACTAAGCCCGTGGTCATCAGTAGGCCCTGGTGGTCATGACCCAAAATGGATAGCACTGTTGTATTTTCAAATCAAAGAGACCAGGCTGTCTTTTCCTTCCAACCTCGGTTTGGTTACGTTTTATTGAATAAAAATAAAGCAAGATGGCCACATACTCCATGCTATGATAAAGGTCAACACTCCAAAAAGGAAACAATGAACTGCGACCATGAGTCAATAGATCACTTCGACTGTATAGTTAACTTTAAAGGGCGCCCTCACACAATTTGCACTTGTTCATATTCAACGTAAAGTGGCGGTCTTTATTACTAGTGTGTTCACCAAGCTCCCCGTAGCAATCAATTAATGTTAATTCAAAAATACTAAACACATTATTTTAAAGTCCCTCTGTCTTATTTGTTTAAAGACACTGGACACTATTGTAATCGTCAAAGACTAGTCTCCTCACTTGGTGTATCTCAACATTATGCATAAAATAACAAACCTGTGAAAATTTGAGCTCGATTGGTCGTCGAAGTTGCGAGATAGGCCTAATAATGGGGGGAAAAAAAAACCTTGTCACACGAAGTTGTGTGCTTTCAGATGCTTGATTTCGAGACCTCAAATTCTAAACTTGAGGTCTCGAAATCAAATTCGTGGAAAATTACTTCTTTCTCGAAACTACTCCACTTCAGAGGGAGCCGTTTCTCACAATGTTTTATACTATTACTCGTCTCCAAGAAATGTTTTATGCTAATCATTATTTTGAGTAATTAACAATAGTGTCCACTGCCTTTAACTACTCCTCATACATGTATATCTTTTTTAAGTTTCTTAGGTTAAAGTCACCTGGAAGTGGTATTTTGTCAAAATAAAGCTTTTGTCACTAAAATATGTGTTTTGATGAGTGGAATATGAATAAACAATTAACTAAGGTTTAAAAAAAAATGTTTCCATGTTATTTACAAATTTGAAAAAAGCCCGACCCGAGAGGGCGCTGTTCGTGACGTCAATCGAGGCGCGATGAATCGCATGCAGTGCCAAAACAACATAGTGACGCTTGGCGCAAGCTAAAAACATGCCCTCAAAGTTGAAACAATACCTGATTTTTTTTTACGTTAGGCAAATGCTCCTTTTGGTTCGTTACGTCTTTCAGGTACCTGCTTTGACTTCCCACCTTGTTGGGATGGCGTCATGTTTTAGAAAAGAACTGTTCTCTTCATGCGTAGTGTATTCCGGATTATCGAAGCACGACGGCTCGAAGTGTTTGCTGCACAGCGCTGGCTAAGACTTGCAAACTGACCCCATCTTGAGTTGTTTTGCTGCATCCAGCAGCAATACACCTGGTCGACATTGCCGGAAAAATGCAAGAAAACCACTTTTTCAAAACGTACAAACTAACGACTAGGACTTGAATGTACTTGCCCGTACGTGTGTTCGATCGAGGCAAAGTCTTCCTCGATTGACGTCACAAAAGGGGTAGGCGGAGTCACCCCCCACACAACTTTATTTAATTTTTTAAACTTATAAATCGTTAAAAACAATTACTCAAAAAATTATTTTATTGTTCAGGAATAATATATACTCTAATGTTTGAAGAAAAACAAATTATATTTCCAGGTGCCTTTAAACGTTTGGCTTCTGAGCTAGGTTCGTCCAAGATCAAATGTTTAACACTCAATGCCTTCTAGGCGGCATTCAGGAGGGAATGAACCATCTAGCTCACAGGCATTCTACTTTGTAAACCGCACTATACACTATATATTATATTCTGCATAAATGAGATTTATTTTATCTGCCTGCGCACAAATTTGGACAGCGCACGCACCAACCTCACAGTGCGTTTTCTTCATACCATGAAGACTGACTTTTACTTGTAAGAAGAAAAACACACTTAAACAGCTAAACTGGCGAGACTCCACCTTGGAGAAAAAATAACTGACACATTTCAGCAAAATATGACAATTTTCAGGGGGCTATTTTAACCCCCAAATGCTCCAGGTTAAAAATCAACAACTATATGATAACAAAAAGAGTCTAAACAGAAGTGCAACCAACCTCCTAGTTTAACCTTCAAGACTGCAAGAAGGAGCAACCCACTGGAGACTGAAGTACATGTTTTATTAATTTGAACAACGCCAGCGATTGCTAAAAAACTGAACATCACAATGAACCTAATTTTGTTAAACCATATGATTTTATTTCTTCATATTTATATCTCCCTTACCATTTACATCATTAAAACCCGTTCTTTATAATACAAAATATTATTCCGCTTTGGCATCCACCATTTTCAACTCTACAAAACCTACATTTATACCAGACAATACACCTTCAATGTTTACAATAACATTTGATTAACAATAATTTAGCACTATTTACTAAAAGTGGTGTCAAAAAATAAAAATTGTTACAGTGATTTATTGGTGCAAATTAAAATGTCAAGTAATAATCCACAAGGGAAACTAAAAGGGTAAATATTTTTGGAAAAAACATTATCTATCAACTGCAAGGAAGTCCGATAAACAACAATAGGCGGTGCACAAACAAATAATTGGTAAATAATGATTATCAATTATGTAAATTATATGAGGCTCTGTGCACGGCCTTGCTAGAAAAGATATTTATATTCCAAGAGAGTTTTTTTTTTTTTTTTTTTTTTTTTTTTTTTATTCAAGTCGCCTGACACAAAGGCCTGAAGGCCACTTCAAGGTGTGGGCTACAATTATTTTTTTCCAGAGGAATTGCGTAAGAACTCTTCTGGAAATTCAATAAAATTTTAATAGGAATTCCTTGGGAAATTCTTAGGAATTCCATAAATATTTCTCAGGAATTTGGTGCGACTTTTTGAAGAAATTTATTGAGAATTTAACAGGAATTCCATAACAATTTAAAAGGAAGTCACTGGGAATTTTTTTTTGAAATTCTATTGGGAATTATCAGGAATTCCATAACAATTTTCAAGAAATTTCTTGGGCAATTCTTAGGAATTGGAAATCCATAACATTTTAGAGGATTTTTTGGGAAATTGTACTTTTGTTATGAATTCCAGGTCTTAGGAACTCCTTTGAAAGTTTTAAAGAATTCCTTGGGAAATGTTCAGTTATTCCGATATAATTTCTCAGAAATTTGTTGGTATTTTTTCCTTAGGAATCCCAGTTCTTAAGAACTCCTTCTTAGGAATTCCTCTAGAATTGTTCAGGAATACCTTGGGAAATTCTCAGTTCTCAGGAACTCCTTTGGAAGTTTTTAAAAATTCCTCTGATATTCTAAGGAAGTCCATAACAATTTCTTAGGAATTTGTTGGCAATTTTTGAGGAATTCTACAGGAATTCCTTATAAATTGAGATAGTAAATATCTGAGTGCCATAACTATAGCTGATCATGACAACCATCAGGAATTCCATTACAATTTTCTAAGAATTTGCTCAAGAATTTTTTAGGAATTATTTGGGAAATTCCTAGGAACTCCTTGGGAAATTCCTAGGAATTCCTTAAAAACTGAGATAATGAAGTATCTGAGTGCCATAACTATAGCTGATCATGACAACCATCAGGAATTCCATTACAATTTTCTAAGGACCTGCTAAAGAATTGTTTAGGAATTCCTTGGGAAATTCCTAGGAATTCCTAGGGAAATTCCTAGGAATTCCTTATAAATTGAGATAATGAAGTATCTGAGTGCCATAACTATAGCTGATCATAACAACCATGATGGCCAAGGAAACATATAGCGGAGGATACAAACTGTGCGTCGCTAACTGCTCTGAAGATCGACTCAAGCTCAAGTTGATTTCAACAATCTTTCTCGTTAACTCAGCGGAGGAATCTTTAGAGGGTATTGACCTGCTAATCTGAAGGAATACAAAACAGAGAATATTTCAGAGAACAGTTTTAGAATAGAAACTTCATGTTTAAAGACAGTGGACACCTTTGGTCTCGAAATCAAATTTGTGGAAAATTACTTTTTTTCTCGAAAACTACTCCACTTCAGAGAGAGCCGTTTCTCACAATGTTTTATAACTACCAACCTCTCCCCATTACTTGTTACCAAGTAAGGTTTTATGCTAATAATTATTTTGAGTGATTACCAATAGTGTCCACTGCCTTTAAACCTTCAAGTAGGAATTACACAAAATGCAAGAATCGTATCTCAGATTTACATTGGTATATATTGGTATATTTTGTTAACATCATCATTGTGACCAAAACATCAAAATCTAAATAGACAACAATTAAACAATAATAATAAATTGGAAAAACAGCAAGGGATAGCACCAACCTGGTCTGATTGGCAACATATTGGGCCACAGTACCTTAATCAGAATACTGGCTTCTTATATAGGGCGTAGGTGCCCTGTAATAATTATACAGTATTTCCTGCAAGATGTGGGACTACATTTGAATTATGAGAAGTCCTTTTACAGCACCCTGTAATCAGGGCTGTATGCTTCATTTCAGAAAGGGTAAGGGCACCAAGGCATTTTCTCTTTGGCAAAGGGCACCCTATGAGGAAATGGTAAATTTCTACTGGAGCATTTCAAGGGCACCAAGGCAATGGCAAGGGGCAACGGAGGCAATCGCCTCCGTTGCCTCCGTGAAGTATCAGGCCTGATGTAATGTGTTACAAGGTGCTGTGGCGCAATTTGCTGCGGATCAGACCAGGAACACCGGGGCAAACACCTTCTCTTAACGATAAGTGCACTGGGTTCATTTACGTGTGTACACAACACTTTGCAAGCCAATACATGGTGCTATAAAGAAATAAGTCTCAAACTTTAAAATGTAGCTCCGCTGTACCATGCAGGGAATAATACTAAGCACCTAGGGGTGTGGTAAAACGCTATAATAAGATTCGAGTATTATTATTATTTATTACCTGTTGGGTGTGGTGATGGATGATGGCCCTGATGTTGGCCATACTCGTTGCTTCCATCATCATGCTGACCGCTTGACCCTTACGAATCTTGACCACTCGAGAGAATACATCAGGATTGTTGTAACACTCGGCTAAGGTAGCTATGGCCATCACCTGTTGAAAGAGAAGGGTAATAGATTGGGTTTTGGGCAGAAAAACGTAGTGTAGACTTATATAATAATGAATAGTAATAATTAATTGATTTATCAATCTCCGATTCCATTAAACGTAGACAAGCGCATTGAAAAATCATCAAGAAACAATATTGGAAATTATCAGGAAATATGTACAATAAAATCACTAGGGGTAAGTTTCAGCTTAAGTCAGTGCCTACTTTGAACAGATGTTCCTGATGCATCTAAAACGTGAGCCGTTTATATGCTAAAAAAGTAGGGGAAAAGCCAGCCTTTCTGTTTAAAAGTGGGGTCATACATGTAGATTGGCTTTTGTCAACTTACTGGCTCGGCCACGACACGTCAATCGAATAGCTAGGTTGGGACCATGTTTTGAGGTTATTCGGTCATAAATTGGTCAAGTAAAGGGTCTAGGTAATTTTTGTAGGACACAAGACACAATGTCCACAGATTTACATTAAAGTTACACCGTTTGAAGATAATGATAGTAGAAAGCTTCCCTTAGAATATTACTTGCCGAGGTGCTGCATTGTTTTTAGTAAAACAGTGTCACCAAAATACTTGTTTTACTCGTTTCTCAAAAAATACAGCACCTCAGTAAGTATTTTTTTAAGGGAAGCTTTCTGCTATCACTACCTTCAAACGGTGTGAGTTTGATGTAAATCTGTGGAAATTGTGTTGTTTCCTACAATAAGTACCACGACCCTTGAAAAGAAAATTATTTTCATGACATTGTTTTACTCATTTCTCAAAAGCTACAGCACCTCAGTAAGTAATATTTGAAGGGAAGCTTTCTACCACCACTATCTTCAAACTGTGTGAGTTTTATGTAAATCTGTGGACATTGTGTTTTGTGTCCAACAAAAAGTACCCAACCATCGATTTCACAAAGAGATAGGACTCGTCTTATCTCGAGTTAGGACGAGTCACTCGTCCTAACTTAGGATCAATCTTAAGGTCTGCATGCTACAGTGCAGGGTTGGGACTCGTCCTAAGTCATAAGATTAATCCTAAGTTAGGAAGAGTTTTTTGAAATCGACGGCTGACCCTTTAAAAGAATGATGTTATACTGCACCTGAGGAATTGCACAGAAGTTGAAGACGCTCTGGTTATGAAGCCTAGACATGTATTTCAAGACGTCAGGAACGTGATGAAGAGCGTTGGTGACGAGTTCATTCAGGCACTGTAAGGAGGACGATAGGTTTTCTCGCTTCTGGAAGTTCTTCAGTTCACTTGTGTATTTACTCCATGTCTAAAATAAAAACAAAACCTTGAAATTGAGAACTAAGTCTTTGTTAAACCAATCACTTGGTAATCATTTGCATTGTGTTGTTTTTGATGTAACTACTGTTTACTTCTATATGTAGGCCTATATATATTTGTTCACAGTAACAAGATAATTTAATTAAGATACTAAATACTTCTGACTAGCACCCCACCCCCCCTAAAAAAAAAGATTTTGAAAAGGTAGGGAGATAGCCAACATAGCTTAATAATAAAAAATAATAAAAGTGGCTTCTTATATAGTGCGCATAGCCGTCACTCAGTGACGCTCTGTAACATTCAGTATTTCCTGTAAGATGTGGGACTACGTTTGATTTATGAGACCTAATCCTTTTGTAGCAGGAACACTGGGGTGATGAACCCCTTCTCTTTAAGATAAGTGCACTGGGTTCTTTTACGTGCGTTAAACAACACACGCTTAGAATGCTGGCATAATAATCTGGAGGTCGCAGGTTTACGTTCTGCTCTGGCAAATATTTCTTTCCTCAAACTTATTAACCAAATACATCTATGAGAAGTGACAAAAGATGTGTTTATTATGGGGTAAACAAAGAAAAATATTAAGTAACAAAATTAAAAAGAAATGGTACTGTTCTGATAGGAAGAAGCAGGAAACCAGATTCACAAACAAACCTACAAGTTCAGACAAACATTGGACACAACAAACTACACTGATACAAGATGCATAAAATAGATCAGAGATAATACAATGGATTGATGTTTTTTTTTTCACACACAAAATTCAAAAAATAAAAAAATCAAATCAAAAAAAAAAAGAAGGAAAAAATAAATTAATAAGAATAAAAAAGTGATTATCAATAACATACATCATGCAAACATACAGACATTTTACAGCGGCCCATAAAGACTAGAGACCTTTACAAAGCTAACATATAAATATACAAACAAATAATGCACTGAAGATACAAAACTATACAACAAAAGCATTACACAAATAAATGGGTTTTGAGCAGTGTTGTAGCTATCGTCGATGGTGCTGGGCGGGCCTGCGCAGAACTCACAATTTTTGCCCAGCACAAATACATTGTGCTCCAAGCACAGATTTCCCCCTAGAATAAATCATTGTCCACTGTGCATTGATCTGAGACACAGCTAATGATAAGGAGTATCAATTGTCACTGACAAATAAAAACAGTCAAAATTCCATTCAACTTATTGCATGGCCCCCATACACCATCATGAAAGCTTGAAGAGTAAAGGCCCGGTCACACAGGCCCTGATAACTAGAGCGAAAACGAGAACGATAAGAATGCAAGCCCTCGATTGGTTAAAGTGCTCTCAAGAGAATCCGCCCACGCTAATTCAACCAATCGAGGGCATGCATTTTTATCGTTCCCGTTTTTGTTCTCGTTATCGGAGCCTGTGTGACCGAGCCTTTAGAGTGTGTTGGCCTCCTGGTTTTTTTTTTTTTTGGGGGGGGGGGGGGGTTTGGGAGGGGGGGTCTTGGGGGGGGGGGGGTAATGGACATTTCTGGACTTTAAAGAAATACCTCTTTTGGCCAAAACTCTCTTCCTTCTAGACTATCTTCGAGATAATCTCTGATGATGTTTGTCTTCTGAAGGAAGAGTCCCATGGAGTTAGCCAGATATGTGTCTTCGCCAACGATGGCATCTTCAAGATGAGAGGCTGAGAATAGTCGGGAGAGACCGATACCAACCAAGCCAGCTACATAGTGGCAGTACTGAAGATAAGAAAAGAAGTTTAAAAAAAATATATAAATGGGTACATTCGTCTCTGTAAAACTACCAAGAACCAGGCCTCGTTGGGATTAAACCAATAGTTGAAAACCTCTTCACCACACATTGATTCCCTTATTACTAGTTCTTATATAGCGCATTTCACAATAACCGTCTCAATGCACTTTACATTCGTCATGTTAGTAGTAAGGTATCTTGCTCCAATGCTGTAGTGCTCTTCCACTGTTTAAAAACTTGCTGAAAACTCATTAATTTAAATCCTCACAATACACTTAGCTCCTTACATGTCTTGACAGTAGATTATTCATTGTATTTTTATTTTTATTTTATTTTTTTTTCTGTATTTCTTTTCTGTTGTAGGTATATATGTATTGTTTTTTGTTCTGCGCCTAGGAATAGGGTCTTGTACACTAGATAAATGGCGCATTATAAATGCATTAATATTATTATTAATATTATTGCTCCAGGACACAAGAGTCAAGACTGGGATTCAAACCCACACTACGATGACTTAACCACCCCAACTTGAATTTGATGCTCATAACCACTCGGCCATCACTCTTCTATAAGATCGGTTTGTAATTATTACTAAAATGTTAGGACAGCTTTATGCTTACCAGATCCCAGTCCTTATTCGTCACAACGTCTCGCTGAGCAAACTCACACATACCATTGCCCATCTTATCAGTGATGTCTGATATCACAACACGATAGCACTTGGAAAGACTTCGAAACTCATGAGCAATCTGCATTTAGAAAAGTATTTTTGAAAAGTTCAAATAATTTGTTAGTTTCAAATCTATCAAAATGTTGCTGCTTGGAATTGTTTCTTCTCCTTTTCAAGAGTTGTTCAGAATCCCTGCGTTCAGAGTGTGGAGATAATGGTTATTACAAATGTACACAAACAAGCAGGGATTTTGGCCTGGTTCGTAAAAATGTACTCGTACAAGTTTTTCATTGACAACAAAATATTATTGTAAATACATTAATGGTCTCATTCCCGTTTTTTTTTTTTTTTGGTACTCGCAGAAATATACTCAGGAAAAGTACTCACAGTTATAATCATGGAAAGTAATCATTATACTTGTGATACTCAACGAAAAGTAATCATCGGATCATCACTCATGGGAAAAAGAGTCCAGTTCAACTCTGCATTAGCTATCATCCATACTACTACAGGGTTGTATGCTTCGTTTCTTATAGGGCAAGGGCACCAAGGCATTTTCTTCTTGGTATAGGGCACCCTATGATGAAATTGCAAAATTGTACTGGAGCATCTCAAGGGCACCAAGGCAATGACCAGGGGACACGGAGGCTATCGCCTTCGTTGCCTGCTTGAAGTATCAGGCCTGCTATTAGTACACGCACAAAACACAACTAACCATGTTTTATAAACATGAATATCCCTAATTGCTTTAAAAGGCACTGTACACGTTTGGTAATTGTCAAAGACCAGGCTTCTCAATTGGTGTATCCCATCATAAGCATAAAATAACAAGCCTGTGAAAATTTGGGCTCAATTGGTCATCGAAGTTGCAAGAAAATGATGAAAGAAAAAAAACACCCTTGTTGGATGAATTTGTGTGCTTTCAGATTGGAATAAAAGATTTCTAGCTAGAAGTCTTTTATTATTTTAGTGAGAAAATACCTCTTTCTCAAAAACTACATTACTTCAGAGGGAGTCGTTTCCCACAATGGTCTATCAATAGCCCTCCAATTCTCATTACCAAGTCAGGTTTTAACTTAATATTTGTTTTGAGTAATTACCAAACGTGTACCTTCCCTCTAAAAGAGTAATTTAATGTTTAGTGATAGCTGATACAATGGTATTGACACTGCACTTCAACAAGTTATAAATAATCAGGCATTTCTGATAGAGACACAATGGAACTGCACTGATTATCTTTTTTTCAGAAAAAGGATGATTATCCTTTTTCAGAAAAAAGGATAAAGCTGATAAGGCTTGTCTAGAACTCTAACTTTAGTGGCAACTGACAAAACATAATAAAACAAATTTCTATTTTAATTTAGTTCTGCAACTATAAATTAAACAGAGAAATACATTCTGTTAGTAATGCTTCTCAGATTAAACTTTGCGGTATAAAAAAACTACAGTATATATCTGTTTCCATAACTGCAGTACTTAAAATACTATCCAATGCAGCAGTATTTCTTACCAAGTAAGTTTTTATTACCAATAGCTTTCATAGTCATAATCAAACATATCAGACCCTTTAAAGGAACAAGTTGCCTTGAATCGAGCGAGTTGGTCTATAAAAAGCGTTTTTAACCACTTGTTATGAAACGCAACGATACACACAAATATGCCTCAAAATTTTAGGTTTTCCTTATACGTCATGAACTAACACGGCGCACCATTTTGAGGAGTCAAATGTTGGACTCCATAAAATGGCCAACCGTGTTACACATAGTTTACAAAGTAAAAGGAAAACGATACAACTTCGAGGCATACTTATGTGGATCATTATATTCTACTTTTAAAACATCTTTCTAACCATGCATTTTATAACAAATGGTTACGAATGCTTTTCTGATGCATGGTTCATTAAACGCCTTTATAGACCAGCTCGCCCATTCCAAGGCAACGTGTCCCTTTAACTTAGAGAAAGACAAGGAGCAGTGCTTTACCGACTGAAAGTCTTCCAAGACGATACGATCCTTCTCATTGCTCTTTGTGTAGGTCCACGTTGTGTCTTCAAGATTCTTGTAGAATGTCTGCAACATTGGGATCTTCTCCTTAAGAGGGATGGTCATGTCATCTTCCACTGTGTCCAAGGCTCGCAGGACCAGGTAGAAGATGCAGACCGCATGCCTGTATCAAACAATCCAATGCGTCTGTTGTTTAGTACATTATCGTTTTTTGTGTCGCACAAAAAGCCAGGTCCCTTTATTGCTTACTTAAACATTTCACACAAGGACTGATTGTCTGCAGGAACATTTCCATCATTGCATATTTTTACCTACTGTTAATGCTTGCAATGTGTAATAATATGGAAAGGTTTGCGGTAACACCATATAATGACTACCTCTGATGAGTCGGGTGGTTCTAAAAAGAACCGTTGGTTTCAACTCGACATTTCATTCAGTATGCTCTGATGTCCACCATGCAAAGTTTCAAATCCTACTTATGTATAATAATGTTTTGTATTTTAGATTTTAGAACTTTTGCATTTTGCATTTTTAAGACTTTAGGATTTCAATATTATTTAGTTTGTTTACTAACTGTTGCTATAATTCCGTATGTTCTTAATATTTAGTTTGTCTATATGTTCAACACCCTAGAACATGTTCACATGATTAGGACGTTTTGGCATTATTATTATTATCGTTTTTTATTTAAATTGTTCTCTTTAGAAGTGTTTTCTTTCAGTTTGTTTATCCTCTTTTATGTGTTTTTAACAGGTATTTTTAATTGTTAGTTCAAAATGAAATTCGATCGTTGGATCGCAAATTTTTTAGTGCTTTAAATAAAACCAAAACATATCAAATCACAGAAAATTAAGGGGGAAATCAAAACTACAAAGAAAATGTTCTCAAATAAATTGGGGAAAAAAAATCAGTACAAAGAGCATTTATAGATTGCGAGGTTAAAAAACACACGTATCTTTTTTTGTACGTATAGAACTACTCTAAAACTTGTGTACACAACTACTACTATAAATCTTGTGTACACAGCTAGGCAGTGACAGCACAGTGTGATATTACTAGCAAGTGATGATGTGCAATCAGATAATTAGGGTTTATTGTATATATATAGTATACAGTGCTAACACACATTGGTGTATATGGGTAAAAGCCAAAATTAATATTCTTTATCCCCGATGCAAATTTTAACATCTATTATATACAGCAGCTTGGTTGCTACAAACTGGGACAGCGTGAAATGATGAATGCAATCCTGACTCTAAGTATGATTTACATACGTACAGTGTAGGTTTTTTGACATTTGAGGGGCTTTCAGTTTTACAGGTGTTTCAACAGCTTCACAGGGCCCAATTTCATACAGCTGCTTAAGCACAAAATTCTGCTTTAAAAGCAAAAAATCCACGCTTAGTAAAACATTAGCTTAATACATGTCACAAGCAATGTATATGGCATGAAATTTAGGCCAGTAACATACATGAGTAGAAGAAGCGAGCTATTTTCGTGCTTTACCCATTTTTTTTATTTAAAGCAGCTCTATGAAATTGGCCCCAGGTGCACAAACTGTAATTTTTCCCCATTATTATAGCAGGACTCTGTCTACTGGAAAATATGTGGACCACAAAAACTGCATTTAACCACATACCTTAGCTCTCCATCTAATGCCTGTATGACTGCAGCAAAACTTCTGCTGGTCAGATTAAGGTACTTATAACATGTCCTGGCAGTACTGCTCAGCGAGGCCTGAAACGAAAATACAAAGTAACAATTTGAAGGCGGTGGACACTAGTATTGGTAATTACTCAAAAAGAATTGTTAGCATAAAACTTACTTGGTAACAATCAATGGAGAGCTGTTGATAGTATAAAACATTTTGAGAAACGGCTCCCTCTAAAGTAACGTCAATTTCTAGAAAGAAGTTATTTCTCACACGTTTTTGAATTTGAAGTAACAGATTTTTGAGAAAGAAGTAATTTCCCACTTAAATATGTGATTTTTTTTTTTGAGACCTCAGAATTAGATTTTGAGGTCCCGAAATCAAGCATCTGAAAGCACATAATTCCGTGTGACAAGATGATGTTTTTTCTTCCATTATTAATCTCGCAACTTCGACGACCAATTGAGTTCAAATTTTCTCAGGTTTGTTATTTTGTGCATATGTTGAGATACAGCAAGTGAGAAGACTGGTCTTTGACAATTACCAAAGGTGTACAGTGTCTTTAAGTAAATAGACAGGGAAGCATTTGTCTTGTCTGTGAAAATTCCTAAGAATGATTTGTGGGCCTATGTCACCCCCATAGTCTTTATTGTTTTTTGTTTTTTACCCCAAAACTGATGTGTGTTAGCACTGTATACTCGGGTGGTAACATGCATGTGATCAAGATTTTTTCACAGGACTCGGGAAAGTACTGAGTATACAGTGCTAACACACATCGGTGTATGGGTAAAAAAATGTTTTTTTAAAACAATTAATATTCTTTATCCCCGATGCAAATTTAACATCTCTTATCCCCTTCGTCTTGTTGTTTTGTATTAGTCACCAATAGAGGGCGCAACATCAATTGCCTCGGATGAGGCTGGCTTGGAGCGACTGGCATGTCAACAAATCTGGAATACTGGGCCCCAAAAACCTATTTAATTACGTACCAAAATATGGACTCTTGGGAAAAATATCAAATTACAATTAAGTTATAATCAAACACATTATACAAACAAATTCCTGCAATTATTTTTTTTCCAGTCCATAGTAGCTATTTCAACACTGTAATTCTACAAACAGGAAATACATGGTTTATGCAGGTATCATAACTCCTGCACTGTCTTGTACAAAATCATAATTGTGTGTACATGTGTGCAAATATTTAAGTTGTGCTGGTCAGTGTATCCTGTTCTAATGCACTGTAGGAAGGTTTCAATACAATTCTGCTGGTACTTTCACAATAGGTCAGTTTTGCTTTAACAGTTTAAATGGACGAAATTGCCGAGTGGCTGTACAACTGTAGGTGGCCTAGCTTAGGAACTGTGATTTGCTACATGATATTTTGAGTTGAAACCAACGTTTCTTTTCAGAACCACCCCAACTCATTTGGAAAAATTAACAATTTGAGGTGGAACAAACACATTTACTGAGAGGGATTTGAACCAACGACCTCTTGCTGGTGCTCTTTCAACTGAGCTATCTAGTTCTATTTTGTCAATATCCTTTTACATGTATACCCGGGCCGTGTACCCAGGGATCACTGGTTTTGATTCACAAAAAGTTAATGATACAACCTGGGAAGTGACAGGCAGAGGATCACCGTTTATGTTTTAAAAAAGTTCTCATTTCGCGAATCAAGTGGTTTATTACTAGATATTTCATCAACAAAAATTGTACTTGTAGAACTATCATTACGTTCGGTTTGCGGTAACACCATGTGTGCTTACTTTCTGGCTAGGTAGTAGTTAAAAAGCACAATTTTCAGTCCTTTTCAGAACTGAGAAGTCTCCCGAATTCCGAAAATCTACTCTGTTCAACTCTGCAGTGGTAGAATATAAAGCAAGACAAATTTCCACAAAGAACGAATCAACTTAGCAAGTAGAAACAGAAATTGTGTTATCGCAAACCAAACCAATGACTTTTATAATGAACTATTAAAACTCACCAAGTTTTGTTTAGATTTTGTGGGACCGCCACCAATCTTGTACTTGAGCAGCGCAAGTACCTCATCAGGATGGGTTATAGATTTCAGCAGATCCATCGCTGATTAACTGTTTTAAAAAAAAAATGGATTTCAATTAAAAGCTTGAAGATGGTAAGATTTCTATAATCATTGAAACAGATAACTACTAGATATTATGTCCACAGTTCACAGACATTTTTTCAGGAAAAGTTGTTGACGATTTTTCTGCAAAAGTATTTCCACAATGATTTTGTACTGGGTTAGTTCTAAATATTAACCATTCAATCAAATACATGTTCATAGAATGTGTGTTGCGGTTCATCAGTGGTAAAAATTTTGCTAATTGGGGGCAATATTATTGCTTGTGCTAGCATGGAGTTAGCCCTGGTAAGACATCAGTCAGTGCATGGAGTGTGCTAGCCCCCACGAGCACTCTCACATTTAATTTTTAGGAATCATGAATTGTGTGGCGAATTGTGAACCAGAGGTCAATTTCTACAAAACTTTTTCCCTGACTTCATGAATTTAGATCGATCCTAGGATTTCAGATGAGTCCCAGCTTTTAATAAGACTGTTCCTACAATTAAGAACAGTCATAGGATTCTCAGGAATGGTTTCACAAAACTTGCTAAAAGCCATTGGCAGTTTTCGGTAAACTGTATACAACTGATATAAAAAATAACAAACCTGTGTGAAAATTTAGGCTCAATCGGTCATCGGAGTCGGGAGAAAATAATGGGGAAAACCCACCCTTGTTTCCGCACGTTTCGCCGTGTGGGGCAAGCTGTTCGTCGCGAAATAACGTTCTGAAATTTTAAACTTTGCGCGTTGCACGCGAGACTGGAAGATAAATTAGTTATAACATGCGCGCTCGTGGAATACGAAAAAATATAGCGCGTCTGCATCCCATATCCTTCGGCCTCGTTGGATATGGGACGCAGAAGCGCAGCTATATTTTTCCGTATGTCCCTTCTTCTCAGGTAAGACAAAAATTTGGTGGTTTTGGAGTTAATTAACGGCGGATAAATTGGTGGCGACATGCAGAAAATTGTCCACTATTTCTCCTTCAGAAAAAAAACAGATCGTCTGCCATTTTCATTTCGCTTAGCGTCCGCGCTTCGTAGCACCAAGGTCAAAAGTTACAAACATACACACACTACAGTTCAGGAGTTTTTAACCGCGTGATTGTAGCTACTGGGCCCAATTTCATGTCTATGCTTACCGTCGAATTCTGCGTTTCAATCACGATTCCCCGCTTGTAAGTGTAGAATGACTAGTAATAGTAATGTGGAGTATGCACACGCGCGCAGACGCCCAAATTCGCCGCTAACCCGTGAAATAGGCTTGCCGTAAGCACGGAATTCCCTGCTTCCGTAAGCGCCGATTCTGTGCTTACGGTAAGCAGAGCCATGAAATTGGGCCCTGATTGTTCTTTAAAACTGTTAAAATTTTTCCCTCGCGCCTGGCTGGGCTACAAAAACTGCAACTTGTGCAAGTCACAAGTGCAAACTAAAAAGTAATGAAATGTTCTTAAAAACAAGTAATTTTACCACAGCATTGATTTATGAGACTGAAACATCTCAGGTACAGTGCTGCTTGTTAACAAAGGAACAAATGCTTGTTAACAAATTAAAAAATCAGGATAAACTTACCCTCGCATGAAGAAACTGCGACTGATCTTGGCGAAAAATGGATCAGCTGATAATCTTGATTTGCATGCTGTGACTGCAGCATAGAAACCATGCACTTCAAGGTGGGGAAATTTTTAAGCAAGCGGAGCGCCCTCTGTTGGTAAAACAATTGGTAGGCGGGGCTGTTTTTCCTACTTATTCTGTATTTTGACAATGTTACAAACAGACTTTTAAAGGAACAGTAGTTCATTTTTGACAGTTTTTTTCCCTAGTGAAACTGAATAATTGTTCCCCTTCAACAGGAAACATAAAGCCTGTAGTCCCAAACGCCTGAACCAATTATTGTCAAACATGAAGACCACTTTTTACTAGAAAATTATATTATGGAACCTTCAATATAGCCTTTTATTGTTTAAGGGGGGAAAAAAAGGAAAATAAATACATATTCTGATCTGTGACAATAACTTGGCTATGCAAGCTGGAGCCATCGATACTAAATTTTTAAAAGCAGTTATTTTAATTTGAGTGTGCAGTGCCTCTTGTCATGTCAAGTACAAGTGCCTACCTAAAAAACTACCCCGCCCCAGTAAGACTTATCTAAGACAAGTGTCCACAATATTGATCCTGATTTTCATGTTGTTTTTTTTGGGGGGGGAGGGCTTTGGCTTTGTAAGAAAACAAAACATAGTATCAATCTATCTTATCAAAGATTATCCAGTTGAAAAGTGAACGAGTGCAAATTCATCCCATTATTGTAGGGTCTACAGGACGCCCTTATTTTGTTTAATCAACAAAAAGAAACAATGAATAAAAATGCAAATTAATTGATTATGTTTTATTACAGAGTAGGAATATTACACTTTTAAGAAATTTCGCCATAATTTTATGAAATCTTCACAATTTTCAACCAGCACAAAAGCCGAATGGAAATTATACTGGTTTTAAACAAAACTGTAAAATGTTTTAAATACATTATTACTCTGTTCTTTTGTTCGTAATGTTTCTTTAAGAGGGTGCAATGGGTTTTAAAGCCTTTATTTTCTTTGTTATTAGTCGGTTCTTGAGGTATACACAAAATCTTCATTATTGTAGTACTATTACTATGGTACTTTTTTTTCTAATACTGGGCTCTGCTTTAAAGCAATTGGACACTTCCGGTACAGAAAAAGAAGAAAAAAAGTTCACAGGTTTTCTAATAGCTTACAGGGTTTACAGAAGGTAATGGTGAAAGACTTCTCTTGAAATATTATTCCATGAAATGCTTTACTTTTTGGGAAAACGTTAAAACAATTATCAATTCTCGATAGCGAGAATTACAAGTCATCATGACACGGCGAAACGAGCGGAAACAAGGGTGGGTTTTCCCGGTATTTTCTCCCGACTCCGATGACCGATTGAGCCTAAATTTCCACAGGTTTGTTATTTTATATAGAAGTTGTGATACACGAAGTGTGGACCTTGGACAATACTATTTACCGAAAGTGTCCAATGGCTTTAAAGCAAAGAATAAACGCTTACAGAAGCAGGGAGTTGCATGCTTGGACTGATTTATGGGGCTAGCTTACAACAAGCGTAGTTCACAGGCTAACAGGGATTTTTTGCTTCTGGACATGCCTACTCGCCCCTTTCTAGGCTTTGTACGCTAACACAGCTAGTACAGGGCCAAAACAAATCAATTTCATAGAGCTGCCATTTGACATGGTAGTTTGGCTGGTGACCTTATACTGTAAGCATCATTTGGTAAAGCTAAGCTACTTTTTGTGCTTAAAGGAACATTACAGAATTGGTAAAAACAAAAATTGTGAAGATCACGGATTTACATAAAACTTACATGATCTGATGATGATGATAGTAGAAAACATCCCTTGAAATATTTCTGTCTGAACTTTCATATTTGATGAAAAATAAATAATCTAATTGTGATTTGTTTTACTCATCTCTCAAAAACTACAGCACGTCAGCAAGTAATATTTTAGGGTGCTTTCTACTATCATTATCTTCAAACTGTGAGAGTTTAATGTAAACATGTGGACACTGTGATTTGTGTCCTACAAAAAGGACCATTTAAGATACAACAGCTGAGAAGATAATGATTATCATAATAATAAAACATCAACTTGAACCTAAGAATTTAGATTTACTAAACATACTTTACTTTTTTACAAGATTGGCCATTAATTACTGCCTTTTTTTATACAGAACTGTCATATTAGATTTCTACACATAATTCTATATAGATTATTTGTCCAAGTGATGCTAATAGTGCCAGAACATTGACACATTTTTCAAGGTAAAATCCAAGAAGCTAACATTGTTAGACATGTTAGAACTCATGAATATGGTTTAAAGGCAGTGGACACTATTGGTAATTACTCAAAATAATTATAAGCACAAAACCTTACTTGGTGATGAGTAATAGGGAGAGGTTGATAGTATAAAACATTGTGAGAAACAGCTCCCTCTGAAGTGACATAGTTTTCGAGAAAGAAGTAATTTTCTACGAATTTGATTTTGAGACCTCAAGTTTAGAATTTGAGGTCTCGAAATCAAGCATCAGGAAGCACACAACTTAGTGTGACAAGGGTGTTTTTTCTTTCCTTATTATCTCGCGACTTCGACGACCGATCGAGCTCAAATTTTCACAGGTTTGTTATTTTATGCATATGTTGAGATACACCAACTTTAAAGACTAGTCTTTGACAATTACCAATAGTGTCCACTGTCTTTTAAAAAAATAATAATAATAACCTGAAGCCTAGGCGATAAAGATAAGATAGACGCTAAAGCGTTTGTGTGTTCAACAAGAACAGGCAGGTAAGGGCTAACAATAGTATGAAATTGGAATTGTTCAGACCAAGATAACAGCATGCGCCATACAAAACACCCACAGTCATTCAAAAACATAACAGAGCTGAGCTCAGTTTTAGGGTTTTGCTTTTCGCGAAATTCTGTGCTTACACAATTTTATGGGCCTCAAGTGCAGAATTCCTTGGTCAGCAGAGCCGTGAAGTTGGGCCCAAATCTGCAGGATATTATGACTTGACATAAATAAAACCTGAAGCCCTGCCACAAAGTCTGCAACTGGAGACAGAGCCCATCAAAAATACTTGAGAAAGGCATGGAGGGAGATTAAAAATACAAACCAAAAGTCTAAAGCCCTTCTCACACTGTATCTCTTATCCCCGAGAAAGGCCCAGGGACTTCTCTTACCCCCACGGTTACCGCAGGGCACTTTCACACTGTGTCCCTGTTCCACGGGGTGCTGTTGGCATGTTTAAAGAAATACCCCCGGGTTTTACCGCTTACCTCTACTCCGGAGCAGGGGAGGCTATTTCCCCGGGGCATGCCCATTTTACAGGACAGACTGGGGGAAGACTGGGGGTAAAACGATCATAGTGTCAATAGGCCGGCCATTTATCTCCTGCAGGCCTGATACTTCACAGTAGGCAACAAAGGCGATTGCCTCGATGCCCCTTTGTCATTGCCTTGGTGCCCTTAAAATGCTCCAGTAGAAATGTACAATTTCCTCATAGGGCGCACTTTAACATGAAAATGCCTTGTGCACATTCCCTTTCAAAAAACAAAGCATACAGACCTGCCCCTGGGACAACCACACGGGAATAGACCGTATTTAATAACCCCTTCGTTGCTATGAAAGTCGCCATCTTGTAGGGCAAACCGTATGCGTGTCTAAAGGCGTACATCAAAGAAGCACGCAACACGCAGCGTTCCCGGTATGATTTCTAGGGCACATGTACGCGCACACACACGCACACACTTACAAACGCCATGTTGTAGGGCAGATATATGAGTAGTGATGTCATATTCAATGTGGTCTATAGAATAGTGTGAATAAAAAGGGCTTAATATTTCTTAGCTCACTTAAAATTACAACATACGAGAGAAAACTCGCAGACCCTTGTAGACCATGTATATTGCACCAAGAGCGCAGAAAAGCAACTCCCTGCGATCACGTCGGATGTTATCATTCTCCATGATGGCTACCTTCCTAGTCAGGAGATGAAGATGGCGCTGTAGTGCCTGCACGTCGAGGGCGGGGCCACTTTCTATCATGGAGGAGTTGTGTTGGAGCTTGGAGGAGCCCAAGGGTGTTTCGTTGAGGCCACTGAGGAGAAAACAAAAGATTTAAAGAGATAATAATATTAATAATAATAATAATAATTTTAAATGTTTATATGGCGCTTATTCACACACCAAGGGTGTCCCAAAGCGCTTCAAATTATTACCCCTGGTCACTGGGCCTTAAATCATTCCTTAAACCATCGGCGGTAGAAGAGCACATTGTTCATTAAGGGTCCACACACATTTGCTTCGAAATTGCGTGGTTTTCCTTTTACTTTGCGAACTAACACGGTCGGCCATTTATGGGAGTCAAAAATTTGACTCCCATAAATGGCCGACCGTGTTTGTCGACGAGGTAAAAGGAAAACCACGCAATTTTGAGTGATACTTGTGTGGATCATTATATTCTACTTTTAAAATATCTTTCTAATCATATGCATTTTATAACAAACGGTTACAAACGCTTTCCAAAGACCAACTCGACCGATCCAAGGCAACGTTTTTTTTGGGGGGGGGCTTTTCATTTGTGCTCGGAAGGTCTTTCATACGTTCAGTTTACAATTCAAGGTGCTGCGGCACATTCAGCAGCCCTGCCAGAAACACCCCAAACCCCTTCTCTTAACGGCAAGTGTAACTGTGTTCTTTTACGTGCTGTACACACAGGACCTTTCGGTACAGAAAAATTTTAAAAAGTTCACAGATTTACAAATAATTTACAGGGTTTACAGAAGGTAATGGTGAAACACTTCTCTTGAAATATTAGTCCATGAAATGCTTTACTTTTTGAGAAAACGGTAAAACAATATAAATTCTCGTTAACGAGAATTACGGATTTGTTATAAACACATATCATGACACGGCGAAACGCGCGAAAACAGGAGTGGGTTTTCCCGTTATTTTCTCCCGACTCCAATCCGATTGAGCCTAAATTTCCACAGGATTGTTATTTTATATACAAGTTGTGATACACGAAGTGTGGGACTTGGACAATACTGTTTACCGAAAGTGTATAATGGCTTTAAAGGATTCAGGCACTTTTTCAAAATGTCCACAGGTTTACATTAAACTTACAGGGTTTGAAGATTATGATAGTGGAAAGCTTCCCTTCAAATATTACTTAATACTGAGGTGCTGTAGTTTTTGAGAAATGAGTGAAACAAGTCACAAAATAATTGTTGTCTCATGAGGCCAAAATTATTTTAGCATGTAAAATCCCCTTAACCAGTTCTGGTATTATACCAAAACCATAGCATAACTGGTTAATACGTTTTTACATGCTAAAACTGAGACGAAAATTATTACTTTTACTCATTTCTCAAAAACTACAGCACCTCAGTAAGTAAAATTTCAAGGGATGCTTTCTACTATCATAATCTTCAAACTGTGTTTGTTTAATGTAAATCTGTGAACACTGTGTTTTTCGTTAAAAAAAGTACAAAATATTACCCTTTTTAAGGACAAAGTTTCATGACTGGGACTCAAACCCACACTCTGCTACGGAAACACCAGAGGTATTTATTTTTGAGATCTTACTTTTGCACAACTCGATAATTAGCACTATGCTCGTCTGGCTTCAACACGCTCTGGTCACCAACTGTAGGGAATCTTACATCATCCATTTTCAGTGTATGGGGAGGGGTGGTTAGTCCGACAACTGTGTCAGCTGAGAAAAGACACAGACAAATAAATTGTGTTAAACAAATTTAATGATACCATACTGATACTTAATGGTGATTATTCACATTTTGGGGATGCAAAAGTTATAGTAAGTTTAAGAACACCCTTTCATCAGGCATGATATTTGGTCCTAAGAAAAAAGTCTATTGACTGCAAGGGTTGACCTATACCATGAAAGAAGTTCATCAGGCTGGTAAAATATCAACTTATTAAATGAATTTTCTATGGAACACAGCCAATGCTCACGTAATTTTTGTTTACGTTTCGACTAGTTTCATTAGTCATCCTCAGAACCAGGCACCACCAGCTGGTTGGTGGCGCTGTTTCCTGCTACGACCACTGAATGGTGGTTTGGCCGACTGGGAGGGTACGAACTTTCACACATATGGGACCCCCTCATACCCCAAGTTCCACCCCGGGGGAGGACACAATCGGCCAAACAGGAAACAGCGCCACCAACCGACTGGTGGTGCCTCGTTCTGGGGATGACTAGTGAAACCTAGACCTACTTGTTCATACTGTGTAGAGCTTAATGTTTCAGCCTACTTAATCACAATACTCTACTTTTAAATCATTATACTCTACTTTTAAATCATTCTTTCTAACCATATGCATTTCATAACAAACAATTTCAAACACTTTTCATAGACCAACTCGAACGATTCAAGGCAACATGTCCCTTCAAAAAGGAAGACTATCATGCCTGTTACAGAAGGACTACATTTATCAGAAAATTAGTGCATCACCAAACTCAATTTGAACTTGAAGCCCCGCGGGCAGAAAGTTTATTTTTTAAGGGATTATTCAGAGGAAATCTAACCTGTGGGGAACGGCGTCATTTCTTCAAGATCCAGATGCCTGGGTGTTTTTCTTGATCCAAAGTGCGTATCTGATCCTGTAAGTATTAACAAACAAACAAACTGTCAGAGAAAAAAATTGGTTAAACCTTCTTTTATCAATTCATTCATTAAAAAAAAATACAATTCCTTCTAGAAATGATGTACAACTGTAAATCAAACGAGGGAAATTTAAGTTTCTACCGGGAAATTTCAAAAGACACCTCATCAGTAAACAGTTAAGAATCAGGCCTGATGTTACTATGTAACGCACACTCTGACTGCTGCTTCTCATTAAATTTTTCGCTCAGCGAACAAAATTTGTTTAAACACTCTACAGGGAGTTTAAAAAAAAAGTATACATTTAGAAAAATGTATCCCAACTGGATTTTTTATAAGTTAAAAAAAAAGAGTAACTTAAAGGCAATGTACAATTTAAAGGGAAGGTACACTTTTGGTAATTGTCAAACACCAGTGTTCTCACTTGTTGTATCCCATCATATGCATAAAATAACAAGCCTGTGAAAATTTGGGCTCAATTGGTTATCAAAGTTGCGAGAAAATGATGAAAGAAAAAACACCCTTGTTACCAAGCGTGTACCTCCCCTTTAAAGAGAGAGAGAGTGCTAACTTTCTGCTTGATACTGGCTGTTCCGTCACAGCGCAAGAACAATGCAGGTTGACCTTAAGGCAGCTTTGGGGATCTTACCTGCAATCATGATTCTTTCTGGTACGTTCATGGCGTGGGCCGGACTGTTGGTCATAAAATCCAAATTTAACTCTTCCGAATCTGCGTAGGAATCGTCTGCGCTGGGTTGGCCCATGCTTAATCTGGTTGGAATCTAGGCATGGGGAAATCCAATCAAAACGGAGTGATGCATTCTTCAGGAATGATTATTTGGTAATTAGAAAAAGGTAAATCTACACATTTACCGGTAGACAGATTTCATTTCTTGGCCACATTTTAAGTCAAGAGAGGGCGCTATGTACAAACACACTGGGCCCAATTTCATAGAGCTGCTAAGCACACAAATTTGCTAAGCATGAATATTATTCCTTGATAAAAACAGGATTACCAACTAAATTTCAATTATTCCTTGTTACTGGTGTTCAACTGTTGTTTGCTCATCCTGAAAATCACGTTAAAATTTGGTTGGTAATCCTGTTTTTATCAAGGAAGAAAATTTCATGCTAAGCAAATTTTTGTGCTGAGCAGCTCTATGAAATTGGGCCCTGATTAATTCTTAGCGGTTAAAGAGAACCCTCTGTTTAAAACAGTTCATTCATTTTATGTGCGTCATTGGTCCAGTCTAGTGGAGTTTAAGGAAATCCCTCTAGGTTTCCTCTTTCCCCCTGTGGCTTCAGATTCCAGAGTGGCGGCTTGGATGCTGTTAAAGACAGTGGACAATTATTGGTAATTGTCAAAGACAATTTGAGCTCAATTGGTCATCGAAGTTGCGAGAAAAATATTACGAAAAAAACACCCTTGTCACACGAAGTTGTGTGCTTTCAGATGACTGATTTCGAGACCTCAAGTTCTAAAGTTCTCGAGGTCTTGAAATCAAATTCGTGAAAAATTACTTCTTTCTCAAAAACTACGTTACTTCAGAGGGAGCGTTTTCTCACAATGTTTTATACCATCAACCTCTCCCCGTTACTCGTCACCAAGAAAGGTTTTATGCTAATAGTTATTTTGAGTAGTTACCAATAGTGTCCACTGCCTTTAAGAGCCATACCCCACCCCGGAATTGTGACAATATATTGCACGTTGGCATACACTACTGCTAGAACTATGAAGTTCATTCTGCCATAGTCAAGATGAAAAAAAGAATGAACCTTAAAAAATGTAAATTTTTGTTTTTACCCATATACACCGATGTGTGTTAGTACTGTATACTCAGGACTCACCCGAGTTCTGTGAAAAAAATTCACAGGCATATTACTATGGTAAATGGTTCTAAAAGAAGGCATACACTACATAGTGGTGTCTTGCCTCATTTCGAAATCCCACGAGGGGCAGTTCAGTATGTTGATTGGGTTTTCAGTCACTACCTGACTATATGTGGGTTTTCCCTAGAATAGTTCTCTGGGGTTTTCCTCTCACATCGGAAACTAAAACTTCTCCATTGCCTTCTCCCCTCGTCCAGCTGCTGAATAGTCTTTAAAGGCAGTGTACACTATTGGTAATTACTCAAAATAATTATTAGCATAAAACCTTACTTGGAGACGAGTAATGAGGAGAGGTTGGTAGTATAAAACATTGTGAGAAACGGCTGCCTCTGAAGTGACATAGTTTGTGAGAAAGAAGTAATTTTCCTCGCATTTGATTTCGAGACCTCAGATTTAGAATTTGAGGTCTCTAGATCAAGCATCTAAAAGCATACAACTTTGTGTGACCATGGTGCGACAATGTTTTTTTTCCCACTAATATCTCGCAACTTCGACGAGAATTATCATAGATTTTTAGATGCAGAATAAGTTTAACGTCATTAAAACTTGAAAATTGAATGGCGGACAGACCGTTTGAATTTTGTTTGTTTTAGTTACCTGCATTTTACTATTGATGTCAGTACTGAACTCTGTGCTATAGTGCATCTGTTGTAACTCATCCATTTCTTGTTCCATCTGGTATTTTATGTCGTTACCCCCGGGGTCTTTACTCCCCATGACGCCACTGATTTACCTGGAAATAACAAACAAAAAAAGTAAATCAAGATTATTATTTATTATGAACATGGCTGTATTTTAAAATGCATAAAATGCAGCTTTGCTACCATGGTCAATGATCAGTGTCACTCGATAGATCACGTGATATGGCTGCTATTTTGGATTCTATCGTGTGCCAATATGGGAACAAGTTTGTTAAAAAATTAAGTGAAGACAAAAACAAAATTTCTTAGTTTAACTGCAGTCTGTAATAAATTCTGATAAATATTGTCTACAATAAACAAAAATAAACAGATGGGTTGATTTTCTCCTGAAACCAAACATGGCCGGTCTGAAATGGTGGAAAAACAGAATGTTATGAAGTGTTTTTGCTGGGGGGGGGGGGGAATGCTTGGGGGGGGGTCTTGTACTGTCATGCTCTGTAATATCTCAGGATTCTCATTAAGTAGCCATAATTATTTCTTAGGACAAAAAATTGATAACATTTTTACAATATTGATAAAATGAGTTGATGAGTTTTATTTATTTTGCACGCCATACTAGCTTCTGAATATTCATTAAAATACCAACCAATGAAAGTCCCTGAAACATAAGTTCTAAGCTCCATTTCATAAGCTCCATGCATTACCATTAATGGCTGACATTCTCTCGAAATGTAAGACCAAAACTTTTAAGATTTTAACACACAATGAAGTGCAAGTGTCTTGTAGAAAGGTTGGTGAGATGATTTTTTATAAAATCATTCAGTTTTTGATAATATGAGCAATTTTCCCTTTACAAATCGTATCGGAAGCCCATGAGGAAAAGTTTCCGTATGGCGCCACCACTTTTTCATTCGAAATAAAATAATATAGTATCTAATTTACCTGATTGATATATCGCTTTTTGTAAAAATTAGTGAAAAAGTGGTGGCGCCATACGGAAAATTATCCGCCCATGACACCACACCATCATTACATCATCTCGGACCAACCAAAAGAGGACACTTTAAAATATATGGATAACTTTCCGTATGGCGCCACCACTTTTTCACTCATTTTTACAAAAAGGGATATATCAATCAGGTAAATTAGATACTATATTATTTTATTAAAGTGGTGGCGCCATACGGAAACTTTTCCAAATATATTGGATAACTTTCCGTATGGCGCCACCACTTTAATTTTGACAAAAAGGGATATCTCATTGAGGTAAATTAGATACTAAATTATTTCATATCGAATGAAAAAGTGGTGGCGCCATACAGAAACTTTTCCAATATATATTTAATTAATTATACTTAAACCATGGAGGTAGAACTCTTCTTCTTTTTTCTAGTTACCTACCGCATTCAGGGCCATGACAGGTGCGGTGCAGATGGACGGATGTCAAAATCAAACAATTTTATATTTTTATAAAAACAGGAGCACAGCCACAGTGCCCCATCCAGTCGGAAAAGTTTCCGTATGGCACGTATGGCGCCATCACTTTATCGAAATAAAATATAGACAGTATCTACTAAACAGTTTATCAATTTGTTTTGTAAAAATTAGTCAAAAAGTGGTGGCGCCATACACAGTCACAATCAGATAGTTATCCATCCAGTCTGCTTGGTACCTACGTGTAGGCTGTATGCAGAAATTTAGGAGTCCATTTCATCAGATCACTGGAGATCCATTTTTAAATAATGATTCACCCTCCCCCCCCCCCCCGGCAAAAACACGCCCCAAAATACCAAACTCGAGCTGTCTCAATTTCATAACTTGCGCAAAATCGACAATTTGTCTCCCTCTGACGTTTTGCTCAATCTCGAAATTGTGCAACACACTAATGAGCAAATCCGAGAATGCTCTCAACATGATAAGGTCGATGACGAGAATGAAAGTAAATGAATTGAAAGCCCTTTTTGCTGTTCTTGAAGGAACATTAGAAGAAACAAACTTACTTCGTATGGTCTACAGGTACTCCTGTATAATCTCCAAAACTTACGCAGCCG
This sequence comes from Asterias rubens, assembly GCF_902459465.1. Classification (NCBI taxonomy): domain Eukaryota; kingdom Metazoa; phylum Echinodermata; class Asteroidea; order Forcipulatida; family Asteriidae; genus Asterias; species Asterias rubens. Next base: position 11,120,240 of record NC_047077.1, read on the forward strand.
CTCAAACTGAAGAAATTATTCAAGGCAATAGTGGACGTTTACGGAAATGTTGACATCAGCAATCAACATTCTCAGCTAGCACTGTGAAAGTTGAGAGGTCAGAGATGGGTACCAAGTTGAGGCTGAAGTAAATTATTATTCGTGTTGGGTCTAAATTTTTAGTTTCGGTCAACTGCTACAAACGGCCGTCACCCTCAGTATAGTGGGCTGAGCGCAAAATGATTTAAAAACCCTAAATGCACCTATTTGTTACTCTTTGTTGTTTCAAAAGTATTTTCCCCTTTAATTACACTAAACATTACAATTTAACATGTTAAAACTCGCCAAACCGAATTTCCAAGAAGTTTAGATTGTGATTCTTAAGAAAACGGCTGGAGTCGCGAGACTACGCGTACAAAATAAACCGCATGTGGGTGGATGATTGCACCATTTCTACAATGCGCACGTAATGCTAGATCGTGGAAGTAAAACAACACGAAGTATACTACACTTACAGTGTACTGTAATTCCACTCAATTTATGCGAAATGCTGTAATGTTAAGTGTTCCTCATTAACCCAAATATTCATCAAGTTTAGGAAGTTATCTCAATAATAAAAGTCGTAAACACTACTAAACAGCATGGCAGAAGAAGTTGCAGAAACTACGGGGATTGACCCAAGCGACAGTCCCAGATCTCCCGGGGAGAAAGAGCCACAGGACGGCGTGGACTACGCGGAGGGCGATGAGGGCGAGGAGGCCGCCGGCGGGGCGGACGACTGGCAGGATATACCAGAGGGATCCAAATTTGAGTGTGAGTTTAAATGGCACATATTGTGGTTTTTTTCCTTGATTAAATATTTCCAGCTAATTAAATTAGTGAGTATCAGGTTTGTCCCAAATACCATTTATTATGGTACAGAAATTAAATGATTTAGTGTAAACAAAAAAAAAGGATAAATTGATGGATAAGATAATTTATTAAAAACTATAACTTTATATGAAGACAAAACAGTCATGATCACAATGGTTTCATGTGAAATGTGACATAATTTACTTATTATCTTTGACCAAGAAAAACTGCAAGATGAACTAAATTTGGGCCAATATAATATTGCATTTTCAGGATTATCAGCACATTACCAAAAAATCCTGATTCAAGTCTAATCACCATTTTTTTTTTTTTTTTTTTTTCAAACTGCCTCTAGCTACCGGGCAACCTCGGTAGTCTAGTTGGTAAGACCTTACTCTATGGTAAGACACTGCTCTAGAATTGCAAGGGTCGTGGGTTCGAATCCCACCCGAGTAACATGCCTGTGATATTTTTTTCACAGGACTCGGGAAAGTACTGAGTATACAGTGCTTTATACACACATCGGTGTATGGGTAAAAAACCAAAATTAACACCATTTATCTGTTTTTCTTCCATTAGTTCTTGACCACACCGCAGATGTACAGTAAGTAATCCAAAACAGTTCCTTTTAAAACAAATGAACGGTAACATTTTCCAGCTTTTTTTGTTGATGTTACAAGAGGCTGGAAGAGGAACTCATTCAGTTCATTCTTTTAGGGTCATTATTTTGTGGAGCATTTAATGATTATATTTTTTGTTTAATGGACTTTTAAAATGGTTTATTTATTTAAAATGTCATCGCAGCATACTGCTGAATTGCGACATTATTTACATACAATCGTTAACAAGCTTTACAAAAGAAATACATAATGAAATATTATTTTAAAAAACAAAAAAAACAAAAGCCTGCCTGAAATGTGACACTGACAGTTTTTAACTGTTGATTTGAAAATAGTAGAAGAGCCTATTGATGTGAAGTGAAAGCTAAATAAGCATCAATCTTGTCAAAAAGAAATGTACAGTGCCTGGAAAATAGAATATAAATACCACACAGTTGACTTTTTGAATGAGTAGGTTAGTTGATAAAAAGTGAAGCGGAGAGTTTACTTTAATTCACCACATTTTGTATTATAAACGTACATTTTTCAACATATTGATATTTGGTTGACAACTTTTATTAACCAACTTTTTATTTTTGTTTGTTTTGTAGGTTGCATTCATGTATCCTTTTGAAGTAGATTGATTAAAAGACACAACATTTTAATAATGAACTCAGAAAGTAATGAAGTTTGTGGGAAAATCTTTAAGATTTGGCAGTCACAAACAACACTTTTAGTGATATAGGGTCCTCAAACTGTTTTCTCAACAGATGATGTTTCAGATGATGGAAATATTTCTCTGAAAGAATGGTTAACACCAAGATTAGCTATAAATTACCACTTAATGTTCATTTTGTCTTGTGGGAACAATGGGTTCAACCAATACACACATGTTCAAAACTGGCTTACCTGACTTGGTTGTGGTCACAAAATTAACCTTAATTCACACAATGTCAAAAGAGTATTTTTAGGTCACCTGGTTTTTTGCAACCAACAGAAATGCAGTCAACTTTCTAGAACTCTAGAAAATACACAGTTTTTGTCTATTCAATTGGCTGGAACACTCACTGGCCCTTTCAACACTGTGTCTCTCATCCCAGTGGATTACAGTTCTGGGAAGGCCCAGGAGTTTTTTTACCCCATGCGTGGTTACCATGCATTTTCACACTGTCCCCACCTAGGTCCCTATTCAATGGGGTTCCGGCTGCACCTTTCCAGACACCCTAGAGTTTTACCACTTAACCCTACTCCGGAGCAGGGGTGGCCATTCCCCCATTTGCCGGGGTAGATCAGGGGTAAAGAGATCCAAGTGTGAAGACCAGTTTATAGTCGGTCGCGCGACGGTCGGGCGATGGAAATCTTGACGTGCGATCAAAGAAAGACACATTTTTTAGGCCTCAGTGATGACTATAAACTTTGTCCTGTGTCAAGATTTCCATCGCGCGACCAACTATAAACCGACCTTGAAAAGGCTGGCTGTTATTCCCCAGGGTTGCCCCCCAGAAATAGAGAAGTGTGAAAAGGGCTTTTTAGAGTGACTTTTCTACACCATTGTTTGTACACATTTGTATTTGCCTTAACTGTATCTTTCTCAGGGGGCGACACGTTAAAAGAGTCGTTTGAGTATGTTGCATTGGCAATGTTCGCTTACATGACAGAAATCAGCAAAGTAGACAAATTGACAACAGTTACAATAGAAGCAGAAGGTGAATATCTGATTCTTTTTTTAATGTTTTTTTAATCATTTAAAACCTGTTCATATTTGATAATGTATCAACAGTATAGTTTGGTCATAGTATTTTGATGAATCTTTGTAGTAACAATGTTTGAACCAAGCAAAGGAAGGCATTAATGTGGCAACTTTTTATTTTCTATATTTTTTTTCAGGAGATGACATGCTTTCGTTACTCTATCATTTCTTGGATGAGTTCCTGTTTGTATTTTCAGCTGACCCATTTTTTATTCCTAGAGTAAGTATGGCCATGTTTCTATTTTTAAATCCTAACCAACAACCCTCACCACCCTAAACCCTTACAACACTGAACACTACAATGAACCAACCCTAACCAACCAATCCTCACCACCCTGACCCTAACAGCCAACCCTAACCACCCTGAACACTAACCAATCAACCCTAAGTAAAGCTTCACCCTCCTGAACTCTAAACCAACCAACTCTCAACACCCTGAACCCTATTCAACTATTCCTAACCAAACCCAACCACCCTAAACTCTAACCAACCAACCCTAACTAAAGCTTCATCACCCTGCACTTTAAACCAACCAACTCTCACCACCCTGAACCCTAATCAACCAACCCTAACCAAACCCTCACCACCCTGCATACCCTTACCCCACACAACCAACCCTCACAACCATGAACCCTGTAACCAATTACCCTCACCACCCTGAACCAAGAACCATCAAACCAACCAACCCTCTAACCACCCTCAACCCTAACCCCTAACCACCCTGGATACCAACCAATCCTAACCAAACCCTCACCACCCTGCATACCCTGAACCCCAACCAAACAACCCTCACCATCATGAACCCTTTAACCAAACGACCCTCACCACCGGACCTGAACCCTAACCATCAAACCAACTAAACCTCTCACTACCCTGAACCCTAACTCCTATTCATTCATTGGTGTTGCCTGAGTTTAGTGTATAATAAAATAACCCCAACCAACTGTCACCACCATGAACCCTGTAACCAAACGACCCTCACCACCCTGAACTCTAACCATCAAACCAACTAAACCTCTCACTACCCTGAACCCTAACCCCTATTCATTCATTGGTGTTGCCTGAGTTTAGTGTATAATAAAATAACCCCAACCAACTGTCACCACCATGAACCCTGTAACCAAACGACCTTCACCACCCTGAACTCTAACCATCGAACCAACTGAACCTCTCACTACCCTAAACCCTAACCCCTATTCATTCCTTGGTGTTGTCTGAGTTTAGTGTATAATAAAATAACCCCAACCAACTGTCACCACCATGAACCCTGTAACCAAACGACCCTCACCACCCTGAACTCTAACCATCAAACCAACTGAACCTCTCACTACCCTAAACTCTAACCCCTATTCATTCCTTGGTGTTGTCTGAGTTTAGTGGATAATACAAAAAATCCAAACAGCCCACGTTTAGCAGGTTTTCCACGGGGTGTGTTTTACCCAGACACTGATGTTTTATTGCTTATTATTTTTGCAGGAAGTAACAATTGATGAACTAGATTTAGAGAACTTTAAGATAAAAGCCACAGGGTAAGTAAACTCTTTCAGTGAAAAAAAACACCACTCTCTGGCTTATTATTGTCTTTCTTCTCTTTTTCCTTTTCACTGTTTTTTTTTTTTTTAGGTTGTTTATTTCTGATTTAAAGGTAGGGCTTAGATTGTTTTTTTGTCAACGTTATTTATTGCCAAAAGTGATAAAGAAAAGATAAAACTCACTGTGTGAAAGTTTCACAAGAATGAAAACTGTCCAACTTTAGCAAGGTGAGAGCGGGTACCAACTTTATCTCTGGCTGCAGCATTTAGGAAAGCACACCAAACCACAGAAATCTTACAAATTATTTCTCTGTTTGAAATCTTTTTGAGTGACAAATTCTCCAATTCATTTTTACTTCGAAGGCAATCCTTTCGCAGTATTTGGTTACCACCAAAAGCTGCAGTGTGGGGCTACTCACCAAGTAACATTTTATAACTGCTTATTGTAAGAGTTTTTGCCAGTCTTCATGTTTGACCACACCTTTTTAAAATCAAATGAACTCGCATAGTTCATATGCTTTGTATCATAAACAAATGCAGACGTGCCTTGGTTTTTTTTGTCCATTTTTATGGTCTTTTTCTGGATATTGATTTCTTTTTTTGTTGCTTTGTATCATAAACAAATGCAGACTTGCCTTGGTTTTTTGGTCCATTTTTATGGACTTTTTCTGGATACTGCTCTTTTTTGTCTTCTTCTTTTTTTTTTTTTGGGGGGGGGGGCGGGGGCAAGGGTTGGAGAATTTACCAACCATGAATGCAGTATACTGCTGTGGATGTGGGTGGAAAACAATTCCCAATACACGTCAAAATACACAATGAATGCCAACTGTATTTGTGGTGGAGGTGCCCCTGACCTGATACCTAACAAGCTCCCAACAACAAAGAAGCGTGACATTAAATAACAATAGAATGTTGATATTTTAGATCAATGGGAACACCCTGCTGAGCAGTTTGCAGTCCCCAAAAAAATATCGGGTGGGGTTCTGCTGGGTTGCTGTTTACTCTGGGTCTGGGTGTTGGTTTCTACACTTGTTTGTCTTGGTTTTGTTAAAAGAAAAAAATTATAACAGAAAAAAAACAGGTTGGACAAATTCCTATAATGTCAAGAGTAGAGAGTAGAAGACATTTCTAGGCACGTATTTTTTTTTTCTTTTCTATTCTGTGGTAAAAGTTTATTTCAAGGCACTGGACACTATTTGTACGTTTCATTCAGCGTTGGGGGCTTTTTACGTCATAATCTGTCAAAATTTGTTAGGAACTAAAAAATCATACTGTTTTTTTTGTTTTTTACCCCCAAATTTGAACAATGTACATCTAACCACACCCTCTAACAGGCATTGGTTGACATACATTGTTCTGATTTATAATTTTGTTGACATTGTTTATTGTCATCTTTTTGTTTCAGGCACGGAGAAACATTTGATTTGACGAAGCATCCTCAGGTAAAGTTAACAAGTCTTTTAAGGCACTGTACACGTTTGGTAATTGTCAAAGACAAGTGTTCTCACTTGGTGTATCCCATCATAAGCATAAAATAACAAGCCTGTGAAAATTTGGGCTCAACTGGTCGGCGAATTAGTTGCGAGAAAATTATGAACAAAAAAACACCCTTGTTGGACGAATTTGTGTGCTTTCAGATAGGAATAAAAGTCTTCTAGCTAGAAGTCTCTTATTATTTTAGTGAGAAATTACCTCTTTCTCAAAAACTACGTTACTTCAGAGGGAGTCGTTTCCCACAATGTTTTCTACTTTCATCAGCTCTCAAATGCTCGTTACCAAGTCAGTTTTTAAGTTAATATTTGTTTTGAGTAATTACCAAACGTGTACCTTCCATTTAAGCAAAAATATCTGCTCAACTTTTAAATTTGCACTTCAGTGGTGTGATACAAAAGAGGGGTGCCATTTGCAGGCCTGCAGCCAATTTCACGAAATGCTTGGATTAATCCTATTTCGAGTTAGGACCAGTAACCCGTCTTAACTGAGGATGGGTTCAATGCGTCCTAACGTCTTTGGATACGGAAATTATCTCGTCCTCAGTCCTAAGTTAGAAATAGTTTGGTGAAATCGACGGCTGGTACTTTAAGGAGGCAACGAAGGCGATTGCCACCATGCCCCCGATCATTGCTTTGGTGCCCTTAAAATGCTCCAGTCGAAACTCACAATTTCCTCGACGAAGGAGAAAATGCCAAGGATGTAAAAAAACAAAGCATTTGCGAGTTAGATTCGAACAAAGTCTGGTACAATTACTAGCTTTAGTCACTTGAAGGAACATTACAGATTTGGTTTTGCTAGCAAAAAAGTTGCTTGCAGTGTAAGCACTTTATTTAATCCACCATATACATAAACTGACACACCTGTAGAAGTTTGAGATTGATCGGCCATCTGGGTCACGAGAGAATAGTGAAAAACCATTACAAATTTTGCGTTGCATCGATGCAAAAAAAAAATTAATAAATGCTCACTGAGCGATAAACTCAAAACGCGTAATTAGATTGTTTATTTTTTATACACTATGAAGTTTCAGACAGAAATGTTTTAAGGGATGTTTTCTACTATCATCCTCATTAGACTGTGTAAGTTTTATGTAAATTTGTGATCTCCACGATTTTCGTTTCTTACCAATTCTGTAACGTTCCTTTAAGTTTGTGTTAAAAGTTGTTTCCTTTTTGTATTGCAGGGCACAGAAGTGAAAGCAATCACCTACTCCAATATGCAAGTCCATTCAGAGAAAGACACTCACGACATCTACGTAATCATTGATATCTGAAGAGAGTAACGACATTAGTAATAATAATAATAGTTGCTTCTTATACAGCGCGCATGTCCATCACTCAGTGACGCTCCTGGCGCTGTAGTTGCTTCTTTTACAGCACCAATATCCGTCACTCAGTGACGCTCCTGGCGCTGTAGTTGCTTCTTTTACAGCACGCATATCCGTCACTCAGTGACGCTCCTGGCGCTGTAGTTGCTTCTTTTACAGCACCAATATCCATCACTCAGTGACGCTCATGGCGCTGTAGTTGCTTCTTTTACAGCACGCATATCCGTCACTCAGTGACACTCCTGGCGCTGTAGTTGCTTCTTTTACAGCACGCATATCCGTCACTCAGTGACGCTCCTGGCGCTGTAGTTGCTTCTTTTACAGCACGCATATCCGTCACTCAGTGACGCTCCTGGCGCTGTAGTTGCTTCTTTTACAGCACGCATATCCGTCACTCAGTGACGCTCCTGGCGCTGTAACATACAGTATTTCCTGCAAGATGTGGGACTACGTTCGTATTATGAAACCTTGTCCTTTTACAGCACCATGTAATGTTTTACAAGGTGCTGTGGCGCAATACACTGCCGATCAGACCGGGAACACTGGGTTGAACCCCTTCTCTTTTTGATAAATGCACTAGGTTTTTTAATGAGCGTTAAACAACACATGGGACCAACGGCTTTATGTCCCATCCAAAGGACGAAGGATCAAGATTAAGTGTTTTGCTTAAGGACACAAGTGTCATGACTCCTGATCCCGCACTTTGCTGAACAGCAGAGCTTGAGTGCAGCGCTCTTAACCTCAGTTCTTAACCGCTAGGCCATAATTAGCATTCAGTCAATTGATTAATAATAATAATAATGACGAGTTTTTATATCGCGCTTAACACGCGTGGCCATTCAATAGGAGACTTTCCAACGCTAGGCGGCAGCAGACATACCGGGTAAATTTCCATTGTTTACGTAGTTCTGAACATGCGCATAATTCTGAGAACAATGGATTTACCCGGTAAGTCTGCTGCCCTCTATCGTCCCAGAAAGTCTCCCATTCATTCCTTGCATTGGGTTGTATACAGCCTGTGCAACAAATATGCACTATTAAGCTATTAAATCAAACACAAGAACCATCTCTGGCCCTCATCAGGTACCCATTTACCCCTGGGTGGAGAGAACCAGTGTCTTGCTCAGGAACAGAAGTGTCTTTAGACCTTTAGGATAGACTAGTCAGTAAATGTTTGTCACGGTGCATGCTCTTGCGGCATTTTACTGCTCTCTTGATGTTGCTGGCTGCTGACTGAAGTTTCCCACAGAGTAGCAGTCTCGTTTTTATATTTGCCAGAGAGTTTTAGGCTAACCTTACGGCTAAAGTGCATTCCACTTTTAAGAAACCTTGGTGGCCACCTGTTCAGTCGAAATATGACGTAAACTAGAGGGTAGTACAAGTCATGGTCACATACGATAACGTTCACTTTGATGACATCCCACAAAAAAAAGGTTGCCTTCTCGGTATTATCTTGGGATTACGACATCTGAACAAAAATATCTTTTCATTGTAAGTGGTTAGACTGCAGGACTTGCAATCACAAGGTTGTGGGTTCGAATCCCCCAGCTAACTGCTGATTTCACAATGACTAGAATAAATATTGTTGTCTAGTTAATGAATCACAATTTCTTGATTTGTGTAATTCATAATCATAGATGTTAAACCAATGTTTGTGAGAGAGATTGGCTGTTGCCAGCTTGGTGTTTTTATCCCTTAGTGGGAGTTTGCCGAGTTCCCTTCATGGGAAGATCATTCAAACAAAAGACTACAACTGCGTTTCTGCGAAACAAGTAAAATATATATATTTGGTTTGCGGTAACACCATGTGTATATCTACTTGCCAGGTAGAGTTTGTTCTTAGACATGTTAGAGAACTGTCTTGCTATATTCTACTACCACGGAGTAGATTTATCAGATTTTTCGGGAGACTTTTCAATTCTGAAAAGTACAAAATCTACCTGGCAAGTAGATACACACATGGTGTTATGGCAAACCAAATATATATTGATACCTCACCATGCAATGCCTCAAGTCAAGCAATTTAGATTAACAGACTTGGTTGAAATAGCATGGTTATATTTTCCTAATGTTGGCTTTTCTTGTATGTAAGTTATAAATAATTTTACATTTTTTAGAAGAAGAAAACACAGACTATTTTATAATTGATTTAAGGCTAAAAATAAATATTATTATATATCTTGTAGTAAAAATAGAAAAAGATGCAAAGAGACAAAAAGATTCAGAGTGTAATTTCATCAATATTTTATTTCAAAGTTGTTGTACAGTTGATAATTTGATAACAGGCTTTGAATTTCATCTTTGAGAGGGCAAGGCCATTTTCACTCTGCAAAGGGGCAACAAAAGTCAGGACCTCCTTGTATATCCAGGTCTGTGACATTTAATATAATTTTTGGACACTGGACACTATTGGTAATAATACTATCATAAAACCTTTTTTGATTACGAGTATTGGGGAGAGGTTGGTGAGAAACAGCTCCCTCTGAAGTGACGTAGTTTTCGAGAGAGAAGTAATTTTCCACGAATTCAATTTCGAGACCTCAGATATCTAAACGCACACAACTTTGTGTGACCTTGGTGCGACAATGGTGCTTTTTCTTTCATTAATATCTCGCAACTTCGACAACCGATTGAGCTGAAATTTTCTCAGGTTTGTTATTTTATGCCTATGTTGAGATACACAAGCTGTGAAGACTGGTCTTTGACAATTACCAATAGTGTCCAGCACCTTTAATCATATTTGGGGTAAAAACACACAGAGCGGAAGTGTAGCCTTCATCACACTCTGCGTGCTGGAAAAAACGCACTTGTGTTAAAATGATATAGCATTGATTACATGTAACAAGAGACAGACATCATACAAGTGGACTTTTCTTTAATTAAAGGCAGTGGACAATATTGGTAATTACCCAAAATAGTTGTTAGCATAAAAACTTACTTGGGTAACGAGCAATGGAGAGCTGTTGATAGTATAAAACATTGTGAGAAACGGCTCCTTCTGAAGTAGTGTAGTTTTTGAGAAAGAAGTAATTTTTCACTGAAATATTTGAACTAATTTTGAGACCTCACAAGTGAGGTTCACGAAATCAAGCATCTAAAAGCACAAACTTGTGCAAGTTTGTGAGGCATGGTGTTTTGTCTTGCATTATTCTCTCGCAACTTTGACGACTAATTTCAAATTTTAACAGGTTCGCACCAAGTGCGAAGAATGGACTTTGACATGTACCAATATGTCCAGTACCTTTAACCAAACAATAAAAGATGCATCGCCTCATTTGAAAACTATCAGTCACATAACACATGCAAATGAGTAATTTAATCAAAGTCTGTTGTGAATTCCCAAAGGATTTGCTGACAACTTCAATATGCCCCAATTTGTGTAAACACCAAAACAAGAATAAATTGATCAGAGGAAGAAAAAACAACATGAAACCAATTGTGGGAAATCACACAAATAGTTATCAAGTTTGTTGTGCAATTTTGAATAAATACAAGTTTTAAATAAAACAATTACATATAATCCATACAACTGTGTCTAATTCATGGGTTAACTAATAATCAAACTAATAATCGCAAATGGATAAATGGGCTTGATAAGGCTGTACCTGAATTGGTGACAACAGCTATGGCCAAGACTGTTGCTAAGGACGCCCTTACTTCAACACTTATTTGTTGATTTTAATTAGTTTTTTCAAATGTATGTGATGCCTTTTTTATTTGATGACCTTTTGATAATTAAGGATGTGATATTACAATTAGTGACCCCCATTGCGCTGAGCCGACGATTTTGCTTCCGATAGCAAAAAGGTCAATTATATTGTAGGACAACAAATTAAAACTTATACAAATGCTGGTATTCTTCAATTCCTAATTCAGTGAGACACAACTTTCAATTCGTTCACTTTCAAACTTTTATGTTCAAAATGGAAGCATCTAATAATCTATAATTCTAAATGGAAACAATTAAATTAACGGCCTCATTATTTGAGTTAATTTATTACATATCTAATCTATTTTACATCAATATACAACAGTTGTTCTTATGGGGTAGAAGTTGGTTTTTGTTTAAAGGGTACTTTTTGTAGGACACAATACCCAATGTCCACAGATTTACATCGAACTCACACAATTTGAAAATGATGATGGTAAAAAGCTTCCCTGAAAATTGCTGAGGTGCTGTAGTTTATGAAAAATTAGTAACAAAAATAATTGTCGTCTCTATAAAATGTATTTTCGTGTCATTGATTTACTCATTTCTCAAAACTACAGCACCTAAGCTAGTAATATTTTAAGGTACGCTTTCTACTATCACTATCTTCAAAGGGTGCAAGTTTAATGTAAATCTGTGGACATTGTGTTTTGTGATACAAAAAGTACCCAAACCTGACCACACGTGGCCAGTAGTATGGTTACAATTCACCATATCTTTAATTATGCGTGCGTAAGGGGTGAGATGCTAGCTGGTTTGACAAATAGATAGTAGCGAGGTTTAGCTGCACATTACGCGAGCAAACATGTGAACATGTGAACAAATTGTATTGTTTTTAGGTGACGCCACCACTTTGGGCTTATTTCATGCTCATGTACGCAGCTGTGCGCACGTACAAACCCGACGTGAAAATGTTAATGGCAACTTCACGTATGCAAAAACAAGTGAGATTTTAACTACAGAATTTGCAATCACGTTGCTCGCGGAACGTGCAGCTCAACCTCCCGATTTTATTGCTTCACCTTCATTAAAAAAATGACGTGGCTGTCACAATTAACAACAAAACAAAGTCCAAACAATGGGAGAACAAAGAGAATCCTCAATTATTTTGTATTTTCATTTTTTAAATATGTTTTGAGAGATCACCTTGCATCAGAAGGCCGTATGACGACTTCAAGGTGAGCGCTACACTTAATTGATTAGGGCAATCAACCCAAATTAACTGCCACCAGGGGAACATTGCCACTTACTCCTGGGGCTGAAACAGGGTTACCCCCTTCGCAGTCCGTAAGGATGTAAGCATGGGTATCATCCACAAAGAGCCTGGCTTAAAGAACAGACTTTGACCAATCTTTTAAAATTACAAGTTCATTTATTCATTTTTTTTTTTCAAAAAAAAAAAAAAAAACACAAACACAAACACGACACCATGGTAGTCGTAAAACATGCAAACACAGATTCATTCTGGAGAGTCTGTCCATCATGGTGGGGAAAAAAAATAGCCTAATCCTATTCTACTCCAGATGATCCAACAGATAGTCTGTGGTTTATCAGGTGAGAGGGTTGTGGCTACCGTCACCTACTAAGACTATGCGATTTCCTGAGAGGCGAATGCAGTTTCTGGTGGCTTGGTAGATCATCGAAGTAGGGGTGATCCAAAGCGTCTGCTAGCGTCAGCCTCTTGGCAGGGTCATACTCCAGCATGAGTTCGATCAAGTCAAACAGCAAACGATGCTCTTCAGAGTTTCGTGATCGTATGTAATGGTGGAGGGGTTTGCAGTTCTCGCGGACATAACGCCCCGAGGAGCTGTTCTTGTCCCAGTCCACACAGTTGCGGTAGAAGTACTTCTGCTTCCTGTGGAACAAGAACGGCAGTTATTTTAAGGCACCGGACACTATAGCTACTAAAACAAAACAGACACTTTTTGCATAAGAATTCACTTGGTTACGAGCATTGTACAAAACATAGTGAAAAAATGGCTCCCTCTTATAAAGTATTGTAGTGTTCGAGAAATTCCTAGTTCATAGATCGAAACAACATTGAATTTTTATTGGGCAGGTATCAATTTTTCAGAAGCTCGCCTTTCGTCAAGGCCTTTGTGGATTAACCGAATCAAACTCATAAATAACTCATTGGCACAGGATCGTTAAGGCCTCATTTGCTGCAGGCCTGATACTTCAAAGAGGCCACAAAGGCGAGCGCCTCCATGCCACCTTGTTGCCTTTGAAATGCTCCAGTAGAAATTAACAACTTCCTCATAGGGTGCTCTTTACCAATAGAAGATGCCTTGCCTGCCCTTGCCCTTTCAAAACGAAGCGTACACACCTGTTGTTCATACAGGGTTTTACACTCACAATATGAGAAACTTCCAGTGTTTGTTTAGTGTGTGGTCTGGACCAGTTTCATATAGCTGCTTACGCACAAAAGGTATCTAAGCGTAACAAAATTAGGCTTACCACAACAACCATGTCAAAAGTACCACTTGTGGCTGGTATCCTGCTCATTTCTACTTGGCAGAAAATTTGTAAGCAATGTTTTCTGCTTAAAGACACTTGACACCATTGGTAATTGTCAAAAACCAGTCTTCTCACTTGGTGTATCTCAACATACACATAAAAAAAAAAACCTGTGAAAAGTTGAGCTCGAAGTACTTTGAGCTCAATCAGTCGTCGAAGTCGTGAGATAAAAAACACACTTGTCACACAAGTAGTTGTGTGCTTTCAGATCCTTGATTTCATGACCTCAAATTCTTAATCTGAGGTCTTGAAATCAAACTTGTGGAAAATTACTTCTTTCTCGAAAACTACATTACTTCAGAGGGAGCCATTTCTCACAATGCTTTATACTATCAACCTCTCCCCATTACTTATTACCAAGAAAGGTTGTATGCTAATAAATATTTTGATCAATTACCAATTGTGTCCACTGCCTTAAAGGCACCTTTATAAAATTGGGCCCAAGTTCCTGGTCAAGATACTGAAGTGGAAAACAAGATAATGATCAAAAGTAAAAACATTTCATATTTCTTACCTAGTTTTCTTGATCATAGTTGATGGCATTGGACCTAGAATGACCTCCATCATCGATAGATGCTCTCTGTTGTCATGAGTCTAAGAAAAAACAACAAAGGGGTCACAATTATTCTTGAACAAATTTACTATTATTCATATTATTATTTTTGTTTATTCGGCATAACAAAATGAACAAGACAAAATACAGAAATAACAAAACTAAACAGCAAAGACAATTAGCCTGGAAAATTTCAATTAAATTTTGTTTATTTTACAAAATACGTCACCAAATAAAAAGTCAAAGACTAAAGGAATTTAGTTTACAATTAAATAACATTATGAAGTAGATAAAAAATATGTTATTAAGTAAAATAATATTAAGTAACGTAATATTTAAAAGATTACTTGAGTGAAGAGATACAGACAAACAGGAATTGTCAAAGCAACTTTAGAAAAATAAATAAACAAAAAACTGATGGACACAAAATTACAGAGGGAAAAAAAATCAAGTACAAAACGAGAAACTGTGTTAACATTTCCTTTATTTTTTTCTGATTAGAATCAGTGAGAAAAAAGAAAAAAAAGTTAAACGGTTCACTGGAAGTCATAAGTTCCGTTCAACTATTTAATAAAAAAAAAATTGACAGCTGTAGTTTGTTTAGGTCTGGACCACTTACCTGGAACAGTGTAAACCCTGTGTAAAGTTCAAATATAATAGCACCAATGCTCCATACATCACAGGCCTGATCCCATCCCAGTTCTGTTGACAAATACATAATGATAACAATAATAATAACGAAGACATTTGTAAAGTGGCTTACGCAAAAGCCTAAACAGAAAAACAAAATAAACAATGAGTGAAAGATACAAATTTCAAATAAGAAGAATACAAATAAACAGCTTCAAGCAAATGAGTAAAGAACAAGCCAGGTGAATATGCAAAAAAATTGCTTGAGTACCGGTAATAATATTATTTAAATTGCACATACACTATGCAGGTTACGCAGCTTTCAATTTAGAAAACTAATCAATATTTGTCTTAAGAATCTCCTTAACTCCTGAATGACGCCTTCTTTTGGTTTCAAAGGACACGATGCCTTGAATGGAGCAAGTCGGTCTTTGAAAAGTGTTTGAAACCATTTGAAATGCATATGGTTAGGTTAGAAAGACTGTTTTAAAAGTTGAACAAAATGATTCACACGAATATGCCTCGAAATTGCGTAGTTTTCCTTTTATTTTGCGAACTAACACGGTCAGCCATTTTGAGTTTACAACATATAAGGAAAACTATAGAATTTCGAGGCATTTTTGTGTGGATCATTATATTTTACTTTTAAAACATCTGTCCAACTGCATACAAATGCTGTCCATAGACCAACTCGCCTGATCCAAGCTATGTGTCCCCAAGTTAATCAACATATCTTTACCTAGTAATACTTCCAATGCTCTGTAGTGCCTAGTAGAGACAATAGTGCTATGATGTTCATGCTCGAATGTCGCTGACCCAAAGTCAATCAGACGGATATCTGAACACCTTACCGTCTTCTCATCCCGTTTCTGTATAAAGAACAATGTGGATGCTTACTGGGGAGGAATTACCCTGCTTTGGGGGGAAGATCAAATCTGCAATAGAACTCCGCAGAACAAGAAGGGTCTGACACAAAACACTATGTACACAGTTTACAAGTTTTGAGAAGAGATTTGAATGTTGTGGTACAAAGACAAGATCTAATATTAAGTGGTAGAGAGTTCCAGATGCGTGGCGCAGCTGAAGAAAAAGACCTGTCTCCCCATGAGTGGCGAGACTTGGGTTCAATGAGAAGAAGTATGGGAAAATGATGATAGTAATAATAATAAGACATTTGTAAAGCGCCTAATGCAAAAGCCTCTAAGCGCATTAAAGAAACAATAAAATAAACAATTAGAGAAAGATACAAGATACAAATAGGCAAATTACAAAAAAGAAGCTTTAAACAAATGAGTTTTCAACGAGGACTTAAAACATTGTAAAGTATTAGTTTCCCATAAAATATTGCTTGCTAAGGTGCTGTAGTTTTTTGAGAAATGAGTAAAACAAGTAATTTACCCCACTACAAACGAAAATTATTGTAGCATGTAAATTTTATTTTTGTGAAATTTTGCGACGTTAAAAGGAAAATCTTGCAATTTCGAGGCAAGTTTGAGTGGATCATTATATTCTACTTTTAAATTATCTATCAAACCATTTGCATTTCATAACAAAGGGCTTCAAATGCTTTTCAAAGATCAACTCAGATCCAAGGCAACGTATTCCTTTAAGGACACAAGTATCGCAACAGGGACTCGAACCCAAACTCTGCTGATCAGAAACAACAGAGTTGAATTCGGTGCTCTTAACTGCTCGGCCACAACACTTCCACAATAAAGCTATAAAGCAATTTGAGACACAATAACTCACAATGAGAATAGCTGTGCTTGAACCTGTTCTTATTACATACCTTTGATGGGTTATAGTGGATGTCATAGTCGGAGCTGACAAACAGGATGTTCTCTGGTTTGAGGTCAGTATGGGCTAGCTTCATATCATGCATGACTACGGACAGAACAAACAGCATTCATTCAAAACTTACTTTTTCAGAAAGATAGATTATTGATGTTATGAATTCTGAGACCCAATTTTGAGCACCTTAAAAGGGTTTAAAAAGGTGCTTCAGCGCATACAGTAGCCACAGCCACGAACACGCATACAGTAGCCACAGCCACGAACACGCATACAGTAGCCACAGCCACGAACACGCATACAGTAGCCACAGCCACGAACACGCATACAGTAGCCACAGCCACGAACACGCATACAGTAGCCACAGCCACGAACACGCATACAGTAGCCACAGCCACGAACACGCATACAGTAGCCACAGCCACGAACACGCATACAGTAGCCACGGCCACAAACACCGCGACGAACCCTTCTCTTTTCGATAAGTGCATTGGGTTCTTTTACATGGGACCAACAGCTTTACGTCCCATTCGAAGGACAAAGCAATGACTGGGGGACTCGATCCCACACTCATCTCATCAGAAAAACCAGTGTTTGAATTCCCTGCTCTTAACCGCTCGGCCACAACACTTCCACTTGCAGTGACTACATTGACCAATAAAACTACTTGGTGGACTCTTAGTGTTTCATAAAAATATACAATGTAGACAAAATTACAATATCATAAAAGCACTTACATCATAACAGGCACTTTAAGGGCCAAGTCTGAGGTGATGGTTTAGTCATGTCTCCCTATGGCTTATACTCACATTTGACTGCATAGCATAACTGGTACGCCATGTGTCGGACTTGGTCAATTGGATATGGAAGATAGTTGTTATCCTTCTGCAAAATAACAAAAACAAAAACAAAAGTTACCACAGAATCTTGTGCGAAAGGCAAAATAACCAACTGATCGTTAAGGATTTGCGTACATTTTGTAACATAAAACACAATGTCCACAGATTTACATTAAATTTAAACCGTTTAAAGATAATGATGGTAGAAAGCGTCCCTTTAAATATTACTAGCTGAGATGCAAGCTTCCCTTTAAATATTACTAGATGAGGCGCTGCAGTTTGTGAGAAATGCGTTGACAATGTCACAAAAATACCTTTTACATGCTATTTGCAACTTGTTTTACTCATTTCTCAAAAACTACAGCGCCACAACAAGTAATATTTTAAGGGAAGCTTTCTACCATCATTATTTTCAAACTGTGTGAGCTCAATGACCAAGAAGTAATTGACTTACATGTACCTGCAATTGTTTTGTTATTTACTTATTTGCATAATGGAATATTAAAATATTTCTGTTATCTTATGTAATCAGCTTCGATCAAATAAAAGAAATTTAAAAATAAATTTTAATTATAATTTAATTTTACGGAAAATAACAGAATTGTTTAGATTTTAAGAGCGATGGTTTTTGTAATTTAATAATAATAATGGAAACTTTTATAGCGTAGAATCCGCCGCAAGCGGCGCTCATGGCGTTGCTCTACAAAAGAACAACCAACAAGCAATGAAAGTAGCAATACACCTTTTATGGGGTAAACCAAGCAGGTAGAATGCATCTCAAAGCTCTACTGTTGTGCGGACTTACCAGGAAATCGAATACACTGAGACCAAGTACCTCAAAGGCTAGACACATGTGACCATGATAGTCAAACCAGTCTAGCATACACACACATAAACTGCAATAGAATCAGACAAAAAAAGGTAATCATTACCAATGAAATGCCAACAAAGACTGCCAAAAGCAGCCGTTTAAAGATGGGTTTATGGGGTTTTCACTGACTTTCTCCCCTAATTGTACTGTTACAATGCATTAAATATAATAATTTGGGAAGCTAATCATCCTTACTTGCAGCTAAGAGCTGAATTGCAAAAGACACGGCTACAATGTACGGGAAGCAGGCATGCAAGGGCGCCCTGACAGGCAGACACATCAACCGATCAGACCACGAAGCACAGCCAGAGATTAAAAGTGTTTGTTTTTTCCCAAGGGAGGAAAACCGGATGGTCTCGAAAACCCTTGTGGCACAGCATAGAACCAACGCACAACTCAACTCACATATGGCCCTGGCCGGGAATCGAACCGGGTCACCTTGGTGAGAAGTAGTGCTGGGCGAATAGTGAAATTTTGATATTCGGATACCGCTGGCCAACTATCCGAAATTAACCGGATATTCGAATAGTTTTTCTCGCCGCTAGAGGGTGCTATTTAAAAAAAATAAAAAAATAAAATATTAAAAATATTTGTTTTTTGCCGCTAGAGGGCGCTGTTCGTTTGTGAATGAGATCGTATGGGCGGATTGATATTAGTTTTACACAGTGTCACTCGATTCATTCATAAAAATAACCAGATCTAATTTAAAGATGGCAATTTGCTTTTTCTTTTGATTGTGATTGACTCTACGTGAAGGAAAACTTTCGTAATCTTTGAACAAATTACGTCAGAAATGTCATTGTTTTAACTCTTCACGGAGGTGAGCATAGTTAAATACTTAATTTATGCTGTTTTATGCTGTCATAATAGAAGTTTCTTAAGGATTCAGACAAAACATTCCTATCAGTTGTTGCCCGACGTCTGCGGATATTCGGATATTAAAAGAATATCCGGTTACTTGGTTGTAATTACAGAACTATCCGGTTTATAAATAGGTATTCGCGCCCTATGCGGATATCCGGTTAAGAAACAAAAGGCATTCGCGGTTACGGATAGGAAAACCTATTCGCCATTAACCGAATATTCGAATAATTCGCCCAGGCCTAGTGAGAAGCAAGCGCTTAACGCACAAGCCAACCATCCCCCCCAAATTATTAGTACATATGCAAAATGTAAAACAAATTCGTTTTACATAGGTTCCAGCTTCTTTTTACAAAAGCAGTGGAGAGAGATTTTGCCATGATGGTCTTAATGTTAGTCAGAGGGATGTCTGGGTGTCTTTTGGACACCCCTTTAAATTCGGACACCCTGTTTTACCTATCATTTTCACATGTAAATATATTGTAAGTGAACAATTTGGACACCCAGTTTTTAAATTTCCAACAATTTTTGACACCCTTGTACCAAATCCTTACTAATAAATAATTACACAGCATTTTTAAAGGCGCACTGAATCTGATTTTTTAAAAAGGCGCCGGTCAAGATGGAAAAGAGGGAATTCTCAAGTGGTAGGGAAAACAAGTGTGAACAGAAGAGTGAGACCTTGTTGTTTCCTTAAAGACCTGCTTGAACGAAAACGTCAAGTCGTGAACTTTGCTGAATTCCACTTAAAATGTTTTCGATGAATAAGGAAATCAAGTCATATGATTATAAATAGGTTTCAATTGTGTAAAAAAACTATCATTTTGTATGCCCTTGTCCAGAGCTTTTCTGCGAGATTTGCGAAAAGCCCCGTTACGTAATCACTCTCAAAACGTCATAAGTAGATAAAGCCGCTTTGTTGCAGCGTGGATGTATAACAAAGCAAACTCCCACAAATGACGTCAGCGGCATTGTCCTTTGATGCCCGCTCTCAACAGCAGAAGTGTTTTTAGTTTTTCAAAAAACCTTTAGGTAGGGGCCTGATTTTTTAATCGATAATTACGAAAAGTTCAGAAGTATACACATATCAAAATTACATTAAAATGGTGAACAAGTGCATTATAAACAAGTAAAAATACCATTTCTGTTGAAAACATTCCGCTCAGGTAGCTGTTTAAGGTTTTCAGGAAGTGAATTCCAGAGCCTGGGTGCTGTAATGGAAAACCCCTGTCCCTGTTGCTGGCTAGACGAGACTGTGAACAAGGAGCATGTTGCTGGTGATTCTAAGACCTGGCCTTGTAGTACAAGGAGTTAACAGGTTTTGAATGTAGAGTGGAACTGAACCTTGGAATGCCTTGAAAGTGAGGATTGTTATTTTGAAGTGGATGCGTTGTTTGATGGGAAGCCAATGTAGATTATAGAGGATGTACTAAAATCTTGGCCAGGGTTGTCCCCTTATAAACCAGAGTAAAGCTACTTACCTCTTGCCGTCAGGATCTCTGCTTAGTAACTTAGTTAAAACATTAATCTCCAGCTTAGCTGCTTCGGTGTATTTCTCAATGTTCTTGATGACCTTCAAGGCAATGTGGTTATTACCCCTGTGGGATTAGACAATGGAAAGATAGGATGTAACTATTCACTGATGTTAGAGTAAGACTAGGGATACATGTAAGCTTGAAGGGTCTATGTCCACAAATTTACATCAAACTGACACGTTTTGAAGATAACGATTGCAGAAAGCTTCCCTGAAAAAATTACCTGCTGAGGTGTTGTAGTTTTTGAGGAATGAGTAAAACAAGTCACCAAAATAGTTTTTGTCTTAGTGAGACAAAAATAATTTCAGCATGTAAAACAGATTTACCATAACTGTTTTTCTCATTTCTCAAAAACTACAGGACCTCAGCAAGTAATATTTTAAGAGAATATTTTGTCCATGGCTTTATAAAAGAAAAGCTAAGTATCAGGCCTAAAAAATAACCTGCGGCACCCACAGCACTTGGCGTGGTGCCATTTACTGTGATGCCCTTTGCAAAGTTCCAATACAAATTTAACATTTCCTCGTAGAGTGTCTGCCCCCTTACCAAAGGAAAACTGATGCGCCCCTCCAAGAGCGAAGGGAAAGGCCTGAATGAGGAACTACTTCTAAGATGGGAATAAAGAAAAGAGAAAAAGAGGAGGAAATCAAGATGGAAAGGCCTGAATGAGGAACTACTTCTAAGATGGGAATAAAGAAAAGAGGAAAAGAGGAGGAAATCAAGGTGTGACTCACTCTGATTGCATATCCTTGCACTCAATCACCTTCCCGAAGGTTCCTTCTCCGAGCGTTCCAATAACTTCATCTAAATAATCAAACATGAGGGACGGAGACAAAAAGGCAAATCGTCCGGCATTAGAATGTTTCTTCAACCTAGTGAACAATGATGCATAAGTTTAACATGTAAGATCGAAAAGCAGAAAACACCTCAAAAATGGACAGTAAAGCGGTAGGACACAGTGGGATGGGGATGGCAACATTTTTATTGAACCACTTAGTGGAAAATGAGTTTGATTTTCATTAACCATGTAACGCTAAGCAGCTCTACAAAAATGTGCACAGAATGCGAATTTTAAAGACCACAACCGAAGATAATGCAAACTATTAAAAGGCACTTTGGAAACAAGATATTCTGCAATTTGTTTTTTCCTTCAAGACACTATAAGACACACACTGTATCTGTGTTGAATTGAACCAAGTTTAACACTTCCTGTTTTGCGAAATAAAAAAACATTCCATGGATATTCCTTTGTGTCATTTTAGGTATAGAATGTGGAATGTCAATAGATCAGGTTACAAAACAAGAGGCCATTTTAATACTTTGCATCGTTGCTGAACAATGATGAAATATAAAAACCGACTACACAGTGTATTTATATGAGTTAAACACAAAGAGGAAAAGCTTGAACTTGCTTTAAAAAAATTTAGTTTAAACTATCTGCAATTTTTAAAATGTTGACAGCATATATCTGACAACTGTGAGTAAGAAAACTGTCTTGTTGAAATTTGGCCACAATTAAAAAATAACTGGAACACACACAAACACACACAATTCAGTTAGGGGTAATATATATGTAAAAAATTAATGGGATGTCTAATAATAAATAAAAAAATTCTTTATAAAAAAAAAGAGAATAACAAAAAAGCCTTGAATGGTTATTGCATAGTTGTTATTTGTACGTGTCTGTCGTGAGCGTTTGTTGACAATTGTAAACAGGAGATTATAAGGCACTACGTAAAAAAGATTACGGAGCATTTGAGACTGTACATCTTGCTTGAAGGACGTCCCCGGCACGGTACACGAGGTGACCCTCCTCATCATCAATCACGCCTCGACCTTTGACCTCCTCTCTATGACTCCGCCCCTCATCTCTTGTACTCCGCCCTTCTTCTCTACGACTTCTCTGTACAACCCCAAAGCAAAGCAGCGCCACCAATCACATCAGGGCAACCACATCATGTGACACAACAGCAGTCGGAGTCGACGGGACGCAGCAGACAGCAACGAGGTTGAGGATGGTGTTGATGGAATGGACAGATGTTCGATCGGCAATAGATTCGTAGTTGGTACCACAGGTTGTTTTCGTGTTATGCGCCCGACAAACGGGGTGGTTGTGGTGGTACATAATATAAGAAATAAGACAAGGATGCAAAACGGCACACAAAATCTTGGTCAATCCAATGATTATGTGTAGGATCAGACAAAAAATATCACAGGGAGAGATGTAAAAAAATAAATTGTATAATAAAAAATCAAAATCAAAGTCCATTCTCGTGGCTAGCCATATCAGTAAACTAATGCTGAAGTTTGCAACTGAAATGCCATTTTTTCCCTCTAGTTTTAAGTACATTTCCACATGTGACCACAGATGGGTGGCAGTAATATTTTAAGGGGTATTTAATACTTGAGAACATAATAATTTCAGGAGTTTGAAGGAAAATAAATGCTGTGGCAAATTTAGAAATTCGTCTAAGAATGGCAACAACAACAAAATTGCTTTCTCTCTGACTCCGACTTAGACAACGGGAATCAGTTTCAAGTGAGCACTTGATCGAATGCACTAAGTATAGTCGATTTAAAGCGCCAATCTAGTACATCAACCAGGAAATAATATTACGCTTTATCTCATTTTGGAGAAGATTTCACCAATTGGTGAACAGTTGCCTTGAGACGTAATTGTGAAGATTTGACTCCAATAGGGAAACTTTGGAATGCTAGGTGGCAGCAAACTTACCAGGTAAATTTCCATTGTTAACCTAGTTCTGAGCGCATGCGCACATTACCGAAAACAATGGATTTTACCTGGTACAGGTACCTGCAAGTCTGCTGCCACCAAGCGTCCCAAAAGTCCCCCATTAAAAACATGACATATTTAATAAAGATTTTTAAAAACCCAGCCTGGATTGACTGGATTGGCTCTTTAAATTATAATTTGAATTCCAGGGCAGGCCTTGAATTAACAACAGCAACCCAGGACAACTGCCATGAGTGCTCCTTGCGTTTGACTTAATTCCTAATTTAAGTGCACTTCACCAGGGGGACAGTGCCTTGCCTCTCCAAGACCTGCCCAGGAAATCCACATACATTGTACATAATATTTGAATGCACAATGTCTGTTCTTATATCCTAAGAATTGTAAAAAGCCTAGAAGAAAAATAAACACACGTAGGTTTTTTTAAGGCTGTGCACACCAATGGTATTTTCCCCAACCCAGAAAAAAAACTCTCACTGCTTCACTTGAATGCTTCATACTACTTTTTGAAGAATAGAAGTTAAGTGTTAAGTCATCTTCTTTCAAACACGCAAATGTGTAATTGAAATAAAAAATATAAAATAAAAATAAAAAATAAAAATAAAAGAACAGCTTTGTGAAGTGCTTTTAGTTTACTCCAAAACAAATAACAAAGAGAGATAAAAAATGCCCTGAACAAAAACCAGAGGAAATCAGCGAGTTTAACTGATGCATGTTTGCTTTTTGGGAAGACATTGTGTTTGTAGATTCCCCTCTTTTTTAATGTTCTGTGTTGATTCAAGGAGTAATCAAGGAAAACTAAGATTTTCAATGGTTGAACTTGTTTCATTTATGAGCAAAAACAAAAACTTTTGCGAACTCTTCCAAAAGTGTACACTTCCTTGACAACCTTCAAATCATGCGAGAAAAGCAGTTGGAGCTCAACAACACTTGATTGTTCAAAAGAGCAATTTTTTTCATAAACATGCCAAAATAAATGAAGCAATTATTGTTGTTTAAACAACCAAACATGCTGAGGAACTGTTGAAATTTTTATTTTCTGATTCGATTTTTGTTGAAATCCATCTACTTTTCTTAGTACGAGTCTTTGCCCTAGAAACCAACACTTGAGTTTGCGTTTCTTTGATTTCAATCCAAGAATCATAAATACCATTGAAAAAAATGTGAAAAACCGTTTGAATGTTGACATTTAGATATAAAATTTGAACGCTTTCCGATTGTAGTTCTCAAATCAATCTGGTTTCCATGGAAAAGAAAGTAACATTTATGAATCGCTTAAATCAATTCTTCGTAAGACATTCATTGGGACAATGCTGCATTTAAAACCCAATAAAATCTAAGCTCTTCATAATATGCTACGCTCGTACCTAGTCACAAACATATATCTAATGACAGTCACAGTGGTGAGTCTACGACTGTTTCATGACTTGAAATACTGACCCCTGATGATTTACTGTGCGTGTGATGACGCCTGTGTTTCCTGTGGCGTCTACTCCTCCTATACTCATCACTGCGGTGGTGGTAGTCGCTACTTGGCTCTTCTCTTTCCCGGTGGTAGTAGTAATCTTGCTCGTAGTAGCCGCCGCCGCCGCCCCCTCTGGGTGGGGAATCTCTGTACTCGTATTCGTGGTAGGGGTCGTGGTAGTGTTGTCTTCTCGAACATGAAGTGTAGGAACTTTCCCTCCTCCGTTCCTGGCTGTAAATGTGCAACGGATACAGAAAATTTTTGATCAAATTAACTATAATTTGTGAACTGAAACCACAAAGCTAGAACTAGAAAGTACAAAAATTTTCAAAGCTTTTCAGTAGAGGTCATCTTCTGATGAAGCAACTTAAATGATTTTTTTTTAAAGGTACCATGGGTACATGTGCATTGTACATAAAATTATCACAGGACTGGAAGACAAGGAGGCCATGACCTCTGTTGCCCCTTCTCTTGATTTTGGTGTCCCTTCAAACGTTTCCCAAAATCTTCAAGGTTTTCCAATGGAAGTGCCCTCATACCTGTCCTGTATGCTTCATTTTTGAAAGGGCAAGGTCACCAAGGCATTTCCTGCTTGGTAAAGGCCACCCTATGACTTATGAAGAAATTTTGAATTTCTATTGCAGAGCATTTCAAGGGCACCAAGGCAGAGGGCATGTTTGAAGGCAATTGCCTTTGTTGCCTCAAAGAAGTATCAGGCGCATGGAAGTCCCCTTTGCAGAATGAAAATGGCCTTGCCCTCTCAAATAAGCAATACCAGGCACTCACTGTCACTGTCAGTGCCGTCCAGCATCATCATGATTGTCCAGTCGAAGTCACTGACCGACTGATCATTGACTTTTTACTCTTTAGTGCTTAGGACCAATCAATTGGTAATTGGTGCAGGAAAGTGGATACTTCCTTCAGACTAAAAAACTACAGGGTTCGCTAAATATGTTCACCATTGTTTAAATGCGTAGTGCGTACAGTATCTCGAGAGGTACAATACAGTACTCCCTGAACAGTTTACCAGGGAGAAGTCATTGATGCTGTGTACCATGGGAAAAAGGGTCAACAAGCTTTTGGTCATTGACACACTAGAACTACAGGCCTCGGCCTGTGGTGTGGTGCAATGTAAAGTTTTAGCCCTGATTTTGGCCAGGAACCTCCCAGTATCTACTATTTATGTTAAAGGGAAGGTACACATTTGGTAATTACTCAAAACAAATATTAACTTAAAAACTGACTTGGTAACGAGCATTGGAGAGCTGTTGGTAGTATATAACATTGTGGCAAACGACTCAAGAAAGAGGCATTCAAGATAATCTTCAAACATTTAAAAACAGGAAATACAAATTGCTTACTGCAGACATAGGCAACATTCAAGTTGCAAGAAAAGAGGAAATGGCTGATCACACTTTACTTTTGTACAGTGTTTTTTCGGTTCTCTATGGCTCGTTTTGAAACGAAAAAAGAGGAAATTAGCCGATCAGCTGAAAAATTGCATGCCTGGTACTGTCAACACCCTTAAATAAAAGTGACAGAAAAAGCAGGGTGTGCCAATGTAGAAAGAAAGACATGATACCCCTACGGCGATAATCACTCAACCCATGTATGGTATGACTAGACCATGTTTTTTTCTGAATGATTGCAAAAAATGGACTCTCATTGTTTGCACAGTAGGAATATCCGAGACCCATGACATGATTGAAGCCCATGGCCCACATGAAATGCTTCCCTGCAATTCTTGACAGCCTGGAAGGGGGATATAATCATCATGTGCTTAAACTTCACCAGTGTTAATTGACGTGGCTTGTCCTTCCTGAGAATCAATGGATATACATGTAACCACAATGCTCTCTTCTAGACATACATTGTAGCAAGAATATTCAGAGAGCTGTGACTGATACGGAATGGATGGACTTATGTTATGTACTGAATAGACAAAGACACATGAACCAAAATGATTGAAGCTGTTTGTGAATATTCTACGTGTTCAACTCATGTACAATGCAGGTCTGACATCTGTATTTCATTCTTATAAGGACAAGGCAGACTCTCACAAAAACAAAGAGCCTCTATGGGCAAAAATGTATCTGGAAAATTTTATAAGGTACAGGCCTCTACATTTGGAAAAAGGTGGGGGGGGGGCATTGAATCATAAGGTTGCCTACAAGAAGTATTACATGTATTAGGACTGACAATATACGTACGTACTCGGGTGGCTTCATTATTATCTTGAGTAAGGCAGGCCTGCCATTTCATCTTGAAGGGGCATAAAACGATTTTGAAGAGGGCATTTGCATTTGCAAATTCGGACCTTATGTTTCGTGTTTTAAAGGGCAAAGGCACCAAGGTGTTTTCTCATCGGTAAAGTGCACCGCTACTGGGAAATAATACATTTTGATTGGAACTTTTCAATAGGCACAAAGGCAATGACCAGGGTCAGCAGAGGCTGTTTGCTTTATAAACTGCCTCCTACATGTAGTAACGACTTGAAAATATTCCCAAGTCTTATGAAAGTATTTTGACGGGGCATGAAGGCCATGACCAAGGGGCAACATGGGCCAATATGGTCTTTGTGTAACTTCAGGCCTGCTGCAAAATCATCTGAAGTCTTGGAATCAAAGCAGGATCTATTATTATAACCAACATTGTGTACATGTAGCATGTGTAAGGGAATAATTACATTACAGGTTAAATTTTTGATAGTTTTAAAAATAGCTATGTTTTTGTTTGTTTTCTTCTAACAATTATTATCCGTCTTCAAAACTTAGGAAAGTAAATCCTTTTATATGTTTTCTTACACGCCCGTAAGACTAGTACGAACATCTGTGGGAGACTATAAAAGATGTAAAAACATTAAGCATTTCCCCAATAATACAGTTGAAGATTGCACTTTATGGCATTTGTACACAACCAGTTGAAGCTGTGCCCTGGCCTTGGCACACATTTCAATTCCTTTGTAAAAAAAAAAACAATACACAGGAAAACTAAACCTTCCCTTGCAGGTTTTCTCAAGCCTCAAGAAGTGCTGCTATTATTTGATACAGCAAAGGACAGAGGTCGAGTTTATTGTTCAACCATTATACAGAAATCAAACAATGGTTGCATGTAAAGTAGTTGGCAAACAAAGTGACACTCTGCCAAGGTTTTTTATTTCTGAATTGTTGGGTGTTCGATTCCAAAACATTGGCCTTGAATATGGAAGGACAAGGGCACAGTCCCATTTTTTGAGTGTGGAAAATCTTATAAAATTGATCTGCAGTTTCTCAGCAGAGTGTGATGGCAAGACTCGTTCTTAAAGACACTGGACATTTTTGGTAATTGTCAAAGACCAGTCTTCTCACTAGGTGTATCTCAACATATGCATAAAATAACAACCTGTGAAAATTTGAGCCCAATTGGTCGTTAAAGTTGCGAGATAATGAGGAAAGAAAAAACACAAGTTGTGTGCTTTCAGATGCTTGATTTCAAGACCTCAAAATCTAATTCTGAGGTCTCAAATCTAATTTGCGCAAAATTAAATCTCTCTCGAAAACTACGTCACTTCAGAGGGAGCCGTTTCTCACAATGTTTTATACATCAACCTCTCCCAATTACTTGTTACCAAGTAAGATTCTATGCTAAATAATTATTTTGAGTAACTCCGGTGGTCTTGTTATTATTAATAATCACACCTCACTGAAATTGAAACCGATCAATACAAATATCGTTTCCAAATTAATATCGCGATATTCGATAATATCGTGATATCGCCCAAGCTTAGTGCTAACTGCAAAATTCTGCGCTTACGATAACCATTCTGCGCCTACGTGCAAGCGCTGAATTTCTGCACTAGCTGTGTAAGCGTAGATTGCCTAGCTTTGTGAGTACACAGGTGCAGAAGCAAAAATTTTCCGCTAACCCTTAAAATATGCTTGACATACATGTAAGCACAGAATTCCCTGCTTTTGTAAGCGCCAATTCTGTGCTTATGATAAGCAGAGCCATGAAAATGGGCCCAGATGCCTCAAGACTTCTCCCTGTAACTCCAGGCCTTAAAAGAAGAAGTTGTGATATTGTTTATGAATCTTGTGCAATTTTTAGTATTTCATTATGATGGCGAAGCATGGTTTTTGATGAGCTCATGTACAATGTATTCCTATTCATCTGTTTTCATGAGACTATAAAAACTTACCTGTAAATTACATGACAAGGCGTTTCTCTTCTACATTGAAAAAAAATGTATTAAAAAAAATATTTAAGAGTGTCCTCACATCAACAAATTCTGGAATCTTTGCTCCCCAACATCTTTCAAGTCTTTAGAAGTTTACCTGAAGTGAATAACATTTTTCAAGTACAAGTATCCTTCCGTTTCTTCAAAACCTAACCATATGGGAACTCAAAACCCAAACTGATGGACTCTGATTATCAGTCCGGAGTCCAAAAGGTTTAAAACTTCAAAGCCTTCACTGGATTTTTGCCTCAGACCACTCACTACATGTAGACCGGTTCATACTAAGCTTAGTTCATACTTCCTGCCAATGCAAATGCGATACAAGTTTTGATGTCACAGGGCTGTTTTCACAGCAAATGTTTCGCTGGAATTGAAGCACAAGTCACAGAGCTGTTTTCGTTTTCGCAGCGAATATTTTGCAGGAGTTAAGCACAAGTCAACTGATGCGAATTCTTTGTTGCAAATTTGTGTCGTCAAAATTCCTATCACAGCATTCGTAGGAAGTATGAACCGGGCTGAAGAGTTTACCATACATACCTTCGTGACCTGTATCTATGCGTCCCGTACTCATCACCATAGTAACTCTTGCAGGGCGTGGCCCTCCTCCGTCTGTGCCGATAATGATTTGAGTACC
Source organism: Asterias rubens (assembly GCF_902459465.1). Lineage (NCBI taxonomy): Eukaryota > Metazoa > Echinodermata > Asteroidea > Forcipulatida > Asteriidae > Asterias > Asterias rubens. The sequence continues at coordinate 11,150,146 of NC_047077.1, forward strand.
TACTAGTTGAACGTTGTCTGTGATGTGACCGAGGCATCTAAATAATGTTCAAAAAGAATGAGAACCTCAAACTAAATTTGATCATGTTGGATGGGGCAGTTAGTCGCCGAGTTCAACACTTCCCTTTAAACAAATAAGGCATATCTGGATGACTTTGCGTCATAGTGAATCATGAAATGAGTGAAAAGGTGACAATTGTCTTAAGCCGGGGCAACTAGTGCCACTAGTGTCAAAGTTGCAACTAATGATTGCTTAGTCGACTCATGACTACCGTTTTTCAACTAATCTGTTGCTTGTGGCAACAAGACTAATAGGAAATAGTCACGACTACCTGCTTGGTGAACCAATTGGTTTGGTCACGATTATTCACAAAAACATAGTTTACTTTTGAAAAACAATCAGACAGCAGTGACACAATCCTTCAACCCTGTTCACTTTAGCTTGAGTATTACTATGCTGCGGCTGCGGCAAACAATATGGTGTGATGCATCTTGGCAATTTAAAAGTTGCGACTATTTGAGGCGCGACTGGTCGAGTAGTAAATAGCACTAGTCGCCAAGGCCTAATTGTTGTATTTGATACTTTTCCTTCAAAGTTTTGTTGGCGTGAATATCATTTTTTTTTTACCATCATGTCATGTGCATTGCGCACACGTTATTTTGTTTCTCAACTCTTATTTTTACTTGTTTGAAAATCCTGACTATTTATAAATAAAAAACGGCATCATCTTGATTATGAATCACACAATTGAATTTAATATAAAATATTATTATTCAACCCTTTTCTCAGGCAGTGGATAAATTGTTACCAATTGTGAAAAAACAATTCGCCGATAATCCTATTTCAATGGTAACAATTTGTGTCCGGACACTGCGTACCTTTGCCATTTCGTACCCTGGACACGTACGAACGAAGTGACTTTGGACACTTCAGACCTTGGACACTTCGTACCTTCTTACAAGACACCCCACCCCATACCTTCTTACAAGACACTTCGTACCTTCTCACGAGACACTTATTCGGGATTTCTGCATCGTTTATGGCTATTTTGTGCTTTGTGATCGGATGATGAAATAAAAGCTAATCAAACCAATTATTACTATTTTGTTGGGACCAGACCAAGGAGCCATTTTGACGATTGCGTGATTCTTTGACTTTAAAATATTTGAACAAAATATTTGCGGAAGATGTTGTCCTACCGGTAATTAACTTATACAAAACATTAATTTCACATTAAAAATGACACTCACATAACAAATTATTTAAACAAAAATTATAATTCATTAGATATTATTAATTTTTATCTCAATGAACATAAAATTATTGAGGAATACACATTTTAATGAAGGTACGAAGTGACTCCACTGAAGGTACGAAGTGACTCAGCTGATGGTCACTTCGTACTCTGCCCACGTTACAAAGTGACCAATTTGTTTATGGTACGAAGTGTCCCGAAGGTACGAAGTGTCCAGGGTACGAAGAGTGGCAAAGGTACGAAGTGTCCTACATCCAACAAATTGTCAGAAATTTACTGTACGGTCCGACGATAACTATATATTTAAAACAGCGTTTTAGATTTGTTACCGTCATGATTGTTGTTGGTAAAAAGCTAAAAAAATACCACAGCCTGTGTTTAAAATTAATTTAACAAAGTTAAATTAAAATAATGAAGTTTCTAAATAGGCCTACTTTCCTTTACTTACTCGATTATAAAATTATTTTGCTTGATTTTTTTTAGATTTAGTTTAGTTAGGCCATTATTATTTATACTTCATTGCACACAACCAATAACGGCCGAAACACTAAAAACACTGGCTGAACTGGAAAAGTTTCCGTATGGCGCCACCACTTTTTCATTCGATATGAAATAATATAGTATCTAATTTACCTCAAAGAGATATCCCTTTTTTTAAAAATGAGGGGAAAAGTGGTGGCGCCATACGGAAAGTTATCCGCTGAACTCACTGATGTGTGCTTCTGAACAGGTTTTTGTTTTGTCCGTCATTCCACAATCACTCAACAGACTCAATTATTTAGCCACAGACCCAGTCGGACTGACTCTCTCTCTCACTCTGCTCTGGCTGCTATTTCGAACGCTATTTCTAGCCGTGTCTTTTTATTTTTGGAATTGTCTACCTCCATCAATCAACCCTTTTTCCTGTAAATATTTCTCTTGAATCTCAAATGATTTTTCATTCAAGTTATTAATTTCAGAGTACACCGGCAGAATGTTTTGCGTGTCGTCCTCGGGCGCCATTTACATTTCATGCAAATTACAAAGTCTAGACCATATCGCACACAGTACACCGGCTTGCTGTTTTTGTACGACGTAGGCCAGGTCGTAGAGCATCCACGGTATAGAACCGCATAAAAGTCATGCATGTACTTACCGCTGGCGTTGCAGTGAGGAAATTCCTCACTTTGTCGAGAATATACTCCACGGCAGAGGATGAATTAATAACAGGAGTAAAAACGTCAGCGCAGGGCGCTTTGACATCCAAACTTTCACAGTCAAGTTCTGCCGCTTTTGGCATCACCTTTTAGGGTTGTTTTTTGTTTAACGCACAAAAAGATATCTAGGAAAAATGTCACCGGCCAGCAGATTTTAGTGTATGCAGTGTGTAGTGTATGTAACATACGTACATGTACATATGTACATGTACATTACACGTATGCCGTGTACACACGTAACACCAAAGTACTACAAGTACCGTTCAATGCATGCGGACAACTGCGCGCGCGCTGTGTGTAAGTGACTTTGTCAGAGCCTTCTTATGATTGGTCGTAATTCTGACGAAATTAAGGCAATAACTCACTACAGCCAATAGCATGAGGTTTCTTAAAAGCCAACGCGAGCGAAATTTGGCTGTAACGAATTATCAAACACTTGATTGATTTCTCAAAGAATAAACGAAAATATATAACAGACACGATAAAATGTCCCTTGTTCAAATACTGAACACTAAAAACCCTTTTTTTTTATTATTAATTAACCAATGGCAGAGGGAGTAGAATAATTACGGCGTTTTATTTTTCGCCCTTATGTTTCAAGCGGGTAATATTTTCTGTTTCTTTTATCATAGGATCCTTTTAGGCCAGTTTAGCGTCCGGTTAAAAACACAAGGAGGAGGGGCTTTTGATTTTCTTTATTTTAAAGATGGCCCAATCCTTTTTAAAATGTCAAAAATCCATTGTTTCTACTGTTCAAACTCACAACACAAAATTAAACATGCTGAACAGGACATTGAACAAATAATGGCTGTCCTCGCGACAAAAATTGGTGAAAGTTTATTTTCTACGAGACTGTTGAAGTATATCCCTTTTCCGGATTTTTTTTTTTAACAAATATAAACAAAATTAAACAAACATAAACACATAAAAAAAGTTATATAAAGAAAAAGAAAGAAAAAAGGAGGCGGCCTTAAAATTTTAGGGAAGAGGGCGGGGGTAGCTAAACATGTTTATTATTTTACTTGGCCTTAGTTCTGCTATTCAAATGTTGGCTATAAAGTTTTAAAATTAAACAGCCCTTTACTTTATGCAGATTATATTATTATTCCTTTCGATATTAAAAGCAATTATGGGCTTCAACTACCTAAATAGAGAGTTGAATTATACTGTAACAAAATGGAGATTTAGGACAAAGGTTGTTATTTTCAATACATGTAGTCATTTATTTCAGAACGTCGACTTATCCGTTTATCTGATTTCATAAGTGGAATGCATCTTTAAGTAATAAGGATAAAATTTTATGTAGACATATGTTTCTTAAACAGATGCACCATCTAAGAATATGCCCACACTAAGAACAACTGATAAATAACTGATTGACCATTATAATATGTACAAACTTGTTAACAAAAAACATGCAGTTAATAAATTGCATTTAACCACTTCAATTTGGTTCTTTAAAAACATCGACACCTTTGGTAATTGTCAAAGACAAGGGCCCAATTTCACAGAGCTGCTAAGCACCATGTTTTGCTTAGCATGAAATTTCTTCATTGATAAAAACCGGATTCCAACCACTAAAAAAATGCTTGTTACTGCATGTTCAGCTGTTTGCTTATCCTGAAATTCACCTGGAAATTCGGTTGGTAATCCTGTTTTTACCATGTTTTTTACCAAGGCAAAAATATCATGCTCAGCAAATATTTGTGCTTAGCAGCTCTATGAAGTTGGCCCCATGCCTTCTCACTTGGTGTATCTCAACATATGCATATAATAACAGACCTGTGAAAATTTGAACTCAATGTCGTCAAAATTGCGAGAGACTATGGAAGAAAAAAATCCCTTGTCGCACAAGTTGTGTGCTTTCAACATTTTTTTTTATTTTTTTTATTTTTTTTTTATAAATGTTGAAAGCACACAACTTGTGCGACAAGGGAGTTTTTGGTTGGTAATCCAACAGCCCACAGGTGCTTGATTTCTAGACCTCAGGTGAGGTCTCGAAATCAATTCAAATATTTTAGTGAGAAATTACTTCTTTCTCAAAAACTATGTTACTTCAGAGGGAGCTGTTCTCACAATGTTTTATACTATCAATTATCAAGTTAGTTTTTATGCTAACTACCAATAGTGTCAAGTGCCTTTAACACACTTTTTCTTTTCTTTTTTTCTTTCTTTTTAAATCTATTTTAGGATAAGAAATCATTAAATTCACCCCTCCAAATTGCAAGATGCCACCATATGTTCCAGTACAAGTCCTCAGCCCACTCATAAAGCCATTTGCACAAAGCAAATAAAATTGTGAGAAAACAATGGGAGACTTTCCAACGCTAGGCGGCAGCAGACATACCGGGTAAATTTCCATTGTTTACGTAGTTCTGAACATGCGCATAATTCTGAGAACAATGGATTTACCCGGTAAGTCTGCTGCCCTCTATCGTCCCAGAAAGTCTCCCATTGTACACCTCTTAGCCTTTTTTCACACTACTGTATTCCCTGAGGAAATGTGCTGCCAGACTCCCGTGGAATAGTGATCTAGGCGGAGACTGATGATGTTAACGGTAGGGTGAAACAAATCCTGCTGCCTCTTCAGGGCTGAACTCCCAGGGGATAAGAGACAAGTGTGAAAAGGGCTACATGTAGCCCCCGTTTGTTTTGCACTTGGATGAACTTTTCCAGTTATAGTGTACAGTGTCGTAGCCAAGGTGGGCGGTTCTGGGCGGGCCTGCCCAGAACTAACGAATCTCGCTCAGCACTCTGAGCAAAATACACTGTGCTACCCAGCACAGATTTCCCCTAGATTCAACTTACATGACTTAAGCAATGATGGCCCCATATCTAAACATTTAGAGCCCAACACTAAACTTGGTCTATAGCTACAACACTGATGGGGTGTGCAACAGATCTTAGAGGGGGTACTTCCTCGGTTACAAATCGTCTCTTGTTTGCTCAGCTGGTTTGTTGGGTTCTTGTGATCGGTCTGTAAAATATAAACAAACACTTAGTAAATAGTGGTATTAAAGGGACATGTTGCCTTGTGGAGTGGGTGAGTTGGTCTATGAAAAGCATTTGAAAACCGTTTGTTATAAAAAGCATATGGTTCAGACTGATACGGTTGAAAAGATGTTTTAAAAGTATAATATAATAATCCACACAAAAATGTCTCGAAATTGCACGGTTTTCCTTATAATTATGTTGTGAACTAACACACTACACTGTTTATGTGAAGACCAAGACTCAAACCAACAATCAGAAATACCAAAGATTGAGTCCAGTGTGCTAAACCACTCAGCCACATCACACCATGTCAAGACTGGGACTCAAACCAACACCTCTGCTGAACAGAAATACCAAAGATTGAGTCCAGTGTGCTTAAACCACTCGTCCACAATACACCATGTCAAGACTGAGACTCAAACCAACACTCTGCTGAACAGAAATACCAAAGATTGAGTCCAGTGTGCTAAAACCACTCGTCCACAATACACCATGTCAAGACTGAGACTCAAACCAACACCTCTGCTGAACAGAAATACCAAAGATTGAGTCCAGTGTGCTTAAACCACTCGTCCACAATACACCATGTCAAGACTGAGACTCAAACCAACACTCTGCTGAACAGAAATACCAACGATTGAGTCTAGTGTGCTTAAACCACTCGTCCACAATACACCATGTCAAGACTGAGACTCAAACCAACACTCTGCTGAACAGAAATGCCAAAGATTGAGTCCTGTGTGCTTTAACCACTCGTCCACAATACACCATGTCAAGACTGAGACTCAAACCAACACTCTGCTGAACAGAAATGCCAAAGATTGAGTCCAGTGTGCTTAAACCACTCGTCCACAATACACCATGTCAAGACTGAGACTCAAACCCACACTCTGCTGATCAAAAGCACCAGAGCTTGAAACCAGTGTGCTACATTTAACCACTCGGCCATAAAATTCATACACCATGTCAAGACTGAGACTCAAACCAACACTCTGCTGAACAGAAATACCAAAGATTGAGTCCAGTGTGCTAAAACCACTCGTCCACAATACACCACGTCAAGACTGAGACTCAAACCAACACCTCTGCTGAACAGAAATACCAAAGATTGAGTCCAGTGTGCTTAAACCACTCGTCCACAATACACCATGTCAAGACTGAGACTCAAACCCACAATCTGCTGATCAGAAATACCAAAGATTGAGTCTAGTGTGCTTAAACCACTCGTCCACAATACACCATGTCAAGACTGAGACTCAAACCAACACTCTGCTGAACAGAAATACCAAAGATTGAGGCTAGTGTGCTTAAACCACTCGTCCACAATACACCATGTCAAGACTGAGACTCAAACCAACACTCTGCTGAACAGAAATGCCAAAGATTGAGTCCAGTGTGCTTAAACCACTCGTCCACAATACACCATGTCAAGACTGAGACTCAAACCAACACTCTGCTGAACAGAAATGCCAAAGATTGAGTCCAGTGTGCTTAAACCACTCGTCCACAATACACCATGTCAAGACTGAGACTCAAACCAACACTCTGCTGAACAGAAATGCCAAAGATTGAGTCCAGTGTGCTTAAACCACTCGTCCACAATACACCATGTCAAGACTGAGACTCAAACCCACACTCTGATCTGTTGATCAAAAGCACCAGGCTAAAACACACCATGTCATGACCGGGACTCAAACCCACACTCTGCTGATCAGAAACACCAGAGCCTGAGTTTAGTGCTCAAAACCATTCGGCCACAACAAACAGGCCAATGAACAAAGTGTGCGAATATCTTGGGAGTTCACAGGCATGAAACTTACGATGTGAGCTCTTGGTCGGTACCCTCATACAACGATCCCTTGGCCGGAAGCATCCGAACACTCTCATTTATTGCTCCACTCTTAGCGAGACGACTCAGAAAGCCGTAAAACGATACCCTGGGGGCGCTGTTTAGAATTTTAGACAAGCAGATGACTGGCGGGCAACTGTTGAAAGAAAAAGAGTGAAGAGAAAAATAATCAATTTTGGCAGGGCTTCATCGAAGACACTGCTGGTAGGATGTGGAGCTTGTCAAGGTAAATCTTAAAGATACTGGACACTATTGGTCATTGTCAAAGAACAGTCTTCTCACTTGGTGTATCTCAACATACTCACAATTTAAAATAACAAACCTGTGAAAATTTGAACTCAATTGGTCGTCGAAGTTGCAAGATAATAATGGAAGAAAAACACTCTTGTCACACCAAGTTGTGTGCTTTCAGATGCTTGATTTCAAGACCTCAAAATCTTTTTCTGAGGTCTTGAAAATCAAATTCAAATATTTTAGTGGAAAATTACCACTTCTTTCTCGAAAACTACTCTACTTCAGAGGGAGCTGTTTGTCACAATGTTTTATACTATCAACAGATCTCCATTGCTTATATCCAAGTAAGTTTTAAATGCTAACAATTAGTATGAGTTATTACCAATAGTGTCCAGGGGTCGATTTCAAAAAGAAGTAGAGATATTAAGAACGCTTGGCTAGTCAAGGAAGTTAGGAAGAGTAACTCGTCCTAACACGAGATAAGACTAGTCTTAACTCTTTGTGAAATCCACCACAGTGCCTTTAAGCCTGGGCCAATAGTGAAACTTGACTACTCGACTAGTCGCCCATAAATAGTTGCAAGTTCGACACTACCAAAAAATATTTTTAAAATAATTAAGAGGTGATCCGGCTGAACCTGAACACCTAACAAAGGCTAAAAATGGAGAAATCCAATCCCTGCACTGGGGATGGTTGTCTGACTCCCTGAATGCACAATAGAAGCCATGCACTAATCTTCACCTGTAGGTAGCCTCTGCGCATTCTTTTGTCAACGCTTCAAGGAACAGTCTGGACTCCACCCCATCGGGCGTGGCATGCTCCACGGGTTTGGGATGTTTCTTCTCTTGTCTGGGGGAGGATTCACTCGGGATGTACACTGCCTCTCGGGGACTCGGTAACGACGCCACCAGATGGTGGTACACGGACGAGCACATGTGCAGAAAATCTACAGTAAAAAATAACGTCAAAGTGAGGGATTGGGCATCTTGAAGATTTTTCCAATGAGAGACTTTGGAACGCTAATTGACAGCAGACTTACCAGGTAAATTTCCACTGTTTACGTAGTTCTGAGCACTCGCACATTACCGAGAACAATGGAATTTACCTGGTAAGTCTGCTGCCACCAAGCGTCCCAAAAGTATACTATTCAAACTATGCAATGGAAATTGTGACTTGGACAATGTACCTCACTGTGTAATATTTTGACAGAAACAACTCTTATAGAGGATGCAGACCTTTCAAATACTCCGACGAGATACAGAGTCTGAAATTGAGGACCTTCAAAACATGATGAGGGATAAACACTTCTGGCTTGACATTGTAAACGGAATCTCGGTTGGGACCTCTAAATTAATGTGTAGAAGCCCTTACAGTATTTTCTTTTGTCCCATTAATTAAACACGCCCAGGTGGCCCACATACATTCTTTTTATTACGTGATCCATGTGCGTTTCTCCAACTCCAGGGGTATATAAAGCCTGACTGCACACACACTCACCCTCGCACTTACATGTAGTATTCGGCTCCTGTGCAGTCCAGCATCTCGACCGACCAGTTGTGTACATTGTTGTTTAACCAACTATCGTTTTCAGTATAACCAACTATCGCTGTCAATTTGACACTTACTTAACGTATTACTTTTTCTAAGACTCTTGTTGCTGTGGTGTGCTGTTTGGCAGTAGTACAGGCGCACTGCAGCTACAAGCCAATTAATTAATTCCTACAAGTTAAGTACATTATTATTTTTGTTGGCACAAGTACTGCCCTCTTTTGTTTACATACAAAACAGGCAAAAAAGCCAGGTTCGTAATAGTTTTTGTAATTTCGTTTAATAATAAAAAATACTACCGAAGAACACGCTACCAAAAGTGAATGAGAAGAACCAAATCATGGGTTACATTTATAGGGCTGTATGCTTCCTTTTTGAAAGGGCAAGGGCAGAGGGCACCAAGGCATTTTCTTCTTGGTAAAGGGCACCCTATGATGAAATTGAAAATTTGTACTGGAGCATTTCAAGGGCACCAAGGCAATGAGCAGGGGACAAAGAGGCAATCGCCTTCGTTGCCTCCGTAAAGTATCAGGCCTGCTATATATGTACCTTCAAAGTAGAACTGCACTTGGAAGGCGTAGAGGAAGTCAGCAAATGATGTCAGGGAGTCCATAGCGTCTTCTAGAAAGATGATCCGAGCTGTTCCTTGAACGAGATCGAGGGGGAAGTCCGGACACAGGAGACAGAGGAGAGAGTGGTATTCCCCGACGTTCAATAAATCTGCAAATGGGTGTAGTTATAGAGACCTTGTAAAAATAAGTCCAGGCCCCAATTTCCTAAAGCTGCTTTAGGGTTTGTACGGCCCAAAACAAAGAGTCCACATATATTTATTAAACCGATACAATTTGATGATAATGATGGTAGAAAACTTCCCTTCAAATATTACTTGTAGAGGTGCTGTAGTTTTTGAGAAATTAGTAAAACAACGCCACCAAAAAATTGAATCTGGAGGCAAACAACGTATTTACCAGTACTGGTATTTGCGACTCTCCTGAAAACATCGCTCTGTGATTTTGACCTTTTTTTCCTAAAATACTTGACGACTAATGAAGCTGAAACTTCTACAGGTAAAAACTTGATCTACAAAAGTATCAAACTGGACATATTTGGTGATTGCTCAAAATACAGAGCACAAAAACTTAGTTGGTAACAGGCAATGGAGGGGTGTTGGTAGTTAACACATTGTGAGAAAGGACTCCCTCTGAAGTAATGTATTTTTTTGAGAAAGATTTCCTCATGCAAATATTTGAATCTAATATACTTCAGGCCTGAAGACTTTCTCAGACCAGGGGTAAAACGATCAAATAGTGTGAAAAGGACGGCCGTTAACCAAGGGGACAATTAAGGCCCTTTTCGAAACAACTGGATCTGAATTTGGATTCGGCTCAGACTAGCTTGACCCTGCCGGTTGTATTGACACTTGCGCGTGCTTTGGGTATATGCGCTAAGGACTTCAGATGAGAGAACATAGCCTCAAGCCGAACCCAAAGCCAAAGCTGTGGTTTTAAAAAGGGCCAGAGTAGTGTGAAAAGGAGCTAGAGAAGAGCAAGAGACTAAAAAGAGAAAAATAAATGTGTAGCAAACCTCCACTGTCGCCGATATGACGGAAGGATTTCCAAAATGTGCGGATGAAGGATGCTCGATTGTGGGGCGTGGCTCGGAGGAAGTTGTACTCCCGAAAGAGTATATGGGTCCCTTGCTGAATGCTGAGAAAACTTCATGAAAAACAAAAAGTAACACACGAGTAAGTAGTTTTCTTTTGTGGTTATAATAATACAATAATATTACAGAGCATTTCTACAGCGCAAAACAGAGAACACAGCACCTGACAGTGAAAGGGGGGCAAAATATAACAGATAGGCCTGTGAACTTTTTCTTTTTTTTCTGTTCCGAAAGTATATAATGGGCTTTAATGGAAATCTGTGGACATGATGTTTTGTATGGTATAAAAATTACCCAAACCCAAACGAATGGGTGCAGTTACAGAACTACTTCTTCTTACTAGTCTTGAAGAAACCTTGCCGGGTTGACTTTGGGATATTCTTCTTTGTGTTCCATCAACTGACTGATGGCATCCTCTAGGTACACGGGAATGTGCTGACTTGCTGAAAATAAGACATCACAAAAAAAATTACACTAAGTTAAAAACTTGATTTAGGGTTGAACCCGAAAAATTACTAGAGTAGAGTGGTATTTGTACTAACAATCTCCTGCCAAATCTCGTGGCTCTGCTTACCCCTGAAGGCAAAAACAGTAGCAAAAATTCACCGCTTACCCATGAAATACACCTGCCAATAGCGCAGAATTCCCTGCTTTTGTAAGTGCCGATTCTGTGCTTTCGGTAAGCAGAGCCATAAAATTGGGCCCTGTTTAACGTGCTAGGGCTCCACCAAATCATGAGCTATCTAGCCTTCCTAGACCCAGTAACTAAAAATATACACAAGTTACACTGTATTAAAAAATAACAGGTTGAATGTTTTTATTTTTAACAGTGTTTCTTCTATTGTTATAATTAAGTTTCTATTTCTTTTAATTTGTCCATACAATTACTACTTACTACTTACGGTTTAATGGTTAAATTAATTAGGCATAGCTATCTTTTCCTCCTTCCAGTGAGAATCTAGTTTTAACTTGAATCTAGTAACAGTTTTGGCATCCACTATAGCTTGTGGAAGGGAGTTCCATATGTTTATTACCCTTCGGGTGGAGACATTTTTCCTGCAGCTAATGTTTTTCTTCGGGGATGGCTTGAAGAATTCGAGAGAGTGACATCGAGTCTTGTTGTGGTTATGTCTGATGTTCTGTACCTGCTTCCTTGCTCTAATGAGACTATGTTTTTTGACAAGTGCCTTTTCTACACTTACTTACATACAAGTTACTGCATTTTCAGCATAAAAAGGTTTTATATTTAACAACCATGTTAACTGTTGGAAATCAAGCATCTGATTCTGAAACTGCCACACAATTCGTGTGACAAGACAAACAAAGGAAGGGTGTTTTTTCTTCCATTATTATCTCGCAACTTCGACGACCAATTGAGTTCAAATTTACACAGGTTTATTATTTTGTGCATATGTTGGGATACACACAGTGAAGTGAGAAGACTGGTCTTTGACAATTACCAATAATACTAGTGTCAAATAAAAACTCATCCCCCATGACCCTAAAAATATAGGCCGAATAAAACTTAAAAGTCACCATAAATAATTTGCAGTTTTAAATAAAGTTCATCCAAATATAATAATACCTAAATATTCCTCAGCTGTCATGGCAAACCTGCTTGTATCCATTCTGCATTCCTGTAGAATTATTCTACTATTGAAAAACGTACAAATCTTCACAAAGGTCGCATTCAGTTACCGACGATTATAGATCTTACTACCTAGAAACAGACAACTTTTGAGAAATGAATGAAGCAGTCGACGACATCAACAAAAATAATGCGGACACTTCCAATAGGCTGGCAACAAATTGACTGTAGTTCATTTTATACACAGAAGAGTCAGGGTCATCGACTACGCGGGTACTACGCAACGCAAAAGTGATCTAGCGCCCTCAGACACGTTTTAGCAAAGAGCAAGTTCGGTGAGCGACTAGACAGAAAGGGTTGAAAGACGAACAGAAACTGTGACGTAGCTGTGACGTAGCTCTCCAGTTTACCATTATCGGACATTGCTCCAATTCCAGGGCATGGTTCAATACAGTTTTTAAAACAATGTCGCTAAACATAATTTTCGTATCAGCTTTAGCATGTAAAACCATGGAGGTAGAACGGGCCACTTCTGAAACCAATATTTCTAGTGTATCGAGGGAGTGAGACGAGAACAATTGTGACCTGTTCGACTCATTTCTCAAGAAAACTACAACACCTCAGCTTTCATCTTGCGGATATAGACAGGGGCACAGTCGAGGGATCCTATAGAATTAATTGATTTTGTTAGCCTTCGAGAAAGACTCTGCTAGAGACTCTGGGTCGAACGTCGAACTATGGACAACATCATCGAGTGGACCGTCCGGGTCTGATGCTGAAGGACTCCCTGAGAAAGTCTGAAGACCGAAAAGGATGGAGGAAACTAACTGACAAATCTTCAAGGGGTGCCCCCACGGTCAGAAGACTACGGGATAGACGCTGATATGCTGATACCGTCGTTCCTTTTAGTTGGTCAGCAGTTTGCACGAGCTAAAGTAGGCCTTTAAACTCACTTGCGATGAAAGTGACAGCACACGTACACAATATCATTATGTTATCATTGTATGTCTGGTGATTCGAGTGCGGCTGTTTTATACATGTTTTATTGATCGTCTGGGCGGTCCTTATTTCCACCGCTCCCATTGGTTTATAGAAATCTGCCCCAAACCCGAACAGCAAGAATTCCTCAGTCAGTCAAACCATGTAGGTAGAAATAGATGGTCAAACCCACACACCAGATTTCTCTGTCTGTGCTAGGACTGTCATGAATCAAGTGAAGGGAATATATACGTCTACATTACTGATTCCTCTTGTTATGAACTTCAATTGCCTTTAGTTTTGCACATCGGTATATGAGTCTACGTTGATCAAGAATCCAGCTTGTTATGTTTGAGTTATCTCCATCCTGGACGTACAACTTTGGCTCACAGACTTTACCAAAGAGATCCGGCCACCACAGCATCATCGTCTTATCATCGTTCTCATTCTGGGTGGAAATCTGTACTTGAGCCTCTCCTCCTAACGCCACCGTACTTTGCCGTGCCCCGGGAGGACTGCCGCTACACACCAAGTCCAGGCCGCCCCTGCTTTCGGCCTCGTCCGTCTTCTACTAGGTCCTCCGGCGACTATGCCGGCTTGTGGGTGACGTATATAGATCTGCTGGCCCCCCAAAAATGAGTGTTTATTTGGAAACTTCATTTTATGCGAATATCTAATGGCCATAGTTTACTACCACCGCCGGTGTTACTACCAAGCTACCTTGCGTTTGACATTTTCTTCAACAACTGCTCAGTGAGGTATATACATTCAAGCGTATAGGTGAGACTTGCACAATCTATCTGGGCACACTGCGAATTGATATTACCAACCCTTGCCAATAATTTGAAAACATTTGACATTTAAATTTCATGATCGGCTAACAATATTTCGAAACATTTTGAAGCGTCTATATAATTCGATTATTCTATACGCACTCTCAAGACAACGGCAGAGTCGGAAGAATCTGTGAACACCAACAGCAATCTTGAAGATGTAAAAGTGCTACTTTTATCTTGTAAAAAGAAGAACTTTCCTCCCCTAAAGATAATTTTGAGCACTTTGAACTGAGGCTGTGAAACAAGGAGTTTTGAATACCTTGACGAATTCTCTTTGGAGTCCTGTACTACTTGAGGAATTTTCTTTGGATTTCTAAAAAGTGTTTTTTTTCTTTGCACAATTTCAACTGAAGAGGATTGTATCCCCTTGAGACAGCCATCCAAGAAAACTTGTCTTCAAGTGACTTTGAAAGGGTTTTGTTTTATAATAATCAAGGGGAGATGTTCTTCAGTTTGTATGTGAATGAAAGTGGAGTTGCAACTAGGCCTCTTATACAAATTTAACTGATTACGGCTACAGGAAGAGTTTGATGCACACACATAAACGGTCCCATCAGAGTTTATACAATGATCTCTGTGGTAAGCTGAAATTCGGCCTTTTTGACTACATGTAAATTGCAAATCTTGAAGCTTGTATTATTTCATAAGGACACAGCCACTACATGTTGTGATCAACATTTTACTGTTTACTAATTCCAAAATTTAGGCTGATTGCATATTGATATTTAACTCTTTTTTAAAAGGATGCAGTTGGCACAAATAGAAATAGTGTTTTCAAGTTGCCAATTTAGAACCTGTATGACGATACATTTTAAATTAATATATATTTTCAAATTAACATAAATTAAGTGAATTTCAGCTCAATTGTATTTTATCTGCCCTGCATTTTACTTGGTTACAAACATACATAATGTTTGCATCATTTTTCAGCATCGGTGCTGCATTTCTAATTTTGTCAGTTTCAAATACAATTGTTCAGAGCCAAAAGTGCTATATGTTTGTACCTACTTGTCCAGCATCTTGGCACCAATGGGGTGACTCGTGCTACCAAGTCACTGAGAAAATTTTTACTTGGGTAGAGGCTGGGGAGCAATGCCAGAAAGTGGGTGGGGTTCTAGCTGTGCCAAGCAACCTTCAAGAAAATGATTTCATGATGACATTGATTTCAACAAATGCTTGGATTGGCTGTGATGATATAGAGATTGAGGGGGAATGGGAGTGCAGGGAGGGTGACTTGGTGGTCACATATAGGAATTGGGATTCTTGGCAGGGTGAAAGGTCACGTTATGGAGGTTCCGAAGACTGTGCTGCTTTTTCTAAGCTTTACGGATCAAAAAGGCAATGGCATGATTTTCCCTGCGGTTATCCAAGTCCAGCTGTGTGTAAGAAACCTGCTGATTCATACCTTCAACCTTTACCGTAAATTCTGAGTAACTGCATCAAGAATTGGGTGAAATATTCGAATCTCAACTTAAGCATAATATTCTAAAGTCTATTTTTCAAATGTTCACAGTTCTTGCTATTTGTAAATCACCAACTGAATACACATTGCCATGTTTTAAAGGAGAAGTATACCTTTTTGAACCGTTCTATGTACTATACTAATATAATAAAACCAACCTGTGAAAATATGATTTCAAAGCGTAGCAGCGTTTTTTAGATTTCGCTGAAAGTGTGTATATTTTAAAATACATTTTCAAGAATGGTTATGATATTGCTCTTCATGGAGCTATATAAAAAGCATCATTTGGTTTATATATTTAGCTCATGCTTATGCAGAAATACATTCTTCTTGTATATTTAAGGGACACGTATAACCATCAGCCTTGGATCGGGCAAGTTGGTTCATGAGAAGCGTTTGAAACCGTTTGTGAATGCATATGGTTAGATAGATAATTTAAAAGTAGAACATAGCGATCCACACAAAAAGGCCACAAAATTGCACGGCTTTTCCTTAGAGGCCTATAAGTCGTGAACTAACACGGCACGCCATTTTGTGGAGTCATAATGGCCAACCGCGTACGTTCGCAAAATAAACGAAAAAACATGCAATAAATTTCGAGCCATTTATTATGCCTATTTTTACTGTTTGGATCATTTTATTCTACTTATACGATATCTTTCTGCGAAAGTCAGACTCACAAGAGCAATAGTGGTCCGGTTCTTAAAGGCAGTGGATACTATTGGTAATTACTCAAAATAATTATTAAAACAGCATAGGGTCTACAACCTCACTTGCTAACGAGTAATGGGGAGAGGTTGACAGTGAAACACATTGCGAGAAACGGCTCCCTCTGAAGTCATAGTTTTCTAGGAAGAAGTAATTTTCCACGAATTTGATTTCGAGACCTCAAGTTTAGTATTTTGAGGTCTCGAAATCAAGCATCTGAAAGCATACAACTTCGTGTGGCAAGGGTGTTTTTTGCTTTCATTATTATCTCGCAACTTCGACTACCGATTGAGCTCAAATTTCCACAAGTTTGTTATTTTATGCATAATGTTGAGATGAACCAAATGTGAAGGCTAGTCTTTGATAATTACCAATAGTGTCCAGTGTCTTTAATTAGTATGAGCATTGAGCCATAAAAAGGCCTTGAAAAGTTAATTATGGTGTGTCATATATTGTTTAAATTTATAACCATTAATAAACATAAAAATTACCATTATAATAGGCATTAATTATTGCTCCTTAAGGACTTTTTACTTATGTATATTCTCAAAAATTTCACAAATTGTACATAAACAATAAGCATTTGCTTTTATTTTCTTTTAACCACAACAGACTAATAGTAATTTACTGCAAGAACGTTGAAAACTAATTACCTTCTCAACGAACTCGGGCGGTGCAGGGGCTATATGTAAGTTAGTTTATATGATTAATTTTGTTAGTAATTACCAAAGATACATTTGAAAGAGTCAAAGTGTCAAGGATGGTAAAATTGCATTTACATGGAGCTTTACAATGTATTGTTATAGATCAATGCTTTTAAAGAGAGTTTCTTCTTTTCACAATTGAGTTGACAATTAATTAAGCCTCAATGTATATTTGGTTTGCGGTAACACCATGTGTGTATCTACTTGCCAGGTAGAGTTGTTCTTAGGGAACTGTCTTGATTTATTCTACTGCCGTGGAGTAGATAATCGGAGGTTCGGGAAATATTTTTGTTTTTTGGTGGGGTGGAGTTGTAAATATTAACTAAAAAACAGTTCTTCAGACCCCAAAATCGGCCTAAAGTGGCCTAAACACAAATGAACTGTTACCATGGCAACGTGTTATATTATGCTTTGAAATGTAAATGTTGTTTATTTGGACCCCAAGTCCCTACCATCCACAAAGTATAAGACAAATATTCCTTTTTTTTTACCGTGGACACGTATGTCGATATTATGTGAAAAGACCCTTAAAAAGGCATTTTTCACGTTTTTGGGAAAAAAGTCTAGTTTTGAGGCAGTACTGTCACAACAGGATACAATTGCCCAAGTTTTTGACACCAGATATGGAAAGACCAATGTTGGCCCTAATCACAGCCGAAAGGAAAATTTTCTGAGACCCCTGGCAAGTTGACATTTTGGGGTCCAAAAATAGGGTAAAAATGTCGATTTTGCAAGTTCTAAAAACATACTGTAATGCATGATGCAAAAATAGCACAAGGGTGATATTTAAAGCAATAATTTTTTTTCTCAAGGAAGGCCAAGGATGATACTTTGTAGTGATATAAAAGGTTTTTTGAAATAATTGTGCATTTTGGTGGGGTGGAGTTGTAAATATGAGCTAAAAACCAGTTTTTCAAACCCCAAAATCGGCCTAAAATGGCGAAATAACAAAATGAGCCGTAACCATGGCAACGGGCTATATATAGAAAGGAAAATGCAATTTTGTTTACTTGCACCCCAAGGCCCTTCCACCAACAAAGTATAAAAAAAAATTCATTTTTTGACCGTGAGCAACTATGTCAATTATTTACCTGAAAGAGAATGATATCAATAATGCAGGACTACGATGCGTGGTCATGGCCTCTTGTCCTGTGCCAAATTTCAAGGAGCTATACGCTAGGCGGCAGTAGACATACCGGGTAAATTTCCATTGTTTACGTAGTTCTGAACATGCGCATAATTCTGAGAACAATGGATTTACCCGGTAAGTCTGCTGCCCTCTATCGTCCCAGAAAGTCTCCCATTGGGTACACAAATATTCGTTCATATTTTGGACACAACTATATTTAATAATTTTAATAATAATTTTTTATTTAGTACACAACTTTCCCCAACAGTACACTCAGAGTCCCTCGTTGACAATGGAAGGTGGTGTATAGTTTACCATCTTTATAAATTCATATATTTATTAATATATTTACAATGCCAACCCATTAAAATATTGTAAAATTGACGTTGATCAAGTTTGTCTTCAGCCTCAAATTCCATAAAATAATTAACGCTGTTATGTATATTTTTAAAGGTGTAATTCAAATATGAAGGTCTATGTTTCAATATACGCTCAACAGTTCACATTAATATTAATAACATAGTCAACAGCTTTTTCACTAAGACTTGATAAAATATACAACCCCCCCCCCCCACCCCCACCCCACTTTCACCAGAAAGAAATATTTAAATTTTCTAATCACCTATTTATACGTACCCTGGGTAAAAATATATATTTATATGTTTTGTTTACATTTGTACACTCTTAATAACACTCTTACTGCTACTACTACGAATGAGCTAACAGCTGTGGCGGCTGTAAACTGCATGTGTTTCGGTCACTGATTTGTGTTTAACCAACGGCCAAGTCAACTGAAACAGTTATTATTTTCGACCGCCAAAACGCACACCTGATGAAACCTATCTTAAACACGTTTGACACAACAGTCACACAGCCACTTTCATCAGTAACGCATGACTGACATGAATGTAATTAATTACTATGCTTAACATATAGACGATGAAACCTGTGACATCATATGTTTACAAAAGAGCCACAGAGCCTGGACTTCCTGCAGGCACGATTTATACACAGCCCAACGGAAGAAAACATAAAATCTTTTATATAACACCCAAGCAGATCCTTGCCATTTGATTGGAGGATTGTCCGTCACGTGATAGCAAATAAAAGTACCATTGCACGCTGAGTCACTCGCCGTGCATTTTCGTTCCATCCGAAAAGTACCATTGCACGCTGGCACGCTGTCAGCGTGCAATGGTACTTTTCGGATGGAACGAAAAAGCTGAGTAAAAACATCACTGCGTGCGCGTGTCTTTGGTAACGCAGCAGGTGTTACTGCAAGAAGGCATAGTAAAATTACTAGCATTCGGCTTCTACAGTTGAAATTGTTTGTTTTGAAAGTTGTATCTTTCAATCAAAATGACAAAGTTCTACTTGGATGTTATATAAAACAAATAATGAATGTTTTTCATTCGTGCAATGGTGCGAATATGTTCATTCGTTGAAAGCTGGAATGTTCCATTCAACTCGGCTCCGCCTCGTTGAATAGAACATTCCATCTTTCAACTCTTGAACATATTCGCACCATTGCACTCATAAACATTCATTATGTGTATATTATATAACACCCAAGCAGATCCTTGCTATTTGATTGGAGGATTGTCCGTCACGTGATAGCAAATAAAAGTACCATTGCACGCTGAGTCACTCACCGTGCTTTTTCGTTCCATCCGAAAAGTACCATTGCACGCTGCCAGCGTGCAATGGTACTTTTCGGATGGAACGAAAAAGCTGAGTAAAAACATCACTGCGTGCGCGTTGTCTTCGGTAACGCAGCAAGGCATATTAGTAAAATTACTAGCATTCGTCTTCTACAATTAAAAATTGGAGGCCTACGCTTTGTTTGTTTTGAAAGTTGTATCTTTCAATCAAAATGACAAAGATCTACTTGGATGTTATATAAAACAAATAATGAATGTTTTTCATTCGTGCAATGGTGCGAATATGTTCATTCGTTGAAAGCTGGAATTTTCCATTCAACTCGGCTCCGCCTCGTTGAATAGAACATTCCATCTTTCAACTCATGAACATATTTGCACCATTGCACTCATAAACATTCATTTTGTGTATAATATTTTATGGAGATTGCACTGTCTAATTCTTATCGACTTTTGATTTTATGAATGGGGGCACATCTCCAAACCTGACCAGCTTTTACTTTAAAAATTATTGGATTTATGCGGAAATTATGACACAAAATTTAAACTTTCCCTTATGACCTGTGCAGTATTGTGCCTGCCAGAATACTCACATTTTAGGTCACACTTAGTGTAAACAAAGTTCTAATGGTCTATATAATAATAATTTGGTATCAAACAGTCTGTCCAGAAGAGAGATAAGCAAAAGTTAGATTAGCTTCGAATTCTAAAGGTTCGTCTTTACAATTCCAAAATTATGTATGATGTTACTTACATGTAATTTAGAAGTTACGTTTGTAAAAACGAATCTTTTAATTCATGATCTTCAAAAACCCAGATGAACTAATTCAATGATTTGATTAGCTCTTATTCTGAGTTTATAGTAACAACAATTGATATAAATTTCAGATTTCAGTCGCGCTGTTTTTCGGTGATTTCAGTGTTGGGCGTCGTCTTCACTCTCTCCTAGTCGAACTTTCCATTCGGTGTTTGTTGACGTTACGTTGTCTGACTGTTAGATTATAACAACACCACGTGATCAAACCTAACACCACGAGGATAGCAAGGGCACCAGCAGCAACAAAACCTGCAAGAAATCAAGAAAAATATTAGAATAAAGTTTATTATCAGAAACCTTTGGTAATTGACGAAGAAAGTACACTGAAAAAACTGGGGTGCTAAAGGGAAGGTACACGTTTGGTAATTACTCAAAACAAATATTAACTTAAAAACTGACTTAGCATTGGAGAGCTGTTGATAGTATAAAACATTGTGAGAAACGACTCCCTCTGAAGTAAAGTAGTTTTTGAGAAAGAGGTAATTTCTCACTAAAATAATAAAAGACTTCTAGCGAGAAGTCTTTTATTCCTATCTGAAAGCACACAAATTCGTCTAACAATAGTGTTTTTCTATCGTCATTTTCTCGCAACTTCGATGACCGATTGAGCCCAAATTTTCACAGGCTTGTTATGTTATGCATATGATGGGATACACCAAGTGAGAAGACTGGTCTTTGGCAATTACCAAACGTGTACTTCCCTTTAAATTGATTCTCTTGGTATATTATGTGACAACACCAAAATGGTGTTCATTACAAACGATATATAATAATTGGGATATATAACTCAATGTTGGTGTTATCACAATATAGATACTAGGAAGAATCAATCTAACACCCCAGTTGGTGCAGTGTATTCTTACTTAAAGTCTCTGGACACTATTGGTAATTGTCAAAGACTAGCCTTCACAGTTGGTGTATCTCAACATATGCATAAAATAACAAACCTGTGCAAATTTGAGCTCAATTGGTCATCGAACTTGCTAGATAATAATGAAAGAATAAAACACCCTTGTCACACGAAGTTGTGTGCGTTTAGATGGTTGATTTCGAGACCCCAAATTCTAAATCTGAGGTCTCGAAATCAAATTTGTGGAAAATTACTTCTTTCTCGAAAACTACGTTACTTCAGAGGGAGTCGTTTCTCACAACGTTTTATACCATCAACCTCTCCCCATTACTCGTAATCAAGAAAGGTTTTATGACAGTATATATTTTTAGTAATTACCAATAGTGTCCACTGCCTTTAAGAGGGAGTATAGTCAAATTGTCACCAAATTGTCACCAAAACGAATAATGTGTTTACGTGTTGACTACTGACATTCAAGGTAAACAAGAATGTGGTGAACAGCGCACTATTTTTATGCAAAATGCGAAGTCATTTACGTAAACAAGATTACTAAGTCGAATCGGGTGTAGGCTGCGAGAGTGAATCAGAAAAATATGTGGCCCTTTGTTGAATATTGTCCCGTATGTAATGGCCCAAAGGTATAAAGGGGTTTCACTGCACTGTTTGATATAAATTTGGTTTCACCCATGATTTGATCCCTTTTTTCGTTATAAATAAAAGTGTTCATGCATAAAATGAAAACAATTTAACGGTGTAGGCCCTATTCAGAACTTCTGACAGAACCACTAAAAACCGTATGCCTATACGCAAGCGCACGTGAGCTGCATGTGAAGTATTGACTTATCAAGTATACATTAAGTATCGTGACAGACGAAAAACTTACATTTGGTATTTGTCAAAAATAAGAACCTCCATATGCATAAAATAACATACCTATAACAATTTGGAAACAATTGGTTGTCGAAGATAAATCTGAATTAAACCTCTGATAAAACACAAAACACAAAAGTTCAACCTATGAACATTTAAGCTTACTTGGTCGTCGAAGTTGCAAGATAATAACGAAAGAAAAAACACCCTTGTCACACGAAGTTGTGTGCTTTCAGATGATTGATTTTCGAGACCGCAACAATTTGGGACCAATTGGTTGTCGAATTTTTTTTTTTTATTCGTTGCATGTTTCCCTCAAATTTGATTCCCCATTTCTCTTTCTTTCTTTCTTTCTTACCCATAACCCTAACCCTAACCTCAATCATTATTTCTCGAGAGCGGTGTATAGTGCTATTCAATAGCCGGGGCCATTCCCGCCTAAACCACGGTATAAACACATTCGTATGGGAAAATGTAAAATTACGCATGGTGTTGGTATGTGTTACTGGATTGCCTTTTCAAAGAATGGTGCATTGTCATTGAATGTCTTTTTTTAATGCTATTGTGGACGCCTAACATGTTTACCTTCATGACATTATCCTTAAAGGATTTGGATCGTTTTAAAAATGTCCATAGATTTACATTAAACTTACAGGGTTTGAAGATAATGATAGTGGAAAGCTTCCCTTCAAATATTACTTACTGCTGTGCTGTAGTTTTTGAGGAAAACACGTTTGTAAATGATTAAAATAATTTTCGTCTCATGAGACGAACATTATTTTCATGACATTGTTTTACTCATTTCTCAAAAATTACAGCACCTCAGCACGTAATATTTTCAGGGAAGCTTTCTACTATCATTATCTTCAAACTGTGTAAGTTTAGTGTAAATCTGTGGACATTGTGTTATTTGTCCTACAAAAGTTACATAGACCCTTTAAAGGAACGCTACAGAATTGGTAAGAACAACAATTAGTGAAGTGCGGATTTACATAAAACTTACACGGTCAAATGATGAGGATAGTAGAAAACATCCCATGACATATTTCTGTCTAAAATGTTGTATTGAAATAAAACTGTTTTCCCGTTGGGAGTTTTATCGCTCATGTGAGCTTTAGTCCTTGTTAAAATTGATGTCATGCAAAATGTGTAATAGGTTTGTTTTTCACTATTATTTTTCTCGTGACCCAGATGGTCAATCGATCTCAATCTTCTACAGGTTTGTCAGTTTAGTGTCGTTCCTTTAACTTTGTGCATAGATACACTGTTGAGATTTTGACACTGTAGTTCAATCCCTTGTGTAAAGGCCCGGTCACACAGGCCCACGAGAACGAAAACGAGAACGATAAAATGCACGCCCTCGATTGGTTGAATTGCTCCACGCAGAATACGCCCACGCTTAGTCAACCAATCGAGGGCGTGCATTTTTATCGTCCTCGTTTTCGTTCTCGTTATCGGGGCTTGTGTGACCAGGGGTCAATTTCACAAAGAGTTAGGACTAGTCCTAACTTAGGACTAGGAGATATACAAATTGCATGGATAGTCCTAAGTTATAGGACGAGTAACTGGTCCTAACTCGAGATAAGACTAGTCCTAACTCTTTGTGAAATCCACCCCGGACCTTTAAACAGACACATGTTTAAATCCAACCTTTGAAGAATTATTGAGGCGGGCCGCTATGACTATAAAACATTGAACATAGGTCCGAATTTTGAGTTTTTTTGTAAGGCTTTTATATAAAATTATTCCAATAAAGGCAAAGCTTACCTTTGGTTCGGGAAACTAATGTATACAATAAGACTCACCTGAGAACATATAATTATACAGTACTAACACACATCGATGTATGGGTAAAATAAAAAAAAATTGATATTCTTTATCCCCAATGCAAATTTAACATGTATTATATTACAACATATAATTCATTTAAAGGTGCCAGTGTTTGAGATTTCGCAAAATTGTGGTGCGGTATAAATGCAGGAAGAATAACCCGTAATTGGAACGAACAATCTGAATTGCTCCACGCAGAATACGCCCACGCTTAGTCAACCAATCGAGGGCGTGCATTTTTATCGTCCTCGTTTTCGTTCTCGTTATCGGGGCTTGTGTGACCAGGGGTCAATTTCACAAAGAGTTAGGACTAGTCCTAACTTAGGACTAGGAGATATACAAATTGCATGGATAGTCCTAAGTTATAGGACGAGTAACTGGTCATAACTCGAGATAAGACTAGTCCTAACTCTTTGTGAAATCCACCCCGGACCTTTAAACAGACACATGTTTAAATCCAACCTTTGAAGAATTATTGAGGCGGGCCGCTATGACTATAAAACATTGAACATAGGTCCGAATTTTGAGTTTTTTTGTAAGGCTTTTATATAAAATTATTCCAATAAAGGCAAAGCTTACCTTTGGTTCGGGAAACTAATGTATACAATAAGACTCACCTGAGAACATATAATTATACAGTACTAACACACATCGATATTTGGGTAAAATAAAAAAAAATTGATATTCTTTATCCCCAATGCAAATTTAACATGTATTATATTACAACATATAATTCATTTAAAGGTGCCAGTGTTTGAGATTTCGCAAAATTGTGGTGCGGTATAAATGCAGGAAGAATAACCCGTAATTGGAACGAACAATCTGAGAAACGCTTCTGCATAAAACGTTTCTCAGCTTGAAACTATAAATTGTCATCCCTTCCTCTAAAACTATCCTACCTTTATAATCATTTCTCAAAAACAAATGATCAACAGCTAAAGTGCTTCTTACCAAGCAATATTTAACGGTCATAATGTTTGGAGTAATTACCAAAGGTCTACCTTCCCTTTAATAATATTGAATTTTCTTTAACCTACCTGCTAAGTAACCGGGTCTTGACGGAAGTCCGCAATTTGTTGAACAGTTTGAAACTTCTGTTTAAATAAAACAAAATTAGAATGTGAATAAATTATAACATACAGGACTAACAGCCTGCCCTTCAGACACTCGTCTATACAAAAAAAAAACTTTTACTGTCACATATGTTTTTGGGGTAACGCCCAACTTATTCAATACCCATTTCATGATATTGTGACGTCATTCCACTGTCATTTCCATTGCGTTAAAGTTCGTTTAATTTATTCTGGTTGTGAAGTCAAGGACTTTCAGAACAACAAAAACTGAATCACTATACACTAGCCTAGACCCCTATGGAGAGAGGGCAAGGGAATGGAAGTTTCAGTTTAGACGTGGGAGGTTGAAACCCCATGCAGCTGGGAAAAAACACGCAGCCAGGCAGGGACTGAAAACCCAGTTCAACTGGTGCCCGCCGGTATGATTCGAACCGGCGTCCAAGAGGTGGAAGGTGAGGAAAGATACCACACGGTGACTAAACCCATACCGGGTGCGATCGTTTACCTTCCCTGGGTCTACCCTGCTCACTCGGGTGAACCCCTGCCAAGAGCTAAACGAACGACTACTCACCGCTCTCGTAGTGACGTCGTTTACCTGGGGCCAGCCCCCAAGAGTGACCCACTCCACAAGCATGAAGGGCACTGGGGGGCTGACCCGGGTGAGCCCCTGGAATGACGTCAAAGCTATTCAAACGCACCGGGGCAGTCCAGGGTCGACCCAGGGAATCTAAACGAACGCACCCACTGTTCGAGCAGAGTAGATTTTGAGCGGTGCTTCCTCCTCCAACACAATACAGAGCGCGGAGTCGGAGCTGCGGGGCCCAAGCCGAAGTTCAGGACAAAATCTAATTTTCTTGTTAGACTAACCCGAAGAACACATTTGTTTTAAACAAAAGCAATTTAAAGGAAAAACAATTCTGCGCTTAACAGTCTTAGTTGCCATAATTGCAAAAAAGAAAGATATCTGGAGATACCGGGATTTGAACCCGGGGCTTCTCACATGCGAAGCGAGCGCTCTACCACTGAGCTACATCCCCCTTAATACAATAACTAAGGTGAACAAACATTCGATAAAATAATTGTATCCATATCAGAAAAGGCTTCCTTTGTTTCTGTGCTTAGGTATAGTTTCCTTTGAAAATATTGATAACAAAAGTTGATGACAATATTTATCTTCTCTTAGCAAAAATTCAAATAAAAATTACCTGGCCCACAGTTTCACAAATCCTGTAAGCTCACAAAAAAATCCTGTAAAACAACCTGCGATATACAACGTCTTATTAGTTGGCATAACTACAAAAGGAAGACAACTTTCTCTGGAGATACCGGGATTTGAACCCGGGGCTTCTCACATGCGAAGCGAGCGCTCTACCACTGAGCTACATCCCCTTTCTCTCCATAATTATGATGAGGCAGTCTGATTATTAACTATCAATAAGTCGTCTTCTTCTTCTTCTTATCGTGTCCACATTTCAGCCAGAACTGAACACAGTTCCTAGCAATATCATTGTACTATGCAAGGCCCTCGGTTTTTGTAAATAAGTAACTGATGTTACAACCATTTAAAAATCTCTCATGAAGACGAGCAGAATAAACTGTTCGAAACGTCGAGACCACACTCGACCGGCCGGCTCTTTTCAGAGCCAACACTCCCGCAAAGGAGATTTACACGTGGTTGTACCTGCAAGTTTATCAGTTTCCTCTTATTTCTTCATCCACACCATGCAGCTCTAAAACAATACATATTAACTTTGCTAGTCGTATTAAAGGAACACATTGCCTTGGATCGGACGAGTTGGTCTATAAAAAGCGTTTTTAACCGTTTGTTATAAAATGCATATGGTTGGAAAGATGTTGTAAAAGTAGAATATAATGATCCACACAAATATGCCTCGAAATTGCGTGGTTTCTTTTAACTCGTCGACTAACACGGTCAGCCATTAAATGGTCTACTGTGTTAGTTCGCAAAGTAAAAGTAAGACCATGCAATTCGAGGCAAATTTGTGTGGATCATTGTATTTTACTTTTAAATTATCTATCTAACCATGCATTTTATAACAAACGGTTTCAAACGCTTTTCAACGACCAACTCGTCCGATCCAAGGCAATGTGTTCCTTTAAAGCTTCATTGGAATTGTTGATCTGTTATATTGTACCTGTAGATTCCTCATAAAAAAAAATATATATATATACAGGGTTTCTGGGACACTTTTTTAGAGGCACTTTGATCGTTTTCACAAAGATTAGGACTAGCCCCGGCCTAGGGGATATTAAAATTTAAAGGCATAGTCTTAAGTTAGGAACGAGAAACTCGTCCAAACTCGAGACAAGTCTAGTCTATTGTGTGTAAAATCCACCCCTGAACACGTTGGGTAATTACTTAATATAATTATCACACTGGTAACGAGCAACGGAGAGCTCTTGATAGTGAATATAAACATTGTCCAGGCTTTATGAAATGGTTCACAGTTCAGTTTATGTTTATATTTTTCGCTAAGCAGAAAGAAAACTGCTATAAGCAAAATGTTCTGCCAAAGCACTTCATGGTATCTTGTTAAAAATCCCAAAATGATAAGATATAGCCTTTTATTTGTCAAATGTACAAAACCATACACTCAGAAAACCTTTTTTTATCAACATTTTTATGCAAATTAAAATTATTTTAAAGTCCAAAGATAACCTATGACTGGCAAGCATAAAACAATTATATGGAATGTTTTTTTTTACAATTTGTACAGAAACGGGGATGTAGCTCAGTGGTAGAGCGCTCGCTTCGCATGCGAGAAGCCCCGGGTTCAAATCCCGGTATCTCCAGAGAAAGTTGTCCGAGTCCTTTTCCTAAAAATGACAACTGAAAGACTTTTTTTTACAGCAGTCTCTGTGTGCTGAGAAAGTTTGTAAGCTTCGGGCTATAAATGAACTGGGCCCTTTCTTAATATTAATTTTTGCTTAGCTGTAAATACCGAAGCAGTTCATAAAAAGGTCTCCTTTAAAAACAAAAATTTAACAAAAAGTTATTTTTTGCCTCAATTTTCCAAATCATAACGTGCTGTTTAAAGCCATTGGACACTTTCGGTACGGAAAAAAAAAAGTTCACAGATTTACAAATAATTGACAGGGTTTACAGAAGGTAATGTTGAAAGACTTCTCTTGAAATATTATTCCATGAAATGCTTTCCTTTTTGAGAAAACACTAAAACAATAGCACTTCTCGACATCGAGAATTACGGATTTATTTTAAACACATGTCAGGACACGGCGAAACGTGCGGAAACAAGGGTGGGTTTTCCCGTTATTTTCTCCCGCCTTCGATGACTGATTGAGCCTAAATTTTCACAGGTTTGTTATTTTATATATAAGTTGTGATAAACGAAGTGTGGGACTTGGACAATACTGTTTAACGAAAGTGTCCAATTGCTTTAAAAGCACTCAGAAACTTTTTTATCGTAATTTTCAAAGGAAACTACAACAAATATTAAAGGAAGACTTTCACTGACATGGATAATAGTAATCATTAGATCGGCTGTTTGTTAGGCTATCATTTCAATAAGGGGATGTAGCTCAGTGGTAGAGCGCTCGCTTCGCATGCGAGAAGCCCCGGGTTCAAATCCCGGTATCTCCATCCAAAAAATATGGTATTCTTTTCATAAATATTATGAAAACAAAGAGACGTTTTTAGCAGTTTTTCCGTGCTTAGAAAGTTTGTAAGCTTACAGGCTATATGAAACGGGGCCAGGTTATATAGCTTAATTTATTTTTGTTATAGCGGAAAATATTGTTAAGAAAACTTTCTGCCGAAGCAATTCATATAGGTCTCTTAAAAAAAGTTATTGCTCGCCTCAATTTGTCAAATCATAATGTGCTCTTTAACTTCTTTATCATAATTTTCAAAGAAAAACTACTTAAGCACACAACACATTTTAAAGGAAGCCTTTGGCTGACAAGGATAATATAATAATTAGATCGGCTTTTTGTTTATAGACTTCCGTCAATCAGGGGATGTAGCTCAGTGGTAGAGCGCTCGCTTCGCATGTGAGAAGCCCCGGGTTCAAATCCCGGTATCTCCAGAGAAAGTTGTATTCCTTTTCATAAAATTATGAAAACAAAACGTTTTATAGCAGTTTTTCCGAGCTTAGAAAGTTTGTAAGCTTATAACAGGCTATATGAAACTGGGCCAGATTATATATTTATTGTTGCTGCTATAAGCGGAAAATATTGTTAAGAAGCAAATCATATAGGTCTCTTAAAAAAAGGTTATTTGTTCGCCTCAATTTGTCAAATCATAATGTGCTCTTTAAAAGTACTCAAAAACGTTTTTATCATAATTTTCAAAGACAACTACCTAAGCACACAACACGTTTTAAAGGAGGCCTTTGGCTGACAAGGATAAATGATCATTAGATCGGCTTTTTGTGTACAGCGTCAATCAGGGGATGTAGCTCAGTGGTAGAGCGCTCGCTTCGCATGTGAGAAGCCCCGGGTTCAAATCCCGGTATCTCCAGAGAAAGCTGCCTTCCTTTTTGTAATTGTAACTAAAAAAGACGTTTTATAGCACATTTTTTGACAAGATTTTTTTAGCTAACACGATTTAGGAAATGGGCCTGGTAATTTGTTTATTTTTTATTTGGCTAAGAGAATATAAATTGTTGTTTTCCTTGCTGTCAAATCACTCATGCTCCTAAAACGTACACAGAAACTGTTTTTTCAGCAATCAGTATTGTTCTTGAAGGGAAACTATTACTAAGCACAAAAGCAGATTTCAAAGGAAGCCTTTTCTGAAAAGGATGTAATTATTTCATCGACTGTTTCTTCAAATGTATATATAAATGGGGATGTAGCTCAGTGGTAGAGCGCTCGCTTCGCATGTGAGAAGCCCCGGGTTCAAATCCCGGTATCTCCACAATCTTTTCATTCTTTTCATTTTTTCTGATCATGACAACTAATACAGACTTTGTGCTTAAACCGGCTTTGAGAAATTGAGCCCAATTCTAGCTGGGTCAAAATTCATAGAACTATACAATAAGTAGCTAAGCAAAATTTAATCTTGCTGACAATAAAAGGGGTAACCAACCAGAATACACTGTCACGTACCGCGTGTGGCTGGTGTCCTGGGCCCAGCTTCATAAAGCGAAAAGTACTGCTTCACGAAATGTAAATTAATGTTGAAAAAGTGTTTTGCTCAAAGTCAAACAGCTCATTTTTTTTTGTCTCAATGAGAATGAATTGATGTTTGCCTTTTATTTGGTCAAAGCCTTCATGCACTCCTACAAAAGTACTCAGCAACCCCTTTTTATGAACATTTCAAAGAGCAGTTCAAAAACAGATTCCCAAGTTCAAAGCCTAAGGACTGACAGGGTATAATTATAAGAACACCGAACTCAAGCTCTGGTGGTTTCTGTTCAGCAGAGTGTGGGTTCGAATCCCGGTCGTGACACTGTGTCCCTGAGCAAGACACTTAACTATAATTGCTTCTCTCCACCCAGGGGTAAATGGGTACCTGTGAGGGCAGAGATGGTTCTTGTGATTGATTTAGCCGAGTAGCGCATATTAATGTTGCACAAGGCTGTATACTCCCCACCAGGGAGCTGAGATGGTTTAAGGAGTGATTTAAGGCCCAGTGACCAGAGGTAATAATGTGAAGCGCTTTGGGACGCCCTCCGGGTGTGAAAAGCGCTATATAAAAACGGGTTATTATTATTATTATTAATTCGAATGGTTTATCAGACAGGGGATGTAGCTCAGTGGTAGAGCGCTCGCTTCGCATGCGAGAAGCCCCGGGTTCAAATCCCGGTATCTCCAGAGAAAGTTAACGACTTTCTTTTTGTAGTGACATCTTAAAATAATGTCTTGCGCAGTTGTTTTATATTTTGCAATTCTGTCACCTTTTGTTTTACTGACTCTTTTAAAATATTATTGTAAAGTAATATTGTGATTGTGATGGAGACACCTCTGAAAAAAGGCTTTTTACTGGATTGCAAAGAATTTTGATGGCATGTACAAAGCTCCATGGACCGCCATATTATTTGATCTTATAGAAAAATGCACCCATGTATACACGCGCACAACTCGGCCAGTTGTGAGGTTTAACAGCAAGTTTACCCGAGCAAACACGTGAACTTAAGGCGTCCAAAAATGGTATGTTTTTAGGTGACGTCACCACTTTGGGCTTATTGCATGCCTCACGTATGACGTCTGCACTTACGACATGACATAAGAAATGGTAACCTTACGAATGCTAAAACGTGAGATTTCAATGGAACAATTTTCTGACCACAGCGTTCACACGGAACGTGCAGCTAAACCTCCCTAATTTTAGTCTTCCTACACGCGGGCTATAGTTTCATCAACGATTTTGGTCAATGACGTCATATGCGATTCATCTATGATTCAAACATGGTAATATTAACTCAAACTCATTTAAAAAAAAAAGTTGATACTTACGAAGAACGTAGAGGGCGGTAACTACAGCTGCACCAATGACGGCCACTAACGCAAACAGCATGAGGACAATGAAGCAACATGCATTCCAGAAGCCACACACAGGTCTGCCACCACGGGATCCTCGTCTCCTGTGATCCCAATCGTCGGCTTGGGGTGGAGGGTAACTGGGTAAGCGATGCATTGGGTGTAAGATCTGCTCTACTTGAGGTGTGATAGGAGGCGACCAGGGTGGGGGATCCTCACTCATTTGAGGTTGTGTTGTTTGAGGCTCAGTTTGTGCCTCCTGTTGTTGGACTGCTTCCAAGTCGTCACCGCTGAGCTCTGCCACGACACGCCGGTAGTTGACAGCAAGACTGGGACTGCGAGTCACCTGAGCAGAGGTCTGCGACCAGGGTGCTACAACCTCCCAGTTATCGTGAGTCATAGTACTCCGGCTTTCCTCTTGCATGTCAACGAACCTCTCTTCATCATCGTCAGCAGCATCCGCTTCTTCTTGATTGACAGTTTGATTATGATCTGGTTGTATCATGATAGCAGTCTGTGTACTCATGTCTCTGACCACTTGCGACTCTTCGTCATCGTCTTGCGTTTCGTCCTCCTCGGCTAGGGTGTCCAGGGGTTCTGGTATTGGTGGTACCTCTTCAACCTCAACATGGGGTTGCTGGTGCTGCTGGTAAACCGCTTCCCAATCGGGTGCAACTACTCGAGGGATAGACGGAACATTTTGAATGAGCACCGGAGGAGGTGCTGGGGGGCGTGGAGTGAAGTGTGGAGGTCTCGTCATGACTGGAGGTGGCTCTGGTACCCTGTACTTATTCACGGCTGAGTAAATGGCTATTCTCGAGGCTGAGTCGTTCACACTTACATCATCATCATCATCGTCAGTCTGCTGAGATCCTTCAAACTCTGTGGTTTGACTTCCGGAACTTTCATCGCTGCTGTTGCTATCGTCATTTGCATTATACGCTTGGTTGTACACTGCTCCGGAATCACCCAGTCTTTGAATGGACGCACCGGAGAGTGGGTTCCGTGCTATGTTATAGGTAGCCTCGCTCACGTCAAACTCGTGCCGGAACCGCGGTGCGAGTGGATTCCGGATTGATTTGTGTTCCCTGGGATCCGGGAAGGCCATATCGGGCGAAACCTTGAGAGGTCGTCCCCGTGAGGCATTTCTCATGCTTATCTCTGTATTGTATAAACTCTTTGGGTGACGAGGATTACGGATGAATCTGATGGGCACGACGTTGGGTTTACCGCCGTCATGTCGCACCGGAGCACCCGGTGTAAACGTCTGACTGAACCGGAGCCCACCGAGACCCCGTGCTCCAGCTCCCTTGCTGTATCGTCCCGTTTGAGGTCCGTAGCGAAGGTCTCGGGGGCGACTCCCGCCACCGCTGGCACGCACTCTCGACCTACCACGGGGCGAGTTGTGGCTAACTCGACCCATGTAATGAAGGTCATCGTCACGAAAGCCCGACGGCTCCTACAAACAAAAGATAAACAATCAAATTTCTCATAATCATTATTATGTTCAAAACTGCCTACATTTAATTGGACACCTTGGTAATATTGTCAAAGTTTGCTTAATTACATATGCACAACATAACAAACCTGTGAAAACTTGAACTCAATTTGTCATCGAAATTGCGAGATAATAATAAAAGAACCGTTGTCACACGAAGTTGTGTGCTTTCAGATGCTTGAATTCGGGACCTCAAATCTAATTCTGAGGTATCGAAATCAAATTCAAATATTTGAGTTGAAAATTACTTCTTTCTCGAAAACTACGTTCCTTCAATTTAGTCCATTAACTTCGACGACCATATGAGTTCAAATTTTCAAAGGTTTGTTATTTTATGCATATGTCGAGATACAACAAGTGAGAGGACATGGTCTTTGACCACCAAAGATGTCCAGTGCCTTTAAAACAGTGCTGACCGTGTTCTATGTCGAGTTTTGGAACTGCTGAAAGCGTAGGATACGCAAACTGATATTGAGGAATTTAGAGGTGTGTGATGGGATGCACAAAGGAAGGTAAACAGCTTGTAACCAGATGACGTGTAATCCATACAATATAGTGTCGTCAACTCTGAAGTTTAATAGTGCAAATTTATGACAGACACAATATAATAAACCAACAATGTTTTGAGTAAACACACCGGTTGACAGAGCATATATAAGATACATTATTAATGTCACTCATGTGAATATGCAGCCAATGCCTGCCATGACCCGACACCCCTATTGGTGAATTAAAAATTAAGGTGGATGATTTTCGTTTTTAAGTGTTCAATCTCCTTTTATAACTGTTTTACAAAAAATAATGTTTAGCCTCCGAGAAGTGACTCTGCATAGTCGAATAGTCAGGACATTAGCTTTTATTGTTTCCATATATATATATATTTTTTAATATGTCAAGGATCAAATATCGCCAAGGGTCTGGCATGGTTGTTCACATCTTTCTTTTCATTTTCCATTTTATTTCATTTTATTTGCGAGCAAACATGAACACTCAAATTAAAACCTTACAAATCACAAGATCTATAACAGGAAAAAGCAATACAATAGTGTTAAGAATAATACAAATATGAAGAAACTAATAATGTATAGGGCATTATACTAATGAAGATCGGGTTATGATACATAGATCAAAGTTTACCGACAGGTTTTGTCGTTTCAGATACAACTTGTTTTGTCAGTGTCCCCATTTAATACATTATAGAAACTTTGCCAACAGATTTCATAACATAACAAATCGTTGCTATTTGTTACAACACCATCATCATCGATTTATTTTTACGTTATTGCGGGCCTGCATGCAGCCGATTTCACGAAACGCTATGATTAATCCTATCTCGAGTTAGGATGGGTAACCCGTCCTGTAGGGATGGGTTCAATATGTCCTTATACTAAGGATACGGAACTGGTCGCCCTAAGTCCTAGGATTAATCAAACTCTCTAAAATGTAAAAGAGTGAAAAACACCACTCTTGACATTTTGAGCTGCCCCTCATATGGCTCTTCAAACAGAGTGGTGGTTATTTCACTCTTTTAGAGGGGTTTCACTCCAGGACAGAGTGAAAAATCACTAAAAAAGATGCAAACTTCAATCTAAAAACGTGGAAGACCACTCGAAAAAGAGTTTTCTTTCATATGGCTCTTCAAAAGCTTTTTCACTCTTTTACATTAAGAGAGTAAGTTAGGATGAGTTTGATGAAATCGACGGCTGTTACTTCCACGGAGGCAATGGAGGCGATTGCCTTGGTGCCCATTGGAATGCCCAAGGAGTACAATGTTCTCATGATAGGCGTAGAGGTGCCCTTATACCAAAGATAAAGTTCATTGGTAAACCTTGCCCTTTCAAAACATGCATGCATGCCCTTGAAATATGAAGGGCCACACATATAGGCAACAAGTTCCAGGCAAACCCCATAAGAGAAGTGTTCTATCCGTATAATTTGCCTCGTGTGACAAGATCCATAAGGTTACGCCATTATCATCACCATACACCTTTTTTTAAATTGTATTGACCAATATTTGATAAAGTCTGACACTGCAAGTGAGTTGAGGTATGAATAAACACAATATGGTTGCAGCAAAAAGGGAGTAGACCATTTTGTGTCAATGACTAATGATTTAGATCAACAATACTATTCGATCGTCAACTAGAAAAACCCAACAAGAGTGTCCCTATTTTCATTCAAAATCTTGGTGATAACTTACCTCTATGATGACGCTCAGCGACATGGTGATGTCTCTGGTAGACTAGCCACCCAAAACGGTACCCTTTTTTTATTCCATTCAACTACAAGTACAGGTAAACCTTTTAGCATTCAATACAATTCTCAGCGCACCGTCACTGAAGCATCATGACCCGTCTGTACGCTCGCCTGGCCCGGTCTACACTTCAGACTGCTGTGGTATGCGAATTTTGTACTTCTTTTCATGGAGTTTTATTTTTCTACCGAGTTTTGAATGCGACCTTTTTCCAGATGAATGAACCAGAACTTGCTTTCTGCCAAACAAACAATATTTTCTGTGTGAGGGTCGTCCAAGCGTGGCGACCAAAGTTGGTGAGAAATGCCATGTTACAATCGGAATCAAGGTCGAATGTGTATTCATTAGGCCTTTGGGGCTGAACTTTATCAATTTGTTTTGCCATTTGGTGACAGCAAAATTTTCTCAATAAGTTTTTTCTTAAACATTACATTATTATACCGGGACCGGGTTTGGAGTGGCTTTTTTTGGACCTGCCCGGGCATGCGGGCAAGGATTCAAAGTGCCCTTTTCCGTATGCCTCGCCGTATTACCCAATAATTATCGTCTCGTGAGAATTGCTAAGGAACTTGCCCCAGTAGCCATTATTTTCACAAAGTTCTAGGTGACGATGTTAACAACTTGTACTTACCACATGCATTGCCCCTCTCCTCAGCCCCGGCATTAATATAGTTTCTTAAATTTGTTGCCTACATGCAAACTCTTTTTTATTTACTATTTGGGTAAGAACAATATTTTTTTTTCGTAATTGGGTCACCGTTGTGGGCGCTATTGTTGGTTTAGTTTATTTTGATTCGGGGGGAAATTGATTCTTGCAAAAGGCATTCTTTTTGCATCAGTCAACTTAGGGCAACCACAGTGAATGCTGCAGGACCACAAGTAGCACATGATTAATTTTTCAAACAACGTCTTGCAATTCAATACCAACAGATTGGTGCAAGAGTGCAAGGGCAATTCATCAACAATCTTCGTTTTGCTGTAGTCAGAGATAAGATGCTTAACATCCAGATAGATGGTAAATCAGTGGACCAAGTCGAAAACTTCATCTATCTTGGGGGAATGATTTCAGAAACCACCAGTGAAAATGACACCAAGCGTAGAGTTGGACTTGCCAGTATGGGAGGAGCCATGCAAAAGCTGAAATCATGGACATCCAAAGACATCAATTATAATTCAACCAGAGTATTGGCTCTACCAATAGCCACCTAGATAAAGAAAGCAGATGAACAGAGATAAAGGGTTTTCGAGATGGCCTGCTTGAGGAAAATACTGGGGGTCACAGAGAAGGGATAGACTTCGCAACACAATAGTACGTGAACTGCTTCACTACTGCTATAAAGATCATCCAACTTCATTTAGGAAAACAACCCTTATAAAAAAGTACCATGGTAAAACTCAAGTATTTTGGCCATGTGAACAGAATGGGCAGTGGTCGATACCCCCAAAATATTCTCTTAGAAGGCCACATTGCAGGAAACAGACCCAGAGGAAGACCAGGGAAACGATGGCTGGAAGACATTAAGCACTTCCGTGAAGAGGCTGACATACCATCTGTGGCAGCAGCAGGACACCTAGCAAGGAACAGAGACCTATGGAGACTCATATCGTAGTTGGGAAGCCATCTCCGGGACTCTACCTCGGGAGGACGGCTATGATGATGATGATGATGTCCAATACGTTTTCCAACAGTATTCGTGATTTGAATGGATTCTCTTCACTAAAATACTGCAGTGGGGGTCCCCACTCTACATTATCAGGTAAGGCAACTTTTGCAGACAAAAATGGGGCAACCCCTGCAGTGCATGCTGCAAGCAGGACCAACTTGCACAAGAACAATTTTTCGATTCTCAACAATAATGTGATAGGATTCTCTTCTTTGTTACTGTAGTCATGGTCCCCATGGAGTGTCCCCGTGTTTAAAAAAAATTAAATAATTTTAGAATAAAAAATAAAACACCCATGCATTGATTATTATGTCTAGGACCTGGGCCCAATTTCACATCGTGTAAGCATACAAACTGGCTAAGCACTAAAAAAATCGTGCCTAAAGGCAGTGGACACTATTGGTAATTACTCAAAATAATTATTAGCATAAAACCTTACTTGGTACGAGTAATGGGGAGAGGTTGGTAGTATAAAACATTGTGAGAAACGGCTCCCTCTTAAGCGAATTTTCGAGAAAGAAGTAATTTTCAACGAACTTGATTTCGAGACCTCAGATTTAGAATTTTGAGGTCTCGAAATCAAGCATCTGCTGAAAGCACACAACTTTCGAGTTGCAAGTTTTTTGGGTTTTTTTCATTCACATCTTGCAACTTTGACGACCAATTGAGCTCAAATTTTCACAGGTTTGTTATTTTATGTATATGTTGAGATACACCAAGTGAGAAGACAGGTCTTTGACAGTTACCAATAGTGTCCAGTGTCTTATCAGAAAAACCTGTTACCAGCCAAAACTCTATACAATTTTTGTTGCAACTTCATGGGCTGTGGAGTAACATTGTGCATGTTTATTTATTTAGACCCCGCCCATTTCAATCTTGATTCCCGGCCATAATATAATTCTAGATCCCACCCACATATTCTAGACCCCGCCCATTTCATTCGTATAGATCCCGCCCATTTCATTCTAGTTGTCCAATAAGCAACCCACGCCGTGTGTGAGAGCCACATCCGGTTCTTTTCTGAAAACGTGCTCTCCCCAAAACAGTCAAGTCATGTACACTGTACATTACATACAAAACACACTGTGTGTAATGTTTATGACATTTTGTATAGCTCTTCCTTTTTCATACAAAACACAGAGACATGTGGTACTGTCTTATCATCAGGTAATAAAAAGATTGTCCGAAAAGCTGATTTATACCTCAAAAAACGCCGTGAATGTTGTATCCTTTGCTTCATGTTCATGTGATATCATTTGTAGTCATGACTGAGACTTTATTTGTGGCCTTTAGCAGTGTTTTTATCTACTATTTTGAAGTAATGTTTAGTGGGGGAGCCAGCACTGGTGTTTTTACTATCTAGAATGACAGCAGTAGGAACACATTTTTAGTCTGGTTTCTGAATCTTGGATCATAATCAGTCACTGTGTGTCACATTTTATGTTGGAGCACTAAAAATCGGGACTTCAAAATTATGACTTGTTTCAATGTAAAAATAACTCTAGATGGTTCTTTATATGTTCCCAAGTAAATAATTAATAATCAGTTTAACTGTCAAAGTCAGACTTGTGTCTGGTATGGTCTGGTGACAAACTGATATTCCCGATCAGCAAGGTGGGAGAGCGTATGATGTCAGGAGGTCCATGCAATCAGGCCATGCCAAAATCTGTAGCAAGGCCCAGCCTTGGTGGTAAGCCTTAAGTACTGGTAGGACATCAGTCACCTGGGCTGGATAGTGGCAACCTGCATTTTTTTGAAAAAAGGAACATTACAGAATTGGTTTTTGCCAACAAAACAGTTGCTGGCAGTGGAAGCACTTTATATTTTCCACCTTAAACTGACAAACCTGTAGAAGTTTGAGATCGATTCGGCCATCTGGGTCATGAGAAAATAGTTTTAAAAAAACGTTTACACATTTTGCATGACGTCAATTTAATAACCGCCGAGGCCTGGTTCTTTATAATTTACCTCGACTTCGTCTCGGTAAAATTATCAAGTCCAGGCCTCTTTGGGATAAAACCATAGTTGAAAACCTCTTCACCACACATTGATTCCCTTAATATTATAACCAGGGACTAAAAAGTATTGTTTTTTTGTTTCTTTTCAAATATTTTCTTCAAATAAATTTCTCAACCAAGTTCATAATAAGTATTAAAATAATCATCAAGTTCATATGGATAACTTTTGGTGTCTATTTTCATGACCTATACTTAAACACTGCTAGTGCATTATTTGTTGAACGGTTTTATTGTGGATTTATGTTTTAAACATAACTTCGATAAACAAAAATTCACTAAGTGAAGAATAAAGTGTGAAATGTTATTTATTTTATCTATGTAGAAGTTCTTGTTGTATTTATTTGAATTATTTTCACAATTTCTTTTTTTTTACGCTGCCTTTTTAAAGCCATTGAACACTTTCGGTAAACAGTATTATCCAAAGTCCCAGACTTTGTGTATGGCAAGTTATATATAAAATAACAAACCTGTAAAAAATTAGGCTCAATCGGTCATCGGAGTCGGGAGAAAATAACAGGAAAACCCACCCTTGTTTCCGCACAATTTGCCGTGTCATGACATGTGTTTAAAATAAATCCGTAATTCTCGATATCTAGAATTGATGATTGTTTTAATGTTTTCTCAAAAAGTAAAGCATTTCATGGAATAATATTTCAAGAGAAGTCTTCCTTATGTAAACCCTTTAAGTTATTTGTAAATCTGTGAACTTTTATTTTTTGTTCTGTTCCGAAAGTGTATAATGGCTTTAAACATTCAAAATATGCAATCATAGACCACTTAACAAGCAAGCAGAAAATGGAAACGGGTAACATATTAATTCACACTCGAGAGAAAAAGTTTCCATTCAAAAAATTAACGACCCTAAAAACTTTCTTTGTGGGTGAGAAGCACTGCAGCTGTTGATAGTAAAATTATATTTTGAACATCACAAAGGAAGCTGTCACTATATATTATTCTGGTTTTTTTTTATTCCCTTTCACACAAGAGAAAATTAGCAAGGGTCCCTAGCTAAACTGAAAAGGCTGTACAATTTTACAAAATGCACCTCGTGTGAAAGGAATTTTTTTTTATACTGTCTAAGTTCTCTTGCAAAATCTTGTCAAACATTGCTACGTTTTACAACCGTGCTAAAAATTAAGCAAGGGACCCCAGGTAAATTGCTGTCCTGTTAATAGCACCTTAAAAACATTCATAACTCCCAGTCCAAGGGTTGAATTACATCTGAATTTATGTAAAAGAAATAAAAATAGCAAAAATTCATTAAAAAGAAAAAACTAGTACACACAAAACACAAAAATAAGAGTTATTAAGTGTTTTAGTTAAAACAGATTTTTTACGTGAACCTTTTGGTTTGACAAAGAGGAATTGCAAAGTGTTGGCATATCTGTTTCTGTATCTGTAGCCTTAAAGCCCGGTCCCATTGCAGCGATAACGATAACGATAACGACACCAAGAGGACGCATTCTATTGGTTGAATGAGCGTGTGCGTATTCTGCGTGGAGCAATTCAACCAATAGAACGCGTTCTCCGTGATCATTATCGTTCTCGTTATCGCTGCAGTTGGACCGGGCCTTTACACAACATCTCTGATAGCTGTTGTTATTTATCAGCATTGTTTATTTACTTTCCTGTTGTCCTTTTCCATTGTATTTAGATTCCAAAACTGTTGATATTCAGAGTGTTGAAAATGCCGTTCTATGGGAAACAGGTAAACCTTATATTATACTAGAATGATTTCATTATTTCTTCTACATCTGACTCTTAAAGACACTGGACACTATTGGTAATTGTCAAAGACCAGTCTTATCACTTGGTGTATCTCAACATAAGCACAAAATAACAAACCAGTGAAAATTTGAACTCATTTGGTCGAAGTTGCGACATAACAATGGGAAGAAAAAAAACCCCTTGTCACTAGGCCTGGGCGAATTGTTCGAATATCCGGTTAATGGCGAATAGGTTTTCCTATCCGTAACCGCGAATGCCTTTTTTTTCTTAACCGGATATCCGCATAGGGTGCGAATACCTATTTATAAACCGGATAGTTCTGTAATTACAACCAAGTAACCGGATATTCTTTTAATAATCGAATATCCGCGGACGTCGGGCGACAACTGATAGGAATGTTTTGTCTGAATCCTTATGAAACTTCTATTAAGACAGCATAAAACAGCATAAATTAAGTATTTAACTATGCTCACCTCCGTGAAAAGTTAAAACAATGACATTTCTGACGTAATTTGTTCAAAGATTACGAAAGTTTTCCTTCACGTAGAGTCAATCACGATCAAAAGAAAAAGAAAATCGCCATCTTTATATTAGATCCGGTCATTTTTATGAATGAACCGAGTGACACTGTCTAAAACTAATATCAATCCGCCCATACGATCTCATTCTTATATTTTTAATATTTTTTTTTTATATATATATTTTAACAGCGCCCTCTAGCGGCGAAAAAAACTATTCGAATATCCGGTTAATTTCGGATAGTTGGCCAGCGGTATCCGAATATCAAAATTTCACTATTCGCCCAGCACTACTTGTCACACAAAGTTGTGTGATTTCAGATGCTTGATTTCGGGACCTCAAAACAATGTTTTATACTATCAACAGCGTTAAAGTTTTATACTATCAACAGCTCTCCATTGATCGTTAACCAGTAAGTTTTTATGCTTACAATTATTTAAAGTAACTACCAATAGTGTCCAGTGCCTTTAATACATAACAGAATTCAGAAGTTCTGCAGTCTCAGTTATATGCAAAATGTTGCAATATTTTAGTATCATGTACAGATATGTTTTGCTAAAAAAATTTCCAATTACTTTTCAAAATATTTGGGAAATAATCTGCAGGCCTGGTCTTATAAGCCTTGGTGCTCCCTTCAAATGTTGCCCTTTTCAAAATGAAAATTGGTCTTGCCCTCTCAAAGATAAAATTCCGGGCCTGAATCTGATCTCTTTTTTTAACAGACTCTCTTGAGCAAGTATCGTACTTGGAATGTTAGGAAAAGAAAATCTCTCGGCCCATATATTAAAATCGTTCACGGCACGGACTTCTGGACGGAGTTGCAGGTAATTATTTGTTTTATTAGTTCGTTTGTTTGCTTGTTTTTTTAATGATTTTCCCATCAAGGGAACTCGGCAAACTCCCACAAAGGATATAAACACCAAGCTGGCAACAGCCAATCTATCTCATACAAACATTGGTTTAACCCCTTTAATTGCACAAATCAAGAAATTGTGATTCAGTAACTTGACAACAATATTTATTCTTGTCATTGTGAAATCACCGGTTAGCTGGGGATTCGACCCCAAAACCTTGTGATTGCAAGTCCTGCAGTCTAACCACTTTACCCAATTTTAATTGTGTCGTTCTCTCAAAAGAATTGAATGCACAGAGACTACAGTAGCGACTACTGTTTTTCAACTACTTGGTTAATCGTGCCGCCACGACTACTACAAAAATAGTCAAGACTTCCTGTTTGTTGAACCAATTTTGTCGCTCATGACCATTCACGACAGCAGAAGTTACTCGGAGTGCTTGGAAAAAAAGCTTTGAGTCTTGGGCAGGCCCGCCCAGCACTGTGCACATATAAAATTTTAAAAATTAAAAATTCCAACATGTTTGAGGAAACATATTGCCTTGTTTAACATGTCATTTCTTTAAATGATCTTTACCCCGTTTTGACTCACAAGAACGTTTGCATTAATTATTTCCTACCTTTATTGCGAAGAAACTATAAAGATAAGAACCTCACAAGTCCATCCCCTACCTTTGATTGTGAAGAGACTCTTTCCTTCATTCTTGGTAATTGTTTATTTTCTTCATCTGATTAGTTGACAATTGGCCAGGGACGCCGACACAAGCCATCCCCTAGATCGCTGGTAGCATGCCCTTATCAAGAGAAAAAGGACAACAAGCCGTCTACCTTGCCTAAGGAACTACTCTTTGAGCTGGATGATAAGAAGTCCGTTAGCCAAGACCCATCCAAGCTAAAGAGTAAACCTCCAAAGGATTTAAATCCAAAGCCTCAAGAAGCAGGTGTTGACCAGAAGCCACATTGTGACCACAAAGTTCCAACTCTGGGGCAAGATGGCAAGTTTACCTCGAGACGAAATAAAAGGATAGATGGCAAACTGGG
Organism: Asterias rubens; assembly: GCF_902459465.1. Classification (NCBI taxonomy): domain Eukaryota; kingdom Metazoa; phylum Echinodermata; class Asteroidea; order Forcipulatida; family Asteriidae; genus Asterias; species Asterias rubens. Next base: position 11,193,427 of record NC_047077.1, read on the forward strand.
AAAGGGTGTCACCATAAACGCAGCTCCCAGTCGACCGGAAAGCCAGTGGAAGGTCAGCGAGAGTAAACGATCTAAAAAAGACAGCCTAGCTAAAATCCAGAAAACCGGATCAAATAAAAAAAGTCCCAAACTGCTTGAACGACCGCCGGCCACTGGAGGAAGAAAAGCGAAGACCAGGAAGAGTGGGAAACAGAATGACCCTCTAGAGGCTGAAAGAGATGACAGTTTACCAAGCTGGGCGATGAGAAGTCAGGAGGATGCAGACAAGGCAGACATGGCTATGTCCTCTTCTGTGCCTGCTGGACAAGTGGACACGCCAACCTCTCATAATATGACAGCTGTTGCTTCTAGTAAGTCGCGAAGGTTAAGCCAGACGGCAAGAAAGTTGCATCCAATTCCAGAAAGCCTCTTAGAAGTACCAACATGCACCTCTACCCTTGATCCTATGACTATGTCCTCATCTGGGCTTGATGGTCAAGTGCAATCGCCAACTACTCATAAAGTGAAGACGACCATTGCTTCTCGTAAGTCACGAAGACAGAAGGCAAGAAAGTTAGATCCTAGTCCAGAGAGCAGCTGTCTCTTAGAGGTACCGACATGCACCCTTGGTCCCTCCACAGAATCATCCGTGAAACATCTTTCTGTCAAAATTGGCAAATTGCCTTTCGCGTCTCAGCATCCCATCTCAAGTACAAGTTCTAATCAGCAGAAAGGTCCAGATGTTGATGACCAAGATTGCAACCATGATGGTGTGTCACTCTGCTCCCTAAGAAATGCCTGCCTTAAAGATGACCGAGAGTCTCCCAGACAAAAAGCTGACACTTTAGACACAATGAAGAGTAACGGTGTGCCAGCTAGCGAGAGTGTGTATAACCAATACCTCTGGAATCTTACTGTAGCATCAGACATTAAGAATGTGCCGCTGTTAGAAGACGACGAAGAGAGAAAGTCACCACAAAGCAATGATGCCAACTTGAAGACGACTGAGAGCTTTGGAAAGTCTGGGTTGCATCCCTGTACTCCTCTTGTCTCCGAGGAAGATATTTTTCAGGTGACAATGCCACTTGGTGAAGATGTCAATAACAACTCAATTGTCAACGAGTCTGTCGATAATGAGGGGCACTCTGATTCACCGGCTTGTCTTCCTGGGTTATCCTACCTTCGACACCGTCTAGCTACAGACCTTCCTGTACATGCACAGCCGACAGGCCCAGCTTCAGAACATACCCAAGACCAAAGAGACTTCACTGCCAATGGTGAGTGTATTGAGGGCTAATTTTTGGGAAAAATTTTGACACGTTGTCTGTTGCAGTGTTTTTGTTGGTAATTTGACCCATCAAATCAGAACAATTTCTGAATAATGACGAGAAGTAGGTATGTGAAAATTTCTTGAAGGGGTTCAGCACAAAATGCCTCCTTTAGCGGTAGAAACAAACATTTTGTTCACTTGTTAAATTGGGAGCAACAAGCCCTGTATTCTTTGAGGTTTTTTACCCCAAAAACTTGAGCCCTGCAGTGTCAATTTCGGGTGTGTTGTACACACTGTTATTTCATGAACATTTATACAAGGTTTTTTATTCATTTTAAAATCACTTGACATTTCCTAACAATAAACAAGGCGTGTGATTTCTCAAGATTTTTTTCTGATTTCAGGATTTTCTCCAACCTTGATAACAACATTTTGTTTATGAGCTGGCCTGCAAGTCCAAATATACACTTTTAAAATACTCAGGGCTGATATTTCACATAAGGCTACAAAGGCAATTGCCTCCATGGCCCCTGATTGTTGCCTTGGTGCCCTTTGAATGCTCCAGTTAAAGTGCCCTTTACTTAGGAGAAAATGCCACGGTGCCCTTGCCCTTACGAAGCATGCAGGCCTGTATACTTATCTGTCTTCAGCAGATATATCCAGCCTGATTTAATTTTCTGCCTTTTAGCTGCTGCTTAGATGTCCTTTTTATCTGGGTTTGCTCTGTGGGCCAATTGTTTGTTTTTTCGTCCTTAAAGACACTATACACTATTGGTAATTGTCAAAGACCAGTCTTCTCACTTGGTGTATCTCAACATGTGCATAAAATAACAAACTTGTGGAAATGTGAGCTCAATCGGTCGTCGCAGTTGCGAGATAATAATGAAAGAAAAAACACCCTTGTCACACGAAGTTGTGTGCTTGCAGATGCTTGATTTCGAGACCTCAAATTCTAAATCTGAGGTCTCGAAATCAAGTTCATGGAAAATTACTTCTTTCTCGAAAACTGCATTACTTCAGAGGGAGCCGTTTCTCACAATGTTTTATACTATCAACCTCTCCCCATTACTCGTTACCAAGTAAGTTTTTATGATGATAATTATTTAGAGTAATTACCGATAGCGTCCACTGCCTTTAACCTTTTTTACAATGCTCTTTATATTATTGTGTTGCAGCTTCAAGCCCAGTTTTCCTCCAAACTCTGAAGGCTCCTGTTTTGAGAATGAGAAAGAGAGGTCGAACAGAGGTCGGACCGCTTGAACAATTTCTTAATATAATACAAATTATGGCTTTGTGCTTCCACATTTGGTTTTGATTTTGGAGAATGTCAGTAAGAGGGGCTTGATGAATGTTATGAAAATCCCCTTTCGACTTTCGCCAGACCATAACTTAGATTTTTTAAAAGAGATTATTCTATTTCCAGTGAGTGTCCTTGGTCAATGATGTTTCTGCTGAGTTGTCCCACAGATCTTACTGTCCCTGATGCATGTAGATATTTCCCCAGCTTTTACAAACCCAGCTTCATTTAAATCTCTTGACATATTATGATTTCAAAACAATAAATTAGGCGTGTAATTTTTTATGATTTTTCCAGATTTTAGGATTTTCTCAAAACCTTGATATAAAACCATAGCTTTCATCTGTTTGATATTTGGAAGACTTTTATATGGTTTTTGGTTTTTTGTATGCAAGTCGCAGACACACAAGGCCGGAAAATCTACTGTTTTAAGAGGGGACGTTGCCACCTACTCCTTGGACTGAAACTGGGTTACCCCCTTTACAGTCCATACGGATGTAGGCTTGGGTTCACAGGTTTCCTCAGGCTTGCCAGCTAAAGTGATTAAGTTCACTATATGAGGCATCCTTAGTTTCACTACCAGAATTATCAGGCATAGAGAGACTTCCTCTTTTCAACTGATTTCCTCTTTTTTGAATGTGTTTTCTTTTTTTTTCTTTTTTTTTTTACTTTCTGTGTACAAAACTATAAGAATGTTATCTTTTCCTCTGTTTTTTCTTGCCTGGTTCACTCTTCACCTCATTTTTCTCGGAAAGTTACTCACATGCCTGATTTAGTGAACTTATAGTGCGCTCTCTCCTGGACCAGCCTGTTCGAGAGCGCATAACAATTGAACACAATTCCAGTAACAAAATTAAGTTATGAAAATGAATCCATCCGAAAACAATCAAAATGCGTAAATTACAGCAGAAATTCATCAAAAAGTTTCAACAAATAACAAAAATCCATCAAAAAGTTACAGCAAATAACAATCATTTTAATAATAAAAGAGAGCAGGGTGTGATTTTCATTGTGTAACTTCATTTAACGGGCAGGAAGGAGTAAGGGGGCATAGCGGATGGGAAGAGAGTCTTCGACAAAGACCGGCAACAATCTCCAGGTTCCAAGCTGGTGACGCGTCTCCGATAACGTCACCCAAGAAACCTGAGGCCAAGACCGAGAAGAAAAGATGGCAGGTAATTATTAATGAAAATAACTCCACATTTATTCAGTGTTTAAAGCAACATTGCATAATTAGTTTCGCTAACAAGACAGTTGCTGGCAGGTTATCACTTTATGTAATCCACCATTTACATGAACTGACAGACGTGTAGTTTGAGATCGATCGGACATCTTAATTTTAATGATTTTTCTTAAATTAAGATTATTGTTTTATGTGGTATAACTTGTGCAATTTTACATTTTGATATTTTATATGTTGCTGTACAATAGGATTGTAAATTTCATGGATTTTTATATACGTGACAAATAAACCATTCAATTCAATTCAATCTGGTTCAAGATTTCACATTTTGCATGACATCGATACAAATAAATTTTTAAAAATAATAAAATGCTTACTGAGCGATAAACTCCGAATGGGAAATTAGTTGTATTTATATTTGTTATCAAATACGACAGCAAAATTTCAGACAGAAAAATTTCAAGGCATGTTTTCTACTATCATTATCATTAGACCGTGTAAGTTTTATGTAAATCTGTGATTTAGACAAAACAAATTCTTACAAATTCTGTAATGCTCCAAACTTGAAACTTATTTGGTTTGGAAAAAAACCAGTAGTGTAAAAATTGCAAGAGAAGCAATTCGGATTAGTACAAAGGAAATTCTTGTACTTAAAATAAAAATGTAACTGATAACAGTAGGGCCTGTGATTTGGGATTTTTCCTACTTTCACAATATCTTGGATTTTTTTTTTTTTTTGTGCTTTTTTTTTACAGTCGCCTCCAAGCAAGAAACTCAAACGTTCAGAAGACGCCGATGGCCAACCTCAAGATCCTGTGGATCAGAAAACAAACGATGCAGTGTTGCCAACCAGCGTGGTAGGTGAAAAACATTTGTGTGCTGTCTTCGAAAAGGGATGGTGCACAATTTATTGTTTTATTTTATTAAATTGCATAGTTGTTATTATTAAATGTTCAGTTTTTGTCAAATGTTGTCAGCTCAAAAAATATATTTTAAAAGTGATTGATAATAATTCCAACATATCTTTTGAAAAAAAAACGGTTTTTTGTGCTACCAAGTGTCGTCGCTAAGCTGTTCAAACCAAATTCAAACTCTGGTGTTTCTGATCAGCAGAGTATGTCCTTAAATCGTTATTGCTTCTTCCTTCGGATGGGACGTAAAGCTGTTGGTCTCCAGCGTTGTGTAACGCATGTAAAAGAACTCAGTGCACTTATCAAAAAGAGAAGGGGGTTCTTCCTCGGCATCACAACACCCTGTAAACCACTACATTGTGCTATGTAAACGGAGTAGGTCTCAAAACTCCAATATAGTCTCACATACCTTGCAGGAAAATACTGTATGTTAAAAGCGCCTTGAGCGTCACTGAGTGACAGATATGCTAGCTATTGACTCCTTGCACGCGCATCACACGCGGCAACTGATGACACGCTCACCATGTTGGTGGTCAATAGGTTTACGTGTAAACGTCGCGTCGCCTAAAATGTGCACTTCTCTGAACATAGAGCAAGGATGCTCAGAATAACACACATTGACATTGACCACCAAAATGGCGCATCCAAGATTATTCTGATGATGACGTCAGGTGAAATGGGTCAATATAAGAAGCTGACTATTATTATTATTACTATTATTATTTGTAGCGTGTCATGGCCGAGCCGATATAAGAGCACCGGATTCAAGCCCTGGTGTTTGATCAGCAGAGTGTGGGTTCGAATCACGGTCGTGACACTTGCTACGTAAAAATGGGGAGGTAGTGCTTTCTGCTCTACCGGCCAGGCTTCGGACTGTTGATACCCAACATCCGTATGGACTGTAAAAGGGGTAACCCTGTTTCAGCCCTAGGAGTAGGTGGCATCGGCCTCTGGAAAAAAAATAATTGTAGCCTACACCTTGAAGTGGCCTCGGGCCTTATGTGTCTGGCGACTTCGGGAAAAAAAAAGAATTAAACAAAAAATCAGGCATGAGAATCTTCCGGTTTAAACCGGAATTCCGTTTTTTTTCCTTTCAAAATTGTGGTCTCCGAGTTCGATGTGAATTTGCTATAAAATTCGGGGGGTAGGTTTTTGGGGGTATACATTTGGATTTCTCTAATCCTTCTTCTCTAGTCAGACAATGTCAGTTTACCTTTGTAATTGTTATTATCGCGGATCCACACGTACGGCGTTCATGAAAAAACGGCACCTAAAAACTAAACAATAAATTGCCGTCCAGCAACTGGCCCAGTTTATGGCTTGTGGTCTTCCTGGCATCGCGCATGCATGCAGCAGCAGCGACAGATGTATAAACTTGCCTCATTCCTTGCTTCGTTTATAGTGGTACGGTTCAATAATGTTTGCGTGTAATGCGCTTGCTGCTGCAGCAAAGATAACACGTGTGGAGACTTTTGAAAGTCTACTGAAAAAACAATGCACGTGTTTGCACCATGTGTACTGTGTACTGTGTACTGTGTACGTGCAGGTTTGTACACGAACCAATGAGCAGCGCCGCACGAATCTGAGATCGCCGGCAGGCCATGGAAAACTGGTACCTGTTATTGCCTCACAACCAGCGAAAGATATATTGGGAACCAGCGAACACACTGTACGTCCGGACGACATGCTTTCTTCATTGGTTCTATTTCTATGTTGGGGTCTAATCTCAACCTCGTTCCAGTTATACCCTATGCTGAATAACAACCTCTTTCTCAAAAACACATCGCTCTCGCCAGATATATAGGCCTATATATATTTTAAAATGTGCGTCGCCGACGGATCGTTAAAATCACAAACATTTAATTGCAAAAGAATTTCTTTTACACAACCGAATTTCAAATCAAGAACCTATAAAAATGGTTGTTGGTGAGAAAAAAAGCATTTTCAATGGCAGAAATAAGGGATAAGATCGTCAGAAAAATTAAAATATTATTACTATTATTTTTTTTTTTCCTTTCTTTTTCCGGAATTGTTACAAAATCGCAGGCGAACCCAAAATTTTTTGAATTGTTTGAGCTTTACATTCCTTATTTTTCCTTAAACCTATTTAAAAAAAAACAAATGGAAAAATCACACAAAAGTAGCTCACTTCTACCTGGAAAAATAGGTGTCAGAAATGCATCAGAGACCACCACAGAGCTTCTAAAATACCCAGAGCTCCCAGGGCCCTTAAGCGGGCCCTGGACCCCGGCCGTAGGGGACTTCGCGCTGCGCGCTTCGCACACAAAAATGATGGAATATTGACATTTCCGATCAACTGAATTTTTTTCCTGTTTTTTTATCATCACCCATTCTCATGCCTGAAAAATACAAACTATTATTAGGAGTAACGAGCGCGGTTGCGGGTGGTATTCTTGCTAAAGAGTCAACTTATAACTTTATCAACTTTGTCCCTACAGCACTTACAGATAACATCCTGTCTTCTCAGTCTTGTTTCTTTTCTCCTTGCAGTCACTCGGTGTTCTCCAGGACAGGTATCTATATGGAGAGATCATCTGGGGTAAAATGAAAGGTTTTAATTGGTGGCCTGGCCTCGTTGTCCATCATTTCACCTGTAGGAGGGAGCCTGCCCCCAGCGATGCTTGCTGGGTAAATTGGTTTGGTGATAACAAGTTTTCCAAGGTATTTTTAATTTATTTGTACTCTCTGATGGACACCAACCCTAATACAAATAGTGGGTGTTATAATGCTTAAAGGCAGTGGACACTATTGGTAATTGTCAAAGACTAGCCTTCACAGTTGGTGTATCTCAATACTATGCATAAAATAACTAGCCTGTGAAAATTTGAGCTCAATCGTGCATCAAAGTTGCGAGATAATAATGAAAGAAAAAAACACCTTTGTCACATGAAGTTGTGTACGTTTAGATGGTCGATTTTGAGACCTCAAGTTCTAAATCTGAGGTCTCGAAATCAAATTCGTGGAAAATTACTTCTTTCTCGAAAACTATGGCACTTCAGAAGGAGCCCTTTCTCACAATGTTTTATACCATCAACCTCTCCCCATTACTCGTCACCAAAAAAGCTTTTATGCTGATAATTATTTTGAGTAATTACCAACAGTGTCCACTGCCTTTAATGATAATCATATGTGGATTTACATAGTGCCAAATAACCCAAGGATGCAAGGATCTTTTAGGAAAAAGAAAAGAGCAAAGTGATGATGACAGTCAGCTACAGATTGGAGATCCTTTTCGAAGGACGGAACCGTGGAAGCATTTTTTAATGGGGACAGGAAGGCCAATCCAGAGGCGGGAGGCGACAAAAGAAAAAGCTCTTTCACCAGCTAGTTTGTGTAACCATAAGTGTTCACACTGCAAGCTTGTTTGTACCTAGTTACCTGTTTTTAATCAGTACATTTATGTGAATTGTGATTATGTTTTCTTGTTTAAAAGTGTGGGAATAATTGTCGTCATCAGCAGAATAAATCTTGGTAAACATATTTATTTTAATTCTCCCTTTTCACCGCTCAGTTGAACCTGAATCAGGTTGTTTCATTTCAAGAGTTCCCCGCTCATTTCTCAAAGACTACATTTCTGCATACTGCCCTCTACAGAAAAGCTGTATTTCATGGTCTGGCGGTAAGACTTTAAGCCCCTTTTACACGCAAACAAATTTAGCAAGGATCCCTCGCTATATTGTAGCATGTTTGTTAAGTATTACAAAAATGTACCTTGTGTGAAAGGACAACCATTTTGTCTACTGTCCAAGTTCTCTTGCAAAATCTTGTCAAACATTGTTATATTTCACAACCATGCTAAAATTTAGCAAGGGACCCCAGTCAAATTGCTGTTGTGTGAATAACACTATTATAACCGACATTTGTAATTTTGAACGCTTTTTAAACGTACCCGACATTCCCATGTCTATTGCACTGCCTAAAATAAACTTCTTATTTGTTGCAAACCTAGATATTTGAAATAAAGTCACTTCCCCTATTAGGGTTCCGCCCACACTACGTGGTCGGTGCCGGAAAACCCGCCTGGCACTCAGGATTCCCCAACCACCACTGGTGGAATTCCCTCTGCTTCTGACCCCAACACATTTCCAAAAATTTGTTTTATTCAACTTGCAATTTACTTTTTAAAGTTTCAACAAAAAGAAAGATTTAATATTTATCTAGTAAAACTTGGTGTCCAGAGCAATCAATTTCAAGAATGGTTTAGTTTTAGTCTTTCTTTGTTGAATATTCTTTTTTAAACAGCCCTAAAAAATATTTAGATTTTCATCTTTCAAGCTATATGTACACTGGAAGGCCATTTTCATTTTGTAAAGGGCACTTCCATTGGAAAATCTTAAAGTCAATGGGAAACTTTTGAAGGGGCACCAAGGCCAAGACCAGGGGCAATGGAGGCCTTGGCCTGTAAGGCCTTGCGTGTAATTCCAAGCATGTTTTTTGGTTGCCAACCTCTTCTTAATTTGTTTCCCCAACCCCATGCAAGTGTTTAAAATCCAAGTATTTACTTCTTTGTTGTTAAAGTTGGCATCTAAGAGAGCAGTCAAGGCCTTTTCCGCTGACCCAAATCCATTCCTAGTTGACCAGCCTAAAAACAGTCGGCATTACAGTACAGCGTGGATGGCATTCATGAACCTGTGTGATGAGATGATCAGCTGGGCCTCTGAGGGATTCGAACCCTCCGGACCTGAGGGAATTAAGCCAACTCAAGGTTTGTATCATACAGATTAAGGCCAGATTTTAAAAAAATTGCTAAGCAATATTTTCTGCTTAACGGATTTAGGTAGTTTTTGTAACACAAAGCACAATGCCCTCAATTCAATAAACTTACATAGTTTGAAGATAATTATAGTAGACAGCTTACCTTCAAATATAACTTGCTGAGGTGCTGTTGTTTTTGAGAAATGAGTACAACAATTTCACGAAAATATGTTTTACACGCTAAAAATAATTTCGTCTAATTGAGACGAAATTTATTGTCGTGATCAATCTTACTCGTTTCTTAAAAACTACAGCACCTTAACCAGTAATATTTTAAGGGAAGCTTTCTACCATCATCATCTTCAAACTGTGTGAGTTAAATTTAAATCTGTGGACATTTTTAGGCAACTCTGTGAAATTGGGTCCAGGCTTTAGGATTCTACAGAAATCATAGCAACTTATTTATTTTTTCCTTTTGAGACAGACGAGCGGCAGGTGCCTGTGAGACCCCGCTCCCCATCGCCCCCACCGAGCCCAAGGATGTCCACTCCCTCCAAACGGACCTCCAAGAGGGCATGGAAAGATATGAGAGGTAATCACATTATTGGTAGTTACCCAAAATTATGTTTAGCATAAAAACTTACTTGGTAACGAGTAGTGCGAAGAGGTTGATAGTATAACACATTGTGGGAAACGGCTCCCTCTGAAGTATCGTAGTTTTTCGTGAAAGAAGTAATCTTCCACGAATTTGATTTAGAGACCTCAGATTTAGAACTTGAGGTCTTGAAATCAAGCATCAGAAAGCACACATCTTCGTGTGACAAGGGTGTTTTTTCTTTCATTATTATATCGCAACTTCGATGACCGATTGAGCTGAAAGTTTAACAGGTTTGTTATTTTATGCACATGTTGAGATACATGAAGTGAGAAGACAATTACCAATAGTGTCCACTGTCTTTAATTTAGAGGAGCATAACAAAATTAGCAAGAAAAAAATCTGTGAAGATCACAGATTTATATAAAACTTATGCTGTCAAATGATGACGATAGTTAAAAAAGACTGTTTAGATATCTACTAGGAGACTTTTGAGCTGCTGGTGGCAGCAAACATAATGGTCCTTTTTTTTTCGGCGCTGAGCGTGTGCGCGAATGCTCAGTATTGCTCGCGTAGGTCTGAACACGCGCAATGATGTGAACAGATTTTCTAAAAGTCTCCCATTAGTCATTATAGTGGTCTGATGCTAATAATGTAAAGCAACAACAGAAAAATAATTCTCAAGCTAGAGCCAAGAAATCTGTGAAAATTTGTAATGCATCATAGTTGAAAGCTTCCCCTAACATATTACTTGCTGAAGTGCTGTAGTTTTTGAGAAACAATGTAAACAAAATTAGTTTTACTTGCTAAAATAATTTTTGAGAAAATAAAATTAGCTGTTGCAAACAACTTACCAGCCAAATGGACCGATAGTATAAATGCAAAAAAATGTTAACGGCCTGACGTTTCAGCCCTAGCAGAGTCATTCTCGAAGGCTAAATGACAACACAACAAACATGAACAGGTAACTAAGTGAAATAAAATATTAAAAAATTGTGACTTGATATACTCATTTCTCAAAAACTGCAGCCCCTCAGCTAGTAATATTTTAAGGGAAGCTATCTACCATCATTATTTTAACATCCTGTCGGTTTTTAATGTAAATCTCTGGACATTGTGTGTTGTGTCCTACAAAAAGTACCCAAATCCTTTAATGTAACTTCAAATGGAAAAATAAGTAAAAGTTGCTTATTAGTTATGTTTATGTTTGTTTCCATAGAAACAGTCATGGAAGAAGTGCGCAATGGTTCAAAAGACATCCAAGGTTTGTCACAGCTTTTTCAGATGTTAAAAAAAAACATTGTATTATTCATAAAAATATAAAACACTTCATCTATTCTGATTGGTTGAGATAATTTCACGCGGGCGTGTTTAAACGTCTGATAAAGACATGGCCAAAAGTGTTTAAGTATGGGCGTGACACGCGAGGGTGCACCTGTGCTTATAAGACAGTTTATTCATTCCTATTGGTCGAGAGCAACGGCTGGAACATCTGTGCCACATTACGCGTGATGTGCATGCCGATCTCCTTATAAGAAGTTTTTACCAAAGGGCCTCATTTACCATTTCATAGCTGGAGAGGTGCTTTGTTGGAAGAAAAAAGTTGGACCAAAAAGTTGTAATGGATGCAAAGCGCTAGGGATAATGCAACCAAAAACCCAAAAGAGAATAAAGACTAGTAAAATAAAAACGTGCTTGGCCGGTATTAAACACTCTGTATAGTTTTACCCTCAGATGAGCCATAAACCTAAGAACATGTGACTGCCTTTAACAATCTGCGCTTATACGGTGTGCAGTATCTGAGGGGAAAATGCAATTCAAGGGCGCTGGTCCGCTAAGAGAGAAAGTAAACCATTCTAGAAATCTGCGATTTTCGAATAAATCCCTTGACTCCCCAACTTGTCATACAAATGTAACAATGGTTTCTGCTCTTTCAAATATGCAGCAGTTCAGTTATGGAACAGTCTTCTGGAGGTTGTCAAACAGGCTGAGACATCAGAACAATTCAAAACCTGGATGAAAATATATCTGTTTTCTTTGTATGAGAATAGTTTATTTTTATGAATATTTTTTTTAAATTTTTATGTGAGTTTTGTTTTTCTGCTATTTCCAACAGCTGTGTGTCTCGGATGTGGGAGTTCTGACTTGAGTTCGGAGCATCCGTTCTTCATTGGTGGCATGTGTGACGTCTGTAGGGTTAGTTTAACCTAATCTAAAATAAAAATAGTAACGGCATTTATTTAAAGGGTCTGGGAATTTTTAGTTGTACACAAAACATATAGTTCACAGATGTACATTAAACTTGAAGATAGTGATGATTGAAAGCTTCCCTTAAAATATTACTTACTGAGGTGCTGGTTTTTTTGTTTTTTTTTTAAATGAGTTAAACAAGTCCAAACAATAATTTTCGTCTCAGTGAGACGCTAATTATTTTAGCTTGTTTCTGCACCTCAGAAAGTAATATTTTATTTCTCATCAAATTTGACATTTCAGACAAAAATATTTCAAGGGATGTTTTCTACTATCGTCTTCATAAGCCATAGTAAGTTTTATGTAAATCTGTTATCTTATTTTTTTTCTTCTTACCATGTGTAATGTTCCTCTTACTTGGTAAATGTCTGATTTCTGTGACAGGTGGATTTCATCGAGGCAGTGTACGTGTTTGATGAGGAAGGCTACCAGGTTGGTGAAGTTATCAATTACATATTCAGACCAATAATAATACAATTTATATTGCGCTCGTTCGAGGGCCAGCCTGTTCGAAGGCCCATTACATTAAAATTCCAGTAAAAATTACACAAGAATAATTGAAAGTATAATGGAAGAGAAAACATCAAATTTTACATGCAGTAAACGGTGAAAATGGTAATTTCATTAATACAAGAAAAATTTAAACATGATATTACATGCGCTGGTATGTGTTTGCCTTTAAACTGTTGATACCGTCTCCTGACGATGGCTAGAGCAAGCTAATTAAAATAATGCGACCAATTTAAGAACTCACTCCATGGTAACGCAGTTAATTACGATCCTATAAGCTAAAGGTCCAAGCTGATTTTCTATCTTCCGCCCAGGTAGTAGTTAAAAAGGAGGACAGTTCCTCTTCAGATTGGAGAATTCCCTCAAAAAATTTGAACAAAAAATCTACTTTATATTGTAAGGTTTCCGGTAACACCATGTACAATGTAGATGATCTCTAAATGAGTTGCGCTGGTCGTGAAAAGAACTGTTGGTTTCAACCTGACGTTTTGATCAGTATGCTCTGATCGTCTTCTGGAGAAGCAAACGTAGACCTCAGAATGCAATCCCATATGCCTTTAAAGGCAGTGGACACTATGGTAACTACTCCAAATAATTATCATCATAGAGTTGATAGTATAAAACAATGTGAGAAACAGCTCCCTCTGAAGTGACGTAGTTTTCGAGAAAGAAGTAATTTTCCACGAATTTGATTTCGAGACCTCAAGTTTAGAATTTGAGGTCTCGAAATCAAGCATCTAAACGCACACAACTTAGTGTGACAAGGGTGATTTTTCTTTTATTATTATCTCGCAACTTTGACGACCGATTGAGCTCAAATGTTCACAGGTTTGTTATTTTATGCATATGTTGAGATACACCAACTGTGAAGACTAGTCTTTGACAATTACCAATAGTGTCCACTGTCTTTAAACTGTTTTTCCTCCCCTGTTTAGTGTTATTGTTGTATCTGTGCTGAGGGCAAAGACATTATCCTGTGTGACCAGGCTGAGTGCTATCGCTCTTTCTGCTATGAATGCCTGGATTATTTGGTTGGACCGGGTACGGTTCTGAAGGTAATATTTCTCTCATTTATATTTTCTAAATGTTTTACCAACTTTTAAAAGATAATGTTTTTGCATCGGGGATAAAGAATATTCAATTTTGGTTTTACCCATATATACCGATGTGTGTTAGGACTGTATACTCCGCACTTTTTCTGTAAAAAAATCACAGGCATATTACTTATGTGGGATTCGAACCAATGACCTTTTAGTTTTTGATAAAGCAAATCTAATTGTTATCAATAAGGTTAAATATAAATTGTTGTAAAGACTTGTTCCATATTCATTTTAAACAAAGAGTTGAACTTGTTTTCAATAAGATGTTAAAAGTGAAGTGCACATTTTGATTTTAGTTTGGTTTTGAATTATCAACAACAAAAATCAAAGATGTTCCATATCGCATAAATGGTAGAGGCTCAAAATCTTGGCACATGGTTTAATTAATTTTATTAATAATGTATTTACTTATTTTTTAATTTATTGTGTTTTCTTTCTTTGTTTTCTATGATTCATCTTTTGGCTCTTGTCTAGGTTCGTATGTTTTTGGTACTTCCATTTCTTGTTGGTGTTTTTGCCGTTTTTTTGTAAGGACCCCAAAGGAAATAAGTCTAAGTTTAAGTTATTGGCTTTTTTTGGCTATACTTGGATAATTTTGTGCAGTATTTCTATCTTAAATTCTATTTTGGTTTATGTTATTTCATAGTCTTTTCTCTTTTTTTTGGTGTATGTTAAGCATGTTTTTGCTGTATTTTTATCCGAATAAATTAAATAAATCAATCAACCAATGGTTTTTTAAGTTGTTCCATTGTTTTCAGAGCTATCAGTGTTTTTTTGTTTATTACCAATTAATTTCTTTGCCCTGTAGGTTCTTTCCAAAGAGCACTGGAGCTGCTACTTGTGTGATCCCGAGTCGACCCCTGCCGGCCTCCTCTCCTGTCGCTCTGATTGGGCTCAGAAACTGCAGTTGTTATTCCAGAGGGACAACAAGAACTTCTCGCCGCTGCGGAGCTACCCCCCTGTGGAGATGGCAAAGCGTCGACCCATCAGGGTCTTGTCTCTGTTTGATGGCATCGGGACAGGTCAGGCTCTTTAAAGTCCAGGCTCGCCCTTAAAGGGTCTGGGTACTTTTTGTAGAACACCACAAACATAATGCCACAGATTTACATTAAACTCACACGGTTTGAAGATAATGATGGTAGAAAGATTCTCTTAAAATATTGCTTGCTGTAGTTTTTGAGAAATGAGTGAAACAAGTCACAAAAATAATTGTTGTCTAGGGAGACGGAAGTTATTTTAGCGCGTAAAAAATGTTTGATATTGTGTGATATTGTCCGCTGTGATTGTCTGTTAAAAAGGGAAAACATTTCTTATCTGCTTCACTTTTCTCCTACGCTGGCTCCATTTTCATCTGCTCTGTTTCTAAGTTTCAATAAACCAATTTATTGTTCAATTAATTACCTCTGATCATCGACATAATCTGTTTCATTCCCCTGAATAATAATTAATAATAATGGTGGCCTCTTATAGAACGCTCAGGTCCGTCAGGCATGGCGCTGTACAAGCAAAATTTATACAAGTACAAAAGAAACAGTCGGTATGAAATAAATGTTGTTGTCAGTGTTGTAGCTAGACCAAGTTTAGTGGTGGGCTCTAAATCCAATTCAGTCCGCCAAGGGAGAGCGGTTCAACAAAATGATTCATGTTTAGATATGAGACCGTCATTGCTGAAGTGCAATCTGGGGGAAATCCGTGCTGGGCAGCACAGTTTATTTGCTCAGAGTGCTGGGCGAGGCCGCCCGGCATCGCCCGCCGTGGCTACAACACTGGTTGTGGTTATGTTATTCTAGAAACCGACTTTGGAAGTACAGATTCCCGGTTTGTTTCTTTCTATGCAGCAGGAATGGTAGCTCTGAAGGAGCTTGGGGTGATGGTTGACTGTTACTTAGCCTCGGAGATTAACGAGGAGGCTGTCAAAGTATCGACGGTACGACACGATGGCGTCATCCAGCAGCTTGATGATGTACGACAGATCACTGAGCAAGGGGTGAGCAACAATTTCAATTAATGCAACTCAAAAGACAAGCAGAGTGTAGACCCAATTCACAATGCGCTCTGCACATACACGCGCTAAGCTTGGGCGATATCACGATATTATTGAATATCGCGATATTAATTTGGAAACGATTTCGATATCAGATGGATTTGGTTTTAATCGAAATATCGATATATCGCGATATATCGCGATATATCGCGATATCGATTAAATATCGTGATGTATTTGCTAGCTGAGACATCTTGCACCCCATAGGTTTGGAGTAAAACCAGAAGAATACATGTAGGTCATTAGAACACCTCTCTTGTGCCATGACTGTCACTTCTACAACTTTCCCTTGGAGTTTGAAGACTGATGATGTCAAATTTAATTAATCGCGATTATATCGAATATCGCGATATATTGTCGGCGATATATCGTGAATAAAATAAATCGATATCGCCCAAGCTTAACACGCGCATCTCCTGTCCGCCATTTTGGGTGTCAAAACGTTCACAAAAGGGTGGCACACATGTGTACACACCTCTAAAGAATGCGTGTCTACCATTTCTGCCTTTTTTGAGAGAGAGTCTATTCCTTTTGTGTAAGTTTTGATACACAAAAAAGTGGATGTGCATGTATGTGCCCTGCCCGTTGTGAGTAGGGCCTAAACTGTTTGACATGTCAAGACCAATCTGGCTCTTTTCTAAGCCATTACTCCCTAAAACAAGAATAATTACATGGTTGAACCTGCAAGTTTACTACTGTTTATAGTTTTATTCTTATCCAAATATGAACTTGAAAGATGAAGTTTTAGATCTATAAAAGACAATTTTGTTAACTCCAAAGAGACAACTTGTGGAACTCCAAAAATAACTTTTGGAATTCCAAAGATAACTTTTGGAACTCCAAAGAAAACTTTTGAAACTCCAAAGATGACTTTTGGGACGTCAAAAAGATAACTTTTTGTACCTCCACAGATAACTTTTGAAACTCCAAAGATAACTTTTGGAATTCCAAAGATAACTTTTGGAACTCCAAAGATAACTTTTGGAACATCTGGAAAATGCAAGTCTTTCTTTAATTGGGGGAGGGGGATAACATTGAGTTTGTGAAGGACAAACAATTTTTTTTTTTTTTACTTGGATGTAATTATTTCATCTTTTTTTTATACAATACAGATCCGATCCTTGGGACCGATTGACCTCGTCATTGGTGGGAGTCCCTGCAATGAATTGTCCATCGCGAACCCGGCCCGCAAAGGTCTATATGGTGAGTCCGCAAGAGCCATCTTCAATCACTTTATATCCACATGATCAAAATCACAATCAAAATCAAATCAAGCAGGAGACTGTCACCTTGTGTTCTTAACTGTCTAGATGGTTTGGTTACACAGAAACAATCTTACAGGCATTACTCATAAGCTTTTTGTTAAGTAGCCAACCGGGCTAATAAACTCTGCACAGGTTTAACTTGCCCCTAGGAAGTTTGATAAAAGTTGCCTCGATTTTAAACATGTATGTCATAAATGTGCCTTTCTGATGCATTAATGGTCCGGATGGTAGAAATCACAACCAGTAATAATGTAGGCAAATAAAGTTACACTCAAACACTCAAACATAATTGAAGAAATAATATTAGCATTTTAAACAAGTATTCATAAATACCTCGTACAGTTTCACTATTCCTATTGGTGGAGAGCGCTTCACAGGGGGGTGTTTAAACCTTTGATAATGACCAGTGTTTATAACCGGTTGTGAGCGGATGCTCCGCGCTAGTCTTCATGCTCGGGCCTTTATCACACGGCAATTCGACCCTGCCTGTTTTAAACGGCCGTGAAAGAACTAGTCGCTACCCTTTTACTCCCTTAGTTTGCACAGTTTTTAGTAGCCCACAGGGCAAGTTGAGAGGTGTTGTTTTCTAGCCCGTAGCAGTTTTTACTAGCAATGTACGCCGTGTTAAGGGCGAGCCCGGTATTATCAGAGTGACTGATTATCTTTTGCATTGATGGTGTTTTGCAGAAGGGACGGGGCGATTGTTCTTTGATTTCTACCGGCTCCTCAACGCAGCGAGACCAACGGAGGATAGCGACCGACCCTTCTTCTGGTTGTTTGAAAACGTCGTTGGGATGGCCAACCAAGACAAAATAGACATCTCAAGATTTCTACAGGTATGATAACCTCTTAACACTCCTCTACGAATTCTTTGGTCCACACTTGACATCACTCTGTTCTGTTCCCCGAGCAAGCAAAGTTCTAGGTCGGAAGGCTTTCAGTGTAGCTGGGCGAATGATTTGGAACAATCTCCCTATTGTCATAAGGGAATCTAATACTCTATCTGCATTTCAGAAAGTTCTAAAGACTCGCCTTTTCCCATGTTAGTTGCTTTCTAGTGTGCTATGATCTTGATGGAATAGCGCCTTATAAATTTTAATTGTTATGTAATATTAAAATGTGGAGTTTTTTTTGACATCTTGTGTCATTGTGTATTCTGTTTTAAAGGCAGTGGACACTATTGGTGAAAACTCAAAGTAATTATTAGCATAAAACCTTAATAGGGAGAGGTTGATAGTATAAAACAGTGAGAAACAGCTCCCTCTGAAGTTATGTAGTTTTCGAGAAAGAAGTAATCAAGCATCTGAAAGCACACAACTTCGTGTGACAAACATGTTTTTTTCTTATTTAGTTATCTCGCAACTTCGATGACGTATTGAGTTCAAATTTTCACAGGTTTGTTATTTTATGCATATGTTGAGATACACCAAGTAAGAAGACTGGTTTTTGACAATTACCAATAGTGTCCAGTGTCTTTAATGTAAATCATCATTTTGTATGGTACCGGCAAACATGGTGAAATGGAAATAAATGTTGTTGTTGTTGCTGTTGTTGTTTTTTAGTGTGATCCAGTGGTGGTCGATGCCAAGGATGTGTCGCCAGCCCACAGAGCGCGCTACTTCTGGGGGAACTTACCTGGAATGAACAGGTGAGTGCAAAGATATCTCACTGCAACATTATATAGCCTAATAATAATAATAATAATATAGAGAATTTGTTAGGCATCAACATCAACAAAATTAAGATAGTCAAGTCAAGAGGGAATCCTCACACAGTCAAGGAAAATCAGACAAAGAACAGTTACAGATAAGCCATATTTAACAAGCTAATTTTTCAAACTAATCTTGAAATTATCAACACTAGAAATATTACTAATTTGAAGTGGTAAGTCATTCCATGGTGTTGCTCCAGCATGCGAAAATCGCCCCATGATTTCTTGTTCTTAGGAACCTCCTTTTGGGTGGAACAAAGACGAAAGTTATCAGAGTGGGGAGTTGAACCTGCCAACCATCCAGATGAACGCGCTTGTGATCAACCAACTGAGCTATTTGACCCTGATGAGCAGGGTCTGGCTATTTTTATCAGCATCTTTGAGGATTGATTTGCAAGTTTTCTATCCCTTTGACATAAGGCCAAAAGTGTAACTTTGTTTTGCGTTTTGTTCTTTTAAACAGCCACTAAAGGATGATCTCAAATATATAGATATAACAGTTTTCTAACAGCTGCAGTCCATAGGAAACATTAAAAAAAAATAACGAGTCGCTTACCTCACGTTAAAACATGGTAAAAATGGGTTTTTCTCCAGAACGCTCCGAGCAAAATTTCTGAAAAACGCGGGGTCAAATAAACCCGCGCGACGAAGGAATCGTGACGTCAGTGGCGGCTATTTGATGTGGATAATAGCGCCCTCAGTTTGCCAAAGCTGGAGAACTGTGTTCAAACACAATTAGGGGAAAATCGTCACTGGCGTCAAGGGGTCATTATAATAGATAAGTCGTTTTTATACTCTCGGCTAAAAAAAGGCCGCGCGGCGAGGTGCATTTTTGTGCAAATTTACGATGTCTATTTGGCCATAAAAAGGTTAAAGTCAAAATATTGAGATCATCCTTTATTTGCTGTTCAATGTTATATTTCAGGCCAAAGGTGACTACAGACAATGCTCACCTTCACCTCCAAGACTGCCTGGAGCCCAACTGCAATCGCCAAGCTCAGGTAGCAATAAAAAACCAAAACACTTTTTCGTTGTCCCAAATTTTGAAAAACATCACCAATCCCAGTCTAGTTGGTAGAAGACACTGCTCTAGAATTGCATGGGTCATAAGTTCGAATCCCACCCGAGTAACATGTCTGTGATATTTTTTTCACAGGACTCGGGGGGAAAGTACTGAATATTCAGTGCGTACAAACATCGGTGTATGGGTAAACAAAAAAATTATAATAATATTCTTTTTCCCCGATGCAAATTTAACATCTCTTAAATTCCAGTCAACTTCTTTTTGACTCGCCATGTACAGGGTCATTTACTTGGATATAATAAACCCTAGGATATAACGTTTAATCTCATTAACCTCTGGTCCCCACATTGCCTGAGTTTGCTGAAAAAGGGGTCTTTATAGTTTCAAAGACCCTTGCAGTAAGTGACTGGAATATTGGATCAAATTTCAAAAGTCTTTTGGGTGATTTTTGTTTAGACGTAATAAGCCTATTTTGCATATTGTGTAGTGCTTGCAACATTATCGAATACCATGTTACTTTGATCAATTTATATTATTATGTTTTTACTAAAATAAATTAATTAACTGCTAAAAGTTTTTAGAAATTGTAATTAATTTGGAAAGACAATCATTTCAAGTTGAAGTGTCACTTAAGTTTGTTACAGTTGAGTTTAGATTCGTAAAAATCTACAAGTAAGTGTTGATATGTAAGTTAGTCTATACTTTCATTAAAGCCATTGGACCCTTTCGGTACAGAAAAAAAAAAAAGTTCACAGATTTACAGATTTACAGAAGGTAGTGGTGAAATACTTCTCTTGAAATATTATTCCATGAAATGCTTTACTTTTTTAGAAAACAGTAAAACAATATCAATTCTCGTTAACGAGAATTACGGAATTATTTTAAACACATGTCATGACACGGCGAAACGCGCGGATACAAGGGTGGGTTTTCCGTTATTTTCTCCTGACTCCGATGACCGATTAAGCCCAAATTTTCACAGGTTTGTTATTTAATATAGAAGTTGTGATACACGAAGTGTGGGCCTTGGCCAATACTGTTTACCGAAAGGGTCCAATGGCTTTAATAGAGTCACGTCACAGAAATAGTTTAAGCGATATTAATGTACATGTAGGTTTGGTAGATTTATGCTGGTCTATTTTTTTCACTGGTCAGGTATCCAAGGTTCGAACAGTCACAACAAAGATAAACTCACTCAAGCAGAAGAATGAACGCCTGCAACCTGTGATGATGAACGGCCAAGAAGACACACTGTGGTCTACTGAGATGGAGAGGTAGGTAATGGGTCAGTCATTGTCTAAAGGCACTGTGGTAACCTTTGGTAATTGTCAAAGACCCGTATTAAAGGCAGTGGACACTATTGGTAATTACTCAAAATAATTATTTTCATAAAACCTCACTTGGTAACGAGTAATGGGGAGAGGTTGATAGTATAAGACATTGTGAGAAACGGCTCCCTCTGAAGTGACGTAGTTTTCGAGAAAGAAGTAATTTTCCACTAATTACCAATAGTGTCCACTGCCTTTAAACCCCAGGGAATCATTCTAAGGAAACCCACTCGACCATGTAGGGAATAAAACCTAAATCCACATTCACATCTCGCATTGATCTGTACTCTTTGTGAAATCGGCTACGGGTTTCTTCTCCATGGCTAATCTGTTTGAAAACAATTAATTTTCCTCTTGTCGTGCAGGATCTTTGGCTTTCCAGAGCATTACACAGACATTGGTAACATGAGCCGCACATCCAGGCACAAGCTGATTGGTCAAGCGTGGAGCGTTCCTGTTATAAAGCACCTTCTGGCCCCACTTAAGGAGTACTTTACCTGTGAGACCCATCAGTAAGACCAAAGACCGAGACCCATAGTAAGGCCCTGCTAGCCCCACTTAAGGAGATCTTTACCTGTGACACTCATCAGTAAGGCCCAACACCAACACCCATCAATTAGGCCCTCTGCCCTCTGTAAGGAGTACTTTACCTGTGAGACCCATCAGTAAGGCCAAAGACCGAGACCACCAGTTAGGCCCTACTAGCCCCATTTAAGGAGTACTTAACCTGTGACAGTCATCATTAAGGCCCAACACCAAGACCCATCAATTAGGCCCTCTGCTAGCCCCTGCGAGACACAAACCGCCTGCTAGTCCCACCCAGGGAGTTACTTTACCTGCAAGACCCATCAGTTAGGACCAAGACCCATCAGTAAGGCCCTGCTAGCCCCACTCAGGGAGTACTTTACCTTTGAGATCCCTGGCCCTGATAGCCCCACTTAAGGAGTACTTTACCTGCGAGACCCATCAGGAAGCCCCTGCTAGCCCACTTAAGGAGTGCTACCTAGGCTTAGCTACATTTTGTGCTTAAGCAGATCGATGGCACTGGGCCCTGTTTAAGCTGAATTCGAGATTTGTTGAGTTTAACATTAAAGGTTGTTAAAATCTTCTAAAAATGGAAGGATCTGAACAAGCCGAGATCTGTTACTCGGCAGGTCAAAATATTCCAATTCAAATCTAGACCTGACAAGGAGCACAAAATAATGATGTGCAGAGAATCATTAGAATCATTTCTGCTTACAATTTAAGTCAACAATCATCTGTTAGAAAAAAAAGAGGATAGAGAACACAATTTTGTCTGCAGAATTAAAATAACAATTTGCTTAAAGAGTAGATTCCACCTTAGTGAAAAAAAATAGTTTGTTTTAAAATGTCTTTTTGTCCATTTGACAACGTTTATGCATGACTTGTTGCTGCAGCCTGTTTGGGCCTACTCGTTATATTTCTTGAAATCAGTAATTCTTGCCTGTTTTTGTAATAGAACCAAAGAACAAAATTATTTATTAACTGTTTTTATCAAAAAGTACTTACAGGTTTATTTTCAAAACTTATATTTATTCATGATACAGTATTCAAATACCTTCAGCATGTATGTGTTCAGTTTTTTTTTTATTGTTGTACTATTTAAATGTTTGTGCATGGTTTTGTGGCATCATGAGAGTGTTGTGTGTTTTTTCAGAATTGAATGTAATCAAGGGGTTAGAAACTTCAGTCTTTTATCTAAAGTCACAAGAGATCTTACAAAGTAGACTAAAAATAATTTGTAAATCTATTGCAACATTGCTCAGAGAAGTTGCATTCAAAGTATTTCAGTTGTTACATAAAACTGAACACGTTCCAATATCTCTCATGACTTGTCACTAAACTGGTTACTCTTCACTTTTTTTGTTTTCCTTAACCATTCACCGTATAATGTTATGCAGGGCTAGAAAACACCAACTAGACCACTGGCCAAGTCCAGAGTCCTGTAATCTTATTAGCATTGGTCAAGTATCCCATACATGTAGCAACAACATGACCACTGGCCAAAGTTGAGCAATCTTAGCGTTGGGTAACTGTTTATGCAACTCAAAAGTATCAAGTTATCTTAGCTTCGGAACAGTAACTGTCCCTTCAGGGCTAAAAAATAGCCGCAATCTTAGTAATGGCCAAGTAACTGTTTGTGCTAAAACAAAATAACCATAAGTCAAATTCAAGTAGTCATGATCGGGGTACTTTTTGTAGGACAAAAAACACAATGTCCACAGATTTACACTTAACTTACACAGTTTGAAGATAATGATAGTAGAAAGCTTCCCTGAAAATATTACTTGCTGTGGCGCTGTAGTTTTTGAAAAACGAGTAAAACAATGTCATGAAAATAATTTTCGTCTCGGTGATCATGAAGCAAAAATTATTTTAGCATGTAAAAACTGTATTTTCATGAAATTGTTTTACTAATTTCTCAAAAACTACAGCACCTCAGCAACTAATATTTTAAGGTATGCTTTCTACTATTATTACCTTCAAATGGTGTAAGTTTAATGTACATCTGTGGACACTGTGTTTTGTATTGCGAAAAGTACCCAAATTGGACAACTGGCCATGCAGTTGTCCAGTAATTTTAGAAGTGGGCCGATAACCCCACAGTCCTACTGTCGAGTGTTAATTCCAACACACACTTTCATGAAGTTTACGAAAGCCCATGCTTGGTCCAGTGGGTTTTTTCTTTAAAACTGTTCCTGTTGTGCACCCAGTTGTTATGCTTTCTTTACCTTTTCCTCCTTTTTTTCAGAGTTATATTTTTACAGAGTTATTTTTGTCATTTTACATCTAGCATCTTAATTTTAAAGTATGAATCATTTATCATATTCAAAGCTTATTGATTTGAGCATGTACATGTCTAATCATGAAATTGTTAAGCACCTTGTTATGTTTTATGGAGTTTTTTCTTCACTTGTTCTTCCCTTTTTCATAGAGTTATATTTTTACAGAGTTCTTCTTCAGAGTTTATGATTTTCATTTTACATCTAGTATCTTAAACAATATTTATCAATATAATATCGTTATCAAAGCCTTTTGATTTGAGAGTGTACATGTCTAATCCTGAAGTGAAGAAAAGGAAAATGAGCATTTGGATTGGCCACCGTTCAAACTTCTTAAAGGGAAGGCACACGTTTGGTAATTACTCAAAACAAATATTAACCTAAAAACTTACTTGGTAACGAGCATTGGGGAGCTGTTGGTAGTATAAAACAATTACCAAATTGACAATTACCAAAGTGTATATTCCCTTTAAAATCATTGTAACTTAAATTCACGATTATCACAAATATTGTACTCGAGTTGTCAGAGTTTTTGCTCACAGTGTTTATTTAGTTTCAAAACACACGTGAAGGCTGAAAGGTGTACATTATTAGAGTTGTGGTTTTTCATCCTGTAGAAATTTTATAGCATCTGTACTATAATGTGTATGGTGTAGAAAAAGATTTCCTAGGAAAGAGGGCATTTTCTTAGAAGAAAAAAAAATCTCAAAACAACTCTCTAATAGATCAAGTGGCATAACAATATCAACAAATGCTGCACATGTGTTTCAGGCTATTTTTCAGGCGACTCTTCAAGTATTAAGTATGAAAAACCAATAATTTGGGATTGAATGATCAAAACTTTATTTACAGCAGGATTTAAACCTGCTACCTCTGGGTTTACGTGCTTGTGCTCTTCAATGTCTCCTTATTTTGCGAGTATCTTTGTTCGAGGGTGCCAGTCACAAGCCATTCAACCTGTAACTGCCATAATTGCTTCTGATTGGCACCCTGAAAAAAGGGACATTGACCAACCAGGGATACTGCCAACTTTAGGGCTAGCGTGCTATTCCCGAGTCTAAATCTCGCTCTAGTAAAATTTGTCTTTGTTCAACCCAAAATTAACTTTGAATTTACCAAGTTGGGTTTCATTGTGGTTTATTACTTGATGTCTGATAGCCATGTTTTAACCATTTTTCTAACGATTTAAAAATTAGACTAAATCTTGGAAAATCGGTTTGAACAAGTCTGCATTATTAGCTATTCAAAGTTGTCCGTTTCTAATCACAAACATAGGTTGATTAATATCAACAAAACTAGACAAAAATACCCAGAATACATAATATTTGCAGCTTGGGAAGGTAAATCCATTTGTTGGAATTTAATGTATATTTGAATGGTATCCTCAAAGTGTAAGTTTCTGTGATTGCCGTAAACGATTTTGCTATGGAAATAGGCTGATCCACTATTACATGGAGATTTTCAGTGCCATGACTACATGGGCTCCTAACCATGGTGCCCATTAACAAAACTTTGCTTTGGGCAAGTGTGTTTGTGGTAAAAAAATATATATATATATAAAAAAACACTCGCCACAGATCTTAGCATTGGGCCAGTTACTGTTTGTGCTAGGAAAAAAACAAGCTCTGGCCAAAGTCAAGGTATTGGGCCAGGGCTCAAAAATATTTACTGGCCTGTCAAGTAAACTTAGTATTGGGCCGGCTTTAAACCCTCGGTGTTGCTCAGGTTTGTAACTTGTTTCCACAATGTTTTTTTAAATAAAAGTTGGGGTTTTTAATACAATGTTTTTGTTTCAGTTATTTTCATTTTCACTGGGGGGAATAAATGAGTAGGGACACGGTGTTTTAAAATGGTAGATTAATACTGGCAGGTTCAATGCCAGGCGGAAACGGACCCACTCAATGCAGCTTAAAGGTATTATACACCTTTGGTAGTTGTCAAAGTCGGAAAGACCAGTCTTCTCACTTTTAGTGTATCCCAACATAATATGCATAAAATAACAAATCTGTGAAAATTTTGACTCAATTGGTCAATTAGCCTTTTTTTTATAGATATGGTGGACACTAGAATTGCACTGTTTGGTTTGGGTGATACAAACAAATTTAGCCCAAACCTTACAATGTTATAGTATAATGTCCACCATACCTCGGAAATGGCTTATGGATGCCCGAGAGAATGGTGAAAGAAAACTCCCCTTTGTTGCATAATATTTCTGTGCTTTCAGATGCAAAATAAGAGGCTTCAGCTGAAGTCTTTGTAACTATTGAGTGAGAAAATACTTGCCTCACAAAACTACGTTACTTCAGAGGGAACCGTTTCTCACATTGTTTAGCAGCTCTCATTGTCCAAGGGTGCGTTCCGCTGCTGGGGATCGTGCTTTTTACGCACATGCTCCGCGCCTTTGGAACCGTCTCTCTCATCAAATTCGTTCCGCGGAGTCGCTTGCAGTTTTCAAGAAACATCTCAAAACTTTCCTGTTCAATGACTGATTGCTTTGACTGTTTTCCCTTTATCAGTGCCATTATTTATTTGCTTATTGTTTAGTTTTGTTAAAGCGCTGTGGTACCTCGTGTAAACGCGCTATATAAAATATGTCTCTTAATATTATTATTATTACTATAAGTAAGCCTTTATGCTAACTTAATTGTTTTGAGTAATTACCAATAGTGCCTTAAGAGGGACACGTTGCCTTGGATCGGGCGGGAAAAGCGTTTGAAATCATTATTAGGAAATAAATAATAATGGTTAATGTGTGAAAGTAGGTATAATAATGATCCACACAAGTATGCCTCGAAATTGTACGGTTTTCCTTATCTGTCGTGAACTAAACATGGCACTTCAGTTGGTTTGACACAAAATGGCCGACCGTGTATGTTTGCAAAGTAAACGAAAAAAAACCGCTCAATTCCGAGACATTATAATGCCTCGGATGTGAGCGTTTTTATTCTACTTCATATGCAACAAGTCGCTTCAAAATAAAGCAATCACTTGCAATATGAAGAAAACAAAATTACAAAATAATGATGATAGGCACTTACAAAATTGGCCCAAAACTATAGAAAAACTAATTTTGTCGGTTGCAAATAAAATTTTAAAAAACAAGCAAATTCAAACAAGCAAACAAACTCCAACAGCAATCGTTCTGTTTCCAATGGTGTCCCCAAAATGATTGGCAATCGATATGAAACCCGATCAATTTTAGCAAAAGAAATGCTGTCATAATGCCGACCTCAACATGTTGGTCAATTGCTAACGTTGCCAAGACAATGTAATGCACTAAAATCATTTCTCCAATGAATAAGCTTAGTGCTACCGACATGTTCTCAATACTGATCGCCAACATGGTGATGTTGACAACCTGGAGACAATATTGGTCCTACGTCGGAAACCAACACCATGCCGATATTTCTGTCACACTTATAACCAACGTTGGTTCAACATCGAGTGCTAACGTAGTAAAACCAATGTGTCATGCCGACCTGGGGCCGATTTCACAAAGCAATAAAATTCATCGCAAGACAAATTTTCAGTATCACCATAGAGATTTGTATTGTGACATCACACTTCACTTAGCAACTACGATTGATTTGAAGTTACGATCAATTTGAGACCTTTGTGAAATCGGCCCCTGGTCCCATGTCGGAAACCAAGACAATGCCGATATTGCTGTCACATTTATAATCAACGTTGGCTCATTGAGAGTGCCAACGTAAAACCAATGTGGTTGGCCGACCTAGCGCCTACATTGGTCCCCCTCCAGGCAGGGGTCAAAAATATGAATTAACCCACACCTGTGACGTCATTTAAATCGCTCCATAATAAAAAATTTGCACGAATCGATGGCACAATTAATGGTAGGCCTACAGTTCAGCCATTGTGCAAACGTGTCAAACTGTCCTCATTGCGTCAGTCGATCGTGCAAAATAATTGGGAGCTCTATTACGGAATTGTTCACAACTTGTTTACCCTATTAGGAAACAACCCGTGCGAAATAACAATCCGCCCGCGAATTAGTGAACTAGTGCTTTACCACTTCCGTACACAACAGTTTGAACCCCGAACAATATGGAAATGGCTGCCTTGTATGGCGGCATTTTAAATTCACATGAGACTCACGTGAAACATCTGTACCACTTTATTTATTTTATTATCATTATCATTTTTTGGGGGGGGAGGGGGACCAAGTTCAAATTTGGTTGAAGAAAAAGTTACAAACGTTACGTCTGCCCCAAGGTCAAAAAAAAACGGTAGTTCTGGTAACACCTGACCCCTGACAATGACCATACATAGATAAAAGTCAATTGAGAAAAAGTTAGAATTTTAATCTTGAGCACAAGGCTTTCGAGTTAAAACATTATGTTGGTGGTTGGGGGATGGGGGCATCTCATACAAAACTCCATAACATAAAATGTTCAATACCGCCCTCTGTTGTTCACAAAAAATATAATTTATAAGTCTGGTTTCCTTCTCGTCAAAAACAAAAGTCGTGTAGTGTAGCGCTACTGAATTTTATTTGTAGTGTCAAAGGATTAGACTAGTTATTAGTATGCACATCTCATTTGCATCAGTAGTGTAGTTTGTTTTCTCCGAGCTCCCGTCCATCCATCCATCTCATCACAGTGAAGTGACATACAAACCGGCTTCTGGCAGCACGGCAAAACCGTCGAATTCGGCTGTTTTCCCCGCTGCATTTGTCACAATTTATATCTGAGGTAAGTGTCTAAATATGTCTGTTTTGCAAAGAAAAACCACTGATCTTTTGATGCTAAGTTAGCTCTGAAACTGGTGAAAAACGTTGTAAATTGTAAATTATTAAATTTAAGAATCTCCAGCTCAGTACAATACAGTGTGAGTGTGACAGCTAGTAGTTGACGATCACACGATCTGCTTTTTACTGTGCTAATTGGTCTTCCTCCCTCCATGTCATTCTCAGTAAGAAAAAGACACTGACAAGAGTGACAGTTAGATGGTCTGTCGTGTATTGTCACCTGGTCACTGGCACAGTCTTGATTTTTGAGTGGATCTCGGAGCCTGGATCTCTATGCAATGTCCAATGACCTTTCTTTTTACAATTTCCCTAAACTTTAGGCATATAAAATATTAGGTGGATCTGTTGTTCGTTATGTGTACTGTTGTGCCGCAACTCACGTGGCCCAGGCCAGGCAGTGCATTGCAGTGGCATGGTTTTCTGACAGATAGTGACACTGTCCATGGATGGAGGTAGACTGACAGTGACATTGGTGACAGTCTGTTTTGTTTTTGCTGCTGAAGATTTTCAATTAATTGGACTCTAAGTCTAGAATAACAATGTAGAAATAGAAGTAGAATTTCCCTTTTATGCAAAATTCAATTGGATTAGTGTACTGCGGTTGTTGTTAACTGTACGTTTACGTAGGTTTCTTCTATCAAACGTTGACGCTTGGGCCAAGACTTATCTAAAACAAAAAACAAACAAAATTAATCCACCCCAGTGTGTGGCGTTTTTTTTTTTTCAGGACGAACGTGTGCAGATAGATACCCACATTCGTCCTGGACAAAAACCCCGCCACACACCGGGGTCGACCCAGGGAAGCTAAACGAACGCACCCTTTTTTGTTAGAATAGCTGGCACCATCGGCAATATTCGTCCATAATCATTGCCTTCCAAAAGAAAGATCCTCCAAGTCCTCAACTCAACAGTCTTTGCTGAAATAAAGGAGTAGGGAGATCTAAGGCATAGGGGCAAAGGACAATTTTGAAGGGACACCAAGGGCTAAAGGCAAGGCCAAGACCGAGACCAGGGCAACAGAGGCCAAGATCACGGGCTAGCAGAAGCCATTGCCAAAGTTCAATCATGTTGATTCCCCCCCCCCCCCCCTTGTATGCTAGCTTAGCAGAGGCTTCTAACTCTGGCTTTTTTTCTCAACAGGACCACCTTGTACAGCCAAGCAAAGTGACACATCTAAGATGTAGGCAGCCATTTCACCAGGAATCAGTTATTCTCAGAGTGCAATAGAGCAAGGGTCCCTCCCTGACTCGAACCCCAACCAACCAAACAAGCACCATGTCGGACGGCTTCGACCAAGACGCTGACAGTGCTCTTCTCACTGGGAAGAAAACAAAACCATCGACGAACAAGAATATTGAGTGGGGGAAGTTTGGACTGAGTGAGGATAAGCCGGCTGGAGATGGTACTGCATTAGCAGGTGATGGAGATGGGTACCAGACCGGTGCTGGCGGTGAGAAGATTCAGGAACTGTACGATGAGCAGCAGGTAAGAAGTTTCTCTATTTTTTATTTCCAAACAAACTTTTCTATTTTTTTTCCCCAAACACACTTTTCACAATTTGTATGAAAATTGTAAACCTCTACTGTGTATCTTGTATTTAAAGTAAAACGGAAACTGAACGCTGGAAATGTTGTATTATTTTGGGTTGAACCAAGACAAAATTGAGTAAACTAGGACTGGAACCTGGGACCTCTGGATTTACAGGCCAGCGCTTGACTAACTGAATAGTTGCACAGGCCTGTATGCTTCATTTTTGAAATGGCAAGGCATTGTTCCTAATTGGTAAGGGCACCCTGCGAAATGTGACCAGGGGGCATGGAGGCAATTGCTTCTTGGTAAGGGCACCCTATGAGGAAATTGTAAATTTTTACTTTGAGCATTTCAAGGGCACCAAGGCAATGACCAGGGGGCATGGAGGCAATTGCTCCTTGGTATGGGCACCCTATGAGGAAATTGTAAATTTCTACTGAGCATTTCAAGGGCACCAAGGCAATGACCAGGGGGCGTGGAGGCAATTGCTCCTCTTGGGAAATTGTAAATTTCTACTGAGAATTTTAAGGGCGTCAAGGCAATGACCAGGGGGCGTGGAGGCAATTGCTCCTCTTGGGAAATTGTAAATCTCTACTGAGAATTTCAAGGGCGCCAAGGCAATGACCAGGGGGCGTGGAGGCAATTGCTCCTCTTGGGAAATTGTAAATTTCTACTGAGAATTTTAAGGGCGTCAAGGCAATGACCAGGGGGCGTGGAGGCAATTGCTCCTCTTGGGAAATTGTAAATCTCTACTGAGAATTTCAAGGGCACCAAGGCAATTGCCTTCATTGCCTTTGTGAGGAATCAGGGCTAGTGGCATCCCCTTTAAAGGTGATCCCTCTGCTGCCGCTTCCCATGTTGTCTCGTTCAGATTGTATGGCTTTGTTACTGCCACCACCAAACAAAGATATCGGGGCAAAATTGAGAGACTGCCATTGTAGACCTAGATAGCTCAGTTGGTAATCAGGATCCAATTTCATGGCCCTGCTTACCGTAAGCACAGAATCGGCGCTTACGGAAGCAGGAAATTCTGTGCTCACGGCAAGCGTATTTCACGGGTTAGTGGCGAATTTTGGCTTCTGCGCGTGCGTACTCCACGTTACTAGGCATTCTACGCTTACAAGGCTAGCGCAGAAATTCGGCGCTTGCACGTAAGCGGGGAATCGTGATGATCGTAAGCGCAGAATTTGGCGGTTGCAGGTTAAGTCCAGTTCCAGTCAATTTGTTTTTGTTCGACCAAAAAAAAGTATTTATATCTTGAGTAAAAAGTTCAGAATTTTGTTTCATCTCTCAGTCTGCATTGGACATTTCAATCTTTTCAAAGTAAAGTTTGGCTAAGCATGGGCGACTAGTGAAATTTACTACTCGACTAGTCGCACCTCAAATAGTTGCGACTCCGACACTAGTCGCGACTCATTTTAAATTTCCAAGATGCATGGTTGCCGCAAGTGCAATATAGTAAAATTCACGCTGAAGGATTGTGACAATGATGTCCGATGAGTTTTGTAAGTAAATTATGTTGTCATGAATATGTGAGTTGGAGGGCAGAGATTCTTGCAAATGATTTAGTTTGGTGCGCGACATGTATTTGGCAGCACAGGCTGGATACATTGTGCTCACCTAGGGAGCTGAGATAGTTTAAGGAATGAAATAAATAAACCAATGAAAGTGTTGTGGCCGAGCGATTAAGAGCACCGAATTCAAGCTCTGGGCCCAATTTCATAGAGCTGCTGAGCACTAAAATTTGCTTAGCATGAAATTTCTTCCTTGATAAAAACAGGATTACCAACAAAATTTTCATTTGATGGATATTGCCTGTTGTTGGCTTATCCTGAAAACCACATGGAAATTTGGTTGGAAAACCTGTTTATATAAAGGCAAAAATTTCATGCTTAGCAAATTTTTGTGCTTAGCAGCTCTATGAAATTGGGCCCTGGTGTTTCTGATCAACAGAGTGTGGGTTCGGGTCCCAGCCATGACACTTGTGTCCTTAAGCAAGACACTAATTAAGCCATTGCTTCGTCCTTCGGATGGGACGTAAAGCTGTTGGTCTCATGTGTTGTGTAATGCATGTAAAAGATCCCAGTGCACTTATAAGTTATAGAAAAGAGAAGGGGTTCGCCCCAGTGTTCCTGGCTGTGGCTGCTGAATGCGCCGTAGCACCTTGTAAACCCTTATAAGGTGGTATTTAATTGGGTCTCAGAATTCATCTTTCTGTATAAATACAAAGCGCCTTGAGTAATTTCTTGGTAGATGTGCGCTACATGTATATCAACACTTTGATATTATTCCTCATTGACCATGTTGAGCCTCACTGAGTGACAGATTTGAGCGATGTAAGAAGCCACTATTAATAGACAGTCTAAATTATGAAATGAGAGATTTGAAAAATAACAGCTCACATAAACATATTAATGAAATAGGGAGCGTGTGTCAGTTTCGCACCCCCCTGTCTGACGTCTGTTCATTCATTGGTTATAAATATAAACTACAGCATTTATAAGGCGCACTTTACTGAAAAAGAGAAACATTCAAAGGCGCCGGTCAAGTTTTGTCAGGATGTTGGAAAGCAAGCAAGAACAAGTGTGTTTTGAGTTTCTGCTGGAAGAGAGTGATGTTGTGTGCTTGTCTGAGGTATTCCGGAAGTGAGTTCCAGAGTCTAGGTGCTATGTTGGAGTAAGCCCTGTCCCCATAACTGACCAGTCGAGTTCGAGGAACATGGAGCGTATTGCTGATAGATCTTAGACCTGGTCTAGTTGTACGGGGTGTCAAGAGATCGTGTATGTAGGGTAGAGCTGAGCCATGTAGTGCCTTGACTGTGAGTGTGATTTGAATACCCACCTGGGGTACCTTGAAGAGACTAAGCGGTGCGTTGCTGAACGGTCCCACACACACAGCATGCGTAGTAAGCCTTTCCTTCCCTGACGTCATACCCTGTGCAGTACTATGATTTCAATCATGTGTGTGCATACGCCTGTGTCAAATCATTCCATTGCTTGATATTAATTTTTAGTTTGATAGTTAGGTGGATTTGTGTTCCCAAACGCTATTTTGCTTTTTGAATTAACAACGTCTGTGTTATATATGTTAAAGTAATGTAGAGATTACGACTTACATATAAAAGCTCTATTTCATCTCTGTATTGGATGTACACTGACAACATTCTACATCTGGCTCATTTCACCAGGTTGGGATTATGGGATACACTAATATATGTGAACTCAACATTTTGAAAGTTGTGGGTCGAAGGATTGTATAATGTTTAGAAGAAAGTTATGATTTATTGTGATGAAGAATGAAGAATGTAAAAAAACAATTTGTTTTT
This sequence comes from Asterias rubens, assembly GCF_902459465.1. Taxonomy (NCBI): domain Eukaryota; kingdom Metazoa; phylum Echinodermata; class Asteroidea; order Forcipulatida; family Asteriidae; genus Asterias; species Asterias rubens. The sequence continues at coordinate 11,227,037 of NC_047077.1, forward strand.
TACAATTATTTTTTTTAGCAAGAAAACATGGTGGTGTCCATGGCAATAAAACTGACTAGCTTTCTCCAGAAGACGGTCAGAGCATACTGATCGAAACATCAAGTTAAAACCAGCGGTTCTTTTCAGAACAACCCCAACTCATTGAGATTATCAATACATTGTGCTAACACTAAACAGTAACAGCAAACCTTTCTCATTGTACATACTACATACTCACCCTATTGCATGTACATGTGTATTGTCAGATCATGGCTTCACAAGTACAGTATGCTGTTTATTGATCTATAATTGATTATTTTTGCAGTTTGTCTCTTTTAATAGTACATTGTACACTAATCCAAACCATTATTTAAAACAGTGTTGGATACAGTAGACTGTAAGGCCCCAAAACAGATGTTCTGTTTCCGGTTGACATGTATGCCATTTTGAAATATATAATGTATGGTCGGTACATAATAATAATAATAATAACCGTATTTATAACGCGCCTTTTGCCAAAGGATACAAAGCGCCAGGTATTATCTGCAAGGAGTGGGGCGAATTTTCGAGATGTAAGACCTAATCCTTAAGCACCATGTAATGGTTTACAAGGTGCTGTGGTGCAATATGCTGCCAATCCAGCAAGGAACACCAGGGCGAACCCCTTCTCTTTTCATTAAGTGCACTGGGTTCTTTTACATGCGTAACGTAACACATGGGACCAACGGCTTTACGTCCCATTCGAAGGACGAAGTAATGGTTATATGTCTTGCTTAAGGACACAAGTGTCCCGGCTGGGGATTCGAACCTACACTCTGCTGATCAGAAACATCAGAGTTTGAATTCGGTGGTCTTAACCGCTTGGCCACGACACTCTCACATGATAATGTAATGTAGATCTGCAAATGACCTGGGCCACATTTCATCTAAAGTCTGTAGTTTAAGCACACAAACTTGCTGAGCACAGAAAAGTATTGCTTTTAAAACAGAAATACATGTAGGTTATTAACAAGGGGGTTGTTGTGGCTGGTGCCCCAATAAATTTTTCCTTAGCGAAGAGATTTGTCAAGTAGTATTTAATGCTTGTAACAGCTTTATATGAAATTGGGCCTACAGTAAGGCCCAATTTCGTGGCTCTCAAAGAATCATCTCTTACGGAAGTAGGGAATTGCGTGCAGCCCTGGCCCCAATTTTATGGCACTGCTTACCGCCGAATTCTGCACTTACGAGCACGATTCCTCACTTACGATCACGATTCCTCACTTACGATCACGATTCCGTGCTAGCGCCGACTTTCTGCGCTAGCCTTGTAAGAGCAGAATGCCTAGTAACGTGGAGTACGCAAGTGCAAAAGCCATAAGCGCAGAATTCCCTGCTTCTGTAAGCGCAGAATTCCCTGCTTCTGTAATCGCAGAATTCCCTGCTTCTGTATGCGCATATTCATTAATAATGTCGGCTTCGTGATAGCGGTATTTTTTCGACATATAAAGAAATCTTGCTTTTGGTCTACTTCTCTAGTACTGTGGGTACTATTCCAAAAAGCTCCTCTAAATCTATAACTCTTTGGTTTACCAAAAGGTGGAAATGCTTTCATTAACCTTAGATGTTGTATCCCAGTTTCAGAGACTCTCACCCCTGATCACAATCACTTCCCTAGGTTACATGATGACGGATTGATCGTAGGCTGTCAACGTAAGGCTTGACTTAATGTAGTTTCAGTCAAACATCAAGACGCTTTATATCATTATTGATCAGACTCTGAAGGACTGGCTGATTCTACTAACGTTAGATTCTATACAGCAGTATTTTCTACCCTACCCTCATGTAAAGTTGTGCATACAACACTCCCCTGCTGAACACGAACACAGTTAATGTAGATCCTGCTCAAGATTTTGATTAATAATGCAATTAGTATTACTCAATAGGAATGCGTACACAATGGTCTACATTACATTTTGTAAAATGTTCATTTCGACACTCTGTACTGATCTGTACAATTATCTTGTTTATATTTTTGTTCTTTAAAACCCTCAAGCATGTCAATGTACATGTATGCAAACAACACTCCCCTACTGACACGAACACAGTTAATGTGACCGTTAATGTAGGTCCTGCTCAAGATTTTGATTAATAGTGCAATCTGCGCCTTGAACACCCAGCAGGGTGGATATGTGCGCATTACAAGTCTTATTATTATTATTATTACTATTATTATTATTATTATTATTATTATTATTATTATTATTATTATTATTATTATTATTATTATTATTATTATTATTTCATTTTATCACAGCATGCAAAAGAAAGATCTCATTTTCCTTTGTGCCGGTAACTCCTCGAGTCGGGCTACGTCCCGTAGCCTTAGATCTCAAGGGTCTTTCTCAGGATCCTCGCTGTTCCCAAAAGCGCTGCCTTCTGTAAAAGATCTACCCTCACATTTGTCCCTATTTCATCTAGATGTTTCCCCAGTGCTTTGGGAATGGTGCCAAGTGCTCCAACCACCACGGGGACTACTTTTACCTTTACCTGCCAAATCTTACGAAGTTCCCTGGCCAGGTCCTGGTACTTCTCGATCTTTTCCATCTCCTTCGAAGCTACCCTTGTATCACCTGGCACAGCTATGTCAATGAGATGACACATCTTCTTCGTCTTATCTAATAGCACAACATCCGGACGCCTATGTTGTATAACATGATCGGTCTGAATGTTAAAGTCCCATAGGATCTTGACCTGGTCGGTCTCTACAACTTTCTCCGGAACATGGTTGTACCATTTCGCAAGCACTTTGACACCATACTTCTTACACAGATCCCAGTGAATCACCTTGGACAGCTTGTCATGTCTTCCTTTGTACTCCGTCTGGGCCATCTTACTGCATTCGCTAACAATATGAAATACAGTCTCCTCTGCTTTATTGCACATTCTACACATAGGAGAGACGTTTGCTTTCTCTATCCTTGCCTTCATTACATTTGTCCTTAGAGACTGGTCTTGCGCCGCAGTAATCAAGCCCTCTGTTTCCTTCTTTAGTTCTCCACTCTTTAACCAATTCCATGACTTGCTGCTGGCCACTTCCTCAGTACACCTCAAGAACCGGCCATGAAGTGGTTTGTTCCTCCAATCTTGATGTCTTTCCTCCTTCCTTTCCCTCTTGTACTCCTTCGGCCCAACTTCGTCTGCCCTCGTGAACCTTTGTGCAACTTTCAACAAGCTCTCCTCGGTCCTTCTGACATGACAATGCAAGCTTCTGCGCTCGATGTTAACACTGTCCGCCACGCTAAGCAACCCCCTTCCGCCCTCTGACCTCGGAAGATAGAGTCTACTAACATTTGACCGCGGGTGTAGCATGCCATGCATGGTCATAAGTTTTCTTGTCCTCCTGTCAGTGACATCTAGATCTTCCTTAGTCCACTCGACAATACCCGCACTGTACCTCATCAAAGACACGGCCCATGTGTTAATCGCCTTAATCATGTTCCCCCCGTTTAGTTTAGACTTCAAACATTTCTTTACACGCCTGATGTATTCTGCCTTCAGCCTTACCTTTGATTCCTTGTGAAGGACATGGTCCGATTCAAGTACACCAAGATACCGATAACTCTCCTCCTCACCCAAAGCCCTCAACTGTGTACCATCTGGCAGAGCAATGCCATCGGAATGTACCCTCTTCCCCCTCTTCATGGTCATTGAAGCACATTTCTCCAGACCGAACTGCATCCCAATGTCATCACTGAAAATCCTGACGGTCTGCACCAAAGAGTCGATCTCGGCCTCATTCTTCGCAAACAACTTCAAATCGTCCATAAAAAGCAGATGGTTGATCTTACATCCGTCCTTCTTCATTACATAACCTGCACTCACCTTCCTTAGAATCATCGACAGGGGCATCAGTGCAAGAACAAACAGCAGCGGAGACAGAGAGTCACCTTGGAAAATACCTCTTCTTATGCATACCTTGCCCAGATTATCATCGTTGGCTGTCAGATTTGTTCGCCACGTCTTCATGCTCTCACCTAAAAGACGTTTTACTGCATCAGCCACTCCAACCATATCCAGACATTCCATTATCCATGTGTGCGATACCATGTCATACGCCTTCTTGTAGTCAATCCACGCCATTGCCAAATTAGTCTTTCTGCTCCTGCAGTCCTTCAGTACAGCCTTATCGATGATAAGTTGATCCTTCGTACCTCTGGACCGCTTCTTACAGCCTTTCTGCTCCTCCGGAAACAACTGCTGGTCATCCATATGGCGATATAGGTCTTCTGCAATCATACTGGTCAAGAGTTTATACATCACAGGTAAGCACGTGATTGGTCTATAATTACTGGCAACGTTACCTTTCTTGACATCCTTCATGATCAGCACTGTTTTTGCCTCAGTCATCCAAGATGGGACCTTACCCTGTACTAGACAGTCTTGCAATTGTAGGGCCATTCGCTCATGCAAACTACGGAAGTTCTTCAACCAGTACCCATGCACATGGTCCATACCCGGGGCTTTCCAATTTGGCACCTTCTTTATCTGTCTCCTAACCTTGTCCACGTCAATCTGGAACCCTTCTTGCTGTTGTACCCCTCTCAATTCATCTTTCACATCTGTTAGCCATTCCGCTTGTCGGTTGTGTTTTACTGGTTTGTCCCAAATACCACCCCAGAAAGTTTTTGCCTCTGTTGGTCTCGGGCTCGCTTGCGTGCTGTCAGCCTTCCCATCCAATTCCTTAAACAACTGACGCTGATTGGTATTAAATAATCTATTCTGGTGAAATTGCCTAACCCTGTCGTCATACCTCTTCACTTTTGCAGCCTTAGCCTTAACCCTTTGCTTAATCTCCTCTATTACAACACTCACACCCTTACGTTTGACGTTGTACTTTGTCATAATTGTATTCCTTAAGTCTGAACTATTCAATAAACCCTTATTCATTTGTTCTATTCTACTGAGATCTCTTCGCAAATCTTTAATTTGACCCTCCAGGCGACGTTTCCACCATGGTGTACTGTTCCCTTGTTGAGACACCTCTACCCCTAACTTTTCCCCTACTACAACTGCCCCTGCAAAAATAAGACGGTTAGTTTCCGATAAATTATCCGTACTTACCGACCCAAGGACTTTACTTACCACGGCTGACATTTCTGTCAGCCTTTTCCTTGGGACCCGGCGCAAAGCTGGAATACTCCACCCGTTTGACCCCTTCGCCGCTTCCATCACCTCTTGAAGCCTATGCTTAATCTGCACTTCCTCCTCCGTGAACTCTACGCCCTCCTCATCGTCGATGCCATCATCATCCTGACCATTTCGCAACCCTGGCTGGTTCACCTCATCTTCACTCTGTGAGCTAGCAGCAGCCGCCTCCTCCGGATCCGGTATTTGGTGGTTAACAATATCTGTTCCATCACTTTCAGCTTGTACTATCCTCCTCATCTCCTCAATTTCCACATTGGTTAACCACTGGTTCCGTTTGATAGTACTTATCTGGTCTGCAAGACGCTGCTCACTAATCTCAAACATTCCTTTATCTTGCCATAGGCTTATCATTCTCCTTCTGTATCCTCTCTTGTCCGGTTCACTCTTAATATAACAGTCCATCGCAATTTTGTTATCGTTCTTACTCCATTTTCTCCTGGTTCCACCACGAATCCCGTTGTGAGCAGTTTGGATACGATCTGGTAGCACCTGCTCAGGCATACCAACCAGATCGGGTGAAGGACTTCCTCTCTGGGAGTTTGTCACTCTTTCACCGTTGAATTGATGCTCCATAGCACTCATTATTAACATCACAAAATTGTGAGAAAGTTTATAGTTTCAGGGAGAATTACATACAGCAACGCTATAGAATATCCAACCCTACGAAGACTTAACACTGGTTGTAATCAAGATGTTCCAAAGGACGCGGATGATGCGCGCGTCCGTTCACTGATTCAATGCACACGGTGCGGTCTACGTTGTAGAAAGTTTTCCGAATACGAAAAAAATCCAACCTTTTTGCACCAAAAATAGCAACAAGGTGTTGACTAGTTGCCTTCAAACTTACCCTGTGGTGTCTACCAAGTAGTACCAACAAGGAGTTAACTTTTGGTGCAAAACAAACAGCGGGAAACAATATTTATCTTCTATAGAATCGAGAGCCGATCTGAAGCAGTGTTCCTTGTCTCGTCGCCATTTATTATTATTATTATTATTATTATTATTATTATTATTATTATTATTATTATTATTATTATTATTATTATTATTATTATTATTATTATTATTATTATTATTATTATTATTATTATTATTATTATTATTATTATTATTATTATTACACAATGTATTGATGATCTCTAAATGAGTTAAAAAGAACCGTTGGTTTCAACTCTCCATACATTTATGTTCATTTCTGCACTCATTGATCTGTTCATTTATCATGTTCATTTTTTTGTTCACGTATTTTCTACCCCACCCTCAAGCATGTCAATGTATGCATACAACACTCCCCCTCCATGACACCAACACACAGTTAGGTCCTGCCCGTGATTTTAATTAATAACGCAAAATTACTCGTTAGAAATTCGTACACCACTGCACACTTTTATGTAGGATTTGAAACTTTGCATGGAGGAAATATGACTTAGAAAGGTTTGCCGTAATACAATCTAATAATAATAATAATGATAACACTCAGGGAGTAATAATAACTAATTCTTTTATAGTGCATTTCACAATAGCCGTATCAATGCGCTTTACATGAGTGCCCTGGTAATCTCTAAATGAGTTGGGGTCGGGTTCTGAAAAGAACCGTTGGTATCATAACTCTCCATACATTTTCATGTTCATACATGTACGTCTGCACTCTGTACTGATCTGTACAATTATCAGACATGCAACTCTTCCGCGTTTTTTTTATTTTATTTTATGTGAAAAAAAAAACCCAAAAACTACAATCATGTAAAATAAGCACATGCTAACAATGCACCTAAGAGCATAATAAACCTGAACATTTTCTAGGGTACCATTGTGGGTATCATGTCCCGTTCTCGCTCCGCACTTGCGTTGTGCCTTTGAACATTTTCCTCTTTTTTTTTCAACGGGCAGTTGCATGCCTGAATTATCTTGTTCTATTCTGTCCCACGTATTTTCTACTATCCCTCAAGCCAATGTACAGTCACTCCCCTCCTTTACACGTACACAATTATTCGGTCCTGTTTATGATTTTAATTAACAACGCAAATTATATTACTAATTAGGAATGCGTACACACTAACATCAGTTCTGCACTCTGGGTGAACCAACACTGATCTGTACAATTATCTTGCTCATAAAATTATAACATTTTTATCAAAATTAGAAAATTGAAAAAATTTAATTAGGGCTATAAAATCAATTTGCTTTTATTCTTGTAGGTCCATTGTTTTTGTATCAACGTAACAGTACAGGATTATTGCATGTGTCCTGAAAACCAATTATACATTTCTGACAGGATTTGCCCTTCACTTTTTCAGTGTCTTGCAATTAGGACCAGAAGAATCTAACCTTCTTTCAGTCCATTTTGCCTTTATTATTCTCTATAGTGTAATAATAATAATAATAGTTTATTTCTATAGCGTCTTTCATAAAATATCTCAAAACACTGTACCGTCATTTTGTACTTATTAGGTAGTGGACACTATTGGTAATTGTCAAAGACTAGCCTTCACAGTTGGTGTATCTCAACATAAATGCATAAAATAACAAACCTGTGAAAATTTGAGCTCAATCGTTCATCCAACTTGCGAGATAATAATGAAAGAAAAAAATACCCTTGTCACACGAAGTTGTGTGCGTTTAGAGGGTTGATTTCGAGACCTCAAGTTCTAAATCTGAGGTCTTGAAATCAAATTCACGGAAAATAACTTCTTTCTCGAAAACTAAGGCACTTCAGAGGGAGCTGTTTCTAACGATGTTTTGAAACATCAACCTCTCCCCATTACTTGTCACCAAGAAAGGTTTTGTGCTAATAATTATTTTGAGTAATTACCAATAGTTTCCACTGCCTTTAAAGCAAAAATACAGAAATTACATTATTGTACAACTAGACCGACATGAATTTATACAAACAATAAGACAAAACAACAACACACAGTGAGATAAATCCATGAGTCAATCAACACTATCACACCACAAGAAAAAGCAACACATAAAAAAAGATTCAAAGGTCATGCCTTTTAAAAAATAAATGTTTAAAGTTGAGTTTTTAAGAATACCAACACTGTCAATATTTCAAATGAAATAATGCTTTTTAACATTGAACAAATAAACCACTATCGAAGTTTTACTGCATGGTCCTAAATGTGTTTTAAAGGATTTGGCTACTTTTCAAAATGTCCACAGATTTACACGAAACTTACAGGGTTTAAAGATAATGATAGTAGAAAGCTTCCCTTCAAGTACTATATACTGAGGTGCTGATAGTTTTTGAGAAACAAGTAAAACAATTCACAATATAATTTCATTTCAGTGAGGCGAAAATTATTTTAGCATACATGTAAAAACAAAACCAGTTATGATACCATAACATACCATAACTGGTTAATATATTTTTACATGCTAAAACTGAGACGAATACTATTTTTGTGACATTAATTTACTCAGTTCTCAAAAACTGCAGCACCTATAGTAAGTCATATTTTAATAACGGAAGCTTTCTACTATCATTATCTTTAAACTGTGTAAGTTTAATGTCTGTGGACATTGTGTTTTGTGTTAGAAAAAAGTACATAAGGGGGTAAATTGCCCTTCAAATCTCTCACAACTCTACCGTTGGAATCACTCTACTGTTTGAATTGTTCCTTTTCCTTTACGAGATTTGCTCACAAACAGGACACCTTTACCAGTGTTTTTCAAATTAGTGAGTAATGATTGAAAAACATAAGATAGTCTCATGAAATACAGGAAGCAGAACATGTACGGTCCGCCATTTTGTGTCCAAAGTTTGATTCCACAAAATCAAGGATTGTTTTTCATCATGCCCCCACACCTCTTCAAATCTTCATAACAACCAGTATTTGACTGCCAATCAGTCCTAACCAGCCCTATGTAAACATGACACTAGGCAACCATACAGATCTTTACTGCTAATCAAATCATACAAACCTATCAACCGAAAAACTTCAAACACGACTGGCAATAAACACACAGGTTGGGCCAACAACCGGTCCATTCCATTTTAATATTAAGGCAGACCATGACCAGGGCCCAACTTCTTAAAGCCTGTTTTAAGCATAAAAACTTGCTTAGCACGTAATAGTTTTGCTTAGCAGAAACAGGTTACCAGCCTAAATTACATTAAGTTTGTATTGTTGGGGCTTGTGGTCGACTCAATTTTTGATTTTGCAAAATAGAAATTTACAAGCAGTTTTTTCTGCTTAGCTTTTATGGGCTCTACAGAAGCAGGGAATCCCTTGAGGGAAGCAGGGAATTTTCATAAAGCGTATGTATTTCACAGGTTAGCAGGGACATTTTTGCTTTGGTGCTTATCGTTTTCTCACGTTTTAGGCATTCTTTGCTTACATTGGCTAGCGTGTAATTTTGGCGCTTGCACAGTAAGCTAAGAATGGTGATTGTAAGCGCAAAATTTGTTGGTAAGCAGAGCCATGAAGTTGGGCCCAGTTCACCATGCCATGACTCCAAACAAAACCTCCAGAAATTATGAAATATTCTACATTGACCAAATCAATTCTTTCTCTCTTCATTATTTGCTGAACTTTAAAGGCAGTGGACACTATTGGTAATTACTCAAACAATTATTATCATAAAAACCTTTTTTGATTACGGGTAATGGGGAGAGGTTGATGGTATAAAACATTGTACATGTAATGAACAGCTCTCTCTGAAGTGGAGTAGTTTTTGAGAAAGAAGTAATTTTCCACAAATTTGATTTTGAGACCTCAGATTTAGAATTTGAGGTCTCAAAATCAACCATCTAAACGCACACAACTTTGTGTTACAAGAGTGTTTTTCATTTATTATTATCTCGCAACTTCGACGACCAATTGAGCTCAAATTTTCACCGGTTTGTTATTTTGTGCATATGTTGGAAAACACCGACTGGTCTTTGACAATTACCAGTAGTGCCCACTGTCTTTAACATTGCATTTGTAAAACCACATGGCTTCGTATATTAAGCTGTTTTCAGGAATTTCCAAATCTTATCATTATACAATTTAGATGTAGGTCATTGCTCTATGGTTTGTGTACTGCTTATGCAGTACATGTAGTGTCCCCAGAGATTTCTTTTTAAACCGTGGTACATTCTGTACACAATTTTGTTTTTATGTTTGGCAAATTCCTTTACAAACTTCAAACATCACAAGATGTACACAGTTCATAGGAATGAAAATATATTCACCCATGATACATACATTACAACTGTATACATGTAGCTAAACTATGATCCATGCATCAACCCCTATTAAGATTATTTGTGTACAAGTCTAAAAATCCCACAGCAGTACTAATCAATAATCTGTACACTGCCCATACCAGCCATGCCATAGAGCAGGTTGCCCTACAATACAACACAGCAGGTCTCCACACAGTGAGATGGAAGGCAGTGACGTCCTCTGTTTATAGCAGAATTATTCATGAAATCATCTACTGCACCATATGGTATGCTTTATAACAGTCAATTGTACGCTATGTATGTATGCAAATAGAACACCATAGCGTTACAGTGTGTTCAATAAATACAGATGACCTCAAAATTAAACGCATTGTGGGTATTTTTTTCGTTTTTTTTAAATCGCGACATCTGGATCATCGTGATTGTGGGGAACCTCTCTCTTGTCTGGGTGTTTTGAGTTTTCATATCAATTATTACTAATTGACTTTTCATACTACATGTAATTATTACATTAATTATTACTATTTACTTTTCCTATTAATTATTACTTTTGAATTGACACTTTGTACACAATGTATGAACCTGGAACAGTACTGACCAAACTGCACTGAATTCACCGGTGTATGTTATTATGTGAATCTGTGCAATATTAGAGAAGTTCTATCAATTTAGTAGTATCACTTGTAGTAGTTGGCAGACGTCTGTCGCGGACGACAATGTACGTCAGGTTTAGATGCATAATCTATCAATTTCCAAATTTGAAAAACAAAAATAAAGGGCAGGGCTCGAAGTTAAGACTGGACCACAGGCCCTTTATAGGTCAGTTGGGCCAGTTGTATTACCGGTAACTCACAAATGGACAAATACTGGTGGTCTTGGGTTTTCAATTCAATAAAATATCTCATAGATATTTCAAGAGTATCAAAGTACACTATAAATGAAATGGATCTCTGAGTGCTTGTTGAAGTAATTTTGATTCTAGGGTCAATTTCACAAAGAGCTGAGATTTTTTTTTTTTTTTTTTTTACATTTTTCTATGAGATATCGCCTTACATTAGTCTGTGAGGATGTAGGCATGGTTGTCACTATCATCCACTACGAGCTTGGCGTGTAGAGCAGGATGCACTTACCGTACCAAATTTGAAGCAATTATGATTAAAAGTGACTTGCTCAAGGGCAAAAATATAATGACCAGGATTCGAACCCACACTCTGCTGCTGACAACACCAGAGCTTGGGTTTAGTGAACTACCCATACATGTAGAAGGCGCTCGGCCACGGCACACAATCTTAATTGCTAAGCAAAGCAGATGTATACAACTCGTTTATAAAGATGAATCTTAATGGTGTTTTGTGAATAACACTTTAGTCTCTTCTGTTTGATACCTTTTGTAGATCAAGTTTTTGGCCGTGACATGAATCCCTACACACTAGAATGAAGTATGTAATATAGTTTACCTGTAGAAATTTCACATTCATTAGTCATCAAGTTTTCTGAGAAAAAAAGGGAAAATCACAGAGCTATGTTTTCAGGAGAGTCAAGTAAATCCGCTGTACAATTTTTCTTACACTCTGAAACATTTTCCTTTCACTGGGATGAAAATAATTTTGGTGATTTTTTGGGGTACTAATTTCTAAAAAATTACCGTCTAGGCAAGTAATGTTTTTAAATAACAAGCTTTTTACCATCATTATCTTCAAACCGTGCAAGTTTAATTTAAATCTGTAGATGATTGTGTTTTGTGTCGTACGAAAAGTACCTAAACCCTTTAAGTTTGAAGTCTTTTGATGATAGTGTAAGATGCGGATGTTGCCAAGATGCAGGTGCCATCATGGGAATGTACATGTAAGACTCACAGTAAGATGCCTCAAGGAAACTACTCATAATAGCGAGAAGAATAAGACCACAGAAGATAAGATGCAGGTCAAACTGCTTAGTCTTCTCCTGCATCCAAAGGTCTCCTCATCTAGTCTTTTACAGAGTACATGTACAACGTCAGGCTTTGACTTTCGCTCTTGATGGGGTACAACAGTTTTTCTCTGGAAACGTAAATTTGTATTGCGAAGGGCATTACTGCAAAAACACAGGGAACCACAACAATTGCTGTGGGTGCTGTGGATTAATTTGAGGCCTGCTACGTAGTTTCATTTATGTATGGTTTATTCGACTCCCCCCCCCCCCCTCAGATGCTACAGATACAAAAATAATCACTACTTTCTGAACTTTCTGAAACTGAATGATAAAATAAAATCAGGCACATGGCAAAAAGTAGGACAATTTAGTAAGTATGTGCTGGCTTACATAACTAAATATAACACATTTATGAAGTAATGTACATATTTTATAGGCCTTATAAATAGTCTTTTGAGGCTTTTGAAAGGAAACAATTTAAGATTCTTGCAAAAAAACCCAGAATAAAGTGGAAAATTCAAGCCTGAACAGATATTTAGTAATTCTACATCACTCATTTATTATGGGCTTGCTAATTTGTCCTTACTGGTTTACTCCCCCACCCCCATCCCAGGCTTCCTTAGAATTTCATTTACTTTAATGAGACTGCAGAGCGTTCTTGACAAGTGACTAAAATCTAGACCTCTTCATCATCATTAATTGTAACACCCTCATCAGCGAGACGGATCCAGTCACCAGGGAACGATTTCATCCAGCAATTTTTGCATAGAAGAATATCCAGACTGAAAAGTTGTGTGCACACTGAATGCTAATTATTGAGTGATGATCTTTGAGTGGCAAATGATACATTTTGTGAATGTGTAGCGTTTTGCTCTGGTGGCTTGGCTATACAAGGAACATCTATGATTTGATTTTACCCTTGCACCCTTCCGGTGTGTATTAAGCACTGTACACTCTTAGGAAGGTAGTGGTAGCACTTAAAGGAACATGTTGCCTTGGGATCGGTGCCCAATTTCATGGCTCTGCTTACCGTAAGCACAGAATCGGGGCTTACGGAAGCAGAGAATTCTGTGCTTATGGCAAGCGTGTTTCACGGGCTAGCAGCGAAATTTTTGCTTCTGCGCGTGCGTACTCCACTTTATTAGGCATTCTACGCTTACAAGGCTAGCGCAGAAATTCGGCGCTTGCACGTAAGCGGGGAATCGTGATCGTAAGCGCAGAATTCGGCAGTTAGCAGAGCCATGAAATTGGGCCCGGATGAGTTGGTCTTTGAAAAGCGTTTGTAACCGTTTGTTATAAAATACATGGTTCAGAAAGATGATTTAAAAGTAGAATACAATGATCCACAAAAAATTTGCCTCGAAATTGCATGGTTTTCCTTTTACTTTGCAAACTAACACGGTCGGCCATTTATGGGTGTCAAAAATATGACTCCCATAAATGGCCGGTCGTGTTTGTCGACGGGGTAAAAGGAAAACCACGCAATTTTGAGTGATACTTGTGTGGATCTTAATATATTCTACTCTAAAAAAATCTTTCTTTTTTCAGAATGCATTTTATAACAAACGGTTACAAACGCTTTCCAAAGACCAACTCGACCGATCCAAGGCAACATGTTCCTTTAAAGACTTACTAATAAAAACTTTAAAGACTTACTAATAAAAACTTTAAAGACTTACTAATAAAAACAAACTACTAACATCAAGTACTTCTTCTTATCCCTTTACATCCAATAAATCAAAGGGAAGTCGTTCACTACAAAGTTGAATGCTGGAAGTCTTAAGATGCTATTTCCACTTCTTGCAAAACAGTTTGTCTAACGCTTTGACATTTGCAGAGATTTTAAAGCATGCAAGAAAACAACCATGCCCAAGTTAATACTGCTCTGCACTTTACACAATTAACATTACAACTCAAATCAAAGAATAATTTAAGAAAAAATAAATCCCCAAAAACAGAGAGTATTCTAGGTGATCATGTACAAAATGTGGCCTGCTCCTTAAAGGCAGTGGACACTATTGGTAATTTGTCAAAAAAATTACTAGCATAAAACCTTACTTGGTAATGAGTAATGGGGAGAGGTGGGTTGATAGTATAAATTGGTGTGAGAATTGGCTCCCTCTGATATGACGTAGTTTTTGAGAAAGAAGTAATTTTCCACGAATTGGTTTGATTTGAAGGGTGTTTTATCTTTCATTATTATCTCGCAACTTCGGCGACCAATTGAGCTCAAATTTTCACAGGTTTGTTATTTTATGCATATGTTGAGATGCACCAAGTGAGGAGACTGGTCTTTGACAATAACCAATAGTGTCCACTGCCTTTAAAGGCAGTGGTAATTACTCAAAATAATTATTAGCATAAAACCTTACTTGGTAACGAGTAATGGGGAGAGGTTGGTAGTATAAAACATTGTGAGAAAAGGCTCCCTTGGAAGTGGAGTAGTTTTCGGGAAAGAAGTAAATTTCCCCAAATTTGATTTGGAGGCCTCAGGTTTAGAATTTGAGGTCTCGAAATCAAGCATCTGAAAGCACACAACTTCGTGTGACAAGGTTTTTTTTCCCATTATTATCTCGCAACTTTGATGACCAATTGAGTTAAAATTTGCACAGGTTTGTTATTTTATGCATATGTTGAGATACACGAAGTGAGACGACTAGTCTTTGACAATTGTGTCTTTTTAAGGCCCTTCCACACAAGATCTTAACTAAATTCAGATTGATGTAAATAAATTAGAAAAATAATAAGAAAGGACCCTTGTTATTTTTAACAGGGATCCAGACCTCCTCCAAAAGATAGCAACCGTGTTAAAACCGCCAAACGATCTCTATGCCATAAACCAAGGACCCTTAACGATATTACATTACGTGTACATTTAAAGACACTGGACACTATTGGTAATTGTCACCGACAAGTCTTGTCACTTGGTCTATCTCAACATATGCAAAAAATAACAAACCTGTGAAAATTTGAGCTAGATTGGTCATCAAAGTTGCGAGATAACTATGAAAGAAAAAACACCCTTGTCACACGAAGTTGTGTGCTTTGGGATGCTTGATTTCGAGAACTCAAATTCTAAACTTGAGGTCTTGAAATCAAATTCGTGGAAAATTACTTCTTTCTCAAAAACTACATCACTTCAGAGGGAGCCGTTTCTCACAATGTTTTACACCATCAACCTTTCCCCATTACTCGTTGCCAAGGAAGGTTTTATGCTGATAATTATTTTGGGTAATTACCTATAGTGTCCACTGCCTTTAACTCCCATGTACAGTCCGTGTCACTAGTTGAAGAAAGCATTCAGTGAATGACAAATCATGACCTTTACATGTCCTCACCCCGCCCCCTCAAAAACTAGGGATGTTGATAAATTTGTGTATTAAGAAGTCATGTGAAAACTTGTTAAATAACCGCCTTTGAACGAAGTGACAGACAACGGGCATCCATTACCGAGGAGGACGTTTGCTCTTAGTGACTGTGTGAAAGGGCCATTGCGTCAATAAAATATCACTCCTAAATTAAAGGGACACGTTGCCTAGACAGGTTGGTCTATGAAAAGCATTTGAAAACCATTTCTTATGAAACGCATGGTTGGAAAGATGATTTAAAAGTGGAATTTAATGATCCACACAACTATTCCTCGAAATTGCACGGTTTTCCTTATACGTCGTGCGCTATCACGGCCGGCCATTTTGTCTCCATAAAAATGGCTGACCGTGTTAGCAAAATAAAAGGAAAACCACGCAATTTCAAGGAATGTTTGTGTGGATCATAATTTTTTACTTTTAAAACATCTTTCCAACCATGCCTTTCATAACATCAGGTTTTCAAACGCTTTTCATAGACCAACTTGCCCGATCCAAGGCAATGTGTTCTCAAAAATTTGTTAAAGCCACTGGACACTATTGGTAATTACTGTAAATAGTTATGAGCACATAAAAACCTATTTGATAACGAGCAATGGAAAACTGTTGATAGTGTTTAACACTGTGAAAAAATTGGCTCCCTCGGAAGTAACGTAGTTTTTGAGAAAGAGCCAATTTCTCACTCAAATAATAATTTATGAGACTTCAGACCTGAAGCCTTTTATTATGTATCTGAAAGAACATAAAGCTGGCACAAGGATGATTTTCCTTTCATTATTCTAATGCAACTTCTCCTGTATGACCAATGGAGCTCAAATTTTCACAGGTTGTTATTTTATGCATGAAAATGTTTGGGGATACACCACTTGAGACTGACAATATACCAAAGGGTTTCCAGTGCCTTTAAATTCACCAAGTACACCATGTCCTCAAACGTTTTGTCTATTTTCAAGAAGGACTGAAACTTTGCATGGTGTGAGTATTAGTAGAGGTTCGTGGTGTCCCATGTGTAAATCTCTTTTGAGTAGTGTTGGTTTCGAGAAGAACCGGCGGTTGACAACTCAACGTTTTGATCAATATGCTCTGATAGTCTTCAGGAGAAGAAGACGATCAGAAACGCTCAGAGCATACTGATCGAAACGTTGAGTTGTCAACCACCGTTTCTTTTCAGAACCAACACTGTTCAAAAGAGATTTACACATGACACACTGTACCGCCAACCTTACCCAGGTCTGTACATGTGTATGCTTCATTTTTGAATGGGCAAGGGCACCAAGGCATTTTATACTTGGTATAAAGGGCATCCTATGAGTAAATTGTAAATTGGTATCAGGGAGCATTTCAAGGGCAACAAGGCAATGACCAGGGGGCATGGAGGCAATCACCTTTGTTGCCTCCATGCTGTATCAGGGCTGCTCACCCAACACATTATTAGCATTTTCAGAAATTTCACTATATTCCAGAAAAAAATATCATGCCCTACTATTCTAGGCTAGATTTATTCCGTGCTTACTGGAGTGAAAAGAATTGATGAATCTTATTCCTAACCTTGAAGAAGGGAATAAAATTTTTAAAAGGTCAAGACGCAGGTGATGGCAGATGTATCATGTCTCGTACATCAATAAGAAAATCTGAATACTGCTGGGGAATGTGATGCTTGAGTGATCTCAATGATGAGACTGTGAGAGGATGTGAACATTGCATACAGGACTCAATATCTTAGAACTGTTTAAAGGCAGTGGACACTATTGGTAACTACTCAAAATAAGTATTGGCATAATAACTTAATTGGTAACAAGCAATGGGGAGAGGTTGGTAGTATAAAAGATTGTGAGAAACAGCTCCCTCTGAAGTAACGTAGTTTTCAAGAAAGAAGTAAATTTCCATGAATTTAATTTCGAGACCTCAGATTTAGAATTTGAGGTCTCGAAATCAAGCATCAGAAAGCATACAAATTGTGTGACAGGGGTTTTGTTTTCCTTTCATCATCTCGCAAGTTCGACGAGCAATTGAGCTAAAATTTCACAGGTTTGTTTTTTATGCATGATATGTTGAGATATACATGTACCAAGTGAGAAGACTGGTCTTTGACAAAATACCAATAGTTTCCACTGTCTTTAAAGACACTGGTGATTCTGGTAAGGTCAAAGACCAGTCTTCTCACTTGGTGTATCTCAACATATCATGCATAAGAAACAGACCTGTGAAAATTGGTCGTTGAAGTTGCGAGAGAATAATAAAACAAAAAAGCCCTTGTCGCATAAATTGTGTGCTTTCATATGCTTGATTTCAGGAGCTCAAAATCTAATTCTGAAGTCTTGAAATCAAATTCAAATATTTTAGTGGAAACATAATTCTTTCTCGAAAACTACGTTACTTCAGAGGGAGTCGTTTCTCACAGTGTTTTATACTATCAACGACTCTCCATTGCTTGTTACCAAGTAAGTTTTTTATGCTAACAATTATTTTGAGTAACTACCAATAATGTCCGGTGCCTTTAAAGCACCAAACAGCAGCTAAGCACAACAAATTATGTTTACCAGAATTTAAGGTCACCATCCATAATACAATTTTGCATGTACAATTTGTGAATGATATCCTCAATTATGCTTAGCAAAAATGTTTCAAGCAATATTTGTTTGGCTGAAGCTCTATGAAATTGGAACCAGGACCTAATATATCCCACATTGATCATGTAGCTGTTTTTTAGTGGGTGCATTCGTTTAGCTTCCCTGGGTCGACCCCGGTGTGTGGCGTTTTGTTTTCCCAGGACAAGTGTGTGCAGATAATTACCCAAGTTCGTCCTGGTAAAAAAAAATGCCACGCACCGGGGTTGAACCAGGGGAGCTAAACGAACGCACCCAAAGAATCCAGTATGGTGCTAACATGTAATAATTTTCTGCTAACCAAAAATAAGCAGGAAATCAATTGCAAACAGTAAGACATGGCACACGTACATGGTTTGGCTAATAATAATAATAATAATAATAATAATAACAATAAGACTTGTAATGCTCATGTATCCACCCTGCTAGGTGTTCAAGGTGCAGTAAAACCAAAAACAAAAACAAAACAAAGAAAAACAGACACAAAACAATTAGCCCTTGAAAACCTGTGACATAAGATAAGTTTTGAGAAGAGATTTGAATTTTGTTCAACAAAGACAAGTTCGAAGATTAAGTGGCTAGTAACCTTTCTCTGGTAAGCTCAATTACTTTGTGCTAATAATCATAGGATTTTGCTCGTATCTCCATGTGAAATTAATGTAGGTGAAAGGTGATTATGAAAGGACCTAGGCTTTGGCATTCTGGCGCAATTCCCGAGCCTCAAAGTGTGACGTCAGATACTCAGGCTGCCTATCAATGCATAATGATGCCATACAGGTTTACACAGGTTCTAGGAGAGCCATTTAATCCTGCCACTGTGCTGTTGGTTATTGTGATTCTAAATTAAACTAATTACTGTTGTAAAGAATCAATTAAAGTCATCAGGGATTCGGATGGCCTTTAGAATAAATACTCTCGGCTGAGAGCTCTCTAATCCTTGCCAGCTGCTGTCCACAGGAAATTCAATTTAAAAAAAAAAGGTTACTGGAGACGACTGCAATGATGGAAGGGTTGCATGAAAAAGAATACAACAGATGTACATGTATGCAGTTTTCGTAGACTAGTTCTCTCTTTCAAACTATTAGACTGTTCGGGAGTCAGTAATTGGTAACTTAAAGGCAGTGGACACTATTGGTAATTAGTCAAAATAATTATGTACTTTTTCCTAACAAAAAACACACTGTCCACAGATTTACATTAAACTTACACAGTTTGAAGATTATGATAGTAGAAAAAGCTTCCCTTGAAATTTTACTTACTGAGGTGCTGTAGTTTTTGAGAAATGAGTAAAAGTAATAATTTTTGTCTCAGTTTTAGCATGTGAAAACGTATTAACCAGTTATGCTATGGTTTTGGTATAATATCTTAACTGGTTAACAGTTAAGGGGATTTTACTTGCTAAACTAATTTTGGTCTCATGAGACCAAAATGAATTTGTGACTTGTTTTACTCATTTCTCAAAAACTACACCACCTTAGTTAGTAATATTTGAAGGGAAGCTTTCCACTATCATTATCTTCAAACTGTGTAAGTTGAATGTAAATCTATGGACATTTTGAAAAAGTACCCGAATCCTTTAAGGTTGCACATGTACACCCAGTATGACAGACCCAATGGGAGACTTTTTGAAAGCTCTGCCACTAGAGGGCAGCAGACCTACCAGGTAAGGGTGCACAACTCCTATAGCAAACAATGGTAAATGCTAAAAATTCAAAAATACTCAACAAATATTTAGAAGTCTCTCAGCCTCTTGAAAATTAAATGAGATACATTGTCATACAACTAAATTTCAGATTTCTTCTCAATATTTGGTAGGTCAGCATTTTGGAATTTTTGCTAATTACCCTAGAAGAAACACTCCCAAAAACTCATGTACATGTACACTGCTTGTTATCCTTGGGGGAACTCGTGTCCAGTACGTCCTGTTCCAGAACAGTTTGGTTTATGCTGGCATTGTGTTATGAAAAACAATATACAGTTTCAGTTAATGAGAGCAGTCCCCCAATCAGAATCCAACCAAACAAGCACAACCTGAGGGTGTTAGGTGAAATTAAATTTTGACAAGCCTTTAATCATGTTACCGTAATTGTAAATCACTGGGTTATGTACAGTATTGTAGTATACATTTTTACGTGCATTACAATGTATACGCCTGCCAACAAATGAACAGGCCATAGCATATTCCAGACTGCATGCAATGTACAGTAAATCATGTAAAACTATGTAAGTTTTTAAAAGAATGTCGTTATTACTATGGGAGACCTTTAGACAGTCCTTTTTCACAGTACTGCGCCTGCTCAGACGTACACTCAGTACTGATGCGGGCGCTCGCTCAGAGCCGCCGAAAAAGGACCGTAAGATCTGCTGCCGCCCACGTCTCCAAAGTTTCCTACTACCCCAGGTCAAAATTCCAGTTGAACCTAGTTAACTGGGGTCAACTGGTTCAACTGGAAAGTGACCAAACTCATCCATTTTCCATATTAACCAACTGGTTTGGACTAGGTTTAACTGTGTTCAACTAGGTTGAAATTATAAACCAGTTGGTTTCTGTCCATTTTCCATATTAAACCAACTGGGTTTAACTGTGTTTAACTACTTTATCAACTGGTTTCAACTAGTTCCAGTTAAACCCAGTTTAACTAGGTTCAACTGGAATTTCGACCTGGGACAGTCTGACAGTCGGGTGTTCACCCTCACCAGTGGTTCGCTGACCAAATACCACTTAATGTCTATGGGCCCAATATGGCTGCTTAAAAAAGCACAAAAGGTGCTCGGAACAACATGATAATGCTCAACCTATTAAGCTGTCTGGATGATAATCTTCCTTAAAGACATTGGACACTATTGGTAATTGTCAAAGACCAGTTTTCTCACTTGGTGTTTCTCAACATAAAATGCATACAAAACAAACCTGAGAAAATTTGAGCTCAATTGTTCGTCGAAGTTGCGAGATAATAATGAAATTCGTGGAAAATTACTTCTATCTCGAAAACTACATTACTTCAGAGGGAGCCGTTTCTCACAATGTTTTATACCATCAACCTTTCTCCATTACTCGTTCTCAAAATTATTTTTAGTAATTACATGTACCAATAGTGGCCAGTGTCTTTAAGCAGCCTGAATGATATTCTTCTATTAAGGCTGATTTCAGATTAATTTTTTTTGCTCTTAGGAAAAATCTAATTTTTTCAATATAAAATAGCCTGAAAAGTCTTCTAAAGCTTGTTACATGTTTACATGTAGGTCACCACTGGTACTCTATTAACATTTTCCTACTTTTTTTTTATAGGGTTCGATATCTTGCCTGTTGCAGGGAAGGTACATGTTTGGTAATTACTCAAAACAAATACTAACTTAAAAACTTACTTGGTAACGAGCATTGGAGAGCTTTTGATAGTAGCATAGATTTTGAAAAAGAGGTAATTTTTCACTAAAATGAAAAAAGACTTCTAGCCAGAAGTCTTTTATTCATATCTAAAAGCACACAAACATTTTGTCCAACAAGGTGTTTTTTCCTCTCATCATTTTCTCGCAACTTTGATGACCAATTTAGCTCAAATTTTCACAGGCTTGTTATTTTATGCTTATGTTGGGAAATAAGCTTGGGCGATATCGATTTATTTTATTCACGATATATCGCCGACAATATATCGCGATATTCGATATAATCGCGATTAATTGAATTTGACATCATCAGTCTTCAAACTCCAAGTGAAAGTTGTAGAAGAGACAGTCATAGCATTAGAGAGGTGTTCTTATTACCTATTCTTCTGGTTTTACTCCAAACCTATGGAGTGCAAGATGTCTCAGCTAGCAAATACATCGCGATATTTAATCGATATCGCGATATATCGCGATATATCGCGATTATCGCGATATATCGCGATATATCGATATTTCGATTAAAACCAAATCCATCCGATATCGAAATCGTTTCCAAATTAATATCGCAATATTCGATAATATCGTGATATCGCCCAAGCTTATTGGGAAACACCAAGTGAGAAGACTGGTCTTTGACAATTACCAAACGTGTACTTTTCCTTTAAGGTAATTTACTAGCCAAAGTACCATGTCAAATGCAAAATATCTGACTGCATGGTATCATGCTGAGTTTTGAGATGCATAATATTTGTAGGCAGAATTGTCTGCAGCAGAAGCTCTATGAAGTAAGACACTGTTCTCTTTAACGGACAGCTCTATAATAAACAAGAAGTTCAATCTAAAGCCGTGTTCGCATTGGACTAACGTTTTACTGAGACAGTGGTTAACATTCCAAAAGGGGAAACTTACCAGCGTCCGCACTTGGATTTATTTGACTCGGGTAAACAACCGAGACCGTGGGTAAACTTACCGAGCTGGCCCCCTGCGTGACATTGAATAGTTTGATAATCACGAAAATATTATTCTTCCATGACAAAACATGTCAGCTTCTTCGGGCCACGGACGGATGGGAGATTTAACCGAGTCGTCGCGTCCGCATTGGACTTTCAGGCTCGGTTAAACTGACCTGGTCAATCTTCCTGGGCACCTTTGGCTTGGTTAAACTACCCATTCGGGTTGGGTAAGTTACCTGGGAGGAAAACTTCCTGGGCTGTTCGCATTGGACTTAAAATGGGTAAGTTACCCATTGGCTCGGTTAGTTTACCCAAATTAAGTCCAATGCGAACAGGGCTTTATCAAATCTCTGCATATTTCATAATTAACTTTCCAGTCGGAATCCAATTTGCTTTTTTCCAACCAATTCAATTTTGCATTCCTTGCTTTCTGTCGCTGTATTTCCAGGGGTCGCTATCGAGCCAACAGCCGTGGTGGAAAGCTAATTTCTTCGTGAGGGAGCCCGTACTCTTCGGTACCTGGGATGGTGTCTTCACGTCGTGTATGATCAACATCTTTGGTGTGGTGATCTTCTTAAGAACAGGTTGGGTTGTGGTGAGTAGTGGAAACCGTTTTATAATAAGATTGGTTTGATTTTCCAGGAAATTTCTGCCAAGTCAGAGAGTTGGCAGCTCTGGGGTCGATTTCACAACGAGTTTGGACTAGTCCTGGGAGATACTAAAAACATATGGCTAGTCCTAAATTACAACAAGTAACTCGAGATAAGACTAGTCTTAGCTCTTTGTGAACTCTACCATATCCAAAGTCCTTAAAAAAAGTTATGAGATAATAATTCAAACGACAGTCCCTCAGACGGAAAATACTGAATGTAGAAGCGCATCCAGCAGTAAATGTTCTGGGTCCTTTTTGTAGGGCACAAAACACAACACAATGTCCACAGATTTACATTAACTCACACAGTTTGAAAATAAAGATATTGCCGTACACCCAGATCACCTGCTGCTCATTTTTCCTAACACGTGTGTCACGCGGTGATCATTTTGCTATACACGCGTATCATGTGGTATTGATACGCCGCTTCCACAGACTACACAGAGGGCAGCCGAGCTCAGCGTTCTTCGGGTTCTATTCAGGAACTCTTCCCAATTTGTACCATTGCTCTCCATCTTGCCATTCTTTTGCCACAGGGAAATGCTTTATTCAGCCTGTCTTTCCTCACTGCTCTCCATAACTGATTATTTCATCTTGCCATTCTTTTTCCACAGGGTAACGCTGGTATCGGCCTGTCTTGCCTCATTGCTCTTACTGATAATTTAATTTTGCCATTCTTTTGCCACAGGGAAATGCTTTATTCAGCCTGTCTTTTCGCATTGCTCTCACTGATGATTCCAATGTTGGCATTCTTTTTCCATAGGGTAACGCTGGTATCGGCCTGTCTTGCCTCATTGCTCTTACTGATATTTTCATCTTGCCATTCTTTTTCCACAGGGTAACGCTGGTATCGGCCTGTCTTGTCTCATTGTAGTCCTTACTGTATCAGTAGCTCTGATTGCAGCACTAGCAGCAATCGGTGTCTGTGAGAGATGTCATATAGAAAGCGGCGGAGTCTACTTCTTAGTCTCCAAGGTTCTAGGGGCTCGGATAGGTGGAGCTCTGGGGATCTTATACGTCTTTGGCCAGGTAAGTAGAAAATCGCAGATGCATTGTAGGCCTGGGGGACTAGTGGAATTTACTACTCAACTAGTCAAGCCTAAACCACTGTGGCCAGGTTCGATTCCCGGCTAGGGCCATATGGGAGTAGAGTTCTGTGTTGGTTTTATCCTACACTTGTATTGTATGTTATAAGCCACAAGGGTTTTCCTCCTTCCACTAAAAAAAACCCACTTTTGATATTTGGATGTCAACATGTTCATACTAACATGCACCCCTTTTAATTTGATAATCACGGGTAAAGTGGAAAAAATTAACCTGGATTTTTTGTGTGTAAGGCTTACAAAAAATATTAAGTAGGGAGACCACAATCCTACATCTAGGACTACATGTAGCCTTAAGTTTTTATCAACTCCTAGAGAGTCCTAGGACTTGTCCAATGTTAGGAATATCTTTTTCGATTATTTAAAACTTTTTTTTCTCATTACAGACAGTAGCATGTGCTCTCTACTGCACTGGTTTCGGGGAGTCCATAGCAGAGACCTTCCAGTGGGACAGTTCCTGGGCTGTCCGTGGTGTTGGTATATCCACTATCCTCCTCTTACTAGCCGTTAACATCGCTGGCGTGAAGTGGGTGGTCAAGATGCAGCTGATTCTACTAGCAGTACTTGGTATCGCCACGTTGGACTTCCTGGTCGGGACATTTGCCCAGTCTCACCACGATGGTAAGAATTGTAACTTGTTTGATGAAGCAATTCAAAGGCACTGCAGCCGATTTCACGAAACACTAGGATTAATCATATCTAGAGTTAGGACGAGTGATCCGTCCTAACTTAGGACGGGTTCAATGCGTCCTACGTACGTCTTCGGATACAGAATTGAACTCGGCCTACGTCCTAAGATTAATTCTAAGTTGGGAAGAGTTTGGTAAAATCGACGGCTGGATCACTAATATCACTTGGTGTATCCCAACATATGCATAAAACAACAAATCTGTGAAAGTTTGGACTCAATTGCAAGAAAAAAGACCCTTGTTGCGAAGATCTGTGTGCTTTCAGATGCCTAATAAAAAACTACTGTATGTTACTTCAGAGGGAGCTGTTTCTCACAATGTTTTATACTATCTACAGCTCTCCAATGCTCGTTACAAAGCAAGTTTCTATGCTATAAATTATTTTGAGTAAGTGTCCATTGCCTTTAAGCAAGTGAGTTTTAGCAGTGACACTGCGTACATAAATCTCCTTTTGTGAGAAGTGGTGTGTCTGCAAGAGATTTTGTTAGGATTTTAAATTTAGTTCACCAATAAGCTAGATTTTGCTATTTTTCTTTTTCTGGATCATCCTCAGAAAATGGCGTCCTTGGTTTCAACAGCCTGGCCTTCACCAATAACACCGGCCCGTCCTACTTAGAGGGCCAGAACTTCTTCACCGTCTTTGGTGTCTTCTTCCCCACGGCAACGGGCGTCATGGCGGGTATCAACATGAGCGGTGATCTTAAAGATCCCAAAAAGAGCATCCCGCTTGGAACTCTGTCTGCTATGGGAGTCACTACTATTTTGTACTTATTGTTTGCCCTGTTGCTAGGGGCAACATGTGCTCGTTCGGCACTGCAGAATGACTACATGATCGCTGAGAGGGTGGGTATTTTGTTTTTGTATCTCGTCGGAACAAGGCAAAATTACACAAGTCCAATAGATGAGAAAGTAGAATTAGCTGTTCCAAACTGCTTATCAACTACAAGGACTTGTGGAATAAATTCAAAAAAATAGTCAATGGTCGACGTTTCGACCCTAGCAGAGTCTTTCTCGAAGGCTAAAAAAAAAGACCTTAGAAAGACTCTGCTAGGGTTGAGACATCGGGCCATTTTTATTTTGCAAGTGTAAAAGATGTTATATTTGCATCGGGATCGAGAATATTGGTTTTTTTTATCAGTGCACCGAAATGTGTTAGCACTGTATACTCAATACTTTCCCGAGTTTCTGTGCTTAGCTGGAGATTTTTAATCACAATTGTTGGCTTTTAATAAACCAGCTGCATGGAAATTGGCTCTAGGCCCCATTATTAGAAAGCTCTCTGCACATAATTAACTTGCTTAGCAGAAGAAAATTTTGCTTGGCAGATAAACGTTACCAGGCAAAAAACATGTATTATGTCATGTTAAAATTTTGTGGATTATTTCTCCATTTTTTGTCCTCGGCAACAATGATGTAACTGATGCTTTGTATTTGATCAGTAAAATTTGTGTCATGTTTGTGTGTGTTTATAACTGAATAACGTAGTTGTTTTAAATGATTGTAAATTCCTGTTATTATTTGTACTTGTACTCTGCTTATGGATGATATGTCACGTATGTCTTATGTTCATCTATCTTTTTGTCCATTTATAAGCTTCTGCTTACCAAAACGGCCCCTGAATTGAAAAATTTAATTGAATATGTAGAAATAGATGTTTCTGAGAATGAACTGAAACATTTTGTTTGGCATGTTGCTATGGTAAACAAGAAATCATTCAATGGTGATTTCAATTATTAAAATAGATTCTTGTATAGCGTCTATTTGGCAAAAAAATAGCTCAGATACAGTGTGTAAAATACAATAGGTAGAATAGGCCTATATGTAGTCTTCATTAACTTTAAACAGATGACGTTAAAGTAGTTTTAAATGATTAAATTTAAATGATTAAATTTTTTACTTGCAATTTAACTTCCGTTTTATAGCGAGCTAATTTGGCCAGTCCCAGCGGTCTTGTTATAGAGAGAGAGTTGAAAATTTAATTTATTTAATGTTCAAAACTGTCCTTGTCTATGGTCTGGCTTCTTGTTTATAGCCTCCATTATTTTAAGTCCTGTTATTACTTGGATTATTTTTTTCTGCTTGAGATAATTAGAAAATAGATGTTTCTACATGTAAACAGGAAAAAGAACTGCTAGTGCATGTTGTGTGTACAGAATTTTGCTATGGTTAAAGGGGGCTGTGCATATAGGTATATTTTTAAAGGGAAGGTTTACGTTTGGTAATTACTCAAAACAAATATTAACTTAAAAACTGACTTGGTAACGAGCATTGGAGAGCTGTTTGTAGTATAAAACATTGTAAGAAACGGCTCCCTCTGAAGTAACATAGTTTTTGAGAAAGAGGTGATTGCTCACTAAAATAATAAAAGACTTCTAGCTAGAAGTCTTTTATTCCTATCTGAAAGCACACAAATTCGTCCAACAAGGGTGTTTTTTCTTTCATCACTTTCTCCCAACTCTGATGACCAATTGAGTTCAAATTTTCACACGTTTGTTATTTTATGCATATAAAATGTTGAGATGCATTAAGTGAGAACACTGGTCTTTGACAATTACCAACAGTGTACCTTCTCTTTAAAGTGTATTTTCTTGTATTTTTTTTATTAATATTTAATTGTTTAGCGTATTTGAAAACAAAAAATACTGTATTGGAATTTGCGCTTTATAAAAAATGAATAAATTATGGATTTATATAATGATTTTGCTTTTTCTTCCCTGTCAGGTTTCCTTGGTTGGTTTTCTCTGGTTGATGGGTTTGTATATCTCCAGTTTATCCTCTTGCTTAGGAGGTCTTTATGGAGCCCCACGGATCCTACAGTGTATAGCCAATGAGAACGTCATACCTATCATCAAAGTCCTCGGACATGGGGTGAGTAAAAACTTTTTTAAACACTGAACCCTTTTCCTTACCAAAGGGGACCTCAAAAACCATTACACGGTGCCGTAAAGGAATAGGTCTCGTATTTCAAAGCATAGCTCCACATACCTTGCAGGAAAAAGAATTTTACCACGTTATTTATTTTACAGGCCAGATGGACTACCCTAGTTGTTTTATTCAGTCGAAAGACAACCTAACAGATATTTCCATTGGGTACTAAATTCGGGGTAAAAAAAGCAAATTTTTGTAACAGTTTGAAAGTGATTTTAGATGTTTAGATGTTTTATTCAGTCGAAAGACAACCTAGCAGATATTTCCATTGGGTACTAAATTCGGGGTAAAAAAAGCAAATTTTTGTAACAGTTTGAAAGTGATTTTAGATGCATATGACTCTTGTGCATATATTTAACGGTAGACTTATAATTGTTCAAATGTTCTGTTAAAGTGCATTTGAAAATTGTTGTCGTGAGTTTTCGTGAGGGGTCATGAGTTTTTGGGTATTTAGTGCGACCCGTTTTCTTTGTAGCGCCCGTCTCTCGTTGCGATCAGCCAGCCAACAGTAGCGGTGTTCAAAACACAAACCAATCCGCTAAGACGACCCTTATCGGGGATGAGATTGTTCAGACTTTTGGCCGAATTCAGACTTTTTATGTCGGCCTGGTGAAGAAAATCAAACAATATTTTTTTCAACAAATAAAGAAATCCTGCTCATTGGTCTACTTCTCTGGTGCTTTGGATACTGTTCCCAAAAGCTCCTTGGAATCTATAACCCCAGGGTTTACCAAACGGTAGAAATGGTATCATTTCGACATACCTTTAAATTTGTATCCAAGTTTCAGACTTTTTATTTAGTAATGACTCTCACCCCTGCCTTACACAGATCCTAATTTACGACTGGTTCAGCGCCGTTGCCATGGAAGTTAGGAAGCATTCAACCCGCCCTTAGTTTTGTGCAATAAATTTGTAATAAAATTAGATAGAATGAATAGCTCATCCCCATCCCAGAAAAGAGTTCTAGAAAAGAGTAGTCTCAACTCATTGTTAAATCAATCCAAGCAGTTGGTTATGTCAAAACTATTATAGGAATATTACAGAAATGGTTTTTGCTAACAAACAGTTGCTGGCAGTGTAAGCACTTTATGTAATCCATCATACACATAAACTAACAAACCTGTAGAAGTTTGAGATCGATCGGCCATCTGGGTCATGAGAAAATAGTGAAAAAAAAACGATTACAAATTTTGCACTGCATCAATGCCAAAATAAAAATGAATAAACCCTCACTGAGCGATAAACTCCAAACGCGAAGTAAGATTTTACTTAATTCTCATCAAATATGACATTTATCAGACAGAAATATTTCAAGAGATGTTTTCAACTATCATCATCATTAGACCGTGTAAGTTTTATGTAAATCTGTGATCTTCACGATTTCTTTTTCTTACCAATTCTGTAACGTTCCTTTAAGTAATGAGAGGATATTCGGCAACATTTTAGAGACAAGTTGTTCAAGAGAAAGTAAAACTTTTCAAACTTGTTTTCCTTGAATAATTTCCTGCTTGTTGTTCTGGTCTCACTTTCATGCATCTTTTGCTCCTACATCACATTACTAATTACATTTGTTGTATCATTCTTGATTGTTTTTACAGAAAGGACCAAATAAGGAGCCTATATTTGCTTCTCTTGTGGTGTGTTTTGTGGCTATTTTATTCATCTTCATTGGGCATGTGAATGAGTTGGGTCCAATTGTGACCATGCCGTTTCTAGTCACCTATGCAGGTTAGCCTCTCGGGATCAAGTTTTTAAAAATTTCGTTAACAAAATTAAAAAGATCGCCTTACATCACAAGCCCATCCCAATTAATCCAATGCCAACCCAGACACCTGGGCCCAATTTGATGGCTCTGCTTACCGCTGAATTCTCCGCTTACGATTACCATTCTCCACTGACGTGTAAGCACCAAATTTCTGCGCTAGCCTTGTAAGCTTAGAATGCCTAGTAACAGGGAGTATACGCGCGCAGAAGCCAAAATTCGCCGCTAACGCGTGAAATAGGCTTGCTGTAAGCACAGAATTCCCTGCTTCCATTAGCGTCGATTCTGTGTTAGCGGTACGCAGAGCCATTAAATTGGGCCCTGGTGTCAAGGATGTGATAGGTTGTTTAAAAAAAAAACTAAACTCTGAGCGCAAAGCCTGTAAGCATGCAAGCTCAAAAACTTGCAAGCATGAAGCCCAATATTAATATTTACCTTTATAAATTTATTTAAAAGCCCTACTCTGCTATCTGGGTCGTCATTATGGTTTAATATATATATTTATTTTAGAAATTGGATCTTTAAAAAAAAAATATGTTCTTTTGTTTTTAGGGCAAAAAACCCCAATGGAATTCCGGTAAATTATTTAGAAATCTCATGCGTGTCATCTATATACATTTAGAAGCCTCAAAACAAGACTCTTTATCTGAGTTTTATTCATCAGTATTATTGGCTAACTTGTGCGTGACACCTCTATTTTGAGTGTTATTACAAGTATCCCATCATTACAAAAAACATCATCTTTCCTAAAAACCTGTTTTGTACTTCACTCTCTACAGGAATGGACTATGCCTACTTCTCCCTCGCTATGAGTTACGACAAAGAAAAAGCCGCCGGTCACGGCAAGAAGAAAGAGAAGGACAGCCTCCTCGCGCACGTCATCAACAAAAGCGACGACAAAGGTTATGGCGCCCTCAAGGGTGACGCGACCAAAGACGACGACATGAAGGAATTTAAAGAAGATATTGAAAAAGCTGAGAAGTTGTTTCCTAGAAAGGATGGACCAGCAGGAGGTGCAGAACCAAGCGGAGACTATGATGGATGGTCTAAGACTAAAGGCGGGGGTGATGGTCCGGTTGATGTTAGTGATAAGGAAGGACTGCTCGACAGAGATGATGGGCAGGACAAACATGGTGAGTTGACTCAACATAATTTACAAAACTGTGTAGCCATTTGCAAGTTTGGTTGTAAATCGCACTGGAACCTGTGAAAATTTGAACTCAATTGGTTGTCCTCAAAAACTACGTTAGACAGAGACGATGGGCAAAAGAAACATGGTGAGTCGTCAGTCAAATGGCAAGACACTGGTCTAGAATTACAAAGGTTCTGGGTTTGAATCCTACCCGAGTCATATGCCTGTGAGCTCGGGAAAGTACTGATAACACACATGCAAGCCGCCAGACACACAAGGCCTGAAGGTGTGGGCTACAATAAAAAAAAATTCCAGAGGCCGTTGCCACCTACTCCTAGGGCTGAAACAGGGTTAACCCTTTTACAGTCCAAACGGATGTAGGCTTGGGTATCATCAGTCCAAAGCCTGGCCAGTAGAGCAGAAAGCACTACCTCCCCAATTTTACGTAGCAAGTGTCACGACAGAGATTCAAACCCACACTCTGCTGATCAAACACCAGAGCTTGAATCCGGTGCTCTTAACCGCTTGGCCATGACACAGCACAATAATGTGACGATAATTTATAAGCTTTGTCTTGTTTATTTCCCATCAGATCAAAATCAGCCGTTTGCCACGGTGGATCGCATGCCAACGTCTTGGTACTCCAGATTCTGCAATAGATGGGTGTCATTTCTTGGGGTGAGTTTAAGTGGTAACCATGGTAACAGTGCTTACAGATACAAGGATTCCAACAAAACCTCAAACCAGGCACTCTTCATCTCCCAAAGGTTTTTATGCAGCTGCTCCAAACTTTTGGAACAATCTTCTATATATCTAACATGTCATGCTATTTCACTTACTTAATTCAAAACATCGCCTAAAGACACTGTACACTATTGGTAATTGTCAAAGACCAGTCTTCTCACTTGCTGTATCTCAACATATGCATGAAATAACAAACCTGTGAACATTTGAGCTCAATCGGTCGTCGGAGTTGCGATATAATAATGAAAGAAATACTTTATACTATCAACAGCTCCCCATTGCTCGTAATCAAGTAAGGTTTTATGCGAATAATTATTTTGAGTAATTACCAATAGTGTCCTCTGCCTTTAAAACTCACCTTTTCCATACTTATTTTTCTTACTAGCAAATTACTAGACTATTTATTTCGTTCTTATTCCTTTGTATTGTTAATTGTTGATTGCTTGTACGTTAAAGCGTTGTGGTACCTTTTCTGTGTAAGAACGCTTATTATTATTATTTATTTTATTTAGGTGTACTTTAAAAAAAAAAAAAAATATTCCCCTGGAGGAAGAAATTTATTCAAACTTCTTTAATATACAAAACTACACAAACTGCTTGTAAAACCAGCTACTTTAAGAAAAAGAAGAAAACTAAACAGCAAATGGCAAAAACAAGACATTTTATGAATGGCATTTTAGTGAGTACTTACATGTAGCAATAAAAAAGGCTCCCATTATGTATTGAACTTATCTAAGTTGTTATTCTTAACGAAGATCACAAAGTTTGTAAATTTTAATAACATTTCAACATTTCAAACTTCCTTCAGGTCCTGGCAGCCATCGTGATCATGTTTGCAATCCAGTGGGGCTATGCTCTTGCCAATGTATCAGTTTATCTAATCCTCTATATCTACATCGGTCAAGCTAATCCGGGCGTTAAGCCGGGTATCTCAGAATTCAAATTCTTCCAGTGGATCAAGTCGTTGTTCAACAGGATATGCAGGTAAGTGATTAGCGAATCTGATAAGCGGGAACTGTCGCTTCTAGACAGCTAGAGGAATTGATCGATTATTTGGTTTTATCCATACACCGATGTTTGTAAAGCACTGTATACAAGGTACATATGAGATTTGAGCCATTGCATAGTACTGTATCTATATTTGCTTTGAGGTAACACCATGTGGTTATCTACTTGCCAGGACGTAGAATATAACACAAGACAGTTCTCTAAAGAACAAAAACTACCTGACAAGTAGATGCACACACGGTGTTACAGCAAACCACATAATAGGTACATTTACTTGCTTGAATGAAAAAATCCACTGGCATATTACTAGGGTGGGATTCAAACCCTCGACCTTTGCCATTCTAGAGCCGATGTTGAACCACTAGACCACCGAGATCGCCCGGTAGGTTCGAATCCCACTTGAGTAATATGCCTTTGGGGTTTTTTTTCCACAGAATTCTGAAAGTTCTGAGTATACATTGCTTACACACATCGGTGTATAAGTGAATCCAAATATATATTTTTTTTATCCCTGATGCAACATTTACATCTATGAAAAGACTTTAGTACGCAGACAAATATTTGTGTAAGCTAACGTTTGGTAACTTAGCTGGTAATCGTTTTTTGCTTAGTGAAACCCATTTGTGCTTACTAAACGTTGTTACTCATGTACTCTTAATCAAGTTAAATCTGCATGGAGATTTGAATTTTAGTCATTGGTTTCTTTCTGCTCTATTGACTTGTCTTTCTCACTTTCACTTTTCTGTTTCATTTTCAACCGATTTTTTTTTTACTTTGCTCTTGGTTTTCGCTGGCTGGAAGGTCATGTTAATGTATTAATCTTTGAATTATTTGACCTTTACCCTTTGACCTCTAGCTCTGTACTCACTCCATCTAGAAATGCACATGGTTTGATATGAGATAAAATAAGGAGCTTTTGTTAAAATAAAACACTGTTTTTGTACTTAATTTGTAAACCTGTTAGGAAACTTGAATTGTAACTTTTAAAGCCTATAGTTCACACTTCCTTCGAATGCGAATGCGAAGCGAATTTTTACGTCACATGGCTGCAAATATTTTGCAGGTGTTGGAACACAGTTAAATAGTTGCGAATTACTCGTTACAATTTTTGTGGCCTCAAAACTCGATTTGCATTTGCAGGAAGTATGAACTGGGATTCAGGCAAAATGGGTGTAGATTTTTTTTAATGTTAGTCGGGGTCATCTTCAGGTCAAGTAAAGGTCAAGCTCAGCTGGTCAGACTTCATATGGATTCTGCATGTGGAATGGCTGTCATGTCAACGGTGATGGGTCTTGAGAATTTCTTCCTCTTCAATCTCTCTTATCGCTGGATGAAACCCTGGAAGGCCGGTATATAGTCGGTCGCGCGATGGTCGAGCGATGGAAATCTTGACGCGCGATCAAAAAAGACACAGTTTTTAGGCCTCAGTGATGACTACAAACTGCACGACCATCGTGCGACCGACTATAAACCGGCCTTAAGACCGGCTCGTTCTTCCTGCAAATGTAAAGCGAATTTTGACGTCACATGGCTGTTTTCGCAGTGAATGTTTCTCTTCAGTTAATCTGTTGTCAAAACTCGTATCGAATTGGCATTCACATGAAGTATGAACCAGGCTTTACTCCCTAAGCAATCTCCCATACCAATCTAAATTCTCCGCTCTGTAGTAACAACGCACCAGAGCTGACAACTCTTCCTGATTCTGCAGACAGTTCCCTGAAAATAAAGCCATGTTCTGATGAACACATTTGAAAATCTCCCTGATCATTGAAATATCAAACGTATGCAAGAGACGGAGAGTGGATTTGGATAAAGTTCTAAATTTAACAAAAGCATTTGATTATCAGATAAGAACAAGTTTGCAATGTACAGCTTACTTTTTACAAAAAGGAAATTACTTTACCCAAACCCAATACTTTACCAACTCTTTAATATATGCTAATTTATTCAAATTTACTACTTTAATTTTTTTCGGGGATGGTAACAAACGGTTCAAGGGTTTCTTCTTCTTTTCTGGTAACGCTACACATTTTAAATCAACTTGCAAACCAATGTTGGAACATTTCGATGCTAATTTATTCCGATTTACTATTTGGATATTTTTGTGGTGATGATAACAGACGGTTCAAGGGTTCGTTCATGCTACATATTTGAAGTCAACTTGCAAACCAATGTTGTACCATCTCTTTAATATGCTGATTTATTCAAATTTACTGCTTATGGTGGTGGTAACAAACGGTTCAAAGTTCTTTCTCCTTAATATCTAGTCATGCTACATACCAGTAATTAAAATAAATTTGCATGAAACTTCTCCAAACACAGGTGGTGGTTCAGCCTCAATATTTTGATCAAAAAAACTTATTTGTTATATTTGGCTGGTTCTCTCTCCCCCCAAAACCACCACCCTCCTTACCCCCCTCACCACAGATCGGGGCCACCCCCACCAGACCAAATCATTTTGACCCCGTTACTCCCCACCCCGGGGATGATCGAAGAGCGACAGATCACGGAGGAGAACGGAGACTTCCAAGGGCGTAGTCGTTATCACCACTCGCGTATCATGAGTTCAGGGGACCAGTTAGATTGGGAATATGAACCGGATGGACTGCTAGAGAAGGGGGACCAGTTAAATGATGCGTACCATTAAAGGCAACTGGACACCTTTGGTAATTGTCAAAAGACCAGTATTCTCAGTTGGTGTATCCCAACATCAAGTGCATAAAATTACAAGGCTTTGAAAATTTAGACTCAATTGGTCATCAGAGTTGCAAGAGAATAATGAAAGAAAAACACCGTTGCTGCACAAATTTGTTTGCTTTCAGTTGCCTAATGAAAGGCTTGAGGGTGGAAGTCTTTTAATATTTGAGTGAGAAATTGCCTCTTTCTCAAAAACTATGTTATGGGGGAGCCGTTTCTCACAATGTTTATTACTATCAAAAGGTCTCCATTGCTCGTTACCAAGTAAAATGTTATGTTAATAATAATTTTGAGTAATTACCAAAAGTGTCCAGTGCCTTTAACATCAAGTTTTTCTTTGGTAGTAAATCTTGTTCTTCCTGATGAAGCTAGGTGGGATTGGTGACTTATTTGCAGAGGGAACGTCTTTTGGGGAAATGTGAAATTTTTTAAGGGGGTACCGAGATGAGGACCAGGGGCATGGGGGCAAAGACCTCTCTTGTCCCCATGAAATGTCTAGCCTAGCAAGCTAACTTTACTCAACATTCTTGGTTACTCAACAAGCTCACAAACTTTGCATAATGATTGATGACTTTAAGCATGATGATTGTTAGTGCAGAATTTCTAACGTAAGCAGTACAATAAATTTAGGCTGAAATACAATGTATGCCAAAGTTGCCACAAGTTGTTTGAAATACTCAGAAAGAAAAACTAGCTGCAGGAACTTCATCTAAAGTATATTTGCGAGTAAAAAGAAAAATGCAAAAGTTGTTGCAAATGTAAAAGCAACTATGGGCTGAAATATCTTACTCTGGGTCTTTTTCCCAAACGAAGTCTTGGTGGTTACGGCTCTGGCTTTGGCTCTGTCATCAGTTTTGAAGCAGTGTACATTTTGCACGGTGTTTCAAACATCAAATAAAGCCCATAGCCAGAAACGGAGCCTGAAGTCTGGTTCATAAAACCTGCAAATGCGAATGTGATACAAATTTTGACGTTACAAATGCGCAACAAATAATTTGCAACGGTTGAACTGTGCTCAATTCCTGCAAAATATTTGCTGCAAAGACAGCTCTGTGACATCACGATTGGAACCGGGCTTTAGCTGAGGTTTGGAGAAAGCCCTGGTCAAAGTTCTTAATCCGTAATTCATAAATACCCCAGACAGTTTCTCTACTCCTATTGGTGGAGAGCGGTCACGTGGGTGTGCATAAACCTTTTGTTAATGCACACTGGAGCTCTGTGCACACTGAGCTGGCTTCCGCATGTCGGGCACGCAAGATTTTCATGCCGAATGCGCAATTCATAGCTATCAGCGCGTAATCTAAGCGTGCGTGCGTACACAAAACCCACGCGCCTCGACAAATTCTTCACAAAGTTTTGGAAAAAAATATTTCAAACCTTGAATTTTCAATTGTTAAACTGTATTTGTTAACGTTTTTTAACAACAGGGCATTTATGAATGGGAATAAAAGAGTAGTGACTCGTTCTTCAACGTCCGTTTAAAACCTTGCAGGGTCGTTGCCGTGCAATAAAGGTCTTCGCCTTCGGCTCGGGCCTTTATCACACGGCCGCCGACCCTGCCGGCTTTAAACGTCATTGAAGAACTCGTCGCTACCCTTTTATTCCCTTATTTATCCTTAGACTGGTCACAACTCTTTATTCAAATTATTCATATTTACTCTCATTATGTACTTGACTTCCATTGTTCATAAAATAAGGTATTTGTTTTTTGATTTTTTAGTTATGGTTTGTCGGCTCAGTGCTATAAGGTTTTTTAATTGCATTTTCATACTCATAAATCAAAAGGTTTTTAAGGGACAAATGCCTGTAAGTTAAAAAAAAAATCCAAATCCAAAAGTAAATGTTTTTGTTAACTTTTATGATAATTAAAACCCACAATTTACTAACAATTTAGTCACATTTTGAAATATAAGCGTTGTTACTTAATATAGCTAAAAGATTGCCTTTAAAGATCACAATTTATTTCATTATGTATTTCATTGAACGAACTCTGAGATATTGGGAGGTACTAATTTTATTTATTTATTGTTAATTATTGATTATTTATTTATTGACACCTAGAAGTACTAAGAAGTAGTAAGATGCGCTAATGTACTAAAAGATGTACATGGCCGAGTGGTTAAAGAGTCTATGAACTTTTTCCTAACACAAAACCCAATGTCCACAGATTTACATTAAACTTACACAGTTTGAAGATTATGATAGTAGAAAGCTTCCCTTGAATTTTTACTTAATGAGGTGCTGTAGTTTTTGAGAAATGAGTAAATCAAATAAATTTGTCTCAGTTTTAGCATGTAAAAACGTATTAACCGGTTATGCTATGGTTTTGGTATAATATCATAACTGGTTAATGGGATTTTACATGCTAAAATAATGTTCGTCTTCCTGAGACAAGGTTATTTGTTTCTTGTTTTACTCATTTCTAAAAGACTACACAACCTTAGTAAGTAATATTTGAAGGGAAGCTTTCCTCTATCATTATCTTCAAACCCTGTAAGTTTAATGTAAATCTGTGGACATTTTGAAAAAGTACCCAAATCCTTTAAGAGCATGGAATTCAAGTTCTGGGCTCGATTTCACAAAGCAATAAAATCCATCGTAAGACAAACTGTCAGTATCACCATAGTGATGTGCATTGTGACATCACACTTTACTAAGCAACTACGACTGATTTGCAGTTGCAACCATTTTTAGCTCTTTGTGAAATCGACCCCTGGTGGTTAAGTCACCGGAGGGTGGGTCCGAATCCTAGTCCCAACGTTTAATTTGGTTTCAGTATTGGATGCCATGGCTAGTAACATGCCAAGAAATAAACACAGAAGTACATGTGCAATGCTATATAAAAAATAAAGAATACCAGTGCAATTATAAAACAGATTTTGAAGCAAAATATACTTGTTACCTACTAAAAGGCCACAATTGGATCAAGTTGTTCGTGTTATATAGAATTTTAAAAGAAGATTTGATTTCTTGGGAAAAATTTTATGGTTTTGCACAGTCTATATATTGATTAAAAGGGGACAATTGCAATAATTATATGTCTATTATTAATATATTCTTGAAATAATGATGATTAATATTAAAAGTCTAAAAAAAATTCTCAGTAGTAACATTTGTCTAAACCAGTTGTTCTATTTGTTTTTAGTTGACATAATTTAATTCTAGTAAGATTTGCATTAACACTATAGAAGTATTATCTCTCGAAAAAGTTGTGGCGGTTTTGAAAAGAAAGAAATGTTGGTGTTGCAACAACTGAACTTGGCTTTGCAACAACTTGATGTTTTGATCAGTATGCTCTGATTTTCTTCAGGAAAAGTTGATTAATGATTTCACATTGATTCCTACTTCATGTATATTTCTTTTGAATCAACGGACATCATTTCACAATTTCTGTTTTGGGATGATGATTTGAAATTTTTAAATGAAAAGGAATCTATCTGGGTTTTTGGTTTTAAAAAGGCATAGCTGAGCAAAGCGCATGTGTTCTTGTTATGCATGTTAACCCTTGATCACAATTAGCATGCAGAATAGGCCAAGTAAAAAAAGAAACATATTTAGCGTCCCGCCCGCTTCCTTTTTACAGGACGCCTCCTTTTTTTTTTTTTTTTTTTAAAATAGGGTTATTTTAAATGATCTCAGCAAAAACAATCTGAATGTCTTGTCTGAATGCCTCGACTAAATTGTTTCATTTATGTTTTGTGTATTTCAGCAGTAGAAAAAACAATGGATATTTGACATTTTAACAAAGAATGGCGGCCATCTTGAAATAAAAAATAAAAAGCCCCTCTTCCTCCTTTTTTTAAAAAACCCGGATGAGAAACATGTTTTTTTTTTTACTCGGCCTTACACTTGGCAACCACTCTAGTAGGTTGGTAAGTAAATAAATAATTTGCGGACACCAGATTTTCAAACTTTGAAAGGTTTCTACTTGCACTCAACTTTACCCTAGACTTCCATTTACTGAGGTGTTATACAGAATCGGTGAGGATTAACAAAACTAATTTATTGTTTAAAGACGCTGGACACTATCGATAATAATTGTCAAAGACCAGTCTTCCCACTTGGTGTATCTCAACGTAAGCATAAAATAACCAACCTGTGAAAATTTCAGCTCAACTGGTTGTCGAAGTTGCGATGTAACTATGCAAGAAAAAAAAAACACCCTTGTCACACTAAACTGTGTGCTTTCAGATGCTTGATTTCGAGACCTCAAATTCTAAATCTGAGGTCTTGAAATCAAATTCGTGGAAAATTACGTCACTTCAGAGGGAGCCGCTTCTCACAATGTTTTATGCTTCCATCCTCTCCCCATTACTCGCAACCAAGTAAGGTTTTATGCTAATAATTATTTTGAGTAATTACCAATAGTGTCCACTGCCTTTAAACATTGTCTGCAAATTTTAGTTCTCAATTTTTACAGTAAAGGAATTAGAAGACTGAATTTACAGACTTTTCAGAAATTATATTTTATAGCATTTTTTTGAAATTCTGCTTCCATGCAGGTCATTAAAAAAAAAGTTGATGTTGTGTATCAAAAAATCTTTTTTTTTTTATAAAAATAAATTTCACTTCAACAAAATACAACACTTTGAAAAACAAAGCAATTTGTTTACATCTCTACTTGTCGATCTTAAGTTTCCTTTTTCATCCTCAGAGCCACATTTGACACAACTGCATTTTCTTGTAGATGACATAATTATTATTGACAAACTCTTCT
Organism: Asterias rubens; assembly: GCF_902459465.1. NCBI lineage: Eukaryota > Metazoa > Echinodermata > Asteroidea > Forcipulatida > Asteriidae > Asterias > Asterias rubens. The sequence goes on from NC_047077.1 coordinate 11,267,033, forward strand.
TTCCATGCAAATGAATTGTATCAATGTTTACATGCTAATGACTTGTTTTTTTCCTTCCCCCCCCCCCTCCCTCAAATAGGAGATCCCCGCCCCCAGAAGAGCAGATGATTGTCCACTCACAAAACTTCTCACCACAAATCATGACTGAACAGCTCACTGAAGATAATCAAGATTTTGCCTCCAGAGGGCGCTATCACCAATCTATGGTCAACAATGCCAACTTTGATGACTTTGAATATGGCCAAGAGCAGTAAAGGGAAACTATACAGGTCTAATGAATATGTAAATGATAATCTATGAACATTTAAACTTAAGTCATATGAATATTGATTAGGTGTTTGTGTTTCAAAGATTCTTTAACTATGAACAATGGTCAACAGAGGGAAGAGTTGTGTTAATCCTTTTAGAGACCAAAGCGGCCCTAAACAGTTTTTTTCCAAAATCCCCAAAGCAGTTGAAAATGGCTGCAAGATATGACCTACTTATATCCTGATTTGATATTTTTCGGTGTATCCCATAAGAACATAGTACTTTGTTTCTACGACAAAACAAAGTTTCTGCAGGGTTTTATAGGTGTTTTTTTTCTATGTGTTGGACACCTGTACACAAATTAATTGTTTCTAAAAGTCAAGGAAAACTAAATGTGGTCGTATGGTGATGACTATTCTGTAGTGGTCTCTAAATGGTTGATGCCTGTGTGGAATTGATACTCCTTATTCACAGCGGACTATCAAGCTGAGAGTTCTCCGTTTTCTTTTTCTTTGGTCATAAAAGCCTGGTTCATACTTCCTTCGAATGCGAATGTGATGTGAATTTTGGCAACACATTAATTCGCAACGAATAATTCGCATCAGTTAACTTTTGGCTGTGAAAACAGGGCTCTGACCTAAGCAGCTCTGTGAAATTTGGCCCAGCTGTCGTCCACTGATATTGCTTCTTTTTGCCTCAGTGAAGATGCAGTATGAAAGTGTTATGACATAATGTAAGGGGTATATTAGATGGACGTACATGTGCTAAGCAAAGGTGTTGTTCTTACCAAAAGTACCAGATTTATGAAATGGGGCCATGGAGAGAGAGATTGGTGACAAGCAGCCAGATTTGGTGTATTCATCTAAGATTTCAGATTTTTAGTTTTGAACCCAATTCAAGAATTGGTTCGATGTTGAGTTAACTATAAAGTGAATGTAAACTTTGTATAGATAAGTAGTCTATAAAAAAAAGAGCAAGAGAAAACTGAACTTGGAAAAAAAATAGTTTTGTATATATACATGGAATCATATTAGCAGCTGTAAAAACGACTATAAATAAATAAAAAATAGTCTCTGAAGCCAGTAGGATGCTTAGCCAGTAAATATCATAATGAAATTTAGTTTGTAAGCAGAAAAAAATTGCTTAGCAAGTTTGCAAACCAAATTGATTTGCTTGTTAGCAAAAAGGTTAGCAGGGCACCAGTTAGCAGCAATGTAAAATGAATGGCATTTTATTCTTTAGTTACCTGGCGTAGATGCGCAAATGGCATAATTTCCTGCTAACTTTTGAAGTATGCTTAGCTACAAGTAAGCGCAGAATCTCAAGCACGGATTTGTTTACAGTGTGTAGTTGTAAATAAATTATACTTAAGTTGTAAGTAGAAAGCTTTTAACCAAAGTGTAGGAAGGTCACACCAGTAATATAGTATTTTTTTGTATATTGTTTAACAGGGTACAGACATTGTAACTAGTCTATGGTTTCGTCTCTCAGTACTTCAATGAGTGTGTTCAAGTACTTCAATAATTGTGTTCAAGAACTACTTAAAGAAAACTGTTAAACAACTGATATTTTTCAAACTTTTATGATTTTCATTTTTAAAACACTGGTATGTTTCAGGGGATGTCGCTCAAGGCAGTTTACTGCTCCAAAAAGAATTCATTCATGTTTCTGTTTTCTGTCGGGGCCAAACGGTTTAGGGCTGTGGACTCAAGATCTGTAATTTACAGAATGTGGGTTTGAATCCTGACCTGAGCAGTCCGGACACTATTGTCCTTGAGCAAGGCGATACTTTATATCATAATTACTTCTCTCCAACCAAGAGTACAATTGAGAACTGGGGAGTAACCTGTGATGGACTGGCATTTCTGGGGGAATAGAAATATTCTCAGTCGTTTGGAAATACCAAGGAAGTCGGATATAAACACTGGCCTGATGAGCCATATTGGCTTGGCACAGACTTTACTTTACTCTAGTTTTCTCATTATTTTCCTGGGCACGTTGAGTTTCAGTCTGTTGTGCTGCCAAAGTATTCATTTTGCATTCAGTGCAGTTGGTTGCCTCAAAGTTGCCTGAAAACAGTGCCCTGTGTGACATTGCCTTTAGAAAATGCCAAAACTAAAGCTCTAGGCCAAATTTTTTGTCAACTTGCCGCTCAAAAGACACAGGCTTACTGCTCAACAGATTAACAGTTTTTTGACATTTTTTCCAAAAATGGTTTGCCAAAGGTAGTGATTGAAATAATTTATTGTTGATTAGCTTTCTGTATGTTTAGTGTTATAGATTCAAAAAAATGTACTTTTAATCTAAGATGAAATTATGTTTATACTGACACACAATTTTAATTTATTCATTTTTGTTTACTTGGCCTGGCATGAAAGTGAGTTCTTATTACAATTTATTTTATCATTGAAAAATGATATTTCAAAAAATAGAAATGGTCACACCATAAGATACTTTCACTTTATGAATATTTATACATAATATTTTACTATAATATTGAAATATTTAATTTAGGATGGGGGTCCTGGTAAAACCAGTCTTTATTTTCAAATGACTGGTACGTCTTGGGGTAAATTTTCATTTCAATTTCAAACTTTCAAATTTTACATTTGTTCTAAATTTTGTCCACCTTTGTTTAGTGGCAAAATGTTGCATTTTTGTGACAATTTTCAGGAAAAAAAAAAGACACCCGATTCTTCCAGCTGATTAGATTGACTAAAGATTAAAATGTATAAACGAAAAATAATACAATGTGCAAATGAATTGTGAAATATTATAGTTGAATGTACACATAGGCATATAAAATGAGTAAGGTATATATATTGTATATGTGGATATATAATTTTGTTGAAATTGTATTTAAATAATTGGACGATTAGAGAGAGTTTTTTGGTTTTGATAGTGAAAAATTTAGCTGCAGATTTTATCCTTTTAGTTTGAATTCAAATCTATGAAACTTGGTAGCTCACATACAAAAGTGACAATTTAGTGAACGATTTCCCTTACATACAATGTAGCAGAGCAAAATGCGATGCAAAATGCTCTGCAAAATGTCTCAGTTGTTACTCAACATTTGTATTCATTGTGCACAAAACATTCCAGTCAAAATTTTTTGCTATGCAAAATTGCTGGACGAAATCGTTCCCTGCAGAAAAAGTATTGTCAGCTAAATAAGTACAGTTTGCGTTGACACCATGAGAGATATCTCTTTGGGTAGCGTTGGCTCTGAGAAGAGCCAGTTTCTGTTTGACATTTTTCGATCAGGATACTCAATATTCTCCAGAAGGGGGGTTAGAGTATTGAAATATCGAGCGGACAACCGGCTCTTCTCACAGAGCCACCACTGTGGCAGTGTCATGGCCGAGTGGTTAAGAGCACCGGATTCAAGCACTGGTGTTTGATCAGCAGGGTGTGGGTTCGGAACCCGGTCGTGACACTTGCTACATAAAATTGGGGAGGTAGTTCTTTCTGCTCTACCGGCCAGGCTTCGAATTGATGATACCCAAGCCTACATTCGTATGCACTGTGAAAGGGGAAACCCTGTTTCAGCCCTAGAAGTAGGTGGCAACGGCCTCTGGAAAATATAATTGTAGCCAACACCTTGAAGTGGCCTTCAGGCCTTGTGTGTGAGGCGACTTGCATGAAAAAAAAAAAAAAAAAAAAACTAATCAAAAGATATTTCTTACAGTCATGGTGTCACCGCAACTGACTACAAGTCTTATCTTATTGTCACTTAGAAATACCACTTTCTCTATTAGCTAGAAAACAAAGTTTGTGGATATTTTTTTTTTTTGTATGCAAGTGTCATAATTATTAGTATTACTAACAAGTACAATCTTAGTTCAATGCTGCTAGATTTTTTTAGTAAAAATGATAGATTTTGGCGTATAATTTATGAGTCACAAACTATTTAACTGAAGTGCAATGTTCATACTTCATTTTAAACATTCCAAAGTTAATTTCAAAAAGTAAGACATATTCAGGAACTTTTTTAGCTTGTAGCCAGAGGAGAGGGTGTGTCCTTTTGGATTGGGTTATAGACCAATTCCATTTAAAGGGAAGGTACACGCTTAGTAATTGTCAAAGACCAGTGTCCTCACTTGGTGTATCCCATCATAAGCATAAAATAACAAGCCTGTAAAAATTTTAACTCAATTGGTCATCGGAGTTGCGAGAAAATGATGAAAGAAAAAACACACTTGTTGGACGAATTTGTGTGCTTTCAGATAGGAATAAAAGACTTCTAGCTAGAAGTCTTTTATTATTTTAGTGAGAAATTACCTCTTTCTCAAAAACTACATTACTTCAGAGGGAGTCGTTTTCCACAATGTGTAATATTACCAACAGCTCCCCGATGCTCGTTACCAAGTCAGTTTTTAAGTTAATATTTGTTTTGAGTAATAATTTACCAAACGTGTACCTTCCCAAGTCACACGAGGCAATTTACAGGCAACCGGTTCCAGGCAGTCTCCAATAAGAAAACTTGTTCCTATAGTAACAACTAGAAGAAGTATCTTGTGCTGCCAAAGGGTTCATTAGTGAGGTTGCTTGCCTCAAAGTTGCCTTAAAAAAATTCCCTGTGTGAAAAGGCCTGGGCCCAATTTCATGGCTCTGCTAACCGCCAAACTCCGCGCTTACGATCACGATTCCCCGCTTTGATGTCCTTTTCTATGTTAACTTATACTTGATGTAATTTTTTTAACATATTATGATGTTGACATGTGCAATTCAGTTTTTTTAACTGCGAGTCATGTTTTAATAAACCATTTTTTAATTGAATTGAATTGAATTACGTGCAAGCGCCGAATTTCTGCGCTAGCCTTGTAAGCGTAGAATGCCTAATAAAGTGGAGTACGCACGCCCAGAAGCCAAAATTCGCCGCTAGCCCGTGAAACATGCTTGCCGTAAGCACAGAATTCTCTGCTTCCGTAAGCGCCGATTCTGTGATTACGGTAAGCAGAGCCATGAAATTGGGCCCTTTCCATCAACCTTGAGGCCACACAGGGCAAGTAAGGGTGCTTAGCCTCCCAAATTGTTGCATCAACGACACTTTTTTTTCCGGAGGTCGTCGATTCGAATCCCACACTAGTCAACTCTCTGTTCAACCCCAAATATTATTATTAAAGACACCATTGTACACCCAAAATATTGTGCTATGTTTCACTTGCTTGTTTAAATTACTACCAGTTTCTCAACCATTTTAGGAAAGTTATATCATGATCATCACCCTTATGGATCTTGACAATTCTCTTATTTCAACCATCATTTTATCAAGCATCTATTCCATTAACTTAGTCTTAGTTCAAGGAGTTTTGACCCCATTGGGGGCTTGATGTACAAATGCCACACTATATTGGACTTAATTCACATTACACATGGGTGTGGTCGGGTGTGGTCGACAGACAATATGGTGGGCGGGGCTCAATGGATTACTCGGTGAGAAATGTAGAGATGTAATAGTCCATAGAGAATGACTGTATGTTTAATGATAGGGATTATATGCTTTGCATGTATTCAGTACAAGTCAAGACATGTGTTGATTATATGACTGTACCAATAAATAGAATCAATGTCACATGTATCAGGTAACGAGTGAAGCTTCTTTATTTCATCCAAATCTCTTCTTATTTATGCCCGGCGTTAAAGCCTAAGGGGCTTAGCGTTTTCCTTGTCTAGTGTGTGGGTTTGTATCCACATTCAAACCGGGGACCTATAACATATGGGACAATGGGTCCATGGTTGCTATCACAAAGAGTTGAACAAAGGAGCGTCCACGATTGCAAGTGTTCACACACTTGCATATGTGTGTGTGCCCCAACAGTACACACGCCAACTTACTGGGTACTTTTAACAATGAAACAATGCTACCCCACAAGGTTTTCCTTGTTATATAGTGGTGCCCCACAGAGAATTTCTCCCGAAAAGGGAAAAATAGATGTCAGGGCACCACATACCGTATCCGTAACTGTATGTGTGTGTGTGGTGTGGTGTTGGGGGAGGGAGCGGGAAGGGTAGGTGCAACAATTTAAACCGAGGACCTCAACCAAAAGGATCTTTGAAAATTATATACCGGGTACAGTCCTCGCTTTCCTTTCTTCATCTTAAGTTCAGGGGCTATGTGTTTTTCTTAAGCAAGACACTGCTAAATTGCTTCTCTTCACCCAGGGGTAAATTCTGGATCCCTGTAAGGGCAGAGGTGGTTCTTGTGATTGATTTAGCTTGGTGCGCTACACCTCGGGGTGATGCAGTGATGGGGGACTCGAGGCCGGTCTCAGTTAAATTTTGGGGGACCGAGACTTGGTCTCTGAGCATCGTGGTTCAGAGGACTACAGCACTGCTGAGATTGTCTACAATAAAATATCATCACAGACAACTTTTATGTCATGAAATTTCATTTCATTTGGTTTCCTTTTTATTTGGCATCACATTCAAAATAACACATCATTTTGTTCAATAAATTAGGGATGATATAAATTGTCATTTCTACATCACTAGACTCGGATGTTGATTGACTGTTGTAGATTCTGTATAACATGGCATTGATGTTGGAGATAACTACAAAAACACCCTTCTATTGCCCAGCTTCATAGAGCTGCTCAAGCACAAAGCGTAGCTAAGCGCAACAAAATGTTGCTTACCAGAATACGATTTCCAGCCCAACTACATGTCACGTGTTCAATTTGCGACTGGTATCCTGCTCAATTCTGCTAAGGCCAAATGTCATAAAGCACCTTGGCACAAAACCTTACTAAACACAGACAACTCTTGCCTAGCAAAAAAGGTTACCAGCCAAAATACCATACAGTTTCATGCTGTGACTAGTACCCTACTCATTTCTTGCGTAGCAACAAAAAAGTTGCTAAGTAGAATCTTCCGCTTAACAGCTTCATAAAATTGGGCCAAGGTCTTAAACCTGTCCAAGTACACACATGCATTCAAGTTGACACTTCATATTTTGGTGGGATATTTACATGTATGTTCTGTATTGAAAGTTTATTCACAATTTTACCACTAGCTGTGGGTTGTTACTAATCTTACACAAACTTTACCACTCTACTTGTGGTCCTAAAATCCTCCAAAATCCTACTCGGGATATTGTCTGCCTAAGCAGGGTTTGGTGCTTATTAAGATTTGTTGCTAAGCAAAATATACTGCAGAGCCAGACAACACATGCTGATCACTGGGCCAGGCATACAAATCTAAAACCCATACACTTTGGTAATAAGGTGGTCTACAATTTGTTTTTTGAAAGATGAATAATTTGGTTTAAATTTTCCAAACTCATTGCACCGGATTGAACCATCATGGTCCTTAGGAGGTATTTTCCATTATTTCTCATTTCAGTTGAAATTCACAGCAATTTCTCTAAGAACACACAGCAAATTTGTACTTAAAATCAACAACAAATAATAATTTGAATTGATGTATAAAAAAAAACCGAACATAGCCTTGATTCAAGACGCAATTGCTATTCAACAATCCATTAACGAAAGTGCATCTTCCTCATACAGACTTGTATGGTTGGTTGAAGATGGCGCCCTCTTTTGAAAACATATCCTATATCAAGTATACAACAATTGTGTCTTGAAACAAGGCTACTGTAATTTACAACTTTTAAATTCTTGCATTACCCGCTGCTAAAATATAGGATTCGAACTGCCTCTGGCAACCGGGCCATCTCGGTAGTCTAGTTGGTAAGACACTGCTCTAGAATTGCAAAGGTCATGGGTTTAAATCCCACTCGAATAATATCTGTGTGATTTTGTTCACAGAGCTCGGGAAAGTACCGAGTATACAGAGTTAACACACATCGGTGTATAGTATGTGTATCACCAAAATTCATAAGACTACTGTTGTATCAGAAATTTTCATACAAAACCTTAATATTCATAATAAAGTGATCTTATACTATGAAATTATTTTAAGACGTGCAACTAAAACATTTTAACACAATATTAAAATGGCTGGTCCAAAGTTTGTCCAAATAAAAAAAGGTTATAAAAACTAGTGAAAATTATTTATATGTTAGCGACAAATGGCAACATTACTATACTCTTACCCTAACAAATTATTTGCACTCTACTCTAACCCAGGCTGAAGTATCCTACCCAACAACTACAAGAATGATTGAGATTTTAACAACCCTTCATCAGCTTTGAATTTCAACATTGCTGCCTCAGTCAACAGATCCAAGTCTGGCAAACATGCTGACAACAGATTTAAAAAAAATGCACTCTTTGAAATTTAACACAATTTATATTATCTGGAATTTCCAAGCTTCATGATAAAATTGTACAGAATTGATTTATAAGGAAAATTGTTACCCTGTAATTTAATCGTTACGGGCGATTTGCAATACAGAGCGCCCTCTATAGTCTATCCCCGGAGAAGCCATTTACCAAATAAGGGTCGACCAAAGAAAGATTACCCAAGACTGGTACCCTGTCCTTACCCATGTGGATAAAGACTGGTCACACAGGCCCATTGATAACCACGTTCATAGACCTTTTTGCAAATACCCATAACGCAAGCGCTAACTGTTGAATGAGGTGCATGCTGGTCTAGCTAGCGAACAAACTTGATTGCTAGCTAGACCAGCATGCACCTCATTCCACGCCTAACACGCACACACAGAGTATTTGTGATAAGGTCTATGCTGTGGGCACTGTTATCACCAAAACTTCTTCACCTTTTCCCAATGATACACTGTAAAAGTGGCCTCTCCGGTGAAACTGTAGAGGGCACTGTGCACTGCAAATCGTCCGTACTTACAACATCACTCAACATTTTGTATTATATCCGACTCATTTTGGCAAAACATTTCTGTAAACCACACCAAAATCAGAATTCAAATGAATTTCAACACTCAAATCCAAACAGGTTCAACACCCGATCAAATTCATTCACATTGGAAATATTTTTGAACAATTATTAGTTTTAACTTTGAAGGTAAAGTCATGTCTAGTGAATTGAGGGCTGTTTGGCTTGGCTTTGGCTCAGAGCTTTTTGGCTCTTGGCTTTGGCTAAGAGGTGAGTCATTGCCTTGGTGTCCCTTGAAAGACCTTGAACTTCGCTCTTAAAGGGGCACATAAATTTTCCCCTAAGGAGCACTTGTATGAGGAAAATGTAAATTTTTACTGGAACTTTGCAAAGGGCATCACAGTAAAAACACAGGGCACCACAGCATTTGCTGTGGTGCCCTGTGTTTTTTCGAGGCCTGCCTTGAAATGTTCCAGTAGAAAGTTACTTGTCCTTCACAAAGATGCTCTTCAATTTTGAGGAAAAAATGTCTTAGCCTTACAAGACAAAGCATCAGGCCTGAACAGCCAAAGCCGTTTTGTATTTGGCTAGGGCTTCCGGCTTCAGTAGCCATTCTAAAGTATACGCATGGGCATCATTGAGACGTAGCCATAGGAAAACCAAAGCCATTACTTAAAGTGTGTCCTCATTCATTAGTACTTGACCTTTTGACTTTGACCTTTGACCTTTTAATCTTGTTTCTTGGTTGTTACTCCACCAATCACCTTCTTGCGTTGACGGATCATGTGAGAGTACAAACGTGGGAAAACTGAAAACAAAATAGAACAACAACAAAACAGTTTCAACAAGAGGATCGTATCCCACCTATGTGGCACTATGTGAGTTGGGTTTTCGTGGAGTTTCCCTGGAACAATTCTCTGTTTTTGTCCTCCTAAATCTAAAACCGAAACTTCCTCCCTTGTCTTCTCTCCGTGGGGTTCTGGGCTAGTGCAGTGATTAATTTGCTTTCTGAGTATCCTTAGCTTTACAACCAGAATTCATAAATCAATATGGCTCAGTGGTTACTTTCTGCCTTTCACCTCTGTAGACCCTGGTTCATATCCCGTCTCAGACCGGAGCCTTGCATGTTCAATTGGGTTTTCAGTCCAAACCTGATAGCGCGGGTCTTCCCCATTTGGAGGTTTTCCTTCCCCATCTAAAACTTAACCTTGTTTCCTATTCACCCTGCTATTTGCACTCATTGTACTGTTGAATGTGTCATAAATAAATAAACCGAACAAAGATATTGACAAAATAGGGACACCGCCAATATAGGGCTAGATAATTCAGTTGGTAGAGCGCCGGCATGTTAATCCTGAGGTCGTTGGTTCGAATCCCACTCTAGCCAATTCTTTGTTCAACCCCAAAAATCATAAATAAATAAAGTAAGACAGAGAGGAAGAAAGTAAGAAACACACAAGAAAAAGAAAACAAAGAAATGAACAAGATGGTTTCTTTCTGCCCTCCACCCCTGTGGACCTCAATTCGACCTCAGCCCAGAGCCTTGCATGTGGATTGGGTTTTCAGGTCCCTACCTGATTGTATGGGTTTCCCCATTGGGGGTTTTTCTCCCAGAGTTTTTTCTCCCCCCAAAAAATGAGCATTTAATCTAGCTTCCTATTTATCCTGCTATACATCAATCCGGGCGCGCAAGTGTTGAGCACCGCGAGCCATTCCTGCAACCGCTTCAGTGCCTAGATTATGCAAAGACACCGCAGTACCGCAGTCATTAATTTTTTTCAGTAGAGAGCACTACCAAGTTTGTTTTTTCGGTTTGGTCTATTGGCGCTAGGAGAATTTAGAACGCTAGGTGGCAGCAGACTTACCAGGTAAATTTCCATTGCTTACGTAGTTCTAAGCATGCGCACAAGGCCGAGAACAATGGATTTTACCTGGTAAGTCTGCTGCCACCAACGCCCTAAAAATCCCCCATTGTGCTGTTGAACGTGTAATAAATAAATAAAGATATCAACGGTTGTATGGCTTCTGACTGGCACCCCCGAACAAAGATATTGACAAAATAGGGACACCGCCAATATAGGGCTAGATAGCTCAGTTGGTAGAGCGCCGGCACGTTAATCCGGAGGTCGTTGGTTCAAATCCCACTCTAGTCAATTCTTTGTTCAACCCCAAAATCAAATAAATAAAGAAATAAAGAAAGAAAGAAAAAAATGCCTTTGGGGTCAGATACTCACTTGGAATATAAGTACACATGATGACGATAAGAAAGCTCCAGTAATCAAATGAAACGTTGAGATTGTTGGGTAGTGTGACGGAAAAGAGTCCACTTTCTTTGACATGTGGCAGGGCTGCATAGATGGTCAGAAGTTCACCCTGTGCGTATCAACGAGATTCAATGATAAGATTCGATGGTGAAAACTATAAAACGGCAGAACTGTAAGTTTAGCTACACCATATTAGATGTCACAGCACTAATTTGTAAAGCAGAATTTTTTCCTAAACAGCTTTATAAAATAGGGCCCAGGTTTATTATGTGTATACTTACAGTGACTCCGATTGGATAAAGCACAATAAAGAAAGTGTAGCGCGACCAAGTCAGAGCATACGGTAGTCGATTGAGTAGACCCAGGGTGTAGAAGGCGTATCGCATCACTTCAGTAGTTGTCCAGGCCAGTAGGAATAATATAACGCTAAGCTCATTCTGGACCTAGTGAGCAAAAACCAAAATCAATTGCGATTGAACTTGAAAGGGCATGGATAACATTGGTAATTGTCAAAGACCAGTAACCATACTTGAAATAACAAACCTGTGAAAGGTTAAGCTCAATTTGTCATTAGAGTCACCAAATAATGGTTGAAAAGAATGAATAAAATTGTTTTCACTGTTTTCAAACTTCAGGTTCTGGTCTAGTGAAATCAAACCTGAATCATGCCTGATACTTCCTGAGGCAATTCCCTGCTGGTTACTGCCTTTAAAAACACTGGACACTATTGGTAATTGTAAAAAATCAGTCTTCTCACTTAGTGTATCTCAACATATGCATAAAATAACAAACCTGTGAAAATTTGAGCTCAATCGGTTGTCGAAGTTGCGAGATAATAATGAAAGAAAAAACACCCATGTCACACGAAATTGTGTGCTTTCAGATGCTTCATTTTGAGACCTCAAATTCTAAATCTGACGTCTCGAAATCAAATTCGTGGAAAATTACTTCTTTCTCGAAAACTATGTCACTTCAGAGGGAGCCGTTTCTCACAATGTTTTATACCATCAACCTCTCCCCATAACTCGTCACCAATGAAGGTTTTTATGCTAAAAATTTGAGTAGTTACCAATAGTGTCCACTGCCTTTAATATTGAAATAGAATGTTGAAAAATGTCCTCATATAGACCTTTTTTAATCCTTTTAACTGAATAAGGGGCAATCAGGAATGATATTTGGTCCTTGAAAAAAAGTATGAATATTCAAATTTTAAGGGCTGACCTCATTAAACATAAATTTCAGGCTATTTAATCATAACTGTTAAAATTTTTCCATAGACAAGCAAAATTGGATATCAGACTAGTAGGAAGAATACCATGCAAGGGCAATATAAGCTGACGTGCGATTGGTCAGTAGTTTTTTTTACCTGTGGTACAGCATGTACGATTGGCCAGACTAGCAGGAGTCTTGAGACGACTTGGAATCCAGTGAGCATCACAGAGGTCGGTACAATTCCAATAGCACAGTGAACAACCTGCGATCAAATCAAAATCAGAAATCATAAGTCTTTTGTTAATTTCATATTCACTACCTCATGCCTGGTTCACACCAAAGTTCTCAAAATGTCCGCACTCATCCTAAAAAAATGGTAAAATGGGTTTGGTCTGGCTGGAACATATAGCTTTGCCCGGAAAATGTCTATAGTGTGACCCTAGACTTATTGCTCAAGTTCTAGTAACTAGTTGAGTCTTTCTGTATGTGGGACGAACGTGCTTCATATGGATCCGGTCTGTGTGCACACCTAACTCCATATGGCGCCTGACAAATCGTCCCTAGTTCGATCTAAGTACAGCAATTGCGTCCGGTATGTCCTTCTCGTTGTTATTCTGTTCATTGCAGGACAGGATGGTCGGCCAAAAATTTTGTTTACTGGAACTGTGATCAGGGGCCAATTTCAAATTCCCTGATGACCCGTGAAATAGGCTTGCCATAAGCACGGAATTTCCTGCTTCCGTAAGCGCCGATTCTTTGCTTACCATAAAATTGGGCTCTGGTGTCGATTTAAAGCTCCATAAACTTGTTTATAATTGCTGTGGTTTCAACCATTTGTACATAATCTGCCTTGTCATTTTTTCAAGTAATCTTTATATTTTTAAATTATTGTATATTGTATATTTCTCTTAATATTTTTATATGGAGCTGGTCTGCTATTGTAATTGCCTGCAAAGTTTTTTGAATTGAATTGAATTGAATTGAATTGAATTGAAACACTACACACATTTTTCAAACAGCAAAACATTATGAGCACCCCAAAGTCTGTAGTATCAATCATTCCCAGGTCGTATCTGAATTGGTGGCTACAGCTACAACTGTTGCTAAGGGTGTTACTAAAGGATGATGCAAGCATGGCAGCCGTAGCCGTAGCCGTAGTAGCCACCATTCCGGACCTTGTCTTACCTCCAAAATAGCGGCAGTCTGAAACACTTTGAGTGGAATCTCGACTGCATCATAAACACCAATGTGAGACTTGCTCTGTAGATAATGGCGCATACCCATCACACCAACAGCCGTCCATCTGAAGAAATGACAGTTGGGGAGAAAGGGGACACACTGGAATTAGTTAATAACTCTGTACCATTTAGTATAGAACGGTGTTGTGGCTGAGCAAATAAGAGCAACGAACTCAAGCTCTGGTGTTTCTGTTTGGCACAGTGTGGGTTCGAATCCCGGTCGTGACACTTGTGTCACTGAGCAAGACACTTCAACCATAGCTGCTTCTCTCAACCCAGGGGTAAATGGGTACCTGTGAGGGCATAGATAGTTATTGTGATTGATTTAATAAGCCAAGTAGCGCATATTTGTTGCACAGGCTGTATACTCCCGAGGGAGCTGAGATGGTTTAAGGAATGAGTTAAATGACCCAGTGACCAGGGGTAATAATGTTGGAAGTGCTTTCAGATGCCCTTTGAATATGTTTAAAGCGCTATATTAAAACAAAAATTATTACTATTATTATAAGTAGTAGTAGCATTGCATGCCTGGAATAACTAGCCCTTTCCCAAGAGCTGTTTGGGTTTTGAACAGGCTACTGCAACAAATCTGCAAGGGTTCCAGAGAGAAGCACTGCCAGCTATAGCAACTAATCTCTCTTGGTCAAATTAAGTTACAGTACACATTCTCACACTCGAATAATGTTAACACATTTTAAAACATATTACTCACATCTGAACTAGAAGAAATATTTGAGCATACACAATTAGGTAGCACAGTTTTTACCAGACATAGGCCAGACTAGTGTAAAGGGTGAGCCCAGCTCATAATAACAACATGCTTGAATTGGATGCATGAAGTACAAACAAACAATATGGTAGTTGACACATTATCATATCTGATCTTATCTGAACATGATTTTAAAAAGGTCTTTGAAATAAGTATGACAAGCTCACTTCTTCCTGGTGTGACACATAATGTATTTTATTTCCTCCATGATTTAACATAGACCAGGCCTGATACTTCACAGAGGCATCAAAGGCGATTGCCTGCATGCCCCTTGGTCATTGCCTCGGTGCCCTTGAAATGCTCCAGTAGAAATTTACAGGAGAAATTGCCTTGGTGCCCTTGCCCTTTCAAAAGTGTATAGTACAAATGATACAGACCTGCCACTGCATAAATTAATCACCCAGCCGGCCCTGGTAAACATCTGCTGTCATTTTAGCTACTACTACAACCTCGATGTCAAAACTTCAAAAATGGAGTATTGGGCCCCAGTTACAGAGTCTAGATGTACCTTAAAAAATAGTCTTAAATTACACTTTTCTTTTGAGCCATCCTGCACAAGAATGAAATTCCTAGTTGGAATGAAATTCCTAGTTGGAATGAAATTCCTAGTTGGAATGAAATTCCTAGTTGGAATGATTTGTATGATACACTCCTCCCTACAGTCAGGATTTTATTTGTGATGTTGTGATGATTCATTGCAAATTTGCAACTATATAAGTTTAGGAAAGGAGGTTGTGATTATTTGCAAATTTGCAAAACTATAAAATCTCATACCCAGGCCTGAATCCTACATACATTTGTGTTTTTACATACGTACAATAAGTTGACACAAGGGAAACTTGCAATTAAATTTGTGAAAAATGTTGTAACCCGAGTGAAATGTAAAAGAATTTTAGTCCTTGTAATTGACACATCATCAATATTCCGTCTTAGACCGAGTGAAAAGTCATAAATCTGATCCGAGTGGGCAAAACAAAGAAAGTGTCCAGTGTCTGTGTTTTTGTATTAAAAAAACATGTTCAACATATTTATTTCAATTTCAGTCTGTACCAACATTCCAAGTTCAACCATGGAGTTGGTTCAACAAAAGTGCCAAAACCTCAGCTGTTTTACTTCTTTATTCATAACCATATTCATAATTTATCATAAATAAATGGCTTAAAAATTAAAATCAATTCATCAAGGATTGACCCATTTTTCATTGTTTTTTGAGTACCCTCACACAATCAAGCCCACCTTGTTGAGCTATAAATGGCTCTCTTTTAACATCAGTCTCATCACTGTCGCCATTACTGTGATGAGAGCGATGTTTAATGGACATAGCCATCACGGACAATAAGATCTTTAAAAGAGCCGTCATATCTCACCTAAGAAGTAACTAAAAACTGCACCGCGCACACTCACTCTTCTCGTTTTGCTCTAGTAAGAGCGTTGAGAATATTGATCCAGATCCAGATCCAGACAATTTACAGCTCAACATTCCAACAAGAATGACAAGGTGAGCTACCTCACAATCATGCATGGACATAATGACGGAGGAAGAAACAGCCTCAATTATGCCTCAAATCACGACCCTCCCTTTACAAATGATGCCTGCAACAATTCCCAGGGCCCCTCCTTGTAGATAAGCCCCTCGTTAAATAGGCCCAATATGTGTGGCTTTTGATTGTACACGGTGTACACGTACGGTACGTACGACGACCAGTGCTGGCGGAGTCCTCATCGACACCCACACAGTATAGTATTCTGCTGGTACTAGTTAGTAGTGGTAGGCACCCTGGCCTGGGAGCGAGAACGACTTATTTTCACCACCATTCATTCAAACTACAGCACATAGTATTTAGAAATCAAATACAATTAATCCAAATGTGAAATTACCCTGCACATAGTACCACATTGTAGATCACCAAATACGCCGTAGCCAGCCCTGAAACCTGACGTTTTGTTGGATGTTTAGTACTGTCTCCGGGGGTTTGTCCTGCACCGGCTGCCATGCTTGATCCTGGTGGGGCGATTTTGGCCTTATCTCCCCGTGTACTGTGTGTGTGTAGATTGCTCGCTGGCACCGCCTAAAGAATGTAGCCAGATCCCGCTAACATATTTATACCTATACACACTATTCAACTTCAGGGGACTAGACATACATAGACTAGCCAAAGATGATGTTCATTAATTTCCCCCCGTTTTGGCTAGTCTATTGATTAAATAGTGAGTTAGTCTGGCCCCGCCCTACTAATCAAGTGAAAAATAGAGGCCATACCCAGATCTTTTTGTTAGCGGGTGTCCTTGCAGAGTGTGTTCTTTAATCATTACATTGGATGGATACCAGGGATAGCAAATTGTCATCACATGATGATCCAATGGGTTTACCCTTTACTTTATTTTATTTCATGTGATCAAAGTTTGTGTGCGGTAGTGTTTGCCAAGACTGCTCGTCAAAAGTTTACCAGAATAATGAAACTAAATAAACGTTGATTCGGCAATTGATACTGCAAATACCGCTATGCGGGTGCCAAGTTACTTATTATTATCTGGATTTTTTAGTTAGTTTGGTTTTGGTTACTGCATATGGTTTTTGCTGGTGTTTTTGTGGAATTTTGAGCGACCCTCGACTCTCGTCTGTAGTTTTAGTATAGTACTAGTAGTTTATAGCACTGTGTGTGTTGAGAAGGTTGGACCATATTATAGAGTTTTGGACCACAGCCGCCCACCTTGCAGAACTTTCAAGGACGAAACAGAAAATGGTGAGTTGTTATGAATAAATTGTGACTCACAAAATGTTTAGCTTTTCTTCAACCGAGTTTGTATCACTTGTGCACCCCGTGCACCTGTTTGGGACTTTGTGTATTTACTGTGCAGTGTTTTTAAGTTTAGTTCAGGCCTGTATAATTTAATATTTAGTAATTTAATTAGTAGGACTATTCATTTTTGCAAAATGGCTCTTTCCAATTTTCCATTATATTGTGATAATTGTGAGGCCTACTACTAGTATTACAAATATTGTAAAACTTTAAAGTTCAACTAAAATAGTGCCAATTACAGGTTGAGCATATCATTTTTTATTATAAGTTTGGATATTTTTCCGTATGGCGTGCCACCACTTTTTCACTCATTTTTTCAAAAAGGGATATTTTATTGAAGTAAATTTGATTTAGTTATTTCATATCGCATGAAAAAGAGGTGGCGCCATATCGAAACTTTTCAATAATTTTTTAGGCTATGTTTTTAAATTATGTTTTGAAATAAATTACATAAAATCAATAAAAAGTAATAAATATTAAAATGTAATAAGATCAGGTAATCAGGTGCTTTACGTTGCTGTGCGCTCCGGGAAGACTGCCTTTGCACAAGGTCCAGCCCTTGTCACAGGTAAACCCATTCAGGTAAAATATGAGTTGTGTTGGTTCTGAAAAGAATTGATGCCGGATGGTTGGCAACTCATCATTTCGATCAGTAATCTCTGATCATCTTCAGGAGGATGCCAGTGGCTTGCTTAAGTAATGCCTTGGAGATGAACTGGTAGTTTGGTTTGGCTCAATGGTACGCGAAGGTGGGAAGAGGAACACTGGGATAAGTTGGGCTTGCAGGCAGGAACTAGAACTGAAGCCTAAACTAGGTAGGGAGTGTGTGCTCACTGAACTGAATCATGTGGGGATAAGCACAGGGAGTGTAGGTGGGAAGAGGAACACTGGGATAAGTTGGGCTTGCAGGCAGGAACTAGAACTGAAGCCTAAACTAGGTAGGGAGTGTGTGCTCACTGAACTGAATCATGTGGGGATAAGCACAGGGAGTGTGGTGAAGGAACCTGAGCGTACACTGAGCCAGAGATGACACGTCTACATGTAAATGAGGAGGGGATGTGACTACCCTTGGGTGGCTTTCACAAAGAGTTAAGACTCTGGTCTTATCTCGAGTTAGGACGAGTTACTCGTACTAACTTAGGACTAGCCTTAAGTTTTGAATATCTCCTAGGAAAAGTCCTAATTCCTAAGTTCTTCATGAAAATAGACCCCTGTGCATATAGGAGACCCATTTTAGTCAGAAAGATTGGGAGCGAAATCACAATGTGAAAGACTTTGTCTTGAGGAACTGTGTCGATGACCTCTCTGATCAGCCTGGGGTGCCATGCCTGGATGGGAGGGATGAGTTCTGCAGCCGATTTCACGAAACGCTACGATTGATCCTATCTCGGGTAAGAACGAGGATACTCGTCCTAACTTAGGATGGGCTCAATGTGTCCAACGTCTTGTGATACGGAACTTAACTCGTCCGAAGTCCTAAGATTACATGTAATTCTAAGTTAGGAAGAGTTTGGTGAAATCGATGGCTGCAGCATTCGAGTCTACTCCGCCCGACAGACCACCGCGTGGTCAGTGATGTTAGACTAGAGTGCTTGGTAATTGCTGACTTCTTGAAATCTTATACACAAATAGTACATAAGCTAAATATCTTGGACCTTGTAACTTAGTATTTAGTAAGCTTTCTTCACATTCCCATAGAAAATATTTTTTTAAAGGTCATTACCAAAGTATGACCCAACTTATATTTGTACACAACACATGTGCCCGTTTTTTTCGTCCAAATTTACACACAGCTGTTTTGCTGTCAAGCACCTGCTCTGACGTCTTAATATTTTTAAAGCTTGAACCTGGATGAGGTCGGACCAACCATTCTGTGAAACGGGTGTTACAAGACTTACGCTGGGTAGTTGTCTTTATTTGTGCAATACATTTATGAACAACAGCAGAGCAGTCTCTGCCTGTGTACAAAGCCAGCCTTTAGGTGCAGGCCAGCCTAGGCGCTTTCAGAAAAAAAAGTTGTAGAAAGAATGCAGTGTGTGTTAAGAAAGTTTTGGATGAGTATGTAGTAAAAAGGAAACTGAATTTATTGCTGGCTGAATTTTTTTTTAAACGTAGCGTTACGGAGACTCAAAATCGGAGGTCCTCACTTAACCCTATTGCAATTGTGTGTAAACAACACAGATGAAAACTCCAATGTTGGTGTGCAGGGATTTATTTAGTTCGCAGATATATGTAATTTTTCTTTTGAGACACTTCTGTTTACAAAATCTATGCAGCAAAGTATACACATTGTGCTAGCGCAAACTGAATAAACATCAATACCTCACCATGCAATGGCTCAAACGCATTTAATTTTTCTATAATGCACGGGATGTAGGCCTAAAGTCTCCACAGTACAAAAGTCAGAAGTCAAAAGTTTAAAATTACCCTCAGTGATATTTACAATCTTTGCACTGCGTTAACTTGTATACTATCAATTTATCTTGTGTCAGAGTACACAGAAAACGGTAGTGTGTGACAGTGTGTCGTTAATCTTTAGCCAAACTATTGTACATTGTCCTGTGTTTGACTAGATGTAAGTATTGTTCATACAGTTCAAAGTTCACACTCGAAACAATCTCTGTGTTTGATCATTCAATATTTTGAAGGAAGGAGTTTTCCAGGTAAAAGGTTAGAGTGGGGTATTTCCAAAATTTGTTCTGACCTACAAACTTGTATCAGATATCAGGTATAAGAATTAGATTAAGAATTAGAATGTTTTATTTTCCGCATCATAATTTATACAGAAATTTAGTTCCCATTGGCACAAAAGAATAAAACAATTGGTAGTTAAAACAGTTATTACAGTGTAAACAGATTAAAAGGACAGAAATAAACACACTAAAAATAAGTAAAACATCCACCTGAATTCATTAGAGAATAGAACATGAAGAATCAAGATTTGTAATAATTGTCATATCAAAAAGCATGACATTTGTTTTCCCCTGGAGAAATAAGTAAATACATAACAAACAATAGACACCAAGAATTATAAATTATAATAATAATAACATGCATTTATATAGCGCTTAATACAAGGTTTCTAAGCGCTGAACAGGAAGTGTAAGATAACAAAAAATTACAATTAAAAGTGGGATGAAATAGCAGAGACTGAATAGACTAGATGGATTTAAATAAGTGTGTTTTTGGGCGGTTTTAAATGAGTCCTGTGTAGATGAGGCATGGATGTGAAAGGGAAGATTGTTCCAAAGAGTGGGAGTGGCGATTGAGAAGGAGCGGTTTCCATAGCGAGTGCGGGGGATAGGACCAGAGTTGAATTCCAGGTGGGGCGGTAGATGATGATCGGAGAACACGAGTTGTAGGTTGCTTTTTGGGAATAAGTAATTCTGAGATTTATTTAGGGGCTAGACCATGTTTAACTTTGTAGGCAAGAGTGAGAACTTTAAATTATGGTGTTAAAGGGTGAAGTGTTTTACATCTAGATACACACTTGTTCAGCTGAGTCACTTGAAGTTTTTAAGAAACGTCTCTAGACTTTCCTGTTCAATGGTTGATTGAGACAAACTGTTTTCTAGTGCCTTTATTTATTTGCTTATTGTTCTGTGTTTCTTGTAAAGTTCTGTTGTACCCTGTGCAGGAGCGTTCTTTATGCATGTTATTATTATTATGAATGCATGTCAGGTTAACTCAACAATCTACTGTTAAAGGCAGTGGACACTATTGGTAATTACTCAAAATAATTATTAGCTTAAAACCTTACTTGGTAACAATATGGGGAGAGGTTGATACATGTAGTATAAAACATTATGAGACATGGCTCCCTCTGAAGTGACGTAGTTTTCAAGAAAGAAGTAATTTTCCACCAATTTGATTTTGAGACCTCAAGTTTAGAATTTGAGGTCTCGAAATCAAACATCTGAAAGTACACAACTTCGTGTGACAAGGGTGTTTTTTCTTTCATTATTATCTCGCAACTTACATGACACAAACTGTTCACGTTGACATGGTATTTTGGCTGGTAACCTTATTCTGAAAAACATTTGTTCTGCTTACATGTGAACCTGTAGCAGAACTCACATTAAGTTAAAATCTCGTAGTTTTCTGAGCGCTTTCAATTTTTGTAGCTAGTTTTTGCAATAAATAATTGGGCCCAGATCGGGAAAGACTTGGCTCCGTATCTCATTCAGAATTGTGTATGGGTGTCTGACATCTCTAATGAACCGTGATAATGATATAACTTTTCTTTAGAAGATGTCACAATGGCGCATTTTACTGCAAAATAGCAACGTTGGAATGGATTCAGTCTGAAGAATTCAGATTGATCACTCACTTGTGACCAGACTAGGCATTGTGTAGGGACAATGTACAACAATGTACCAGACACCTCTTAGAATTACAAAACAAGTTTTAGCAAATATGTTTTGTACGCATAGTGTAAGTCCCAAAAACCTGGATTGATTTCAGAGGAGTTTAGTAAAAAAAAATTAACAAGTGCTTGATTTAGCAACTACATATAACACCTACATTAGGTCTATTCTCTACATGTAACAACACAATCTGTCCCTTTTTTCAAGAAGTATCACCCCCCCCCCCAAAAAAAAAAAAAAAAAAAACAAAAAACACAACAACAATAACAACAACAAATACAACAAGACTTTTAATGAAGATGAAGGGGCAACAGGGGAGGAGGGGGGTGTTGTTTTTTTCAGCACCGATTGAATTTTAGTCAAACCATGATTCCCAGTTTTAAATCGAAGCTTAAATCCTCCTGAATCATCAGCACTAATGAACCAAAATTCATTTGTGTAAGGTTTGGGTTGGGATGATCAATGTGTCGTGTGTTTACTATAAGTCCCACTCTGATACTCTACAGTGATCAAACTTTAGCCCTTTTCACACTTCTCATGAAATTCCATTCCCAGGAAAAAAATAAACCTGCTCAGGGGTAGGGTTAACAAAAGGGTAAAACGTTTTCCTGTGAAAAACAAGCTAGTGAGAACAAAAGTGGGTTTAACTTCCCCCAACTTTTACGTCCACCGTATCAGTCTGACATGTTAACCACATTTCCTGGGGTTTGATCGTTAGTGTGAAACGCCCATGCATATTCCCGGGAAATAGTACTCCCGAGAGTTCCAATTGGGATAGTGTGAACAGTTGCTGGGGTGGCGGTGGGGTTCACCTGGGAAATGGCTCTGTAGTGTGAAAAGGGCTTTAGTAACCTCACCATCATGTGACACAAGGGGGGTGTTTGGGGTTATTTTGAGTATCTTGTTTATCGTAATTTTCATGTTTTTTTTCATGGCTTTAGTGTCCTAAACGAAGGACAACAAAATTATAATGATGTCTCGCTGGAGCTTAAGATTAATCCTAAGTTAGGACGAGTTAGGAGATTGGATCAGTCCTAGCATTTCGTGCAATCGGCTGCAGGGTCTCGAACCCACACTCTCCTGAGCCCGATTTTGTAGAGCTGCTTTTAGCAGAAAATATTGCTTACCAATTTTAAATGAGCAGGATACCAGTCAAAAATTATATGTGACATGGTAGTTTGCTGGTAACCTTATTCTGGTAAGCAATATTTTGTTGTGTTTAGCTACTTTTATACCAGTGCTCTTATTAAACCGCTCGGCAACAACAGGCCATTTCAGTACTAATTTACAGAAGTAAAATGAAGTAATTATATATCTTTTTTTAATTTGTTTCAGACGACCACAGGAGAAAAGAGAGAGCATTTATACAAAGTGTTGGTGATTGGAGATTTAGGGGTCGGCAAAACAAGCGTTATTAAAAGATACGTCCATCAATTCTTCTCTCAACACTACAGAGCGACTGTATCCTTTGTTTTTATACAGTTATAAAAGAAGATCGGCAGCCATGTTATTCCTAGAAATTTATTAACTTTGAAGAAGTTGTACATAATGGAATTATTAGGCAACTGAAAGCACACAATTTTTTGCAACATGGGTGTTTTTTTTTTCATTATTCTTTTGCAACTTCGATGTCCAATTGAGTTCAAATTTTCACAGATGTGTTATTTTATGCATATCTTTGGATTGTACACTAAGTGAGAATACTGGTCGTTGACAATTACCAAATGTGTCCAGTGCCTTTACATCTATGGGTTCAAAAGAAGTTATTATATAGGCCTGTCATGAGCCTTGTATAGACCCCTTGTGTAAAGGGTAATGCCACATGGACGATAAAGTCACTGTTTTTTGGGTGAGTAAAAAGACAGCTACAGTGTATCGTCAAAAAATTGCCTCCGTTGTGGTCGCTGAGGGTGCTTTTTGGTTTCACTTTTATGTGTTGAAGTCAACTATATGTACCCGTGTGTGTGTGTGTGTGTGTGTTTTTAATGTGGTAGAGTATATTTCCTGAAACACTTTCCCTTCAGATAGGTGTGGATTTTGCCCTAAAGGTTATCAACTGGGACGCAGACACACTCATCAGGTTACAGTTATGGGATATTGCTGGTAAGGTCAAAGGTCATTGCTAATGTCAAATTGAATCTTGAGAGGGCCGTCTGATCTCAAGCTTTGAATTATACAAAGACTTATGATCTTAAGCCTGAAGGTATATTACTTAAATGGTGCTTGAAGCTTTGCATTGTGTGAAGAATAAGAAGTACTAAATAGTAAACTTGCGGGTACAACCATGTATAACATCTATTTTGAGAGAGTGTTGGCTCTGAAAAGAGCCGCTGTAGTCTCGACGTTTCGAACAGTATACTCAGCTCATCTTCAGGAGAATGCTGGATTACTTGGTGGTGGTTGAGCTGATGTATGGCTTGAGCACCAACCACCACCAGTAGTCCAGCTATCTCCTGAAGACGAGCTGAGTATACTGTTCGAAATGTCGAGACCACACCGGCTTTTTTCAGAGCCAACACTCCCTCAAAAGAGATACTATATTCATGGTTGTACTCGCAAGTTTACTATTTAGTGCTTTGTATATTTCTCAGGTGGGATTTGAACCCACGACTCTTGCAATTCTAGAGCAGTGTCGAACCAACTATAGGCCACCGAGATTGCTCGGTACCCGCTGCTAAAACGTAGGATTCAAATTGCCTCTATCTACTGCCTCTTTCTACCGGGCAATCTCGGTGTAAGGGAAAAACCAAAATTAATTTGTTTCTTATTATTTAAAAAAACATTCTAATTATTTTAAAACCATTAATTTGTATCTTTATCAAGATTTAACCCCTGACCTTTGACCTCTTAATCTCTACCCAGGTCAGGAGAGGTTTGGCAATATGACGAGAGTATATTACAAGGAGGCAGTTGGAGCATTTATCGTATTTGATGTCACGAGAGTGTCGACGTTTGAAGCAGTAGCAAAATGGAAACATGATTTGGATAGTAAAGTACAGTTGGCTAACGGTACTAATATACCAGTGGTCTTACTGGCCAATAAGGTAAAATAAAGTTCAATCAATCGATCAATCAATCAATCAAAAGAAATTTATAAAGCGCAAAAATCAAAAGTTTACTCTAAGGTGCTGATGTATGGGCACAAACAGAAGAAACGTTATTGATGATACACCTCCTAAAACAGGTGAGCTTTCAGGAGTGTCTTAAACGTATGCAGTGAGGTGGTAATCTCTGATGTATTGTGGAAGTTTGTTCCAGATTCTCGGTCCATATACAGAAAATGATCTATTGGCAAAAGAGACACAATGGGTTGTAGGCTCAACAAAATGTGGTGAACAGGAGGCTGATGATCAAAGTCGTCATGGTCGTTGCTGTTGAGAAATTATTAGAAGCATGTCCGTGATGTAGGCTAATGGGATTATACCAGTGGTGTTACTAAATAGAAACACTACGCCTGGAGCGCCTTAATTTTGTGGATTTTTGTGGATTTTGTGTTTTTCCAATTGTGATGCAAGAAAATTCACTTCTCTCTAAGCATTTCGCTGGAAGTATGAATCGGGTTTAAACCTGGAAGTCCTAACTGTTTTCATTTTGAGGTTCCAGCTCATTGCATTGTCTTAATTTATTATTCTCGTTCTCACAGTGCTTTGCAACCATTTGGGTAAATGTTCTTTATAATTGTTTGTATTATTATTGAGGGTTACAGCTCTCAGTCAAAAATCACCTTTGTTTTCCTCAACATTTTTCTTCCTTCTAATTTTTCTTTCCTTTTAATTTTTCTTTCCTACTGATTTTTCTTTCCAGCTGAATTCCATATAGGTTTAATTTAGGCATGAATTTTGTGCGCAGATTTGTTCATTATATACTCATGGAATAACTTACCAGTTCAATTTGCAAACCTGACTCTTTTCAGATTTTCAAGGGACTTTTAAAGACCCATTTGTTTGATTCTATATTTTTGTAACAAAGTGCTTTATATATTTTCTAATTTCATTGTTTTGTATTTTGTGTTGTCGTAGGGGCTCCTGCATTATGCACTAAATAAGTGTCTGGTATTATCATTATTATTATTATTCAGATAAAATAATTATCTTTGTGTCTGTTTGAAATAAGTAACTAGAGTGAGTAGTTGATTTTATCCTTGGCCCAAATAGAGCTTTTCTTCCAGTTCAAACTAGAAGCTCAAATAATAATTATTTAATAAGAGTTATGTTTAAGTTACGACTAAATTTAAATATTTAAATATCACATTAATTTACAGTATAAAATGTTGATGTTATATATACTTTTCCCACCTAAACCCCATTGTATTAATTTTACGAACTCTTCAAGTCTAGTTATTGTTATTACAACTCTCAGTAAATAAACGCAAGCATGTATTTTTTGTTGTAAAGCGCATTTAGTAAAGCGTATTGATATTTCCTTTAATTCTGAAATGCGCTATATAAGAATGACCTATTATTATTTCTTTTGACAGTGTGACCAAGCTAAGGAGGGATTGGTTAACAACAGTGCCCAGATGGATGAATATTGTAAAGATAAAGGATTCATCGGATGGTTTGAGACCTCGGCTAAAGAGAATATTAACATCGATGAGAGTGCTAGATTCCTAGTCACAGCGGTAAGAACCAGACATAAACCTTCTTCAATCTGATTTCCCATTTTTGCTGTCCTCAGAAAAAATTAGGAAATTGTTTCAAAACTTTTACCATTAGTAAAAGTGTAGGTCAGCCTATCTTAGTAAAATGTTTGTTCTCACTTAAAGCAATCGCAAAACATCGCTAAACAGTATTGTCCAAAAGCCCACAATTTGTGTATCACGATTTATATATAAAGTAACAAAAGTGTGAAACGTTAGGCTCAATCGGTCATCGGAGTCGGGAGAAAATAACGGGAAAACCAACCCTTGTATCCGCACGTTTCGCCATGTCATGACGTGTGTTTAAAATAAATCTGTTATTCTCGATATCTAGAATTGATCATCGTTTTAATGTTTTCTAAAAAAGTAAAGCATTTCATGGAATAATATTTTAAGGGAAGTCTTTCACCATTACCTTCTGTAAACCCTGTAAGAACTTTGTAAATCTGTGAAATTTTAATTTTTGTTCTGTTCAGAAAGTGTCCAATGGCTTTAAATGTTTTCCATTCTTGGTCTGTTTTGTTACTCTCTTTTATTTATTTTTGCTATTTATTTTTTATTTTTTTTGTTCTGTTTTTTTATCTGTCTTTCTGTCCTGGGATTTGCCCCCATATCACTACCTCTTTAGTTCTTGTTTATTATATGGCCATTTTGTATGCCTCTTTTATTAGTTTGCTTAAAGCCAGTGGACACTATTGGTAAATGTCAACGACCAGTCTTCTCACTTGGTTTATCTCAACTTATGCATAAAATAACAAACCTGTGAAAATTTGAGCGCGATCGGTTGTCGGAGTTGCGAGATAACTATGAAAGAAAAAAACACTCTTGTCACACGAAGTTGTGTGCTTTCAGATGCTTGATTTCGAGACCTCAAGTTCTAAACTTGAGGTCTCGAAATCAAATTCGTGGAAAATCACTTCTTTCTCCAAAACTACGTCACTTCAGAGGGAGCTGTTTCGCACAATGTTTTATACTATCAACCTCTCCCCATTACTCTTTACCAAGTAAGGTTTTATGCCAATAACTTTTTTGATTAATTACCAATAGTGTCCACTGCCTTTAATATAATTGTCTATTTTCTGAATGCACTTCTGTATTCGCGTCTTTCTGTGATATGGAAATAAATGTTGTATGAATGAATGAATGAACGAATGAAGGGCCAAATATCAAGCCTAAAGAACTCAGGCAGGAATATTGCCAGGATTGCTCTCTTAAATAGTTTTATTAAAAAATTGATTAGGTTGGAATTTGAACCTACGACCTTTAGTCGCCTTAAAGGGTGTGGTTTTTTTGGTACAACACAAAATGCAAATGTCTACAGATTTACATTCAACTTACATGGTTTCAAGATAATGATGATAGAAAGCTTCCCTTAAAAAAGTTACTCGCTGAGGTTCCTTCAGTTTTTTAGAAATGAGTAAATAATTTCAATTTTAATTTCAATGTGCAATAATTTTAAATGTAAAATTGTGGCTTTATAGTGTCCTACTCAACCTAATTTTTAAATGTAACAATTGTTGTAATTCAGCCTCTGTGCTGCGAGGACTTTTTTTTAATAAACCATTTTATCTATCTATCTATCTTTCTAATACATTTTTATGACATTATTGATTATTAATGTGACCCTCCAAGGGGTTTTGTTGTTCGCTTCAATTTCAGATCAATTTTTGAAATAACCTCATACTTTTATTTTTTCTTCTCAGATCCTTGCAAATGACAAAACCATTGACCACGACGATAAAGAAAGTGACGCAGACGGCTTTGCGATAGATTCAAATCAAGAAGGTGAACAAGAAGGCAAAGGATCATGCTGCTGACGATAATGTCTGAGAAACATTCCTTTCTTAATCCCATCCCACCTCGCACCTTATGACTCCAGCCTGCCCTAACTAAGGAAGATCTTAACTTCAAGGCACTGCAGCCGATTTAATCCTATCTCGAGTTAGGAAGAGTAACCCACCCTAACTTTGGATGGGTTCAATGCGTCCTAACGTCTATCGATACGGAACTTAACTCGTCCTAAGACCTGGATTAAAGACACTGTACACTTTCGGTAATTGCCAAAGACCAGAATTTTGGCTCAAGTGGTCATCTACATAAGTTGCAAGGGCATGATGAAAGAAAAGGCACCCTTGTCGCACAAGTTTCTTTGCTTTTAGATTGCTTAAAAAGGCTTCAGGCCTGATGTCTTCAGTATTTGAGTGAGAAATTATCTCTTTCTCAAAAACTATGTTACTTCAGAGGGAGCTGTTTCTCACAATGTTTTATACTATCAACAGCTCTCCATTACTTGTTACAAAGTAAGTTTTTATGCTAAAAATTACTTTGAGTAGTTAACAATAGTGTCCAGTGCCTTTGATTCTTTCATATGATCCAGTCATACTCATTCTTTTTACTTCAATAAACCTCACCCTGTAAGCGTTTTACAGTTTAAATTTGATGACATTGACTTTCTACACTGAACCCCAAACCACTTCACACTGCGCAAATTTGATAATTTACATAATCATGTAAATATATGCGAGAATCATGAATATTGAGGATTCTTTGTATATAAACAGGTTGTATTTTACAATAGAGGATACTGATCAAGAAACTTAACATACTCCTTTGTCAGAATAAATTTTTCTATGATTTTTTTCCTGAATGAATAAGTTAACAATTGGAATTAATGAATTTGCATTTAAATATGAGGCATGGTCTGAGAGGCAGTTTATAGTTGTACAACTTTGAAAATGTGGTTTTGTTTTATATTTCATGAGTAACACATGTTTTCCATTGTGTTAGGTTGATTTTCTTTGTGCTCTTCCAGAAATAATAACTACTTTCAGACCTTGATTCTAGTAATAATAATAATAATAGTAATAATAATAATAATATTTGTATGGAAGTCTTATATAGCGAATGTACAAGGTACTCAAGGCGCTGAGTATATACAAATAAAGATAGGTTATTGCAGTGATGAATTCTGAGACCCAATTATGTAGCCCCATACGAGGGTTTACAAGGTGCTACGGCGCATACAGCAGCAACAGCCAGGAACACCGGGGCGAACCCCTTCTCTTTTCAATAATTGCACTGGGTTATTTTACATGTGTAACACAACACATGGGACCAACAGCTTTACGTCCCATCCGAAGGAACGAAGCAATGGTTAAGTGTCTTGCTTAAGGACAAAAGTGTCACGGCTGGGGATTCAAACCCACCCTCTGCTGATTAGAAACACCAGAGTTTGAACTCAGTGCTGTTAACCGCTCAGCCATGACACTTCCACTAGTGAGGTGACTCTAGGGCCCAAAGCCTTCTACTTGTTAGATTTGCTGGTACATTGGCTTGCTCAGTGTCAAGCTTCCACTTAAAATTCCTCAGACTATAGACCAATCCGACGGAACAAAGTTGGTTGCGCCCTCTATTGGAAAATTACCAACTGCGGTGTCTTTTTGTGCACAATCTAGGCATTGAAGACACCGCAGCAGTGGCGGGCGATGCTTAACACTTGTGCGCCCGGTGCGCGCCTGGATTTGTCTAAAGTGATAGTTGCTATGTCAAATGGTTCTGGCAAGCTTTTGTATAGCAACCTCCAGAGGAGCAAACCCTGGTATCATTGTGCCATACACATCCATTCAGAATTGTGTGTAATTACATGGAGAAAATTTGATTCCATTTTCAACTTCAATGGAGCCTTCTTGTATTGTAAAGTCTTTATTAGTTTGTGATCTACCAATAAGGTATTAAAGAGCCAATAAAGGATGATCTCAATATGTCAACTATTACCTTTTTATGGCCAAATAGACATCGCAGATACCGGTTAATAACCATTTTACTCTCAAAATTTGCATTTAGTAATAAATAAATAGAGTCAAAATTGCACCCGGCCGCGCGGCTTTTTCAGCCGAGAGTCAAAAACGGCTTATCTATTATAATGACCCTGGTGCCAGTGACGAATTTCCCCTATTGGTTTTGAACACAGTTCTCCAGCTTTGGCATTTCCACACCAAATAGCCACTGACGTCACGATTCCTTTGTCGCGCGGGTTTGTTTGACCCCACGTTTTTCAGAAATTTGGCTCGGATCGTTCTTGAGAAAACCAATTTTTACCATGTTTTAACTTGAGGTAAGAGGCTCGTTATATTTTTTATGTTTCCTGGATGGACTCCAGCTATTAGAAAACTGTAATATCTATATATTTGAGATCATCCTTTATTGGCTGTTTAAATTAAGGCGCTTGAACAAACAGAAACATTTTAAGACAGTAATGAGATCGATTTCAGATTACATGCAGCTGCTGGAAGGCAAGCTCTGATTGAATATTTAGATTGATTTTAAAAATTATTTTTCGTATACATTAATATCAAACTTCTATCTCATTGTCGCTTTTGAAATCTAATTTCTATACTTTTATAAAAAGACAAATGTATGTAATCATAATGTGAGGTCTAATCTCAAATGAATTAATAGTTTATATTTAAATGCATTTTTGACATAAATTGCACTAAAGTTAGTGATAAATATAAATGATTACAGCAGATCTAGTTTTGTAAATATTTTTTTTGCATGATGACGAGAGAAGTATTGATTAAGTATTAACCCATGAGGGAAACTTACTGGGTAAACTTTTATTGGTTTGGGGTTGAACAAAGAAAATGAATAGAGCGGGAGTTGAACCTACTATGAAAGATCTTACCCAACTGTGCCAGTTGATACCAAGGTTCAGCAGGCACTATGGCATTATCTATGATGGAATAAGTTAGCGTTTCCAGACCTTGGCTAGGGTTTTGGGTCAGACTTCAGAGCTTGGGTCCAGCCCTAGACTTGTGGACAAGTCGTTTAATGGTTTGTTCAGGCCATAGTCGAGTCTTGAAGGTAGCAAAACGATTTATGTCTCCACGATCGAAAACTGCTCTAACAAGATCACTGCTCTCGTGTGGAGCTGCTGGCTGCCGACTACTCCCCCATTTAGGGTGCGTTCGTTTAGCTTCCCTGGGTCATCCCCGGTCTGCCCGGGTGCGTTCGCAAGGGGCTCACCCAGGTCAGCCCCAAGTGCCTTGCTTGTGGAGTGGGTCACTTGGGGGCTGGCCCCAGGTAAAGGACGTCACCAGAGAGCGGTGAGTGGTCGTTCGTTTAGCTCTTGTCAGGGGCTCACCCGAGTGAGCACCGTGGGGTAGACCCGGGGAGGCTAAACGAACGCACCCAAAATGAGACTGGGGCCAGCAGTCTCGCGACAATACCGCCATTGCCGCGGAGAGAGTCAAAACACTTTCATCATGACAGACATTTAACGACTCGTCCACAGTCTGATCCAGCCCACGCTGTGCAGTCTGATTTTGTGACGCATCACACAGCTGAAAAATTATATACTCAGTGCGCGCTTTTTTCCAACTGTAATATTGGTTGAAGGAATATATTGAGTGTGAAGCACGAATAATTGGTGCATAATTTGGAATGGATTCTTCTGTAAACGCATGAGATTTGAAGGCGTTGTGTTCTTACCGCAGTTGCAATGATCGACTTTTGAGCTGATCCAATATTTTAAAATATATGATCTCTTTCAATGGTGCTGTAGTTCATCCAAGTGTGTGTAAATTTATTTTTTATAATATGTGTCACTTAATTAGCTTAATTTAGATTGAGTTGGTTGTGTTTTAAAGTAATGGTAGAGAGTTATCATTATAAAACCTCATTTGGAAATGAAGTAAATCGGATGCCCCATGCTTTAAACATGTACTGTGATAATAGTTTGCCAAGTTTAGTTTGATAAGTATTTCTTAGTGCAGGAGGGTCACCCATGCTGGGAAAGTTTTTTTTTACATCATGTTACAGCAATGATCCATGTAATGCCCATGTAAGGAAATGGACATTTGCTGAGCACACTCTGGTGGATGTGGTAATGGGGGCCGTTGAGGAGGGCTCCCAAAATGAGCTAGATCAGTGGGGCCCAATTCCATGGCTCTGCTTAGCACCGAATTCTGTGCTTATTATGACCATTTTCCGCTAAGGTGCAAGTGCCAATATTCTAGACTGTCTGTGTAAGCTAAGAATGCCTAGTAGCGTGGAGTCACTAACCCGTGAAATACCCTTCCCTAAAGCACGGAATACCCTGCTTCCGTAAGCGCAGACTATTTGCTTACAGTAAGCAGATCCATGATGGGGCCCTTGGGAGTTAACTGATGAAACCTTTTGGAAAATGTTCCGACTCTTCCAGAAACTAATGTCCATTTCTTTAATGCAATCTTTTTTTTTATAAAAAAATATAAAGTATCTTTTTAAAAACTAATGTGCATTTCTTCATAAAAAATTTGGGGATTATACAGCGCAAAAATATTTCTCAAAAGGGTTGCCACTGTATTATAAAGTCATGTAGCTAGCCTGGTAATTTGCTCAAACATACATTTATATTAATCTTTGTGTGGACCAACTAACAACTTTTTAAAATACGCCGTTTATTTATCTTTAATTCGATTGTTAAAAATTCACAGAATTTAATAATTAAAGAAACATAAAAATCAAATTATTATGATTTGTCTCGTTTTATTGAATTTCAAAGTTTACCCAATCTTTACCCACTCTGTACAGAATCTGTACAGATTTTAATTTTCCAGTGTGAGTTTTCAATCAGATTGGTATCATGGATCAGTTGCTAGGGATGTTTACTGTTTATACAGGATTGCAGACAGTGGGAGACTTTCTGGGGAGATAGAGGGCAGCAGACTTACCGGGTAAATCCATTGTTCTCAGAATTATGCGCATGTTCAGAACTACGTAAACAATGGAAATTTACCCGGTATGTCTGCTGCCACCTAGCGTTGGAAAGTCTCCCATTGCAGACAGTGTTCATGTTTTTTGTGCTCACGAGGTAGAAATTTCACGAGGTAGGAATTTGTACCTCCATGGTGTGATCAAACCAACCAGGGCCCAATTTCATAGAGCTGCTAAGCACAAAAAATTGACTAGCACGAAATTTCTTCTTTGATAAAAACAGGATTACCAACCAAATTTATATTCGTTGCATATTGCTTGTTACTCGTATTCAGCTGTTGTTTGCTTATCCCGAGTGTCACATGGAAATTTGGTTGGTAATCCTGTTTTTATCATAGGAAGAAATTTCACGCTTAGCAAATTTGTGTGCTTAGCAGCTCTATGAAATTGGGCCCTGGAGTTTTGAGTCTGGAGTTTCCAAACTGTTCATGTTATGGAGCACACTGTATTTTGCTCAGAGTACAGAGTAATTGCTGTGGTGCCCTTTGCAAAGTTTAAATACATATTTCAGAGGAATTTGATGTGTCGCTTCAACAACAAAATTCAAGGCCCTGCCCCCATATTTAAAAAAGGCTAATGGGAGGGACCCTAGCCAAAACACATAACCAATTTTCAGGGGGAAATAAAACCCAGTAATTCCAAGGGAACTTAAACCTCAACGCCACCCCATGTTATTTCAAACTTTTCCTGGGAACTTGTCACCCTAGGGGTATAATCTACCTTAATCCTACCCCTTAATCCCTATCCTACACCCAGAAAGTGCCTAGGAGTTTCCTCAGGTAAGCAATTCAAATGTGAAAAGACCAAATCAATTTTCCGCAGGACCTTCCAATGAAACTTGTCAAGTGCAAAAGATTGAATCTTTACGATACACATCAACAAACAATTTTAATTATTACAATAAAGCAATTACATAAACAAGATAAAAAATATCACCGGCTGTTTCTCTATGAACACCCCTCTGGTGGTAATTCAAATGGACTGGTCCATCGGCCAATAGTAGTCAGATTCCCTGTATCCGTTACGTAGCACGCTATGATCAATCCAATGATACATCAAAGGGCCCAGACTATTTCAAGCCTCTTGTTGACTATAAAGGCAATACCCGAACTAGCGGCTACAGCTACGGCTACCGCTTGATTTCCACAGCATCATGTGTTGGGAGTATCTAGGATGACCTTAGCAACACCCTCAGCAACATTTGAAGCCATAGCCACAAAATTGGAGACAAGCCACTGACAATATATTGACCGTCACGTGGTGCAGATGTACTGTTGATTTCGCATTCATTTAGCAGGCAAATTCTACAGACTTGTTTACATATAAAACATCATTATATGGATGTACACATGTACTGTAATACCTGTACTAGTATCCAATGATTTCGCTGGTTCTGTAAAGGCAATACCCATCCTTTTCCTTGCGGGTTAGGACAGGGAACCAGTCTAAAAAACATTGTTATATGGACGTACATGAACTGTAATACACATACTTGTATCCAATGATTTCGCTGGTTCTGTAAAGGCAATACCCATCCTTTTCCTTGCGGGTTAGGACAGGGAACCAGTCTAAAAAACATTGTTATATGGACGTACATGAACTGTAATACGCATACTTGTATCCAATGATTTCACTGGTTCTGTGGACCCAATACCTGTCTTTATCCTTGCTGGTAAGGACAGGAGACCAGTCTAGAAAACATCGTTATATGGACGTACATTTACTGTAAAACACATGTCAATGTATACATTGACATCGCTGGTTCTTGTCATTGCAGGTAACAACAGGGAACCAGTCCAGACCCACAACTACTTGTTGATTCAGCAAGTTTCTTTCTTAGTCTGGGTGTCTCTCTAGTGAGGTAACTCACAGTGTCGTTAATAAATAAACCAGTCCTCATCATAACAAAGAATATTGTGATTCTCCTCTACAGTTCTGAAAGGCATTTAGTTCAAGCTAGCGTCAATCCATCTGTTATTTTCTGACAACGTTGTGTTTAGGGCGGTCGAACTTTGTCATGGGGGCACCACCGACGCCACACGTTCCGATTCCAACCTTTCCTGAGGTGCTTTCTGGTGAAGCAAAGATACTCTTCTTTGTCATGCCTTTCTTGCTCTTGATTGCCTGTCAGGTGTAAAACAAAAAAGGAGTAATAGAAATAAGGGAATCAATGTGTGGTGAAGAGGTTTTCAACTAGTGGTTTAAACCCAACGAGGCCTGGTTCTTGATAATTTTACCGAAACGAAGTCGAGGTAAATCTGTGGACATTATGTTTTGTGTCCTACAAAGAGTACCCAGACCCGTCAAAGGCACTGTATACGTTTGGTAATTGTCAAAGACCAGTGTTCTTACTGGTGTATCCCAGCATAAGCATAACTTAATGGGCCGGTGAAAATTTGGGCTCAATTAGTCATCGAAGTTGCGAGAAAACGATGGGAAAAAAACACCCTTGTTGGACGAATTTGTCTGCTTTCAGATAGGAATAAAAGACTTCTAGCTAGAAGTCTTTTAATATTTTTGTGAGCAATTTTCTCTTCCTCAAAAAGAGGGAGTCGTTTCCCACAATGTTTTATACTATTAACAGCTCTCCGAAGCTTGTTTCCAAGTCAGCTTTTAAGTTAATATTTGTTTTAGGTAGTTACCAAACATGTACCCAGACCCATTAAGGTAACTACTACCTCTTTACCTTACTGCTGAAGTTGAGCCAGCTATTCTTTTGCTCTTCGTGTTTCTGTTCCATATGTTTTTGACGATCAATCTTCTTTTGTGTCTTTTTTTTCTTGTATTCTCTCTGCTTGGCCTGAAGCTCTTTCCTTCAAGAAAAAGTCAAGGAAATTTTAAGAAAGAGACGAACACTTTACAAGAGTTATAAATGTCACTTAAAGGCAGAATATACACTTGGTTTTTGGAACTGTTTGATCGTCTTATTCCTATTTACAATGAAACTACCTGTTCACTGTTTTTATCATGTTTAATATTTGTATCCGTCCTGTAACTGCCGCTTGCGCTGTTGAATGTTTCATTTAATTTTTTGTCACATTTTTGAGATATCCAACAAAAATCTGGAGCAAATTATGTCCACGCAGGAAGAATAATCTGGAATACACAATCTGAGAAAATTTACCAGAATAAGGTTAACAGCCGAATTACCATGCCACAACAAGCATAATTATCGACTGGTATCCAGCTCATTTCTGCTTAGCAGAAAATTTTTAAGGAATTTTTTTCCACTTATGAAATTGGACCCTGCTTAATGTTCAGGTAAATGTATTTCAAACTTACTTTGATAGTGGTTTGGAATTACTTAAGCCAGCCTCCTCACTCGTCCTCTTATTACTGCTCTCTGTTTCTTCAGTCTGTTTTAACTTGGAAATCTGCCAATTGAAAAGATTTGTAGAGATTTCTAGAAAACAATATTCCATCAATTGAGACACAAGCAGTTTGTTTGTACCTGAAGAGTAATAAGAATTATGTAAATTGTAGCTAGACCAATTTCAGTGGAGGGCTGTAAATCTTTTTTTTTTAACGTCCACCAAGGGCGAGCGGATCAACAAAATTATTCATGTTTAATTATGGGGCCATTATTGCTGAAGTGCAAGCTTCAGGCACTGGCCTGACACTTGCCTACGTGCCCCCTGGTCATTGCCTTGGTGCCCTTGATCCAGTAGAAAATTACAATTTACTCGTAGGGTGCCCTTTACCAAGGAGAAAATGCCTTGGTGCCCTTGCCCTTCCAAACACGAAGCACACAGGAGTGCAGGCATGATACCAGGTTTCCAAACTGTTTATATTATGGCGCACATTGTATTTTGCTCAGAGTGCTGAGCAAAAATTATAAGTCCTGCCGTCGATTTCGCAAAGAGTTAGGACTCGTCTTATCTCGAGTTAGGACGAGTAACTCGTCCTAACTTAGGATTAATCTTAAGGTCTGCATGCTACAGTGCAGGGTTGGGACTCCTAAGATTAGTCTCAAGTTAGGAAAAGTTTTGTGAAATTGACAGCTGAGCAGGCCCGCCCACAACACTGTCCACCGAGAATGGACACATAAAGGCTAATTTAGGAGATGACCTTGTTGAACTGACAAGACAGTATAAACAACGGCAAGTTAAACCTAAGGAAATTGGTTTTCCGCCA
Source organism: Asterias rubens (assembly GCF_902459465.1). Taxonomy (NCBI): domain Eukaryota; kingdom Metazoa; phylum Echinodermata; class Asteroidea; order Forcipulatida; family Asteriidae; genus Asterias; species Asterias rubens. The sequence goes on from NC_047077.1 coordinate 11,304,222, forward strand.
ACCTAAGGTTACTTGTCAACTTACAGGAACTATTTCTGTATTTTCGTACTCGTCAAATGTTACAGTAACTGTGCTGTCGTTGTGAACCTCATCTATTGTACATTGGTAGTAACTGAAAGGAAAGAGAATTAAACAAAACAATTTCAAAATTAAAGAATTATGGACCATGTGAACTTTTTTTACAATAAGTGTGACCTTGTACATTCTCTGGCTAGTCTGGCAGGCAAGATACTGCACTGGTCATATGGGAAAGTTGCCATTTGGTGTTATAATTTCCACATCAATCCAAGAGTTATGAAAGTAAAAGCTGGACAACTTTTGAGATGTGCCCCCTTTCATCATCTCAAAAGTTGATAACAATTTGCAAGTGCAATCTCCATAAAATACAAGATTTTAGGCTGTGTACAAATCGTGCCTGCAGAAAGTCCAAGCTTGTTGGCTCTTTTGTAAACATGTGATTTCACAGATCACATCGTCTATACTCAAAGATAATAGTGAAGATTTATGTCATAAATGACAACCCTAGGAAATAATTATCAAACAATAATCATAACTTGTTTTTGTACTCGCCTGCCGGACGAACAAACCAAAATTTTTGGTTGCCCGAAAGTGTTTTCACTAGCCCACAGGTGTGTATAAATGCAGACAATTTTCGCCATGCAACCTCCCCCACTCCACCCCCCCCCCCCATTAAAAAAGAAAGGAAAAAAAAAGAAAAAAAAAAAAAAAGAACTTGATTGTGAAGTTTGCAAAATTTCATTTTTGTCCAGTGCCTGTAACTCAGGTCATGACCTCCATCTGATTCCATGACTGCATAATAATACACATAGTCTCGTACTTACAGTCCATCTACACTGTATATCGCTTCACACCTATCACCAACATTCCATCTGGTGATCTCAGCAGTGGCGGCTTCGACTGTTTCCTCTTCTTGAGGATCACTCGATCCTGGTGCTGCTTGTACTAAGTCTGTTGTTAAGTCTATCACGTCCTGTGAACAGAAACGTACTGTTAAAATGACTGACAAACAGAGTGTCCGAGCACAAAACAGAGGAGATAAATTTGCTCTGAGTGTTTTGTTCAAATAAAATTGGATGATAAAACCCAGGCATGTGAGTTACTACCCATGAATACAATGATCCACATAAGTTTGCCTCGAAATTGCGTGGTTTTCCTTTTACTGTGCAAACAACACGGTGGGCCATTTATGGGAGTCAAAAATTTGACTCCCATAAATGGCCGACCATGTTAGTCGACGAGGTAAAAGGAAAACCGTGCAATTTCGAGGCATGTTTGTGTGGATCATTGTATTCTACTTTTACAACATCTTTCTACCCATATGCATTTTATAAAAAACGGTTACAAACACTTTTCAAAGACCAACTCGACCGATCCAAGGCAACGTGTTCCTTTAAGTTCTTTTATGCGATACACAACAAACAGAACCTACAGCTTTATGTCCAATCAAAATGACCGAGCAATAAGGAAAAGGACATAAGGACTCAAACCAACACTCTGCTGAATAGAAACACCACAGCTGAGTCCAGCGTTGTGTGTGGCCACTCTGCCGCAATACAAAACCTATCATGTGGCTATTTTTGTGATTATTATAATAATAATAATAATAATCAGACTCAACTTTGTTTACATTTATCCACTGTAATTTTTGTAAGATGTTGTACTATCCTACCTGTAAATCTGCTTTAAGCTTAGTTAGTTCTTCATTTTCAGGATCGTTTGTCAATGCAGCCTCAACCTGTTGGAAAATGAATGTTTGATTAAATGAGATAATTTGATAATGATGAATGATTTCTGTCACTGTCAGTCTGTGGCAATCAAAAGGTTATGAATTGATTTTTATGTCTCTAAATTTGTTGTTTCATTAATTCATTCATACATTTGTTTCCATATCACAGAAAGACAAGCATACAGAAGTTCATGCAGAAAATAGCAGTTATGTAGACCCAGTAGCTGGGGCGTTGTACTCCTTTCTTCGAAAGTTTGACATTCTTGGTCGTGCTAGTTCGATCGAGAATGTAAACATTTCGAAAAAAAGGAGTACAGGGCCCTAATAATACTGGGTCTACATTACTGCTATTTTCTGCATGAACTTCTGTATGCTTGTCTTTCTGTGATATGGAAATAAATGTTGTATGAATTAACGAATGAAAACAACACATTTAGAGACATAAAAAACAATTCATCAAAGAGTCAAAAATGTGGCAATGTCTGTACTCTGTGCTCCATATTTTGAATTTTTGTTTGTAATATTAAATAATGAAGTATAACTAGGCCTATAAACACAACAAAACAACAACTAATAAGTGGTCACTTCTTCAAATCAAGAAGTGACCATTTATTAGGGGTCCTACTACTTGCCGTCAACTCGCCGTCAACTCACTTGCGCCGTCAACTTTCCGTCAACTCCTCCAATATACATTTAAAATCCACAAAAGAAGCATAGAACTGTAAAGTATCAGCTCTAAGAGAATTCGTGTAAGTTTTAGGTCATATTTCGGAATAAAAATTTAGTTTTTTTCTCGTTAAAAAATTATCTCGAAGCAGCAAAACTGTCGGCCGCCATCTTGCTTTTTCACATTGATTAGTCTTGGCCCAAAATTACAATGATTGGTACTTTTTTTTTATCAACACAAAGTCGTGTTTGAGAATGAATGAATTTTTACCAAAAACCATGAGAAATATGTAGTTTATCCCAGACTTAACATTTCGTGCCCCTTTTATAGATTTTTCATGTAAATTTAATGAGTTGACGGCACGAAAATGAGTTGGTGGCGAGTTGACGGCTTGGCGAGTTGACGGCAAGTACAGTAGTAGGACCGTTTATTATATTAATTAGTTGTTGTTTTGTTGAAGAAGAAGTTCAAGAAGAAGAAGTTTTTGTTTTCAAGAAGTTTTTTTCTTTATGGATTATATTAAATTGGGAGAAAATTACAATAACTCATTTTGAATACTCAAGTGAAATCCTATTCATCAAGAATATAAACGAGACTTTCTAGTCTCAATTCAGGTAGGTCGAGTTGTCTTACTAACCACTGGACAGTGCATAATTTTTCAGCAAAATAAACCGAACAAATCGTCACACAAATCACTCAAAATTAACTAGATTACAACCAAATAAAACACAACATCTTCAGGAAAACCCAAACACCAATATCTTTAACTGAAAGAAGCAGAAAATGTGATATTAACCTGTTGGAGTTGGGCTCGGTAAGTGAGTAAATTCGCCGAATAATCTTCTGCCATTTTGCTATGCTGTTGTTTGTAAATCTAATAACTTGTAAATAGCGCCCTCTAGAGTACGTTTCTGCAAAAAGCAGTTTTCCATCAAAACTTTCTAAGCGCAGAAAATCTTGGTGTTATAAAGTTTATATTGTTCCAACTGGTGCCCCCACTAATTTGGTTGCTTAGGAAAGAAACTTACTAAGCAGTATTTTCTGCTGAACAGCTTTATGAAACTGGGCCCTACTTGACAATTTTTTGTTTGATAATCTTAGCTTTTTAACTAGTTAGTGGGGCAGCATGTCCCAACAATCTTGAGCAATGTAATTTGGGCTGGTAAAAACCTGTTGCTAATCTTGTCTGTGCTTGGCAAGTATTTTGCTTACAGGTTTTATGAAATTGGGCCCTGGTGGTAGTTGGATACTGTATCTTCCCTGATCCTCAACCTAAAATGATACATAGTTGAATTAGTTATTCCCTGGCTATTCGCATCATGGTCAGGCCATGGAGGTAGCCTCCATGGTCGGGCAGACATCTTATGCTACGAAATGAAAGTCTCCCACCTTCTTTAAGGAAATACTTTTCCCTTTATCTTATCCAGAAAAAACTTCACCCTCAGATAATCTACTGCTTCTGCTTCAACTTTTACACAAAGAATTTTCACTCCACTGCAGGAGGAACGCCTCTTCACCAATGTCTGTTGCAAAGCAATGGCCTTAAAATGTACTTAGTTCCATCTTCAGTTTCGTCTCCCTCTTTCTGAGTCTTGTTAGGTTACTTGGAGTTCGGTTGTTTTGCAAGCCCATAATTATGTCTATATTATACATAGAACCCATGCAATATGAATCACACTATAGTCAAAGCAGGGAACAAATGACAAACCAAGGAAACTGTATTTTTCATCATTTATTTTTTTTCACAATTCCAAATGAATCAAATCAGTTTGAATAAATTTCAATAACATTCTCAGGGTAAAACATTACAAGATACTCATATCGTGCAACAACAATAACAATTGTTATATCAAACTACACAGAACGTTTTTGTTCCATCACTGTTGTATGCAGAATTGTTTTGATATTTTGGTACATTATTTCAAATACAACAATGGACATAACATGATGTTGTCTAAGTTCTCAATCAAACTTTTGAACAATTAGTCATGCACTCTTCATGCACTATTTTAAATCATAAACTCCAAACTCCAACTGACGTCCACTCACAATCGTATTGTATATGCCATACATTGACAGTCAACATATGTTACTAGTTTATAAATACTTTTGATTTGACATTACTGAAGATGTGGCCATACCGCTACAAATTCGTAAAGTATACTTTTAGTATTTTTTAAAGACCAGTTTCCTCACTTGTCGCACATTCCAACATATGCATTTATATTTATAAAACAAAACTGTGAAAATATTTAGAATAACAACTTAATACTTGGTAACGAGAAATGGAGAGCTGTTGATAGTATAAAACATTGTCAGAAACGGCTCCCTCTGAAGTAACAAAGTTTTTGAAAAAAAGGTTTAATTTCTCACTCAAATATTAAAAGACGTCAGACTTGAGGCCCTTTATTATGGCATGTGAAGGCACACAAAGTTGTTGCAACAAGGGTGTCTTTTCTTTCATTATTCAATTGAAACTTCGGTGACCAAATTAGTAAAAAAAAATTACTTTATGCATAACTTTGGATACACCAAGTGAGAATACTGGTCTTTGACAATTACTAAAGGTGTCCAGTGCCTTTAATCTAAAAGTTGTTTTTATTTGAATGATTTCAGCAACCATCACGTTCTCGTTGTGTACATGTCTTTATCTTCGGGGTTTGACATTCCATGGTCAGCCTGCAACTCTACAGCATCTGTAGAGGGCGCTGTTTCTGTGACATCATCACCAGGTGTGGGCGTGTCTTCTTGATTGGACATAACTGGTTCTTCGGTTTGTTTCTGCAAAAAGCAAAATTAATATAGCCTGCTTTTCACCACATAATAGTAATAATAATAGCAAAATGCGCACATTTCCACCGATAGACAGCCCAAGGCGCCTACAATAATACAAAGTAATAGTTCCCCCCCCCCCCAACCCCCAAATTATACCTGGAAAATGATGATCAAATTACAATAAGCTAGAAAGGCCGGAGACATCAAATGCGTTTTCAGCTGACATTTCAAAGTACTTAAGGAACTAGATGTTTAAATATGTAGTGGTAACAAATTCCACAAACAAGGAGCAGCTGGATCAAACAGCTTGATCAAACAGCCTGTGTCCCCCCCCCCCAACTTCTTTTCGCATGTGGCTCAAAATCGACCTGCCACCGGAAAACCTTATAACTGATATTATTTAGTGGTATACAAGCATGCAGCACTTGCTTGACCAATGACATCCATTCACTGGTATACCCAGAGCCTTCATGGTATATCAAAGACAAGGCACCAGTCTATCATGCATACCTTTGCAATGGCTCCACTCATTCTTTCCTTGACTCGTTCAGCCACTCCACTCCCAACACTGTCACTCCAGAATGTTTTCAATGCTTCATACTCTGCTTTGGTTATCCTAACAACCTGGTACGGATAGCAGAGAGAGGCAGTCGCTGTCATCAGACCACCAGAATAAAAAATCTTCCTCAGCATCCCTCCTTGAAAGACAAACAAGAACGCTTTAAAATTGTAAGCCAAAGTATAGACGATGTGACCTCTGACGTCACTTGAAAACCATTACATGATTTGCGCGCATACCGCCAGGCAAAACCTTTGTGTTTTGACAGCCAGCTAGAAAGTGTACGCAATCTTACCATGACTATGCGTCTTTTTGCCCGGCGAAACATGACGTACACAGTGGTTTGTCAACAGAGGTCGGTTTAAATGTAAACATAGGTCCCATCGTCTATATCTTTGGTCTTTGATAATAATAATAACAACAATAAAACAGTATTTATATAGCGCAATATGAATTGGCATTCCTCAAAGTGCTGAACAGCAAAATGGAAAGCATTACAAGAAAAAGGTGGACACGTTTTTGAGATATCGCCGAGAATCCAGAGCAAATAATATGTCCACGCAGGAAAACAAATCCCTAATAGGAATACACAATCTGAGAAATGCTTCTCAGATTCAAATTTTGGAGCAAACAAACTGTTTTTCTCTTTTTACATAACCACATTATATTGAAGTGAAATGTTTCTCACATTTTCTATCAAACAATTCAATTCAATTCAATGCTACGTTTATTCCAATACTCTTAAAAAAAAAAAAACAATTGTGAAAATTAAACAGTACATAGAAATGTAACAAAATCTAAAGCGCATTAAATTGTACAGAAACAATATAATCTTAAAGCAAATAATAAATAAATGCTGCAAGCTTCTAATCAAAGGTTTTAAGTGAGTATCACTAGTCGCCCAGTCGTTGATCTCACCAAACTTAGGATTAATCTAAAGGACTTAGGACGAGTTGAACCCATCCTAAGTAACTCGTCCTTACTCAAGATAGAATTAATCCTAGCGTTTTGTGAAATCTGCTGCAGGCCTAGGTTACCACATTAAACAAATCTGTGGTTATTAACCCTAAATCTTCCCCATTTCCAATCTGCTGTACGAAAGAAAACACCAAAAAGGTTCTACATTCTGATGTTACCTTTTCTTGCTAGAACAACTCCAGTAAGACCAGCCAAGGTGATAACTCCTGCTCTTTGGTAGAAGCCTTCCTCTGTCTTGACAAACTCAACAATATCTTCAAGAAAATATGGGGAAAAATACAAATATCTATGTGACTGTGTATTTTGTTCCGTTTATCTTTTTTACACATGTAGTAGTGATGGTTGTAATAATTTGAATTGAATTGAAAGTTCCATCCAGGCATATTGGCTAAATTTGGGGGCATAAAAACTGATATCTGTTGACATACATAACCACATTCACTTGGTGTAAAATGATCGAAACTCAATGTCAGGTAAACATTTAAAATCCAATCCAAACGTGTTCTTTGGTCCAAGGTAGTATTCGAACATAAACAAAGACATAAAACAATATTATTAGTTTGCAGTCAAGAAATGTGATACTTCTGGTAATGAAACCAAGAATGCATCATAAGTAAGGTGAACTAAAAGACACTGGACACTATTGGTAATTGTCAAAGACCAGTCTTCTCACTTGCTGTATCTCAAGATATGCATAAAGTAACAAACCTGTGGAAATTTGAGCTCAATTGGTCGTCGTAGTTGCAAGATAATAATGAAAGAAATAACACCCTTGTCACACAAAGTTGTGTGCGTTTAGATGGTTGATTTCGAGACCTCGAATTCTAAATCTGAGGTCTCGAAATCAAATTCATGGAAAAGTACTTCTTTCTCAAAACTACGTTACTTCAGAGGGAGCCGCTTCTCACAATATTTTATACCATCAACCTCTCCCCATTACTTTCTTGCTTGAGGATACAAGTGTCATACTCTGCTGATCAGAAACACCAGTGCTTGTAATCGCTCAAACATGACACCCACAACAATAACTCCTTGACATTAAACTCAATAGCTCTAACACTTAAATCAACCAAATGTGAGAACTCTAGTCTGTGTATTGTTTATTGTTAATTATAAAACTAGTCATTATGATCTGTTTTATGTACAGGAATCTTGCTATCACCTTTTTCTTTCTGTTCGGCAAATTTGTAGGCTTGTTTGACCTTCTCTACTGCACCCTGAAAAAGACAAACATGAATCAAAAAAACCTTAAAATGTTGGGTAAAGGTCCGGAGTATAAACGAGAGTAGTTGCCAAAAATCAAGATTTTCTTTGTTCAATAATAAAAAAAAACAATAGCTTTGCAGGATCTGTACAGTTGTGTGTTGGTGTGTTTAAACCATAGAGCTATATATATTGACTAGAGCGCTAACACCCCGATATACACGCACTAAGGTTTTGAAGCCATGTGGGCGCATCCATGATTATGTACAAACCAATACAAAGCTTGAAATTTTGTACGGCAATTGTACGGCTATTTGCATGATAGTGCGTTTGTTCTTTTATTTGTGTCATCGAACCAAAAAATGCAGCAAATGTAAACGCACAATCCGAGTTGATGAGCGTACAAACTGCGAGCGTCATGTGCGTCATGTTTAAAAGGCGCGTATACTTTTTTTAGTACCTCAATCAAGTCGAACTTACAGTTTTCATAGCGCGGAAGTACGCAAATGGACAGTCGCGTATGTAAGCGCCCACGCCGAATGTAAAAAAAAATCGCGGCAATGTGTGTTCTCCTTAAATTAAGATCGTTCTGTAATCACGCAACACATCAAACATGTCTGCGCCCAGGGTGGCTTCAAAACGCAGAGCAAGTTAGCGCTCTAGTCAATATATATATAGCTCTATGGTTTAAACGCTACATACAAGGTGTGGACCAGAGAACAAACAAGGCCCACATAATGTTACCTGGACAAATTTAGAAACTGTCCACACATTCTGCCGGACAATAGAAACTGCTTGATACAAGTTACCCACTGGTATCAACCGGATTGATCCTGTACTGTTGGGGGGGGGGGGGGTGTCAGGGTAAGGGGTCAATCTTACCTGAACAGAATCAGAAACTGTCCACACATTCTGCCGGACAATAGAAACTGCCTGATACAAGTACCCACTGGTATCAACTGGATTGATCTGGTACTCCACTTGTGCATCATCATATATGGATAGATTCCTGGGTAGAACTCCCTGTCGTTTGGCTTCCCCTGGATTAGTAACAGCGTCAGCCTTCACCACTGGTAAACCAAGAGCTAAACCAGCTGATCCTAACACAGGCAAAGCTGCTACTCTTAATATTCGCCTCATCTGTAAAAAACAAAGATAGATAGTTGTCACAACACTTAAAGTTATCAACACTTATTGGGCACAGCAAAAGTTGGTCAACAAAAATGTTGAGCAGACAGCACCAAATTTGCGCAAGGCCTGAAACTTGGCGTGGCATATCGGGGGCCTTTCTCAAACCACGGCTTGGGCTCCGGCTCAGGCTTAGGCTCCCCGCGCTGAGTTCCAGCTCGGCCTTTAACCTGCATTTTCAGCGTGTATATTGCTGATTGTTGAGGAAAGCCCCTGGTGCGCAGACTTAAACCAGCGCACAAATTTAAACTCGGGCCATTGCGCGCTCAGCAGAGGCTGCAGTTTGCGCAAGGATTAAAGTTTGCGCCCAACAGCCTCATCCTTTTTCTAATCTAACTAACTCTCAACACTGAGAGTGAGTGATCACTTTTTGTAAAAATGAGTGAAAAAGTGATGAGTATTGAGTGATTGGAAAGTTATCCATTAAGGTAGGGTTAGGGCTAACGGTAGGGCTGTCGCCAACCAAGTCACGTGTGGCCCTGTATTCTATAGTTACTCCCTAGTAGTAAGTAAGGAGCTGTTCAATCAATTTTCAAGATCAAGACTTGAACTTCAAGTTGAAGTTGAACCTGCACTCTCTTCATAAACACACAGTCAGTGCACAGCCCCATTTCAATTTTGGATGCACTGCACACAATGATCAAATTCATAATAAACCAGTTGAACAATTCAACTCAACTCGTTCATAAATCAACAACCACAATTAAGTCCGATTCGTGATGATTACAAAAATGAAACTCCAAGCCACACTACAACTATGTAAAAAGTCTGTAACTCCTCACCTTTACCGATTTCACGGGAGGCGAGGGGAAAAAGAAGACAAACTTACCTGTCTGGCGGCCATTTCGATCTTCGCCGTGTGTGCAGCGAGTCATCAGAGTAACCTTTGACCTCATCAATAATGACAAACCTAACGAAAGCTCATGCATTATTCATCATATTGCGATGTACAAATTAAACACGTGTACGGTGTGGTTATTCAAAAAGCTTCTCAAAACAAAAGTTTTGCGATTCAAAAAGCTTCTCAAAAACAATTTGTTATTATTAATGTGATGGGATAATGGATCAACTATTTTATGAATAAGTGTAAATGTAATGTATCTTGTTAACCCCTTTGATGAATCACCTGTACTGTACTGTATTCCAGAAAATTGCAAAACCTATGATTTTCGTAAATTCAAGTCAAGTGCATTTTTGAAGAAACAAAAACCAAACTTATTTACCAATAGTTAGGGATGCCTAGTTCAATTTGACTGTCACATTACTATTTAAATACAATCAAAATTTTAAATTTGTGACTAATTTTGTACAAACAAGGTATACTTTTGATCTATTATTCGTAATGAGTCTCCACACATTGTGCCGCGCCTATGGATGACATGACACTTGAGGTGAATTGAAATGAATCGAATGTACACAGAAAGTATAGGTTATTAGTTCTCTTCCAATTGTTTAAAAACTTGCTTAAAACTCATTTATTTAAATCCTCTTACACTTAGCTCGTTACATGTCTTGACAGTAGACTGTATAATTGTGTATTATGTTCTACATTTCTTTTTTGTTGTATGTATTGTTTTTTGTTCTGTGCCTCGGAATAGGATCTTGTACACTAGATAGATGGCGCATTATAAATGCATTATTATTATTATTATTATTATGTAGGCCCTACCTGATGGAGGTTATGTCCATCCTATGATTTGGAAATATAGTTATTGTGCAACTCAGCTCATCAAGTAAAACTGCAGGCATTGGTACCTTTTTTTTGTATGTGACCCATGGAGTTCTACCACAGTTATACCCCCCCCCCCCTTCATTTTCTTCTCTTATGATTTGTGAAACTGAAGTATAGGAAAACTGTAGAGCAAGTTGGTTTATGTTTTAGGTATTATATCCCCCCCCCTCATTATGTTCTCTTTACTTGTCTTCTCATTTCGATAATTTCAATTCCAAACGAATCGATTGGGCAAAAGTGACCTCTAACGGACCTCCAAAACGAATCGACTGTCACAGCAAAGTTGCTTGGCTTGTGAAACTTGTCATGCGGTATGATATCGCTGCTGTGCGTGTGGTGTTGTGAAGTTGACAAACTGCCCTCCATACATCATGCACTTTGTGGGGCCGCCGTCCCCCGTAATGTGGGTGTACCGTACCCGTTACCTGAAGATCTGCTGACTAGCCCAGAATAATACGTTCTTCGTCGAGGACTTCAACTGGAGGAATATATCCTCCATGCTTCAACCAAGTTTGACACAAACTTTTGAACAGTTTCTCGTCGCCGACAGTACACCCAGTACACTCAGAATTAAAGAGTAAAGAGTAAAGAGTGGTAGTTCATTTAATTCCGTATGCAAGTTTGCAGTTTATTTTATGGTGAGTAAGAATTGTGAAGTTATGTTGCTGGTCTTCGGACTTCGTGCACAAAGTGTGTGGGTGAATTTCTATACATGTAGTGTACAGCGACTTCATCAACGCACTGTGCTATCGTAACACGATGGCATTAAATGGCGGAGTTGGCATAAGAATATTTGCAACTTTTTCGGCACCAGAAGTTTAAAAGGCCGGATGAGTTATCGGTATAAACCTACAATCTGGTCGTATCTTTTACTATGGTCATGGTGGGATTGTGTGAGTTTTCCGGTATTTAATAACAGGGAAATGGTGGGAAAGGTTGCCACAAGTTGTTTGGTAACTCTCTGTTCTTACTCTATGGGGAGGGGTAGGGGTGGGTGATTTCGTTTTCGTGAAAATTCAAAGTACACGCTGTGTGTGAACTCCAACCACCTGTCATGCCTGTACGTACGTACGTACAGTACCAATGGGTGTCATTTTGAATCAGATATACAATGCATGGATGCTTGTTGTGTCTAGACTACATTCCATTGTACTCCGGCCTGGGATTTAAACTTTGTGAAATTTCTTAGAAGTTATACTACTTGGGCAAAAGCAACTTTGTTATTTTGGACTTTGTTATTTGAGAATTGTCTTCAATAATGAATTCATTTAGCAAAAAAAGTTGTCCGATATTTTATAGAGCTGCTTCAAATGGGGGAAAAATAGCTATAACTTTTCCTCCATGATGATGATAATTCATAAATACAGTTTATCCATTCGGATTGGTCGAGAGAGGGCATCACGAGGGGTTGTTTGAACGGATGATATAACACCAGTAACAAGTGTGCTAACATGGGCGTGACACGCGAGCTTGCACCAGCGCTTATGAGACAGTTTCTTCATTCCTATTGGTCGAGAGCAACGGCTGAAACAGTTGTGCCACATCACGCGATACGCGCGACGCGCACATCATCTCCTTATAAGGAGTTGTTTACCCAAGGGCCTTACCATTTCATAGCTGGAGGGGTGTTGTGTTGAAAGAAATCATTGAACAATTAAAATTTGTGCATTTATTTTACCTTTTGACCAAAAAGTGTGGATGTTTTTTGACCGAAAAGGTTATTATGAATGGGAATCAAAGTGTGTTGAATCGGTTTTCAACTAGTGGTTTAAACCCAGCGAGGCCTGTCCCTTGATAATTTACCTTGACTTCGTCTCGGTAAAATTATCAAGTCCAGGCCTCGGCGCCGGTTTAAACCACTTGTTGAAAACCTCTTCACCACACACTGATTCCCTTAATAATAAATAGGCAATTTTGCTTTTCAACTTTCTGTTTAGCAAAAGGCATGAAAATCCAAGTACAGTATGGTCTTGTGATTTGGGCCCATTTTCATAGAGCTACACATCAAACACAACAATTACAACTAGCTAAGCAGAACAAAATTATGCTTGCCAGTTGCCAGTAAAAAAAAAAGTTAAAACCATTTTACATGTAGGCCTATGATCTGTTACTGTTATCCTGCTTACTATTGATAAAAAGAAGTTTTTAAGAAATACTTAGCTACTTTTTTCGTCCTTTTAGCAGCTCTAGGCATTTTGTTCAAACTTCATAAAGTTTGTAAGCATAAAATCTTGCTAAGCACGTAGACAAATCTTGCTTGGCAGAAATATGTAACCTGCAAAAATTCCATAAAATTTACATTTTTAGGACTGAAGTGCCTAACGATTTTGCTACTTGATTTTTATGCTTGACAGCTATAAAAAGAATTGTTTAAATTGAGACTGGATTAATACAAACATAAAGATAAAAACCATACATAGAACACACCAGAGTAGAGACTTTAAAACCAGAGGCAAATTTATCGATCTCGCAAGCTTTCACGATCCCAATCTTTCATGCTCGCAATCTTTCGCGCTGTGTGCTCACAGTTAAGGTTTTTCAACTGCCTATCACATCCCGGAGTATTCATCATTGATTTCTAATCAAGGGCCATTTCAGATGAAATAATTTTGCAGAAAGCTGACTACCATGACCACCATCTTATAAGAAATGTTTTTTTAAATAAAAATGACACAACAAATGTTTAAGGTCATTTACCATTTACCGTTTATATCTTTAATATAATTTGTTACAAATATGATTCTAGAGCCACTAGTTTCCTCTATAATTGTTTTGTTGTGCCATTATATGAGAAAATTTCACACTGACAAATAATTTTAATGGCCCTTGGAAGAGGAGTTTAAGTTGGCTGTCAAAGAAAAACAATAATTGTTTAATACCAATAAGAATTCATAAATTTCACTTTGGTTACGTTGAAAAGTTTTTTTTTCTTCTTTGACAATTGTCAAAATTATGCCAACTTATTATTAGCACCAGTGAATCAAATCCTTAAATGTCATCCATCCAATAAGCAAAATCATTTTAAACATGAATTTTATTTTAAATTTACCCTGCAGTAAGTAATTTTCTTCTTGTATTTTTAAAAGTAAATTGTTAGAGTAAAGGAATGGAAGCAGGGTTCAAAATTAACACTGGTCCAGGCCACAGACCAGTGTTTGTAGTGTAGGGCCAGTAAACTTATGAATATACAAGTCTAGTGGTCTAAGGTCTTGTATTTTTGAGAAATAAAACCGCGCCTCTTCTTTTAGATAAAAAACTTAAAGGAACACGTTGCCTTGGATCGGTCGAGTTGGTCTTTAAAAGCGTTTGTAACCGTTTGTTATAAAATGCATATTATGGGTAGAAAGATGTTGTAAAAGTAGAATACAATGATCCACACAAACATGCCTCGAAATTGCGTGGTTTTCCTTGTACCTTGTTGACTAACACGGTCGGCCATTTATGGGAGTCAACTTTTTGACTACTCCTACAAATGGCTGACCGTGTTAGTTTGCAAACGAAAAGGAAAAGCACGCAATTTTTAGGCAAATGTGTGTGGATCATTGTATTCTACTTTAAAAACATCTTTCCAATCGTATGCATTTTATAACAAACGGTTACAAACGCTTTTCAAAGACCAACTCGTCCGATCTAAGGCAACGTGTTCCTTTAAGTTCAAGTGTGGCTTTGAGTCTGGCAAATATATTTCAATTCTAAAATAAGACAAATGAGATCTTGTCTTAGTGCTAGCTTGCTCATATAAAACAGTTTATATTATCACTGTGTAGATAGATTTATTTTTACTCATTCCGGTTTTGGACATGTTACATATTTTCTGGTCCAGAATTTTTTTTGAGGTGCAACCCTTCAGTAGTGTAATGGTCGTTCTAGCCATTGGATTGAGAAGGATACTAAGATTAGTAATTGGTCTTAAAATTAAACTTATTTATCCAACATAATTTTGTAAATTTAGTCCCTTTTCGAAATCTCAAACTAGCCAGTATTATAGGCAAATAATGTGTGTTTCTGCCCAAACTTTATCCACATCAATATTTGTGTAAATATTTTGATATAATTTTGTTCAAAGATAAGTAATTTGTGCGGTTAAACTATAGTGACAGGATACGAAATGAATAAAATGGAAATGTTAATTGTCTTTTTATAATTTTTGTTTTGTTAACAGATCTTCAAGAACATTTCTCCTGGCTATACTTTTAGAGAAAAAAATGTCTATCTCGGCTGAAGTGGCAGGTGAAGAAGTACTGAGCAGCTTGATAATTAGAGTAGGAAACAGTCTCCCAAAGGCTACGAAGTTCTTCAAGGACTCAGCTCCAAAGAATCTCCCGGAAACCATCACAAACCCCAACATGTCGTCTGAATCTCAGGATAGCATCTTGGAAACCATGGCAACAGCAGATGACTATCAGTTGATGAACAATAAAGGAGATGACGATGAGACGATGGGGATCAAGATCAAAGAGGAGAATAATAACGAGATTGATAAAAGTTCAGTGTATGATTTCCACGAGGAGGATGAGCCAGTTCCTTTGGATGCCATCAAGATTGTACAACAGATATCGAACGAAGCTAACCATCTATTTGATAAGGCTCCCCTGCAGGCCCAACCTCACCGCATCCAGAAGAATTTGAAAACAATGCATTATGAATGCCCTTATTGTTCCTTCTCATCATTGTACTACAGCGCCGTCTCCAACCACACCTTAATACACACCGGTGAGAAACCGTACCAGTGTCATCTGTGTAACTACCGCGCTCGCCAACGAGGGCATATCCTTATCCACATGCGTATTCACAGCGGTAAGAAACCCTTCAAATGCTCCAAATGCAGCTATTCGACCATACAGCGGAACCACTTGAGGGTACATATGCAGGTGCATAGTAAAGACAGGCCGTTTGAATGTCCGGGGTGTCCGTACCGCTCTAAGCATCTCTCCATCCTTCAGATGCATGTCAAGAAGTTCAAGCACGATCACATCTATGAGTGTGTTCAGTGCGATTACACCTCGTCACGTAAGCACAATCTCACCCAGCACATGTATATTCACACCGGAGCCAAACCGTTCAAGTGTGACATGTGTCCGTACGAATCCAGCCAGAAAGGTCATTTGAATATTCATATCCGCAGTCACACCCGCGAGAAACCTTACAAATGCATGGAGTGTCCGTTCGCATCCACTGTTCCAAAATCCCTTCGAGAGCATATGTGCATGCATCAGGGGTTACGCCCTTACAAGTGCACCTATTGCAGTTTCTCGACGAGCCAGTCGTTCTCCCTCAAGAAGCACGCCGCTCTTCACGTCACTGACCTTATGACCTTTAGGTGTAAAAACTGCAACTTCAACTCCACGAACAAAGAAGATTTTTTAAAGCATCGCAAAGTCCACAAAGCACCCAAGTCTTACACTTGCAGCATCTGTGATTTTACAACTCCGTTTAAGTTTCAGTACACCATCCACATGCAAAGCCACGACAATAACATGGTCAGTTTGAACATGGATGATGTCTCGACCAAAGATAACTCTCAAAGCTCACCAATAAAGTATAACAACAATGTAAAGGACAGTCCTACATGTGAGATGATCTTAGTGAACGGGAAACTTCGTAAAAAATGTTACGTTGATCGCGATGTTCAGAAATCACCTAAAAGAGAGCAGCCCTCGGAGTTTAAAACAGGGACAAAGTTGAAAATCAGTGTCAGTTCACTTGTCAATGGGGGGAAGAAAACGCCCACCAAGACTACGTCCACCAAAACTACGCCCACCAAGACCAAATTAGGACAGAGTGAAATGAGTAATGAAGCACAGTCGAGGTTGCCATGGACTACACAGTCTCCCAGTAGTGCCACTAAGAAGAAAATGATGAAGAATTACTTGTGTTCGTATTGTGACGCTAAGATACTCGGTCAGGAAGACTGGGAACATCATGAAGTACGTCACTTCAAGCAATGGCCAGAAATAGTATAGATACATCGCACATCTTAGACTTGTGGACAAGTCGTTAAATGTCTGTCACGGTGATTGCGTTCCGACTCTATTTGGAATCTCCCCGCAATTCCCGCGGTATCCTCGCGAGACTACTGCTTAAGCTTACTACTGCTCTCACGTCGACTACGGTCCCAAGTCGGCAACCAGCAGTGATCTCGCGAGAGCAGTATTCAATCGCAGAAACGACACCGCCACAACTCGACTATCTCACCGTGGCAAACAGTTAAAGACTTGTCCACAAGTCTACGCAATCTAGACCAAAGACCTTCGGGTCGTACATTCTATTCCAGAATCTACACTTTCTCGTCCATTCTCCTTAATTTAATTCCACAATCAATTAGGATTCTTTTGCTATTGTATCCCAAGTTGTACATACGAAAGACAGATACAAAAAATCAAGCAAAGGTTTGGGGCTCGAAGGGGGCGGGGTGGGGGTATGTAACAGCTGGTAGAACCTCAACCCTCACATGGACAAAGTAACAAATCTCTGAGTGTAAAAAAGTATTTTACATAAAAGACAGAGAAATAAATGAATACAAAATTGTCATACATGACATAAATGCAGAGAGGGAGTGAGCCCCCTCCCAGCCTGGCACTGAACCTATAATCCAGTGTAATCACAAAATAGTTTTTTCAGATTATTTTGAAAATATACAAAGTGTCCCTTTATGGTTTATGTGTGTTTGAGTGCTTCCAATTTCTTATGGACTTGAAGCGCAGACAGGGGATGGATTCCATCCACCAAGTTTTAAAGTTTTGTCACAAAACAGTTTTTCCATTGTTTTGAAATATGCAAAGAATTTATATAATTTTTTTATTGTGAGTGCCTCCAAGTCAAATATTTGTGAAGTAAACATACTATGCAAAAGTGTAAAAGTGATTTTAGACACGATGCAAGAATTTTATTTTTTTTTTCCAGTTTTCTAAAAGATACGAACAAGTAATTAAAATGCTTAACTTCCAACAAAGTGCTTAATGAAAAAGTGTTGTGTTTTAACCAGTTGCCTTCTATTATAAAATAACTCTATGGCCAGTTTAGAATTCACAGTTCGAGCTTCAGCTTACATGTTTGTCTCAAGTTGTTGTTCAGTGACATAAATATGCAAAGTGTTTTATTTTTAGTTTAAGTGCCTCAAAATCAAATATTTGTAAAGTTAACTTGTAACTATACTATGCAAAAGTGTAAAAAGGTGATTTTAGACATTTATATATACAAGATTTGTGTTTTCCAGTTTACTAAAATTATACGAACAAGTATATGAAATGCTTAACTTCCAACGAAGTGCTGCAACTTTTAGTATTTAACCATTTGCCTTCCATCATTGCCTTCTACTAAAAAAAATTCTTTGGCCAGTTTAGAATTCACAGCTTAAATTTTTTTTTAAGTGCAAGCACTTTTTAAAAAATGCATACGTTGCACTCATAACAAACAACAACGTATGGAGGACAAAACATAGAATACTGAATGGCTGAATAATAATGGAGAAATAAATAAGGCTTCAGCTTAAATGTAGGTCAAGTTCGTGAAAGGACCAAAAACTAGTGGTTGTATAGTGATATACATAGAGCATGCGCACATACGTTAAGTGCAACCGACTCTAGATGTCAATGCGCCGGGCGACTGAATCTTACGTTTTCTGATAATCGGTCCACTCTGCACTGTGCTATGAAATTGATATTGTCCTTTTAGCTTTATATTTGAGTTGAGCAGAAACCAGCACTACAACACATTGTTTGTTGGTTGTTTCAATTTGTTTTGAAATTTGACTTATTACAAAAAAACATGCACATTTTGTCAACGTGAACTCTTTTGTGAGCTTTGACCTGTTTTTATATGAAAGTGCCTTTTAAAATCCTTTATGTAGTTTTTACATATACCGGGTAAGTTTCTTATTTTTGTAGTACATACAATGAGCTTCCTACTATGGACCTGTGAACTGAAGGCCTTTTTTGTTTTAAAAAGATTTCCTTTTTCACTTTTTTCTGTTATTTTTACAAATTTACTTAATTATTCCAAAAATGAATAACATCACATTTATATCCTTAAAAGTTTCTGGTTTTCATTACCTTAAAGCCATTTGACACTTTCGGTAAACAGTATTGTCCAAGGCCCACACTTCGTGTATTACAACTTATATATAAAACAACAAACCTGTGAAAATTTAGGCTCAATCGGTCATCGGAGTCGGGAGAAAATAACTGCAAAACCCACCCTTGTTTCCGCACGTTTCGCAGTGTCATGTCATGCGTTTAAAATAAATCCGTAAATCCGATATCGAGAATTGATATTGTTTTAATGTTTTCTCAAAAAGTAAAGCTTTTCATGGGATAATATTTTAAGAGATGCCTTTCACCATTACCTTCTGTAAACCCTGTAAGTTATTTGTAAATCTGTGAACTTTATTTTTTTTTCTGTTCCGAAAGTGTCCAATGGCTTTAAAGGACTTGGGTACTTTTTCAAAATCTCCACAGATTTACATTAAACTTACAGGGTTTGAAGATAATGATAGTAGAAAGCTTCCCTTAAAATATGACTTACTGAGGTGCTGTAGTTTTTTGGGAAAGAATAAAACAATGTCACAAAAATAATTTGTGTCTCAGTTTTAGCATGTAAAAACGTGTTAACCAGTTATGGTATGTTGTGGTATTATAATATAATAACTGGTTAAATTTTACATGCTAAAATAATTTTCGTCTCACTGAGTCGAAAATTATTTTGTGACTTCTTTTACTCTTTTCTCAAAATGATGATTCTTAGTCAGTTACAGCTAGAATTATTACATTAATTATTTGAACAAGAAGAAATTCAGAGACAAACTTTTTTTGGTTATATTTAAAGTACACAATTTATTTTATAAATGATCAACGTTTATAATTGTTACACATTTTGTAATAAATCCACTTGACAGTTTTCCTTGATATTTCCTTTAATTTTGTTTGTGTTTTCTGACTAAGCATGATTTAGGTAGTCACTACCTAATAAAGTATGTGCCCCAATCCCAAGAGAAGGGAGCAGTGGATCTATCCTTATGTGTGATGTAATTCCGCTGTTGGACGTTTTTTAAGTACCTAAATTGTTCTTTAGAATGACCAAATTAGGCTTGTAATGTAAACTGACCTCCCCGACAACTTATCGCGACGACGATGTAAAAGGAAATGCCTGTCCGAAATAAGACCTTGGGTAAGGTGAGAGTCTTTCCTTGCGGAGGTCTGAAACTAAGATCGAAGGAGCTTCTTGGAACCAAATCGTCAGTGATGGAGAAGTAGGTCAAAGAGTCGGACTCTTTTTACTTTGAGAAAATTACAGCACGTTTTTGTTTAACAGGCAGACTAAAAAAGCCTGAACTCGGATGAAATTTCTCAGCTCCTGTCAGTCAATATTGTCCAGTGTCTAAAGGACTGCATGATTTGCAATCACAAGGCTGTAGGTTCAAATCCTACCAGGCTAACCGCTGATTTCACAATGGCTAGAATGAGTCTTGTTGTTTAGTTATTGAATCCCAATTTCTTAATTTGTGCAATTCATAATCAAAGACATTAAACCAATGTGTGTATGAGAGAGATTGGCTGTTGCCAGCTTGGTGTTTATATCCCCCTGGGGGCGTTTGCCAAGTTTTCTTGGTAGGAAAAACGTCTAAACAATCGAACAAACACTCTATCCATACAGCTACTTCATGTCAGTTTGACCTCTGACCTCTGTCCATATCACTACCTCCATTAAGGGTCTCAATTACAAATGAGATGGTAAACCAATGTTTGTATGGGGAGATATTGGCTGTTGCCATCTTGGTTGTTTATATCCCTGTGTGTGAGTTTGCAGAGTTACCCTGGTGGGAAGATCATCTAAACACTCTATCCATACAGAAGCGTTCATGTTAGTTTCGAAAACCTCTGTCCATATTAAAACCTCCATTAAGAATCTCAATTATAAATGAGACGATAAACCAATGTGTGATGAGGAGATATTGGCTGTTGCCAGCTTGGTGTTTATATCCCCGTGCGTGAGTTTACCGAGTGACCATGGTGGGAAGATCTAAACACTCTATCCGTACATGTCTGTTTTTAAAACCTCTGTCCATATTACTACCTCCATAAAGAATCTCAATTATAAATGAAGATCTCTAAGGATTACGTTGCTTGCTCTCGTTGTTCTTGCTGCTCCTTTAGTAGCTTCTTCTTCTTCTGTGTGATTCCGGTGGATCTGAACTCGGCCCTCTCTGCAAGGTACTCCTGTTTGCACATCTCAAAGAATTCTGGATCTTTATAGCTGGAAGAAAAAAAAAGGGGGTAGCAATAATCGCATAAACAGGTTTGAACTGTGGATAAGTTAAAAAGTTAAAGTCTGTCCCAAGATGGCTCATTAGGCATGTGTTTATACCCGTTATCCTGTGGATAAGGCGCCTCCAGACCATTCAACCCCATGGTCTAATGGTAATCTTTGTAGCTGGAACAAAGCGAAGGGGGTAGCATTAATCACACGATAAACATGCTTGAACTGTGGAGAAGTTCAAAGTAAAGTCTGTCTCGAGCCAATATGGATCATCAGGTCTGAGTTTATATTCGGTTTCCTGTGGATAAGGCGCCTACAGATCATTCAACCCCATGGTCTGAACATACAAAAAAGAAATGACTAATGAACCTTTTTAAATTTGCCTTCTCTTTTTTACACAGATATCCCCCTATCTCATTTACTACTTTTGTTCTTTGGTTTTCCATCTTCTTGTGTTGCTCCTTCTAACCCAACATTTCATCCAAACACTAACAAGCAGCAACAAACAATCTGGGCCAAATTTCATGAAACCAGTAATCATAAAAACTTGTTTAGCACACAAAACTTGCTTAGCACAGACAAATCTTGCTAAACAGAAACTGGTTACCAGCCAAAGTTCTAAAAAGTTTACATTGTTGCAACTGGTGCCCCACTCATTTTTGGTTTAGCAAAGAAATTTGTTGAGCAGTGTTTTTTGCAAAACAGCTTTATGAAGTTGGGCCCTGCAAACTTATGTGGCCCAAAAAAGCACAGAGGGCACATTCTGGGTAACATGTTTACTCCATAGCTAGGTGCAATGTTAAAATAAGGGAATAAAAGGGTAGCGGTGAGTTCTTAAAGACCCTGGACACTATTGGTAATTGTCAAAGACCAGTCTTCACACTTGGTGTGTCTCAACATATGCATAACATAACAAACCTGTGAAAATTTGAGCTCAATTGGTCGTCGAAGTTGCGAGATAATAATGGGAAAAAACATCTTGTCACACCAAGTTGTGTGCTTTCAGATGCTTGATTTCGAGACCTCCAATTCTAAATCTGACGTCTCGAAATCAAATTCGCAGAAAATTACTTCTTTCTCGAAAACTACGTCACTTCAGAGGGAGCCGTTTCTCACAATGTTTTATACTATCAACCTCTCCCCATAACTCGTTACCAAGTAAGGTTTTATGCTAATAATTATTTTGAGTAATTACCAATAGTGTCTACTGCCTTTAAATGGCCGTTTTAAACCGGCAGGGTGGTGGTTCGGCTCGGGCCTTTATCGCACCGCCACGACCCTGCAAGGTTTTAAACCGCAGTTTAAGAACGAGTCACTACTCTTTTATTCCCATTCATAAATGCCTTTTAAAACTTATAAGAGATGTTAAATTTGCATTGGGGATAAAGAATATTAGTTTTGTTTTCTGTAAAACTTTGTTTTCTGTAAAACTTTGTTTTCTGTAAAACTTTGTTTTCTGTAAAACTTATCCGTTTTCTGTAAAACTTATCCGTTTTCCGACGTCCTTGAGCTCCGTACGCATGTTGCATTTTTATGACTGAGACAGTTTTCGGATATGCTTAGTGCGCGGAGTTAGTCTTGGTGCAAGACGTTTCTCGTTTTCCTTTCACACACCGCGCGGCCAACTCACCACCAGCGCCCGTATCGCCCGTAAGGAGAAACAACCGGTTATAACAGAGCTCCAGCTGGTCATTACCAACCGTTTTTTAGCACCCCCAACGTGGCGCACTCTCCACCAACAGGAATAACGAAACTGTCTGAGGTATTTATGAATGATGAATAATTGATAACTTACTAGTTTGTGAGGCAGTTTTTCAATGCGTTATTTTGTTCCCTACACTGCACGGCCATCAGTAATCCCTTCTCACGACAACAAGAGGTGAAAGCTGTAGGGATAAAAGTGGGAAAAAAAACCAACAATTTTATATATAAGCGCTTGTTTAAAACTAAAATTTAAACTCAAATTAAAATTTGGATTGTAAATAATTCAGATTTCCTTCAGAAGAGAATTATAAATTTGTTTTGGAGACACTAATTTGTGTTTGTGAAATTTTCCTTAAGTTTTTAAGCCATTTTGGATTTGAGACATTTAATACTGGTTTATGAAAGAAATTTCTGGCCTTGTCAGTCGCGACACTTGTGTCCTTTAGGCACTTTATCATAATTGCTTCTCTCCACACAGGAGTATAAATGGGTACCGGGGAGAGCTCAGGAGTATAACCTGTGATGGACTGGCATCCTGTCCATGGGGATTATTGATGCCAGGGAAACTGGAACTAAACATAGCCCTGATGAGCCACATTGATATTGGCTCAGGACAGACTTTATTTTGTTTTTGTGTTGTGTGATGCATGTAAAAGAACCCAGTGCACTTATCGAAAAAAGAAGAGGTTCGCCCCAGTGTTCCTGGCTGGATTGGCAATACATATTGCGCCACAGCACCTTACTGTTACATGGTGCTATGGATTAGGTCTCATAATTCAAAACTTTGTCCCACTCACCTTGCAGTAACGCTTTGTATTCTTTGAAAAAAAGGCGTGTTATAAATATGGTTATTATTTATAAACCTCACCACTTACCATCGACATACTCAGCACATCGTACTTTAGCTTTATCTCGCATCTTCTTTGGTATCAAGACTTCTTTTTCAACAGTTCGGAGATAAGTCTCATCATTCTGCCAAACTGGAAAAAAAATCATAAAGTTTACAAAAATATTATTGGGTGGTCGGGTTGGTGTAGTGGTATCTTTTCTCGTAGACCCTGGTTCGAATCACACCGGGGCAGTGGATTGTCTTTATTTAGTCCCTACCTTGGGTTTTCCCTGGAAAAATTTCCTGGGTTTAGGTCAAATAATAAATATATAAATCAAATAAATAAAATGACAGTTGATCGTCCCCGCCCGCATCCTTTTTAGGGCCGTGTCTTTTTTAAAATTATTTTTATTTTTGATTTTTGATTTTCAAATAATATAATAAAAATTTAAAAAAATCCATCCTTTCAAAAGGACTGGCCTAGGGGTTTTCCCCGAATCTAACGTGAGGCTCACGAACACGTGTAACCGTCTGTTTCATAAAACAAAATAGGTGAATGCCTACCAGCAAATCTTTTTCTTTTAGTGTAATAATCCGACCCTGTTAACTCGGGTCCTCATGCAACAAATAGATATAAAATAAGTTTGCGGTGGGTTCAAACTGAAGAATTGGTGGCCTGTTTGAAGCAGCCATCTTGGGAAAAAAAAATATATATATATATATATATAATAGTAAGGCCCTCATCCACCTCTTTTTGGAAAAATCCTGACGATCAACTGGTATTTTTTTAATTTGGCCTTATTAATTAACTTAAACTGAAATTTCATTCAGTTCTCTTAGTTGTTAAGAAAGTTAATGGGCTTTTTGTAATTGAATTTACTGTTCTCGATCACAGCTTTTGCTTGATCATCAAGCAAAAGCTGTGATCGAGAACAGTACAAACAAGATTACTAAGCCAATTTCGACATGATTTTTAGAGTTAGCAAACAATAGCTGAATACCAGTAATTAGCAATATGCAGCAAAAAGAAATTTGTTTGGTTATCCTGTTTTTATCAAGGAAGCAGTGTCATGCTAAGCAAATTTTTGTGCTTAGCAGCTCTATGAAATTGGGCCCTGGTGTTTGTACAATCAGTGGCTAACAGATGCAGATGAGGGCTGGTCATCTCGCCACCTAGCAAGCTCGCCACCAACAAAGTCGCCCCCTGCAATGTCGCCCCCAAACAATGTCACCCCCTAGCAAAGTCGCCCCCTGACAATGCCAACAGCCAATATCGCCCCCTAGCAAAGTCGCCCCCAGAAAATAATTATGGGTTAGGGTTAGGGTTAGGGTTAGGGTTAGGATTAGGGTTAGGGTTAGGGTTAGGGTTAGGGTTTAGGGTTAGGGTTAGGGTTAGGGTTAGGGTTAGATCTTCCACAAGCACATTACTTCAGATGGAAATTTTTCTGAAAATATTTTAACTATATTTTTTTACCATAATTATTGTAGCCTTAATTATTTTCTGAACAACATCTGGGGGCGACTTTGCTAGGGGGGCGACATTGGCTGGGGGAGACATTGTCAGGGGGCGACTTTGCTAGGGGGCGACATTGTTTAGGGGCGAGATTGCCAGGGGGGCGACTTTGTTTCAACCCGGGGCGAGCTGGGTAGGGGGTGACTTTGCAGGGGCAACTTTGTTGGTGACGAGCTTGTCAGGTGGCGAGATGACCAGCATTCATGCAGATGCTACGTTGTGCTATTCCCTAACTAAAACTTGTAAACGTTTTAGTAAAAACAATGAATGAAAAGGATCGATACCACTGGTCCTGGAGTAGTATTACCAGGCTTAAGTTAAGGTTTAGCCTTAGTAAACAAAATGTATGCAAACTAGAAAGCACAATTTTGTGCCTGAGGCTGAGCAGCTCCTTAAAAAATTGGGCCCCTGATTAAATGTGATTACATCATCATGGATGGAGAATACATAACAACAACAAGCAACACAAAACATTTTCGATGATCGATTTATATTAATTATTTATTCAAGAAAAACATGATTCAAATGCAATAACTTTTGATAATGCAAGGCAAAGCATAAAATTTTAAACCCTTTTAATAAAAAAAACTAAGGATCATCTTTGAAATTAATGCTTTTAAATGCGGTTCCGAGTTCTTTTATCTTACCGAACTTTTTTGACTTATTTTCCTCTGCCATGATGTTTATGCGCTGATTTTTACAAACTAATGATTCGGACAAGCGCCCTCAAGAGCATTTTTTCATTTTTTGGGTCATATAGAGTTGACCCCGCCTACCCAGGCGCCCCTCCCACTCAATTTACAACCAATTTCTATAGATAAAAAGACCGCATTATTTCTAAAGATTGAAACAAAACACTTATGATGACCTAAAGTGCGTATGAAAACCATCAACAACATATTACATTCGTACATGATGTTGAAATTGTTGTTTGAAATTATCAAAAAATGAAAATAATGGCCTGACTGCGTGACCTTTTAACCCATGACCTCGATATCCGGTTCGAGTTAAGTCTCTCGAGCGAGAAGAAGTTGCCGAAAAAATGCAAAGATCGGGTCCTGTATTTCGGGCCTGTTTCAGAGCTCAGGCTCTGTGCAGGTCGGTAAAAATTGATCCATTAAAGGCTGCAACTGTTGGGAGTATTCATAGCTGTAGAGCAGCATCAAGGTAAGCGAATTTATTGAGTTTTTATTGTGTTTTTGAGAAAGGCCGGCTGGACCAAAAACTGCCGTAGCCACACACAGTGCGGTGACTTAATACAGTGACTCAATCAAGTTGTAATCTTGACATTTTGCTGGTCAGTTGATGCGGGTGGGATTAGGATATTGTTTGGTAATCAATCCATTTAAAGCCATTGGACACTTTCGGTAAACAGTATTGTCCAAAGGCCCACACTTCGTGTATCACAACTATAATAAAAAATAACAACCTGTGTAAATTTAGGCTCAATCAATCGGTCATCGGAGTCGGGAGAAAATAATGGGAAAACACACCCTTGCCTTGGGCCTTGTTTCAGCGCATTTGGAAAAGTTTCCGCATGGCGCCACCACTTTTTCATTTGATATAAAATAATAAAGTGTCTAACTTACCTCAATGAGATATCCCTTTTTGTAAAAATTAGTGAAAAAGTGGTGGCGCCTTACGGAAAGTTATCTGCGCATTTCGTGTCATGACATGTGTTTAAAATAAATCCGTAATTCTCGATATCGAGAATTGATATTGTTTTAATGTTTTCTCAAAAAGTAAAGCATTTCATGGAATAATTATTCAAGAGAAGTCTTTCACCATATACCTTCTGTAAACCCTGTAAGTTATTTGTAAATCTGTGAACTATTTGTTTTGTTTTCTTTTTCCGAATGTGTATAATGGCTTTAACTGTTTGATTTATGTTTAGATGGACTGGCAGATATCTTCATCAACCACAGCACACATGGAGGATAAGAAATCCAGTCCGGTTTTACTCCTCAGCAGAAGGTGAATTTGTAATTTTGTTATTTTTTAATTTAATTATTAAAATAAATTTAAAATAAAATTATGTAACAATTACTTTTATTGGAAAAGTTTCCGTATTGCACCACCAATTTTTCATTCAATATGAAATAATATAGTATTATTAGTATCTAATTTACCTCAAATGAGATATCCCTTTTTGTAAAAATGAGTGAAAAAGTGGTGGCGCCGTACGGAAAGTTATCCCATTTATTATTCAAAGAAGCATTGAGAAACACTTTGTTACAAATATGAATACTTTTATGAAAGGACAATGTGTATTTTCCTCTTTATCAACAGATTTGCCATCACATTTCAAGATAACTCTTCCAGCACTATCACCAACCATGGAGATGGGGACTGTAGTCAGGTGGGAAAAACAGGTAAAGTAGGAAGATAAGTGGATGTCAAGTAGTGTGTGATCTTAGCCGTGTCTTGGGCTGATTATGTTGGCTAAATTTTACAACTATCTAGTCGCCGGGTCAATTAAATCTGCCCTGCATTTGTATAAAGTGGTCACACTTCATCACAAATGAAAGGCTGGCTGAACTGATCGATGGACGGTGGTGTCTCACGACTGACGAGGTGTTAGAGCGGTAGGCGAAACGGTGCGCTCATGTGATGAGGGTATAATCCATTGTTCTTGGTCATGTGCGCACGCTCAGAAATTGACCTGGTAGGTCTGCTGCCACTTAGCGTCTCAAAGTCTCCCATTGTTTGTGCTTAGCAGTTCTATGAAATTGGGCGCTGGAGACTGTTATTATTAAAATTTATCTGTTTGATCTTATTACAGGAAGGTGACTCTTTGAGTGAGGGAGACTTATTGTGTGAGATTGAAACTGACAAAGCAACGATGGGATTCGAGACACCAGAAGAAGGTTTCTTAGCTAAGATCTTTGTTCAAGAAGGAGCCAAGGACATCCCTGTTGGAAGGGTGAGGACATAAGCTTATCTTATCATTTTAAAGAACTTTCTCCATAAGAGATCATATACATTAATGACTGAACTAATAATAATAATAATAATAATAATAATAATAACAACAAATTCTTATATAGCGCTTTTCACAATAACTGTCTCGATAACATCCCTTTAATCTTTCTCAGCTCCCTGGGGAGTATACAGCCCAAGCTGCTGAGGCGCTCTGAAGGCTTTTTCATACACAATATCAACCTGTACCCTCGCAGGTACCCATTTGTACCCCTGGGTGAAGAGAATAAAAGCTCAGAATCTTTCTCAGCTCCCTGGGGAGTATACTGCCCCAAGCTGCCGTGGCGCTCCGAAGGCTTTTTCATACACAATATCAACCTGTACCATCGCAGGTACCCATTTATGCCCATAGGTGTAGAGAAGCAAGCATAGTAAAGAATTTTGCTCAAGGACACAAGTGTCACTACCTGGATTCGAACCCACACTCCGATGACTTAACCACCAGAACTTGAATTCGATGCTCTTAACCACTTGACCATGACAACTGACATAATTCAGAAATGGTAATAGTAATAATAATAATAATAATAATGAAAATTTTTGTAAAGCACCAAATCTGTCAGAAAGACACTCCTGGTGCAAAAAGAACTCGGCTAATGACGGTATTTAAAGCTATATGACTGAACAAGTAAGTTTTAAATTTAGTTTTGAAGTTGGAGAGAGTGTTTACTTAGCAACTTTATAGTTCTGAGCCGACGATTTTATCCTGCAGTCTAAATATTGTCAATTGTTCCATGTCTACAGCTCCTGTGCATCATAGCAGAGAATGAAGGAGATGTTGCAGCCTTCAAAGACTTTGAAGACAGCGGAGAAATCATCACAGCTGCTCCTGTTGAAGAAGACATTAAAGTAAGAAATACATGAGATGTCACATTTCAATCACTTGGGAAAAGTTTGCTAGGGGGAAAGTTTATTCATGTTTAAGGATGAGACGTTGTAGCCTTTTAGGGAAATGGTGTGTCAGCAGCGGCGTAGAAATCCCAATCGCTATGATTCACTACATTCTGTTTGAACAAAACCACATTTTTCTTCTTTTTCCTTCCTTTTCTATTTAAATTTTCAATTTTCAAGATACATTTATTGACTTTAAAGGGTGTGTCAAATGATGATGTACTGACCTACAATGTAATTTGACTAAAACATGTTGATAACTACAACTTTGGGGGGAGGGGGTCCTTAACAGTAGTACTCCTTGCACGACTTGCAAAATGTTTGCCAGCTTGGCGTTTATATCCCCTTGTGGGAGTTTGCTGAGTTCCCTTGATGGGAAGAAACAAACAAAACAAACAAAACTCCCTCTTTTGACCGCCTCTCATTTGTTCATTTGTTTTACTCCCTGTAGCCTACTCCACCCCCACCTCCCCCTAAACCATCACCAGTAGCTCCTCCCCCTCCAGCAGCCAAGCCTCAGGTACCCGTACCTCCACCTCTTCCGTCTACGCCCAGACCTTCTTCCCCAGGCCAGCGGGTGTTTGCTAGTCCTCTTGCTAAGAAGCTCGCTGCCGAAAAAGGGATCAATCTCATGGTAAGTAATAATTGTATCGTATTGTATTACGTGTATGTTTTATTCCAAACTTAAACATGCCCCATAACCCTGGGGAGGGTAACAATATTATAAGAATAAATTACAGTTCATGAATAAGGCATACGGATAGGAATTTTAACTATTAAGAACAAAAACAAATACATTGGAGAAGCCTAATCACACAGTTTGATTTTCTTTTAAAACAGTAATTCAAAAGACATACTTGGCGACGCAATTAATTATAGCTTTGTCGGGAGTGTCCAACAAAAACTTAAACCTATCTTCCCTACCAAGAATTTCAAAGTTTTTGTATAAATAATATAATAAATAATATAAGCCAACATAATTTCCCTAAACTAAGGTTGTATAATGGGCAATCTAGCTGAAAATGGATTTCTGTTTCAACAATATAATAATAATATCAAAATCTTATATAGCGAATGTATCTACCAACAAGGTACTCAAGGCGCTAAATTCTTTTTACAGGGATTTGATTCCTCCGTTTTAAAATGGAAATCTGTTTGTTGGCCCTAAAAAAATTACCCCCCCCCCCTCCCAAAAAAAAAAGAAAACAAAAAAAGAAAGAAAGTAAGATCAAATTCTAAAAGAAATGGAAATATAACCATATAATAATGCCCCAGAGTAGGGCTTTTAAAACTTCATGTTCGTAAGTTTTCAACCCTGCATGCTTTCAAGCTTGGCACTCAGAGTTAGTTTTTTTTCTCATCCCTGATTTTAACAGAAAGATCGGTTATTGAAGTTATGAATTCTGAGACCAAATTATGTAGCACCTTATAAGGGTTTACAAGGTGCTACGGCGCATATAGAAGCCACAGCCAGAAACACCGGGGCGAACCCCTTCTTTTTTCGATAAGTGCACTTGGTTCTTTTACGTGCGTTACACAACACACGGGACCAGTGGTTTTATGTCCCATCTGAAGGACGAATCAATGGGTAAGTGTCTTGCTTAAAGGGAAAGTACACAATTGGTAATTGTCAAAGACCAGTCTTCTCACTTGGTTTATCCCAACATAAGCATAAAATAACAAGCATGTGAAAATTTGAGCTAAATTGGTCATCGAAGTTGCGAGAAAATGATGAAAAAAACACACCATTGTTGGACGAATTTGTGCGCTTTCAGATAGGAATAAAAGACTTCTAGCTAGAAGTCTTTTATTATTTTAGTGAGAAATTACCTCCTTCTCAAAATCTATGCTACTTCAGAGGGAGCCGTTCCTCACAAGGTTTTATACTATCAAAAACTCTCCAGTGCTTGTAACCAAGTCAGTTTTTAAGTTAATATTTGTTTTGAGTAATTACCAAACGTGTACCTTCCCTTTAAGGACACCAGCCAGAACAAAACAAATTTAATGTAATTTAGGCTGGTAACCTGACTCTGCCGAGCCACACTCCTTAGTGAGTTGTTGTGCTAATAGGCTTTATGAAATTTAGCCCTGTTTTGATTATTTTTCAAGGATGTATCCGGGAGTGGTCCAGGTGGGCGTGTCCGTAGAGCTGATATAGAGTCCTTTACTCCGATGGCTGTAAGTGTACCAACGTTAGCTGCAATGCCTGGTGCTGCCTTTACAGACGTACCAGTAGGAGAACTAAGACAGGTATCAATTGCATTTTTTTATACTTCAGGAATTCTATTTATCAGGTAATATGTTTACTAACAGGTTGAAATTTTAAAGGAATTTTTTACTCCCAATGTTATAATTCTTCTTATTTTTTAATTTGTCCACTACTAATGCCATGTTAAGCGCCCTAGAGCATGTCAACATGATTAAGCCGCTTTATACGTGTTGGTATTATTATTATTACTATCTAACCCTCAACATGTACATTTATTTATTTATTTATTTTATTTATTCCGTTTGTATGGTTTCAGGGATGTCCCCAGGATTTTCAAAATGATGCAAAATTTCTGGTCGAAAAAAATCAACTCCAAATGTATTTGCGAATCGGCATGTCTCCACACAGATCATGAGTTGCTCTGGGGGCCCTACTTGGTCGTATTAGACACACCTTAAAGTTTCAACAGCCCTTACCTTATTTTTCAACTAGCCAGCTCGATTTTTAGCTAGTCCGTCAATTTGTTTTAAATATTTTTCATATACCAATTGATGCAATATCCTTATATTCGATCACCGCTATTTACTAACCGTTAACTATTTGCTAAGCAGTATTTTCGGCCCTGGGCCCAATTTCATAGAGCTGCTAAGCACAAAAAATTGCTTGGCATAAATTTCTTCCTTGATGAAAACAGGATTACCAACCAAACTTCCATTTGTTGCATATTACTTGTTACTGGTATGCAGCCATTGTTTGCTTATCCTGAAAATCAAATGGAAATTTGGTTGGTAATCCTGTTGCTATCAAGGCAAACATTTCGTGCTAAGCAAATTTTTTCTGCTTAACAGCTTTATTAAATTGGGCCCTGGTCTTTTCTTATAATAAAACCAAGGGACTCTTAAAAGCATGTTTTGATGTGGAAGGAAAATCAAAAGATGGAGAAATTTAAGCATTCATGTAGAGTTAGCAACCCCATCCACACCGGACCCAATTTCATGATGCTGTTAAAGGGAAGGTACATGTTTGGTAATTGTCAAAGACCAGTGTTCTCACTTGGTGTATCCCATCAAAATTTGGGCTCAATTGGTCATCGAAGTTGCGAGAAAATGAAGAAAAAACACCCTTGTGGGACGAATTTGTGTGCTTTCAGGTAGAAATAAAAGACTTCTAGCTAGAAGTATTTTATTATTTTAGTGAGAAATTACCTCTTTCTCAAAATCTATGCTACTTCAGAGGGAGTCGTTTCCCACAATGTTTTATACTATCAACAGCTCTTCAATGCTCGTTACCAAGTCAGTTTTTAAGTTAACATTTGTTTTGAGTAATTACCAAACGTGTACCTTCCCTTTAAGCAGAGAATTCTGCTGAGCAAATATCATTGCTAAGCAAGAAATGAGTGGGGTTCCAGTAATGTACACTGTATGGTATTCTGGCTGGTAATCTATTTTAGCTTAGCAAGTTTTTTGGGTTTTTTTGCTAAGCAAGATTTTTGTGCTTACACATGTTACATGCTATATGAAATTGGGCCCTGGTCTGAAGTTGGGATTCAAACCAGCGTCCTCAGACCTTAAGAGGCAAAGAAAGATATCAAACCCGCTGCTAAACAAAGGATTCGAACTGCCTCTAGCCACCGGGCAATCTCGGTGGTCTAGTTGGTTTGACATTGCTCTAGAATTGCAAAGGGTTTGAATCCCACCCGAGTAATATGCGTGTGATTTTTTTTCACAGAACTCGGGTAAGTACTGAGTATTCAGTGCTAACACAAATCGGTGTATATGGGTAAAAACCCAAATTAATACCAACCGCTTTGCTGTGCTAACAAAATTGTAACTTTGTAATACTTACGTGTTTTTTTTTTTGGGGGGGGGGATTTAATTGTTTTTTCTTTATTCCCACTCTCTAAACATTGCAGTATTCATTTGAGTGTAGTTTATTTTCTCCTTTATTTTGTCATAATTTCTTTGTTGGTAATTTCTTCATGTATTTTATACTTTGCAGTTCATAGCAAACAGAGTAACTCAATCAAAGCAGACGATCCCTCACTACTTTCTGACAGTGGAAGTCAACGTTGAACATCTGCTCAGGTATTTGCTCCTTCAATCAATCAACCACCATCTAGACTTCAACATACATACATACATACTGGACTTCTTCAAATCACACCTCAAAACCCACCTGTTCAATCAATCTTTTTTGTAATCTTATATTGTTTAGTTTATTTGTTGCTTTTTTCTTGTATAAATTTGTTTATTTGTTTTGTAAAGCGCTTTGTCGCTATATAAGTAGTTCTTCTTCTTCTTTTTATTATTATTATACAAAATTGTTTTTTATACCACCATTTCATCAAGACCACAGTGGTTTGTGATGAAACAGAGAAACATGGCAACAATAATACAAATTTGCAAAATAAAATCATAGTCAGCCAAACAATCATTGTGGGAACAGGTGTGACTTCAGATGCTTCTTGAAAACATGAAATGAATCAGCAGAGCGCAGAGATGGGGGGAGACTATGCAAAAGTTTAGGGGCCGCAAAAGAGAAGGATTTTTAAGCAGCTGAAGCAAGAGATTTATTTTGTTTCAACAAGACGGGTAGTGTTGTTTGATGACCGCAAGCCAACTCTTTGTGGAGTGTACAAAACCAAGCACGATTTTAAATATGCTGGGCACAGATGTCAATTTCACAAAGAGTTAGGACTAATCCTGGGAGATATTAAAAAAGGTATGGCTAGTCCTCGTCCCGAGAGAATACTAGTCTTAACTCTGTGTAATCCACCCTGGATCATTAAGGCATTTAAAATCAAATGATTTGAAGTCAATTGTAAATTTTCAAATAATTTTTTGCACAGTCGAGTAAAGTCAAGTCATTTTCCCTCAAGTCAAGTCAAATCAAGTCAAAACAAGTCACTAGTCATTTTCCCCTAAGTCAAGTCACGTTGCAAGTCATTGAAAATGGTGACTCGAGTATGACTGGAGTTCAAGCAAAAACTGCTCAAATGTAATAGTTATTTTTAATGGTTTAGTAAATATTGTACGCTTTAATTTATTGCCCTTTAATATGTGATTGTTTGTATTTTTACATGTGCTTATATTTTTACTGTTGTTAAGTGACACTTTCAGCTACTGCTGCGGGTCATTTTGTTTGTACAACACCAATAAATAAAATAAATCAATCAATTTCTGTGGTACTGAATATTTTGTTGATATTCTGTTTTTTCTTCCTCCACATTGATAACCAGGTTGACCTCTGACCTGAATGAGACTGTATCGGCTGATGGTATTGAGCTGACTCTAAATGATTTTGTAGTTAAAGCTACAGCCTTAGCAAGTTTGAAAGTCCCTGAAGCTAACTCATCATGGATGGAGGATAGAATAAGACAGTAAGTTCCTTTAAAACCTCCGTCGTAAATTACAGAAGTTCTTTGCTAGTTTACATATATAAGAGCCCTTTCAATCCCGTGACCAAATGACAAAGTTTTTAGGCGAAACGTGAAAGGTAAAACATTGACACACAGTGAAACAACAGTGAAATAGTGAATAAGAGAATTACCACTAGCAGGGATGAGATGATCTGCCGTTCCTTTTTCCATAATATAACACAAACTATATTTTTATCGTTGGCAGGGGTCTGGTTTTACACATCTTTTGATGACAGTTTTTATACTTTTGTTTTAACCTTGACAGCCCTGTACAACTTGTATCTATTGTGTATGTCTAAAGATTTAAAATAAATAAAATAAATAATAAATAAAATTCTGCTATTTGGTCTACTTCTGTAGTGCTGAGAACACTGTTCAGTGGAATCTATAACTCCAGGGGTTACCGTTCAGGTGGAAAGCCATAATTTCATCATACAGCAGCAGAATGTGTATCATTCCTACATGTGTAGTTTCAGACCTTTTTGTGAGCAATGACTTTCATCCTTGCACTGTGAACTAGTGTATTATTGATCACTTGAACTTGTGAGTCTGTGAAGTTACAAGCTAGAATAAACCAAGGGAGCAACTTTAATGAACTGAGTGATTATTGCTGAAGTCATTGTTGAGCATTTTGAGATTGGACATTTTGTATAAATATAGAAACTGCAACCACCCCATTACCAATGTATATTTGGTTTGCGGTAACACCATGTGTGTATCTACTTGCCAGGTAGAGTTTGTTCTTAGAGAACTGTCTGTCTTTATTCTACTACCTTGGATACCCCAATATCCCAATAAACTGTGTTGCTTGTTTGTTCTGCAGATTTCATCATGTAGACGTTAACATTGCTGTACAGACTGAAGCAGGAATGATGACTCCAGTTATCTTCAGCGCTGACACAAAGGTCAGTATAAGATATTAAGGCAGAGTTGGGGTGGTTTATTTTTGGATAGTCGTGAACAAGTCGGATCGCTGTCCTTGTTTCATCCACTCAAATGACGATGTGATGTAGCGCCACGAAAAGTGATTCGGTACTGGTCGTGTGACTTTCCGGTAGGTCAGTCAAATAGGCTGGATTTTGCATTAGTCGGAAACCTGACGGTTAAAAGAGACCTAACTACCTATTTCTTCGAGATGATGATTATTGTTAGTCTAATGTTAACTTTCAACTTATCAAAACTAACTCACAAGCCCCTTCCAAACTCACTTTTGGGAGAATATGTACAGAACATTATTTGGGTTTTGTTACACCTTAACATCATGTGATTCATTCTTGTCTGCTGAAAATGTTTGTGATGATTACATGACAATAAAAAAATTAAATTGTTTTTTTCTTGTAGGGGATTAGTTCAATTAATCAAGAAGCCAAGGAGCTAGCAGAGAGAGCTGTTGAAGGAACTCTTAATCCTCAGGAATATCAAGTAAGAATCGATCTCCAATCATTCACAATGATTTAGTCATTTCATACTTTATCTTCAAGAAAGCTTGTGAATTCTGGTAGGTTGACCCATAGCAGCAAGAGCGTGTTCTAAGTCATGTCGAAGAAACCGGGCGTAACCTTCCCACTAGACTCAAAGAGCATAACAAAAGAGCATCTTAAATTCTGACAGTACTCAGAAGGAAATATTTCAGCTTCGGATATGAGGATGATTAAATTTAATGTTGTTTATCCAAGGCATAAAATACTTCTTTAAAAATGTATAAATCGCCATTTGGGTATTTTTTATATGCCTTATTATTGTTGATCAATGTTTATTCTATTGTTTTCCTGGGTCCACACTGATGTTGATTTTATACAATCTTTATATCATCGGAGAGGTGACAATACGCTTCTTAGAGAATGACCACATTGGAGATCGTCTTTTGTTCAGAACCAAAATTTGAAGTTAAGGAAATATTCCCTTGCCTCGTTTGAGGTCTGCAAACAATATCTGGATTCGTCATGCTTTGCACCTTTTTTTTTGTTATGTAACAGAAACTTGTGTCTAGTTATTACTATTATTATTGATGATCAGTGTTTAATCTATTGTTTTTTTCTTGGATCCACATTGATGTTGTTTTATCTTCTCTTCTAGGCTGGTACCATCACAGTATCTGACCTTAGTAGTCTCGGGGTCAAACAATTTGCCACTATCATCAATCCAACGCAGTCATGCGCAGTAGCTGTTGGTGCCCTGCAGAATGTCATGGTACCTGATGAAGACACTGATGAAGGGTAAGGGTTTCCAGCTGAGTTATGGCTTGGCCGTGGCTACGGCTTAAGCACTGCATTATGTGTATCTGTCAACATAACAACCAGAGCCAGTGGCAGTAGCCACAGCCAAAGATCACTCAAAGATCTGACAAAATGTATTGGTTATGGCTATTGCTATGGCTTAAAGGCAGTGGACACTATTGGTAATTACTCAAAATAATTATTGCCATAAAACCATTCTTGGTGACGAGTAATTGGGAGAAGTCGCTGGTATAAAACATTGTGTGAAACGGCTCCCTCTGAAGTGCAATGGTTTTCGAGAAAGAAGTAGTTTTACACGAATTTGATTTCGAGACCTCAGATTTAGAGGGTTATTTTTCTTTCACTCATATCTCGCAACTTCGACGACCAATTGAGCTCAAATTTTCACAGGTTTGTTATTTTATGCATATGTTGAGATACACCAAGTGAGAAGAGTGGTCTTTGTCAATTACCAATAGTGTCCAGTGTCTTTAAAGGCACTGGACACTATTACTCAAAATAATTGTTAGCATTAAAACTTATTTGGTAATGAGCAATGGAGAGCTGTTGATAGTATAAAAACATTGTGAGAAACGGCTCCCTCTGAAGTAACTTAGTTGTCAAAAAAGAAATAATTTTCCACTAAAATATTTTGATTTGATTTTGAGACCTCGGAATTAGATTATGAGGTCCCCAAACCAAGCATCTGAAAGCACACAACTTCGTGTGACAAGGGTGTTTTTTCTTCCATTATTATGTCGCAACTTTGATGGAAAATTGAGTTCAATGTTTTGCAGGTTTGTCATTTTAAGCTTATGTTTGGATACATCAAGTGAGAAGACTGGTCTTTGACAATTACCAATAGTGTCCAGTCATTACTGAGTGGCTTCTGGCTAGTGGCTAAGCTGTCTTTGTATCAACAGCTGCCAATAGAATCTGCAGTTAAGTCTTTATTTATTTTTCTGTTTTACAGGTACCGGGCAACAACCATAATGAATGTAACACTGAGCTGTGATCATCGAGTTGTGGATGGAGCCGTTGGAGCTCAGTGGCTGCAGAAATTCAAAACGCTTCTTGAAAAACCACACACAATGCTTCTCTAATCAGCAATAACCACCACCCCCTCCCCCCTCCCTCCTTAACCCACTGTAGCTGCCCCAATTTCAGAGAGCTGCTTAAGCAGAAAATATTGCTTACCAATTTCCTGCTAAGCAGAAGTGAGCACGGTACCAGTCACAAATGGTACATGTGTCATGGTTGTTTGGCTGGTAACCTTACTCTGGTCGGCACAATTTTAATTTGCTTAGCATCTTTTTGTGCTTAAGCAGCTTTTAAGCAAACAAATTTACTTAACAGGACAAATTTATGCCTACCAGAACTAAGTTACCAGCTAAAACACCATTTTACATGTAGAAAATGTTACTGGTGTCCTGCTTAGTAATGCTTAGCAGAATAATGTTAAGCGAGATTTTCTGCTTAACAGCTCTTTGAAATTGGGGCCTTGGTTTGTCTCTAGTCTGATTGATGAGTGCTGTTTTTACATTCTTATAAAAGGTTCGTCAAAAAACGAATGACATTTGTCCGTTTTATAGCGGCTTTCTCGTTTAGTTTTCAAAGCACGTGAAAGAATTTAATAGATGTTAAGATTGCATCGGGGATAAAGAATATTAATTTTGGTTTTACCCTTACACAGATGTGTGTTAGTGATGTGTATTTTTCAGGGTTCGAATCTCACCTAGGTGATGTGCATGTGATTTTTTTTCACAGAACTCGCAAAAGTACTAAATATACAGCGCTAACACATCAGTGTGAGGGTAAAACCAAAATTAGTATTTAATGGAAAGTTCCAACATACCATTGATGATGACAGTTTGTTTTGCCGACTGTGCTGGATTCAGTGGGGTGCCAAATGCAATTAAGTCCTTTGTATAATAATAGCCCTCTGGATTAGTAATGGCAAAAGTCCCTCCATAGCACATCACTAATACCAATAATTGAGTCTTAAATATAGCGCAACAATAAGGTGCTCAAGGTGCTTGAACGAATCTTAGCACTTTTGTATCAAAAAAAGGGTTTTAATTTTTTGAACTATGAAACCCATATTTATGTAGCACCTCATAATATAAGGGTTTACAAGGTGTTGTGGCGCATTCAGCAGCCACTTTCAGGAACACCGGGGGCAAGCCCCTTTTCTTTGCGAAAAGTGTACATGTCCTGGGTTCTTTTAGGTGCATTGCAGACCATACGGCTTTACGTCCTATTCAAATGACGAAGCAATAATGGTTTAGTGTCTTGCTTACACAAGTGTCAATACCAGGATTCTAAACTCTGGTGATGAAAATCAATCCCCCCCCCCCCTCTCATCAAACCTGTCACTAGATCCTCCGGACTGCGACTTGTGTTTATCTCATTCATTAATCAAAACAAGATATAGACTACTGGAGTGATTTGCAGCTTTTTTTTAATGGAAAATCAAAGAAAATGAAAGTATTGTGTTTATTTCATTTTATTTAATTATTAAGAAATTAACCTTTTTGTAGGGAGGTTTTGAATTATAAGATATATGTAAGAAAGTTCATGTTTTTACCAGAGTGTTTTTATTAATAATTGAGATGGTAAACAGAAAAGGTTTGTGGATGCTGATTTTGGGACTGTAGTTCTAATCTTGTGTTGTTGCTACGGAAAACAGATAATTATATTTTGTTGAATAATTAGGGGCCTAAGCCATTTGCGGGACTTCATTTTAAAAATGTCCAGAACAATTATTTGCTTTTTCATAAGGTAAATGTTCAATTGTAAAACTCCTTTTAGTAACCCTTGTACTTTCTGACCATTCAATATAATCCACTGTGATTCTGAATAATAGGTTATTTCCATTTGAAACATTCTGGTACCTAAAATTCCCTGACAAGCTGACGGACTTGGTTTTCTCGGTTGGGTTATTTATCAAGTGCTAAAATGACTAAAGGTTCAACTCTGCAGGGCCTAATTTCAGAGAGCTGCTTAAAGGGAAGTATACATGTTTTTTAATTACTCAAAACAAATATTCACTTAAAAACTGACTTGGTAACGAGCATTGGAGAGCTATTGATAATATAAACATTGTGGGAAACGACTCCACCTGAAGTAATGTAACTAAAATAATAAAAGATTTCTAGCTAGAAGTCTTTTATTATCTAAAAGCACACAAATTTTTAACAAGGGTGTTTTTTCTTTCATCATTTTCTCGCAAGTTCAACCAATTGAGCCAAAATTTTCACAGGCTTGTTATTTTATGCTTATGATGGGATACACCAAGTGAGAAGACTGGTCTTTGACAATTACCAAAAACATGTACCCTCCCTTTAAGCCTGACATGTAACGTTTTAGCTAATTTCCTCCTTTTCTGTTCATAACCGTGCTGAAAAACTGAAAAACACTGAACAAAATTTAAGTGA
Organism: Asterias rubens; assembly: GCF_902459465.1. Classification (NCBI taxonomy): domain Eukaryota; kingdom Metazoa; phylum Echinodermata; class Asteroidea; order Forcipulatida; family Asteriidae; genus Asterias; species Asterias rubens. The sequence goes on from NC_047077.1 coordinate 11,344,521, forward strand.
TCGACCATTTCCTTTTTTTTTTTGCACAGTAGAAAGTTGCATGTCTGTTATGCAGAGAATGCCGAGGGGAATTTTCTGCTAAGCAAAATAAGCAGGACACCAGTCAAAGGATGTATATATCTGACACAGTACTTTGGCTGGTAACTGTATTCTGGTAAGCAAAGGTTTCCTTTGCTTAGCAATTTTTTTAGGCTTAAGAAGCTCTTGAAAATGGACCCTGGTCAGTGCTTAGGTTCAATGAGTTTCCATTTCAGATAGTTCCATTTGAACAAGTGCAGTAAAGCCCGGCTCATACTTCCTGCGAATGCGAATGCTAAGCGATTTTTTTTAAGTCCCACGGCCCTGTTTTCTCTGCAAATGTTTGGTAAGAGTTGAACACGTTTTAACTGTTGTGAATTTATTTATGCAAATTTGTGACGTCAAAATTATTATCGCATTCGCACTTCCAGGAAGTATGCACCGAGCTCAACTCATTTCTGTTTTTGTACTGGAAATTTTTTCGTGCGGACAATGTTTGCATTTTACCAAAACAGATAGTGACTAGACTGATATAAATTGTGCTAACTAATACAGCACTCGTTCAATCGATCTACTGCCTATATGCATTCATTTGTAAATTTTAAGGCTTCGTCACATGAGGCAATTTTTACAGGCAACTTGGAGGCAACCAGCTGTGCTGCAGGTTGAAGGAGACTTTTTTCTAATACTATCTTGGCTTGCGCTAAACATCGCACTTTTGCCGTGTTGAACTCAAAATATTGTCCTGCGACAGAAAATGAATCGGTGACAAACGTTGAATTTATTACTGTCCCCAAGACAATTATGTAAAATTAACATTTGAATTTTTTTCTTTGAGCCTGAAACTGGTTGCCTGTAAATTGCCTCATATAAACATGACACTTAACAATTATAATAACAAACATTTATGTAGGAGTATCAAATTAAATAACCAGATTTACCAGTTTCAGAAAAAAATTGTACATGTATATTAAATATGTAGTTTTGTCCATTGCCATTGTTTTTAATGCAGTTTATCTTTACTATTGCTTTTATTATCCTTGTCTTGTTCCCAGTGTACAATGGTAATCATGCAGTGGATGATTGACACTACAGCAAGGGACTGTACTAAATTCTCTCTCCGTCTAAGTCATGGTCAGTTAATGGTAGCAATCACAACCAGTTAAATGTTCTAACGAAGTAACGTTCACACACTCAAAAATAATTTTAAATTACCAAAAAATGTACTTCACATTTAAAAAAGTAGAAATATATTCACTATAAACAAGTAGATTGCACAGCTTTTAGTAGCCCAAAGGCGAGTTAATGACGTAAAAAATGTACAATAATTGCACTTTCAGAATACAAAAAATAGATCTAACATTTACAACTTTGCAGGCACTGAAAGACTAATTAGGTCTTGTGTGTTCTGTACATGTAGCTCTTTGAAAGCTGATGAGGTTGTATTTCTTGTTAAAGAATAGCGCAAAATTTTGAGTTGGTTCTTTTAAGGCCCTTGTAATGTTCAACCTGTGATGACATTGTTGGCGACAGTCTAGCGCCTAGACTGTTTGTAGGGACAGATCTGTGTAGAGTCTGTTCAGTCTGGCCTCCTTGACCCTTTGACATCTCTAACTGTTCTGTCTGGCCTCCTTGACCCTTTGACATCTCTAATTGTTCTGTCTGGCCTCCTTGACCCTGTGACCTCTCTATTTTTTCATCAGTCTGGCCTCCGTGACCCTGTGACCTCTCTATCTGGCCTCGGTGACCCTGTGACCTCTCTATTTGTTCAGTCTGGACTTCTTGACCCTGCGTCCACTCTGCATTTTGAAGACGCATCTCAAGAACATCAATCTGGTGTTTGAGGAGTCTCTCTTTGTCTTGGTTCTCCTCACTTATTTTCTGGAAACAAAAATATTGATAAACAGAATTAAGAAAAATGGCTCATGGTTACCTTCCCCCCAAAACTCTCTGAAAACGGATCTTTTCAGATTGGTATATGAACACATCTGAGAATTCTTTGATTGACATAGACCAGTGCCTTTGAATCTTAATCAGAGAAAGTGCGCATTCGAAAAGTCGTGTCATCATTATTATTATTTGAGAGAAGATTTTGTACCAACCAGACGGCACCATGCCTGAACGTCTTTGGCTCTTAGAGGTCCTTGCACACTCCCATCTCGTCGGATAAACACCTCTCCCTCCGGTGTCTCATACAACATGTTTGAATGACCTGCTTTAACATCGATCGCAACCACCTTCAGATCAGTCATTCTATCTGAGTAAATGAAAGGCATTGGACACTTTTGGTAAATACAATGTACTAAAAATAACTATTATCCTGAAAATCATGAGGAAATTTGGTTTGTAATCCTTTTTTTATCAAGATAAAAATTTCATGCTAAGCCAATTATTGTGCTTAGCAGCTCTATGAAATTAGGCCCTTCCCATAAGCGGCTCATAAAATTGACCCCTGTAGATGACCCCATGACCTTTACTAACCTCTATCATCTCTAACAGGTATGAAGTCCAGACGATACATTGGGGGCAAGACGGGTGGATCAAACATATGAATTAATTGATCGAACATGATGCGGAAACTGTCTTCAATCTTGTGATTACACTGGACACCTTGCACAAAACCTTAAAGAGGAAAACACAAAGATACTTTACAAATTGTACCTCAGTAAATGTTTGTAAACTGAACAGCTGAAAGATTAAAAAAAAAAAACGGGGTGTTTGTTGAGAAATCCAAATAAAATATTCAGTTCATATTTCTAAAATCTATATTTGTTTTTTGCTTACACATTTAAAAACATAAGACCTTGGTTAAAATATAAATTTTCTTTGATTGCTTTTCATCCACAGACACAGTCTGACAAAATCTCAAGTTATTCAAACCAGGCCCTGAGTTAATGGCTCTATCTGCTTAGCGCAGAATGCGGCGGTATTAAGGTCCCTGAAATTACGGCCCGAACTAAGATGTAAACGGAGAATGGTTCATGCTCAGTAATGCGAGTGTAGGTCTAAGCACGGGCAATACTGGCAAGAACTCTGAAAAAGGACTGTCCAAAAGTCTCCAATTGGATTTAATACTATTGATGTAGTTACTTATTCCTAAATAAAATTTACAATTCTTCCACAATACCTTCATCATCTACCCCAATCATGAGTTGTCCACCCTCGCTGTTCAAAAAGCCACAAACGTATCTTGACAGAACTTTCCTCATGTATTTCTCCAAGATGTTCCCCCCTCTCTTGAACTCCAAGGATCTCGTCTCGTTCCCCATCTGCTGATACTTCACTAAACATGTATTCTCATTAGTCTGGTTCTTTGACGGTTGGCTCATCGGAGCTCTTGGAAGATTGTTAGACTGAAAGTAGTCGACTCTTAGAGTCCGGCCGCTCTTCACCAACCCCTTAGGGATGTAATGATTACTCAGCTGCTGTAACGCCTTAACAGTACGTCGCTGGAGTTCAAGGTCATGAAGATTGACATTAGCAATGTTACATCTAGATGGCTTAGAATGCCTCATGCTGAAGTCGTTTTCTTGAACGCGGATTCCAGTCGCTTGGAAGATCAAGGAGATGATCATGGCCACAATCTCCATCTTGGGAATGTCATCTTCAAGATTGCTGAAGAAGACGCCAAAGGACTGCGGATCCCTGAGGTCATCCATGATGCAGAATCAGATCTGGATATTTATTCTCAACGCTCTCTTATTAATATTAGTACTACTACTTATTTTAGATCATATAGGTCAAAGAGGCTTAGACTGCAGCAAAGGTTGCATATACCTGTAAACCGTAGCGGTACCAATACCATCCGACTGGCAACTACAAAGCTTACAACAGTCAACACCGTCAACAAGACTGTTGTCTGAAGAATGGAAAAAAACAACAATAATGTGACAGTAAACAGGAGTAAGTTTAAAAAGTAATGTTTCTTCGATTTTCGACAGTATTTACGCAAAAAATCTAACTCAATCGAAGCATGTAAAGACTGAGTTACAAACGACAATGGTTAATAAATTAAAGAAATTTCCAACAACTTTACTAGTAAAGCAGGCCACCTGTCTCTCTCTGCTGTTGTTTACATTCACCATGTCTACCGCCGTCTTGTCGCTAGCACTAGCAGATGTGGAATGCAATGACCCTGGATGAACTTACAATAACTACTTTCAATAATAAACTTTTAAATATTATAACTTTTAAAAATATTATAATAAAATTAGAATAAATAAATATTTTATTTAATGACAAGTTTATTTATTAGAACAAATACATGTATTTTTATCTATGTGTTTGTAAAAAAACACTGAATTATTTTAAGGTTATTTCATTTTAAATGACGTCATTTCTTTCAGCCAGTCCCATTCGTTTTTCAGCGATGATTAATCTGCCGTCAAGTACTATGGGCGAAATCGGCGAGGTATTTCCCCATTTTAAGACCCGTTCAACAGCAAATTGTATCTTTGGATAGGAAGGTAAACGGTCATATGTGTTTGTTGGAAAGTTGTATTTGTACCAGTGTTGTGATTTATGTTACAGAGAAGTTGCAATTTTAGTTTTGCTTAAAATTTATGTGTCGAGATAATTTTGTACTGGTAAAAAAAATGAAAGTTCGTTGACATGTATTATCCGCACACAATTTGTCCGTTGTTTATTCTGTACCTTTTGCGGTCACTTTTTGTCTCACGGCCTGGGTGCGTGATTGGTGAGGAAGGGTTGGTCTCTATTTTCTTCCTCCATGGTCTGAGGGGCCAGGCCAGGAGGGGTCTGCTGCAGTGACTTTGTTTCTTTCTTTTTTGGCTATGCCTTGTCTTTTTGCTCTTTATGGTCTGTGCCTCCCAAAAATGTTTACTTGGGTTTTTTTTTAGGGTGTAAACTCAACTGGTCATCCGTTGGTAAGTCAACTCAAAGAACGAGAATTGATGCTGTTTAGTTTTAATTAAATAAACTATTCTTTTAATAATTCTGTTGTTACTCTTGTCTTGTGAGTCTAAACTGTTTGCCTGGGATGGGAGGTTGTTTGTCGGGTTCTTTATAGTTTTTTTTACAGAACAGGTAGGCCTACATGTATTTGTAAACAAGTTTTAATTTTGTGGTACTGTTTTGTTTTATAAAATCTAAACTTTAGTCTAAATCCTTTCAGCAATCTCAGTCAGAAGTAAAGAAACTAATTCATAATGACTGATAAATAAAATGGTGGTCGTATACAGATATTTCCCTTAACTTTCCTCCACGTTTGTACCTACCTGCCTGCATTTAACGGTGCATGTTTTTGTATTTTTTTTTACTATGATGATTGTTACAAAATTATATTGCATAGTTTTTAAAACTCCATATTGCCTTTTTATTATTTATATGTTGTCCCTATCTAGGCCCATGAACTAGATTGAGGGAGATTTTTTTAAATATTGAATGGATACAAGCTAGTTCTTCTGCATTTATAACCACAACATGTTTCAAACTTTAAAATGACAATGATTCTTTTTCACCATTCATAATCGATCAAGGTCATAAGAATTTGATTTTTTTTTTGTAGTTTTAAATTTGGGTACTTTTTGTAACACAAAACACAATGTACACAGATTTACCTTAAACTTACACCGTTTGGAGATAATGATAGTAGAAAGCTTACCTGAAAATGATAGTTGCTGAGGTGCTATAGTTTATAGGATTTGAGGCATTGCATGGTGAGGTATCAATGTATATTTGGTTTGCGGTAACACCATGTGTGTATCTACTTGCCAGGTAGAGTTGTTCTTAGGGAACTGTCTTGCTTTATTCTACTGCCGTGGAGTAGATAATCGGAGGTTTGGGAGACTTCTCAGTTCTGAAAAGAACTGTCCTGCTTATTAACAGCAAGTAGATACACACATGGTGTTACCGCAAACCAAATATACAGTGCTATAGTTTGTGAGAAATGAGTAAAACCAAGTTAAGAAAATACTTTTTACATGTACATGCACAAATAATTTTCAGCTCCTGAGACAAAAATTTGGTGTGTAACTTGTTTTACTCATTTCTCAATAACTACACTATCCGCTTGACGTAAGCGCATAATTCCTACTTCTAGAAACTATAAGGCTCCCCTGTGAGCCTTATATGGCCTCCTTAACGCTATATGTTTTTCAAATCAGCGTTGTTGGGTGAAAGTTTTACGACCGTTAGCCAGCCAGAACTGAAGTTTCCTGTGTACTGTACACCTAAAGCTTTCCCCACCCTACTCAATATACATTCATAATGCTTGTATTTCCTTTTTGTTGAGTGAAATTAAAAAACATCGTCAAAAAATACAATTTTCTGCTCGGTACTCACTGTTGTTTTTCTGCCGCAAAATAGCGTAAATATTCATATCTAAATGGAAGAAATATTCATGAGCATTTTAAACAAGTAGGTTGCACGGTTTTTAGTAGCCCACAGGGGCAAGTTGGTTACTAGCCCATAGTAGTTTTAACTAGACAATGTACGCTGGGCTAGCCGAGCCCTGGTTTACCTGCTTCATGTTCGGTGCATTTTAAAGATAATGACCTACTCTGCAAGGATTGTTCAGCAAACTACAGGCAAGAGATGATTGCAAATGCCACCTCCATGCAAATACCAAGCCTTGATTTCGTAAATCAGTTATTTTTTGCTTAGCAATTTGTTTATGTTTACCAACTAAGTGATTGGTGGAATTTGAGCAGGGTGCCCTGATAAGATCCATTGTGTGGCTCAGATTTAATCCCCTTATTTAATCTCCCAGTCAAGGATAATCAGATAAAGAGATTCATTGTCTTCTTTGTTGGAGATCCCTTCAGATGTTGAAATGATTTGGTCAAATATGAAATATGTACATGTATGTATCTTGTCAGGCCTGCATGTTGTAGTGGCATTTCCTTTCCTTAGACAGGATATTGATGGGAGGTTTTTTATCAATGTTGTCTTCAACCAAATCAAGGCAACTATTCACATTACAAGGTTTCATTTGTGTTAATTTTGCATCAGGAAATAATAATATGATTTTCTTTGGTGCCCTAAAGCCCGGTTCATACTTCCTGCTAATAATTCGCAGCAGTTCAACTTTGCTTAACTCACTTGCAGATATTGCTGCGAAAGGAGGGTTACGTCAGATTTACGTCAAATTCGCTTCGCATTCGCAGAAAGTATGAACCGGGCTTTACACTAAAGCACACCAATGTGTATATGAAGCAGTCTATTTTTTGTACTAGTCCTTCCCTGTGTTCTGTGTAAAAAAAATCTGTAGGCAGAAGTTGTGGGTTCAAATCCCACCCGAGTGATCTGCCTGAGGATTTTGTTTTTTACAATTAATACTCAGGAAAGTACATGTACTGAGTTGCTTAACTTTGGTGTAACTGGTTTAGGGTAAAAACAAACTATAAAGTTTTGTTCGAATAAAGGATGCACTGTACAATAGTATAAAAAAAACGGGTAAAAAAAAATGTACCTACGGGATCAGCTTACCAAGTTGATTTATGTTTGTAATTAAGGGGTTTACACCAATGAGTTGTACAAGAAAAACATTGTTCTTAATTTTAATTTTTCAGTTTTGATTTCATCAAAAATAATACTTTGACTGACAGTGGCATTCGATTACAAACCCTGATTTATTTTTTCCACGTTACACGCCATGGTAAATTAGCCAAGTGGAACTCTGTCTGATCACTGAGCAATCAGATCCTGTCCAATTATTTGAATTGAGGAAACACCTCCATGTGATCGTTCAGGTGTAACATTTTCAATTTGTTCTGCAGAGTATTATTATTATATCAGCATCGAGTTCGTTGTTGTGTAGGATTTGTTTGTGAGTGGGCGAAGACATCAAGAATGTAAGGCCAAGTAAAAAAGTACCACTGGATCGTCCGGTTTTTTTTTCTAATAAGAGGAGGATGAGGGCCTTTTTATTATACATTTTTAAAATGTCTTTCAAAGGTGGCTACCAAGCATTTTAATTCAAATTGGCCACCAATTCTTCAGTTTGGAGTCACCACCAAACTTGATGTAGTTACAAGTTCTTCCAGAAAATTTGTCACTTTGATTTTGAAGAAAAAAAAGAGTGAAATATAAAATAGTAACAAATAATATGCGATCTCAAAAAAGGATGAGGGAGGGGACGATCAAATGGTATTTCTTCTCTTTGGCCTTTTATCAGCAGTGAGTTCTCCAAGTGTGTGTAGTTGTTGTGTAGAGGGTTTGTCTGTGAGTGGGCGTAGACATAAGACATCTAGGATGTAACACAGTCTCAATGAATTAAGCCCTTTAGTCTGTGTAGCACTCTAGTGGGAGTTTGTAATGAATAGAATCCTTTCCTGCATTCTCAAAGCTAAGTGAGTCATTCCATGCTATGCTCCATGCATAGAGCAATGATTTGGTCCTTAGTCTATGCTCTATGACATGCATGAGCAATATTCTAGTCCTGTGGTCAGAATCTGGGCCCTGGCATAATGGGTAGTGTCTGTGGCAATACATACACTCTTTTGTAATTTTACAAACTTGTGAAAATTTGAGCTCAATTGATCACGATTCCAAGTTGCGAGAGAATAATGGAAGAAAAAACAACCCTGCCGCACAAGTTGTGCGCTTTCAGATGCTTAAATGGACCCTATTGAATAACCCCTTTTTGCTATGAAAAGTCGCCATCTTGTAGGGCAAACCATATGCGCGTCCAAACGCATACATCATTGAAGCACGCAGCACGCAACATTCCCGGTTTGATTTCTGCGGCACATGCACGCACACACGTACGCACTCGCACACAGACGCCATCTTGTAGGTCAGTTATTAGTATTAGAGCAATGACGTCATATTCAATACGGTCTATACAAGATTTTCAGCAATATTTAAAAAACTCTACAGTACCACCTTTTGAATACAAAATTTCAAAGGTTATTTGTATATTTGTATTTTATATACCACTAAAAAAAAAAAAGATACAAACGGTTCCGAGAGCCATGGGCATTTTGTTTTTGCATTTAGTTTTAAAGGCCCATGTGTACACTCATTTCTGTACAAATCAACATGGATGATTTACAAAACTGATGTATTTGGCTTCCCATCAAACAACGCATCAAATTCAAAATAATCATTCTCACTTTCAAGGCACTCCAAGGTTCAGCCCCACTCTATATTCAAAACATGTTGACTCCCTGTACTACAAGGCCAGGTCTTAGATTCACCAGCAACATGCTCCTTGTTCCCCGGTCTCGTCTAGCCAGCTACTGGGACAGGGGGTTTTCCATTACAGCACCCAGGCTCTGGAATTCACTCCCTGAAAACCTCAAGAAAATCCATGACATCTCCATCTTTCAGCATCAACTTAAGACACACCTGTTCACACTTGCTTTCCCCAACACTTGAGAATTTTCCTTCTTTCCATCTTGACTGGCGCCTTGGAATGGTTTTTCACCAGATTTAGCGCGCCTTTATAAATGCTGTGTTATTATTATTATTATTATTTATTATTTCTTTCTCAGTCATTCAGTGGCAATGCCGGGGAAAATAGTGGCGAACAGAAATTTTGTTTCGTTTGAAAAGCCACAAATAAAGGTCATCAAGTGGTGGGGGTCTCCCAAAGGAAATGTAGGAAGTGATTGTACAGGAAATTATTTATTCAGGACTTTCTTTGACTATGGTTGGTTGGAACATGGTGGGAATTATGTCAAATTGATCAAATGTTGCCCCTAATACTTTTTGTCTGTGACTTGTTTGACTCGAAAACTACAGCACCTCAGTAAGTAATATTTTAAGGGAAGCTTTCTACTACATGTATCATTATCTTCAAACCGTGTAAGTTTAATGTTAATCTAAAAGTACCCAAATCCTTTAAGAGTTTTAAGAGTTGTTCATAGCCTACAGTGTGTTGTTATTAGTGAGCAGCATTAGAATAATCATAAACTTGCCTCTTGTTTCACTCCAAGCGGAACACACGGTCTCAGCCATTTTGTGGAGTCAAAAATATGGTTCTTTAAAATAATGGACTGTGCTTTGTCATGGGCTTACACAAAAGCCATACAATTTTAGGGGACATTCATGATTTGAATCTGATTCTTTTCAACAATAAATTCATTGGGCCTACATAACAAACGTTTTGTAATAGGCCTAGCCTAAAGGGCCAAATCTGAAGGCACTGCACTGCACCCCTTTGAATATTTAGGCCTACGCACATTCTGAATTTGCTGTTGGTTGACACAGCTAGCCCTTTAATTCTCGGAATTTCCTCTTTCTCATTGTTCTGGTTTCTTAGGGGCCCCTTGGCTGGCCTTTATTCCTGTCAAGTAGAAGATGCAATTACTTTAATTTATTCCCACTCTATGTGGGCGGTGTAGTATTCTCAATCGCAGTCAATGACTTGCTAGTCAAAGGGTTGACTTTCAATCACTAAGCTAAAGTATGTATTCACTGGAAACAAGCTTGTGTGGGTGTTATGCAGAAAAGCTGCAAATGCTCCTCGTTCCTCTCTACTGCAAGTGTGAAGCTTATTTATATCAGTTGTTATCCCAGTTGTATTTGTGGCAGCTTCTGCCTTCGTTTTCCAGGAATGGTTGTTTTGCTCACAAATACATGTCGCCCATTCACAAATCCTTTAATGACACTGGACACTATTGGTGAAATTTAACTACTCAAAATAATTGTTAGCATAAAAAATTACTTGGTAACAAGCAATGGAGAGCTGTTGATATTACGTCTCCCACTGAAGTGTACAAAATAACGTAGATTTTGAGAAAAAGGTAATTTCTTACTCAAATATTAAATAGTTCAGGCCTATAGGATTCTTTCAGATGCTGCTTGAAGCCTTCAGTCCTGTCTGAAGCCTTTTAATATTTGAGTAAGAAATCACCTCTTTCTCAAAAACTAAATTACGTTTGTACTCCAGAGGGAGCCGCTTCTCACAATGTTTTATATTCAAAAGCTCTCCATTGCTCAATAAAAAAAAAAATTGCAAAAAATTATTTTGAGTAATTAATACCAGTGTCCAGTTCCTTAAACTGGAATAAAATTGAAGTAGATTTTTGTTTTCTAGTGACCTTGTTTTAATAACAAACAGAAAGTTCCTCTGTGGTTCAACATGCTAACTCTGATTAACAACTTCATCATGGCATTGGGAGAGATTTCTAGCCTGCTGAGTGTGGGACCTTTTGCTCCTAGATTGAATACAATGGTGTTATGTATTGCTTCAATCCATTGACACCCAACAGGGACTGTGTGGTAATTTGGTTACAATTGACTTGGATTTCGTTACCATAACATTCACAGACAGGCATGTACATGTGTGCAGCCTTGTAATTGTACAAGGCTGTGAACAACCCATGCCGACTCTGGATTTCACCATGGAGGTAGAAATAGTCCATGATTTTACAAAGAGCTACGAAAAGTGTAATATCACATGTGACAATGACAACTCAAAACTCATCTTAAAAATAATCTTTATGCTTTAGAGAAATTGAGCCCTCGGCTTGCCCTTCACAATACCCCTATGGTCTGTATTACATTGTTTAGGAAGCGTTTTAATTCTCAAAATGTTTTCAATACTATTGAAAACTGCTGCATTTCTAACTAAGTGCATGTTTGTACATGTTTTTATTGCCATTAATTTGATTGATTACCATCCCTGTATACCTTACCTTCAAAATGTTTATATTTTGTTGTTACTATTTAATCTGGCTTGAGAGATTCGCTTTTTGGGGGTTTTGATTTTCCTCTCTTTTTCTTCACTTTCTGTGTACAAAAAGAATAGGAATATTATCTTTTCCTCTTTTTTTCTTGCCCAGTTTTCGCTTTTCCTCTTCTTTGATGGATCTAGTTACTCACATGCCTGGTATTATGCAACATGGAAGGGTCGTAAATGCATTACTTGAGTAAATGACCAGTAATCAAGTATCGTGTGTGTATTTAAAGCAGAAGTGTTTGTATGTAGTTTAAGGTTTGTTGTTTGTTTTCCTTTGTTATTTTGTGTGTGATGCAATAGAACCATTCAGTTGGAACAATCCAATATTAATATATTATCCAATACAATACAATTGCAATTGTCACGATTTATGTTGTCTGTGTGATAGTTTGTACACGTATCCTGTACACATGTAGTGTAAACAAATGGACAATCAATAATATAGTCATCTAAACACAGTGCATTATGTACACTTTACATTTGCATCTGTGTGAATAAATTGATTGGTTCCAGGGTTTATGTTTGTAGTACTACTCTCAGCGTACTTGCGGTTTATTTATCACCATGACTGATCATTTATGAATTTGAAAGCTGATTGCAATTTATCCTGACTCACTGATATGCAATACTTAATAGATGTGATCGCTTAATAGATGTGCCCAGCTCAATTGAAAAAAAAAAACCTGATAAGATTCATCTTGAGACGAGTTGATGAATCTGAAACTTAACATTGTGTTCTTGTAAATTTATTGTATAAAACGGATGCAGGGTGTGCCCTTAATTAAGTGGCCAGCATGCCTTCCTCCATGGCATTACCAATTAATTTTTCATTTCACGAGTCCCGTCAGCTTTGCACTTGTCGTAACACGTATTTCAAATGAAACAGGGATGCTTTTTAACACTGAAATTTTGACCGTGGTCCTTGGTTTTTCAACTGGCATTTGGCCAAGGGGCCTCTATTAAGTGTGAACACTACTGGTATACATGTATGTACACTGTACTGTTGATTAAACTGCTGGTTTGTATGGGTGATTTATACATTACCTATGTCTGTGTACAGTGCTAAAAATAGCAAATTGTTAAGTTGTTGCCATTGGCCTGTTTGTTGTTATTGACACTCAAACCATATGTTAAGGTCAAGGGTCAAGACTACATGTATGCATCCAGTGAAGGTCAAGGCCACACATGGTTTGTGTTGTATTAAGCTTGTGATGATGATGCTGTGGCCTTGGTCATGTGATATGATGACCTTGATCACATGACTTGCATGGAGCTAACAGTTTGCACAATTGTAGGGGCAATGGTTTTCTGTTTCAGGGATGGCAGCTTTCGTTCTAATATTGTTTGTACATAAGTTTGTTTGTTCATTGTGCTAATAAATTAGTTTCAAAAAACCATCCTGTAACCACCAACCAGAAGTCTTGCGGCAAGGACTATCTTTAAAACCCTTTGCAACAAAATTGTCTCTATTTTAAAGCTACGTTCATGACCCATGTATTTATCAGTTCAAGTTCACTGGCGAAAAAAGTTTTTGGTCCAAAGTATAATAATATTGGCACAACATCAAAAGTCAGTTGTTCATGTACACAATGATTCTAACACTGTGGTTGTAAATGCATACTGCAACACATGTTGTGTGTGTAATTACAGTTCAAAGTACATACATATTGATCATTATCCTTTGTCAATGATTTACCTACATGTACAACAATGTATGTGCAATTTATCAAATTTTTTCTACAGACAAGTACAGCACAATCTATTGTTGACATTGCATATTGACTTCCTGGCATAGTCACTGTTTGACTTTGTTTCATTTTTGTTCATTTTTTTTTATAAATGCAAAAAGTAGTAATAGTGCACTCAAATTGCAACCTAAGTATGTACATATAGAGTGTGTGTCACAGCGAAAAGGTTCTCTACTACAGGAGTATGTTTTAGTGGTTTTAGCGACCCTAGCCAAGCCCAACAACTCGGTTATTGGTCTGAACAGTATTGTCACCGCGATTCAACCAACACCCGATAAACGCTCAGCGGATGACCAATGTTGGGGGTCGCCAAAATGCACTCACGCCAGGTGTACATCTGTAACATGTATGTCCCAACCATAGAGCTATATTGACTAGTGCATTAACAGTGCACCCCGTTATACACGCACTAAGGTTTCAAAGCCGTGTGGGCGCATCCATGTTTATGTACAAACCAATACAAAAGCTTGAAATTTTGTACGGCAATTGTACGGCTATTTGCATGATAGTGCGTTTGTTCTTTTTTCCATGTGCCATGGAAGCAAAAAATGCAGTAAATGTGAACGCACAATCTGCTGATCAGCGCACAAACTGCGAGCGTCATGTGCGTCATGATTAAAAGGAGGCGCGTTTACTTTTTTTAGTAAGGCAGTCAAGTCGAAGTTACGGTTTTTGTAGCGCGGACGTACGCGAGTGGACAGATTGCGTACGTAAGCGCACACGCCGAATGTAAAATAATCGGGGCAATGTGTGTTCTCTTAAAATTCCGAATTCACGAAACACATCAAACATGTCTGCGCCCAGGAAGGCTTCAAAACGCAAGTTAGCGCTATAGTTAATATAGCTCTATGGTCCCAACAGAGTATTATACTATTAGCCTTACCCTGCTACAAGAAGTAGGTTCGAACTGTGCTATAAATTGGTTAAATTCATTCTCTATAAATAATCAGTAAACTACCTTTATTAATATCAGTGCCTGGTGTGTTAACAACAGACTCGCTGTTTTGTTTTTGGTGCTTGTTTTATCAGTTGGGTTCTAAAGGTCAAAATGGTCAGTTGGTGCTTGTTTTATCAGTTGGGTTCTAAAGGTCAAAATGGTCAGTTTAAATCATCGGTGGACTCTACTCTCCATGATAACCAGGGTCTTCTCACATGTATTGTACATGATGTCGGTACAATGTGTAGGTTACATCAAGGGTAAAGAATATTTTGTGTTTTACTTCTACACTGATGTGTGTAAAGCACTGTATCCTCAAGGCTTTCTGGCGTCGTGTGAACAAAAATAGTTATTAAAAAAAAAGTGTTTTTATTTCATTTCACATTTTGCATGATTTTCACAAAAATGTATGTTTTGATGTGAAAAAGAGAAAAATATAGGATTTAGAATGATGAGTACATCGATGCTTAAGATCAGTTTTGCAACTCTCTTTATTCATGATCCAGCCCCTACACGTGTACATGATGTTGTAGATGAATATTACAGGCCTGATGCTTCCTTTTGGAAGGGCAAGGGCACCGAGACATTTTCTCCTAGTAAAGGGCACCTTTATCTTAGGAAATTTAAACTTGTCTTCTTCGTATTCTCTCACAGGTTTTGTTCCAAGAGAAGTCCAAGATGGATAAGACTGTGAGTCTTATTGGAAGGTAACACTGGAACTGTTCGCCAAGTTGAAGATGGAGAAAATCCCGGAGGTCACAAACCCCCTCCGAGTACACCAAGATATCACCATGGTGAATGGTCACAGTTCAGAGGTCATATCAGAAGAGGATGAATACACGGAGGTCAACGGGACGGAGTCGAACCACCACCAGCCGAACGGCGGTACCGACTACCTCAGTATGAAGAACATCACAGAGACTAATCTGAGTAAACTCCACGCAAAGACCGTTGATCAGGGGAGAGGTCCCACAAATGGATTCTGTAAGCTGAGGGTCGGCGCTGAGCAGCTCCGGTCTGATGAACCAAACCAAGTGCAATGTCCGATGATCGGCTCCCCAATGAGCCCTAACGGGGACCTGACCAACGGGGAGACCCTGGACCCCAAGACCCTAAGCCTCAACTTGCCTGTGTCGTTGGTATGTGAGATACCACAACAAACTGAAGAGGATCGTTCTAGCAGCAGTCCAACTGTGGTACAGAAGGGAATCACCCCGGTGGATGTTACGATCAGTATCAAAGATAAACTGCCTCCTCCGAAGGAGTCGTTACTCTTAAGACTGTTTGAATCTAAGCTTCTTGATGCATCCATTGCTATTACCCACTTGTACAGCTCCAAAGAGCCTGGTGTGCAGACTTATATTGGTGAGTGTAAACATTGTACCAACATCAGGCCTCGAGTTAACTCACGGCACGCACAGCGATTGTCGTAGTGTCCTGGGCCCAATAGGCCGATCCATTATGCTCTGCCCCATTGCGTATTGACTAATCACAACCCATTGCGCAGCCAAAAGTCTGACACTATAAAGTCCGACAAGCGTGTGCATGCTTGTGGGCGCGGCAGATTTGTGCAGAATGGCATTGGAGAGGCTCACGTGTTGTTGCTCATACGTGCGGCGTGGGCGGAGCCTAATGGGTCGGTGTATTGTCGTGGTGTCCTGGCCCCAATTTCATAAAGCCTTTAAAGCCATTGGACCCTTTCGGCACAGAAAGAAAAAAAAAGTTCACAGATTTACAAATAACTTACAGGGTTTACAGAAGGTAGTGGTGAAAGACTTCCCTTGAAATATTATTCCATGAAATGCTTTACTTTTTGAGAAAACAGTAAAACAATATCAATTCTCGTTAGCGAGAATTACGGATTTATTTTAAACACATGTCATGACACGGCAAAATGCGATGATACACGGGTGGGTTTTCCCGGTATTTTCTCCAGACTCCGATGACCGATTGAGCCTAAATTTTCACAGGTTTGTTATTTGATATAGAAGTTGTGATACACGAAGTGTGGGACTTGGACAATACTGTTTACAGAAAGTGTATAATGGCTTTAAGGGAGAGCGTTGTTGTTACGCAATTTGCTTTTGGATAGTTGTTCCACCATACAAACCCTGATAGTATGGGAAGTTGGATTTTCTTGAATGTTCAGTCAACTGAAAAAGAAAGAAAGAGGGTCAAGAGAACTTACGCGTGGGATTGTTGCCAAATAAAATCTTTAAGACAGTTGACACTATTGGTAATTGTGAAAGACCAGTCTTCTCACCTGGTGTATCTCAACATATGTATAAAATAACAAGCCTGTGAAAATTTGAGCTCAATCGGTCATCGAAGTTGCGAGATAATAATGAAAGAAAAAACACCATTGTCACACAAAGTTGTGTGCTTTCAGATGCTTGATTTCGAGACCTCAAATTCTAAACCTGATGTCTCTAAATCAAATTTGTGGAAATTGTTTTCTTTCTTGATAACAACGTCACTTCAGAGGGAGCCGTTTCTCACAATGTTTTATAACATCGAAAGTTCCCCATTACTTGTTACCAAGTAAGGTTTTATGCGAATAATTATTTTGAGTAATTACCAAAGTAATTACCAAAGTGTCCACTGCCTTTAACAAGCACATGTACGGTGTGTGAAACATGTATGCTTAAGGTTGAGGCAAATATGGTTTAATATAAATCTTTGATTTGTGTTTTCTCCTGCAGCCAACAAATTATTCAGTTTAGAAGAGGCGGACTTTGACTTCTACTTGCCGCAAGTTCTCAATATTTATCTCCATATGCATGATCTAGCAGAGGTCCTGCGACCCTACATTATTCACCGGTAAGTCCTGTCTGTTGTATTGCTCACTACATGGTATGTCAAGTGCACAGGACTCAAGCTTGTAAGGTGTCATGGCCGAGCATCAAATTCAAGTTCTGGTGGTTAAGTCATCAGAGTGTGGACTTGTTTCCCGGTCCTAACACGTGTGTCCCTGAGCAAGATGGGTTTACAAAATTGCTTCTCTCCGCCCAGAGGTATAAATGGACGCCTGCGAGGGTAGAGGTTGATCTTGTGTTTGATCTTGTGTAGCTGAGAAAGATTAGAGGAATGAACATTCCTAGCCCAATGACATGGTACTAAAATAAAGCGCACTGTGATTCGGTTTTTGTAAAATGTGCTGTACAAGAACTAGATATTAATATTATTAAACGCAGAGTGTGGGTTTTTTTTTTTTGTCCCTGGCGTGACCTTTGTGTCCTTAAGCAAGACACCTAAAATAAACAAATGTTGTAAGTCCTTCAGATGGATTGTAAAGCTGTTCATATATGTCCCAACTTGTATGTCCCATATGCCTCTCTTAATACTTATGCATGATGTCATAATTCTTACCCAAAATGAGGCTATTGGCGCACGTCCGCCATCACTTGCAGTGGCTGCGCCCATCGCCCCATTTTGGATTAGCATTGTGGCGTACCTCATGCATAAATATTAAGAAAGGCATATTGTTACACTTACAGTGTATCGCTAAGCGAAGGGGTTTGCCTTTCCAGCTTGCTTTGTAAACACTTATTTAAAACACTTTGTTTGCATTGATGAACAGGTGTAAATCGAGTATAGACTTTTCACTGCAAGTAGTCTGGCTCCTTGACGCCTACATGCAGGATACGGGGGTCCAGACCCGTAAACACTCACGAGGCACTAAACTCAAGAGACTGATCTTATCCGAGGAGTTGAGACCGGCGAGTAAGAGTAGTAAGAAAGATTGCTCGGGGAGTAGTGTGAGTAACCCACCTCTGAGTCCTACTGTCCTCTCACCGACGAAGAAGACTCATTCCAGATCAAGATCAGACGCTTCTTGTTGTGAGTATTCAAAACTATCTTCATTAAAGACACTGGACACTATTGGTTATTGTCAAAAAACCAGTCTTCTCACTTGGTGTATCTCAACATATGCATAATGCAACAAACCTGTGAAAATGCAACAAACCTGTGAAAATGCAACAAACCTGTGAAAATGCAACAAACCTGTGAAAATTTTGCCTCAATCGGTCGTCAAAGTTGCGAGATAAAAATGAAAGAAAAAACACCCTTGTGAGACCTCAAATTCTAAATCTGAGGTCTTGAAATTAAATTCGTGGAAATTTACTTCTTTCTAGAAAACTAATAAGAATAAAAGACTTCTAGCTAGAAGTCTTTTATTCTTTTAGTAAGAAATTACCTCTTTCTCAAAAACTACGTTACTTCAGAGGGAGCCGTTTTTCACAATGTTTCATACTATCAACAGCTCCCCATTACTTGTTACAAAGTAAGATTTTATGCTGTTAATTGTTTTGAGTAATTACCAATAATGTCCACTGCCTTTAAGTTGTAATAGATGTGCATCGGGGATGAAGAATATTAATTTAGTTTTTTTACTCATACACCGATGTGTGTTAGCACTGTTTACTCAGTACTTTCCCGTGTCCTGTGAAAAAATATCACAGGCATATTACTCGGGTGGGATTCGAACCGATGACCCTTGCACTGCTCTAGACAGTGGGTCGTGGGCTCAAATCCCACCCGAGTAACATGCCTGTGATATTTTTACTCAGTACTTTTTCTGAGTTCTGTTTTGTTTCCCAAGTATTTTATGCCTGTGATTTATTTTGCGCAGAACTCGGGGGAAAGTGCATTGCAGATGCAATTTCAACATTTATGTTTTAAATTGTTGCGGTACCCCTGCTAAAATATAGCTTCTCTCCAGTCAGCTGTCACTATATGCTTGGTCAATACGGGAAGTCGATATTCACTTTCTATTAAAATTTCCTTAATAATCAGTTGGAATTATTTTGAATTTGTGTTTAGCTCTTGTCCAATCAGCGGTTACTCTACCCAGTGTTAATATTGGAAGTTGACATTTAGTAATTATTAAAGTTTCTCTAATAATTAGTTGTAATTTATTTGAATTTGTGTTTAGCTCTTGTCCAATCAGCTGTCACTCTTCGCCGGGTCAGCAGCACAACCTCAGCAGCCTCTATGGGTGACCTCTCCTCGGGTCATGCCTTCGATAGCGGCTGCACCTGCTTTGATAACACTGCCAATGTCTTGAATGCAATGAAGGGGAGGTCAAAGGTCAAACTGGAGTGCCATTGTCAGGTGACTATTGTAGATATCATGTGCCCATTGTTTGTCATTCGGTAACATGTTAACATTTTTACGTTTCGGCAAAACGTAAAATATGACAGTGTTCAAAATTGGCTTCAATTCAGGCCTGATACTCTTCCTACTTTAATCTGATTTCCGATTGGTTTGTCCCCAGAAAACAAAATCAGAAAAATTGTTATTTGAAAAGCTCAGGCCCTGTGCCCATAAACATTTTCAAACTCTTTTCTTAAGGCCAAATATCAAGCTGGGCAACATTTGTGATTTTCTCTGCCTAAAGCAGAATGTGGTTAATTCAATCAGTCAATCGTTACGTTTATTTGCTGCCATATTCCAATGGTCATTGCTCATGGCAACGTTCAGTTAGCTCTTGAAAACGGGTGAGATTTGAGTGACGTCTTAAAAATCTGTATTGTAGGTGATTGTCTGATGTTGTTAGAAGACTCTTCCATTTCCTTGGGGCCCAAACGGAAGTTTGGCTTGGTTGGCATGATTGGTTTGTGCGTAAAGCACTTGCCTCTCACCAAGGTGACCCTGGTTCGATAGGGCCATATGTGAGTTGAGTTGTGAGTTGTTTTTCTGCTGTGCCACAAGGGTTTTCCAGACCATGCGGTTTTCCTCCCTCGGGAAAATTCAAACACTTTCAATCCCGGATGTGCGCCGTGGTCATAATGGTGGTTTGATGTGGCTGGCTGCCATAGGTGCCCTTGCATGGCCTGCTTCTCGAACACGCTGTAGCCGCGTCCTCCGCACTTCAGCTCTTAGCTGCGACTAAGGATGATTAGCCTCCCAAATTATGTTATTTTATGTTTCTCTGTGTAGGCACCAAGGCTAGCCGTTGAGGTTCAGTTTATCAGTGCACTGATGGCTATTGGCAATAGACTCCAAGGGCTACCTACAAGAGAAATGAGAAGTAAGTACAAGTAGAGTCTTAAGAGAAAAAGGAATAAGAGAAAGGAAAGTTGGGAATAGTTGCGAAACTTTTGATTAATGAGAGCAGACAAACAACTCTCCAGACGTTCTTTAAATAAGGAAGCAAAAATAAAGTACAATCTTGTCCCGATGTTAATCTGGACACTATTTGTAATTACTCAAAATAATTCTTAGCATAAAAATGACTTGGTAATGAACAATGGAGAGCTGTTGATAGTATTAAGCATTGTAAGAAACGACTCCATATGGAGTAACATGGTTTTTGAGAAAGAGTTAATTTCCTAATAAATGGCTTTTGGCCTGAAGTCTTTTACTACACTTTTTTAAGCAACTGAAAACACACATATTTGCGCAACAAGGGTGTTTTTTCTTTCATTATTCTCTTGCAACTTCTATGACCAATTGAGTCAAAATGTCCACAGATTTGTTGTTTTATGCATTATATGTTGAGGTACACGTGAGAATACTGGTCTTTGACAATTACCAAAGGTGTCAAGTGCCTTTAAGTCCTCTGATTTTAAATCTTTGTGTCTTGTTATTTTTCAGCGAGCAGACTGCTAGCAGAATTATCGATGCTCAATATGAATCTTCCAGCTAGGATCTGGCTCCCGACCCACTCTGACTTTGACTATCACATAGTACGCATTCCTCATGCGTCTGGAGTTGTCCTCAATTCCAAAGACAAGGTAAGAAAAAGCCCAGCTGATCATGTTCCTCTACCCGTCTGTGTGCTCCATTTCTTTGGAATAATCTCCCTGTGCATTTTTTGCTAGGCTAGTTTCAATTCAATTTAAATTCAATTTTTTTTATTTCATCACAGTTCTTGTGTGTTCTAGCTGCATGGCAAGTTTGCTCGAAGATAAATACGTTTTCACACACGCGCTAGATGAATGCGAACAAACAAAGCGCGTCTGCGTCCCATATCCAACTCCGCCTTGGCCTTCAGCCGCGTTAGATATGGGACGCAGAAGCGCTATATTTTTCTGCTCGCGCTTGTGTGATAACTAAGCAATTCTTTGTTCAACACCCAGAGTCCTTTAAAAATTTGCCCAGTCAGTTTCTCTCGTGGTCGGTATTGATGTGTGATAACTTTAAGAATAAATATCCGTTACCATTGTTATTATCATTATTCTTCTTATTACTAGGCTCCATACCTCATCTATGTTGAAGTCCTGGAGTGTGAGAACAAGCACACCTCCCCACTGCCTCAGAAGATCCTGGAGAACACGCTCCGTTACACCAAATCCGAGGAGAATCTTCAGAAGTATTTCCACAGTGACAATCAGATATCGCAGACACCGCCGGGAACCTTCTCTGTCTACCATCAGAACGACTCGGATCACGATTGTTGGTCCCAAGAAGACGATGAGATACTACAGGTGAGACGAGCACCCCTCGTAGCCGTCTTGAGATGTAGTAATACAAATCATAATCAAATGCATTTATATGGTGCCTTATTTAAAATACCTTAAGAGGCACTGGACACTATCGGTGAAAATTTGAGCTCAATTGGTCGTCCAAAATTGCGAGAGAATAATGGAAGAGTAAAGCGCCCTTGTTGCACAAGTTGTGTGCTTTCATATGCTTGATTTGGAGACCTCAAAATCTTATTCTCAGGTCTCAAAATCAAATTCAAATATTTTAGTGAGAAATTACTTTTTTTTCTCAAAAACTGCATCACTATAGAGGGAGCCGTTTCTTTCAATGTTTTATCTTATCAACAGCTCTCCATTGCTCGTTATCAAGTAAGTTTTTATGCTAACAATTATTTTGAGTAATTACCAATAGTGTCCAGTGCCTTTAAAGCCTGAATGAATCCATAAATAAACAAACAATTATCACCAACTTCTCTTTATGTTCCTCCAGTCTTACCAATATTCAAAGAAGAACGGTTCAAGTGATACCATATCCCAGATGTCACATGACAGTATAACGAGTACCGATAGCAGGGAACCAGTGTATATCGCTGCAGGAGACGTCAGACGTAGACTAACTGATTACCTGACAGCACCAAGTACTTACTTCAAGGTAAGAATCACGAAGAGGATCAGAGCATACTGCAGCCGATTTCACGAAACGCTAGTATTAATCCTATCTCAAGTTAGGACGAGTAGCAATGCATCCTAACGTCTATGGAAACGGAGCTTAAAGGAACACGTTGCCTTGGATCGGACGAGTTGGTCTTTAAAAAGCGTTTGTAACCATCTTTTATAAAATGTATATGGTTAGGAAGATGTTTTAAAAGTAGAATATAATGATCCACACAAGTTTGCCTCGAAATTTTGAGGTTTGCCTTTTACTGTGCGAACCAACACGGTCAGCCATTTATGGGAGTCAAAATTTTGACTCCCATAAATGGCGACCTTGTTGGTCGACGAGTTAAAAGAAAAACCGTGCCATTTCGAGGCATGTTTGTGTGGATCATTGTATTCTACTTTTACAACATCTTTTTACCCATGTGCATTTCATAACAAACGGTTACACACGCTTTTTAAAGACCAACTCGACGGATCCAAGGCAACGTGTTTCTTTAACTCGTCCTACGTCCTAATACTAATCCTAAGTTAGGAGCATCAAATTGTTGAGTTATTAACCACTCTTGCAAATTTATATTTTGCACTGCACTGTCTAAAATATTGTTGTTGTCTTAAAGGATTTGGGTACTTTTTGTTGGACACAGAACACAATGTCCAAAGATTTACATTGAACTTACACCGTTTGAAGATATTGATAGTGGAAAGCTAACCTTAAAATATTACTTGCTGGGGTGCTGTAGTTTTTGAGAAACAAGTAAAACAAAGTCTTACATGCTTTGTCAGTAAAGCAACGTTTTACATGCTTAAATAATTATCATGTCTAGTTTTAATAATTTCTCAAAAACTACTGCACCTCAGCAAGTAATATTTTGAGGTAAGCTTTCTACTATCATAATCTTCAAACTGTGTGAGTTTGATGTTAATCTGTGGACGTTGTGTTCGGTGTCCTACAAAAAGTACCCAAACCCTTTAACTTCTTTTTATATTTTGTTGTGTGAGATGTTTAAGATATTTTAAGAGCTTTAATCAATTTAAGACATGTCAATTTTCCATTTTTATATTTTTCAAAGATTGGACAATAAAGACTTGAATTGATGACAATGAATATTTCCATTTGAATCTTGACAGCGAGATCCTGAGGATCCATCAGCCGCTGCTCTGAAGGAACCTTGGGAGGAGAAAGCTAAGAGGATTCGAGCATCTTCACCTTATGGTCATCTTCCTAACTGGCATCTCAAGTCGGTCATCGTTAAATGTGGAGACGATCTCAGGCTGGAGTTATTGGCTTATCAGCTTCTTAAGCAACTACAGGTACGTTGCTGTCCATTCTATGCAACCGGACTTAGAGGGCGCTTTTCTCTCATTGTGGCATATCTTGGCCGGGCGGTCTCATTCACCGGACCCAAGCTCTGGTGTTGTCGGCAGTAGAGTGTTGTTTCCAATTCCTGGTCATGACACTTGTGCCCATGAGCGAGGCACTTAACCATAATTGCTATGTGAAAAGCCAGGCTCCTAGTGGATGATACCCATGACTACATCCTTACAGATTGTGAAGAGGGTAACCCTGTTTCAGCCCCAGGAGTAGGTGGCTCCTAGTGGTTGATACCCATGACTACATCCTTACAGATTGTGAAGAGGGTAACCCTGTTTCAGCCCCAGGAGTAGGTGGCTCCTAGTGGTTGATACCCATGACTACATCCTTACAGATTGTGAAGAGGGTAACCCTGTTTCAGCCCCAGGAGTAGGTGGCTCCTAGTGGATGATACCCATGACTACATCCTTACAGATTGTGAAGAGGGTAACCCTGTTTCAGCCCCAGGAGTAGGTGGCTCCTAGTGGTTGATACCCATGACTACATCCTTACAGATTGTGAAGAGGGTAACCCTGTTTCAGCCCCAGGAGTAGGTGGCTCCTAGTGGGTGATACCCATGACTACATCCTTAGGGACTGTGAAGGGGGTAACCCTGTTTCAGCCCCAGGAGTAGGTGGCTCCTAGTGGATGATACCCTTGCCTACATCCTTACGGACTGTGAAGGGGGTAACCCTGTTTCATCCCTAGGAGTAGGTGGCTCCTAGTGGATGATACCCATGCCTACATCCTTACGGACTGTGAAGGGGGTAACCCTGTTTCAGCCCCAGGAGTAGGTGGCTCCTAGTGGGTGATACCCATGCCTGCATCCTTACGGACTGTGAATGGGGTAACCCTGTTTCAGCCCCAGGAGTAGGTGGCTCCTAGTGGATGATACCCATGCCTACATCCTTACGGACTGTGAAGGGGGTAACCCTGTTTCAGCCCCAGGAGTAGGTGGCTCCTAGTGGATGATACCCATGCCTACATCATTATGGACTGTGAAGGGGGTAACCCTGTTTCAGCCCTAGGAGTAGGTGGCTCCTAGTGGATGATACCCATGCCTACATCCTTACGGACTGTGAAGGGGGTAACCCTGTTTCAGCCCTAGGAGTAGGTGGCTCCTAGTAGATGATACCCATGCCTACATCATTATGGACTGTGAAGGGGGTAACCCTGTTTCAGCCCTAGGAGTAGGTGGCTCCTAGTGGGTGATACCCATGACTACATCCTTAGGGACTGTGAAGGGGGTAACCCTGTTTCAGGCCACAGAGTAGGAAGCAACTGATGTGTATACTAGACACTCAGTACCTTCCCAAAAATGCGAAATTTATGTTTGCCTCATTAAAGACACTGGACACTAGACCAGTCTTCTCACTTTTTGTAGCTCAACATATGCGTAAAATAACAAACCTGTGAAAATTTGAGCACAATTGGTCGTCAAAGCTGCGAGATATCCATGAAAGAAGAAACACCCTTGTCACCCTCACCGTTTAAGTTTAATGTAAATCTTTGGGCAAATGTGTTTTGTGTCGTACAAAAAGTACGCAAACCCTCTATCAAATCATTAATTTCTTTGATGTTGTTGTATTCTTGTGTAGAACATCTGGAAGCAGGAGCACGTTCCTCTCTTCGTTCGTCCTTCTCACATCGTTGTGACGTCAAACAACAGTGGACTAATTGAGCCGATCATCAACGCTGTATCTCTACATCAGATTAAGAAGAACAGCAAGGTCAGTGACATCAAAAACTCTCAATTCGGTTTCTGAAAAGATTTGTGTGACCTGGGGTCGATTTCACAAAGAACTAAGACTGAATGCGTTTAATAATATTAATACTAAGCAGTTATGTAGTAGGATGTAGTGCTCCAACCCACCAGAGAAAGTAACACAGCGCTAAATGAGGGTTGACTGTATTAATATCTGAGTTGTGAAAAAAAACTTGCTTAGCACAAAACACTTTTGCTAAGCAAAAATAGGTAACCAGCCAGAACACCATACAGTTGCCATTGCTGCGACTGATACCTCGGTTATTTCTTGCTTAGCTAAGAAATTTGCTAAGCAGAATTTGTTATAACAGCTTTAAGAAACTGGGCCACGTTCAGTGTCTGCACTGCAAAATTGTCGATTGATCGATCTTGCAGCTGCCCCAAACCTTTGGAACAATCTTCCTTGCTATTTCACTTTCTGATTTCAAAACATTGCTTAAAACTCACCTTTTTTTCAGACTTATTTTGCTTTCTAGGCTATTTATTTCATTCTCATTTCTTTTTATTGTTAATTGCTTGATTGCTTGTAATTTTTGTTTGTAAATATTGTGGTACCTTTTATGTGTAAGATCGCTATATAAATGCTTAGATTTTTATTTCTAGATTATTACTGATTTCATTGATTGATTGATTGATTGATTGACTGATTGATTGATTGACTTGATTGATTGATTACAGGTGTCATTGCTCCACTACTTCTATAGTGAGTTCGGTGGGCCTAGCACAGAGGGATTCCTAACAGCACAGAAGAACTTTGTACAGAGTTGTGCTGCATACTGCTTGGTCTGTTACCTGATACAGGTAAAGGATAGGTAAGAATCTTGCACCTCATCAAGTAATATTTTAAAGGAAGCTTTCTACCATCAATATCCGTGTAAGTTTAATGTAAATCTGTGGACGTTTGTGTTTTGTGTCGTACAAAAAGTACCCAAACCCTTTAAAGGTAGACCTTAAAAAATGTAAATGGTCAACGGACCCTTCCCATGTAAATTGCACGTAGCACAGGCGCACTAACATTTTGGTTAGCAAAATGAGGGAACATTGCGCTGTTTTGTACACCGCTTATGGTTGCGTGACGCCTCTGCTTAGTGCACAACTCTATGACGTTTGCCAACCAATAGGGTCTGTACGCATGCGTGAATGTAATTAGCATATTTCTTGAAAAGGGTCCGTTGATTAATAGTTAATTTTCTCTTGACTATCAGACACAACGGTAACATTCTACTGGATCCTACTGGACACATCATCCATATTGACTTCGGTTTCATCTTGTCGTCATCACCGAGGAATCTTGGCTTTGAAGCGTCCCACTTCAAGCTGACTGCAGAGTTTGTTGAGGTAAGTAGTAAACATTGATCCAGATTAGATGATAGAAAAGGAAATCAAGTTAATAATATCAATTAATCAATTACGTTTATTTCCATTTGGTTATAAAAATGTGATAGAATATACAAAGTCATAATTGATAGATTAGACTGACTTATTATAGGCTTGAAAAAGCATAAGAATTCAACTGTAAGGATGTCGATTTGAAAAGCCACGGACAGAGACAAGACAAACGGACGAACAGAGACAGTATGGAGGCTGATTCGAGAAGCCGAGGCTTGTAGTAATCAGTCTGGGTCTATATATTGCAGTTCGCATAAATGAGCTTACCCGCCTAACACGTGAAGCCAGCCGGTCATAAACAGCTCCAGCTATGTCTTTATCAGATCTTTAAACACCCCAACGAAACTTGCTCTCCGTCAATAGGAATAGCGAAAAACTGCAGAGGATTGTTGTTATCAGCTGGTGGAAAGACAGAGCCAAGACAAACGGACAAACAGAGCTAAGACAAACGGACAAACAGAGACAGTATGGAGGCTGATTTGATAAGCCAAGGCTTGTAGTAACCAGCTTGTGGACGAACAGAGACGAGACTAAAGCCTGGTTCATACTTCCTGCAAATGCGAATGTGATGCGAATTTGACATGAATTTGACGTCACAACTCTGTTTTCGCTGCGATACTCGCAAGAGAGTTGAGCACAAGTCAACCCCTGTGAATTGTTCGTTGCGAATTTGCGACGTCAACATTCGTAACGCATTCGCATTCGCAGGAAGTATGAACCAGGCTTTACTGACAATACAAATGTATGAGTGAAAATTAACATGTGTCTCCTGGCTTGATTGTACCTGTGTAGGTGATGGGCGGTCTAGGCAGTGACATGTTTGAATATTTCAAGATCTTGATGCTACAAGGACTGATAGCTGCCAGGAAACACCAAGATAAACTGGTTCAACTAGTAGAGGTCTTGCAGTCAGGTGAGTTCATTAAACACTTCACTAGTAATTGGTTTAGGACTGTTAGCTGCCAGGAAACACCAAGATAAACTGGTTCAACTAGTAGAGGTCTTGCAGTCAGGTGAGTTCATTAAACACTTCACTAGTAATTGGTTTAGGACTGTTAGCTGCCAGGAAACACCAAGATAAACTGGTTCAACTAGTAGAGGTCTTGCAGTCAGGTGAGTTCATTAAACACTTAACTAGTAATTGGTTTAGGACTGATAGCTGCCAGGAAACACCAAGATAAACTGGTTCAACTAGTAGAGGTCTTGCAGTCAGGTGAGTTCATTAAACACTTCACTAGTAATTGGTTTAGGACTGTTAGCTGCCAGGAAACACCAAGATAAACTGGTTCAACTAGTAGAGGTCTTGCAGTCAGGTGAGTTCATTAAACACTTTACTAGTAATTGGTTTAGGACTGTTAGCTGCCAGGAAACACCAAGATAAACTGGTTCAACTAGTAGAGGTCTTGCAGTCAGGTGAGTTCATTAAACACTTTACTAGTAATTGGTTTAGGACTGTTAGCTGCCAGGACTGTTAGCTGCCAGGAAACACCAAGATAAACTGGTTCAACTAGTAGAGGTCTTGCAGTCAGGTGAGTTCATTAAACACTTTACTAGTAATTGGTTTAGGACTGTTAGCTGCCAGGAAACACCAAGATAAACTGGTTCAACTAGTAGAGGTCTTGCAGTCAGGTGAGTTCATTAAACACTTTACTAGTAATTGGTTTAGGACTGTTAGCTGCCAGGAAACACCAAGATAAACTGGTTCAACTAGTAGAGGTCTTGCAGTCAGGTGAGTTCATTAAACACTTTACTAGTAATTGGTTTAGGACTGTTAGCTGCCAGGACTGTTAGCTGCCAGGAAACACCAAGATAAACTGGTTCAACTAGTAGAGGTCTTGCAGTCAGGTGAGTTCATTAAACACTTTACTAGTAATTGGTTTAGGACTGTTAGCTGCCAGGAAACACCAAGATAAACTGGTTCAACTAGTAGAGGTCTTGCAGTCAGGTGAGTTCATTAAACACTTTACTAGTAATTGGTTTAGGACTGTTAGCTGCCAGGACTGTTAGCTGCCAGGAAACACCAAGATAAACTGGTTCAACTAGTAGAGGTCTTGCAGTCAGGTGAGTTCATTAAACACTTAACTAGTAATTGGTTTAGGACTGATAGCTGCCAGGAAACACCAAGATAAACTGGTTCAACTAGTAGAGGTCTTGCAGTCAGGTGAGTTCATTAAACACTTTACTAGTAATTGGTTTAGGACTGTTAGCTGCCAGGACTGTTAGCTGCCAGGAAACACCAAGATAAACTGGTTCAACTAGTAGAGGTCTTGCAGTCAGGTGAGTTCATTAAACACTTAACTAGTAATTGGTTTAGGACTGTTAGCTGCCAGGAAACACCAAGATAAACTGGTTCAACTAGTAGAGGTCTTGCAGTCAGGTGAGTTCATTAAACACTTTACTTGTAATTGGTTTAGGACTGTTAGCTGCCAGGAAACACCAAGATAAACTGGTTCAACTAGTAGAGGTCTTGCAGTCAGGTGAGTTCATTAAACACTTTACTAGTAATTGGTTTAGGACTGTTAGCTGCCAGGAAACACCAAGATAAACTGGTTCAACTAGTAGAAGTCTTGCAGTCAAGTGAGTTCATTAAACACTTAACTAGTAATTGGTTTAGGACTGTTAGCTGCCAGGAAACACCAAGATAAACTGGTTCAACTAGTAGAAGTCTTGCAGTCAAGTGAGTTCATTAAACACTTAACTAGTAATTGGTTTAGGACTGTTAGCTGCCAGGAAACACCAAGATAAACTGGTTCAACTAGTAGAGGTCTTGCAGTCAGGTGAGTTCATTAAACACTTTACTAGTAATTGGTTTAGGACTGATAGCTGCCAGGAAACACCAAGATAAACTGGTTCAACTAGTAGAGGTCTTGCAGTCAGGTGAGTTCATTAAACACTTTACTAGTAATTGGTTTAGGACTGTTAGCTGCCAGGAAACACCAAGATAAACTGGTTCAACTAGTAGAAGTCTTGCAGTCAAGTGAGTTCATTAAACACTTAACTAGTAATTGGTTTAGGACTGTTAGCTGCCAGGAAACACCAAGATAAACTGGTTCAACTAGTAGAGGTCTTGCAGTCAGGTGAGTTCATTAAACACTTTACTAGTAATTGGTTTAGGACTGTTAGCTGCCAGGAAACACCAAGATAAACTGGTTCAACTAGTAGAGGTCTTGCAGTCAAGTGAGTTCATTAAACACTTTACTAGTAATTGGTTTAGGACTGTTAGCTGCCAGGAAACACCAAGATAAACTGGTTCAACTAGTAGAAGTCTTGCAGTCAGGTGAGTTCATTAAACACTTTACTAGTAATTGGTTTAGGACTGTTAGCTGCCAGGAAACACCAAGATAAACTGGTTCAACTAGTAGAGGTCTTGCAGTCAAGTGAGTTCATTAAACACTTCACTAGTAATTGGTTTAGGACTGTTAGCTGCCAGGAAACACCAAGATAAACTGGTTCAACTAGTAGAGGTCTTGCAGTCAGGTGAGTTCATTGACCACCTTTCTAGCATTGTGCCTTAATTTTGACCGAGTGAGGGCGCTCTCAATAGCATTTTTATCACTTCCCGGGGTATAGGCGATTCGTCCTGCACAGTTTTAAAGGCGTTCTGTCACTTTTGTTGCGCTGTAGTTTAAAGTTGCTTTAAAGGTGCATTATAACGACTTCTTTAAATATCTTTTTGGCCATGATGGATGAAGATGTCTGTGGTGGTAATGTGTTCCAATCTGTAATAACTCTTTGGGGGTATGAATGAATATTTCCCTGGTAGTGATTGAGACCGCCCTCACGCGGTCAACATTATGGCGCGGTGGTTTATGTAATTACTCAAAATAATTGTTAATATTTATAAACAATTGTCATAATTTGTATCTGCAATTTGACTTCCAAAATGACAAGTGTGGTAGACAGGATCGCATATGACATCGATACAGGAGGTCAATACGTGTGATTTTACGCAGGTGAGACTCTGGAACTCACTTCCGGAATACCTCAGACAAATACTCAACATCCAGCAGAAGTTAAAACACACTTGTTCATGCTTGCTTTCCAACATCTTGACAAAACATTACCTTAATCTTTTTCTTCTTCCTGACCAGTGCCTGTGAATATTTTTTTAGTAAAGTGCGCCTTATTAATGCAGTAGTTTATTATTATTATTATTATTATTATTATTATTATTAGCTGTTCCGACCTACCGTCGGAACAGGTATTGTTTTCGTCGAGATTTTTATTATTTTTATTATTATTATTATTATTATTATTATTATTATTATTATCAGCCCTGATACTTCACGACGGCAACGACGGCAATTGCCGTCGTTGCCGCAATGCCCTTCAAAAAACCAATTTTTCACGGCAATGATTGCCGTGCCCTTTTCTCATCATTGCCGCCGTGCCCTTCCTCCCGAAAACAAATTATATTCAACGTTGTCAAAGTTCGAAAATAAGCCAAAAAGGCCCGATGTCTGTGTAACTTTCACGCAACGAAATAAACCCCAATTTCACGCACGTAAGGCACAACAGCAGATTTCAGGCCCGTTAGTCGTTGTTCTTTGCGTGCGACAAAAAAATATACTCGAAACATCGAACGCTAGAGGGCGTTTCGGAACAGAGCGATAGCGTGAGAGTAAACGCCCTCTAGTGGTAAAATTACGCGAACCAACGCTAAACGCCTTGAGAAAAAGACTCGACGTGCCTTTGCATGCTGGGATAGTGGTTTTCCCCATGCTTGGTACATGTGATGTACCATCATGTACAGCATAGTCGTCGCGCACCGCATGCATTTATTCTGTCAACATCGTGTCAAAATGGAGCAGTTACGTGGGAATTTTAGCGTCTCTACGAAAAACTACACAACGTGCATGACCAATAGTAGGATTACGTATGAACAAAAATTATTTAGGAATTGTGCATTGTAAGTAGTTGTTCTTTATTTTGTTGAATTAGATGAATGCTTTCTTTTTTCATCGGGTAACAGTTAGAAAATGGAAAAATTGGAAGAACTATTTTTTATAGGCAACTCGGAGGTTTTTTTTCAAACTGCCGTCGTGCCCTTCGCAACTTTTTATGATTGCCGTGATGCCCTTCCAAATTTTTGAAAATTGCCTTGGTGCCCTAAATTTTTACAAAAAGTCAAGGCAAAACTGCCGTGCCCCTTAAAAGCCGAAGTATCAGGGCTGTATTATTATTATTATTATTATTCTTTTTTTCCGCCAAAACCCCATAGCATTTGTACACGCTCTTTATTTAAGTCTATTCTCCTAGACCATAAGTTCAAAAGAGTGAAATCATATACCAAATTGAAGCTTAGAACATAAGCTTTACTCTAAACGTAAACAAAATTAAAAATCTTAATTAATTAGCCACGTAATCTTCATTTGAACATAACTGGATGCAGTCGCTTCCATGTTATTGTTAAATATTCTCTTTGGTAAATGCCATACAGTATGTACCTATCATGAGTTGTGACTTCTTGAGATGAGTCTACGCGTTTGAATATAACTGGATGCAGTCCCTTCCATGTTATTGTTAAACATTCTCTATGGTAAATGCAATTCAGTATGTACCTATCATGAGTTGTGACTTCTTGAGAGGAGTCTACTCAAGTCTCCTTTTCTTGTTTTTCTACTTACGTTCTGGACCACAGCGAAGTGTCTTTTTATTCGTTTCCTAACCGAGTTCTGGACCAATATACTTTGCACACGAATGTGTAGGGTTTTCGTTTAATGAACGTGCGTACATAAATAGGGGTTTTTGACGACGACGACATACCATGGTGTCCACAGAATTACACTAAACTTCAACAGTTTGAAGATAATGACAGTTGAAAGCTTCCCTTAAAATATTACTTGCTGTGGTGTTGTAGTTTTTGAGAAATGAGTGAAAAAATGTCAAATTTAGACTCAGAGGTGGCGTCCTCCGTGGACGAACGTGCGTAATTGAATAGGGGTTTTTGACGACGACGACGTCCTCGTAAAAAAAACCTAAAGGCATCTAATACTACATTTCAACCCTACTTAATAGTTAAAGGCGTTAGCAGTTCATATTTAGTGACAATGTTCGCAAAATCATGACACGAGAATTATTTCGCCGGATCATAATCCCCTTTGTTGATATATATACATGTAAACCCTCGAGCAATGCATTGGCCCTCATAGCCTAGTGGTTAACAGTCGCGCTTTCAATACTAACTATCCCATGTGTGAGTTCGAATCTACCAAGGGAATAATATTTTTTTTATCCCCCAAAACTAAAAAAAATATTTCTTTTTGCAATATTTAAGTTAGATTCTTACCTTTATATTGATAGTGTTGCCTTTTCTTTTTCTCAATTGTTAGCCCAACATAACATGTGTGCATGCATGACACGATGATGTTTGTAAGCGGAAAATGGTGATCATAAGCGCAGAGTTTGGTGGTTAAGAGTTCTGTGAAATCAAATCGTACTAGATCAAACATCAAACCACCGACCCCCCAAAAATGTTAAAAATCGTAATTAATTACCCACGTGACCCATATTTGCATATTTAATTGGGAAATCTTTGTAGCACCATATCTCAAGAAGTAAACTGCCCTTTTTTAGACTATTTGTAGTTAAAGACTCCTTGGGGATTGGAGATTAATTTTACAAAACCGTGACCTCAAGTTGACCTCTACTTCCGGGTCAACCGGAAGTGGGACCATATCTCAAGTACTATACAACTGATTTTTAAACTTTCTTTAGTTTTAGACCCCTTAGGCATTATAAATAAACTTTGAAAAACCGTGACCTCAAGTTGACCTCTACTTCCGGGTCAACCGGAAGTGGGACCATATCTCAAGAAGTAAACGTCCAATTTTCAGACTGTTTCCAGTTTTAGACCCCTTAGGAGTTATTGAAAAGCCGTGACCTCAAGTTGACCTCTACTTCCGGGTCAATATCGATTTTTCAAACTTTTTTCAGTTAGAGACTCCTTGGGCATTGGAGATTAGCCTTAGGTTACCGTGACCCCATGTCGACCTCTACTTCCGGGTTAACCGGAAGTGGCACGATAACTCAAGAAACTATTCAACATTTTCTACTCTTGTTTTCAGTTATAGACTCCTTGGTCGTTTTAGCACATAATCCAAGCAAAAGAACACGGAACAGCTTTGTGTTTGTTCACAAACACCTAATGTCTAGTTACTATTATTATTGAATAACCGTAACCCTTTGACCCTTAACCCTTGACAGGTTCCCAGTTGACGTGTTTCAAGCAAGGAGCGAGTACAGTCCGAGCCTTCCGAGATCGATTTCACATCAATCTGACTGAGGAACAGCTTCAACTATGGACTCAGAACATGGTGGAGTCCAGCATGCATTCACTCACCACTAGACTGTATGATGGATTCCAATATCTCACCAACGGAATCTTCATATGAGTGTCTAGGAATGACCCGGTGAATCATCATTGGGCATGTATGCTTTGTTTTTTGAAGGGCAAGGGCACCAATGCATTTTTCCTCGGAAAGGGGAAATGAGGAAATTGTAAATTTCTACTGAAGCATTTCGAGGCCACCAAGGCAATGACCAGGGGGCATGGAGGCAACCAGTGGACGCCCCAAACCACTTACTCTTAGCATGACGCCTGGCACACTAATCTTATCAGAGTCGAAACATTTGGGAGTTGAGTTTCCATACAGTGGGATATTTTGATAGATTTGGCAGTGTACGCCCAAACCAACTACTCTTAGCATGAAGGATGACACACTAATCTTATCAGAGTCAAAACATTTGGGAGTTGGGTTTCCATAGAGTGGGATATTTTGATGGATTTGGCAGTGTACCCCCAAACCACCCACTATTAGCATGACACCTGGCACATCAATCTTATCTGAGTCAAAACATTTGGGAGTTGGGTTGCCATAGAGTGAGAAATTTTGATGGATTTGGCAGTGTATGCCCAAACCAACTACTCTTAGCATGAAGGATGACACACTGATCTTATCAGAGTCCAAACATTTGGGAGTTGGATTTCCATAGAGTGGGATATTTTGATGGATTTGGCAGTGTACCCCCAAACCACCCACTATTAGTATGACACAAGGCACACTAATCTTATCAGAGTCAAAACATTTGGGAGTTGGGTTTACATAGAGTGGGATATTTTGATGGATTTGTGATACTGAACCCTCTAACTGCCTTTTCTTAGCTTGAGAACTGCCTATTCTTAGCTTGAGGCCTAGCTGGCACATTTTTGTGTTGAAATGTTGAGTTCCTGTAAATTGGAGCATTTTGATGGAATTAGGGCCGTGCCGGGACACTTTCAAAGTTAACTTCCTCTTTAATCATGAATATTCATGTATTGTAAATAACTAGCATATTAATAACAATTAATTTGCATGTGTATACAGTGTATAGAATGTACAGATATACAGCTACTGATATTTTATATGATGTTATAGGACCCTGTTGGCAATGGGCAGATGATCTTAGTGAATTGAATTTCTAAAAACGACTGGCTGTTTCACATCTTCTAGGGGAGTCCACAAAATGCATGGCTGTTCTAAATCCATTTTGGGTATCTAACCTCATTTATAAAGAATGCTACTTCATGTATGCATGGCTGTTCTAAATCCAGTGGGGTACGCTTCTCTTTTCTAAAATGTACGCCTTCCTGTTGTTAGTTGTAAATTGTCTGTTAATGGCTTTTCTCAATCCAGAGGGGGGTAGTTTTAAGAGGGTTGCAGGAGTGAGTGGATTTAAGAATTGACATGACCACCATGCATTTCAAAATCTGTTATTTATTCTGCAAATAATAAACAAAAGAGGGGAACATCAAACCTGGGCCCATGTTCATAGAGCTGTTTACGTATAAAAAGTAGCCAAGCAAAGCAATATTATGCTTACCAGATTAAGGTTACCAGCCAAACTACCATGTCACATGTACAATTTGTGATTGGTATCCTGCTCATTTCTGCTAAAACAGACAATACAATTTGGTCCCTTTACTGGGGTAATAAGTTGCTGACAAATGGACTCGACTCCCTCTAGAGTTTGAACTCTCCCCCGTCAACTTTGGAAGTACAATGTTCAAAAACTAAACAGTGCACTGTTGTTACTTTTCCCTCACACTGCAGTGTGAGGAAAAACTTGTTGAATTTTGTCAGTTAATTATTCGGTGTCCAGATGGGACAATAATCATCCTGTTGGTATTAAAATGTTCTTATGTCGGCATTATGGTAAAGTAACACAAAAAGTAATATAATAGTCAATTTAATTTATTTATGTATATGCTTTATTATAGGAACGGGTGTATTTTGAGAAAATTCCACTCGCAAATATTTAAGATATAACGGTCCAAGTTGATCATAATATTTGAACATTCTTGATCCGATTTAAACATTTGGACATCTGTCATTTTATGAATGCACTGTAGATTTGGTCAACTTTGTTTAATGTGTGCCTGTCACAAAAATAAATGCAAATATGTAAAAACAAATTAGTAGTTATTGTAGATGAAAATTGGCAAAAACAATGCAAGAATTTGTGTAAAGAAACTTGAACTGTGGCGATTTAGACGGAGAAACTTGTCCGTCATGATGAGTTGAGATGTTCATTTCTTCCATGTGAGGAAATGTGGGTTCAATGTCTGATGTTTAAGAATGGTATTAGCTTTTTAATCTGGGCCCAATTTCATAAAGCCTATTAGGGTAAAACAAAAAACTTGCTAAGCACAGCAGAAATCTTGCTTAACAGAAACTGGTGACCAGCCAAAATTCCACAATGTTTACACTGTTGCAACTGGTGGCTGGTGCCCTGCTAATGATTTGCTTTTAAACAAAGACATTTGCTTAGCAGTCTTTTCTGCTTAACAGCTTTATGAAATTGGTCACAGGTCTCATGTTGAGTGGGTCCAAACTTGCCCTAGGCTAGGTTTTCACTAAGCACTTAGATTCATCTTAAGATGAGTTGTTATTATTACCATAGTGATTTGTACAGACAATACATTTTGCTTAGTCATTTAAGATCAATCTCGGTTCTTTCTGAAATCAAGCCATGAAGTCTTCTAATCTTATTAATTGGCAAT
The DNA here is from genome assembly GCF_902459465.1 of Asterias rubens. Classification (NCBI taxonomy): domain Eukaryota; kingdom Metazoa; phylum Echinodermata; class Asteroidea; order Forcipulatida; family Asteriidae; genus Asterias; species Asterias rubens. Next base: position 11,381,511 of record NC_047077.1, read on the forward strand.
TTTGTAAAGTTGGTGAAGTGCATCAATGCAAACATTGCTTGAAAGTTGGGTTAGACAACATTGCAATACCTTTTTTTTTTGAAAGCCCCTTGATAATTCCCGTTTATGCTATGTCATATTTTGATTTGATGTGACCTTAAAATGACCTCCCTGACTTTTGTGAGGGGTCGTGCGAAGGAATGACTTGAGAATGGTTTCAAAATGACCTTGGAGTTGTGATATAGATCAAGGAGGAGTAGACCTGGGTGTATGTGGTCTGAGAATTGCATGTTAATGATTGTCAGGAAAGTGACCCAGGTGGTATGACCTTAAACTGACCTCTGACCTCTAATGATTAGTCTCCTTATGGCCCATCCTTTCTGGTGTGTATTTGTGTTGTGTTTGATAAGTTGGCCCATATTGGAGACTACTTCAGTGGGGGTGTGTTTAGTAGAAACCTTGATCTAGCTGCGGCCATTTTGTTTTTCTCTCTAACCAAAACGAGGCTGAGGAAAAAATAGTCGGGTCCTTATTTGGTACATTGATCCATGTCTGAGATTGCAGACACATGCTCATTTTCATAGCGCTGCTTAGCGGCCGATTTTGTGCTTACTGTGTGATTTCCATTTCATAGCGCTGCTAACAGTAAGCACACGTGGCATGCTAACCTTCCGATGCTAACCTTCCGAAAATAAATGACGTCACAATGCAAGTCCACGGTGAACCTTTAAGATGGCCGCCTAATTTCCAAATTAACCTGTGAAATACGGTTACACCTTAGCAAATTGTTCTGCTACAGTAAGCACGAAAATTTGCTTACAGTAAGCACGAAAATTTGCTTACCGTTAAAGCAGTGCTGTGAAATTGGACAATTTAACTAGACTTAGGTGGTTGCAGCTATATTAAGGTCTTTTTGCATGATATAAAAAAAGCAAGTGCATGATTTGTGATATTGTTGTAGGATTTCTGGAGAGTGGGAAATCATTTTCCAAAGTATGGAATTATAATTTATTTAGGCTTATGTTAAAAATCTGCAATCTTGTGCTCCGATTGGTCGAGTGTAATTAATTATATTTATCATTTATTTTGTCATAGTGTTATTTTATTTGTGAAACCAGCACAGCTTCATTATTTTCAAACGCTAACCAACACTGTTTCCTTAAATTTGTATTCTTTGCAAACATCAGAACTGTTGCCCCAAACTTCGCTTTGCACTACACTTTGCAATTTGTTTGAAGTTCCAGAAGCTGGTATAAAACAGAGAGATGGTCACCAGCCAAAACGCCAAATAGTTTAAATTTTTCTAACTGGTACCTACCTACTTATTGGCTTAGAAAGAAATTGTTCTAAGCTTTAAAAAATGGTTTTGGTGTTGCTTATAGTTTGAAATGATCAGTAAGCTTTTGAGCTGAATACATGCTGAGCACACTTATTTCTAAGCAAAATGTTGGCAGGCCACCAGTACCAGTGACAAAGACAACTTCAATGATGTTTTACTTTTTTGCTAAGCATGATTTTCCCAATGATAAGCAACTGTTGTGCTTATGAGCTTAGTATGTTGTCAACTGATTTAAAAGACCACACTCAATTCACTCAATCATGGTTTATTTTGTAGTTTGTGAATTAATGTATCGCTTGTATAGCATGTACATGTAATGCTATTTTGGTAAGCCTCCAGTATGTACAAAAGTGCATTTTTTGTAATAATAAAATTATTGAAAGTATTAGAAATTGTACATTTGGATTCATTTATTTCTGGCCTTGAACTGAATCGCTTTAAATTTCTAGGGTTCGGTTAGGTTTGATGGCCTAGTACCCCCTCTTTAAATTTCATGGTTAGGGTTGGTGGCCACTCCCCCCACCTTCATGAGTACCCACCCCCTTATTTCTTGGTAAGGGCCGGTCGGGTTGCAAAATTATTTTTTCCAGGATGGTAAATGCCATTAGATTTGCATACACGCTCCCATTGGCTGCCATGCACTTGACGCTGAATTATCCATCAGTGGGAATACGTGTACAATTGGCCTTTACCATCCTGGGAAAAAAAATCGCGGCCGGGTTGGCTTACCCCCTCTTTTAATTTGTTGGGTTATAGACAATGGACAATATTGGTAATTGTCAAAGACCAGTCTTCTCACTTGGTGAATCTTAACATAATATGCACAAAATAACAAACCTGTAAAATTTTGAGCTCAATCGGTCATCGAAGTTGCGGGATAATAATGAAAGAAGAAACACCCTTGTCACACGGAGTCTTGTGCTTTAGTTTCAGATGGTTGATTTCGAGACCTCAAGTTCTAAATCTGAGGTCTCGAAATCAAATTCGTGGAAAACTACTTCTTTCTCGAAAAGGAGCCATTTCTCACAATGTTTTATACTATTAATCTCTCCCCATAACTCGTTACCAAGTAAGGTTTTATGCTAATTTTTATGTTGAGTAATTACCAATGTCCACTGCCTTTAAGTGGCAATGGCCAACCCCTTCTTTAAATTTCTCGGTTACGATCACCATTCTCCCTATACATAAGTACATACGAGCGCCAAATTTCTGGACTAGAAGTGACACTTTAACTTTTCACCCTAAGAAGGATCGGAACTTTGAGAAAATAGTGAATTTCTGACCCCTCTCAAAATTGCTAACTTCTGCGGTCAATTTTTGCGCACACCCCACTTGAGTGGTCTGGTGCTAATTTGAACTCCCTCACTGCTATATCTTGGGTGTAATTGAGGATTTTTTTGTCAAAAGGATGACGTCATTGTTTACTTTGAGAGAACAAAAATTCCCCAAATCTTTCGATTTGGGCCAAGTGAAAAAATACACGCTCAGTTTGTAAATCGCCACAGCGCCCTCATACGGTATGATTTAACCAACTTGCACCTTTCAACCAATCAGCGCGCGATCAAGGTGACCCCCCCCCCCATAGAGTCCCCGACTGGTGTGTGTCAGAATGTAGGGTCATGTTTACACATTCGTCCATGCTGTTAGTGTTAGTGTTATCACATGGCTGCCAGTTTATGTCGATCATAGAGTAAGGGTTATGTGTAACTGTAAGAGCGATTTTCACGAGAAAAGAAGAATTGCCTGTGTGTTTTGAATGATTTGATAAATAACTTCGTCTCTGAATATAGCCGGGATAGATTCAGTCGTCATAGTTGGTGGATTCAAAGACGAATAACTCAACTGAGGAAGATTGCATTGGCAAACAATTCCGACGTAAGTCCTTTTCTTACTTGCAGCCAGCCCTTTTTCCATACATAGCAAAGGACAAGCTGAGAATTTCCGCACTTGGACTCGGCGCGCGTACTGTCGTCGTGTATGCGGCTATTCATCGACGAGAGTCATTTTATCACAACGAAGTGGTGAGTCGAGGGAATCACATTTGTTGTTTTCTTTCTGTGTAAATATACTGACACTTTTTTACTGGCATTTCGTTCAATCTTTTTAGAAAAACTAATACTGCTTTGCTCCCGTCTTGATTTTTATGCAAAAAAATTGTTAAATGATAATGGAATAATGGCCTGTTTTTCGACCCCAGCACAGTTAGTCTTTCCATGCTTTCCCCATGGTCTTTCTAGATCGAAGGCTGAATAATGACAACATACTAATAATAATAATAATAATAATAATAATAATAAAAAAGTGCATCACAAACAGAGTCCTTATGCGCTGTCCTGTGACTGTGTCAATTGAGGTTGAGAACATACAAACAAAATTATTCAGAGTTTAACCAATGAGTTTTATTTTGAGAAGGCGGCGTTTAAGTTGATCCAGAGTGTGTACATCTTTGATGTTGCACTGCAGTTATTACTTCTCTATTCTAGGAACTATAAGGCTCCCGCATAGTTTCTTGAAGTAGGGAGTTATTAAATGGACCCAGTTACTGGGCTGGGGCGCTATTACATAACCCTCCTCCCTACGGCCGAGGAGGAGGGTTACGATATATCGCAACAAGTGCGCTGTACTCTTTTTAAATTTGTTATTATTGGTAGTACATAGGTCCCATACTTCAAAACTTAACGAAGAATAAAAAGGAGTACAGCACCCAAGTAACTAACTGGGTATAGTTCTAAACTATTACATTAATTCTTCTCTGTTTACATTTATTTCTGCAGACGTGCAATTCTGAGCGTATTTTTTTTACATTTATTTTAAAAATTCTCTTTTCAGGGGCCAGTTGTCAGGAGAAACATCCACTTTCAGTAAATCATATGCAACATTGTTGGCGATCTTCTAAGTTCACTTTAGCCTGGAACTAGGATAGCTATGATGGCTGACGTGACAGATGCCACAGAAGTTCGTGAAAATTTCAAGCATGTTGTTTTGAAAACAAAACTCAAAGATGTGGAAAAGATCTTTGGCTGGCTTGCTGATGATTTGTACAGCCGAAAGGAAAAGATGGAGCGTGTTATCGTTTACTGCCAGTCTAGAGCAACTTGTGTCGAACTTTACTCTATTTTCGACAGCAAGACTCCACCTGTGGATCCGAAATTTTTCAGTATGTTTCATGAAAATACACACAGTGATGTCAAGGAAGAGGTTCAACACAGTTTTTCAGACCCCGAGGGAGCTTGTCGTATTCTCTTTGCGACAATGGACTTTGGACAGGGGACTGATATAAAAGGGACCCACAATGTTGTCGTTTTGGGTGCACCAAACGAACTTGCCGACTATGTGCAACTGAGTGGTAGAGTAGGGCATGATGGCCAACAGGGTTCATCAATCCTCATAAAGTACCGAAGACACAGACAAACACCACTTCAGAAGCAGATGGAAGAGTTCCTTGACACCTCACAATGTAGGAGAGGCGTGCTACAAGCAGCATTTCCTGTAGCCGCAGGCTCACAAGAAGTTAAAGAAATTGTGCCGCATAACTGTTGCGATAACTGCGCATCTAACTGCAACTGTGGGGATGATTCTTGCTCTGCCTGTCCAAGCTACTTGGAGGAAAACTTCATAAAGAATCTAGAGGCGGCTAACGGTTTTGAAATAGTTACTCGTTCGGTATCAGAAGACCAATGCACGTCAGTACAAAACAGTCTCCAAGAGTTAAGAGATGAACTGGTTGGACCTTGCAAGCATCTATACACTGGAGATCTAGGCTGTGGCCTGGCAACCTATACAGTAAACCAAATCTTAGATGAGCTATCTTTTTCATTTTCTTATTCACAATTCTGTGAAAGATATTTCTTTGGTACTAAAGTAATAAGAGAGCGTGTCTGGGCGATTGTTAATACCAATCTAGTCGGTTCATCACCTACAGGCAGTGCATTTGTAGCAGCTAGCAACGACGACTCTAGTGATGACGAAGATGAGGCAGACGAGGACGAATATACCAAAGCATGTTTAGGATACACTGACAGCGAGACTGACAGCGAGTGTGATAGCGAGGCTGAGAGTGATAGTGAGGCTGAGAGTGACAGCGGGGCTGAGTGTGATTGAGGCATTTCAACGTTGATCTGTGTTATTTAAAGGATTTGGGTACTTTTTCAAAATGTCCGTAGATTTACATTAAACTTACAGGGTTTGAAGATAATGATAGTGGAAAGCTTTCCTTCAAATATTACTTACTGAGGTGCTGTAGTTTTTGAGAAATTAGTAAAAAATGTCATGAAAATACGTTTGTAAATGTTAACACAGGACCTCATTCAAATAGATATAAAATAAGTTTGCAGTGTTTCAAACTGAAGAATTTGTGGCCTGTTTGATTTGAAATACTAATGGCCATCTTGGGAAAAAATATAATAATAATAAATACAAAAGGCCCTCATCCCCCTCTTTTTTGAAAAATCCGGACGATCAACTGGTATTTTTTATTATTTTGCCTTAGCCGAAGAGCCGTTTCTGGCGGGGGCGGTTCTTTGGCTAAGTCAGGGTGTAATGGCCGGTTTGTGCGCTACCGCCGCTGTACACCATAGGTTCGTAGTAGGCTCTATCTTTGGTGACTTGAATGAGCTAGTCAGTCGCGCTGTGCGTGAAAGGTAAACGAGAAATGTCTTTCACCAAGACCATTCTTCAATGAGACAACATCATGATTGTGATGCGATCAAGCTTAGAAAAGAATTGTTTGATGAAAATGTCAGTGTTTAGAAACAAGCCAAAACAGTTATTGCCAACAGGGGTGCAATTTGTAAGAATATTCTTTTTTTTTTTTGGGGGGGGGGGTAAATTTTAATTGCCAGAAAAAATATTTTATTTCTATTGTCTACTTTCTTTTCCTGATAAATAACATTAAAAAGAATTATTAAATAACATTAAAAAGAAAAATGTGCCAACTGCAAAATTTTCAGTAAAAGACCTGACTTTTGTTAAGCCCCTTTTTGTAGATTATATTCTGTCACGTCTCTTGGTGTTTCTACTTTCACAAGTTATGAACCAAAAGTCATATCAAAATGTGTTTAAATAGTATTTTTAAAGCATAGATTTTGCTCTTTTCAAATAAACATCGGCCCAGTTTCATGGAGCTGCTTGAAGCACAAAAAGTGGCTAAGCACAACAAAATTATGCTGACCAGAATAAGTCTTTGACTGGTATCCTGTGTCCAATTTCATAAAGCCTGTAAGCACAAAAATTTGCTTAGCATGTTACCAACCAAATTTTCAACTTGATTTTCAGCATTTACCTCTCGTAACCATGACTCCTTTTCAAGTAAGGTTTTATGCTAATAATTATTCTGAGTAATTACCAAAAGTGTCCACTTATTCAAATGTCTCTTGGTGTTTTTTTTATTTCACGTGTTTTGAACCAAAGGTAGTATTATCAATATGGTGTTTTAACAGTATAACGTAAACCATAGATTTTGCTCGGACCAAAGATTGATCTGAACTGCAAATCAACCGTGGTTGCTTTTAAAAGTAAAGGTCACGACACAAATCACTAAGGTATAGACTGTGCAAGTCTCGCGCAAATTGAACTTCCGGGACCAACCTTATGGAGTTTTACGTTGGGGGAGATTTTGTTTCGTCCATTACTTTAGTTTAATATAGTTTATGACCATAAAAATGACATATATTGTTAAAAATGTAATACTAATTAACAACATATGTAAAAGTAAAAATAAAGTCAACATAATAACGAAGAAAAACCGATATTTAAACTTGACCTCAGGTCAGGTTACTTATAAAAATTAAGAATTTGTGCCCATCTCTGATCACGAAACTTTTGCAGACGCTTGTTTTGGTCGCGCAGGGTTGAACGCCTTTTCATTGGTCGCTTAGGCGTCGGCTTCCTCTTTAAAATGCGTAATGCGTTTATCTAACGCCCCTGCGACCATCATGCGTCCGCGTATAAATCAGCCTTCAGTAGTTTCACATTCGGGCGTAGATTTACAAAAGGGGTTTCAAAACATTTAAGATCAAACAAACATCCTTGTCCCAGAGTTTTACTTTTGTCTATACATAGACTTTAACCGATAATTGTGTATTTGTTTAAAAAGCTAAAACTAATTTAAACAAGCTCTAATGGGAATTTTTGTTGTTCAGATTCGGCATTAAGAAAAAATTTAAGCAAAGATTTGATTCATAAAAAAATTACGTTCTTCAGTTGTCGTGTTATCTCGCTCCGGTGCGCGCGAGACTTGCACAGTCTATTACAGACAATTTGTGACCCACTCTGTGAAAATGAGTCAGATGTAGGCACTTTTAAGAATTGAGTTATATGCATCAGCAGCAGTAATTTGGTATGTGTCTAAGCTTTGGGGTGTATCACGTTGCTGAGTTACTCACGTTTGAAATTAGCCACTACACCATTTTTTGTGAAAAACGAATTACAAGTAAAATGATATTTTAGACTACCATTGTGTGCAAAAGGATACAAATTAGACATAAGTATGATCACAAAATTGTTGTTTCATAGCTTTATTGCCTAAACGTAAGTGTTCTAAAGGTTAACCATGCAACTAAAGATCTTAAAAAGAAAAGGATTTTTTTTTTTTTTTTCTTTTTATATTACAAATAAAAAAATACAATGATCCACACAAATTTGTGAATTCAATTGGTTGGTTGAAGTTGCGAAAGAAAAATGAAAAAGAAAACACACCCTTGTTGCATTACTTTGTGTGCTTCCAAAATTTGCATAATAAAAAGCTTCAGCTGAAGTCTTTCATTATTAATTGAGTGGGAAATTACCTCTTTCTCAAAAACTGTGTTGCTTCAGAGAGAGCTGTTCCTCGCAATATTTTATACTACCAACAGCTCTCCATTGCTTTGTTACCGAAGTAAGTTTTTTTTATGCTACCAATTATTTTGAGTCATTACCAATAGTGTCCAGTGTGAATAATTTGCTCTTACTATTTCCTTCTTACATATCTTTGGGGGTGGGGGTCCAGCATGAAGTGATAAATTAAACAGAAAAAGATGCCTCTTTGGGAGAACAATCTTAGGCAGATATGTTGGGGTTCAGTTTTAGAAAGATATTTTAAAAGTAGAATATAATGATCCACACAAGTATCACTCGAAATTGCATGGTTTTCGACTAACACAATCTGCCATTTATGGGAATCAAATTTTTGACCTCAAATTTTTGACTCCCATACATGGCCAACTGTGTTAGTTCGCAAAGTAAAAGGAAAACCAAGGCAAATTTTAAGGCAAATTTGTGTGGATCATTGTATTCTACTTTCAAAACATCTTTCTAACCATATAACAAATGGTTACAAACGCTTTTCAAAGACCAACTCGACCGATCCAAGGCAACGTGTTCTACGCTGCTTTAGACCTTATGCACATGACGTCATTTCAGTACGGCGCCCCCGCATTGAGGTCAAAAGGAGATTGTTCATTGGTCGATCTATGTGCGTTTTGATTGTTTCGTCACCGTTTGACCTCAAAGATGGCGGCTGGATGACGTCAATGCATAAGGTCTATACACAAGGAAGAAAGTTGGTCTTACCTATTGTATTGCCTGCTTATTAATAAAGTTCATGTTTTGTTTAACATTGAAAAGTTCTTTTCTTGTTCGTATTTTGTTGAAATAAAAACAAAATTGTACTCCTTTTTAATGAACAACAGCTTTGTCAAAGTGTTTCTTTTTTAAATGATGTTTCCTTTTATCAGTTGGTTTAGCTAAATAATTAAACACTTCAATTAGAATTTGAAGAATGAATTTTATGCGCTAATATAAACTCTAGTGCTTTTCATTTTGCAAACTATACTTTCAAATCAAATTGACTAGAATTTTTTTTAAGAATTTGGGCTGAACAGGTGGTCGCAGGTTCAAGTCCTGCTTGAGTCAATTTTACTACATTGTTCAACCATGGAGGCCATTGAACTTCATCAACCAGCATATCCATGGTTCAACCTTAATGTTTGTGAACCAAGGCAAGGCTAGTATTGAGTAGGGATTGAAGGAATGCAAAGGAGAGAAATAAATAAATAGCGGTTTTTTTTCTTTAAAAAAAATGCCGTGTTTGAACATTTTTTGCAGAAACACCTCCATTGTGGACTCCATGGTCGGTGCAGACCAAACGCTTTTTTGTGGGAAGGCACTAAAAACTAACCTCTACAGCGGTTCGGAACTTTTTGTGTGCTCTCGAAACATTCCGGCACGGTTCACGACGATCCCCCACGCAGCAGGTTTGGGGAGTTGTTACATAAGATTGGACTAACCACTAGGACCTGGTTGTTAATTATTTCATGTCTAAAAGATGCAAGTACTGCTTCAGACCTCTTTATTCAAGTACATTTGTAGCAGCAGGTTTGGGGAGTTGTTACATAAGAGTGGACTAACCACTGGGACCTGGTTGTTTATATTTTCATGTTTAAAAGATCAGTACTGCTTCAGACCTCTATATTAAAGTACATTTGTAGCAGCAGCTTTGGGGAGTTGTTACATAAGAGTGGACTAACCACTGGGACCTGGTTGTTTATATTTTCATGTTTAAAAGATGCAAGCACTGCTTCAGACCTCTTTATTCAAGTTGTAGCAGCAGGTTTGGGGAGTTGTTACATAAAAGTGGACTAACCACTATGACCTGGTTGTTTATATTTTCATGTTTAAAAGATGCAAGCATATGCAAAATGACGTCATAAGGTCATTCTCGTTCGGGTATTCTCCGATGGGCCGAACCACTGTGGAGTTTAGTATTTAGTGCCTTCCTTTTTTGCGGCCCCAAAAGTTTCTTCAGGGTTCGAGGGTTGGATGCTGCCTATGGCAACGAGGTTGCATTTATGCTTGGTTAGCCTATCGATTGCAGCGTGTTGTTGTAGTTAGTTCATAAGTATTTCTCCAGGGGTTAGTGTTGCACTGTCGCGTGCTGCATGCCCATGGTAGCGAGGTTGCGTGTCGTGTTGACCAACTCGGCACCATCCAATGTAGCCATCTAATTGTACATGTATGTCAAACTCGTCTGGCAATGTTAACGAGCTGTTACTGAGCTGTTGCACTTTACTGACCAACTCGCCCTTGCTTTTAAGGTCGAGTGGTATTTAACATACACGTGTGTGGTTGATGACCGAAAGTGTTGCACAATCATTTCTCCCCAATAATTTAATATCGAGATTAAAACTAGAATAACGGAAAACAGGTGTATTGATCAACATGGAGTATTTAGATCAACAACAGACGAGTACTGAAGGAACTATGTAAGTAGAAGTATTGGATTTCTCAGATATGCTAGACTTGGTTTTGTCAAAAATAAAATCGCCCATTTGGCAGCGCATTTGGATAACTTTCCGTATGGCGCCACCACTTTTTCACTAATTTTTACAAAAAGGGATATATCATTGAGGTAAATAAGATACTATATTATTTCATATCGAATGAAAAAGTGGTGGCGCCATACGGAAACTTTTCCGCGCATTTCTTCATCCCCAACCTAAAATTAAAAAACAAGAAGTTTGCCAATTTTAAGGTGAAAGTCCATCCTTCCTCTAGCTCTACCGATACATGTTTTTGATACGTCAGTAAAATACATGACATTCCGTAATGATATATTTGTATGACAAAACTTATTTCAATAGCCATACTCATATAATATGGTGGAACCATATCCTGGTGTCATGTGTTTTCAGTAGGATAACACAGGAAAATTGTTCACAATCAAAAACTAAATATTTTTTTTTCAAATCATCTATCCAATTTTTTAACAATAACACTTTCACTTCATGGTGTGTTGAAATTTTTAAAGGTTTGGTTTTACATTGCGAGAGACAGTCCGCCATTTAACAGTGCTTATGCATGCACGACATTGGAGCAACGTCATATGTTGGATAACTTTCCGTATGGCGCCACCACTTTTTCACTCATTTTTACAAAATGGGATATATCAATGACTCATGCATGCATCGATTCTCAGTTTAAATTGTTTTTATAAATTTCTAATCTACAGGTGCATTCTGACCAAATAATTTTTCCGGCTGCTTACTTCCACAACCATTAGTAAGCTTTCTGATAGAAATTACAACAAAACAACAACATTTCCGGGTCAAAACCAAATAATGACCCAACCTTATAAGAGCAAGGTCTGGATACAATGAGAGCACAAGTACATGTAGGAGTCCGTATTAAGGTTTTTTTTTTCATTTGACAATGTTTGATTCGTGATGTCTTCTTTTTTCTTGATAGTTTGTGTTGCCAGTGCGGTACCCCAATCCAGCCCAACCCGGCTAATATGTGTGTAGCTTGTCTACGAACACAGGTTGATATTACTGAAGGAATCCCAAAGCAAGCTACCATCTACTTCTGCAAATCATGTGAGAGGTTTGTATTTGAACACCTTCGTCCACTTTTAGGCACTGGACACTGTTGGTAATTGCTCAAACAACTGTTAGCATAAAAACTTAGTTGGTCACAATCATTGGAGGGATGTTTGTGGAAGTGTCTTGGTCGAGCGATTATAGGAGCACCGAATTCAAACTGTGGTGTTTCTGATCAGAAGAGTGTGGGTTCGAATCTCCCAGTCGTAACACTTGTGTCCTTTTAAAGCAAGACACTTGACCATTGCTTGGTCGTAAAGCCCTTAGTCCCAGTGCCCTTATCGAAAAGAGAAGGGGTTTGCCCCGGTGTTGTCCTGGCTTTGATAGGGTGCTACATAATTGGGTCTCAGAATTCATAACTTAAATAACCCATCTTTCTGTATAAATGTATGTATACTATGCGCTTTGAGTACCTTGTTGGTAGATACGTGCGCTATAAGACTTCGATATTGTTATATTATTAGTATAGAACATTGAGAGAAACGGCTCCCTCTATTACCCCCAAATTCGAACCCTGTCGACAATGCATGAATTTTGACTTTTTTTTAAAAGCTGTTAATCCTCATCTTAAACTGTGTGTTGTTTTCAGATATCTTCAACCTCCTGCCCATTGGGTAAAGTGTTCCTTGGAGTCGAGAGAACTTCTTGCTTTATGTCTCAAGAAACTCAAAGGCCTTAGTAAGGTATTGTAAGAACAGTCATTGAGTAGTGTATAATTTGTTATTACTCTTACACCAATGTGTATTAAGCACTGTACACTCAGTACATTCACAAGTTCTGTGAACAGTCACTCAGGTGGGTAAGGGTAAAAACAAATTATGTTCTTTATCCTGACGGGAAAAAAAGGATCTCGGCTGGGGTTAAAATGTCAGGCCATTAACTATTTCTTGCATGTATACAACGGGTTCTTTTCAAGCAGTTTGCAACAGCTGATTCTACTTTCTCAAGAAACTGAATTGTCCACATGTAAAACTCAATGTGGTTTGGACCAACTTTGTTCCAGATGTTTGAATACGCGCGAGACTTACTCATTATGTGGAACAATTCAAAACTTTGTCCCTAATGAGCATAAATTGCAGATATTCAGAAGTGCAAATAATTATATTACATGTGTACATTACAGGAATCCTGAGTTGCATCATATGAATTTAGTCAAATATGGCCACAGATCATTTTCTTACCCAGCACCATTTCTTTGGAATAGTCTTCCTGTGCAAACTCGCCAGGCCAGTTCTTTACACAGTTTTAAATCTCTGTTAAAAACTCTTGTTCGAAGCTGCTTATTTGTAACCTGCTTATATGTAATCATTTCTTTCACTCATTGTATACTTTATTGTTCCCTTTATGCACTCAGAGGCTTTTGCATGAGGCGCTTTACAAATGACTTTATTTTGTTTTTTGTTTAATAACCTATAACCTTTGACCCGCCATACCTACAGGTGAGACTGATCGATGCTGGTTTCATATGGACTGAGCCGCATTCTCGTCGTATCAAGCTGAAGCTGTCGATCCAGATGGAGGTTATGGGCGGGGCCATCTTAGAGCAAGTCTTCGTCGTGGAGTTTGTCGTCAGCACTCAGATGTGTCCTGATTGTCATCGAGTTGAAGCTAAGGACTTCTGGAAAGCTGTTGTCCAACTCAGACAGAAGGTGGTTATCATCTCTACTCTTCTTTAACCTCAGGCATTTTGTCTCCTTGTGACCACATGCCTCTTTCATACAGACTAAGGTCATGTCCGCAATAGCAACTTCGGCTACAGCTACAGCTATATCCTGCGCATCTGCCTATTCTTCTACACTAGTAGAAGCGCTGATCTAGCTGTGTAGCTGTAGCCGGAGCCGGAGTCGCCGGTTTGGACACGGCCTCAAAGGCTGTTTGGCAAGAGAGAGTGCTGCCAACATCCTTGAAAAATGAGTGTATCACAAAACAGAATTTTACCCTTGGATCCCTTCTTTAAAGGGTTTGGTAACCTTTTGTACAACACAAAACTCAAACATCCACAGACTTACGCTAAACTTACACGGTTTGAAGATAATGATGGTAGATATCTTCTCTTAAATTATTACTAAAATGAGGTGTTCTAGTTTTTTTAGAAATGAATCACAACGATCATTTTCTGCAGGCACTTCTTTTGAGAAACTTAAATTGATTCCTGTTTGATTTGATTTTCCAGACGTCTCACAAGAAGACCTTTTTCTACTTGGAGCAGTACATCCTAAAGCACAGCATGCATGTCAAAACGCTCAACATCAAGCAACATGACGAAGGACTTGACTTCTTTTACACTACTAAGGATCATGCTCGGAAGATGGTGGACTTTCTTATGAATGCTGTACCATGCAGGTTAGTAACATAGAGCAAGTTCGAGTGTGCAACATGTGTGTATCTAGTTGCCAGGTAACAGGGGTCGAAATTAAGTGTATTTTCATGTTAGTCAGCAGGGCTAGTAACCCAGAATTTTTAGTAGCCCTGATGAGATTTTGGTAGCCAGAAAAACACAACGTCTTTAGTCAAGGCACAAATTAGTCACCGAAAGTATTGCATTCTACATTTCATTTTACAATACCATCAGCACAGGTCATTATTGTTTGTGATGTTGATTTTTGCATTATTTTTACACGAGCCCGCTGGACTATCAAACTGGAAAAATGAGTAGCCCGGCTGTAAATCTGCTAGTCCTGGGCTAGGGGCAATTTCGACCCCTGTGAGTTCTTTTGAGAAATGGTCTCATGAAATGGCAGATCAATGGCAGACAGTAGCCACATATGACGTCAGTGCTTAGGGGTCAATAGAAGGTCTTTAAAAAGCTCTTTTTTTCCCCGCTTTTCAGATACAAGACGGCACAGCAGTTGATATCTCATGATATTCATAATAATACATACGTCTATAAGTACACCTTCTCTGTGGAGATTGTGCCTGTATGTAAGGTAAGACAACTCCATGTAGGGGCTAGACTTTCTTATTTCTATTATCCCTTAAAGACACTGGACACTATTGGTAATTGTCAAAGACTAGTCTTCTCAGTTGGTGTATCTCAACATATGCACCAAATAACAAACCTGTAATATAACTCAATTGGTTGTCGAAGTTGCGAGATAATAATGGAAGAAAGAACACCATTGTCACACAAAGTTCTGTGCTTTTAGATGCTTGATTTCGGGACCTCAAAATTTAATTCTGAGGTCTCAAAATAAAACTCATGGAAAATTACCTCTTTCTCGAAAACTACGTCACTTCAGAGGGAGCTGTTTCTCACTATGTTTTTTACTACCAACAGCTCTGTCCACTGCCTTTAAGCCCGGATCATACTTACTGCGAATTTTGATGTTTCGCAGGAGTTGAGCACAGGTCAACTGTTGCAAATTATTCATTGCGAATTTGTCGCGTCAAAATTTGCTTCGCATTCGCAGGAAGTATGAACTGGGTTTATTAAGCCTGATTCACGCTTAAAGTTAGATTTGTGGCCAGCATTTTTAGATTATACATTTTTAGATTAGATTAGATTAGAATGGTTTATTAGCCAATGATTCAAAACAAGGAGTTCGAAATTTCTTCCTTGATAAATACAGGATTACCAACAAAATTTCCATTTGTTGCATATTGCTTGTTAATGGTGTTCAGCTGATGTTTGCGCATCCTGAAAATCATCTGTAAATTTGGTTGATAATCCTCTACGAAAATGGGCCCTAGTCTGATTGGCAGCATATTGCAGTTGCACCACAGCACCTCGTTAACCATTACATGGTGCGTTGTACAATAATAGGTCTCATACTTCAAGCTCCATAATACCTCAAAGGAAAATACTCAATTGTCGAAGCTCCTTGGGCGTCAGTAAGCGACAGATTTAAGCGCTTTGTACGAAGCAACTTTTATTATTATTACTACTAGTCTCCTGACGATGACTAGAGCAAGCTAGTCGAAACGCTGAGACCAATTTCAGAACTGACTCCGCGGCAGTACAGTTAATTACGATCCTATAAGCTAAAGTAGTAGTCCAGTCTAATTTCTATACCATCCGCCCTGGTAATAGTTAAAAAGCAGGACAGTTCTTTTCAGAACTAAGAAGTCTCCCGAACCTCCGATTATCTACTCCACGGCAGTAGAATAAAGCAAGACAGTTCCCTAAGAACAACTCTACCTGGCAAGTAGATACACACATGGTGTTACCGCAAACCAAATATACATTGATACCTCACCATGCAATGCCTCAAATCCTATATTACTACTATTCTTGACTAAAGCGTGATATTGCATATTGTTCATTGCAGGATGAGATTGTTTGCCTGCCTAAGAAGGTAGCAAGGTCGCTGGGTAACATTGGACAGCTAGTTCTCTGCACCAGAGTTACTAGTGGCTTACAGTTTATCGACCCTCTTACATTACAAGGTAAGACGGCCCTGCGCCCAATTTCATAGCGTTGCTTAGGCAGAAACCATCCCTTAACTTTTCTCTGCTAAGCACTACTAAGCATGATACCAGTTACATTTTGCACTTGTAAAGTAGTATTGTAGCTGGTAACTTTATTCCGGTAAGCATAATTTTGTTGTGCTAAGCTACTTTTGGTGCTTAAGCAGCTCTATGAAATTGGGCCCTGGATTCAACCCTTAACCAGGCTTCAAAATAACCTACGGCACCCACAGCATTGAGAGACGCTAGAGACGCTGGTGGCAGCAAACATGTTGGTCCCTTTTTGCGGCTCTGAGCGTGCGCGCACATGCTCAGTAAGGTCTGAGCATGCGAACTACTGGCGAGAACTGTGAAAGAGGACCGCCCAAAAGTCTCCCATTGCCGTTGTGTCCTGTACTTTTGCTGTGGTGCCCTTCGCAAAGTTGCAATACAAACTGACATTTTCCTCATAGAAGTGCCCCGTACCAGAAGAAGATTGTGCCTCTTCCAAAAAAAAATTCAAGGCCTGCTAAAAACAACCCTCTCACCCTCTAAACGGAACTTTCTGTTCAAGGTGATATACAGGATCGGTAGAGCTGACAAAAATAGTCTGAAAGCTTACTGGGCCCAGTATCATGAAGTTGTTAAGCAGAAAACACCTCTTGACAAATTTCTTTGCTCGGCAAAAATTGTTTGGGGCAGCAGTCACAACATTAATAACGTAAACCTAATTTTGGCTTGTTATCTGTTTTTGTTAAGCAATACTTATATGTATGTAGCAGCTTTTCCTGCTTACAGGCTTTGTGAAATCGGGCTCTGATTATGAAGTTCAGACAAGAACCATCATTTTCTGTGAAATATTTCTTTCTAAATTGAAGTCGTGTACAAATTTTTTTTAATCTGAAAACCTTTTTTGAAAACAGTTTTAAAGGGAAGGTACACATTTGGTGATTGTCAAAGACCAGTCTTCTCACTTGGTGTATACCATCATAACCATAAAATAACAAGCCTGTGAAAATTTGGGCTCAATCGATCATCGAAGTTGCGAGAAAATAAATAAAGAAAAAAAAAACCTTGTTGGACGAATTTGTGTGTTTTCAGATAAGAATAAAAGTTTTCTAGCTAGAAGTCTTTTATTATTTTATGAAATTACCTCTTTCTCAAAAACTACGTTACTTCAGAGGGAGTCGTTTACCACAATGTGTTATACTATCAACAGCTCTCCAATGCTCGTTACCGAGTAAGTTTTCAAGTTGATATTTGTTTTGAGTAATTACCAAAGGTGTACCTTCACTGTTTACTTCTGAACAATCACACCTCTGAAACAAAATCCTGATTTGTCATTTCTTGTCGATAGTCGCTGATGTTTCTGCCTCCTCATTCTGGCGTAGTCCTTTCAGTAGTTTGTGTGACAACCCTAAACATTTGACTGAATTCACCGTCCTGCAAGTAGAGAGGATCGAGGAGAAGGAACAACCCCATGTGGCTGGCCATGGCTCAAGATCAAACAAGGTGTGATAGGAAAATTATTCCTGAAAATGTTCATTTAAAGGAACTTTACAGAATTGGTTTTTGCTAGCAAGACAGTTGCTGGCAGTGTTAAGCACGTTATGTAATCCACCATATACATAAACTGACAAACCTGTGGAAGTTTGGGATCGATCGACCATCTGGGTCACACAAAATTAGTGAAAAAACGATTACACATTTTGCATGACGTCGATTTAAAAAACTAATAAAACGCTCACTGAGCGATTAACTTCAAATGGGAAATAATTTTTATGTATTTCTCATCAAATATGACATTTTAGACAGAAATGTTTTCTACTTTCATCATCAGTATTCATTGCATTCAAGCAGACGAACAAGAAACAATTCCCGACTGTTCCCTCGAACCCGCAGGTGTTTCGTACACAGTGCTGGAAATCGACCAACACTGGGAACGATCAAGGTGATGTACACCGGTGTACATCACTTTTCATGTTGCCTGCTGGGCTGTGCATTAAGCGCAGCGTGCATCCTTAGCCATCTTACATGCATTTTTGTTGCACATCACATGATTGGTTCCTGACCAATCAAACTTCACAGTTTGTTACCGAGGTATAACACATCTTTTTGTTATAAATCCTTTGTTGTTATTTCATTGTGTTTTCTTCAAGTTGTACAGTTTTATTGTTGATTTGCAAATCGGTTGATGTCGTGAATTGTAAATGTTTACAAAACCATGAGTAAGTTGATGAATGAATGAATATTTATGTGCAATTTCATTCCTGAAGTGGCAAGCGAATGTGATTCTCCTGATGTGTCAGACATTAGCTGCATATACATGTATGACATTAATGCAAAGGGTAACAAGCTAAAACACTCAAACTTTAGTGTGAAAGTTCATCTGTGTTGGTAGTTAGATACATTAGGTAAACTCTTGATCAAAACACTGAAAATATTTTCATACGTTCTTGGGATCACGTGTAGGCAAGGTCACGGGTTCAACATCCTGCTGATGAAGACCGAAGTGTCGGTCAAAAATTTCAGGTATGAAAATATTTTCAGTGTTGTGATCAAGAGTTTACCTAAATTGTACACTCAAACTTTGTTTCATTTTTTTCCTTCCTTCTTTTGCAGCATTTACTGGCTGATGTGTGGGTGATG
The DNA here is from genome assembly GCF_902459465.1 of Asterias rubens. Classification (NCBI taxonomy): domain Eukaryota; kingdom Metazoa; phylum Echinodermata; class Asteroidea; order Forcipulatida; family Asteriidae; genus Asterias; species Asterias rubens. Next base: position 11,400,216 of record NC_047077.1, read on the forward strand.
CGTACTCAGGATATGGGTGTATGTGATACTCAGTATCATTGCCGTAGCCATCTCGGGCACCTGCTGCGTGCCGGGGACCTGGCAATTGGCTTTGATTTCACCCGAACCAACGTCAACAATTCGTACCTTGCAGAGGTAAGTGGATCAGGGCTCAACATTATTTTTTGCTTAGTAGAAATGAGCAGGATACCAGTCACAAATTGTGCATGTGACATAGTACATTGGCTGGTAACCCCTTATTTTGGTAAGCATATTTTGTGTGTGCTTAGCTACTTTTTGTGCTTAAGCAGCTTTATGAAATTTGGTCCAGGGGGGGAGAGTCACTGCTGACAAAAAAAACTTTAACTAACAGCCAATAATTAGGATTTTTTTGATTTAAAAAAAAAAGATATCGCCTATTAAGTCACAAGGTGCCCCACCCAAATGTTGCCGATCCGTCTAATTTTATACAGGATTTGAGGCATTGCATGGTGAGGCATCAATATTATTGGGTTTATGGTAACACCATGTGTGTATCTACTTGCCAGGTAGAGTTTGTTCTTAGAGAACTGTCTTGCTTTATTCTACTACCGCGGAGTAGATTTATCAGAAAAGAACTGTCCTGCTTTTTTAAGTATTACCCGGGCGGAAGGTGTAGAAAATAGGCTTGGACTACTACTGTAGCTTATAAGATCGTATTGCACTACTGCACAGTAAGTTTTTGAATTGGTCTCAACGTTTCGACTAGCTTGCTCTAGCTTGCTCTAGTCAACGTCAGGAGACTAATTTTCTTTCATTCTTTCTTTTTGCAGATGAGAGCTGATTTACTTCCTGATGTCGTTCTGATCAAGAAATACTACGGCAATCGTCAGAAGCGTAATCGTAAACGCAACTGGAAACTGAAGATGCTCCGTAAGGATGAGGAGGGAGTGAATACTGACAAAGCAGACAGGTAAGAAGTGTGGTTCGAATCCCACCGAGGCCTTCAACTGCCATACATCTTACCTTCCCCTCGGCCCTTCCATGTCAAATCAAAGTAACTCAAAATTTATGGTTTCATATATCGGAAAATGTTCAGGTAAATTTAGGGTGTTTTTTCAATTTCAAAGTTCAAGGCATGTTTTGTATGGATGTGAAAATAACATGTCCTATCCCGGCCTCTGTTTACACTTTTTCCCCGTTATATGGCAGATAGCTTATCTCTGTATAGTACTTGCTTTTCTCAAAATGTAATTATTTCATGTTAAGCTGTTTTGCCATGGAAGTGCCGCCCTACCAGTCATCCCTGTGAAGTGTGGTTCAAATCCCACCTTGACCCGCAACTAACATGTAGATAACAAGCCTGATATTTGGTATTGATCTTTATTGAAAATCATACGATCACCCTGCCTTTCATCATTGAAGTCAACATTGATAGTCATAGACCAGTATTCACACTTTTTGTGCCCCAACATACAACTAGTGACAAACCAGCAGAAGTTTAAGCTCCATCGTTCATCAGAGTCGCAAGAAAATAGACAAAGGCAAAAGATAAATGCAAAGTATACCTTTTGGATTTGGGAACCATTTGATCATGAAGGATAAATGCAAAAGATAAATGCAAAGTATACCTTTTGGATTTGGGAACCATTTGATCATGAAGGATAAATGCAAAAGATAAATGCAAAGTATACCTTTTGGATTTGGGAACCATTCGATCATGAAACTAACCTGTGAAAATTTCATTTCAAAGGGCGGTAGCATTTTTGAGATATCGCAGCAAATTTAGAGCAGTTATGTCCACTCAGAAAGAACAATCCATAATTGGAATATGAGATACATTTCCCAGTTTGAAATGATTTTTAATCCTTCTCTCTTAATCCACATTTTTTTGAGGGGAATTGTTTTTCAAAATCTCATACATTATCAGCTCCTGCATTGCTTCTTACGATGTACGTTTTTATGGTCATGAAATTTTGGAGCATTTTATTTACCAAAGGTATACCGTCCCTTTTAGAAGAAATAGAATACAACTTCTTGTTGGAATGAACCTAATATTTTGGTTTCTTTTCTTGCCAGGGATTACATGGGTTTCCTCGAAGACCTTGAAGAGGATACAGATTACAGAAAGAATGTCAACATCTACTTGGGTAAGTCATCTAGATTGTCAGTTATCATTAATATCAGGGCCCAACTACTTGGCTCTGCTAACCCCCGAATTCTGCACGGCAAGGGCCAAATTTCTGCGCTAGTAGCATTGTCTCTTCATGATTAAAGACACTTGACACTATTGGTAATGGTCAATGACCAGTCTTGTCACTTGGTGTATCTCAACATATGAATAAAATAACAAACCTGTAAAATTTTGAGTTCAATTGGTCGTCGAAGTTGCGAGATAATAATGAAAGAAAAAACACCCTTGTCACACGAAGTTGTGTGCTTTCAGATGCTTGATTTCGTAACCTCAAATTCTAAATCTGAGGTCTTGAAATCAAATTCGTGGAAAATTACTTCTTTCTCGAAAAACTACGTCACTTCAGAGGGAGCCATTTCTCAAATTGTTTTATACTATCAACAGCTCCCAATTGCTCGTTACCAAGTAAGGTTTTATGCTAATACATGTAATTATTTTGAGTACTATTTTGACCAATAGTGTCCACTGCCTCCAAAGCAAAGTCGTAAGCAATTCCTGGAATGATACATCCTTCCCAGTTCACGAGTTTGCATCTTTAAGTTGTCGGTAATTTTTGTAATAACCAGTTAACGCCTGATGACGTGTTATCATGCCAGGTTTCTCAAAGTTCATGCTTGGGAATGTGACTTGTATTTTTGTGTCACATTGGATGAACAAATAACGGAGCATGCACTCTTCATGCAGCATTTTGTTTTACCCACAAAAAGAGGCCTGATTTTGTCGGAAAACATGCTCCAATTCTCCCTTTATACGTTGATGGTTATTTTGAAATCCCCGACTCCAGGCCTTTGTCCTTGTGTTGTCAGCATAGGAATACCCGGTATCGAGAGCCTTTACACGCGAACTATCATTTTTACTTGCAATTTGACTCCCAAGATGGTGAGCATGGGAGGCAGTAGAACAAGGTGACATTGGTGACAAGGAATCAGTAAAAGCCATATGTACTATTGGTCTGCCCATATACTTTGTAATTCTTTGAAAGGGCCAAACATGCCTGTAGTTTAATCAACATTGTTTTTACAACAAAAGTTAATGGCCTGATGTTTCGATCCTAGCCTTCTTATCTTAAAAAGGCTAACTAGAAAGACTCTGCTAGGGTGGAAACGTCAGGCTACTAACTATTTTTTTGCATACCGTATCCTTTTGGTTGTTAAGCAGTTTGCAACAGCTAATGCTATTCTTGTTTTGTGCACAGCTCTTTTGCATGCTTGTTAACAATGTTATCATTGACTTTGATTGATATCTTGATGGTCCTTATTGTCTTGGTTGTGATGCAGATCGTGATAAGGACATTGCCGTGGAATCAAGTGACGAGGATGATGCTCCTCGTATCAGTCTACAGGAGATGCTGGATGACTTGCGTCTTACTGATGCAGAAGATGATCAGGAGAATATGGAAGGTGGAGGAGCAGCCGGATCAATGGCTACAGCTTAAGATGTTAAGAGCAAGTTCGAGTGTGCACAATGGTTAACTAAAGGTTGACTATTTCGACTCGGTGTGGTCGACCATTTGGAACCAGCCTCAAGCCCATGGTTTCTTAACTGGTCCCAACAGCATGTTACATTCTAATATGTGTTAAGCGCAGAGGGGAACCAGTGACAGTGCAGCGAAAAGGCAGAAGGTTAACTAGACATCCAAATGAGTGGTTCGAGTGAGTGGGTCACTGCGCATATACATGTACATTGCTGGTCAGTAGTCAACTATGAGTTGACTAATTGTGCCCAATCAAACTTGCTCTATGATGGTCTGTATCAACCGGCTACAGCTATTGGCTGCAGAGACAGCATTGACTAGAGCCTTGTTCATACTCCCTGCAAATGCTTCCTGCAAATACTTCCCTCGAATGCGATACAAATTTTTATGTCACAAATTCACAGCGAATAATTCACATCAGTTGACTTGTGTTAAACTCCTGTGAAACATTTGCTGCGAAAACAGCCCTGAAACGCCAACATTTTTATCACATTCGCATGAAGTGTGAACCGGGCTGAACAGGACTTGTCAGCATTCCGGTGTGGCAGGAGAGTCTGTGTCCCCCCCCCCTCATATGGAGAATTGTGTAAGATAAAAATAGAACTGGATCTATCTGGATCCATCTGGATCTATGGCTTGCTCATAAAGATATGGCTTGCTTTTGTAAGATAAACAATTAATATTTGCTATTATTCCATCTGGATCCATCTGGATCCACTTGGATCTATCTGGATCCATCTGAATCAAATTTGGATCTATCTGGATCTATTGCTTGCTTATAAAGGTATGGCTTGCTTATTGTACGATACACAATTATTTCAGGTAATTATTTCAATTATTCAATCTGGATATATCTGGGTCCATTTGTTGCTTGTTAAGATGTGGCTAGCTTAAATTGTAAGATTATTAAAAAAATGTCAAGTTAGAAAAAAAATGGTTCAGGTCAGAATATCTTGTATGGAATCAAAAGATACATGCTTAAAATACCAAGGGATAAATAGCTCAGTTGGATGAAGGTTGTGGGTTCAACTTGACATTGGTGTGAATATATGATATATTTCCAAAATATTGAAGGCACTGGACACAAATGGTAATTACTCAAAATAGTTGTAAGCATAAAAACTTGAGGTAACGTAGTTGTGCAACCTTAAAACAAGAGTGTTTCATTTTATTATTCTCTTGCAACATCGATGACCAATACCACAGATTTGTTATTTTATGCAAATGTAAAGTGAGAATACTGGTCTTTAACAATAGACACTTCCCATGAAATATGTAAATTGCTCATAGCGCGTGCGCACTAACGTTTTGGTTGGCAAAATGAGGGAACATCGCGCTGTTTTGTACACGGCTAATGGGTGCGTGACGCAGACGCGATTGCGCGTCTGCTTAATGCACAACTCTATGGCGTTTGCCAACCAACAGGGTCTGTACGCATGCGTGAATGTGATTAGCATATTTCATGGGAAGGGTCCATCACCAAAGTTGTCCAGCAGTCATTGACCAGTGCCTTTAACATACGCCCTTGTGGAACCTTTTGTAAAGTTGCCTTGGTATTGGTGTGTGAAGTGACATGTACATGTACTATGGTCATCACAAGTGACAGAAAACACTGGAATCAAACACCCATTGTACAGTTGGTTAAATTTACTATTAAGGCATCCTTGTCATGATATGTAGAACGGTATTATAATGTTAATATGGAAATCACAAAATGGCGTGATACTAAAACAAACCATGAATTGTAACAGACCTGTAACAGTTAATACTGGAATCAGTTACTAATGCACTGTAACAAATGTCTTCACAATTATTATAGACTGTGAAGAAAAGATGATCTTATGATTCGTGTGTACTTGTCAAATTTTGCCTGAAAATGTGTATATTTGTCAAATTTTGCATGAAAATGTGTTCAAGGCTATAGTCTTGTATATTTGTCAAATTTTGCATGAAAATGTGTACAAGGCTATATAGTCTTGTACATGTATATTTGTCAAATTTCGCCTGAAAATGTGTACAAGGCTAAATATAGTCATGTATCATAAATTGTCAAATTTTGCATGAAAATGTGTACAAGGCTATAAAGTCTTGTATATTTGTCAAATTTTTCATGAAAATGTGTACAAGGCTATAGTCTTGTATATTTGTCAAATTTTGCCTAAAAATGTGTACAAGGCTATAGTCTTGTATATTTGTCAAATTTTGCCTAAAAATGTGTACAAGGCTATAGTCTTGTATATTTGTCAAATTTTGCCTGAAAATGTGTACACGGCTATAGTCTTGTATATTTGTCAAATTTTGCCAAAAAATGTGTACAAGGCTATAGTCTTGTATATTTGTCAAATTTTGCCTAAAAATGTGTACAAGGCTATAGTCTTGTATATTTATCAAATTTTGCCTGAAAATGTGTATCTTGTATATTTGTCAAATTTTGCATGAAAATGTGTACAAGGCTATAGTCTTGTATATTTGTCAAATTTTGCCTGAAAATGTGTACAAGGCTTGTAGTCTTGTAAATGTGTACAAGGCTTATAGTCTTGTATATTTGTCAAATTTTGCCTAAAAATGTGTACAAGGCTATAGTCTTGTATATTTGTCAAATTTTGCCTAAAAATGTGTACAAGGCTATAGTCTTGTATATTTGTCAAATTTTGCCTAAAAATGTTGACAAGGCTATAGTCTTGTATATTTGTCAAATTTTGCCTAAAAATGTGTACAAGGCTATAGTCTTGTATATTTGTCAAATTTTGCCTAAAAATGTGTACAAGGCTATAGTCTTGTATATTTGTCAAATTTTGCCAAAAAATGTGTACAAGGCTATAGTCTTGTATATTTGTCAAATTTTGCATGAAAATGTGTACAAGGCTATAGTCTTGTATATTTATCAAATTTTGCCTGAAAATGTGTATCTTGTATATTTGTCAAATTTTGCCTAAAAATGTGTACAAGGCTATAGTCTTGTATATTTGTCAAATTTTGCCTGAAAATGTGTACAAGGCTATATATAGTCATGTATCATAAATTGTCAAATTTTGCATGAAAATGTGTACAAGGCTATAAAGTCTTGTATATTTGTCAAATTTTGCCTGAAAATGTGTACTTTGTATATTTGTCAAATTTTGCCTAAAAATGTGTACAAGGCTATAGTCTTGTATATTTGTCAAATTTTGCCTAAAAATGTGTACAAGGCTATAGTCTTGTATATTTGTCATATTTTGCCTGAAAATGTGTACAAGGCTATAGTCTTGTATACATGTATTTGTCAAATTTTGCCTAAAAATGTGTACAAGCCTTTTCAAATTTTGCCTGGACAAGCGTACAAATTTCGTCTGAAAATGCATACAAGGCCTGTATTTGTCAAATTTATTCAGGAAAAGTGACAAGATTTGTCAAACTTTTCCTGAAAAGGTGTACAAGGATGATCGCCTTGCATATTTGCAAATTTTGAACAAGGTGAACAAGGCCTTGTGTATTAGTTAAATTTTGAATGAAAATGCATACAAGGCACACTTTTCAAATGTGTGCAAGTCTATAGCCTTGCTACTTATCAAGTTTTGCCTAAAAATGCGTGCAAGGCCTTATGCACTAATCTATGTTGCCTGAAAATGCCAGTGTTGGTTCTGAAAAGAACAAATATGGTTAATGACTCAACGTTTCATCAGTATGCTCCAACATCATTGCCACTCTTCTGAAGGCGATCAGAGAATACTGATCCAAACTTACAGTAAACAAAAAACATTAAAATGCAGGATAAAAACATGAGCATGACGATGAGTCATTAGGGAGGTTTAGCTGCACGCTAAAAAAATTGTGTCGTTAAAATCTCATGTTTTTAGCGTACCTGAAGTTAACATTTTTTATGCCAGGTACGTACTTGCGCGCAGACGTCCCACGTGAGAATGAAATAAGCCCGAAGTGGTGACGTCTCCTAGAAGTAATCAATTTTCTGACGTTTACGCTTTTGCGCGTGTAACGTGCAGCTTAAAGGAACACGTTGTCTTGATCGGTCGAGTTGGTCTTTGAAAAGCGTCTGTAACCGTTTTTTTATAAAATACATATGGGTAGACAGATGTTGTAAAAGTAGATCACAATGATCCACACAAACATGCCTCGCATTGCACGGTTTCCTTTTACCTCGTCGACTAACGGTCGGCCATTTATGGGAGTCAAATTTTTGACTCTCATAAATGGCCGACCGTGTTAGTTCGCACAGGAAAACCAAGCAATATCGAGGCAAACTTGTGTGGATCATTGTATTCTACTTTTAAAACGTCTTTCCGGCCGTATGCATTTTGTAAAAAAGGGTTACAAACCCTATAGACCAACTCGTCCAATCCAAGGCAACGTGTTCCTTTAACCTCCCAATAACCACAGGTTCTTCTCAGAATCAACACTAATCAACAGAGATTTTCACAGAGTGTTACCGAAAACCTCACCTAGTGATACTTGCATCAAAATTATGAAAGACAGTGGCACCAAACAACCTAGCCCTTTTAATAGTCATTAACAAATATTTGCGAGGTTGAAAAAGTGAAACTGCCAGTTTTTTTGGCTCCATATGATTTATGAGAACCAACACCTATTGAAAGATATAACTTTCATAGCTGAAAGGAAAGGAAAATGAAGTCCTGAACTTATCCATTAACACCGCCATCTTGTCTATAATTATAAACAAACTTGATTAACGATGGTAATATCATACACTGATGACAGATATAAAAATGTTGTTGTGAAATTCCAGTCTCCGACAAAGTTTCCACTTTCATTAAGAAATTAACCTTTGATTTTAGCTTAGCACAAAAGTAGTACCAAACCTAGTCTTGAAATCAAGTCTGTAATTGTTAAGCGATGTAGTTACAGGGACGGTACACAAATCCTCGATCCCAGTATGTGCGTGAGTTAGTGGTTAGAGCTGTGTGCTGACTGACCTTGCCACATGCTACCTACAACCGTTGCATGAACGATAATCACACTGTGACTGTTGCATTAACAGCAGAATGTGTGTTAGGGGCAGCAATAACGAATTGTCATTGAGTCTATACCAAACCAGGTGCAGTGTACATATCATTTGGCATAATAATAGCCGGTAACCAATCACACCAAGACGAATGTTATTTTAGCTGGTACCCTGCAATGTTAGAACCACATTCAACATTAATTTGAACAATTTGTCCATAAACAGATATTTTTTCAAATCTGTTCCATCAGAACATTGAAAGATTGTTTTATTTTCAGGGAACTTTCTGCAGAATCATGAAGAGATGGAAGCTCTGAATTATGGGTGTGTGAGTGGAAAGCGATTAGTGTACAAGATCTAATTTGAATCGTACTTAAAGACAGTGGACACTATTGGTAATTGTCAAAGACCAGTCTTCTCACTTGGTCTATCTCAACATATGCATAAAATAACAAACCCGTGAAAAATTTAGCTCAATCGGTCGTTGGGTTTGCGAGATAATAATGAAAGAAAAAACACCCATGTCACACGATGTTGTGTGCTTTCTGATGCTTGATTTCGAGACCTCAAATTCTAAACTTGAGGTCTCGAAATCAAATTCGTGAAAAATTACTTTTTTTTTTTGAAAACTACGTCACTTCAGAGGGAGCTGTTTCTCACAATGTTTTATACCATCAACCTCTCCCCATTACTCGTAATCAAGAAAGGTTTTATGATGATAATAATTTTGAGTAATTACCAATAGTGTCCACTGCCTTTAATAATGATAATAAAGACATTTATAAAGTGCAAAAAAACCCATATCAAGGTGCTTAAAAGAAGAAAAGTTATTAAAAATGGCATGTAATAAGGTGTGTTTTCTTTTTGATCTTAAAACTATCAACAGTCGCATATTGTCTTCGCTGTGTTGGGAACCTTGTATAAGCAGCGGCTGATTTTAGGACAATTATATCACCAGTGGCAACAATACAAGTGCTGTGTCTGTATTAGACACACTTACTTTATTTAGCATACTGTATTCGAAAACAAAAAACATTTGTTTAAAGTTTGAAATAAACATGTGAGAGAGAAAAGTAAAACTTTAATGACTAAAATAAGATCACACAAAATCTACAAATTAAGATTAAGGCAGCAATGCAATGGACCCTTCCCATGAAATATGCTAATTACATTCACGCATGCGTACAGACCCTGTTGGTTGGCAAACGCCATAGAGTTTGCGCAATTGCGTCTGCGTCACTTACCCATTAGCCGTGTACAAAACAGCGCGATGTTCCCTCATTTTGCCAACCAAAACGTTAGTGCGCACGCGCTATGTGCAATTTACATATTTCATGACCTACATTGTACAAGTACCCAAAAAGGACTTGGACTCGTGAAATCACACTGAACAATTTCAGGTATGAATACACGAGGTGTCATATTTAGTACCTATTGTTTTCAAACCAATATCTACCCAAACACATCCAAATTTGGGGGCATGTTTGGCTTGGACCAGGGGCCAAATTCAAAGAGCAAAAATGAGCAGAATACCAGTCACATATATGATGAATGTGACATGGTATTTTTGCTGGTAACCCTGTTATGGGAAGCAAAATTTTGCAATGCTCATCTACATTTTGTGCTTAAGCAGCTTTATGAAATTGAGCTGTGATTGACTCAGTACGATATTACCAGACGCACTTGAGACCAACTCAAGACCAGGGCCCAACTTTATAGCTCTGCTTACCGCTGAATTCCACGCTTACGATCACCATTCTTTGCTTACATGGCAAGCTTTACATTTATGTGCTAGTTGTGTAAGCAGAGAATGCCTAGTAGCGTGGAGTACGCAAGCGCACAAACAAAATTCCCTGCTAACCCGCGAAATGCACTCGACTACAGCATGGAATTTCCAGCTTTTGTAAGCGCCGATTCTTTGCTTAGGGTAAGAAGCGCATGAAATTGGACCCAGGTCCTTGGTAGGGATGTGAAATACAAATTTATCATGTTTTAGTCGTGCTGCATTTTGCACAGAATTTCTTAAATTATTAAATGAACAGCATCCTTGTCTACATTCAAATTTTCTACTTAAATCAAACCAATTAAAAGCCTGGGTGCTTACTCAACCTTGACTCTAGCCCCCAGCCTAAACCGCCAATTGGACGCAATGTAGTGATAGATGACGGCTTGAATGGAGGCTATGCTGGGGCAAGAGACTATAGGTGTAAAAGACCCCTTATGTTACAATATTTTTGTTATAATGATACATGTTAAAGGTAAGGTACTAAATGTCAATGTTTTGAAAAATTAATACAGTTAATAAATCTTGCAAAAGTGCGCTCAATAAGCAATCTCTGTGCAGTGGTCTAGTTGGTAAGACACTGAGTTGCAAAGGTTGTAGGTTTCGAATCCCACCTGAAAAATATGCCTGTGATTTGTCCATAGGGCTCGGGAAAGTACCGAGTATACTAAACGAGTACACATCGGTGTATATGGGTAAAGCCAAATGAATAGTCTTCATCCCCAAAGGATTTTCATCTAGTATTAAATGCTTACTTTTCTAACAATATTTCAAGATGCCCATTTAAAATCATTTTGTAACCCTTATACGAAATGTTTACTAAGCCCTCAATGTGGACGATATAAGTTATCAAGGGGTTAGTGGATTACAGAAACAAATTGCGCTTCTGGGTTTCATATCCAACGACTACCAGTCAAAACACTTGAGCATCATGCTTTACTAAAATTGCTTCTGTTCACCTAGGGTACATGTATAAATGGGTACCTGAGAGGGTAGAGGTTGAAAAAAAAAAAAAACGTGGAGTGCAAAAGCAGCCAGGGGTTGTATACTCCCCAGGAAGCTGAGAAGGATTACATGAATATAATTATTGGCCCCTCATGTAAAGCGCCTTGAATTGCACTACAACAATTGTTTGTCTATTCCTGTTAGCGAATGAAATCTCCTAATTCGTTAGAAAGCAGACATGCAACTTGTTATCAGCAAAAAGAAAAAGAGCCCAACACTACAAAAATATATGATATTTTTCAGTTTTCTATAGAAGACAAAAAAAAACCACTTGAACTAAGAGGAACTAAATTTATCCACTGAGAAGTTGAATGCTAGACACTACCAGACTCTGAATAGTGTTGAACAAGATATTGCGAAGTTCATCAATTATTTTAACATTTTCAATGACTAGTTATTTATAGTATACCTGTACCTTACCTTGAACCAATAAACATATTTAAATAAAATTAAAAAATAATAATAAATAAACAAAGCCTGCATTGATACAAGCATTTATAAGCACACTCTTCAATAAGTTTTATATTAACATATTTTGTATATTTTCAGTAAACCAATTAACTAATTTTGCACCTGTGAAGTTAAACATATAATTTTATGTCTCGTCCCTCACTTTAAAGGAACATTACAGAATTGGTTTTTGCTATAAAAAAAAAAGTTGTGGGCAGTATAAGCTTTTATACAATCCACCAAAGTATATAAACTGACAAACCTTTAAGAGTTTGAGATCAATTGGCCATCTGGGTCAAGCAAAAATAGTAAAAAACCTATAACACAGTTTGCATGACATTGCTTACAAATAAATAAATAAAATAAAACGCTCACTAAGCGATAAACTCCAAGTGGGAAATTTGTTTTGTTTATTTCTTACCAAATATTACATTTCAGACAGAAATATTTCAAGGGATGTTTTCTACTATTATCATCAGTTGATCGTGTAAGTTTTATGTAAATCTGTGACTTTCATTATTTGTTTTACTAATACCAATTCTGTAATATTCCTGTCATTACTTGTAAATAAGTAGTTCACTGATAACCAACATTGAACATCCATGCTTAACATCCTTCTTTGGTGCAGGTGTTTTTGGTTCTTCTTCTTCATTTTTTGTTTTATTTGATAGTTTTGGGTTGAACAAAGAAAATGTAACAAATTGTTCAACCCAAAATTATGTAAAAAAATAACCCAGTCAGTTTCCCTTCTGGTTTACTAATTGAAAAGCTAACGTTTTATCCCTCAAAATCTGTCTTTAAAATCCTCATCTGAATCTGTCGATTTTAAGGACCTTTAAACAATAACTTTACAGGGGAAAAAAGGTTCTTCAAAAAAATTCACCCTCCGTCTCGCCCACCATATTTCTGGGTTCTTTCTTTTGCTTTCAGAACCCCAACACAATGTACAATAACTTGAATAAAGACAGGAAATTCTGCCTTTATCCTTTTTATAAGTTGAATGACATAAGTTTATATACATTCAATAATATCATTAATATCAGGACTGGCAGGTTGATATACAATCCAGAAATTAACCAAACAATTTAGTTCGAACTTCAGTTACATTGGCATATCTAGCATAAGCGGTTGCGGAGTCTAGACTAGCCTCCTGTCAAGGTACTCTCCATAAGGTTTGTTGTGATTGGAAGGGGCAATTTGCTCTGCGGTGTATGTTGTCATGCACGACTCGCGCACGCAACGCCTATATCTTTGTGTGGGTTCAACAGCGCCCTCTCTTGATATTTTGCTCTGCGCAATAAACCTTATTTCCTGGATTGTACCCAACAGGAACAAGGCCACCCCCTACGCAAAGATTCAAGAAGACTGGTGCAAGCACTGGAGTCGGCTGCCGCAAGAATAGTTTTCTTTCTATATCCACAACAGGCACTGGTTTCACAGACAAATTGTTTTTATTGGATACAATGTTTTCATTGGATAATTGTGCAGTGACGTATCTGTATCTGTGTTGTGATTCGTCCGAGGTGATGTTTGTCAGCTGCAACTTCAGTCGTCTGCTCGAGCATGCATAAAAATGTGTACATATATGTACATTTGTTCTACGTAAACATGTACAGAGGATTTGACTGTGAATCTCCAATTGAAATGAGTGCAAGGTCAAAGGTGCATTTGGAAGGGGATTGATGTAGGCTCAGGGCAGGTGTCTGGCGTCATGCATGAGCCTCGCCGTGTGACATAAGATGTTCAGACTACGCTGTGGCTCGCACCAGTATTTTTTACATGTTAGCGGTGGTGGCGCTGTTTGTGGTGAATACCATCAGAGAGAAATGCAAGCGTCTTGAGAGAAGGCTATTTCATCTAGACCTTAGCAACAAACTTACTGGCACTGTGAATAATAGGCCGTGTCCGAAACGGCGACTTCGGCTACAGCTACGGCTAGATCGGGTGAGTCTGCCTATTCTTGAACACTGGCAGACATGCTGATCTAGCCATAAATGTAGCCAAAGTCGCCAGTCAAACACGGCTTTACACTTAATTTCATTTGAGTGTTTTCACTTTGTCCTTTCTGTGTACAAACTTATTTCTTAACTGTATATTAAAATGAATTTAAAATACAATTCAGATGGCAGCGAGTATATGTCTTTTTACGTTTCCTCTTAAATAATTTGTTATTTTACAACAATTCTTAAGATTAAATACTATATTTATAGACAACGACAGTCGCATGTAGGTTGTTCAGAAATGTCCAGAACTTCCTTAAGAATTGCCAAACTTCACTTTAAAGTGAAAGTAAAAGTCATGAACTAATATTTTGAATGTTTCAAATGTTGATATAATAATAAAAAAATAAAACAAAGTCTGTCAAATAAACAATTTGCAAAAACCTTTTTGCATAAAGTGCTAATAATATTAGCAATATCTGGACGTATAGTGATGACAATAAAGAAATGAATCGTCTCTTTAGAGTTAAAAGTAAAAAACACATGTTGATTGTAGTGGTACAAACAACTTCTTACTTTTTTAAATGAAATGTTTAATTCAACTCTAATCTTGGTTAACATGCTAATAGTGTCCCATTATCAACAACTGTACAATAATCATCTAATTATTATTCACACAAACTTATTTTGGCACACTAAGTTCACAATCCTATTTACATATTTATAAATAACCTCATTCAAAAAATAAACTGGTCATCGTTTGCATTTCTCATTTCTTCAAAAAACGCCTCTAAACATTTTTGGAGATGCAACTACAATAGACCCTTAAGCTGTAGCAATCTTGGTTAGTACCCAGTGTTCAGTGCTGATATTGAATACTGTTATACCAGTAGGAAGCAGACTATTTTGTTTCCTCAATCTCAGGGGTGCGATTCGGCAGCAGTAAGTAACAAATAACTGTTTTGGTTTAATTGGCTATTGATTAATCACTGGCCAATGAATGAAACAACTATTGGTAAGGGCAACAAAAACAAACCCTTGAGGCCTACCCGTACTGCCGCTAGTAGTTACATGTACGGCTAGATCACCCACGTCGAAATTCCAGTTGAACCTAGTTAAACTGGGTTTAACTGGAACTAGTTGAAACCAGTTGATAAACTAGTTAAACACAGTTAAAACCAGTTGGTTTAATATGGAAAATGGACAGAAACCAACCGGTTTATAATTTCAACCTAGTTGAACACAGTTAAACCTAGTCCAAACCAGTTGGTTAATATGGAAAATGGACGAGTTTAGTCACTTTCCAGTTGAACCAGTTGACCCCAGTTAACTGGGTTCAACTGGAATTTTGACCTGGGCACTACTTCACATGCATTGAGGCATAGGCTACCCAACGCACTTAGCAACAGACAGTCACTAATAGACCTTATGCCGTGTCCAAAATGACGACTCAGGCTACAGCTACGGCTAGATCAGCACGTCTGCCTATTCTTCAACACTC
Organism: Asterias rubens; assembly: GCF_902459465.1. Taxonomy (NCBI): domain Eukaryota; kingdom Metazoa; phylum Echinodermata; class Asteroidea; order Forcipulatida; family Asteriidae; genus Asterias; species Asterias rubens. The sequence continues at coordinate 11,415,478 of NC_047077.1, forward strand.
GCAGACGTGCTGATCTAGCTGTAGATGTAGTCGAAGTTGCCGTTTTTCAGACACAGCTTTATGCACTAATGTTATTTGTATTAACGCGCCCTCTGCTTAAAGCCAAAAGGAGGTTCCTTATTGGCTCATCTTGTGCTGGGATGGTTATTAATTATTGGTTATTGGTTATAAAAAAAAAAATTGTACAAATAATTATCCGGCAATTTTATCCCACTACACCATGAAGTTAAAATCACCACAAGTTAAGATTCAAATGTGCTCTAGGAAGATGTCATTTGCCAATGGGGCATCATTATTTTCAAAGAACAGCTAATAATGGAAATATTATTTTTCCACCTTGTCTTAGGTTTTATAAGACAATAATATTTCCCTTTAAAGGCAAAATTTCAGAAAATTTTTTAATAAGAAAAGTTCAGCTTTTGCCTTAAAAGCTTAATGATATTTTGAACAAAATGTACATTGACAACTCTAGTCATAAACATGAAATAATGGAGAAAATTACAAAATGCTAAAAGAGAAGAAAATACTACTGGCAAAGAGTTTACAAATGGAATTTGATTTCACAGGTCTCTTAGTTGAAGGGAGTGAATTTTTCTCAGTGCAATTTTTTGAGTCAACCTGCAACATATAATCTTCATCAAATCTTCACTCAAAACTCATTTGTTCAATAATCATTTTTCTGTTTGAATTACGTTTTTTTTCTTCTCTTTAATGCGCAATGAGTGTCATGCTTTACGGCGCTTTACAAGTATTCATTATTATTATTATTATTGTTGTTATTTGAACAATAACGCCAACTAAGAAACCTCTTATACCTCATCCTAACTTACTACTGTCGAACCCTAACTCCTTGAGAGAAGTCTAACTCACCCCTGCACTCACTCACAATGACTGAGACAGACTGTTCCGATTAGACTTGGCCTCAATTGTTTCTACACCGGACTCGGCGTCCTTGCTAAGAGGAGATACAAATGGAGGCTTGAGCGGAGACTGTTTCCGTGGTGATAAGAAAGGAGACGGCGGTGGAGTCTCTCCGTCCAGGTAACCAGGAAATTTACGTGGCGATATACACGGTGACAATGGCGGGGTACCAGGAGGAGTACTGGAGCTGCGAGAACGAGAAAACATCTCGGAGAATCTCAAGGGAGCATCTAAAAACGAAGAGGGAAGAATTAGCAAAAGAAAATGGGGCAAAATTTCACAAAGAGTGGAAAGGTTGTCATGGCCGAGTGGTTTAGCGCATCAAATTTAAGTTCTAGTGGTTAAGTCATGGGAGTGCAGGCTCAAATCCCGGTCACGACACGTGTGTCTATCCTTGAGCAAGATGCTTTACTAGTTTTGCTTCTCTTCACCCCGGGGTAGAAATTGGTACTTGCAAGGGTACAGGTTGATATTGTGTTTGAAAAAGCCTTCGAAGCGCCACGACAGCCCGTTATTATTAAGACTTCAAATTGATCTGTAGTCAAAATCAATCTTAATAGACCCTTCCCATGAAATATGTAAATTGCACATAGCACGTGCGCACTAACATTTTGGTTGGCAAAATGAGGGAATATCGCGCTGTTTTGTACACGGCTAATGGCTGCGTGACGCAGGCGCGATCGCTCGTCTGCTTAGTGCACAACTCTATGGCGTTTGCCAACCAACAGGGTCTGTGCGCATGCGTGAAGGTAATTAGCATATTTCATGGGGAGGGTCCATTACTAAGCAAAGGGTGATGTCAATACAAATGGTGAAGAATCTTGTTGGTGAGACAGAAACCTTTGTATGGCTTAATTCCACAAAGATCTGAGATTGACACTACTACATTGATTTGGTTTGAAAAGAAACATTCATGCTAATACAGTGATAATAAAGTGAACACTACACACTCAAAACTGACATCACCATGTAGTGATTTTTGTTGAGGGGGAAAATGACCATTGGGCGTCAAATATCAAGGGTCAAAGACATGTTATTGTACACAAATTGGTTCAAATTTCACATTAAGGGTTTTTACATGTATGTACCACTGTTCTTTTACTTGCTGGCTTTGCGTTAAAGGCACTGGACACTATTAGTAATTACTCGAAATAATTGTTAGCATCAAAACTTACTTGGAAACAAGCAATAGAGAGCTATAATCTAGATGTTAAATTTGCATCGGGGATAAAGAATATTAATTTAGTTTTTTTTTCCCATACACCAATGTGTGTTAACACTGTATACTCAGTACTTTCCCGAGTCATGTGAAAAAATATCACAGGCATATTACTCGGGTGGGATTTGAACCCATGACTCTTGCAATTCTAAAGCAGTGTCTTACCAACTAGACTACCGAGGTTGCCCGGCAGCTAGAGGCAGTTCGAATCCTATGTTTTGGCAGCGGGTACCGCAACGATATAATAGATGTTAAATTTGCATCAGGAAAATTACAAAATGCTAAAAGAGAAGAAAATACTACTGGCAAAGAGTTTACAAATGGAATTTGATTTCACAGGTCTCGTAGTTGAAGGGAGTGAATTTTTCTCAGTGCAATTTTTAATTTAGGTTTTTTTACCCATGCACCGATGTGTGTTAGCACTGTATACTCATAATAGAGAGCTGTTGATAGTATAAAACACTGTGAGAATTACTCCTCTGAAGTAACGTAGAGACCAGAATCGGGTTTTGAAGTAATTGACATTGATTACGATTGATATTAAAATGGTGTCAGAAGTTGGATGAAGAGTGGGCGTGTCAGCAAACAGACAGTGACTGACCATTCATGCATTTCCTAAACCTACTAAAGCCAAATATGGTCAGCCTGGCATGCAGTTGTCATCCCACTACAGTGAGGTTCTATAAAGCCACAACAGTAAGGGCTTACCATCAAAGGATCCGATTTCTGGTACGTAAAAGTCTGCGCATGTTTTCCACGAATTCCATACAAAAAAAGTCCAAAATGTCTTACTTGTGATAAACTTGGCCAGTGAGGGTGATGTAGGAACTTCTGCAGGGGGTGAGAGAGGGGGAGAGAGGGGAGGTGATTGGGGTCCACCACTGGCCTGCTGCTGCTTGGCTTGGCGGGCATGTTGCTTCTGGTTGAGACGTCGAAGGCTATCTGGGGCAACAAAGCAACCACCTGGAATTGTCGACATAATTTTCTCTTCAGGAGTTCTGGACTGACTTGAGGAGGGCTTCTATTGGAAGCGACTTGTGATAAAGGGAAGCCTGTATTAAAAGACACAAAGGTTGAGAAGGTTGAGAAGGTTATTAGAAAAAGAGAATTGCTGTCCTGTTGCGGAAATTTTTCAAATTGTTGAGGACTGGAAAACACCTACATTTGTAAGTCACATAAAGAAAAACAACAACAACCATTTGTCCATTTAATTGTGTACAAAACATCGTGCTGCCACGACCCAGCAATGGCCTGCAGCCACCGGCAGTATACAGCACTTACGCATGCAGGCTAAAATGGAACGGTATATAGACGCGTATCGAATATGATGTTACCATTCAAATACCTGTCCCACAACATGGCGTCTGTAAGCGTTGTGTGTGATGGTGCATGCTTTTGCCATAGAAATCAATCAATGCTGCGTGCTGCATCGGTGTACCCGTTTAAAAGCGCAAACGGCCTACCCTACATGATGGTCACTTTCATAGCAACAAAAGTTTTTTTTTTCGATAATAATAAGCTAGCATTTATATAGCGCCTTTTCCGTAGGTTACAAAGCGCTTGGATATGTCCAACACAGATCAAAAGTCAAAATCAAAGACAAAACAAGTGAGTCTTTAGCAATTTCTTGAATGAATCAACTGAGCTTGCTTTTCTGCAGCTATCAGGAAGTGAGTTCCACAGAGCTTGGCCTGCATTTGAGAAGGCTCGGTCTCCTGCACTAGTGCTTGTCCTATGCTCAGTGAGAAGGTTGCGTGAGGAAGAACGCAGCATGCGTGATGGTTGATGTTGCTGAAGCATTTCACAGATGTTTACTGGGTATTTCAGAATGTGTGCCTTGAAGATATGTAGACAGATTTTGAAGTCAGCTCGCTTATTAACAGGTAACCAGTGGAGTTTCTTCAAGAGAGGGGTAGCACTATCACAACGACGCTTCATGAAAACAATACGTGCAGCCTTATTCTGTACTTTCTGTAGGCGGGTCAGAGAACGTTTGGATATGCCATAAAGAAGGGAATTACAGTAATCCAATCTTGATAAAACTAGGGCTCGCACAACGGTCTTTTATGTGTACACTCACCATTCCGTGGTCATGGTTGACTTGATAAAAACCCAACAAGAAAAATATAAAGAGCTCTTGCAGTGTGTAAAAAAATTGTAGCAAACTTTCAAAACAACTTTATTAACAGCTGCTAAACAACTCCAAAAACTCAACACTCTGTGAGATGTTCCAAACAGTACACTGTACTAATCAAGCAGTTCTTATATCAATTAATGAAGGACAGTACACCTTAAACTTGTTAATAATTAACAAAATGGTGATTAATATTGCCATATTTTTAATTACAGTCCACATGTATCTGTGGTTTACAGATAAGACTAAGGGGAAGGACCTGATAACAATAGGCCTACATTTTAATATCAAAAGCTGTTCCAAGTACAAGGTGCACTTGTTCAGGGTGAGCAGTCTGGGCCCAATTTCACAGTGCTGCTAAGTTCAAAAAATGTGCTTAGCATGAAATTTCTCCCTTGATGAAAACAGGAATGCCGACCAAATCTTCACGAGATTTTCAGGACAAGCCAACAACAGCTGAATACCAGTAAGAAGCAACATGCAACAAATGGAAATTTGTTTGGTAATCCTGTTTTTAATCAAGGAAGAAATTTCATGCTAAGCAAATTTTTGTGCTTAGCAGCTCTATGAAATTGGGCCCAGGGCCCTACTTCATAAAGCTGTTATAAGCAGAATATACTGCTCGACAAATTTCTTTGCTAAGCAAAAATTTAGCGGCGGCTCAATGCTGCAAGCTTTGCCTGGTCATGGTTTTCCTTTTTTTAAATTTTTGTTTCATTCCCATTGTTGTTGTTTTATTCTTGTCATTCTCTGAGCGCTTTGCAACCTTAGGAAAAGGTGCTATTTAATTGGGTTATTATTATTATTATTAACAAAGAAAACTTAATGTAACTTTGGCTGGAAACCTAGTTTCTGCTAAGTGATACTATTCCACGCTTAGCAAATTTTTGAAATTGGGCCCTCACCACGCTTGACCATGAAATGTGGAAAGCAAAAATTTAGTGGGGCACCAGCCACAACACAGCAAACTTAATGTAATTTTGGCTGGTAACCTGTTTCTGCTAAGCGATACTATTCTATGCTAAGTAACTTTTCACCACGCTTGACCATGGGATTAGGTGTCATTAAACCTTGGCAGTTGGAGTTTATGATTTGGCAGAACATAATATTATTTATTTACTTAGATCTGTACGTAGGTATGTAATCAAATGTGCAAACAAATTGGAGGACATGCAATTCACACCCATGTTAAAGCCATTGGACCCTTTCGGTAAACAGTGTTGTCCAAGGCCCACACTTTGTGTACCACAACTTCTATATCAAATAACAAACCTGTGAAAATTTAGGCTCCATCGGTCATCGGAGTCAGGAGAAAACAACGGAAAAACCCAACCTTGTTTCCGCATGTTTCGCCGTGTCATGACATGTGTTTCAAATAAATCCGTAATTCTCGTTAACGAGAATTTATATTGTTTTGCTGTTTTCTCAAAAAGTGAAGCATTTCATGGGATAATATTTCAAGAGAAGTCTTTCACCATTGCCTTCTGTAAACCCTGTAAGTTATTTGTAAATCTGTGAACTTTTTTTTTTTTTTCTGAACCGGAAGGGTCCAATGGCTTTAAGCCAAAACAGGGCTTTGGAAAAAAGTAAAAATTTTTGATTGAGTACAAGTACATGTACACATGGTGTATGCTCTCATACAAATGTACATTTCAGGCTATTTAATCACAATTTGTCTTAACAAAATCAGAAAAAAAAACTTAACTTTTAAGAACCTTTTTTGTAGGAAAAATATCATGCCTGCTAAAACCCCCAAAATAAGTATTTTTTTTTTTTTTTTAACTGATGATTTAATCCAAATGCAGACTCAATCAATCTACAACATGTAAACACACTAGTACAGGACAAGCCAGCTGGCCCCATTTTCATGGCTCTGCTAACTGAGCTTACGATCACCATTCTGAGCTTGCACGGCAAGCACAGAATGTCTGCGCTAGCCTTGTTAAGCATAGAATGCCTAGTAACACGTTGAGTACGCACGCGCAGAACGCAAAATTCCCCACGAACCAGTGAAGAATTCCCTGCTTCCGTAAGCTCTGACGACTCTTTGCTAATGATAAGCAGAGCCATGAAATTTGGCCCAAGTCCCGCTGGTTATTCACTGAAAACATTAAGATAAAACCCTGCAATGTTGATTCCAACCTCACCCCAGCCATCGTCCTGCAGGTACAACCCTGGATGTACCTCCATGGTACAAGTGTCATCACTTTTTTTTAACTCCATAGTATCATTACATAGCTTGTTTATCAACATAATGCCTAAGGTGCAAAGTTGAAGTTAACCAAACACATACAAGTACTATGCCATCAGTGCATGTGATGGTAAAATTGAAGTGTGCATTCCATACCCCCCCCCCCCTTGCGACCCCTGCAGATGATCATGTACGAGTAGGTTGTCAGTAATCCTACATAAATTGTGTACATACATTGCCCATGGTACAAATGTATTCCATGGGGATAAGAGATGCAGTTTGAAAAGGACTCACGTAATAGTGAAATTAACATGTGCAGTGTGCACTCAACCCCCCCCCCCCCCCCCCCCATGCAGGTTGATCATCGTACATTGCTCATTGTACCGAAGGGTGAATTTTTATGAAATTTAATAGCAGTGGACACTATTGGTAATTACTCAAGATAATTATTAACATAAATCTTTTCTTGGTAACGAGTAATGGGGAGATCAGGTTGACAGTATAAAATAGTGTGAGAAACGGCTCCCTCTGAATTAATGTAGTTTTCGAGAAAGGAGTTATTTTCCACGAATTTGATTTGGAGACCTCAGATTTAGAATTTGAGGTCTCGAAATCAAATTTACTGAAAGCACATAACTCTGTGTGCCAAGGGTGTTTTTTCTTTCATTATTATCTCACAACTTCGACGACCAATTGAGCTCAAATTTTCACAGGTTTGTTATTTTATGCATATGTTGAGATACACCAAGTGAGAAGACTGGTCTTTGACAATTACCAATAGTGTCCTGGGTCTGTAAGTGCACATTCAGACCCCCCCCCCCAACAATCCTTACTCATGGCCTGTACCACAGAGCTCTATGGCTGTACAGCTTACAGGTATCAGGATGTTAATTGTACTTTGCCCATGGTACAAGATTGAAGTTTACCAAACACATATCATTGCATGTAAAATTAATACCCGATGTCATTATCATATTTGACACTTGATCTTGTCTGGATCGACACCGTGGGACCCAAACTGAATAATAAGCATGGTTAGCACCAAACTGAATAATGAACATGGTTAGTACCAAACTGAATAATGAACATGGTTAGCACCAAACTGAATAATGAACATGGTTTGCACGACACCATACAAGACTACCCTGCAAATACTTCCCTGTGCGCTTCGTTTACAAACCCACTCAGAGTTGTATACCGGCCAGATTTTATGATGTGCCTTGTTGAAGGCAGAGGAGTGGATTTCACAAAGAGTTGAGACTAGTCTTATCTCCAGTTAGGACGAGTAACTATGACTAGCCTTAAGTTTTCAACCTAAAGAGACTTAGGACTAGTTTTTTGTGTAATCGACCCAAGGACACTTTTGGTAATTACTCAAAATAAATATCAGCATAAAAACTTTCTTGGTAACAAGCAATGAAGAGCTGTTAAAGGAACACGTTGCCTTGGATCGGACGAGTTGGTCTTTTAAAAGCGTTTGAAACCGTTTGTTATGAAATACATATGGTTAGAAAGATGTTTTAAAAGTAGAATATAATGATCCACACAAGTATCACTCGAAATTGCACGGTTTTCCTTTTACGTCGCGAACTATCACGGTCGGCCATTTATGGGAGTCAAAATTTTGACTCCCATAAATGTTAGTCGACAGGGTGAAAAGAAAACCGTGCAATTTCGAGGCATATTTGTGTAGATCATTGTATTCTACTTTTACAATATCTTTCTAACCATATACATTTTACAACAAACGGTTACAGAACGATTTTCAAAGACCAACTCGACAGATCCAAGGCAATGTGTTCCTTTAATGTACATGTAGGTTAAACCATTGAGAGAAACGACTCCTTCTGGAGTATTGTAATTTTTGAGAAAGAGGTAACTTGCATATAATTTGAATCTGAAAAGACTTCAGCCCTGAAGCTTTTTATTTGGGCATTTGAAAGCACACACTATTGTGCAACAAGGGTGTATTTTCTTTCACTGTTCTCTTGCTACTTCAAAGACCAGTTGAATCCAAATTGGCACAGATTTGTTATTTTATCCATGTTGAGATACATACACCAAGTGAGAATACTGGTCTTTGACAACTACCAAACGTGTCCGGTGTCTTCAAACAGAAACTCACGAGTTGGTTACTGGCCAAATGGGACGTGCCTTGTTATTGCTGAGATGAGCCTAGCATAATAACAAATCATGCTGGTCTATGTGATTGGGGGCAAAGGATCAGATATCAACGTTGTCTAAATTGGTTGCAACTGTTTCTTCAATCAATATTGGTCAAAACTTGTCTTGTGACATTTGTTGCTTCGCATTTTTCTGATATCAGGTCCTACTGTCCTGCCTCTGATTAATATCTCTATTGGAATCAAAATAAAACCCCAGCCTTAAAGGCATGGACACTATTGGTAATTACCCAAAATAATTGTTGGCCTACAAACTTACTTGGTAACGAGTAATGGAGAGCTGTTGATAGTATAAAACATTGTGAGAAACCGCTCACTCAGTTTTTCAGAAACATGTAATTTTTACTCAAATAATAAAAGGCTTCAGGCCTGAAGCCATTTATGCATCTGAAAGAACACAAAGTTGTGCAACAAGGGTGTTTTTCGTTTCAATATTTTCTTGCAAATGTGATGACCAATTGAGTCCAAGTTTTCACAGATTTTTTATTCTACAGCATATGATGGGAATGGGATACACCAAGTGAGAATACACATCAGTCTTTGACAATTACCAAAGGTGTCAAGCTTGTCTTCAAAGGAATTGAAGATGAAGAATTAGGGCAGTTCCTTATTGAAGCTAGTCTTCAAGGATGAGGACCCTTTGATGGATGACACACATCATCATGAAAAGCATTTTAAGAAAGACAAAAGAGGTTTCACCCCTCTGTATTTTAAGATTAAAAAACAACAATCTAAGTGAGTTCCTTATTGAACATTTAGTCTTCAGGGATGAGGTTCCTTTGATGGTTGACATGCAGCATCTTGAAAGCATTTTGCTCTTGTTTAAAGGAACACGTTGCCTCGGATCGGACAAGTTGGCAGTATAAAAAGCGTTTGTTAAAAATGTTTTAAAAGTAGAATACAATGGTCCACACAAATTCGTCTTATAATTGCGTGGTTTTCCTTTTGCTTTGCGAACTTACACGGTCGGATCATTGTATTCTACTTTTAAAACATCTTTCCAACCATCTAGCATTTTATAACAAACAGTTACAAACACTTTTCAAAGACCAACTAGACCGGTCCAAGGCAACGTGTTCCTTTAAGAAAGACAAAACGAGGTGTCACCTCGCTTTTATACTATCACCAAAAGCTGGTGTAGACTTTGAACCAATATATTTTTTGGCAATCAAATTGAAAGGAACATTACAGAATTGGTTTTTGCTAAAAAAAAAACAGTTGTTGACAGTGTAAGCACTTCATGTAATCCACCATCAAAAACTGACAAACCTGTAGAAGTTTGAGATCGATTGGCCGTCTTTGTCACGAGAGAATAGTGAAAAACCGATTACAAATTTTGCATTGCATCGATGCCAAAACACAAATGAATAAAATGTTCACTAAGCGATAAACTCCAAACGCGAAGTTAGATTCTTGATTTCTCATCAAATATGACATTTCAGACAGAAATATTTCAAGGGATGTTTTCAACTATCATCATCATTAGACTGTGTAAGTTTTATGTAAATCTACGATCTTCATGATTTTTGTTTCTTACCAATTCTGTAATGTTCCTTTAAAGCCATTATACACTTTCGGTAAACAGTATTGTCCAAGTCTCACACTTCGTGTATCACAACTTATATATAAAATAACAATCCTGTGGAAATTTAGGCTCAATCGGACATCGGAGTCGGGAGAAAATAACGGGAAAACCCACTCCTGTTTTCGCGCGTTTCGCCGTGTCATGACATGTGTTTATAACAAATCCGTAATTCTCGCTAACGAGAATTTATATTGTTTTACCACTTTCTCAAAAAGTAAAGCATTTCATGGACTAATATTTCAAGAGAAGTCTTTCACCATTACCTTCTGTAAACCCCGTACATTTTTTTTTTTCTGTACCGAAAGGGTCCAATGGCTTTAAGAGGGATCACCAAGTATATACCTTAAAGGTAAGGTTTAAAAGCAATTTGGAAGGGATATCTTTAAAGCTATGCTTCACTAAATCCGCCTCCTACTAAAGTAGTTCACTCGTTACTAATCAGAGCAGGGTAATCTTGGTGACAATTCCTTTTATGTTGCAGGGTCATGTTTGTGGAATCGAAGTTTGTGGCCATGAAATTAATCCCTACTCACTGTGAATGATGACGTAATGTACATACCGGTAACACAACTCACATATGAAGAAGTTTCAGCTTTATCAGTCTTCAAGTTTTTGAAGAAGAAAAAAAGTTAATATTTTTTTTCAGGAAAGTTGCATAAATCCGATAAAATAAGTATGTTAAAATAAACGTGCTTAAATAATTTTCGTTAAAGGCAGTGGACACTATTTGCAATTACTCAAAATAATTATCAGCATAAAACCTTACTTGGTAACGAGTAATGGGGAGAGGCTCCCTCTGAAGTGACGTAGTTTTCGAGTGAGAAGTAATTTTCCACGAATTTGATTTTGAGACCTCAAGTTTAGAATTTGAGCTCTCGAAATCAAGCATCTGAAAGCACACAACTTCGTGTGACAAGAGTGTGACAAAAATTTTTTCGCAGGTTTGTTATTTTATGTATGTTGAGATACACCAAGTGAGAAGACTGGTCTTTGACAATTACCAATAGTGTCCACTGTCTTTAAATTGTTTTACTGATTTCACAAAAACTACAGCACCTTGCAGCGAGTAATATTTAAAGGGAAGCTTTTTACATGTTCTATCATTATCTTTAAACCGTACCTGTATGTAAGTTTAATGTAAATCTTTTGTGTACTTATGTGTTTTGTGTCACATAAGAAGCACCCAAATCCTTTAAAAAGCAGCTGTTTGAAATTGGTCCCAGGTCTCAACATGTTAACCGAGTTGGCTGTAATTCAGAAACTCTTAACATTTTTTGGGAATCAATACCTTCTGCTGCTTCACTGCACTCACTACATGCTCAATGTAGTATTGATACCGTACAAATCGATAACCATGATTACAACCCACAACATCCACAATGTGCCTACGTGCATTTTAGGGGACCTTACTCATTTATAATTCAATATGATGGCTGGCTGACATCAATGGGCTATTCATGTCAATGACTCAATTCCGTCATCATGTTTGTACTGCGGGAAATAATTAGAGCATATCTAACAGCATGCAACAATGATATCTCTGATACAATTGTAAAGGAAAGGAAAATTAGGTGTTTTTTTTTTAAATATGGAATTTGAGGCATTGCATGGTCCCCCTCGATCCACTTATATCCACTACAAAGCCAAATTAGTAGTCCCAGACGATTTTCTACCTTCCGCGGAGGTACAATGTAGTTAATAAGCAGGACAGTTCTTTCCAGAACTGAGAAGTCTCCTTAAAAAAACCGAAAATCTACCTCGCGAAAGTGGAATATTAAGCCAGACAAGATGTCAAAAGAACTAATCTACCTGGCAAGTAGATACACACATGGCGTTACCGGGCCAAATATATATTTATCAAAGTAGCTCATTTTGTTCAACTCTCAGAAAAAGAAAAAAAAACACTCAAAAACAAGCTTGGCTTGATTCTACCCTGAACCGCAGGTCAGGCTAGTAACTCATTACTTAATAACTTTTTAAAAAGATGTTTTTTTTATTTTTTATTATAAAAACTGAATAAAAACCACTGTGTTATTCACTGTCTTGTCTAACACGTTAATTTTGTCAATGTGTGTTAAACAGTGGAAAAGCCAATGGTTGTGTGAAATTTAAATAAAGAATGGTGGCAATCTATATAATAAAAAAATATATAAAAAAACTCCTGCTTCCCTCTTTCAGGAATTCTGGATATTTTTTACCTCTGCCTATAAATAAAACTCCAACATGTAAATCATGGTTCATACTTCCTGCAAATATGAATTTTGACATCACAAATTCGTGATGAATAACTATTCACAATAGCAAATGTGCTGAACTGCTGCAAAACCTTCGTTGCGAAGACAGCCATGTGACGTCAAAAGTCGCTTCACATTCGCATGAAGTTCATGTATGAACCAGGCTTTACAAGTGGAGCAAGTTTGTGTGAAGTGGGCCGTGATTTACCTTGAAAGTACATCACACTTAAGATAGACCATGGAGGAAGGATTTTGTTTCCATGTCCTCTGTGAAAAAGAACCTGTGGTGTACCATGGGAGTACCAACTCAACGACCACTTGACCAGTGTAGTGTCTTGCCTGCCAGGATGTGCCACGGAATATTAACAAGGTCACTCCTTTCACAAGCAGGGTTTTTGTGGTCGAGAAAATGTAAAAGAAGATGTGTCATGGTGTTGTCTGATACAACTATTTGCGGCGATAATGCTCCTTTATTTAAAGGCAGTGGACACTATTGGTAACTACTAAAAATATGTATTAGCATAAAACCTTACTTGCTAACAAGTAATGGGGAGAGGTTGGTAGTATGAAACATTGTGAGAAACGGCTCCCTCTGAAATGGAGTAGTTTTCGAGAAAGAAGTAATTTTCCACGATTTAGATTTCGAGACCTCAAGTTTAGAATTTGAGGTCTCAAAATCAAGCATCTGAAAGCACATAACTTCGTGTGACAAGGGTGTTTTTTCTTCCATTATTATCTCGCAACTTCGACGACCGAGATTGAGCTAAAATTTTCACAGGTTTGTTATTTTGTGCATATGTTGAGATACAGCAAGCGAGAAGACTGGTCTTTGATAATTACCAAAGGTGTCCAGTGGCTTTAAAGGCCAAGTGTTTTTTGGGGGGTTTTAGGAAACCGTTTGATTGTTTTGAGTGGTAATACATTTTCAAAAGGAAGAATTATTTTTTAGCCCCGAAAATCCGGAGCAAATATGTCCATGCCGGAAGAATAATCCCAACTACACAATCTGAGCAAAAACGCATCTCAGATTCAAATTTTCGGGAAAAAAACCTGATATCTTTTCTTTTTACATAAACTATAACCACATGCACTTGAAGTAAAATGTCTCAAAATGATTTTAATGTACATAAACTATTATCAAAAGCTTGCATTGCAGTTAATTTCCAGAGTGATTTTACCAAACGTATATACCGTCCCTTTAATGAGCGAAGTCTATGCATTACATTAGCCTAAATCTTCACGGATGCTTGCATCTCGGCTTCTCAGTCAGTCATTAAACTCCACTCTGAACTGATCCATTGATGTCCACATTGGAACGAACTTTCAATACCTCTTCACGATGTCGTTACCATGGATACAAAAACCCACATGAAAAGGCTTAAGAAGTGCAGTTAACCATCCAGAGCTGATGGTACGTTGCATTTAAATTAGGCCGGATCCGAATTGGCAGCTACGGCCACGGCCACGGCTACGGCCGGATCGCCGCGTCATCAAGTCAAGCATTGAAGTATAGGACGCCCTTAGCAACACCCCTGGCAATGGTCGTAGCCGCAGCCGTAGCCACCAATTCGGACACGGCCTTAGTTTGACTCAAAAGACGTTAATCCAAAGAGAAAAGCGGTCATGGAGGTTTTTCTACGAATAATCAGACACAAAAAAAAAGACTGATGAACCACCGTCATCAAACTTACTACTGATTCTAAAAATCCAGATCTGGAAATACATGAAGGCCAAGGATTAGTTTTGGCCACGGTGCCCCTTTTTGTCCTTTTTGTTTTGTTTGCATGTGGCGCTAGCTATGGTCACCTTGCCAGTGCATTTTTTTTAGGCAGGCCTTGATATTCGCTCAAGAAGGACTAAGCAACTTTTCTCTTTTCTCCAAAGAACAGTATTTTTTATTTTTGTACAGTTTATAATCCTCATTTCAATGCAAACAAAGTGAAAAGTATGCCAATAATTATGCAGTTGACCGAGATACTTTATTTAGCCTGTGCAGTTAGTTCAATCTTTTCCCCATTGGTTCATTTTACAAATCCCTGGGGGCATAATACGTACAGTAACAAAAAAATTGCTAGCCTTCCAGTATGAAATTTAACAAACATTTATTTTAAATTATGTCCAAATTTTTTTAAGAAAACAACTTCAACAAGATACACAAATATTTGTTTGAATTATTTCTTAAACTGCATGTTTTTCCTTTTGACTGGCGGGGCAACAGCAACCCTTCAGATTAGAAGTGTAATTCGATATCATTTTAAAAAAATGCTTGTCTAAATACTTTCCTTAGGCCGTGTCCGAAACGACGACTTCGGCTACAGCTACGACTAGATCGCGCGCGTCTGCTATTCTTCAACACTGGTAGATGCGCTGATCTAGACGTAGCTGTAGCCGAAGTCGTCGTTTCGGACATGGCCTTAGACTTTAAATTTTTTTAAATGAACAAGTGTTGTTTGAAAAGTTAAAATGGCCTTGTCCTCTCAAAGGGTGATCTCCCAGACCTGAAGGTCGCAAAAGACATAATCTTCCACATTCAGAAAAAACAACAACAACAACAACAACAACAACAACAACAACAACTGATATCACAGTTAAAGACACTGGACACTATTGGTTATTGTCGATGACTAGCCTTCACAGTTGGTGTATCTCAACATATGCATAAAATAACCAACCTGTGAAAATTTGAGCTCAATAAAGGAAAAAAACACCCTTGTCGCACCATGGTCACACGAAGTTGTGTGCTTTCAGATGCTTGATTTCGAGACCTCAAATTCTAAATCTGAGGTCTTGAAATCAAATTTGTGGAAAATTTCTCGAAAACTACGTCACTTCAGAGGGAGCTGTTTCACACAATGTTTTGTACTATCAACCTCCCCCCATTACTCGTAATCAAGAAAGTTTTTATGATAACAATTATTTTGAGTAATTACCAATAGTGTCCACTGCCTTTAAAAATCAAACGAATTGTAAACAACAGTTGTTTTCGTGAACAGAAATATTGCTTCACTTTTCCCCAGGCACATCCAACTGGACCGTAAATAGATTTACCTAGCAGTACCATTGTATTTACAACCTGGGACCCAGGGCTCTTCAAGATGTTGTACAAGGCCCTGGAATCGACAAACAGTGGGCTTGATCAAGACAATGTACCCTTTGGGGTGCATTTTTAACTCGTATTCCCCTCAGCCAGGTAGCCCATCTTTGTAGCAAATCACTTGGATCTCAACCAATAAAAATTCACAATCTATTACCGTTGTATAACATCCAAACATGTAACACTCATCCTTCATACCAGAACATTAAACTTATGTTGAACTTGCAGTGTAAATACACACCCAGCACAGAGTGGGTGCGTTATGTTGACAGTCCTACCATGCACTCCAGGGGTGGGTTTCAGCCCTGAGATTTCATCTGTAAAAGGGCAAGGCCATTTTTCATTTTGCAAAGGCCCTTTTATCGGAAAATATTAAAGTCAATGGAAAACTTTAGAAGGGGCACAAAGGCCAAGACCAGGGGCAACCGAGGCCATGGCCTTGGTGGCATGCATGTAATTTCCAGTCCGGGGTTTCACAAAGAGTTAAGACTTTAAGACTAGTCTTATCTTGAGTTAGGGCAAGTTACTCCTTCTAAATTAGGAATAGCCTTATCTCCTACATACATGTTGGACAAGCCCTAAGTTAGGACATGGAGGAAAAAAATAGATTGGTTAGGACATGAAGGAAAAAATAGATTGTTTGGGACTAGTCCAAACTCTTTGTGAAATCGACTCCTGGTTCCCAAGCACGGCAGCCTAGGAAAATTTCCCTTTTTCCTAAAAGGTCAACTGACAAATTTATCTGAATTTGGGATCTAGTGGTATGAAATTAACCATGGTCCAGTTAATTTTCATGCCCTGTGAATTTAACACACTGTATGTAGAGGAATTTAATTATTAATCTATCAACACAGTTGTGCTGGTTGTTCAACTTGCTGGACAGGACTCTATAAAATACTATATATTACTTTTATAGACCCTCCCAGTCTAGGCTCTGACAGAGAGCCGAGTGTTATTATCACAAAATCACTGCAACTCGACTATCAGTACGACAACAATTTATTAACAACTTGTCCACAAGTTGAGAGCGAGAGTTGTTGATGACCAACAGAACCTTCTCTGAGAGAAAGTTCGGGTGAGCGATTAGACTAAACAGTGAGGTAGCTCTCGAAATGAGCAAATTGACCATGCTCTAGTGCATGATTCGATAAAGTCCGTATCCCTGTGCTCCATGGTTTCTTGTTAGTCGAGTTGTTCTAGTCGCCACCCGAACTTGCTCACTAATAACATCCATATGGCAGACTAACATACATGTATAATGAGTAACCGTATACGACCAGTGTGTCAAGTTGATTGTATATTTATGTTGAGAAACGAAATGTTTTGTTAACCCTTTATAAATATATACAACCATGACCACACACTGAGACATTAAATTACAGGAATTCTATATGTCTGTCGAGAAAACTTCTGAAATAGCCTTTCTCTTCGGTCAGGACCCCACGAAGGTAAAATGCTATCAAATTTACCATACTGACACTTAAATAAAGTGATGCTTTGAATGGAAACAGATTTTAAAGATCAATGATCCCCCAGCTCCGGAGATTGCAATGTAAGCAACATTGGTTGGTGCTTAAAGAACAGTGGACACTATTGGTAATTGTCAAAGACCAGTCTTCTCACTTGGTGTATCTCATCAAATGCATAAAATAATAAACCTGTGAAAATTTGAGCTCAATCGGTCGTCGAAGTTGCGAGATAAAAATGAAAATAAAAACACCCTTGTCACACGTAGTTGTGTGCTTTCAGATGCTTGATTTCGAGAGCTCAAATTCTAAACTTGAGGTCTCGAAATCAAATTCGTGGAAAATAACTTCTTTCTCGAAAACTACTCCACTTCAGAGGGAGCCATTTCTCACAATGTTTTGTACTACATGTACCAACCTCTCTCTATTACTCAACACCAAGTAAGGTTTTATGCTAATAATTATTTTAGAGTAATTACCAATAGTGTCCACTGCCTTTAAAGGAACACGTTGCCTTGGCTCGGACGAGTTGGTCTGTAAAAACCGTTTTTAACTGTTTTTGATAAAATGCATATGGTTGGATAGATGTTTTAAAAGTAGAATACAATGATCCACACAAGTTTGCCTCGAAATTTTGTGGTTTTCTTTTTACTGTGCGAACTAACACGGTTGGCCATTTATGGGAGTCAAAAATTTGACTCCCATAAATGGCCGACGTGTTAGTCAACGAGGTAAAAGGAAAACCGTGCAATTTCGAGGCATGTTTGTGTGGATTATTGTATTCTACTTTTACAACATCTTTCTACCCATATTATGCATTTTGATAACAAACGGTTACAAACGATTTTCAAAGACCAACTCTACCGATCCAAGGCAACGTGTTCCTTTAATAATTAGTACATTTATGTGTTACAAGCAGCTACGAACAGATTGTGCCCAAATTCATGGCACTCCAGTACACTTCAGCACTACACCCTGTCATATCATATAGGGCATCATAAGCGCAAACATATTTGGTAAGCAGTACTATGAAATTGGGCCCAAATTCATCATTTTGGAAAGCAAAATTTAGCAGAATACCATTCATTGAAGATGTATTTAGTACAATGAACAGCATGTGAATGTGAAACGGTAAATTTGGTTGGGATTCTTTTCTGTAACAAATTACCTGGTTGTGGAGTTCGGCCCGAGAAATGACTAGAGAGAAGGGGTTACTGACTTCACATCAGCCTCCGTCCTCTCTTACACACCCCCCCCCCCCCCATCAGTCAGTCCAGAGTCCTGCAAGACGCTGAACGTGACAGGACAAGAACAATACTCTGATTAAAAGAAATGCATTCTGTCTTCATCTCCCCGAGATGTGATTAATGTCTAGAGTGCCAAGTGAAGAGAGCAGGCGGTAAATGCACTCAGATCCCATTATAGAAATGAATGACGTTTTCTTTTTTACTAATGGGACTCAAATGGGATAATGGTGGACATTCCTACCATGGACAACACACTAAACCAAGGACAAGTAGTAAACACAAATACTATCCATAGAATCATACTGATCTGCCTAGCAGTAGAAATACTTGCCCCGATGGCATTACACTTTTGTATCATACTACAGTGACATCCCGGATAACAGGGTCCATTGCTGCCCAGGTCAAAATTCCAGTTGAACCTAGTTAACTGGGGTCAACTGGTTCAACTGGATAGTGATCAAACTCGTCCATTTTCCATATTAACCAACTGGTTTGGACTAGGTTTAACTGTGTTCAACTAGGTTGAAATTATAAACCAGTTGGTTTCTGTCCATTTTCCATATTAAACCAACTGGTTTTAACTGTGTTTAACTAGTTTATCAACTGGTTTCAACTAGTTCCAGTTAAACCCAGTTTAACTAGGTTCAACTGGAATTTTGACCTGGGTGGGGCGGAAATTTTTTAAAGCTTCATAACTCAAATCTTACTCGCAAGAAGCCACTAATTTCAAAAGATTCACATTGTTTTCAAAGGCAGCATACATTTTTCTACATGTACAGCACAGAGGAAGAGTCCTATGTAGATGTACATGTACATGCATGTAGGTTACATAGCAGCAAGAAAGCCAGTCAATTTTATTTCTTTAGCAAGGAACGACTCATCTAGCAATTTGGCGTAGCCAAGTATTTTGACTGAACAGATTTTGTGCACTGTGAATGCTAATATTGAGTAGAAAATGATGATTTTTGAGTAGCAACTGACACATTTTGCTCCGCTATACAAACAAGGGAAATCGTTTACTGTACAGTTGTCGTCAGTTTCATGATTTATGTTTTGAGTGGCACACTTGTACCAGGGTTTGCCTGACGCAATTTTGCTTGCCTCTCACCAAGGTGACCCCGGTTCAATTCCCGGCCGGGGCCATATATAAGTTGAGTTGTGCGTTGGTTCTCTGCTGTGCCACAAGGGTTTTCCAGACCATCCAGTTTTCCTCCCTCGGGAAAAATCAAACACTTTCGATCTTGGCTGTGCTCCGTGGTCATAATGGGTTGATGTGGCTGGCAGCCAAAGGCGCCCTTGCATGCCTGCTTCTCAAACACGTTGAAGCCGCGTCCTTCGCAATTCAGCTCTTAGCTGCGAGTAAGGATGATTAGCCCCCCAAGTTATTATTATTTTCAGTGACTGGCCAGCAGGATCAGCTAGCTTGTCATTTCACAAGTCCAGGAGCTTTTTCACTGGTCCCTATTTTTTAAAGGTTTTCTTGTAACACTGTCATTTCTACCGTGGGCTTGCATTTGAAACCATGATTATTCGGAGTAGGCAGCTGGTTTTATTAACTTATAGTGTTACCCCAGTAACACCACACTATCTGTACTAGCTGTGTAGATAATATGTTCTTTAATTGAGAACTCAATGTCACGCTATAAATTCTACTGCTGCAGATTTTTTCAAATAGATTTTTCTGAAAAGAATTGTCCCACTAGACTTTAATAAGATACTTGTTAAAGGCTCTGCCTGGGCGGAAGGTAGAAAATCGACCGAGACGACTATCGCTTAGTGGATCGAGGGGACTTCTAGTTATTAACAACACTGCCGCGGAGTGAGTTCATAATTGGTCTCATCGTTTCGTCATCGTCTTTATATTATTCAGGAGACAAAAGTGACAGCTGACCATGTTTTGAGATGCGCCCACTTTCTTCACATCAAAAGTTGTTAAAAATCAGACAGTGTAATCTTAATAAAGTATAAGATTTTACTATTCCTTTGTAGAGTTTGAGCATTGTGCACAATTGTGCCGAAGGAAATCTTGGATTTGGGGCTCTTTACGACATAATATGTCACAAATTAAAATGTTTATAATTTGATACACAAAATGGCATTTGTACATTGTGAATTTGTCCTGTAGTGGTCATGGAGACTGGGATCTGTCCAATTCGATACTTTGGCAATGATTTACTCTTACAGTGGGTACGAAGCTTACTAGCAAAAAGAGAAAGTTATTTCAAGCGAAAGAATAATTTATTTAAATACCTTTAACGATAAGTTGGCTAGACTCTATTATAAATGGGATTTCTTTTCTGTACTTTTACCAAGATTAATGTTCAAAGTGTTAATTCTCTTTTAAAACGCTGTGTCTTGCTTTCACTTATGATTTTGTGAAATAAACAATAAACCATTACCCCCCCCCAGTAAAAAAAAAAAAGAGAAAGTACCACCTTGTCTTTTCTAAATGAAATTTGCTTTAGTGAGTATGAAGCCTACTTGCAAAAAGAGAAAGTGCCACCTTTGTCTTTTCTTTATGATATTTGCTTTAGCTATAGTGGTCATGAAGCTTACTAGCAAAAAGAGAAAGTACCAACTAAGTCTTTTCTCTATGTGCTTTATCAGGTAGGACGCTTACATACAAAAAATAGAAAGTACGTACCCCGGTACCGCCTTTGTCTTTTTTTCTCTGTTTGCTTTAGTGGGTATGCAAGAGTCATGTTTTCACTTGCACACATCTCTATTTTTGTATATATTTTGGCACCCACTGAGCACACAAACCGCCCACCATCACCATCCTTGTCTAGATGCTGAATAGACTTTGACAAGTAGCTGAATAGACGTAGATGTAAATGTATGAAGCTTACTTGCGTATAAAGAGAAAGGGCCACATTATTTGCTCTATGGTATTTGCTCTTCAGCATTATCAAACACTTTGCCAATCAGTGATCCAATTACCTAACCAACACCAGTAACTGGACCAAGGGAAGTTCTTTCAGGGTTATGGTGGACATCAATGCCTTGTATTTATAGACCCCCTGGGGTGTATCCTGCCATTGGATCAATAACTGACCTCCAAATCAATAGAAAACTGACCCCAACAGTGTGTATCAATTGATCTGTTACACAAGCTTTATGGCTTCCAAAGGTGCAATCCTTGACTTGCTTCAGATTCAGACAGAGAGAAAGGTGTCTGGACACTTCATACCTTTGCCACTTCGTACCCCGCCCAAGGTACGAAGTGACAAACTTGGTTACATTACAAAGGTACAAAGTGTCCAGGGTACAAAGTGGAAAAGGTACGAAGGGTCCGACATTAATTCTAGAAAAAGGCTTCACTTGGGTTTTCTAATCTAACATTAAGGGGGCCATTCGGAATATCAATGTTAAACAAAAAAGTCCCACCCCCAATTTAGATTTAAAAATAATTGAATGGCTTCAAAAATCCATACAATGTATAGTGACTCAAATGAACCAATTTTTTTAACATCATCATCTCCAAATACATGTATGAGTAGTTTCCTGGCTTAAACCCTCAAACAGACACGTCTGTACACAAAAAAAAAAAAAAAAAATCATGAACCTTGACTAGCTTCAGATGGGTTTTCTAATCTACAGATCGGCAGTAAGGGCCATTCACAATGGTCAATGTTAAAAAATATCCCACCCCAGATTTTGATTTTAAAGTATTGAATAGACGATGTTACCTGTGACATCACAAGTTTACAAAAGAGCCACAGAGCCTGGACTTCCTCCAGGCACGATTTGTACACAGCCTAATGGAAGAAAACATAAAATCTTGTATTTTATGGAGATTGCACAGTCTAATTTCTGTCAACTTTTGATATGATGAAAGGGGGCACATCTCAAAACTTGTCCAGCTTTACTCTCATAATTCTTGGATATGTGGAAATTATGACACAAAATGTAAACTTTCCCATAGGACCTGTGTAGTATCTTGCCTGCCGGAATACTCAAAGAATGCACCAGGTCACACTTATGCTAAACAAAGTTCACATGGTCTATAGCATAAGATCACTATAATCTAACAATAAGGTTTGTACACTAGTTTAAAATCAGAAATGAAATAAATTTTATGATCTTGGCCAGCTGAGTATTAATTTATCTGAATTTTGATTTTCAGTTATTTATTTTCAAAACAAATTTGTTAAAATTACTTTTATTTAACAATCAAATTACATGACAAACTATTTCCTTCCAAAAAAACAACATCCTGACGTCAGATAAACTTTTTTCCAGATAACATCTCAGCCTCCGAAAAATCAATCAAGTGCAGATTTGTCTTGAAGAGATGGGAGCAATAACATCTTGCAGGTGAAAATACCTTATCCCTAATCTTAGAACGACGGCGAAAAGCAAGTTGACGATGCCCACAATGTTCAAACCCCTTGGGCTTTTAATCGACAATCCACTCGCACGCTCTACTACCCATCCGGTTTTGATGCTAAATCCGAGATTAAGTACCGCCGCGTGGCAGCGTTTTACAACGGAACTTTATTCAAATGCACGTACACTCTTTTTTTGCGGTTGTACAGTTAATTTGGTCGCGGTGTGCGCTTGGCGCCACGGTGATTTGTTAATAAACACTTGCTCCGAGTGAGCAGTTGGATGTTTGTTTGGAATTCTATTATTTCCTGCCCGAATGCGGAAGAATCCCATGTTCGATATTATGGTAAGGGGAAATGAAGTGGAAGTTGGGGAAATTGATTTTTTGAGAAACGGAACTCGATGTGCAATAGTACGAATATTATCAGTCAGACAATCAAATAAACCAATACAGATGATCCTCTTTCATTTTGGAGTTGAATTTGTTGAGACATTGTGTAATAATCTGATTTTCTTCATTGATATCCATCTCCTAAACCTGCATGTACCTGTTCCCCAGATTGTTTGAGAACAGACCATTGATGTACGGTAGCTGCTACATGTTAATCAATGTATTTATAATAAATCGAGGTGGGGGAGGGGAGCTGAGTCAAAACCCTTCCTTTCCTAGCTCAGCTTACAACCCATTCATGGGCTCAAAGCATTCCTTATTTTCCCAGATTGAGAACAGACCATTGATGTACAGTAGCTGTTACATGTAAATCAATGTATTTATAATAAATCGAGGTGATGGGGAGCTGAGTCAAAACCCTTTCTTTCCTAGTTTGCTCAGCTTATAACCCATTCATGGGCTCAAAGCATTCCTTATAATGTAACTAACTTAACTCGTTAGGACTATCACTATGCAGCAACATTTAACAAACATTCAACAGAATTGACAAGATAATACTAATACTAATAGAAAGTTCATTGTAGAAGGAGCCATTTTGACGATTGCGTGATTGTTTGACTTTAAATTATTTGTAAAAAATATTGGCGTAATTAACTTATACAAAATATTAATTTCACATTAAAAATTACATTCACATATAATTCAAACAAAAATTACAATTCATTAAGTATGAACATTAAATTGTTGAGGAATACACATTTTAATGAAGGTACGTGGCATGGCTGCGACATGGCTGAGGGTATGAAGCAACTCGACTGATGGTCACTTCGTACCCCGCCCACGGTACAAAGTGATCAATTTGGTTACGGTACGAAGTGTCCCGAAGTGTCCAGGGTATGAAGTGGCAAAGGTACGAAGTGTCCAACATCCTAAAAAATCCCCTTGTGGGATCAAGCTTTGCCAAGTTTGCTCGACAAGAAGATTAATATCTAAACAAAATACACAAACAAACAAACAAAAACAATAAACAAACAAACAAACACTATTTTGAAAGAGCAATTCAACTTACCTGACTTAAGATGGCAATGCAACCGATGTCAAGTTTAGTTTTCTTGCAGTAGGTCTAAACCTACAAAGTATCTACACAATGTTTTCGTCAAGTTCACCCTTTTTTTCAGGGAACTTGTTCGGAGACTATTAGTCCAAGATTTTAATGATAACTTGCAGGAGCATTTCGAAGTAGCCCGGATTCATTCTTGAAGTTCTTAGCGTTAACCGCTCCAATACTTGCACCAGCTACAAACAAAAACGTGGGTAGATGAGGATCCCGGCTCGTCAACTTGATATGTGAAGCTTGTCTAGCCGCGCACTGTGTGAGGGTAGCACTGTGTGAGGGTACTGCTCTAATAGTGACTTCCTTTATGTGATGCAACAATGCTGGTAGTCCAGGGGGTAGTCCTGTAAGGAACAAGAGAACAAAAGGGTGGTTGTTAGATAACAAATAGTGTAGTCACATTTCACTTACTATCAGGAAACCTCAAGGTTTCAATGCAGGGTTGAAAAGTTCTGTGCAGTGTTCCATAACGGAAGGCATTGAAGAAATGGTTTGGTTTGGTTTGAGTGATTATACGCCTCTCTTAATATATTTAATGATAATGAATAGGGTAGATGGCCTTAGCTTTCGATCCAATCCGGACCTTCTTCAGAGGCATAAAACAAGTACAAACAAATACATATCCATTTATAAAAAAAGAGAGGGGGAAAGGGATTAAGGAAAGGATCCAGAAAGAAGCGGGAAAATAACAGCCAATCAAAGTTCCTCTCTTAATATATTTATGCATGAGGTATGTCACAATTCTAACCCAAAACAAGGCCATAGGCGCAGCCACTGCAAGTGGTGGCGGACGTGCGCCAATAGCCTCATTTTGGGTAGGAGTTATGCCATCATGCATTTATATTAAGAGAGGCGTATTAAATGCTGAGTTGATTTTTTTCATGCATGTCGCCAGACACACGAGGAAGGAAGGCCACTTCAAGATGGGCTACAATGTTTTCCCAGGGCCCATTGTCACCCACTCCTGGGGCTGAAACAGGGTTACCCCTCTATACAGTCCATACAGATGTAGGCTTGGGTATCATATTTTATTGTCATATTTTATTGCGAAATTGTTCATATTGTGTTCTTTTTTTAAATTCTGCAAAAGAAATACAAATAGCAAATGGCCTAATGTTTCAACCGAAGCAAAGTCTTTCATAAAAACATTTACTGGTATTCAACTACCGTACATGTAAGTAATTGAAGAGTACGAAACACACAGAAAAAAAGCAAGAGGTAAACAATGAATAGGGAGACAAGAGGGGGTGGAGGGAAGGGGCTTTTGAAATTCTTTGATAAGCGCGCCTTGAGTGTCTCTTTAGGCTGGCTTTGTTTGATGATAATATTATTAACAAAAGAAGTCACAACTGAAAGAATTTTAAAATCTTGCCATCCTAAATTATCAATACCATTGGACAAATTGCTGCTTGTACTGCGATCAAAACACGCAACTATCAGTTCCAGAACAACGGAATAAATCAGATTTGTTTTTGTGCTACTGTACTGTCCATTCGATAAACCACAAAGTGCTTTTTGCAAATTACACCGACAACTTTGAAGAAGACGTTTCAAAGATCATTACTTTAAATGACACAAAAGAGCTGCTCAGGTAGATGGACTGGATGAGAACCTTATATTAGGAATGAAAGAAAAACAAGTACACCCCTAGAAAATGGCTTGCGACCTTCGATTCCTCTTCACCCTGAACTTCCCAGACATCTTGTTTTGGACACGATGTGGACTTATTCTCTCTCCCTTTAGCGATTCCCATGTACTTCTTTCATGGAAATTTGCATGCATTAAGAGTTTTAGAAAACATAATGATATGCCTGCAATTTCATCTTTGAGACGGCAAGGTCATTTTCATTTTGCAAAGGTCACTTCCATTTGAAAAACTTAAAAGTCTTGGAAACTTTAAAAGGGGCACCAAGGCCAAGACTGGGGCATTAGCCTCCACAATTTCGGGCCCTTTGAAAAAACATCCTGAGAAATCGCAGCCTGCTTTATATCGTTTTGAACATGTTTCATGCCAGTAAGATCTACATAGGCACCTGTGAATACAACTTGAAGTGGCTGGTAGTCAAAGAGCAAACCTTGGCTAGGGGGTGGGGTTATTGAAGAGGTCAGCGATTGCTAAGCTTAAGTTTAACTCTAGGGTATCATTCATGATTTATGATGGCTTGATCCATCCATTGCCATAGAGACTCCATAGACTTGTGAAGAAGTTGTTAAATGTCCGTAGCAACGATAGCAAAATGGCTCTCTCATAACTATCTGCTCTACGTGAGATGACTTTGTGTTCATCAATTCCAAAATTCAACTACATGTACAAGTACGCTTTAGTCTCAAATTTAGACCACGTCGCAGAAGGCAATGTTTTCCCGGCAATTTGGGAGCAACCAAATGCACTGCTTGCCAATAGGAGACTTTCCAACGCTAGGTGGCAGCAGACATACCGGGTAAATTTCCATTGTTTACTTAGTTCTGAACATGCGCATAATTCTGAGAACAATGGATTTACCCGGTAAGTCTGCTGCCCTCTATCGTCCCAGAAAGTCTCCCATTGACGCTTTGACAGTACATGACACATTCTTCTATCTGTAACCCCAGGAAATAATAAGAGAATTGAAATTGTCAGTTGCCAAAACTCAACTAGAGGACAAGTTTTTCAGGCAAGTTCGAGGCAACAAACTGCACTGCTTGCTCAACAAACCCTTTGGCAGCAAAAGAGACATTCTGCAGCCTGTAATCCCAGGAAAATATTAAGAGAACTGAAATGTGAAATTAATTTTCTTGTCAGAGACTGCCTGGAACTGGTTGCCTATAAATTGCCTCGAATGTGACACTACCCTTGAGCTATCGTTTTCCCTGCAAGTTGAAATTGGCGTTTTCAAACGAAAACACTTCTCGAGTTTCGTATTAAAATTGGACGGAGTATTACCCACGACTGTAGCGTCCGATCTACATTTAGCCATTTGCCCCTGAGCGCTTCGGATTCCAGGGCCTGTAATAGACTGCTTCTCATAACATTCTGCTCTGATTTCATCGGCTATGTTTCTAGTTCTACATTTCCAACCAAGCCGGGAATATCGGTCAATGTATTAATATCAGCACGGGTTGTGTATACATAATAGGGTTTGGTCGGTAACCAGTTATAAACAACTGTTGAAATTCGAATCACGAATTTCCTTGAAGTTAATAAACGAAGCTGACAGTAACGAAAAATGACACTTTTTTTGTTTTAAATGTTAGCCCAGACACTCCCCAAGGAGAACGATTGACATGCCTTTTGTTGGTACATGTAGAATTTTGTAGATTATTTTAAATCCCCTGCAATTTGTTACAGTATGCTACCCCACTTTGATTTGTGGTTTAAACTAGTTCTTACAGGAAAGCACATTTTTTACGATAACATATCAATGACAGTGCGCTTTACATTAGTCATTGGGCCTGGTCATTGGGCCTTAAAGCCATTGGACACTTTCTGAACAGAACAAAAATTAAAAGCTCACAGATTTACAAATAACTTACAGGGTTTACAGATGTAATGGTGAAAGACTTCTCTTGTAATATTATTCCATTAAATGCTTTAGCCTAATTTTTGAGAAAATGTAAAAACAATTCTCAATTCTCAATATCGAGAATGACAGATTTATTTTAAACACGTGTCATGACACGACGAAACGTGCGGAAACTTATATATAAAATAACAAACCTGTGAAAATTTAGGATCAATCGGTCATCGGAGTCGGGAGAAAAGAACGGGAAAACCCACTCTTGTTTCCACGCGTTTCGCCGTGTCATGACATGTGATTTAAATAAATCTGTAATTCTCGCTATCGAGAATTGATAATGTTTTAATGTTTTCTCAAAAAGTAAAAGCATTTCATGGAACAATATTTCAGGAGAAGTCTTTCACCATTATCCTCTGTAAACCCCGTAAATTATTTGTAAATCCGTGAACTTTTTTTTTTTCTGTACTGACAGTGTATAATGGATTCAAACGGAAGTCACAAGTTCAGTGTTTTCAACGCTAATGAAAACAAATATCGCACGACTCAAACACATGATACAGTATGCACCATAATGTACCTCTCACCAATATCTGCTTTGGGGACGTTCTAAACGAAATTGATGGGCATGAAAAAGCTTACTCTATGGTCACTTATACACCAAAATTCTAGCCCAGCCCAGTGATAAGCAACTCATATTTTGATATAAAGTCCTGCATCCTCCGCAATCAGAGGGGATGCATTGAAAAATCGATCAAACTTGACACCACTGGTTTTCAATTTTCATCAGTCCTGCCTTCAGGGTCATAGTAAGGATAAAAAATAAAAAAACATGTTTTATAGCGTCCCGCCAGCTTCCTTTTTAGAAGCCACCACCTTTTTATTTGTTTAATTTTTTTTAACAAGAAATGTTTTACTTTTTTACGATCTACTCAGCTAAAAAAAAAAAAAAAAAATAGCCCAGCTTTTTGTCTTAAATAAATGGCCCTGGGGCTTAAAAAAAAGGAAGGATGCTAAACATGTTTTTGTTTTATTTGGCCTAACACCTTACCATGACATAAATAAACCAGCTCCAGTTTCCAGCAGAGTCATCAATAACTGCTGGAATCTTGCTCAAGGGTGTCATATTTCAACTACGGTCCAATAATAGTGATTTCATCAAAACTCTTGACACTCGGTGTCTTGATCCCCTAACTACAGGTATACAAATATTTTCATTCGTTTTAAGATGGAATGTTCCACTCAACATGACCCCGCCTAAAAAAAACATTCCATCTTCCCACCATTGCACTCATAAACATTTGCTTTTTTGTCATCATTCACTGTTCATGCGAACTGCAGCACTCTCCGGTCCCATAAAATTGGACCGCTGCCCAAACGCTAATTAAAATTTCTGCGGATCAGGCGAAATTCTCACCAAGTGGTCCAGCTGGCTTGTCCAGTGTTGAAAAGGAGCCCTTTATTATTACAAAGGATGGTAAAGCTGGGAGACTAGTGAAATGACAATCTATAGTACATGTACGTGTTCGTGGTTTAGCCAATAGGGTGTCTCGAATCTTGATGCATTCACCCTGAAAGAACCAGGACAACAAAAATATACAGTGTAGGCATTTGAATAGTGTACATGTGAACATTTCAAACATTTGGGTTTTTCGCATAGCCACAATAATGGGTAGATGTTTGCTACAAGGACACCAAATAAAGAATCTAGATTGACAAAACTCAAGCACTTTATATTCATTATTCACATAGCGATTGTTTTATTTGATATTTATATGAATTTTAACACAAATCTTTATCACTGTCAAGATTCGTAAAATGAAAACAATATGAACCCATGAATTAAGCCGAGCACTTAAAACAAAATTTTAAAAACTTTGAAGTGTTATTCTTTCAATTTTTCTTCTTGTAAACAGTGAACATGTACTCCTGGGGTGTGAACACATCAGACTTGTCGACGACAAGGGTAATTATATTTTAAATACAAGTATCAAATGTTTATAAGCGCAATGGTACGAATATTTTCATTTGTTGAGAGTTGGAAAGTTCTATTTAATGAGGCGTTAAAAGCTTTCAATTCTAACAGGCTTTTTCTCACTGATTAATATTTGCCAATCCTGACCCTGACCATAATCTCTGCAAGACGATACCCTAATCAAAGAATGCCAACTTTCTTCTCGACTATCGCGCCTGATACTTCCCTAGGCAACCCGTATACAAAGAAAATGTAAATTTCCTACTGGAATAATTTCAAGGGGCACTGAGGGCGCAATGACCAGTTGGCTTGTGGACCTCATACACGTATGCCATTTGAGTAGGGCGCCCTCGGGGTCAGAAGAAAGTTGTAAATTATTTGCACCGCTGTGTTCGTCCTGGGCTCCGGTCTCTACATGGATTGAGGACTGGGTAGAAAAGGTTCTAAACGTAGAAACCAGAACCGGGAGCGAAAAGGGGTAGGGTGGGTGGGGTAAAAAGAATTCCCCAAAACCCAAAACCCAAATACAAAAAGGGGTCCGCCGGACAGTCCCACCGCTATTGACGCCCTCACCTTAGCCCAGCCAGAATCGCGACTGACAAAGAGTCAGTCGCCCTCAACGCCCACAGCGGTGCAAATAGTAAATTATTTGCACCGCTGTGTTCGTCCTGGGCTCCGGTCTCTACATGGATTGAGGACTGGGTAGAAAAGGTTCCTCACCCGCACCCAGGATCCGCACGCCACTGTCCCCCACTTTCCCCCCATCTCTCATCCAACTCTCACACCGTCGCTGCTTGCCCTGCTGGAGATTTAAAAGCCTTCTCAGCCTTGAAGCCGGAGTTTAGGGCTGATAGAACTCCCCAGCCTGGTCTGCTGGCGATGGCCGCTCCTTTCCTTCATCCTCAATGGCCTTCCTTATTAAAAGAACCGTGGTGCGGCGCCTGGTTACTCTATCCATCTATCCAAGTGTGGTGTCTGTACGCTCACTGTGTCACCCATCCGCAGTGATCCGTCACTTCCTGGTCCGTGGCTCCCTGCAACCGCAGAGTGGCTGCTACTCCCGCCCTTCCACCGTAGGGTCTTAAGACGCGGTCACCCGGATCTGACGAAGCTGAGAAGTATAGTTTGAGGCGATTCGTGGGGCCGTTTCCAGTGAACGGCTTGTTAGTCAACGACCTGTGATCCGGTGTAGATGTCCGTATCCCGTGCAAACCTGACCACGCCTTCCAAAGCCCCTGCCGGGTCCATTTCACTATCTAATTGGGGATTACAACGAGAGATGAGCCACCTTGCCGCACAGTTTGGCCAATAGTGTGGCTGAGAAGAAGATCTCTGCCATAAATCTTAGTGATTTCACTGGTCTTCGTTCACCCTAGGTCTTCCGACCTACCTCCTGCCAACCATAGACACAAGGAGAAAGCCAAGTCCTTGTACAAAATGAACTGCCCCACGAAGTGTACATGGTCGGTCTCCTGAAGCTTTGTTATTCACTTCCTGATTTCGTTTGCGAGCCACCTGATCCTGTCCGAGAAAATGGGGACTGCTTGTCTGGGCGTCACCCGGGCTTGCTCAAGCCTCGTTGCCTTTAAATATTTCCGCACTCGAAAGGAAATACAAGGGTTGCCCCATTGTGAATTCTGCCGCCAAGGAAGTGTCTTTCCACCTGTGTTGAAATAGGCCCTGAGCTGACCAATGTATGAATCGACTGTTCCGGCTGAAAGATGTCGCTCACACCCACAGCCAAAAGGTCCACTTTTTCCAAAATTTTCGCAACCCAAGGCATGAACCTGTGTTCGACCCTTTGAGTCTCGATCCGCTAAAAACTTAGCCACACCCTCTAGGGTCGCTGAATCGAGCCCTCGCCGTCAGTGAAATAGCCTGAGCTATGATTGCTCCAAAGAAAGGTCGACAAACTGCTTATCAAACTCCTTTTCTGCGTATTGAATGTCAAACTTGTCAAAACGATCGTCCAACTCTTTAAGACTCTCCTTGACCCGGTCGAGCTTGAGAGACAAGGAAAGGAAAGAAAACAGTACGGTTACCAAAACCTGTTTGGGGTAAAAGGAACCTGAGCTAAATATCTAAATCCACGTGCACTCCGGTACGCAAGACCAAAACTGACCTGAGTCATCTTTGCAGTCGTCTCTGTGATTTCATACTCCCACAAACCGTTAAATGAACCTGACCTACTAGGTCTGACTGAGTTATACAATCATTGGAGAGAAAATACAAACTTTATCCCCTGACACTTGGTTTACAAACGTTTACCCGCTGAGGCAAGAACTCTCAGCAACTCCTCTACTCATGCACCGCCAGCCTTGCTGATGTCGTTTACACCTCCGTCTAGAACCGCCAACTCCGGCTTCTTTGCTCGACAGGGCTCTGCCAAAACGCTGCACAAGACTCCCGATCTTGCTCCGCCATTTACCCTCAACCTGGCAACCAGCGACGCTGGCCAACCAAATCCCCTCATACCCTTGAACATCAAATCAGATACTAGAAGCACTGGGTGTTGAGCGGCAAACAAACCTCCCTCGAAATCCGACCATCCGCAGGAAAACGACACTCGCATGCCCAAAGCTCGAATCGAAGGCCTTCTGAGTTTTTCCATATCCTCGCCTTGACGGAAATACCAGGATGCCCGTCTGACCGAGTTCCGCTCTAGGCGCAAAGACCGTGTCGCACAATACACTAAACGCGGCCAACAGGACCTTGGATGGTGGTGCTTCGGCACTACTATTGTCACCGACACACTCCCCATTCGATGAAAAACTTGATCAGAGCTGGAATGAGCACAAAGGGAGGGAAAACATACAGCTGCTCACCCTGAGGGCATGACTGTGCAAACACGTTTACCCCTGACGAGCCTGGAACTGGGAATCTTCCTTTCGGAACATTGGAGAGCAGTGTCGTGAGACCCACAGAAAACCCCGAACTTCCACCGAGCTCCCTTTGCAGGAAGTGCCACATCGACGCTGTAAGACGAGCGCCCGCTCTAGAAAGCTCCCTGTATGGAAAATCTGCCTGGTTCTCCCCACTTGGGACCCACTCCAACTTTAGGCCGAAATTAGCTTCAAGGAGAGACTTTGTGAATCTACCTGCACATCGACTCTTCTGTCCAAGAGTGTATATATTTCTGACAGCAAAACAAAATACAAAGCCAGTGCCTCTTTGTAGCAGATTTCTGTTATAAATTGCACATTAGATGACCAATAAACGCCGAAGGTGATGGCGTTTGACCGGGAAGCGACAAATACCCACCCCTTTTATGATCAGAGGCATCCGACGCCAACCTTACTGTCGCTGGTGCCGACAAAACGCCAAAAGAGCACTTCATCGCGCACCGGTTGAGTTAAATGAACAGGTGTGACCTCATCCAACTCGACCATAAAGGAGCAACACTCCCGGACAAAAGGGAAGTAGCAATGAACACTAAAATGAAGCTTGGCATTTTCCGACAAAGTGCTGCATCTTTTTCAGAAGCACCGAACCTGCTTTCAACATGTCCTCCCTAACATGGGCGAATGAGCACTTCTTCTTATCCGTGATCCAGAAAGATAGGGAGTCTGAAGAAAAAAAAACCTAGACCCAAATGCATCATCCATGAAACCGGCTGCAATTGGCTCTTCTTCAGGTTGATGAAGTATCCAAGTGACTGCATGTAACAGACTACATACAACGCTCTAGCAGCCTTTTGACTCGAGTCGCTTATCGAGCCCTGCAAACAAACAAAAACAAACATTCTGCCTTTAGGAACAAGACTTCCCCTCTCCAGCACACTCTCCAATGAACCGTTCGACGATCCAAACTTCTGTGTGAATGCCCCTGTTTTTTAACCAGGTTGAGAGACAAAACCCAAGTGAGGAATATATGTAGGCACTGTTTTTGAAACCGAACGGGAGAGTAGTGTCAACAAAATAGAATCCCGCCCACTCGAAGCCACAGAAGGTCCTAGACCCCTCATTTAGAAGGATTTGTTTGTATCCCTGAGCGTCGTCGATTCCCGAGAACTTTCCACCTCGACTAATCGATTCCACAGTATCCCCCAATTGAACTAATTTGAAAGGTGTATCCTTACACCAGATGTTCGGTCCCTTCATCGACAAAACTAGTCTGTTTTGGGGTGGTTCGATGGTGAGCGCATTGACACACCTCGGCGGTTTCGTGCTTTTTACCGCCCCAAAAGCTCCACTGACCCTTCTACAAGGCGCTTCGAAATTGTCTCATTAATGAAAGGGGTGAATTCCTTGCAAACAGGGGCGTTAGAAAAGTACCTGGGTGGAAGGATAGCCGAGTCAAAGGTTCTACCCCGGTATTTCCCTCTAAAGGGTTGGGAAAACTCAAACAGGTCTACGCCCTGACGCAACCATCGCCCTATCTGCTGGCCGGCGTGAGGGCGCTCAGTCAATATGTCATTCCACGCCTGGGGATGATCGTGCAGACCTTCCAGCTACAAGATAAATCTGGGTCTCGAAACCGCAGGGCTTGAAAATTAGGCCGGCAAACACCTGAAAGAACTTTAGCAGGACTTGGCTCTGATCCATCAGGGGGCCCTGCAACAACTCATGATATATCTACCCAGAAACACGAACCTCTGCGCCGCCTTGCAGCCTGAGCTGCAACATGGTCAAAGGGGTAGCAAGATGAGCGCTCCCACACATGGGTTCCCAATATCTTCAAGAACCGCCTATACTCCTAGGTTTAATCAAGAGAGAAACCGTTCAAAGCACAGCTTGTAAAACATTTCCAACGGCCAACGACCGATCTATAAAATATATAAAAAGGAAACAAAACTCAGACAATAAATAATGAATACATTTCACATAGAAATGCCATTCTTAGCGCCAACTGCCAACCGCTCAAATTGTTTTATTTGACACACTAAACCACAACACTACAAGCGACTCAGTGTTCTACGTGCAATTTTACTTTTTTTTTTTTTTTTTTTTTTTTTTTTTTTTTTTTTTTTTTTTTTTTTTTTTTTTTTTTTTTTAGTAAGTGGGGGGGCGAGGCATTCCTCGAACAAACCTGAATATATAATAATTCCCCACTTTAGAACATGCACATAGAAAACCCAAATATCATCCCGAGGCTCCCTTCCCCCGATGTACGTTGACTAAAAGTCCACCATGCAAAACCGGCTCAAGAAAACTTAGAGTATTTCCTTGCAGTCTCGATAAAAATTTACCCCTTTTTCGGCAACGGAAACAGACATCCGTGTCTCTCGGCACATACAACTGCTTCTCTTTGATGTCCTCGGGTGATAGAGGAGCGAACTCGGAGACGTACTTACGAAGGAGAGCCATAACATAAGCTACGTTACGATCGTAGAGCCATAACATAAGCAACGTTACGATCGTAGAGCCATGACATAAGCTACGTTACAACCGTGATACCAGTGCAAACAATCTGCCAAACCTCCTTTAAGAAGCTTCTTTTATTGAGCTCTAGTCTTATAGGAACCCCATTAACCGGGCCAGTTTCGTATATTATGGTGCCAAAACCGCTATAAAGGCACTCCCCATTTAGAACTCTCTCAGACCATACTCAATGCATAAACGCAACGCCATTCATACTAAGGGGTAACTGAGGGGGTACTCCCCCTGAGCCGTACCTATAAATACCGCCCTCTTACCAAGGCTAACTAAGGCCAAAGGCCAAACCAACAGAGGCACCAAACTTTCAAAGTGCACACCTCCAAGTCCATTTCCTAGGGCCTTCCCCTGCTGCCCGCCAAAACCGGAAGTGTGGCATTCCCCGTTGCCTTTCCTTTTATTTCTAACTTTATAAGATACGAAAGTCCTACTCCCCTACTAGCTAGCCTTTTTGGCCGGTAATCCACCCTTCCATTGACCATCATTCTGTCCTCACTGCGTTGCTCTTAAGGGATCGTAGCCACCCCATGTCTGTAGATAACAACTTTGAATGGGTATAATTTCCGCTTTTTCTGAGCCTTCCCATAGTTCTTTGCCCTCCTTCTGCTATGTTGCTTGTGTTTGCTTATACATCTGACGAAGACCCGGTGTGGATAAAAGCTAAGGTCATCTCCCCTACTGGCTCTACACAAGTATATAAACTTATTTTGTACGTCTAAAAGCTTCAAATCATGATCTCTGGATGTAGGCACTCTCCAAATACTAGACCTCATTTTGCCTGTAGAGATTTTCCAGCGTCCATTGGCCGATTAAACCAAAATACGCCTAAACCTAAGGGGGCACTCCCCGTTTTTCCCTAACTTCCAAGGCCCAAGCAAGGGGGACGCCCCAGTGCCGGCCAAGACCAAAAGAGAGGGGCACTCCCCGTTTAGAAACAGCCATTTTCAGGGCTCATTACTCAGGGCAATCCCTCATTACGCAAGGCCTACCCAAGTGGGGCACTCGCCATCCAAAGGTTTTTTTTTTTTTTTTTTTTGTTATTTTATAGTATTATTAATGGGATCACTCCCCGACGAAAAACCAAAGATGGTCACTCCCCATTTCAAACACCCGTTTTTTTTTTTTTTTTTTTTTTTTTTTTTTTTTTTTTTTTTTCCGGGTTTATTACTTGGGGCTCTCCCCGATGAAAAGCAAAACAAGAAGATGGGCTATTCCGTCCCCAATTAAAACACAAATTTTTCTGGGTTCATTACTGGGGCACTCCCCGAAAGAAAGCTAAACAAAGATGGACACTCCCAATTAAAAACACCCGATTTTTCGGGTTCAATACTTGGGGCACTCCCCGAAGGAGCTAACCAAAGATGGGAACTCCCCATTTAAAACACCCATTTTTCGGGTGTATACTTGGGGCACTTCCGGAAATAAAACTAACCAAAGATGGGCACTCCCCATTACATAACCGATTTGTCGGGTTCAATCCTTGGGGCACTCCCAGAAGGAAAGCATATCAAATATGTTAAATTTGCATCGGGATAAAGAATATTAATTTTTTGTTTTTATTGCTCTAGAATTGCAAGGGTCGTGGGTTCGAATCCCACCCGAGTAAAAATGCCTGTGATTTTTTTTTTTTTTTTTTTTTTTTTTTTTTTTTTTTTTTTTTTTTCACAGGACTCGGGGAAAGTACTGAGTATACAGTGCTACACACATCGGTGTATATGGGTAAAAACCAAAAATTAACATATCAAAGATGGACACTCCCCATTTAAAACACACGATTTTCCGGGTTCAAAACTTGGGGCACTCCCCGAAGAAGATGGGCACTCCCCGTTTCAAACACCCATTTTCCGTGTTCATACTTGGGGCACTCCCCGAAGGAAAACCAAGGATGGGCACTTCCCATCTTAAACACCCAATTTTCCGGGTTCAATCCTTGGGGCACTCTCAAAAGGAAAGCTAACCAAAGATGGGCACTCCCCATTTAAGACACACAATTTTCAGGGTTCAATACTTGGGGCACTCCCCGAAGAAGATGGGCACTCCCCATTTCAAACACCCATTTTCCGGGTTCATACTTGGGGCATTTCCGAACATAAAACTAAACAAATATAGGCACTCCTGTAATGTCTTAATAGACTAACAAATTAAATCAACACTATTAAAAGCAATAATATACGAATTCATTCTTTGCATCAACATGTGCTTTATTCTCTGTTCCTCAGTTTTCCATTCTGCCTCCGTGTGACCTTACACGAGGTCAACTCATTTGCATAACCGAGTGTGATCACGTGAACACTACACTCCCCATTTAAAACACCCGATTTTTCGGGTTCATTACTTGGGGCGTTCCCCGAAGGAAAGCTAAACCAAAGATGGTCACTCCCCATTTAAAACACACACATTTTGGGTTCATACTCGGGGTATTTCCGGATCTAAAGCTAACCAGAGATGGGCCCTACCCATTTTTTATTTTCTTTCGGGTTCGTAACTTTGGGGCACTCCCCGATGTAAAGCTAACCAACGATGGGCACTCCCCGTTTAAAACACCCATTTTCTAGGTTTATACTTGGGGCACTTCCCGATACATGCATAAAGCAAACAAAAATGGGCACTCCCCATATTTACACCCGATTTTTCCGGGTTAATTATACTTGGTGCACTCCCCGAAGGAAAGCTAACCAAAGATGGGCACCCCCCTTTTAAAACGGCCATTGTTTCGGGTTCATTACTTGGGGCACTCCCCGATGTAAAGCTAAACAAAATGGGCACTACCAATTTAAAACACCCACTTACCATGTTCATTACTATGGGGCACTACCCATGCCTTATGCAAGGCTCACCAAGGATAGGCACTCCCATTTAAATTACAAATTTTTCCGGGTTTATCTAAAACATGGATGCAAAGCTAACCAAATAAAAGGGGGGCTCTCCCCATTGGAGCACTGAACTCCGGACCATTATCTAGGGTACCGATCCGAAGCGCCGAATATTTCGGATCTCAAAAGCTCTGCAGTTTAACCCCAACAAGCTACGGCAAAGAACAAAACCTGGCGCCAAGCACGGAATTTTTTAACTAACTAGCACGACCCTCAATGGTTCATAGAGTTATCTCAACACACCACCATCCTCTATGGTACTCTCTACCCCGATAAAATCAATCTTGTATGTCTGTGTGCGCGCTGGCACTTGCACTTACACTCATGTACCCACTCATGCGACACCCATGGGCCCGCAAGCAATCCACCGACCACCATGGACCCTTGATACCACCAAGAAACGTGCCATTGTTAACCTCTCAACGATTTTACAAAGGGTGCCATTATGTCCCATACAAATGCACCCAAGCGCAAAAGGACTGGCCGCCATTGTGCCCGGCAAGTGAAACACATGTTCCCTCACATGGGTCTAAATAGTCGAAAATAAGAAAGTTTACCTTTCCTTCCCGAAAGCATATACTATAGATACTACCTTGGTCCTAAGCCATCGACACCCACCCAGTGGTTTCACCATTGCCGTCCACTCCAGATTTCCCAATGGTAATTCGGGCACGAGGAATAAATCTTTTTAAAACTTTGGGACCTTCCGCCCAAAACGTCCATCCGGTGGACACCAGAATCGCGACTGACAAAGAGTCAGTCGCCCTCAACGCCCACAGCGGTGCAAATAGTGCATATAATAGATGTGCGTTTTCTAATGTGCCCTCAGCTAGAGGTCGAAACAACATTGCACACTGTGTGCCTTTTCTAATTGCATTATCATTTTACCTTTAAAAGCACTGAGACACTATTGGTAAATTACTCAAAAATAGTTGTTTGCATAAAAATTTACTCGGTAACGAGAGACTGAGAGCTATTGATAGTTATAAAACATTGTGAGAAATGGCTCCGTCTGATGTTACTTTTTTTTAAAGAGGTATTTTCTCACTCAAATAATAGCAGACATTATTGCCTTGAAGCCTTTTATTAGGCACCTGAAAGCACAAACATTTGTGCAACAAGGGTGTTTATCTTTCATTATTTTATTGCATTTACGGTGACCAAAGTACAAGTTTTCACAGATTTCACAGGTTATACATATATGCATTGGGACACACCACATGTACATACTGGTCTTTGGCATTACCAAAGGTGTCCAGTGCCTTTAAGATGGCAGCATGATGATGTCAATGCAAATGGTCTACAGAGGCAATCATTGCATCAATGAAGTGTCAAGCCTTCGTTATTCTATAATTCTACCTCAGATGTAGCACTATAGCAATCTGGATTATCACCCACATCATAATCATTTTGTTGGACTCCTTGCAAATGGTCGTGGGCATGGAAGAAGAACGCAGGCCTGATACATGCTTTATTTTTAATTTGAAAGGACAAGAGCACCCAGGCATTTTCTCTAACTAGTAACGGGCACCCTATAGATGAGGACATTGTAAATTTGTATTGGAGCATTTAAAGGGCACCACGGCAATGACCAGGGATTTTCTCTAACTAGTAAAGGGCACCCTAACACCATGGCAATGACCAGGGGGCATGGAGGTAATTGCCTTCGCTGCCCCTGTGAAGTATCAGGACTGATTGATCCTACATGTCGTGCTACAGTGTATGGCAATCTGTACTGTATTAAACCACATCATTATCTAGGATTTGAGGCATTGCATGGTGAGGTATCAATGTATATTTGGTTTGCGGTAACACCATGTGTGTATCTACTTGCCAGGTAGAGTTGTTCTTAGGGAACTGTCTTGCTTTCGATCCTATAAGCTAAAGTAGTAGTCCAGTCTAATTTCTATACCATCCGCCCTGGTAATAGTTAAAAAGCAGGACAGTTCTTTTCAGAACTGAGAAGTCTTCCGAACCTCCGATTATCTACTCCACGGCAGTAGAATAAAGCAAGACAGTTCCCTAAGAACAACTCTACCTGGCAAGTAGATACACACATGGTGTTACCGCAAACCAAATATACACATCATTATCATTTTATTGGATTTCTTGCAATGTCAAGTGCATGAAAGGGCGTAACGAAAAGTTACTGGAGATTGGGTGAAAATAAGATAATGAGCAAAATTATGTTTCAAGACAACTGAGTGTAAAGGATTGATCAGTTTTCTACCATTCATTAGTCATCATATGAAGGTTTGATTCTGCATGGGAATGAGAATTGGAAACAGTAATTCAAGCAACTACAGTGTAACACTAACAGTAACAGTAATGCCAGATCTTTGTCAGCAGCCATTTTATTGCTTACGTTACAGCCTTTTATTTTGGGGAAAGTACTTGTGTCCAAAAATACCTTTTTAGGCAATATTATTTTAATTAATTGTATTTTGTTTCCTTTTTAACTGTTTTTGTAGAGTTGTTTCTAATTTTTCACTGGCTGGTCCAGATTTGGGTTTTTTCTTAAACTGCCTCATAGCTTTTTTTGTAATTGTCTTTTTAAGTTGTTTTCTTCGGAAACCCTCTGTATTGTAATGTTGTATTTTGGAAATTTTTACCTTGTATCTAGCGCTTTGAGGCCTTTTTGGCAATTTTGCGCTTTACATATATCTTTTTATTATTATTATTATTTGCCCTTGTAATGTAGTTCCGAGAACATGACAATACAACTTCAAGTATGTAGTTTTTGTTGTCTAAAGGTATGATGTATCTTTAATTCCGCTCTGCATGTCACACTCACCCTCTAAATTACAGATCTATCGAGGAGCCATGTCAAAATGCGAACACACATTGTATCGTAACATTCATGTGATACATTCATGGATAATGTACAGTCATAGGGAAGTGAATACTGCATTATTTGGGTTTCTGGGTTACCACACAATGATGGGGACTGTATTTTGTTTTCCTTAACAAACTAGAACAAGGAATTTAAGGTCACTGATGCAGGTGTTTCCTGTAATGTAGTTCCTGGAATGGGCATGATGTGAAATTCATACAAGCAGGCATCTGATAGCACACCAAATGGCTGACAATTCAATATAAAGTGTTGTTAAAGTAACATTTGGTATTTGAGCCCCCCCCCCAAAAAAAATATATATATACAAAATACACAATTTTAATACATGTTTTTTAACCAAAAAGGATTAATTGTAATGATCTCAGAGTCAGACAAAGAATTTTTTTTTTGATATACAAAAAATAAAAAAAAAAATAGGTGTGTGTCACATTGATTTATTTTAATCTTACGGTACTCCGCATTCAGACAGTACCATATGGTATGATAGTACATGCTTATCTGACAGCAATCATCAGCCATATACATGTACCACGACCTACAATGTACATGAACTGCCAGGACTAAAGCTGAGGGTTTTGATATCTTTTGTAGATGTAGATCAGGGCCCAATTTCATAGCGCTGCTTAGCGCCCGATTTTGTGCTTACTTTGCAATCTCTATTTCATAGCGCTGCTAACCGTAAGCACACGAAAAGGCATGCTAACCTTCCGGTGCTTACCACACAAAAACAAATGACGTCACAATGCAAATCTGCGGTAAACACGCAATATGGCCGCCCAATTTTTCTGCTAACCTGTTAAATACGCTAAGGCTTAAGCAAATTTTTCTGCTACAGTAAGCACGCAAATTTGCTTACCGTTAAGCAGTGCTGTGAAATTGGGCCCTGATTTTTGGCCATGACATGAATCCCTACTCACTCACTGCTATTAATGGAGATGTACACCATGTATGTAATGTAATTTACATGAAGAGGTTTCAGCTTCATTGTGGTCAGAAAGTTTTAGAAAAAAGTGAAAATCACCGAGCAATGTTTTCAGGAGAGGAGAATCGTTTAATATAAATAATAACACTTTAGGGGGCTAATCATCCTTACTCGCGGCTAAGAGCTGAATTGCAAAGGACGCGGCTACAGGTACAACATGTTCGAGAAGCAGGCCATGCAAGGGCGCCTTTGGCTACCAGCCACATCAACCGATTATGACCATGGAGCACAGCCAAGATCGAAAGTGTTTGATTTTTTCCCCGAGGGAGAAAAACCGGGTGGTCTGGATAACCTTTGAGGCACAGCAGAGAACCAACGCACAACTCACCTCACATATGGCCCTGGCCGGGAATCGAACCGGATTCACCTTGGTGAATGGCGAGCGCTTTACGCACAGACCAACCATGCCACCCAATTGATACGATGTATGCTAAAACAATTTTCAGACATAAATTATTTTCTTGACATTAGTTTACCACTTTCTCAAAAACCCTTTATAGAGGTTGGATGAATCATACATGTATTCACAGTGTCAGTGTGGACAGGTTTAGTTGGACTCAAGAAGAATTGTGTGAATTATTGGCAAGGGCTACATCGTAACTACTCAGTCAGAGCCATGACATTCAGCCCAGTACACTAAAGTCCACTTCATACTTCCTGCAAGTGCGAAACGGATGTCGACGAAACAACCTTGTTTTTGATGCAAGGATTTTGCATCAGTTGAGCACAGCTTCTCTTCCTGATTGCAATTTTGTGACTTCAAATTTCGGAAGAAGTATAAATTCCAATCGCGCTCAACAATATTTGTCTGCACTGCTTTAGAATTGCAAAGGTCGTGGGTTCGAATCACACCCGAGTAATATGTGATTTCTTTTCGCAGAATTCAGAAAAGAGTATACAGTGGACACACATGTGACATCAGTGTATGGGTAAAACTACAATGAATTTTGTATGCATCCCGCCAATTCCAATCAGTACACACTCCCTGGGGTTTGTGTCTAGAATAGCCTACCAGTACCATCCGTATCAAATATCATGTATTCGTAGGCCCTAATTAGAAGCAACCAGGCACCCATGATAACCAACAGCGCAATACCATTGTCAGTGTCATGAAGGCGTCAGACTGTCTGGGCTGGAATCTTCTCATCAGCAAGATCAGGGGGCCTTCAATAGTTGCAGTAGACATACAGAGGTGAACATTTAGCAATTCAAATTTAAAGGTACTGCAGCCGATTTCACGAAACGCTAGGATTAATCCTAGCTCGACACCTTGGTAATTGTCAAAAACCAGTATACTCACTTGGTGTATTCAAACAAGCATAAAATAACAAATCTGTGAAATAGATTCTCAAATGGTCATTGAATTTGCAAGAGAATAATGAAAGAAAAAACACTCTTGTTGCATTACTTTGTGTGTTAAAAACTATGTTACTTCAGAGGGAGCCGTTTCTCACATACCATCAACAGCTCTCCATTGCTCGTTACCAAGTAAGTTTTTATGCTAACAATTCGTTTTGAGTTATTATGTACCAAAACGAAAACAACAAAATCTTAGAGAACTTGTCATTTTGT
The DNA here is from genome assembly GCF_902459465.1 of Asterias rubens. NCBI lineage: Eukaryota > Metazoa > Echinodermata > Asteroidea > Forcipulatida > Asteriidae > Asterias > Asterias rubens. The sequence continues at coordinate 11,458,711 of NC_047077.1, forward strand.
ATAAGATAAAACTTTTCGACTGTATAAAAGGATTAAATTACCAACTGTGATCACCAAGTACCAATTCAGAGTTGTACACGGCATTCTCAAATAGGCTCTGTGGGTGTGTAAATACCCAAAACATAATAATATTAGGCCAAGTAAAAATAGAAAAATAGAAATGTTTAGCGTCCCCGCCCGCTTCCTTTTTACAGGACACCTCCTTTTTTTTCTTAGGTTTTTTTTATGCACATTTTTTTTTTTCTTTTTTTTTTTAAAGGGTTATTTTAAATGATCTCAGCAAAAAAAAAATCTGAATGTCTTGTCTGAATGCCTTGACCAAACTGTTTCATTAATGTTTTGTGTATTTCAGCAGCAGGAAAAAACGATTGATATTTGACATTCATGGCGGCCATCTTGAAATAGAAAATAAAAAGCCCCTCCTTCCTTTTTTTGAGAAACCCAGACACTAAACGTGTTTCTTTTTTTTACTTGGCCTTATTGTAACAAGTGTATACATAAGCCATCAAAAAAAAATACAGGATTGAAATTGTGGGCGTTTAATAATCACATTTTAGTTATGAAATGGATATTTAAAATAGGCCTACCTCTCAATTGCACCGCTTTCGTCAAAGGAGAAGAAATGGTCTAAGCAACCTTTTTCGCTGGCCATTTTGCTGTAGTAAATTTCTCTGTAGTGCATCTGACAATGGAGGTAGAAATTTCTACCTCCATGAGCTGACTAAGTTGTTGGCTAAGCTATTGGTCTGCGTTCAGACCACCACATATTTAACAGAGCTTTGTCACACCCTGCAATCTCTGTAACCGCAAAACCACAACAAACATTTACCGCCAATACGATCGCGCGCGCGTTTCCATGCATTTTTCATGTTATAGTCCACATAGGGCCTACTGATATATGAATAAAAGTTTTCCTTTTTACGGCAGCATTTTATGCAGCCTTAAACGATTTATATATTAGGCCTATAAGAATATACTTTTCTCTGATTTCATATGGGGGGGGGCAAGGGTTCTGAGCGGGGGGGGGGCGCCGCCCCCCCCCCCCCCCCTGCCCCCCCTTAACAAAACACAATGAAATTATGTTTCCATGGAGGAGAATCAAGCAACTTTCACTGCAGAGGCCACGGTCCCGTTATTTGTCCTACATCAGATTACTCCTCAGGGGACAGTTAACATGGTCATACCATAGAGTAAGGACAGAGAAGTCATAAGCGACATTGAGTTCACATGCACAAACTTGCACACAACTTCCCAAAACAGTGCCGTCTTCAAAAAATGAAACACAAATCGAAACCGACAGAAACTACCGTTTTAAACACAAGAAGAAGGTTCAGTTATATCTATTATTTAAACAACTGTTCACAATAGTCAATACGTATACTTCTAAAGAATAATTACCTTTTTAATTGGAGAAATTTCCTCAAATTCTTGGCAATCAAAGACGGAGTGCTTGAGCCCGAAAAATGCACGTACACCGTACTGCACCAAATTGACGAAGTGTGCTACTGTATGTGTTTTTGAGCTACGACGATACGGCGCTCTTCTATTACTATCTTTGGTTTTATTATTTCAGGTCGATAATCGACGCTTTATAATGTAACCCGTTTATGCAATTGTAGGGGGCGCAATTCACTTTGGGTTTGAGCTGCACGAAAAATCTGTCCCAGTACAGCACTAGCAGCAGTGGTGATTTTGTCCCAGGAATTCTGTCCGCCGGAGATTCGGTCCTCCAATGATTCAAAAGAGGGCGCTATCAGAAGAAGTTTGTACACCGTTTGCCATAATATGGGGGGCGGGGGGGGGGATCTCCGGGGCACCACACTCTAAAAATAATATGTTAGTCAAAACAACACTAATTAGTACTGTCGTAGGGAGACATGATTGTTAATCTAAGTTAGTCAAAACATGTCTCATATGACTAATTAGTGTTGTTTTTACTAATATATTTTTTAGAGTGCACTAAACAAAAGTGCTGCGACAAAAGGTACACACATAGCACATCGCAATAATTATGGGGTGTTTTTTTTCTTCTGTGTTTCGTTTTGAATGATACACCTAGATTCCTCTGTAGCATATGGTAGAGTCTGTGCACCCAAGGGAGTCTAGTCCTCCCTCCCTCCCCTGATCCCATAAGACAACAATACGTCGGTGTGGCAGCAGAGATTCGGTCCCCCACGGAAAACATGGGTACACGTTTCTTCTGATAGCTGTTTTGAATCACCATCCTCCATCCAGCCCATGGCCACTTTTCGTGAAAAAAAGTAAAACATATAAAAAACATAAAATCCGCTTTTCTGCTATTCTGATATACCAGAAAAGCAGATGGCCCACGTTTCGTCCTCCATAACCAATGTGAAACCTTACTCGTACTTTTTAATATAATAGGTATTGCAGGGCCCGTCGCGACGGGCCGCGTCGTGTTATTTGCATCCAATAAAAAATAAATTTAGGCGCATACATACAGTGGAAGTTCAATTCATCAGTAACAGCACGTGAGTTTCAAAATATGACGTCACTCTCTTGATGATCCGCACGCTTTGTTGGAGCTTCGTTCTTCGATGTTACGTAACTTTGTGGCTGCTTCGTTTTTTAATTCTTTATCTGCGTTTAGGCAAAACCAATAAACCAAAATACATAGAATGGTCAATATTATGCACTTATTATGAAAAAGAAAGTGAAAATGAAATGAAATACTACAAAGTATATAACTTCCAAACTGGGCCCAATTTCATAGAGCTGCTTAAGCATAAAATTTTGCTGAAGCACAAAAAAACCTTGCTTAGTAAAATCAGACTACCGGCCAAGACCCCACTCAATTCTTATGCAAGTAAACAGTAGCTAAGTACCAGTCATAAGCAATGTATATGGGATGGAGTTTTGGCCAGTAACTTGTGTAAAAAAAAAGCAAGCTATTTTCGTGCTTAAGCAACTTTTCTGCTTAAGCAGCTCTATTGGCCCCTGTGCTGAGATACCAACCACCGATTCTTTTCAGAACCAACAGTACTTAAAGGCAGTGGACACTATTGGTAATTGTCAAAGACTAGCCTTCACAGTTGTTGTATCTCAACATATGCATAAAATAACAAACCTGTGAAAATTTCAGCTCAATCGGTCATCGAACTTGCGAGATAACAATGAAAGAAAAAACCCTTGTCACACGAAGTTGTGTGCGTTCAAATGGTTGATTTCGAGACCTCAAGTTCTAAATCTGAGGTCTCGAAATCAAATTCATGGAAAATTACTTCTTTCTCGAAAACTATGGCACTTCAGAGGGAGCTGTTTCTCACAATGTTTGATACCATCAACCTCTCCCCATTACCCATCACCAAGAAAGGTTTTATGCTAATCATTATTTTGAGTAATTACCAATAGTGTCCACTGCCTTTAAAAGATATTTACCCATGTGCTGCCACAAACATCACAAGACACACGGGATGTCCTATTATAGTTAGCGTCTGGATGGTCTGGAACCAATTTCATAGTGCTGCTTAACGGCAAGCAAATTTTCAAAAAGAAATTGATAAGGTGTAATCGTATCTTTCACAGGTTATCAAGAAAAGTAGGCGCCCATCTTGCTCTTCACCCGCGTTCACAATGTACTTGCATTGTTACGTCATTAATTTTCGTACAGTAAGTACCGGTAGGGTAGCACGCCCTTTCGTGTACTTACGGTATAAGCAGCGCTATTAATTGTAAATTTCCCAGTAAGCACAAAATCGTCCGTTAAGCAGCTCTATGAAATTGGGCAATGCACAAACAGCGCTAGCCTTATACTTACTTTCCAAGTGTCTTTTCATCATGGATACGAACCAATCTTCAAAATTCATCTTGATGACTTTAAATAACCCAGATGTCTCCGCCATCGTGAAAGCCATTGGCTCAGCCTCAAACACACCGCCGTAGAAAGCCAAAACACGGACAGTGAAAACAATCTTTTCTCCACCAACGATCGGGAACTGGACGTCCCAATTTTCCCTCCTTGTAGGAGATGCGTTCATCCTCCCCCATATCTTATTTCTTATGTGTTCTTCAAGACATTCAGTGACAAGATCTTGGTATTTCTCGCTGAGTTTTCCATCTTCTACCTCGAAGACGTTTCTATCATCAACAACAATTATGACACCACCACTGGAGTTTGCCAAAGCACTGATAAGGTTTGATAAAACTTTATCAAATATTTGTGTAATTTCTTCTCGGTCAAGGGAAAGGTTCTCACTTTTGCCTTTATCTTTGTAAATGAAAATAGTCTTTTGGAAAATCTGTAACTGTGCATTTGCGGTTGTTTTTAAGTCATGACAAAGTTGACATGCGGAGTTGGAGTGGTAGCGGTTGAATTCAAAATCCAATTGCTGCGATTCTATTGGTTTGGAGTGTCTCTCCGATAGTTGCTTGCGTATCAGAATAGCCAATGCTTCTTCAAAGTTCCTGACTACGCGCGTGACGTCAGCGGCAGCTGATAGCACGTGAAGGCTGTACTCCAATGTTATTGGTCGAACGGAAGGTGTCACGTGACAGAATAGATATTCTTCGTCTTGTGATTGGCTGCAGAACTCAAAAATATCCCAGTCATCAGGTATGAGCTTTAAAGCTTCTTGATCGATAATCATCTTCCATTGGTCAAGGTGCTTCGCTGTCACTTTTTCATGGAGGCCACTCTTTCTGGTGTGCCCCTCATGTTGTAAGTTTCGCATTCTGATGACACCACGCCTTTGGTAATTTGAGATAGCAGTTATTTTTCTGATGATATCTTCCTTTTCTTGTCTTAATTCGTCTTTCTTTTTCATTATATGTACGTCGATGGTAATTTGAAGCAGTTTATTGGCGGTTCTGTCGGCCATGTTCTGCACCTCGACAAACAAAATAGTAACTGTAAACATGGCGTTTGATGCTTTGCACTGTGTGAAGAATATGAGGTAACTACCCTGACGACGAGCAGAGTATACTTGTTCGAAACGTCGAGACCACACCAGGGCCCAATTTCATGGCTCTGCTTACCATAAGCACAGAATCGGCGCTTACGGAAGCAGGGAATTCTGTGCTTACGGAAACGTATTTCACGGGTTAGCGGCGAATTTGGGCTTCTGCGCTTGCGTACTTCACACGTTGCACGAGGCATTCTACGCTTACAAGGCTAGCACAGAAATTCGGCGCTTGTACGTAAGCGGGATCGCGATCGTAAGCGCAGAATTCGGCGGTAAGCAGAGCCATGAAATTGGGCCCGGCTCTTTTCAGAGCCAAACCCCCCTAAAAAGGGATATTATATTATGGTTGTACCCGCAAGTTTACTAATATAGGTTTTCTCGGTCAATTTCGGCAAATGAGCAGCCAATTTAACCACCAAGCTATTCTATTTCGCGCGACAATCGAATGCTACTGAAAAGGATCATTCGATTTCGTTTTATGATGAGTCAAATGTAATGTTGCGTCATTCGATTTAACAAAATATTCATTCAACTTATCAATTCGTCAAAGCAGCATTCAAATTCGCAGACGCTTCTTGAGGAAGGCACTAAAAACTAACCTCTACAGCGGTTCGGAACTTTTCGTGTGCTCTCGGAACATTCCGGCACGGTTCGCGACGACCCCCCACGCAGCAGGTTTGGGGAGTTGTTACATAAGAATGATTTACATTGTTAATGCATATGCAACTTCTTGAGGCGTGTGTGTCACGAAAAGGAATGCAATAGACTCAATTGAACAGAGTGCTAAAGGAATTTGACTCGACTCTAAACGAAATTGAATGGCCGAATTCTGCATTTGAAACGCAGTAACAACTGGAGAGGCAAAACAGCTTTAATTCGAACGCATGAAAATGAATTTGACTGCTCATTTGCTGAATTTGACCGAGAAAACCTATATTTAGGTTACTTCTTAGTAATCCTTAAAGTCCGGATTGCCTGCCCGGTTTCAGAATCATCTTCTTGGTTTAAAAAAAAACCTATAGATAAATGGAAGCAGATTGTGTATTCTAAGGCCGTGTCCGAAACGACGACTTCGGCTACAGCTACGTCTAGATCAGCGCGTCTACCAGTGTTGAAGAATAGCAGACGCGCGCGATCTAGCCGTAGCTGTAGCCGAAGTCGCCGTTTCGGACACGGCCTAATAACGGATTATTCTTCCTGCGCGGGGACATGACCGCTCCAAAATTGTCGGCAACAACTCAAAAACGCTACTATACCTTTTGAAAGTGGGAGATAGGCCTATCTACATTTATGATTAAAACAATCGAACGGTTCCAAAATCAACATGTATATACTTTGCCTTTCAAAAAGCTGGAGCTCCCCATTGCTCGTTAACAAGTCAGTATGCTAATAATTATTTTGAGTAATAACCAATGTTGGTTATTGTTATAAAGACCAGTCTTCCCACTCGGTGTATTTCAACATATGCATACAATAACAACCCTGTGGAAGTTTTAGCTCAATTGTTCGTCAAAGTTGCGAGATATGAATGAAATAAAAAACACCCTTGTCACACGAAGTTGTGTGCTTGCAGATGCTTGATTTCGAGACCTCAAAATCTAATTCTAAGGTCTCGAAATCAAATTTGTGGACAATTACTTCTTTTTCGAAAATTACGTTAAGTTCAGAGGGAGCCGTTTCTCACGGTGTTTTATAGGCCTACTATCAACAGCTCTCCATTACTCGTTACCATGTAAGTTTTTATGCTTAAAATTATGTTGAGTAATTTACCAATAGTGTCCACTTCCTTTAACGAGATGAGTTGAGAGAGCGAGTATATAATTATATCGGAGAACCGTGCTGGGAAAACATGGATGCAAGCACCAGGCCCGTCAGAGCAAGATTCTCCCGTTCAATCTATGGTTCCTGCTTTGAGTTGAGGCAAATTTAATTCATACAATGTTGAGTCAGGTTACCATCATGAGCGATGTCGCAATATACCCTGCTGTTCAATGACACGTACCCAGACATTGTTAGCATTTGTGAATATTTATTATGTTTATCTGTAATGAATAATGTTGTATTATGGGCTTCCATTTACCACTGTTGAGACGAAGGGCGAAGTGCATGTCAAGTTCAAAGGTGGAAATAAGAGCTCTTTCATTGCACGCAAACAACAGTATACACTAACAATACATTCCATGAACTATGGAAGTTGGAAATACCCGTTGAATTACATCTTTAGAAAAAAAATACCTTGAACAGTCTCTGTTTTATTTCGGTTTCGATTTTAATCTTATTTGAGCTTGTGTTAGAAACAACATGGCTGCCCGTGGCGAATTTGCTCCCAGTGATTTCACTATGGATATTCACATCACGCTTTCCAAGGCAAAACCGAGTAACGACGAAGCACTGCTGATGAAAACGGAGCGGGAGAAGTTTGTGCGTGCTGCATGCGCAGCCTTCAACTCAAAACAACGAGAAGTTCTGAAACTGAGAAATGATACCAGGGGTGTGGCACAGGAACGCATTGACCAATGGAGGGAAGGCACTTGGGGAGAACTCTGTAAGAGACTCAAGCCTCCTCAGTGGCAGAAGTGTCTCGATTTCAGTTGTCCCTCCTCGGAGTACTTGTATTATTATACCAAACCAACTTCACAACCGACCACTTTGAGTTATAACATCAGAATACCAACAGACACGAGTACAGAGCTTGTGGAAGGCTACCACCAGGTGATGACGATCTTGTCGAGGGGGGACGGAGGAGCGGCCACCGGTCGCCCATACTTTGATTTCGATGAACACTTACCTCAAGTCGAGAGCCCAGAGTTGCCAGAAGTTGCATCTAATGACGATCGATGTCATATCATTGGACTTTTAAAACTCAAATTGGGTGACACCTTCAACACACCGGAGTCTAAGACAGTCCAGTTTAAGAAGTTGAAAGACGGAAAGGCGCTGGCTGCTAACATTGAAAAACATGCATCAGACTACATGGGTGCATTCGCAAACCACGAGGGAGGTTGGATAATCGTGGGTATTGAAGACACCAATTGTAAAGTGATTGGTCAGGAGGTTTCTGAAGAAACAAAATCTAAGATTATAAGTCATCTTGACAAATGTATCAAACGGAAAATCTGGGGGAGTAAGCAGGAGGTTCCAACACGAGGGAAGCACTGGGACATCTTCTTTCAGACCTTGGGAGAAGAGAAGTATCTTGTTGAGATTCGAGTGAATCCTTTCTATGGAGGGGTATTTCAGAAAAAGCCTGAATCTTATATTTTCGAGGTTAATGAAGATGGAGAAAAGGTGGTTGAGGAAATGAAGTTTGGAGTTTGGATAGAGGCAACGATGCGGGAGAAATTAGCTGGTATGTATAGACAGATTGAACCAGGCAGGACTGGCAACAGGTATTAGGGGAATAAAAATAATCTGAAACCTCATCTCATTCAGAATGCCAGTACGGTACCAATCTTCCAGAGAAATATTTCCATCCAAAGCTCATACCAGTACCAATCCTCAGATAAATATTTCCATCTAAAACCTCACTGATTCTAAAACCTCGCTGATTCTAAAGTTTAAACTAGAATTAGCTGTTGCAAACTGCTTACCAACCAAAAGGACCTAAGCCTGTGCGGTCTCGAAGGCCGATTTTAAGTTCCAATCCTCAAGAGAACTAAAACTATTTTTTCATCTAAAAGCTTACTTATTCTAAAAAATGGTTAAAGTAGATTGATTCTAAAGTTCATAGCAGTACCAATCCTCTATAGAGCAATATTTCCACCTGGAACCGCACCGGTTACCAGTACAATCCCCCAGAGAAATATATTCACCTGAAAACTATGTTAGTAAACAAATTAGCAATCATCCAATTCATTATAACTCTTTTAACCTTCGAGAAAGAGTCTGCTATGGTCGAAACGGCAGCCCATTTTTTTAAATATGTTTTTTTTCATTTATACCCTCGGTCCTTTTGGTTGGTAAGTTGATTGCAACAGCTAATTCTACTTTCTCTTTTATTAATCAGATTGAGATGATAACTATCTTCCTCCCTTTAATATTTTAACACTTCATCACTGTGGCTAATTATTCTTTTTTCACCCCAGAGGAACGATGCAGTTACGAGATGCAACAGAAGTTTGAAAAGCTGAGTACTTACACAGCCGGTGGCTGCCAAGTGTTTGCTCTAAAAAACTCCCACAGAGACATTCAAGAAAGAATGTTTACAAGTAAGAATGGTATATATTAATTTTGCATCAGGATAAAGACAATTATTTGGTTTTGCCCTTTTTACACCTTTGTGTATTAGTTATACTCGGTACTTTCCTAAGTCCTCTAAAAAAACCACACATGCATGTTGATCGGGTAGGGTTCGAATCAACGACCTTTGCCAAGCTACAGCACATCTTAGTACACAGAGCTAGATCTGTGGCTTTATCATTTCCTATGTTTTTAGCAGTTGGTCGTGGGTTCTGTCAAATCCCACCAGTGGTATGCTTATATGGATTTTGTTCACAGGACTTGGGGAAAGTACAACAGTGCTTAAAATTCACATCAGTGCAAGGGCAAAAACAAATTTTTCTCAACTAGTATTTCATTAGCATACTTAATGCTCCAGGTGTAGATTAATCAAACAATGTATGTTATATTTTCAGTAAAGAAAGGTCTACACATTTGGCCAGAGACTTACAACAGTCTGGTGCATAACACGGCTGCTCCATTTCTCCAAAACGTCATCCAAGCTTTGAAGGACAGGTTTACGACCACTAAGGGAGTATGTGTTGTTTCTCAGTGTATACTCTCTGACATAGGCATTCGAAGACCTACAACGGCTGCAGGTGTAAAATGTGATGTTTTAGTCTTCACTGAAACTGATGTTCCATTTATAATAAGCTTAGGGTCATCAGAGGATGGGGAGCGATATTGTAGAAGAGCAGCAGCAGAGCTTGATAATCTTCTAACTAAACACAGCGGAGAAGGTCGGTTCTTCACGAAGAGCTGCTGGTGTGACCTCTCAACAGATCAAGACTGTATTCCAGGCCTCATTGAGAGTCTCCTCTGTTACCATCCTGCAGACAAACCAGCCAGCTACCACCAGATGCATCTCCAGAAACTACAAGTATTAGTCAGTGGCCTTGTCATCGCCATAGCAGCATTCACACCCGAGACTTACTTATACATGAACGACTTGATGGGAGTCCAGGTAATGAACCTCTTGACTCCATCTCAGCTCTTGGCTCTGAAGACGTGTCAGGAGGTCCCCTATGTCTGCATCCAGGGCTACCCAGGGACCGGGAAGACGGTAGTTGGCATTGAGAGAGCCAAGCAGCTACGTCTGGATGGAGCTGAGGTTGAAGAGGTCTTGTATATCCCATCAAATGTACAGATGGCAAAATATGTAAGGTGAGTGACCTGTCCAATAAATCTAGCCCCACATGTGTGGCCAACTCTCTGACAAAGAGTTGGCCACAGAGGTGGGGATTCGTCAGAGTTGGCCACATAGTTGGTGGGGCTTATATAAACCCAGCATCTCATCCTCTGAACAACCTCCCTCCTAAGAAGTTTAAGGAGGAGAAGTGATCATAGTGGCATCCTTGCATCCAGTAGTGCATTCTAAGAGTACTAGCTCGACAAATCAGCGACTTTGCATTGTTAACACTGAATGTCTGAAAAAGGGTTAGTCCTCTGCACCCAGCCCCCCCCCTCCTCCAAGCAGCGTCGGAGATTGTCCTGCATGTACCACAGCTAGTTAGAAATTATGCTTACACCAATTAGCAAAAACAACTGATGGCCTGTCCTAATTTGAGACAAACTCATATGAGTTCAAATCTAGATCCTGCCCGAAGTGATAACTCATGTGCCCTCTAAAAAACTCCTGGGTCATTATTGGCCCTGGATTCGGGTAACAGTGAGGCCCGTCCCTTTTCTGGGTCAGTATGACCCAATCTGTGTTAAATGACCCATCAATGGGTCAAACTTACTCAGAATTCAGGTTAACATGTCATTTTTGAAACCAGTTTCTGTGTCAGTTTGACCCCCCTCCCCCTCCCCCTCCCCCCGCAAAAAAATAAATAATAAAAAATGGGTCAGGTACCCTGCTGTGAGATCTGAGCTTGATTTCATGGCTCTGCTTACCGCTGAATTCTGTCCTTACGATCACGATTCCCCGCTTACGTGCAAGCGCCGAATTTCTGTGCTAGCTTTGTAAGCGTAGAATGCCTAGTAACGGGGAATACGCATGCGCAGAAGCCAAATTTTGCCGCTAACCCGTAAGCACAGATATCCCTGCTTTCGTAAGCGCTGATTCTGTGCTTACGGTATGCAGAGCCATGAAATTGGGCCCTGGACTCTGGCAGCCCGGGACTATTCAAAGAGCAGGCACTAGGTTTGAGATACTACCATTTATATAATTGATGGAAACTTCCTGTTTTTATTCTGCTTTCTCCTAGAGAATTGACGTTTCCAAAGAACTCATCTCTACATGGGAGTAAAATTTGTCTCTCGGAGGCATTTAAGAACATCATCAGGAAGTTGCAAGATGGGACGATGCCTCAGACAGTCAAATACCTAATTTTGGATGACACACAAAACTTACTCAGTAGGAGAAATGTTCCAGCAACAAACTTAGAGGAAGATATTAAGAATTTCACACCGGATATGAAACGTCTTGCCGTGAGGAAGACAGAACTGATGGGGCTATTGAGACTTGAGAACCATCATGTAGACTGGTTGAGATGTGTTTGCATCTGGGTTTGCACAAAGCAAGACTCTAAGATTGTGATCATATGCGACGAATCACAGAGCCTTGAGAAAGAACATTACTACAAAACATTACAAGAATTCATCAAGGAATCAAATGGTTCAACAGTGACGTTGAATGTCGTCATAAGAAACTCTGAAGAAATTACCAAGTTCTTTCAGCATTTCGTCTCCACAGAGGCCTACGGTGAACTCCCAACAACAGCCCATGACTTCAAGGGTAAACCACCTGTTCTAAGACCAACTTTGTTGTCAACAGAATCACTGCACAAGACCATCAACAAATTTATCTCTATGGGATACAGTCCAAATGAGATTTCCCTTATTCGTCATGATAAAAGCGACGACAGAGCTGCACCAGACAGGTGTATGACAACACCACAGCAAAAAGAGTGCATGACTCTGTACCGAGATATAAACCAACAGTTGATAGAGATGGGTATAGGAGACAATGGCATACCACACCCACAAGTCCTCCATGCTGTACTCTTTTTTTGCCTTCTCACACAAGAATTACTAGTAAGCCAAGATGGTGATCAAGATGCTACATTTAAAATCAGCCTCGCATCATCTTGCTTTGCGAGAGGAGAGCACGCAGTGACTCCTCCAATCTTCTTGCAACATCTTCTTGGTGATAGAAGTAGATATGATGCCCCTGTCAGGGATGCTGTGGTGTGTCTTTTAGAAAAGAAATGGCAGTATCTTTGTACACTTTACAAGACGTTTATAAGTCAAGATCATCCCCTCTCGACTGACGAAGATCTGTTGGAGGAGAGAAAAGTTTCCCTTCTCGGGTATGGGACACAGAAGCTAACAAATCTTCAGAAGTTGTATGTTATTTCTGAGTTTCTTTTAGGTCCTGTTACAATTCCAGAACACGTCTTTCGCATAGTTGATGTCCAGCATGCAGGTTTCTACAGCTTGATCCTTTTTCACATTCTCCCAAATGTTCATGCCATACAAGGCACACACGAAGTCCCTGCGCGTGGCCAATGTATACGTATTGAGAGTTTAGAAGGTTTTGCAGGGCGGGAGAACCAAGTGGTGATTGGCTTAATGCCAAATGAAGATATACTGAAGAGATACAGATATGCAAATTATATAGCAGCCTTGGTATCTAGGGCCAGAACCAAGTGTGAAATCTTGAGTTTTGACATTTGTTTATTCATAACCGAGATGAAACGTGATAAGATAAAATTGAAAATGATCGAAACATACTTCGAGGATGATGAAGACGGCTCCTCTGAAGATGACAAACTCCTGGCCATGATGGGTTTGATCTAATCAGATGGAGTCTGAACTGCTCAGCCAAAATCATAACCATGCTTAATATTAAACCTTCTCTGAGATTACCCGAGTTTGATGGATTCAGTGTGTAAGGGGAAAGTGGAACCATACATGTAGCCCTGTGCAATTTCATAGAGCTGCTAAGCACAAAAATTTGCTTAGCATGAAGTTTCTTTCTGGATAAAAACAGGATTACCAACCAAATTTCCATTTGTTGCATATGGCTTGTTGCTGGCATTCAGCTGTTGTTTTCTTATCCTGAAAATCACGTGGTTGGTAAGCCTGTTTTTATCAAGGAAGAAATTTCATGCTAAGCAAATTTGTGTGCTTAGCAGCTCTATGAAATTGGGCCCAGGAGATGAGAACAATGTGACCACAAAAAACTGTTTTGATGGGGAAAAAAACATATGTGCATCATATGAATGTGTTTAGAGGACTAGCACAGAAAATAGTAAAACCGGGACAAACTCAACACATTCAAAAAGCTATGAATATCAGAGCTTGCTTATCAGAGTCTTAACTTTGAGCCAAAAAATAGTTCCGTTTTTTCCCCTTATACTACTGAAGGCGCTTACTGTAGGCTCCTATAGTAAAGGAAATACAGTTTTGTCACATATTAGGATAATTGTCCCTTGGAGAAAGGAGTAGGATTTTTGTTTTAATATTTTTTGGTATAATAAGTTTTAAATAATAATACAGAAAAATACAAAATGACAAACCAAATTAAAGACATTGGACACTATTAGTAATTGTCAAAGACCAGTCTTCCCTCTTAGTGTATCTCAACGTATGCATAAAATAACAAAACTGTGAACATTTCAGCTCAATTGGTCATCGAAGTTGCGAGATAACTATGAAAGAAAAATCACCATTGTCACACGAAGTTGTGTGCATTTTGATTTCGAGAAATCAAGTTCTAAATCGGAGGTCTCGAAATCTAATTTGTGGAAAATTACTTCTTGCTCGAAAACTACGTCACTTCAGAGGGAGCCATTTCTCACAGTGTTTTATACTATCATCCTCTCCCCATTACTCGTACCCAAGAAAGGTTTTATGCTTATAATTATTTTGAGTAATTACCAATAGTGTCCACTGCCTTTAAAGCCATTGGACCCTTTCGGTTCAGAATAAAAGTTCACAGATTTACAAATAACTTACAGGGTTTACATAAGGTAATGGTGAAAGACTTCTCTTGAAATATTATTTCATGAAATGCTTTACTTTTTAAGAAAACAGCAAAACAATATAAATTCTCGTTAACGAGAATTACGGATTTATTTTAAACGCATGTCATGACACGGCGAAACGCGCGGAAACAAGAGTGGGTTTTTCCGTTGTTTTCTCCCGACTCCGATGACCAATTGAGCCTAAATTTTCACAGGTTTGTTATTTGATATAGAAGTTGTGATACACGAAGTGTGGGCCTTGGACAACACTGTTTACCGAAAGGGTCCAATTGCTTTAAAGTAGAGAGAATTTCAATCATGTTATATTAATGTGTTATTTTTGTTTCTTTAAAAGAAATGACACAGCATTGGTTGAAAAGTAACACATTTTTGCCGTTGTTCAAAAGTCTGATTATTCTAAAGCTCAATAAATATGTGAAATGCTTCAAGTCTGTACCCTCACATTGACTATCATCGTTGTGTCAGTCATCTGGCCGCAAGAACTGGGCCTAATCTCATAAAGCTGTTAAGCAGAAAATACTGCTTAGCAAATTGACCAGTTTCGCTTAAAAAGCAAGATTTGGCTGTGCTTAGCATGTTTGTATGCTTACAGGCTTTATGAAATTGGGATCTAATGGCAAGTTGTGTGCCTTTTCCTTTGCTTACAGTTACCAACAATTATAACTGCTATTAGGTGCCTGGTAAGCAGATAATATCTGCGCACCTGTTTTAAGAATTTGGGTCTAAATATTTGTATTTTGAGTTATCAGAATCTTTCAAAGGATTTGGGAGAGCATCTCCCATGGTCACAAAGGGAGCTACGATGGCAGTAATACATGTGATAGACTACATGTGTTGCACACTAAATCATAATGACAAATTTTGTCAAAATAATAATCTATGTGAGAAAAGATCCTCTTTTGGAGAAAATTTCCTGAAATAGTTTTACATCATTAATTGTATGGACTCTTCTATAAACCAATGCTATAGAACTTTATCATGGGCAGCCATCTTGAATTTCTCCTGTTGATATCAATGAAACCAAACCGAGGCTGGAAGGACAAAATAGTCTGGTTCCTATTTGCAAAGTTATAATTAACATTCATTATTGTTATTCTATATGAGGAGCATGGCCAAGATGGAGGCGGCATGATAAAGGTCAATACTTTCTTCTTATAGCATAAGTGGTAAAAATTCCCACGACGCAAAAAGGAACAATACCTTCCAAAAGAATGGCATACTTATTTGTTTATTCATTACCTTATGACATGGGTGACACAAATTCTGCTTAATAATATAATAAAATTATTTAACATTTTTATACATAAAATTATGCTTCCAGATATATTTATGTACAGTGGAAAATGGAAACAATACATGCAAGAAGTATCTGAGGGTCAGTTTCGCTTGATTAAAAAAAACCTGTTAAAATAACTTTTTCTTGCAAACATTTTCAAGTAAGGAATAGAAGGCTCGAGATACAGCACTGGATCAAATTTTTCATGTAAAACTTTTCCAATCAAAGAAACAAATCACTTTTCAGAAATGTGTCGTTATGTAAAATACCATGCTATGCAAAACAGTTTGAGAAAATAGAATTGTATGTAGCTGTTGAAAAATGCTTAGCAATTTTAATGGTTAATACCAGCAAAAAGGACCTATGGTATAAATGCCTTGTAAGTGTAGAATACCAATTAATATGAAGTACGCACGCGCAGAAGCCAAAATTCGCCGCTAACCCGTGAAATACGCTTGCCGTAAGCACAGAATTCCCTGCTTCCGTAAGCGCGGATTCTGTCCTTGCGGTAAGCAGAGCCATGAAATTGGGCCCAGATGTTTCGACCCAAGCGGAGTCTGCTGGGGTCGTCAAACATCAGGCCATTAATAAGGTCAAATATACGTTTGTTAATTACTCTCAAAATTAATGGCAATATAAGTTACCCTATTTGGTTAGAAGTACGGCAGTTTTTGATTTAGTATAAAGCATTTTGAGAATCATTCCACTTCGAATGAATGTGGTTATGGAAAAATATATCGCTTTTTATCCCCAAAATTTTGAATTTGTGAAGCGTTATTAATGATATGCGCTTGAGTGCAGTTACTGGGTGAGAGTTCCTGATTTCATGTGTAGCCACAGGCATGTTATGATCAATGATAACAGGGAGTCCCCCCTTAAAGTAGTCTTGAAATCAAGTTGGTAATTGTGCGGTCTTATTTGGCACCCACTGCTCTGTGTATTGTTCCCTCTGTAGTCACATCCTCGATCCTAACATGTGTGTGAGGACAACGTCACGCGCTACCTACGACCATTAAAATCGCACTGTGACTGTTGAATGAACGACAGGAAATGTGTTTTGGAGACGCATGTGCATGTAATGGCAGACAAATAGACAACGACTAGCGACTTTTCATCAAGTCTACCCTTAAAGGAAAGAAGCAACAGTTCCCACAATTTGAAAGGTGTTTTCTATAGACTGTGCTAGTCTTAAGCATAACCAAACATTGGAACTGATAAAGCGTTTCCTTTGCGTTTTAAAGCCATGTACAGGAGACCAAAGTGGTCCCAAAAATATTTGAATACGCTTGAGGTTTGCACAGTCTATCGAACCATGCGGTTTCCATTATGAGTTAAGGTAATGTTCCTCCCATTAATTAAATAAAATAAAACTACACAAAATTATAAGTTAATGTTTGATGCTTCAATTCATCTCCTATTAAAGATTAATTCAAGCATAGAGTGACTATTAAAGTGAATGGAAATTATTAGTCCATCATCATGTTGCCGCCATTAAGTCTTGCTCCTTGTACAGAAAAGCAATTTTGATTCCCATCCTACTAGAAAGGTACCAGACTATGTTTTCCCCCTGGCCTCTTTTTGGATTACTTTTTGAGTGGTAGGAAAAACAAGATGGCGACTAGCCTGACTGACTAGTGAAATTTACTTCTCAACAAGTCCCGCCTCAAATAAGTGCGACTTTGACACTTGTCGCGACTAACTTTTAATTCTCAAGAAGCATTGCGGAGCACAATAAAGTGAAATTCTGTCTGAAATGTTAGAAGGATTGTGTCACTGATGTCTGATTGTGTTCCATATAAAGTAAATTATGTTTTTGTTATGTGAATAGTCGTGAGCAACACATATGGTTCATGACACAGGTAGTCGCGACTTTTTCGTAGTAGTCATGGCGGCACGATGAGGTAAGTAGTTTAATAACGATAGTCGCGACACAAATAAACAGTCAATAGTTGTGACGACAACACTAGTTGCACCAGTCGCCCAGGCTTAATGGCGACACCATGACAGAGGTCTAAGACCTAATGTTGGAGTATGATATTCAAGACAACATAGAAATACTTACATATCTTTTAATATTTACAAAATAACTGTGGAGATAATTCCGTTGCTACACAGTTGGGAGTGAATTTCATGACTTGATTCATTACAATGTTATTTATACAAATTATTTAACCTTAAATTCTCAAGACCTCTCAAATTCTCCTTGAGTTCCGTTACTGAGGCTGAATGTAATGCGAGTCATGTAAGTGGTGTTACTAGAGTAACAGTCGTTATGACACTGGCTGCCTACAAACAATTCTTCAGATTTAATAGATGTCAGGTTTGCATCAGGGATAAAGAATATAATTTGTTTTTACCCATTACACCGATGTGTATTACGCACCGTTTACTTTCCCACAATTTCTGTGAAAACAAATCCACAGGCAAATCACTCAGTTAAATTAACTTAATAAAAAATGCTTG
Organism: Asterias rubens; assembly: GCF_902459465.1. Lineage (NCBI taxonomy): Eukaryota > Metazoa > Echinodermata > Asteroidea > Forcipulatida > Asteriidae > Asterias > Asterias rubens. Next base: position 11,476,584 of record NC_047077.1, read on the forward strand.
TAAGACACTGCCCCCCCCCCAGTGTTCCAGTACATGTACCTAGTTACACCACAGGATAAATAACCAACATTTGTTTCCCGATCAACAACCCCATAATTTGGCGTTTTTTTAATGCTTACACAGCTCTGTGTAGGCCCTGTCGACATTTACTTGGAGGATCACATATTATACATTGGCTGCTGCTGTTGCTGCAGTGGTTGCTGCTGCTGCTGCTGCCCAGCCATGAGTTGCTGTGCACCTGCAGGTGCTATGTAATTCTGTGTCATTATCGGGGGTCCCTGCACCCCTGTAGGTACACTCCCCTGGGCTGTGTAGGATGTTGATGTAGTGACACCCATCTGATGAATGGAATTGACTGGCATGGCTTGGTATTGGGTCATGTTGTTGGGGCCCTGGGGTTGTTGGCCTGGTTGGGTCTGGTAGGCTGGGGTAGCTCCAGGACTGCAAATAAAAACAATCAACAGTTTTTTACATTCTGCAATTCTGTTTTCCTTTCATCAAACAATAAAAAGATTTAATAGATGGAAATTCGCATCGGGGGATAAGAATACCATTTATGGTTTACTTGTTAGCACTGTATTACTTATTTACTTGTGTACTCTACACTGTATTGCTTTCCCGAGTTCTGTGAACAAAACCACAGGCATTACATATAATTATTTGGGTGGATTCGAACCCACGACCTTTGCAATTCTAGAGCAGTGTCTTACCACATAGACCACCGAGATTGCCCGGTGGCTAAAAAAATATTAAACATCATTTATATAGCGCATTATGAATCACAGATTTCTCAGTGACCACAACGGTAGGAGCAAAGGCTAAAATATAAAAAATAAAAGCCCATATTACTATATTATAAAATTATCAAACAGTATTTATTGACAACTATATTGTGAGAAATTACCTCTTTCTCAAAAACTACGTATCTCACAATGTTTTAACTACCAACAGCCCAGTAATTTTTTTTAAGCTAACAATTATTTAAAGTAATTACCAAAAAGTGTCCAGTAACTTCAAGCACACAAAATGTAGCTAAGCAACATTTTCAATAACTGGAATAAGGTAACCAGCTAAATTATCATTCGTCATGCAAAGACAGAGACTGGTTTCCTGCTAATTTTAGCTTAGCGGATAAGACGAGAGAGAGATAGACTTACTGTGAATACATTACTTGACCAGGTTGTGTCATCGTCATCTGCCCCTGCTGCATAATGGGCTGGCCCATCTGACTTGGTGCCCCTTGAGGTACGTACATACCCTGGGGTTGACCATACTTGAAGGAGGGTGGAAAATAAAGCAGAATATAACATCAGAGGTGTGACTTGAAAAGGAAAACAAAGTTGGGGCTGGGTCTATCTATACGGGTGCAGTGTTCATCCCATGCACAAGCTAGCTTATTGGGTCGATATGTGCAATCACGTGCCAATAGGAGAGAACTGCAAAAGTTTTCAAAATTATTTCTTTCGTTCTGAAAGTTTGTATATACTCAGCGCCTTGAGTACCTTGTTTGGTAGATACGTGCGCTATATAAGACTTCAAAAGTTTTTAGAATTATTTCTTTCTTTCTGAAAGTTTGTATATACTCAGCGCCTTGAGTACCTTGTTTGGTAGCTACGCGAGCCATATAAAACTTATACATTTACTATTATTATTATTTATTTCAGACTTCAGATCAAATTCACAAAAATCACAAATATAAAATCATTAAGAATATCCCAAATTGCTCATTAGGGCCTTTAAAACCAAAAATAAATACAAAGAAAAAAAAACTATTGTGAATTCAGCTTCCTTTGGCCAAACCACACAATTATTACAAAAAACCTATGATTTCCAGGTAAAATTGAAGAAATACTTACAGGTTGTTCAGCATATCCAGGCATGCCTTGAGCAGGCATTCCTTGTGGGTACTGCTGTGCGCCAGTCATCATGTTAGTGTTCTTGAGGGAGTAACCGTAGACAGGTGCCTCCTCCATTAACTTATGATACATCTCAAATGCATCTACCAGCTTGCCGTTGAGTACGGTAAGATCCATGTGTTTCCGATCCACGGATTCAAGTTCTTGATCGATGAGAGGGTTCATTCTCTTACAGGTATCTGTAAAGATTAAGAAAATATTAATATAATAACAGGAACGAAAGCTTAAACAGCGCACAAATCCATCAAAGTGCTCATGGTGCTAAATACAAACAATAATATACATATTTACCTAAATTGAAACTTGAGCCTAAGCTATGGAGAAATCCAAAATAGAAAGTAGCCTAAGCTTATACCTTGTGGTAGAGAAATGCAATACAAATGCACTACCTAAGAAAACATCGATGGGTAAACAAAATCAAACCAGAAGACGATCAGAGCATACTGATCGAAACGTCGAGTTAATCCAACGGTTCTTTTTAGAACCACCCCAACTCATTTAGAGATTGTTATTACATGGTGTTACCGCAAACTTTTCTATAAAATCAAACCATTAACTCAAATTTCAAAATGGGTTCAAGAAACAGATGATTTTACTAGTGCTGGCAACTTGTTCCATAGGAGAAGGAGATGTTTAGAAAGTAAAAACACCCAAGTAATCAGAGCTAAATATTTGTTTAAATAAAAGTCTGAAATCAGACAAAAGTCTGAAAAAATCTCATCCCAGACAACAAGAAATTAGACTTGCTTGGACTGACCTTCTAAGACAAGCATTTCTTGTGTATCTGGTCTCTGTTCCGTTGGATCGGCATTCTGTAACATCTCAATACATTTATCCATCTGATCTTCGTTAATGTCAACGACCTCTGGAGTCATCGCTTCGATCGTCCGAACCTCAACCTCCTCATCGAACGACACTTTCTTTTCCCGTTCCCGAATATCTAATAGGATAAGAAAGTTAGGAGTCACATTTTTTGCTTGTTAAGTATAAGTTAACATTAGATGCAGAACATCCTGTCGGCGGCTTTTGTGTTAGAACCAGCGCCGCCACAGCTGGAGTACAGTTTTAGTGTGCACACCAGCGATGGTAATTATTGCAATCCGGGGGAAACCTTTTCCCGAGCATGCACAGACACATCAAGTCTTTGGACGAGGCGTTAGTTGTATCTATTATGTAATGCATCGAGGTATTTCACCAAGAGAGGGTGTGTATTATCATTTAATCGCATTGTTTTGAAAAGGCCTCGAGCATTCAATGTTTCTTGCCTTTGTTGTAGAACGCAAAGTAGTTGAGCTAATTAACACTGTGACCCTGTAATTAGAACTCGTGAGATGTCAACCCATTAGCTATTGTCATGGAAAGAAGAAGCTAGACCAACTTTAGTGGTGGGCTCTTAATCTAATTTAGTCCACAAAGGGCGAGCGATTCAACAACAAAATTCATGTTTAGATATGGGGCCATCATTGCTGAAGTGCAATTCTAGGGAAAATTTGTGCTGGACAGCACAGTGTATTTTGCTACGTGAAATTTGTAAGTTCTGGGCAGGCCCGTCTGGCACCACCCACCATGACTACAACATTGGTTACTTCCCTAGCTTATTCCGACTGAACTTACCTGCATCGGTCTCAGCTGTCAGATCTGCAGTCACAAAGTTTGATGGCAAGAGTCCTGTCCCTCTGAAGTTTTCCCCTTTCCACCAATTAGAATCACTGCAAACAAATAAAAAATAAAAAAATGAATTGTCATTGCTTACATTTGTTTGAATACTTTGCAGTGGAATTTCATTCAGCCCAAATAGAAAGTACTTAATATAGTGTCCACGTCCACCATTTTAAGGGACAAAAGTCATGGACTGGCGCTTAATGCCCCAAAAAGCTCCAAAAGCTGGTGCTCACAGTATCATGTGGGTCTGGTGCTTGTACATTCACAGCCATAGCTAAATCAGCCAATATGGAGACGGCCTAAAGCTTGGTTCATACTTCCTGTGAATGTAAACGCGATACAAATTACAGGGCTGTTTTTGCAGAGAAGGTTTCGCAAGATTTGAGCACAAGTCAAGTGATGCCATTTGTTTGTTGCAAATTTGTGACGTGAAAATTTGTATGGCACGCGCATTCGCAGGAAGAATTCTATGACCTTTAACCTCAAACAACAATGATATTACCTAATGGAAAACAACAGGAGACTTTGGAACACTAGGTGGCAGCAGACTTACCATGTCAATTTCCATCATTGTTTACGTAGTTCTGAGCCCGCGCACATTACAGAGAACAATGGATTTTACCTGGTAAGTCTGCTGCCACCAAGCGTCCTGAAATTTCCCTATTATTGAACCTTACCTATCATCTAAAATGCTAATAAGTTCTCCCGCTTTGAACGTCAGCTCGTTATCCTCAGCAGCCTCAAAATCATAGAGTGCTTTGACCTTTCTAGGTTCCCTTTTTGGTGATGATGTAGTGTGTGTTGGCGTCACGCTGGCATACATACTGGCAGAGGGGTAAAGGCTGGATGTTTTCGCTTTATCGGTCTCTTGTAACGAGAGTCGAATAGCTGTGGAAAGTAGGAACAAATTACCAATACAAATTAGTGGGCTGACATTTCCATCCCAGCAGAGTCTTTCTTGAAGGCTAAATGTTTTAGTGAATTCAAAGATTCGTTTTTAACAAATCGGGAGGCCATTTGGATCAGACATAGAGGGAGAACACTCTCAACAAAGACGACTGGGCTTACAAGCTCCAGAACATTTACAACCAATTAGTCCAAACCACGCCTACAACGCCCTCTATGTCCACCAAGAAAGGGTATAAAAGGCAGTTCGGTATTGGAAATGGTCACCAGTCTGACGAAGCTCCTAGCTTAGGAGTGAAACGTAACTACTAAATTATATGTAAGTAACATCATACATAACTTTGGATTTGTAAAAACAAATCTTTTAATTCATGATCATCAACAATTAACTGATTTAAATAATGCTTTAGTGTTTTTATGTTTCGATTTGTTGGTGTATTTAAGATTGGTGCTTTTGTAAAAAAAGCATTTGGGCCCCAAAAGACCCTAAAGCATACGAATTTGATGAGTAAAAACAAAATCTTGCATAAGTTACAAGGCCAAATACTCAAAATTGACAAAGCGCTATATAAGAACCCAGCCGTCGATTTCACCGTACTCTTCCTAAAATAAGATTAATCTTAGGACTAAGGTCGAGTCCCAACCCTGCACTGTAGCATGCAGACCTTAAGATTAATAGTAAGGATAAGTTACTCGTCCTAACTTGAGATAGGATTAATCCTAGCGTTTCGTTAAAACGGCTGCAGTAGTTTTATATAATTGTTTACCTTTTGCAATGTCGTCTTCTTCTTGTTGGGTTGACACAACATCTGGGTTACTTGATGGAGCAGGGTCGCGGTGACGGTGCCTAAAAAAAAATAATAATTAGGAAATAATTTTAGCTGAAAATAGTGATGATTTACGCTGAGGAGTCGTAGGTCACATTTACATGTTGCTTAAAGGCAGTGGACACTATTGGTAATTACTCAAAATAATGATTAGCATAAAACCTTACTTGGTGACGAGTAATGGGGAGAGGTTGGTGGTATAAAACACAACTTCGTATGACAAGGGTGTTTTTTTCTTTCATTATTATCTCACAACTTCGACGACCAATTGAGCTCAAATTTTCACAGGTTTGTTATTTTATGCATATTTTGAGATACACCAAGTGAGAAGACTGGTCTTTGACAATTACCAATAGTGTCCAATGTCTTTAACACCATGGGGCTGCTTACACTAGAATTCTGAGCTTACATAGTCCTGTTAGTGTATAAATCTAACAGCAGTAAGCGCAGAATTTCACCATAAACCGAACCATGAAATACACAATCTGAAAAATGTTTCACCAATGAAACATTTCGTAGAATCAAATAATGTTCAATCCCCCCTTTCTATACAACCACATTCCTGAGAGCGGATTTCTTAAAATGTTCTACAGCTGCACTTCTTTGCACCAAGTTCAATTTTACGCTCATTAATGTTTTGGCGTGATTACCAAAGGTATACCCTCCCTAGAATGCTGGGGTGCGTTCCACCAGTGCAAACATTGCCAACGTTTGTGCACGGTAGCCAACAATTTCAATTGGAATGAGTTGTGCGCCGTCACCGTTTGGCAAACGTTGGCAACTTTACGCGAACACACTTCTGAGGTGTTGGCAAGTGGTTTTTAAAATGACGGACAAACATACGGTATTATTTCTTTGTCACAAACATAATTACATTGCACTTTTGGTTGTTGATATTGAAGATTTGAAATAACACAGCTAATTAGTTGATGTAATGATGTACAGAAGAGGACTACATACAGCAAAAACAAAGTTTAAAAAAATACTAGTACAGTGCACGCCATCTTCATTTCAGGGCACCGCCATATTGAGATCCAAAAGCAAAAACCGTTCCAAAAATAAAAAAACCTTTGCGTGAACAGTTGCGATAGGTTTGCGCGAGTGAAACGCACCCCTGATTATACCTACTTACCTTTGAGCTTTGCTGGTCTGTCGATGGAAAATCTATTCCTTCAGATTTTAAACTGTTGTAAAGTTGTACTATCAGGCTGAATGTACAAGAAAAAGTAAATAAATTACCTGGGGTGGCTTTCACAAAGAATTAAGACTAGTCTTATCTCGAATTAGGATAAGTTACTTGTTCTTACTTTGGACTAGCCTTAATGGCAGTGGACATATTGGTAATTACTCAAAATAATTATTAGCATAAAACCTTACTTGGTAACGATTTATGGGGAGAGGTTGATAGTACAAAACATTGTGAGAAACAGCTCCCTCTGAAGTGGAGTTGTTTTAAGAGAAAGAAGTAATTTTCCACGAATTTGATTTCAAGACCTCACATTTAGAATTTGAGGTCTCGAAATCAAGCATCTGAAAGCACACAACTTCATGTGACAAGGGTGTTTTTTCGGCGACCGATTGAGCTAAAACTTTCACAGGTTTGTTATTTTAAGTATATGTTGTGATACACCAAGTGAGAAGACTGGTCTTTGACAATTACCAACAGTGTCCAGTGTCTTTAAGTTTTTATTAACTCCTAATGAGTCCATGTTTGTGAAATCGAACCCCTGAGGTCCGGTGACCTAGATTTAGGTTATGGTGGCTCAGTCACCAGGGTCCAATTTCATAGTGCTGCTTAGTGGCTGATTTTTTGCTTACTGTGCGATTTCTATTTCATTGCGCTGCTCACTGTAAGCACACGAAAAAGGCATGCTAACCTTCCGGTGCTTACCACGCGTAAATAAATGACGTCACAATGCAAATCCATGGTAAACACGCAATATGGCCGCCCAGTTTTTCTGCTAACCTGTGAAATACGCTAAGGCTTAAGCAAATTTTTCTGCTACAGTAAGCATGCAAATTTGCTTACCGTTAAGCAGCGCTATAAAATTGGGCCCAGGGTGTGGGTTCAAATCCTGGTCCTGACACATTTAGCAAAAAAAACTGTTACCAGCACTGCTTTCCATGGAGGCCCTCAGTACCGGTACAACAATGTATTACAAAAATTATTACATATTACACCATCAAAATTGTTAACAAGGAAAAACACCATTCGTGTAATGCTTTCTCCTGCTTTAAAGACAATGGACACTATTGGTGTATATACCAAAGACCAGTTTTCTCATTTGCTGTATCTCAACATATGCATAAAATAACAAACCTGTGTGCTTTCTGATGCTTGATTTCAAGACCTCAAATTCTAAATCTGAGGTCTCGAAATCAAAGTCGTGGAAAATTACTTCTTTCTCGAAAACTACATTACTTCAGAGGGAGCCGTTTCTCACAATGTTTTATACTATCAACCTCTCCCCATTACTCGTTACCAAGTAACTTTTATGCTAATAATTATTTTGAAAAATTACCAATAGTGTTCACTGCCTTCAAAAAGGAAAAACACAATTCGTCTAATGCTTTCTTCTGCTTAAACATGTTTAATTTATTCTGCTGCAAACTACTGTTTAGATTTGTGCTGACACAAATAGTATTGTCATTAAGGATGTCAATTTTAAACGAAAGTAAAAATTGTCTCTCAAATCTTACTTTAATTGTGGATCGTTCTTGAACTCCTCCGCCCACTCCTTGATTAAACCCTTCATCTTTTCAGAAACTTTAGGGTGACCCTTCAGAAAAGAACAAACAATTACAAAATAGTCAATATTAGTTTGTATTGGTTTCTAGATATCTTAGCACACTTATTTAATTGTGGGTTGTTGGCAACAAACTTTTCCACCTTTCTAGAAGATGTGGAAAGACACATTTTTGGCCATCTCTAGTCTTATGTCTGTTTACATGCACAAAAGCCTTTCCTTGGATAGCTAGCACCTTTGCTTTTAACTACCCAAGCTGTGAAGTCCTATTAAATATTTATCTTTCCTTCACCTCATGTATTTTCAAATGGACCAATCAACTGAAAAGGACAAACAATTAACACTAATTGCGAATTGTTGGCTTTAGCTTAGATTGGGACAACCTTGGAACATTGCTATCTCACCTTGTTTATTATTGTCCGAGCTTCTGAAGTGAAATCTCTTGAGCTAACCTCTAGATGGAACACCTTCCCGCAGTTACTGACGCATGCACCCAAGAGCTACAACAAAAAAAAAAAAAACCATAGTTATCCATTTTTACAACCAAACCTTCCTCCATGTTTCATTGAGACAACAAGTCCAATTAGGAAGGTGCCAAATTCACAACATGAAGTTTTTTCAGTCTTTCACAGATGCATTAATTTACATTGTGGCTCATGCACTAGTGGTCGAAGAGTCCTCGAAGATATTACCAACTACATCCTAACTCGAGATAAGACTAGTCTTAAATCTTTGTGACATCCACATCAGGGGCCTTCTCAAACCTCAACTTTGGCTCCGGCCCCAGGCTCCTTCTGCTGATGTTTGAATCACAGCGTGCAATACGCCCAGCTCCAAACACGCAGGTTAAAAGCATATTAAAAGCCACTGCGTTTCCAATGCGTAGCGCACGGAGGCCAAGCTTGAACCCAAGCCCAAGCCAAGGTTTGAAAAAGGCCTCTGGTTTCAACAAAACGTTATTGGGCAAAAATAAGTAAATACGAATTACCACTAGTTTGTTGTAAAGAATGTCAAAGATAAGCATACATAAAGATAGAGCATGAAAGAGAGACAATTAACCAAAAATCCTTATTAAAAAAAAATGCGGGAGTTGTCGGTCACCTGTACATTCAAGTTCGTACCAATCTGATCCCAGTCCAAAATTGTTGGTGTGAGGTGACATAAGAGTGGAAGATAATGGATGATTGAGGTCACCTCTATTAAAGCTGTAAGGTGCCGAACACTATTTTGAATTGTGACTTACCGTGATCGCCTTCAGGCACACAAGTGGAACTGGATTCCTTATCCTCTTCATTATAGATTTTAAGACATCTTTAGCTCTGTTGTTATAGAAATAAATGATGGAATTGAAACAGATTGAAATCTGAGAGACTTATTCATAACATTAATATTCAAAGTATGAACATTCATAGACCTCATATAGGCCTAAAACACCACGACTAGTAAACATCAACAAAATCTGTTTTCAATTTAAAATGTCCCTGCTAAACCCCCAAAATATAATATTTAATATCTGGCGTATATTTACATGTATTCTGTTCTCCATCGTCGTATATTCAGGGATTTTGTTGTTTTCAGGGATTTAGATTTCCAAGGTATGCACATTTTTGTTGCTAAATTATTCATAGGCCTAGTCAACTTGAAGTATTTAATAGCATGAAGTGTTGTTCTCCCTGGAGTGTTGTTTAGCCAGTGATCCACTGGCTAAATGCCAGTTCAAACATCTGAGGACAAGTCAGAATTCTCTCCAAGTGGTTCAGCTGGCTTGTTAAAAATCGTCTATAAATATTTAATTTGAAATATTGACGACTGAAACAGCTGATGGAACAATAAAATCAAAACTTCTGGCTAGTCACTATGGGCAAACCCTGGGGTCGATTTCACAAAGAGTTAGGACTAGTCCTAACTTAGGACTAGTCCTAGGAGATATACAAATTGCATGGATAGTCCTAAGTTAGGACGAGTAACTGGTCCTAACTCGAGATAAGACTAGTCCTAACTCTTTGTGAAATCCACCCCAGCTGGTACGGTAGAAGGACATGGCCAAGTGGTCCACTGTACTGAACTTGAGTTCTTGGGGTCAAGTCATTGGCGTTGGGTTAGAACCCCGTCATAATTAGGGCAAGAGTTCAGGAGAAAATCCACAAGACTACAGGGCTTGTGGCTCAAAACGTTTACTGGACCAGAAATTTGAACTTGAGTTCTTGGGGTCAAGTCATTGGCGTTGGGTTAGAACCCCGTCATAATTAGGGCAAGAGTTCAGGAGAAAATCCACAAGACTACAGGGCTTGTGGCTCAAAGCGTTTACTGGACCAGAAATTTGAACTTGAGTTCTTGGGGTCAAGTAATTGGCGTTGGGTTAGAACCCCATCATAATTAGGGCAAGAGTTCAGGAGAAAATCCACAAGACTACAGGGCTTGTGGCTCAAAAGCGTTCACTGGACCAGAAATTTGTGAACATGACCAGAATCAAAATGAGAAAAAAATTCCCCAGTCCCGACACGGCCACAACCTAATATGCATGTTTTTATTTGAACTGCTAAACTTTGAATAGAGACACCTTTTTTGTTTATCTCAGACTTTTCTAATTGGTGTACATGTCTGTGTACAGGCACAAAACCTTCTTGGGATTAACCAGTATATTCGCTTTTAATTACATACCCAAGCTCTGAGGTCACAAGGATTTCTCTTTCATTCACCTCATGTATTTTCAAATGGACCAATCAACTTTACGGCACTGAGTGTTATTATTTAAAGACACTGGACACTATTGGTAATTGTCAAAGACCAGTCTTCTAACTTGCCTTATCTCAACATATGCATAACATAACAAACCTGTGAAAGTTTGAGCTCGATTTGTCGTCGAAGTTGCGAGATAACTATGAAAGAAAAAACACCCTTGTCACACGAAGTTGTGTGCTATCAGATGCTGGATTTCGAGACCTCAAATTCTAAACTTGAGGTCTCGAAATCAAATTCGAGGAAAATTACTTTTTTTCTCGAAAACTACTCCACTTCAGAGGGAGCCGTTTCTCACAATGTCTTTTACTACCAACCTCTCCCCATTACTCGTTACCAAGTAAGGTTTTATGCTAACAATTATTTTGAGTAATTACCAATAGTGTCCACTGCCTTTAATTGGTGTATGTCTGTGTACAGCCCCAAAACCTTCCTGGGATTAACCATTGACCAGTCATAAGTTTACTGGCCTGACAGTGACACTATCAACTCAGTGTAAACTCAGGCCTGATACTTCACGGAGGCAACGGAGGCGATTGCCTCCGTTGCCCCTTGTCATTGCCTTGGTGCACTTGAAATGCTCTGGAGCAGTAGAAATTTACAATTTCCTCATAGGGTGCCCTTTGCTGAAGTGAAAATGCCTTGGTGTCCTTGCCCTTTCAAAAACGAAGCTCACAGCCCTGTAAACTTCTAGCCCTGGTGATACTTGTGTCCTTGAGCAAGTACCTTCACTCAACGTTTCTCTCCTCTGAGTAAGTTATGACAGTAGAAAGGTTATGTTTGAAATGTAACTTACGCTTGTGGACTGCCGGCAACTTTATCGCATATATCTAATATCACTCCCCAATCCTCAGCAACATTGTTGTCATTTGTTGCTTTCTCTGTAGGGTTAAAAAATAAATTCATCATACATTTTATTTAAAAACATTGGACTTAGTACAAACATACAGCAACTTAATGTTCTCCATGCATTTATTTGAAAAACAATTCTTTAAAGACAGTGGACACTATTGGTAATTACTCAAAATAATTATCATCATAAAACCTCACTTGGTAATGAGTAATGGGGAGAGGTTGATGGTATAAAACATTGTGAGAAACGTCTCCCTCTGAAGTGACGTAGTTTTCGAGAAAGAAGTAATTTTCCACGAATTTGATTTCGAGACCTCAAGTTTAGAATTTGAGGTCTCGAAATCAAGCATCAGAAAGCACACAACTTCGTGTGACAAGGGTGTTTTTTCTTTCATTCTTATCTTGCAAGTTCGATGACCGATTGAGCTCAAATTTTCACAGGTTTGTTATTTTATGCATATGTTGAGATACACCAACTGTGAAGACTAGTCTTTGCGGTTACCAATAGTGTCCAGTGGCATTAAGAACTTTCCTAAAAGTAATTTAAACTCATGGTTAGTGGTACCCACTTGCAATGACACTGGCTTCTAGTTTTGGTTGAACTAAGACAAACAGACCAGAGCGGGATTTGAACCAATACCATTGACCCCATGGCAGATTAGCGTGTGGGTGCTCTACCACCTGAGCTATGTCACCCTGTATTTGGTACTTGGAAAAAGTAGGAATAATTGATTGAGTCTAATAACTGACCTAAACACATGGTGTAGGCTCTGATAGTCTTTTTAGGCTATTTGATAAAAATTTTTAAGATTTTTCCATTTGCAAAAATTCGGACACAGACTGAAGTAGGCAGAGTATCATGCCTGCCTAATATGGTGGTGGTCTCCCTATTTTGTCAACATCTTTGTACAAGGTGTCAGTCCAAAGCCATACCACCTAAGCTTGGGCGACACCACGATATTATTGAATATCGCGATACTAATTTGGAAATGATTTCAATATCGGATCGATTTGGTTTGAATCGAAATATTGATATATCGCGGATATATCGCGACTATCGCCGCGATATATCGCAAGTATCGCAATATCGCGATGTATTTCCTAGCTGAGACATCTTGCACCCCATAGGTTTGGAGTAAAACCAGAAGAATAGGTCATTAGAACACCTCTCTGTTGCTTTGACTGTCTCTTCTACAACTTTCACTGGGAGTTTGAAGACTGATGATGTCAAATTTAATTAATCGCGATTATATCGAATATCGCGATATATTGTCGGCGATATATGGTACACACAACCTGGGAAGCAGAGGGATCACCTTCAGGGGATGTTTTGTCACCTTTCATTTCTAATGAAAATACTTTGGTCTTCTGATAATTAAAAGTGTGAATGAGACATATTGCCACAAACCATAGAGGAAAAATGCACAAACACATTCTCATGACTGTGACTCGCGAGTGAGGTTGGACAGATTACATCATGATGATTCCTCTATAGCCCCTTTCACACGAGAGCAATTTAGCAAGGGTCCCTTGCTAAATTGTAGCATGGTTGTAAGATTTTACAAAATTCACCTCGTGTGAAAGGACAATAATTTTTGGAGTGTCCAGGGTCCCTTGTCAAATCTTGTCCAACATTGCTACATTTTGTCGGAGGTCCGGACCTACGACAAAATCTTACACTAGCGGAAGTTTTGACCAAGGACGTGGTGAAAGGAATCCTTGTTTATTGAACGACGTCCTAGGTGAAAATGCCCATACAGCGCATGCTATTGTGGTGCTATCTTGTCCAAAAAAGGGGATTAACAATTCGTCATATCACTCTCATGGCGCACAAGGGTTGTTAGTTTTTTAACTTTGCAGTGTGAAAGCTCACAAAATCAGTCACACATGGTGATAACAAATAAACAATCCACGCTCGTAATTTTTGTAGCGAGGGACCCTGGCTACATTTTGTCCGTGTGGAAAGGGCTTATGAGTCTGAGTCATCATAATTGTCACTAATATAAATTAATTTATTATCAATCAATTTATTTGCAACCACGGTAAACAACAGAGCTTTGATTTGATCGAGTCTTTTGTAAACAGGCAAGATGACCCAGGGTTTTTCTTAGGTCAGGGAATTTCGAGAACGCTCCAACAATGCGCATGGATGTACACCCTCATCAGCTCACTCATCCCAGCATGCCCGTTGTTGGATGGATGAGGCACTCCCGAGTCAAGTGGTGGGACCGTCTACCTCCATGAAAAAACTTAAGTCCACTATATTTTATTTTTAAGACTTAAGAGCTGCGAAGAGTGTACTGTAAGTCATATCATCAGTGAGATTGTTTTGATTAGGTTGGCCCTCTATGGTTGGTTGGCCCATGTTGGCATCAGTTTAGTTATAAATTAAAAAGAGTTTTTTTAAAAGAATTTACTAGCTGTGTAGATTATGTTTGGAGTTTTTAAATTTTATCAACCTGAATCCCTAAAAAAACACATCTTTGTTTAATGTTTATCTCGTCATGAATAAACAATCCACATCAAAATGTGCGGATCTTTAAGTTATTAACAAAACCAATCCCTTATCCACGCAACTGGACCGGTCCCACACTCACGAAAAACTATTGTCTTATCAAATTACCTTTTATATGTCACGTATTATATGCAACCTGCTTCATGAGGATGGTTCCATCGTTTATAAAACGGGGAAACACAGCGACAGTTTTTATATATTCCGTAAGTCAAATCTAGTCTCTAAATCAAACAAAAATGCATCCATAAATATCCTAGTAACTTAGGAAATCACTGACATAGTATTTATCTACTCTACTTTAATTTCAACTTACCAACACTTTGGTCGAAAGGTGAGGATCCCCCAAAAAGCGGCATTTTGTAAGGAAGTTTTTGACGCTATACTGCTGTGTAATTTACCCTCAGACGTCGTCCGTGACCATCAGATTCGCAGGTCATGCAATGCACTTGTGCGCATGATCACATCTACCCTTTCTAGCCATGACGTCATCGTAAACATTACAAAACAACACATGATCAAAATGTGGTCGGTTTGTCAAGGTGGGGGGATGACGAGCAAATTTTTAAACTATGACTTTCTCCATGCTTTAAATTTCAACAAAAACCTTATGCCGATGAGCATCCACGCATATTATTTGGGTAAGAAACATAGAAATAGAATTCCCGGCTATCGGCTCATTGCACTAGTCTTACTTCAATACGCCAATATTATTAATTTCCGTGAACGGTCTCTCCATCCTCCGGCAGACGGCTGTGGATTATGAACAAGAGCGTCTCGAATCAAGACTATCAGCAAGGAAACACGTACGCAAAATAGAAAGCGAAGCTTTACATGGCCGCCCTCTAGAGATGAAATTTAACCATGTAAAAAACACATCCGACGATACTTTTCCCGAACTCCTAAAATCCCCATGGCCTGATTTCAGTGTAACTGTAAGTGAAATTGTGTAAGTCTTGGAACCTTTAGTTTTCCTGAATGGAGACAATTTTGATGAAGAGTGTACTAATTAATATAAATAATTAATGGTTTGCCTAAGGGAAGTTTGGCTTGAGAGCTTTCAATGTGAAAGCCGACTACGCTTCATGTTTCGAAGTTCTTATGTTGAGCGCAAATCAAAAACCCGCGCAAGCCTGAATTTCGTGTGCTAGTTTTGAACTTGTGTTGAGTTGTATACAGGCAAGTTTTAATCTTGCGTGCGCAAAATCTTTAACTTTGCGCTCAATATCACCATTTTGTTTATTAAAATAAAATAAATTAACTTTTATTTTAACCTTCCACTCCAAATTCCACACCGAATTACTCCAGGGTCCACACCCACGTCGGCCGTCGGGTTACGTTATCGCAACTAGAAATTAATCTAATCGGAAAAGTTTCCGTATGGCGCCACCACTTTTTCATTCGATATGAAATAATATAGTATTTAATTTACCTCAATGAGATATCCCTTTCTGTAAATATGAGTGAAAAAGTGGTGGCGCCATACGGAAAGTTATCCATCTAATCGTTAGGCTAAAGTAAAGTAAATTGTTTGCTTGTTATATTTATATTATAAAAAATATGTAATTGTAAATGTAATGTAAGTTGTACTGCTTCAGTGCTGGGCTGGTAGAGTAAGAGTAGTACTACTACTACTTTTTAGTTAAGTTACGATCGATATTCGATAACGTAAAACGATAACGTTTTAACAGCCCTACTTCTAGAAACTATAAAAAAGGCTCCCCGCTCATGGGTATAGTTTCTACTAAGTACAATGTAGTTTGACACTATGGTTTGACATCACGACAGGGCCATGACATGATACATGGAGGTAGAAAACGTTTATAAGGACAACTTTTCGTATGGCGCCACCACTTTTTCACTAATTTTACAAAAAGGGATCTCTCTAGCGACTGATGATATTGATAATGACAAATTAAAAGAAAAAGAAGTACAGTGCCCCAGTTACTGGGTCTACCTGTGAACAACAGCAAATTTTGTCGAAAAAGTTTATTTCTCGATACACATTCCTGTATAAAATGTATTCATAATGACGATGTTATTTGGAGAACATAGAACTGATTGTAAATTGCTTATTAACCGAAAGGACCCATGAACTGGTATAATAATTAATGGGTTGACGTCATCTCAAAGGCTAAATGACAACACAACACACAAGAACAGGTAAAATAGGTGTAACAGAAGCTGTCAAGTTGAAATACATGATTTAAGACAGATAGAGAGGGGCAAAAAAAAAGACCTTAAACAAGGGGTAAACAATGATTAGATGTAATGATAGTTTTATTGATTCTGATGTTATTTTCATGTTTCAGCTCTGGGATTCCTCTCTTGAAAGTATCCTCATGTACCAGCTCCCTGCAGTTCTATCCTGGACTCTCTAAAAGAGGTTTTATCATCAAAGCCTTTGTATGCACCAGAAAGAAACCCACACCTTCCCTCATCACCAGATCCGATCAGAGTGCGGCAATGTACCCTGGACTAGAACAGCGATGAGACGTCCAATTTTGGCCGGTGATTTTGATCAGCGAGGGCCGTACGTGGACAGTATGGAACGACCGAATTACAACCAGAGTTCTATTGAGTATCAAGAAATGCAACAACACGCTAGCAATGTGGAATCTAACAATGCAGGTCAAGCCAATGCAACACACAGACGCAGGTCAGTCTGTACTGCCCAACTAAAGTTAACCCATCATAGTTGAATTGTAGTTAGATCGGCCCAACTGCAGTTGGATCGGCCCAGCTGTAGTTAGATCGACCCAACTGTAATTGGGTCGGCCCAACTGTAGTTGGATCAACCCAACTGCAGTTGGATTGGCCCAGATGTAATTGGACTGGCCCAGCTGTAGTTGGACCATCCCAACTGTAGTTCAAATCGGCCCAAGTAATGGTTGAATCTGACCCCAATTTGGGTCCATTGTGTAAGGCAGATATGACATTATTGAAACTTTTTTGCTTAGCAAATGAAATTGCTAGGTATTATTCTGTGCTTAACAGCTTTTTGAAATTGGGCCCTCGTCTTTGAATACACCCTGATTAATATAAAATCATCACCACTGCCTCTCGCCTATAGAACGGTCTTCAAGGGGTCAATTTCACAAAGAGTTAGGATAAGTCCTACCTTAGGCCTAGTCCTAAGGGATATTAAAAACGTATGGCTAGTCCTAAGTTAGGACGAGTTTAGTCGTCCTAACTCGAGATAAAGGCTAGTCTTAAAGGCAGTGGACACTAATGGTAATTGTCAAAGACCAGCCTTCACAGTTGGTGTATCTCAACATATGCATAAAATAACAAACCTGTGAAAATTTGAGCTCAATCGGTCATCGAAGTTGCGAGATAATAATGAAAGAAAAAAACACTCTTGTCACACGAAGTTGTGTGCGTTTAGATGCTTGATTTCGAGACCTCAAGTTCTAAATCTGAGGTCTCAAAATCAAATTCGTGGAAAATTACTTCTTTCTCGAAAACTATGGCACTTCAAAGGGAGACGTCTCTCATGTTGTATACCATCAACCTCTCCCCATTACTGGTCTCCAAGAAAGGTTTTATGCTAATAATTATTTTGAGTAATTACCAATAGTGTCCACTGCCTTTAACTCTATGTGAAATCCACCCCTGTTTCCATTAAAATTGCTCAGACTGTTCTGTCCTTCAATAAAGGGTGTTTAGACTTTTCTGTTTTCAAATCTGTAGCTGGTTGTCACCATCCCTTTGGTCTTTTTTTCTCCCTTAAAAGCGCCTTGCATCCTTCGGTATTTTGTCGCTATATAAATCCATTATATTATTATTGTTATATCTTAGGCCAAATGCGAGCCCAAAAGGACAACTTAAGAACAGGTCCCCGTCTCGATTGGTCCTTCTCTGTCAGCTGATCTACAGCTTAGTGTCTTATATCATTGCAACATTCTGGGGGTTATGTACACCGTGGATACTGGTACTTGTGTTGTGCTACTGTATGTACGACTCAACACTGGTATTGCTGTTGGTGCTAGCTGCTTTGCTTGGTGAGTCTCTATCGTCCACTCTTGTTTTGTATATTCAATTCAGTTCACATTCATTCCAATACTTTCCATAAAAAATTGAACTCAATTGGTCGCCGAAGTTGCGAGATAATAATGGATGAAAAAACACCCTTGTCACACGAAGTTGTGTGCTTTCAGATGCTGATTTTGAGACCTCAAAATCTAATTCAAATATTTTAGTGGAAAATTACTTCTTTCTCGATAACTACATTAATTCTGAGGGAGCCGTTTCACACAATGTTTTATGTTATCCACAGATCTATACTTTTAACAAGTCAGTTTTAATGCTAACAACTATTTTGAGTAATTACCAAACCTGTCCAGTGCCTTTAAAACCCAACTTACATTTGAATTTTCAGGACTTGCCTACAATGTACAGGATGACCTTCTGTATTTTCCTGACGAGCCGATAACATCTCGTTACTACGTTGCCTCGGCTGCTTCAACTGGCCTACCTCATGAGAACCTCTACATTCAGACCTCAGATAGAATCAAAATCCATGCTGTACTCTTCAAGCAAAAGGAACCACTGTTCAGCAGAGCACCGACGGTTTTATTCTTTCACGGAAATGCTGGGAATATTGCGCATCGGTAAGTCCTTAACATGGGTGTTGTGTTAAAGCCATTATACACTTTCGGAACAGAAAACAAACAAAAAGTTTACAAATTGACAAATAACTTACAGGGTTTACAGAAGGTAAAGGTAAAAGACTTCTCTTGAAATATTATTCCATGAAATGCTTTACTTTATGAGAAAACATTGAAACAATTATCAATGCTCGACAACGAGAATTACCGATTGATAGTAAACACATGTCATGACACGGCGAAACGTGCGGAAACAAGGGTGGGTTTTCTCGTTATTTTCTCCCGACTCCGATGACTGATTGAGCCTAAATTTTCACAGGTTTGTTATTTTATATATAAGTTGTGATACACGACAAAGTGTGGGCCTTTGGACAATACTGTTAACCAAAAGTGTCCAATGGCGTTAATGCTCCTCAGAACATTTTCAGTATGTACGATTCACTTAATTCAGAGACTCACGGAAGATGATTTGTTGTTAGACTATTTATTTATACAGCTTTTCATACAGTAGTGCACCGCACCCGCAGGTGCCCAAGATAAGATTAGAACATTTACTTTTCCCATCCCACTTGCAGGGTTGCAGCTAGACCAATTTTAGTGGTGGGCAATAAATAACATTTTCGGGAAGTCTACCGAGGGCAAGGGGATCAACAAAAATTATTCATGTTATGGGCCATTATGGCTGGAGTGGGGCCAGGTTGCCAAACTGTTTGTGTTATGGGGCCATGCAATTAGCTGATGGCCTTTTTTGATTGTGTTCTTTCTCTGTGACATGCGATACTCTTCATCGTTAGCTGTGTCTCAGATCAATGCAAAGTGGACAATATTTGAAATCTGTGCTGGGCAGCAAAGTGTATTTTACTAAGAGTGCTGGGCAAAAATTGTGAGTTCAGGGCAGGCCCGCCCAGCAGCGCCCACCGTGGCGACAATGCTGGCCACTTGTATTTCCCCTCAAATCATTAAGGTCACCCCGAGGCTGTGGGTTAAAGTTCGACATGACTAGTAATGACATTACGATGGGTTTCTTGTAGAGACTGTTCTACTCTACCGTAATTTCCTGCAGAATATCTGACTTCCAAAGGTCAACAGAAAATTACTAGGGCTGAAAATGTAAATTTAGTCAATTTCTCTAATTATTTGTTTTCGTAATTTTTTTGTAGGTTTTTCAATGCGCATGGGTTGTATCACATGACCGGGTGTAATATTCTATTTTTAGAATACAGAGGATACGGAAGGAGTGAGGGACGCGTTAGTGAAGCAGGTGAGTTTTAGCCTAGATCTTTACCTCATACAAACCCATTTGTACCCAGATTAATGCCTTGTAAATCGCCCTGTGTACCTCATACAAACCCATTTGTACCCAGATTCATGCCCTGTAAATCGCCCCCTGTGTACTTCATACAAACCCATTTGTACCCAGATTAATGCCCTGTAAATCGCCCTGTGTACCTCATACAAACCCATTTGTACCCAGATTCATGCCATGTAAATCGCCCCCTGTGTACCTCATACAAACCCATTTGTACCCAGATTAATGCCCTGTAAATCGCCCTGTGTACCTCATACAAACCCATTTGTACCCAGATTAATGCCCTGTAAATCGCCCTGTGTACCTCATACAAACCCATTTGTACCCAGATTAATGCCCTGTAAATCGCCCTGTGTACCTCATACAAACCCATTTGTACCCAGATTCATGCCCTGTAAATCGCCCTGTGTACCTCATACAAACCCCTTTGTACCCAGATTAATGACCCGTAAATCGCCCCCTGTGTACCTCATACAAACCCATTGGTACCCAGATTAATGCCTTGTAAAGCTCTGTGTACCTCATACAAACCCATTTGTACCCAGATTTACGCCCTGTGAAACATAAACCATTGCTGCACTAACCCTTTTCAAATCTTCCCTGTTTGTATGTTTGCACTGAAGTAATATTATGTCAATTACCCTGTCTAAATCTACTCTGAGAATCAAGAAGTTTAGAAGGCTGAAAATTCTTCACTGTTACCCTTACCTACCCCTTCTCTTCTTAAAAGAACCTCATATAGACTGGTGACCTGTACCAACAAAAAGAGTGACCTTGTACGCTCAATGGCATTTCCTGGTGGACTAGACACTGCATGGGTCATATGGGAAATTTGACATTTTGTGTGGTAATTTTTCCTACTTAAGTCAATTTCCGATTAAATGCAATCTACTTTTAACCGCCAGGTAGTCTGCAGCTTTTTGACCCCTTGACCAGGTGTTCAACTTTCAAGCACACCCCTGCATTTGACCCCTACCTTCTACGTCATTTTGCATCTCTGATTCTTCTTATCTCTTACGACCACAGGTCTCTACCTCGATGCACAAGCAGGTCTCGACTATCTTCACAAACGAGGCGACATCGACAAGCGACGCATTGTTGTCTTCGGTCGGTCACTAGGGGGCGCTGTAGCCATTCATGTAGCATCTCAATCCTGCAATAAGGGACGGATAGCTGGTGTGATTGTAGAGAATACGTTTACGAGTATTCCTGATATGGGATCTGTGCTCTTCAAGATGGAGTTTTTAAGATGGATTCCTCTATTTATTGTTAAAAATAAAGTAAGTTGGCGACATTCAAGTTCAATTATTTGTGGTTGGTTCTCTTGCTAATTTTCTTGAGCAAGACACTTTAACATAACTGTTAAAATCTTCAACAATGTATACAACTATATGATTACAAAGTGAGTAGGGTAGATGGCCTTATTTTTTGATCCAAACCGAACCTTCTCCAGAGGCATAAGCAAGTGCAAACAAATACATATCCATTTATACAAAAAAGAGGAGCAAAGGATTAAGGGAAAGAAGGGATCCAGAAAAGTGGTAAAATTATAGCCTTTCAAAGTTTCTATTTTAGAAATAATTGGTGGCTAAGAACCAATAGGAGTAAAGTGGTGAGGACAAAGGATGCTCAGTATGAAAGGGTGGATTACTGGACCATAACAAAATAATGGGTCATAAAACCTGCACAAAAATGTCAAGTTTTTACAATAATAATAATAATAATAATAATAATAATAATAATAATAATAATAGACCGTTTTTATATAGTGCTTTTCACGCCCAAGGGGTGTCTCAAAGCGCTTCCGGCATTATTACCCCCTGGTCACTGGGCCTTAAATCATTCCTTAAACCATCTCAGTTCCCTGGGGAGTATACAGCCTGTGCGCAATATATGTGCTACTCGGCTAAACCAATCACAAGAACCATCTCTGTCCTCACAGGTACCCATTTACCCCTGGGTGGAGAGAAGCAATTATAGTTAGGTGTCTTGGTAAGGGACACAAGTGTCACGACCTGGATCCGAACCCACACTCTGCTGAACAGAAGCATCAGAGCTTGAGTTCAGTGCTCTTATCCACTCGGCCACGACACCCCATGTAAGGAGAAAAAGTAAAGGTATATAATTATACAAACTTTGTTTTTATCTCTCTACAGTATTTTTCTATCAACAAGACAAAGCATATACGCTCATCATCTCTCTTCATCTCAGGCATTGATGATGAGTTAGTACCAGCAAGAATGATGAGTGATTTATTCCGCGTAAGTCATCCTCCAAATTTTAAAACCAGGGCCCATTTTTCATAGAGCTGCTTAGCGGCCGATTTTGTGCTCACTGTGCGATTTCCATTTCATAGTGCTGCTAACCGTTAGCATATCAAAAGGCATGAAAATGCAAGAAAATAAATGACGTCACAACGCAAATCCATGGCAAACACGCAATATTACCGCCTAATTTTTCTGCTAATCCTCGAAATACGCTTGCATCTTAGCAAATGTTTCTGCAAATGTTACCGTTAAGCAACGCCATAAAATTGGGCCCTGTTCCTCAGACCTGGGTACATTGTCATGGCTTTGCTTACTATAAGCAAAGAATCGGCCGATTCAGAAGCAGGGAATGCCATGAAAAAATGACTAGAGCAGGATTTGAACCAATGACCTCCGGATTAATGTGACGGCTCTCTACCATCTGAGCTATCCATCGGTTGTTCAAATCTGGCTCTAGTAAAAAAATTTTTGTTCAGTCCCAAATCATGTAAAAATTTACCCAATCTGGGGTCGATTTCACAAAGAGTTAGGACTAGTCCTAACTTAAGACTAGTCCTAAGAGATATCAAAAACGTACAGCTAGTCCTAAGTTAGGACTAGTAACTCATCCTAACTCGAGATAAGACTAGTCTTAACTCTTTGTGAAATCCACCCCTGTTTCAATTGTGGTTTAATATTTGGTACCCTTATTATTGTTTAATACAGAATACTGTACCCTACCTTTTACTTTGCATATTTTTTGTATGGTACAGAAATGCGGCACAAGACACAAGCAGCTGATTCGGTTTGAGGGCGGTACACACAACGAGACGTGGCGTTGCAATGGCTACTTCACTGTCATCCGAGAATTCCTCACAAAGGTACAGAGAGTAGCTTGATTATGAAGTTTCCATTTGCAAACTTGATTTTTAAAAATTAAGTTTGGAGCTATGACTTCATTACTCACAAGTTACCACTTAAATTTGAGACAGTTGCTATGTCAATTGGTTGGTGGCAAGCTTTTGAATAGCAACCTCCAGACGAGCAAATCCTGATCATACACAGTCGTTGGGTTTTCATTGCCTCCTCCGTAACTATGCAAAAGCTTGCCCTAAATCATCTAACATAGCAACATTAGTCTGAGAAATTTAAATTTAAAGGAACATTACAGAATTGGTTTTTGCTAACAACACAGTTGCTGGCAGTGTAAACACTTCATGTAATTCACCATTATAAACTGAAAAACCTGTAGAAGGTAGAGATCGATTGGCCATCTGGGTCACGAGAGAATAGTGAAAAACCGATCACAAATTTTGGATTGCATTGATGCCAAAATAAAAATGTATAAAACGCTCACTGAGCGATAAATTCCAAACGCGAAGTTAGATTATTAATTGCTCATCAAATATGACATTTCAGACAGAAATATTTCAAGGAATGTTTTCAACTATCATCCTCCATAGACCATGTAAGTTTTATGTAAATCTGTGATCTTCACGATTTTTGTTTCTTACCAATTCTGTAACATTCTTGTAGGATGAACTTTTGAGTTTTTGAGGCATCGCGGTTACACAATGTGTATAAAATATATACTTTGCTGTGTAGATTTGGGAACTGGGTCTTGTAACAAGAAAATGAAAAACAGGATTGGAGTGAAAATATTTGTCTTTTTTTTCCCTCAGGTAACATATCGAGAAACGGATCCTATCACAGTCTTACCTTCTGGTGCTCATTGTGTTCAGGACATCAATGCAACCTCCTCAAGACATCCTGTAGAAACAGTATGATAAAATTGTCTCTTCAAGTTTAGAGGGACAACATTAATTTACATAATTACATGCTTGACACTTGTTAATCTCTTTAGTAAAATTTAACCTCTTAAAGGCTCTGGACACTATTGGTAATTACTCAAAATAACCGTTAGCATAAAAACTTACTTGGTAACAAGCAATGTCGAGTTGTTGATAATGCAGTGTATACAAATTTTTAGAAACGGATCCCTCTGAAGTAACATAGTTTTAAAAAAAAGGTAATTTCTCACTCAATAATAAAAGACTTCAGGCCTGAATAAAGCACAAGAAGTTGTTTGTGCAACTTCGATGACCTATTGAGCAAAATTTTTCGCAGGGTTGTTAATTTATGCATATGTTGGGATACACTGAGAATACTGGTCTTTGATAATTGCCAAACGTGTCCAGTGCCTTGAAACAAAACAAAAGTGATTTGTTTTGTAAAGCAATTTGGCTTAAAGCTAATTTCAGTTTCCAAGACAAAACTTTTTTTCACTTATTTTCATTAAGACACTTCTTGGTGTAATTTTGGAGCTCTGTAATATTTGTTTAATTTAAAGGAACGTTACAGAATTGGTAAGAAAAAAATTGTGAAGATCACAGATTTACGTCAAACTTACATGGTCTAATGATGATGGTAGTAGATGGTATTCTCTCCCTTGAAATATTTCTGTCTGAAATGTCATATTTGATGAAAAAAAATAAATCTAACTTCGCGTTTGGAGTTTATCGCTCAGTGATCGTTTCATTCGTTTCTTTTTTTGCGTCGATGCAATGCAAAATTTGTAATCGTTTTTTTCACTATTCTCTCGTGACCGATTGATCTCAAACTTCTACAGATTTGTCAGTTGATGTATATGGTGGATTACATGAAGTGCTTACACTGCCAGCAACTGTTTTGTTAGCAAAAAACAATTCTGTAATGTTCCTTTAAGCTTCTTTTTCTGTAAAGTATAAGTTTTAAGATGCTGTCTCTATAAATAAGGTCCCAAAAATTGTCATGATAGAAAGCAATGAGATTAGAAAAGCAATTATTGTTATTATAATTTGTTTTCCTCTAAAGAAATAAAGTTACTAGTGCCAGGCCTGGAATTTTAACTTTGAGAGGGCAAGGCTGCTTTCGTTTTGCAAAGGGCACTTCCATTGGGAAATCTCAAAGTCATGAGGGTGCACCGAGGCTAATACCAGGGGGGGGGGGGGCGGGCAACAGAGGCCCTGTGTAGTTCAAGGCATGAACTGCATGATTTGAGTTGTGGATGAAATACAACAGTTATTTACTTTTGTCCAATCTATGGTTTTGATATTGAATGACTCACTGTACTAGTTGTTTTTGGATACATAGACAAATAGACTATACTAGTTTGATCCAAATAAATTTTGGTTTCAGACATGCAAAGTTTAACATAACATTTACATTAGGTTCGGCTCATGACAAGATCACCGTCTGAAACCAAGGCGCTCCAGAGTCGTTTCGAACTCATGCAAGTGTTGGATTCAACTCTATAGTTTTTAGAGTGTAGTTTATTTAAATTAATAGTTTATTAAAAGTAATTTATCTATTACATTTGCTTATTAGTCAAAGTTATGAACCGAATCATTGCAAACTAGCAAGACTTATTATTAGCTCATATTTTGACTCTTTTTTTCTCCCCAGGAAGTAATGCAAAATAAAGTTATTATTATGCAGATTTTTATATAAAAAGTACAGTACTTTCTTCCAATGATAGGTAGGCCCCTTCTGGTTTAGTCGTCACTCTTAAAATTAACGAATGGTAATAAAAAACCTACTTGGCTAGAAGTACAGCAGCTTTGAATAGTATTTTTGAATCAGTTTATATCCCCAAACATTTTAATCTGAGAAACGTTACTTATCAGCAGCACACTCGTAAAAAGTGGGACCTATTTCAGCCTCTGTGAAAAACCTCAACGCATTGGGGTTTTGTTTAGAAAAACATAAGAAAGTTCACACATTACACTGGGTTAGCAGATTGGTTTGTTCTCAGAGTTTGTTTCCAATTACGGATTATTCTTCCTGCATTATGGACATGACCCACCTCCGTGCTACTCATTGGCCTCTAAAAAACTACCATCTTTTTAAATAATTTGTTTACATTGTTGTATATAATATCTACATTTCTATAGGATTCAAACAATTGAATGGTTAAAGAAAAAACAAAGGATTACTTTGCTTTTAAGGGCTACAAACATCTTGTAATAAATTAATTTACAAAATTGTGATGATAGTTTTGATTTTGGCATTTTTGTGTAATAATGGACATTATTGGTAACTTACTCAAAATAATTGTTAGCAAACAAACTTACTTGGTTACGAGCAATGGAGAGCTGTTTATATATAGTATGACAAACATTGCGAGAAACGGCTCCCTTGAAGTGAAGTAGTTTTTGAGAAAGAGGTAATTTCTTAAATTAATATTAAGTCTTTGAAAGCATCTGAAAGCACAAAAAAAAAATGCAACAGTTAAGGGTGTCTTTTCTTTCATTATTCTCTTGCAACTTTGATGACCAATTGTGTCAAAGTTTCACAGATTAATTGTTATTTTATGCATATGTTGGGATAAGTGAGAATACTGGTCTTTGACACTTACCACGCAGTGCGTGCTTTTACAATAATTTGAAGGGGAGAAAAAAACGCAGTGCGTGCTTTTACAATAATTTGAAGGGGAGACAAAAATGTGTCCGGTGCCTTTTAGGTACGGAAATTAAACTGTATTTTATCAAAAGAGGGCGCTATATAAGCTGCTCTTGATCAATGTTGTGAAACTGACACGAACTGTTGTGCATGCAGGAGCATATGCTTCGAGTCCCTGCACTGTGCTTTTTAGCATGGATATCATTGGGATGAAAGTGTTCAGTCACGTAGAAAGGAATCATGGACGAAAGAAGATTATGGCTGCTGAAGGGGCCGAGGTAGTCAAATAAAAATGATCTCATCAACATTTTCTATTATGTCAAAATTTGCGTTGGGGATAAAGAATATAATCATAATCTTGGTTTTACCCATGTATACACCGATGTGTGTTTGCACCGTGTTCCTAGTACTTTCCCAAGTAGGCTGTGAATAAAAACATCGGTCAATCTGCGCGATCAACCGATCGCGCTGCGCTATCGACCGATCGCGTTGCGCTATTGAAATATCTATTGGTCGCGCAACAATCGGTCGATGACCTGACCTTAAAAATCATTATAGGATTATATTTTTTACAAATTCGGGAAATTTATGGGGGATTTATAATTATCTACATTAAATATTTATTCGCGGCTTTGACAGAGGCCCCTACACACCGACCACCCATATATAGCCAATCAATTTTATCTGTCGACCGCCGTCACAAAGTGGTGATCAAAAAAGATTGGGAGCAAACAAACAACCAGATTATAACAAAAACTAATTGAACGTGATTAGTGGTCTTGTGATGTTCAATCTATTTTGCTAAAGATTTTTGATGGAGGCATATATATATTTATAAAACTGTCACTGAACAAGTAAACAGCTTTTTTCTTTGCATATGTGCATAAGAAAGAACATAATTATGTGTAACAATGGGAGTTACGGGAATCGTAGAAACTAACAGAGAAAAACCGTCACCGACTTTTACTTTAAAAAGTATTTGTGTTGATTTGTAAAACACAGACTCTTATTTAAAAATATATGATTTGTATTCGTCTTGTATTTCACGTTATGAGTCCATTTCAGTTATTTTCCAGCTTGACTTCGTGTTTTTATCAATTTAGCTCCATATTTGGGGAACATTTTTATTAAAACTTGTACATTTTACTGTTTAGAAATGTACACTACACAAACACCGACTTGTTCAATTTCCGACACCTGTTGTGATCATATTACGCATTCGAAATAACCAAACATTGGTCTCGCTGAAAGGTGTTGTTTTGATCATAATTATTGTATGGTCCTGATTTTAGGGAGAAAAAAAACACAACATTCTTTTTTTAATAAAAATTTAAAGTGACGTCAGTTTCAAAGAACTGTTTCCACCCACTTCACACAATCCAAAACACACCTACCCCATTCTATTCGGATTACTTCGCTAATTAACCTACTGTATTTTCAAAAACTATTTTCTAAGAATAATTATTGTCACCCTATTCGGGCCCCTTTCGCATAGCGCAATGCCATGTCATTCAACGAGTGCACAACACACTCGCTTTAATAACCCGTGTACTGGCATTCAGCCAACTTTCTGATGCCGGCCGGCTAATAACAGAGAACATGTGATCTTTATTTACTGCCGTTCTATCTGCTGTGCATCCTCCCTCCGCGCGTGGATGCATAATAGTTTCTCGGAAGTCCACTTCTGCGGTCAATACACGCATACATTATAATTTGGTTATGCGCCTTTGAGCGTTGTTGTGATGGTCGTGTGACTGCAGTATATGAAACATACCGTCAGTGCGTGTGCGGTATTATAATATGAAGAATACACTGACATTTTAGTGTCCAAATCCAATTAAATCAAGTTAAAAAGTATAGATGAAATAATAAATTGTCAATATAAACCACAAATTTAATAATAAATTGTAATAAAAACTGTGAATTCTTTAACCATCTAGCTGAGAGTGGGAGTTCTACATTACTGCCCCTTGTTTCGCGAGTTTACCCGTGTAAATTGCAACCAACATGGACCACAATGAAAACTGAATGTGAATTTTTAACAAATTTATTTTGGGTTGACTGGGGCAGACCTGCACCAACGACCTCTGGATTAATATGTCAATATTTTGTTCGGGTAAAATTAATAGTAAAAACAAACACACACCAGATAAATAAATAAATAAATAACCAAACAGCTAACAAACATAAGCGGGAATCGAACCTGCACCAACCCGGAGGGCGAGGCTCACTCTGTAAACTCAAACATCGGAGGGCTTGCCCATCCAGCTGCCTAAAAATACCTATAAAATAAAGTTTCAAGAATGAAAAATAAGTTACACCAGCGATAACACACACACAGACAACAAGTTTTTTATATATTATTTCAATATGGAGCTACTTTGTCAAGAAACTATTTTTAATGTGAGGCAAAAAACCTTCAAAAAAAATAAGGAAAAAAAAACTATGGCGTTTCCAACATTTTGGAGTCACTTTCTGTGTACAATTTTTTATGAAACGTGCACGCGTGAAGTTTTCATTGGCTGAGAGTCGTGCAGCGCGTACACGCGTGCACGTTTCCATCGTTTTACATCAAAGATGCTTGTCAATGACGTCATGTGTGCAATACATTAGTGGGATGGGAGCTGTGCATCCATTTGTGCTATAAGGGGTCAAAATAGACCATGTGAACGTTGTTTACAATAAGTGTGACCATGGAGGTTGTGTGACCTTGTACATTCTTTGAGTATTCTTGCAGGCACAATACTGCACATGTGATATGGGAAAGTTGACATTTTGTGTCATAATTTCCACATAAAATCCAAGAACTATGAAAGAAAGCTTTGAGATGTGCCCCCTTTCATCATATCAAAAGTTGATAAGAATTAGCGGTCCAATCTCCATAAAATATAAGATTTGATGTTTACTTCCATTAGGCTTGGTACAAATCGTGCATGCAGGAAGTCCAGGCTCTGTGGCTCTTTCGTAAACATGTGATGTCACAGGTCACATATCGTCTAGTTTCCAAGTCAAATCTCAACTTCCCGCTCCTTTTGTTGTCATCTTTTTCATTTTCATTCTCCACTTACAATAGTATTGTGCTTCCTTTAGAAATCTAAACATACACCGGATGGATTTTTCGTGTGGTCCTCCCGACATTATTGTCTGGTTCTTCAAACCAGCCGGAAAGGTAGAATATGATATCAAGTTCATCACCACGTCTAGACCGCTGAGGACACTTCCCGTGCATTGGGATCAGAGAGCTTCCCCGAAACAAACTTGTTTATAATAATTGTTATGTTTTAATAATTTTTATCATCTTTTTGATCTTGGACTGCTTCCACAACACTAAACAACAAAAGGCCACTTCTTGTTAATTGGAGCGGTCAAGACAAGAAAACCCCAGCAGATGGAATAAATATAACAATACTCAAGAAAAGACGAAAGCCAATGACATCATTGCAAATATAATGGGTAAACTTAATTTGTAAAGTTAGTTAAAGTAAATAATACATAACTTTATTTTGGTTGGTTAGAAACGCAATGTCATTGTAATCAGATATGGGGCCATAGGGTGGTTACACATATTATTCCGACACCCATATGTTCCGACATCCAGACCAGGGATGTCGGAACATAGGGGTGTCGAAACATAGGGATGTAGGAACAAGGGTTGTCGGAACATAGGGATGTCGGAATATAGAGCAGTCACCCCTCAAGTTTGACAGCAGAAAAGTCTCTCTTTTTTCGTGGTCTACGTGCGGCTTGTGCATCAGTGATTGATGATAGGACAGCTTCATGGTAAAACCACAGCCCATGGGATAGTACCCTCTTCCCCTGGTGGGTTCTGTGGTAAACCTTGAAATGTGGTTTCTAGATCTGTCAACAAATTAGGCAGCCTCTATAAATGTTACGAGCATGTGAAATGAACAAGTTTGTCACACAAGGACAGAGATGGGATCTAGAGCCCACGTTGTGGGGTTGTTTGGCTCTCTTATAGCACCGGTTTGGCGGTTTCAGACTTCCGCCGTGTTCAGTTTTCCGGGTGACGTAGCTGGAAATTTCGACACGTTGCTCAAACGGTTTTAGCTTTCCGGCGTGTTCAGTTTTCCGGGTGACCTGTCAGATACCGCCGCGAGTACGTACGCGAGTACTGTAGTTCTCTCAGCAGTGACCCCCAAATTGTTTATATTACGATTCTTTTCTGTGTAGTCACATAATCTCTTGCCCCATCTTTACATGTATTCATGGGTACAACTTTTGGCAGGTCACACTCTGCTTGCATAAAAAACAACTCATACGATCCACGCGTTTGCCGCTAGTTGTACTCGACTCGTGGACGCCGCCATGACAGCTACCGGAGGGTAATGGATGACTCAATACGGCACTAAAAATGGACTACTTTCGCTTGCTGTGCGCAGGCATCGCATGACGTAATGCTACCGTATTTGGTCATTCGGAAAACTGAACACAGCGGAAAGTTGAAACCGCCACACCGGCACCGGTCTAGTAGCCATGGGATCTTATTTGACCAACGTAGGACAATGGGCCGTTATATGCTCTTACTACAATGCTCAAAGCCTGAGCAATAACAGTCCAACAAGTATTCCTCCCCTCATCCGTGCCCAGTTTCCCATTACATGTAGTCACTTTTCATTATAACCATGGAGGAATAAATTATTCCTCCATGTTATAACCAAACTGTTAAAAACTGCTTACCAACCAAACTAAACCGGTTCGGGTTTAACTTAGTACGCTGTCTGAACATACCCTTTAAGCTGTATGGTGTTATAGTTGTGTACAATACATCCTCTGATTGAATGAAAGATTAGTAATGGGAACATGTCAGGACTTGTGTTTTAGTTCAGTTGATGCATGGTTATTATAGCTTCTGGTAATATGACTATGAGCAAGGGCATTGCTTAGTGGTTGCTGGTACATTTTGCAGTATTTTGTTATGTATAGCCACAATTCGTGCGCTTCAAAATAAACCCACACTACAATTGGGCCGGGAGTTATTCAACCTGGAAAACCAACATTTATTTCTAAGAAGTCCTTATTGAATCATTGACATGTAGAGCAATGTTTTGAATTGAATCGAAAATTACATTACGCAACGTATAACTGTACACACTAACTGTCCTTGCCCTATTGCATTGCACACACATGAAACTTCCCTGAACGTCTCTATGACCTAGATCGGCATTGCACGATGAACACATGGCAGGGACTACCCTGGTAAACATGCGGTTTTGCACACCAGGGCCTTATGAATGGATTTATTATCATCATACACAATCCCAATATGCAAATTATAAAAGACGCTGACCAATCAATACTCGGCTGCTCCTGTAGAGCTATTGCAGGAGCCAATGAGGGTGTTTCATTAATGACCGCGCCATCATAGGATCGGAAGCCGGGTATTAGGCTCCGCCTCCTTGTGCAAACCAAAACAACCGGCCGGCGTGTGCGAAAGCATTCGACTATAAACCACTTCAGATTGTGTGGTTAGAGATTCAGCATGTCAGCGAGAAAGAATAGCATAGCTTCGCCAGAATTCTGACACTACTTACTCACCGCAATCATAATCTTTAAAAATCTGGATTTTCAACAGTGAATTTTAAAGTTTTTTCGACAAGTATGTACGGAACAAAACGACTAGCGAAGAGGTCCATTGTAGGAACCCGTGTGTGCGCCCAGTGGCCAGATGGTGTTTACTACGCAGGGGTTATACACAAAGTGGAACTCGAGAATAAGTCCAACTGTTTGGTGGATCCAAACTACACCATATGTTTTGATGATGGGTACATCAGAAGGTACAAGGAGGGCGACATAGTTGGCCAGGGTTTTAGCGGAATCAGCAGCGTGCACCTCAAGTTTGGACAGCGAGTGTTCTTCACGAATCACGGGAGAGAGATGGTTGGATTTGTGCAGAAACATAAAAGGCCAACGAATGAGGTATGTTTGATACAAACACGCTACCATGCACACAGTCTTCCTTGTTATTGTATTTTAATGTGGCCTCCGTGCATTGTATTCAGAGTCTCTGAATGAGAGGTTTGCGGTTTGCCTTTTTGAATTATTAAATAATTTCTTATATCAACTTGGCCGGTAATATTGTACGTAGATGTAGGCCTTATAAATAAACGCTTTCAAAACAGCAATCTATAATGTGAATAAATAAGCCATGGAGGAGGTAGAAATAGACTCCATGATATTTCAAAAGAGCAACATGGCAAAAGGTGCGGATGGTCTGGTGTTTATTTTGGTATCGGTATTTTTTGAAGCTTTGTACATTATCAAATCTGGAGTTTTCCCTGGGTTGAATCATGTTGAATGTATCGATGAGACGTATAATGACTTAGTTAGGGTTTGAATAAGAATAAGGAAGGTTAAGAAAAGACAGTTGAGGAGGGACTGAGCAAGTCGAATGATCAATGTTGACTGTTGCTAGTCTAGGATTTAAAACTATTTGTTGAGCACGAGGTTTGGCCTTGAATCGAAGCCGGCTCTTACTATTGACTGATGACCAGTAGGTTTCACTCCTTTATCCATGGAGGTCCAAACAAATACAAACTGCGTACAACAGCTTCTTCGAAGGGAGCAAAAGAATAGTAATGTAATCCCCTGTACCGATAGTGGACTCGCACAGGGTTTCACTCAGTAATCCCATGGTAATCCACACAGATAAACATCGAGTGTTGAAAAAAACCCATGTCTTTCCTGCCATGACCTAGGGGACAATTTCGGCCAGCAATTTTGCATAGCAAAACATTTTTTAGCCTGAACTTGTTTTGGACTCACTGAATTCTATTAATAAAATTATTGAGATAGCAAATGGTGATTTTTTAGTAGAGACTGAAATGTTTTGTGTAGCAATTAGACCATGTGAACTTTGTTTACAATAAGTATGACCTTCAAGTTGTACATTCTTTGAGTATTCTGGCAGGCACAATACCGCACGGTAAAATTGACATTTTGTGCCATAATTTCCACATAAATGCAAGAATTTTGAAAGTAAAAGCTGGACAAGTTTTGAAATGTGCCCCCTTTCGTCATATCAAAAGTTGATAAAAACTAGACATTGCAATCTCCATAAAACACAAGGTTTTATGTTTTGTTCCATTAGGCTGTGTACAAATCGTGCCTGCAGGAAGTCCAGGCTCTGTTGCTCTTTTGTAAACATGTGATGTCACAGGTCACATGTACAAGGGAAACCGTTCACTGCATGAAAACCACTCGATGAAAAGCCCAATATAGCTTGTTCTGTGCATTGCATGTTAATAATTTGAGTAGCAAATCGTAATTTGCTCTGATAGTACAAGGGAAACAATTCAATGCATGAAATACACTCAGTGAAAGCTTAATGTCATCCCTTTTGTAAACAAACTGACCTGGCCGGTCCAGGTCTGGGCTCGTCACTTCCAGATACAAACCCATCAAGTTTTCCCCTCGGGCTAAACTGAGTTAGCGTGCACGGAAATACTCTAGCGCTAGTCCCTGGCAATCCAAGGTCACTGATGCTATTATTACACAGCATTGACATCGTCTCGAATTGTAAACAACATTTGCAATAAAAGCTGAATAGTATGTCCCAGGGAATTCCGTCCGCCGGTGATTCTGTTCCCCATAATAATGGGAAATTAACAAGGACTGGAGGAGAATGATTCGAAGAGGGCGCGATGTCAGATAAGTTTGTACATAGATCGCCATATGGGGGACAGAATCCCCTGCCACACCAGCAGATTTTCTACCATCCTTCTTTCTAGAACTGAGAAGTCTCCAGAATTCCTAAAATCTACTCCGCGGTAGTAAGTAGAAAATAAAGCTTGACAGTTTTCTAAAGAAGAAAATATAGATGTTGTTACTGCAAACCAAACGCAGACCAGTAAATGATTCGTTTTTGAAAAGGCAATGGCACCAAGGCATTGGTAAAGGGCACGGGCACCCTATGAGGAACTTGTAAACCGCCTTAATTAGTATATGCCTCCGTGAAGTATCAGGCCTGCAAATATTACATAACATTTGTATATCATTTCGTTACAGGTCTTTATCAAAGTAGACGACGGTTCGGATAGAGTAGTGCAGAGGAAGTTGGATGAGATCAGGCTGATGGAAAGTAGAAAGTCGCCTCGGCTGGCTGATCACGAGACGGACTACCTGAAACTTGCTGATATGACCCCACCATCAGAGTCCAAGAAAAGAGCTGTGTCCAGTTGCATCGATGTCCCAAGGTAAGGATTAACTTAGTCCCATTTTATTAGATGAATGTTAGCCTTAAGGCACAAAGCTAACTTTTAATTTGAGAGGTCGTAAGCTGTTCCGAAGCCACAGTAGTGCTAAATAAGCTACACGGTCAAGAAGAGAGCCAAAAACGAATAGAAAAACGATGTGTGGAAAATGTACTCCCACTGCTGGTAGTTACTATACGTCGTAGATAATAACATACTGCTGACTGGGACACTTCAATGAAACTCAGGAGGAAGATTGTATATTTGTTGAGGGGAGGGGGGGGGGAGCTTGTTGTACCCTCACCCTAGGATGACATTCAGTCAAACCAAATTTGCCAAGAGGATGCGCCAGGCCGGTACCTCTTTAGTTCGACACACGCAACACCTAGGCCATCGGTACCACGGTACCTCTTTTCCGTTCTTGAATGCCACAGTCATAGTCGTGCGGCCGTACCTCCGTCCACTGAGCAGCATGGTGATACAATAAATTGATTTCCAATTTTAGTGATCCTTAGAAAAATCAGAAGAATTGTTATTAAATTGTTATTAAATAGCCTGAAAAGTCTATCATGTATGTCTAGCCTGGATGTCAGCCCTTATACTCCCCAAAACAATGTTTCCAATCCCAGATCATGTATAGCTCTATGGTCAGTCAGATAAAGTTGGCAGCTGTGTAAATAATTATGGTTTATGCCAAACTCGTCAGCATTCCATAATTCTTTGCCAACATCTTGGCCTTTTATTGTTATATCTAACCCGATAAACTGTTTCAACTCCTGTTCCATTCGGGGGGGGGGGGGGGGGGGTCTGCCGAAATGGTAAGGCCGTTTCCGGAAGGACGTGTCTGTTTAAAGAGTAATTTGGTAGTTGTTTTAACATTAATCAAAACAGCACGCCTGGTAATGTAGTTGGTGCAGGTTTTGATTGTCTCTACATCTCCAACAGGAAGTTCAAGAAACTATTTTAGTTTGCTTTCAGGGGAAGAAAATAATGCAGCATATCTTAAAAAACTAAAACAAATCTGAATATCCAGATGATTATTATAGGTCTCGTGCCGACACTGTGCCTTTAGCAGAGTCTGTCCCTTTTAATAATTACTAATTAAAGGCACTGGACATCTTAGGTTGCTATCAAAGACAAGTGTTCTCACTTTGTGTATCTCAACATAGCATTACAAAAAAATCTCTGAAAATTTTAACTCAATTGGTCATAGAAGTTGCAAGAGAATCTAATGAAAGAAAAACACAATTGTTGCACAAATTTGTGTGCTTTCAGTTGCCTAAAAAAATGCCTCAGGCAGAAGTTGAATAGTTTGAGTGAGAAAGTATCTCCTTCTCAAAAACTACTTTAGAAGGAGCCGTTGCTCACATTAGTTTTTATGCTATAACAACTATTATGAGCATTTACCAATAATGTCCAGAACCTTTGAGTCGTCATATTACTCCAGTTATATTTCTATTTTAGTTTTCACCTTAGCAACAATGACATTACCATAATTATACCGCTCATTCTCTGAGTAAAATGTGAGTGTTTTATCGGATGATTCAAATTGATCCACTTCTAAAAGTTCACAATTTGCTTTCAGCGGCGATTGCATCAACTTGATAAAAGGGCTTGTATATCGTTTGGCGACTTTACAAAATTAAAGTCATACAAACTTAATTGTTTAAGAAGTACAGCAGCTTTGGATAGTACAATGCATTTGAGAAACTTGTAACTCGGAAGAATTGAGGTGAGGCCTATAGAAAAAGCTTTTAATTTTTTATCCCCAAAAATCTGAATCTGTGAAACATTTCCCAGATAATGGTTTCAACATGTCCCAGATCATGTTTTCAAACATTGCAGAATATTTTTCTGCTTGGACATAAAAATACAGATATTCGGCGATATCTTAAAAAACGATACCACCAAGTTTTGAAATAATATGTTCACAGGTTAGTTTGATATATTGTCTATTCAACACTATTGGTTAACAGTGTGTTCCAAATACCAAATTTATACAATCCCTTTAAATTGTCAAACAATGATGTTTTCATCAAGCTATTGTGTAATATGATGAATACAATATCATTATCAATGTAACTGCACGTCTAACATGTCCCCAAAATTATGAATCTTTATTCAAAGAACAATGTTAATGTTCAAAGTTCATGTTTATAGGCCAATAAAAAATAGACGTGTTTGTGTTCTGGTAAACAAATTCTTTATTATCAGATAAGTGACGTATACAGATGACTATTTGTCAGACATTTTGACAGTAGATGAGGACTTTGTCCTTATGGTTGTTTATGTATAACCAACGACTTTGTATCTGGGCCAACAACTTACGTAATTGTTTGTTTTGTTGTCCAGTAAACAAAGTCACGACCAGCAGACGATTCTTGAACATTGAATTATCTTTAGATGTCTGAAGTTGTTTGTCAACAATTTGCGATTGTCAGATTGTTGTTATAAATGTATTTAGGATTAATAAATATTGAACAGTATTATTGCTCTTTATCAGAAAGTACAGTCGTATGACGTTTATTGCAAGAGCGCTGGGACTAATCAAATTATCTCTTTATAACAGAACTTTGCTATCTACAATAATTTTCGTAAAATTGTTTGACTCATGTCCTACAGCACCTCAGCAAGTAATATTTTAAAGGCAGTGGACACTATTGGTAATTACTCAAAATAATTATCAGCATAAAACCTTTCTTGGTAACGAGTAATGGGGATAGGTTGGTATAAAACATTGTTTTCGAGTTTTCGAGAAAGAAGTAATTTTCCACGAATTTGATTTCGAGACCTCAGATTTAGAAATTGAGGTCTCGAAATCAAGCATCTGAAAGCACACAACTTCGAGTGACAATGTTTTTAAAATTATTATTTCATTCATATCTCGCAACTTCGACGACCAATCGAGCTCAAATTTTCACAGGTTTGTTATTGTATGCATATGTTGATATACACCAAGTGAGACGACTGGTCTTTGACAATTACCAATAGTGTCCACTGTCTTTAAAGAAAGCTTTCTACCATAGTATATTCAAATAAGAGGTCATATGATCAGAAAACAGAAATGAGATTCAGGTTTAATAAACAGACCTGTTTAGAACAGTGCTCCAAAGCTGGCTTAGGCCCTACTCATCGTAATGTATTTTTTTTTTTAAAGTCACCCATGCATATATCGTTCAAAGCATTGTTCGGGACCAAACCTTTTAATACTGAAAAGACCTCAAGTCTTTTCAGATGAATGTAAAAGCCAAATTTAATCTATGTGGCTTGCGATAATACCACGTGTCCGACATGTACATTTGCTGGTATAATATATTCTTTTCAGTGAGGGAGCTAATATCGACTAGTCACCCTCAAACCATGTTATATTTGTAGACTACCGCGGAGCAAACCAAACATACACTGATACCTCACCATGCGACTCCTCAAACCCCAAGTTCAATTACTAAACTTTTCTTGCATAAATCAACAACCAAGAAAATTTACCTCAATGCAACTCACTATCTGGTCATCATTGGAGCCAAGCTATGTTAAGTGGAGCCAGGCTATGTAAAGTGGGATGGCTTCATTCTTTACGAACATAATTGGGGAAAGTACCAAGAACATTTCTTCATAATGTTGCGTCATAAAAGGGGAAAACAATTATGTCATGCTCGTGCATTGCAAAATCCGAGGAGTTACACAGTCATCAAAAATAGTCCCTTCGTCTAGACAATGACGACAAGTTGTTTTCAATTCAAACCCACAAAGGACTTGCGTATGCCCCAATGCATTTTAATTGAATTCGGTTTAACATGGTTTAACAAGTTATCTCATTTGACATTTGTATGGGATTGTTGTTGAGTGATCTAATTGTCAAATTTAAACACTAAACCTGATATCATACAAAATACAGGTGCATTGCAAAATCTACTGAATTACACATAAAAAAATAATCCCTTCGTCTAGACAATGACGACATTGGACTTGCGTACACCTCAAGGCATTCTAAATGAATTAACTCATCTGAATGGGTTTGTTATCGATCTAATGTAATCAAAGCTAAAAACTAAACCTATAGACGGATTGCACATGACGTTATTGACCACCATCTTTGATAGGCCTATAAAACAATGGAAAAGTACAGACGTGTATAGGCGCTGCGCACAACTCCCAGCCAATGGTATCCTTTCACGCGAGTGACGTTTCATCAAAGATGGCGGCCAATGCATTGCAAGGGGTCTATTGTTAGATTTTGACCCTGTTTGCATGAGGAGAGCTCGATATTGGGGCTATTTGTAGGGACGATTTAAAAGTGATTTTAAAAGATAACTCTGAAGGAAAATGCTAGGGGAGGGACGGCGTGCTCAGCAGCTTGCAACAAAATATGACTTTATGCGCAACACCCGACCCACAGTCATGGTGCGCCCATCTCACCAGGGCCACCAGGAAAAACAATTACGTTTCTCTTCCACAATGTGATATTAATGTTATCGATACCACACTTGCTTGTTTATTGTACTTAATTGATTTCGACTACGATGGAAGGTAACTAAAGCTCGAAAAGTAGTGTCCGCACACTTCGTTTATTGATCACATCTCAGTGTGGGGTTTGGACTTGTGTGGATACCATTTCGATTTCGACATAGTGTCTTGTTTCGTAGGCTGGAATCTGAAAACCGAACCATCTGTTTTTTTCACCACAGGTTTTTAGAGAAAGAGAGAGTTCATAAAAGTTCGTGTTAAATTAATTGGAAAACTTGTTCAGACATGTTCTATAATGTAATGCATGCCCCAACCTGTACTCGGTACCTGCAGCAAGCAATACAAGGACTTTCAAGGCACTGCAGCCGATTTCACACAACTCTAGGATGAAAGACACTGGACACTATTGGTAGTTGTCAAAGACCAGTCTTCTAACTTGGTTTATCTCAACATATGCAGAAAAAAAAGAAAAAAATACTGTGAAAATTTGAGCTTAATTGGTCGTCGAAGTTGCGAGATATTACTATGAAAGAAAAAACACCATTGTCACACACAGTAAGTTGTGTACTTTCAGACGCTTGATTTCGAGACCTCAAATCCTAAGTCTGAGGTCTCGAAAATCAAATTCGTGGAAAATTACTTCTTTCTCAAAAACTACTTCACTTCAGAGGGAACCGTTTCTCACAATTTTTGTATACTATCAACCTCTCCCCATTCCTTGTTACCAAGTAAGGTTGTATGCTAATAATTTGTTTGAGTAATTACCAGTAGTGTCCACTGCCTGTAAATGCTGTGCCTATGGTTAACACGTGCTAAGTCCCAATATTAATTCTAAGTTAGGAAGAGTTTGGTGAAATCGACGGCTGGACACGTTTGGTAATTGTCTAAGACAAGTATTCTCACTTGGTGTATCTCAATATGTGCATATAACAACGAATCTGTAAAAATTTGGGCTCAATATATTGGCCAAAGAAGTTGCGAGAAAACTATGGAAGAAAAAACACCCTTGCTGCCCAAATAAAAGGCTTCAGGCCTGAAGTCTTTTCATCATAATTTTTTAAAGTGAGAAATTACCTCTTTTCAAAAACTTCAAAGGGAGTCGTTTTCACAATGATTTATACTATCAACAGCTCTCCATTTTCGTTACCGAGTAATTGTTTTGCTGAACATATTTTGAGTATAAACCAATGTCCAGTGCCTTTAATGGCAGTCGAAAATTTGATCCCTCAGAAATATGACATTAATTGTCTCATAAAAAGAAATAAATGTAGAATTAACGGTTTATTGGAGGTTTAGAATAGTGGTGTCAGAATCAGTTCAATAATTTTAACTTATTTTTTGTTGTTCGTGACTTTGAATACCAGTAGATTTTGAAGGTTTTGAACTAATCAGCATCAATGTATATTGACTGTACATCAAGGTCATGACATCGAGGTCACGAGTTCCGGTTTAGTTTAATTACAAAGGCACACTATCAACATCAACTCATAAAGTAAATTAAAGTTGAGTCGAACTACTTGGAGGTATTACGGCAACTTCTGTAAAATCCACGTACGGTTTTAGAATTCTCTCTCCCGTCAACGCAAAGAAACTAAAATGATGCTTGTGGCTCAATATTTGATTTTATATTCACATTTTTTGCGTATTTTGTCAAACTATTGTAGTTTGACAAAATAGATACAGGTTTCTGATGGTCGTGCGTGCATGCTTAAAATAATGTTTGAATTGACTCCAGGTTCGAGCCGTCCAATATTGTGCCCGATTTTAATAATAGGGGTTTCTGGTTATAATAATATAATGTTGCTGACCGTAAGCAATAATAAACATGACTTGTAGTTTCACTTTTATCACCTACAAAATGCAAACAAAACTTAACATGACGCGACTTGCAAACCCAACCCTTATTTACTCGCATTCTTTTCGAATGAACTTGGGAAAAATTCCCCTTTACCGACATCAGTATGTCACAATCACTCTGTCTCTGACAACGACAACAACAACCAGGGTTTAATTCCCTCATACCGGAAGAAATATAAAACCACAAAAGTGCCTGGATAGATTGTTTGCGTTGCAATGCCTTATCAATTTAATATCCGGGGAAATAATGGAATATTCCTTTGAAGAAACCAAAAATGGTACGGTCCTGTTTTGTTGGCAGCCAAAAGAAAGTCCCGCCTATCCCTTTATGGATTTAACTATAACTGTGGCTACAGAAATTGGGTCCCGGCTTTCTTCCTGCAATAATGGATATTGTTAAACTTTTCAGGGCTAGTTTTGTCAACAATGAAGTTTCACTATTTGCTTTCACCATGCGTGCATTCAAAATACACATAATACATGTATATGGTTTGTATTTAACAAGTATAAGTGAGCCCGTTTTCGAATTGGTGGCTACACATATATACGGCTACGGCTGTTACTAATGGCTGTTGGTAAGCCGCTGAAACTGTACTGCAACGTATGATGACGTTCAGTAGCCATACCAAAGGCTGTTTGTAGCCGCCAATTCGGTTACGGCTTAACATGTCATCATAACAAAACTACCAGCATTTTAGATTGATTCCTTCCCACAAACACATGAGGTGATCACTCTAGCTAAATATATCATCATTTTTATGAACCTTCAACTTTCAGAAAGCTGCCCTGCATCACGAACTATCAAGAATCGCA
The DNA here is from genome assembly GCF_902459465.1 of Asterias rubens. NCBI lineage: Eukaryota > Metazoa > Echinodermata > Asteroidea > Forcipulatida > Asteriidae > Asterias > Asterias rubens. The sequence continues at coordinate 11,518,694 of NC_047077.1, forward strand.
AAAATTACGGCTGAATACGTTTTTTAAAATTAATTTAAGCACTCTTTCGTCATATCAAAATTGTGTTAATAAAAAAGAGATAAGACAAAATCTAACTGTACGACTTCCACCACAAACTGTGAGATATATTCTCCCATTGACCAGTGTAAATTGGAGGAATCGGGCTCTGTGGCTCTTATTGCGTCACAGGTTACGTAACTTTATCCTTAAGTGACGTCACGGATTGCGTCGCGTGATCTGTAAGTGACGTCACGGATTACGTAACGTGATCTATAAGTGACGTCACCGACTACGTGTAATGATTTTTGGTATTATATCTTTGGTATGAACGCTATGGAGCCGCGTGATCACCAGACTCGGTGCATGGTCCTTTTACTTTAGCTCTATATCTTGTGTAATTATTTACCGCAAAAACTCCAGACAGTAGACGATCAAAATACAGTTGTTTTTGGATCTGTTAACCTCAAGACGTGTGTTGTGCACGTATGTCATGTCCCACATCCTAAAGTTCAACAACAAATGTTGGCAGGAGTTTTAGTGATTTTATGCATGACCATTTCTGTTGGTGTGGAACTGTAATTGAGTCTGGTTGAATCTGACTTGTTTAATTTGGAGAAAAGGAATGACGATACTATTGCTTGACCAAAACATAACTCAACAGTGCTACCAGAAAGTCTCCATTTCTAGCTACATTCAAACATGGAGGAATAATCTATTTCGTCCTCCATGGTTCAAACAATCGTTTCGTAAACCATAATTATTTCGGTATAACACTCTTGCTGAGATTATTTGGAACATGACTCCATGTTTGAATAGAATGAAAAGCGAGACATAGATGTGATTTTTATTTTATTTTTTTAAAATTAGGAATGCGTAGTTATCTTGCAAGAGATTTTGCTTGCTCAACATCATTGTCAAAAATCGTTGTTGGTTGAAAGTGTTTTTGCGAAACAAAACTAAACAGGTTTTTACATTGGAACGCACAGCGAGATTAAACACCCCTATAAAAAAGGCTGATAATGGAATAGCCCATGAAGCATTGTATGGTAATGAGGTAAGCGTGCTGCCTTTATGCATGACGTATTCTTGTAGGTCTAGGCACGAGGCACGAGGCACGGTGGACGTGCAAAAAGCGCGCCCAATGCTGTATTTCAAAATGTTGTTGTTGGAGATAAACTTCTGCCGGCCGGTGCCAAATGTGGCCCAGTTTTACATCAAAGAATATACAATAAAAACAATCTATTTTTTTTTGTCACTTGAACAAATACAATGAAATGGAGAGACATGAAGGAGATATTCACCGTCTGATATTGAAAGGCACATTGAATAATATGACTTTTGGCTGAATTCCGACTTTTTATGTCGGCCTGGTGAAGAAAATCAGACGTTTCCACAAATAAAGAAATCCTGCTCATTGGTCTACTTCTCCAGTGCTTTGGATACTGTTTCCAAAAGCTCCTTGAAATCTATAACCCCAGGGAAATATAAAACAGTATAAATAGCATCAGTTACTCAACACATTTTTTTCGGGAAGTGTTACGTAACAAATACGAAGCATGGTTTTTTTTTTTTTTTTTTTTGGGGGGGGGGGGGGGGTTGTGTCTTACACTGATGTTGATTCGATAAAGTTAAATTAAATTTCCCTCTTTATGATAAGTTTTTTTTTTCAAACTGGTTTATTCTTGTCAAAAATGTTCAGCTTTGTTTTAATCGCAACTTTGCACCAATAAATTAGGGCCATCAATTGGCCAACGTGCAAAACATTGAACATCTGACACATTGGTCTCGCTCTGCATTAATGATCCTTCATCATTAATGAATGAATTGCTATTCAGGTTATTGACCCATTATTTGCAAACAATTGTTAATATTAGAAAGCGGATCCGGTAAAGCGATGATAGAGTCATCGAAACCAAGTGGAACTTCCGTCAACAAGTTTAATACAAATTTCTCTGTTTTTAAAGGCACTGGACACGTTTGGTATTGCCAATGGTATTGTCAAATACCAGTATTCTCACGTATCTCAACATATGCATAAAGTTACAAACCTGTGAACATTTTGACCTCAATTAGTCGTCAAATTTGCAAGAGAAAAAAGAAAATAAGAAAAGAAACAACCCCAATAATTGTGTGTTTTCAGATGCATAATAAAATTATAAAAGTTTTCAGCTTAAGTGGGTGGGGAGGGGGGCGTTAAAATTATTCTAGCAATATAGCACCATGCAGCATTTCTAGAGCAAGGAATCGCCAAGTTGAGACAATACATCTCTATAAAAAGGTGTGAAATAATCAATAAAAATTGAAAATAAATTATATTTATTATTAATTTACACAAAGCAAGACTTCCTGGTACACCAATATTATATGATGGGTCTTAATTGTGATGTTTTTTTTATTGAACTTTAAAAGCGGGAAAGGCACTTATTATTGACAAACATGTGTTATAGACACCAGCATGCAATATCAGTGTCAAGTCAACAAGAACGGTTCTTGTGTGAACTTCTGATCATTGGTTAGGTCAGGAATTGTGATGTTAATTTTCCCAGTCGGCGTGATTGTGTCATGTCAATTGGAAGTATGGGCAAACTGCACGTAGGCCATGAAGACATACGGAGAGACATACGGACCAACAACGGAAGGGAAAACAATAAATATTAACATGGTCATAGTAAATATTAATTCATCCGGTGATAATGGTTCAAGAGAAGGTTGGATGAGGCCGGGTGAGGGGCATGGGTGGCTTTCAAGCCGAGAGGGCAAATTGTATTATATAGGAAGAAAATAATGGAAGGAATGCTTGACTGATTTCCCAGTGTAACCGTGGTATTATACTTGTAGACCAACTTTGATATGTCAAAGTGACGGACAGGTTAACAATAAATTATTCAAAATACCGAACATTTTAACGGAATTCATTTTAAGATCAGTTCATAAATAAATGCGACTTAATTAAAACCTGGTTGGAAAATTTATAATTGAAATGTGCATGGAGAGGCTCATATGTATATGAGGTTGCTGTTAACAAACTGCCACACTTTTTAAATAGTAAAATTTCTAAAACCGAGCATATGGCTATTGTAACCTCATTTTTGATATAAAAGAGCGCCTCTGAGCATTTTGCCGACCCTGGACCGAACGAAACTTGTTTGGGAAAATTAAAAAATGATTTTGGATATTTAAAGTCAGTGGACACTATTGGTAATTACTCAAAATAATTATAAAACCTTAATTATAAAACCTTACCTGGTAACGAGTAATGGGGAGAGGTTGATGGTATAAAACATTGTGAGAAACGGCTCCCACTGAAGTGCCATAGTTTCCGAGAAAGAAGTAGTTTTCCACGAATTTGATATCGAGACCTCAGATTTAGAACTTGAGGTCTCGAAATCAACCATCTAAACGCACACAACTTCGTGTGACAAGGGTTATTTTTCTTTCATTATTATCTCGCAACTTCGATGACCGATTGAGCTCAAATTTTCACAGGTTTGTTATTTTATGCGTACACAATTATGTTGAGACTGTGAAAGCTAGTCTTTGACAATTACCAATAGTGTCCACTGCCTTTAGTCTAGCAAGAAAATGCGATCAATGTCGTGCGTGAAATGATTTCGAGTTTGGGACCAATATTTTCGCGCCCAATAATTTCGCGCCGAAATCAAAAAGTTGTTCAGTCAGCGAAAATTTACGTCATGATCCGAGCGAGAACAAACGCTGCTGATATTTTATCTGCTTCGCAATAAATTGAGTCATTACTTCACCGATTTCGAAATAAAACCCCACAAATCTCTTTTTCAATCCAGATGGAAATACTTTAATCGATCGAGTGTATGAGATAGAAAAATTCTATTTGCATTTTGAACAGAGCGCGATCGTCTCTCCAGTGTTTTTATTCAAACAAGACCCGGCCTAGTTTACCAGAGTTCCGAGAAATGAAAACAAACAATCGCGGAGCAGAATATTGAAGCGTGCGCGTTCGCTCAGTCCCAACCGACCTACGGCTGTTGTATGTTGACACTACGAATTACTGCCCCCCCCCCCCCATCCCTTTCTCTAATTCTCGGAAAAACTCTCTTTTGGACGAGCATTGAGGACGCAAAAAGGCTACGTGACAGGCGTGCGTCCACAATGAGTCATTTACTATGCTCGGTTTTGTTTAATGGTTAATTGTAGTTCACTGAACTCAACATACTGACTAGCTGATGAACAATGCTTGATAAAATAATATATGTTGCTCATCCGAGTGTTGGCCTATTATGAACAATTGCATCTGATGAACTTCATGATACGGAAGTTTTATGCATTGTTTAGTTTGCCTTCAAGTGTTACCAATGCCACTACCCTCCTTGTTTTGTAGAACCTGGTAAGTTTGTTAATTATTCTCTGAGCTCAAGAAACAAATTTCAAGGATAACGATTTAATTAAAAACAAAAGTATTTAAGATATTTCAAATACCATGTTTAATGGGATTTCCCAAAAGAGATTAATTGTAAGTTGTGACTTTTTAATTATTTTGTGTGCGTGTACTTTTTCAATGTTTATAGGGTACATCATAAATAATGCATTTTAATTTAGTGTGAGAAAAAAACACACCAGCAATTATTGGAATATGTGATAGGGTGACTACCACTACACTTAATTGTCAATTAACACAAAATTAATGTTGCATTGCATTTTATTGATTTATGTAAAGCAGGTGTTTAAAAACTGGTTTGGGTTCACCATTCAGAAAAAAAGGTTTTAGACATGGACTTTGGATTTGGAGTCTGAGAAAACTCATTTTCAGAAAATAGTTACTGCTGGTCACTTTTTTTAAATGTTTTTTTTCAAATTGGTAATTTCTTCAGGGCTGAATATAATTATTAATTTTTGAGTGAGAAATCACTTCTTCCTCAAAAACTATGTTAGTTTAGAGGGAGCTGTTTCTCACAATGTTTTATTGGGTTGCTGGGTACATTTTGTGTGTAGGCCTATAGATAATATATGCCTTTGCGTGTTTGTTAATATCCTTTTTTTTGTTTTTTTGATGGCATGATTTTTCCTTTTTTTTAAAAACAAATTTTGTGTTTGTGTATAGATTTAACCTGTTTATTGTAAACTCCATTTTTCTTAACTCTGTAAAAACTCTGTAAAAACTCTGTAAATTTAAATGTTGTTATTCATTGCTCGTTACATAGTTAGTTTTATGGCAATAATTATTTTGAGTAATTACCAACAGTGTCCTTTTAATCAACTGGGGTTATTTTAACACAAAGGCAATTATAATTTTAAGGTCCAACATATTATTACACTGTCACTGGTCACTTTGTACAGTCCAGCCTTAAAGGCAGTGGACACTATTGGTAGTTACTCAAAATAATTATTAGCATAAAACCTTTCTTGGTGACGAGTAATGGGGAGAGGTTGATGGTTTAAAACACTGTGAGAAACGGCTCCCTCTGAAGTGCCATAGTTTTCGAGAAAGAAGTGATTTTCCACGAATTTGATTTTGAGACCTCAGATTTAGAACTTGAGGTCTCGAAATCAACCATCTAAACACACAAAACTTGGTGTGACAAGGATTATTTTTCTTTCATTATTATCTTGCAACTCCGACGACCGATCGCGCTCAAATTTTCACAGGTTTGTTATTTTATGCGTATGTTGAGATACACCAAGTGAGAAGATTGGTCTTTGACAATTACCAATTGTGTCCACTGCCTTAAAGGTTGGTTCCATCTGTGGAGGAAGGAAATGATCCCATGGTTCAGTCAACAATATTATCCATGAATGATCCAATCATCCATGAAGACACTTAAGTGGACAAAGTCCATCACTTAAGACCTGTGGTCAAGCCACCATGACCAACTGACCATCCATTCACCATATGGTGGCTTTAATGACCCATTGTCCAGTACTGATCATTTTTAAATTTCCATAATAATCCAATGGAAGCATTGACTTATACACAAGCTGCCAAGTCAAGGGAGAACAACTCAACTGACAATAAATTATTTGATGGTAGTTATTTGTCTTTTAGCGAAAATTCCCGATTGCCTCCCTGCCCCCTGGTCATTGGTTGCCTTGATGCCCTTGAACAGTAGAAATTTACAATTTTTCTCATAGAGTGCCCATTTACTAAGGAGCAAATGCCTTGGTGTCCTTGCCCTTTCAAAAACGAAGCATATCGGCCTGCAAATTGCGCACTTTTTGACCACAATTAACTGTCCCTTCTTCCTCTGTCATGCATCAGAATACCTTGCATGTTTATCAAGGTTCAGTTAATATTTTATGGTCGACTGCTGCCATTAGTTTATGTCCATTAAAACATTTGGACACGTTTGGTAATTGTCAAAGACCAGTCTTTTCACTTTGTGTATCCCAACATAAGCATAAAATAACAAGCCTGTGAAAATTTGAGCTCAATTGGTCGTCGGAGTTGCAAGTTAATAATGAAAGAAAAAACACCCTTGTCACACGAAGTTGTGTGCGTTCAGATGCTTGATTTTGAGACCTCAAATTCTAAATCTGAGGTCTTGAAATCAAAGAAAATCATGGAAAATTACTTCTTTCTCGAAAACTACTCCACTTCAGAAGGAGCCACTTCTTACAATGTTTTATACTACCAACCTCTCCCCATTACTCGTTTCCAAGTAAGGTTTTATGCTAATAAATATTTTGAGTAATTACCAATAGTGCCTTTAAAGGGTTAGGGTACTTTTCTACACACAAAACACAAAACGTCCACAGGTATTCATTAAACTAACACGTTATTGATGGTATATTAGAAAGCTTCCCCTAAAATATTACTTGCTGATGGGCAGTAGTTCTTGAACAATTTGTAAAACAATTTCACAAAAATATTTATTATTTTAGCATGTAGTTGTACAACGGATTTACCCAACTCTCCTCAAAACATTGCTCTGTGATTTTCCCTTTTTTTCTCAATTTTGTTTTGACTAATGATGCTATAGGTAAATTATATTACATACATCTTTATTCACATTGAGTAGGGACTCGTGTCATGGCCAAAAACTTAATCTACAAAAGGTATTAAAACCCTTTAATTTATGTCCATCAGAAGGTATGGTATCCACTAGTAGTCAGAAGCAAACATTATAAGGTCAGATTGGACAGAAGCAATTTATTCACTGGCCAGAGAAAGGTCCCCTGACCTACGTTTAGTACTCTGGGGATGTCCAGTTTATCAAAGTAATGACCAAGGACTATTGTCCAGTCCAAACTAACTGACCTGCACTTACTAGTGACCTTGTATGAGGTCATGTGATAGTCAAACCACAAAGACACTGGCCCCATGGTCAAACCACCTTGCTCTTTTATGGTTAATGGTAAATCCCAACCAACCATAACCACATTGTCAACAGAATTGGGCTACATTTCACAGAGCTGCTTAAACAGGAAAGTTTGCTAAAAACAATTCCACAAACTAAGCAGATGGTTTTTTTGACTGATGGTCCAGATTCTCTGGTAAGCAACATTGTTTTTGTACTAAGCAAAACTAAGCAGCTCTTTGAAACTGGACTCCCGGTCAGTTAACACACAGGACACTTTATTGAGAGGGTTTTTATGACGTGGAATCAATTTTCGGATCTAATATTGGGATTTAAAGACTTGCAGGTAATGTTTTTTTTGTAATGTTCTGCTTTTTTTTAACAAGAAGATCTTTTGGTTGTTATCAGTTGCTGTTCCTTGTGATTGTATTTAAATGTGTACCTTTATCAGTGAATTTGAGAGAAATTAAGGTAATCTGGGGCCATATTCACACGACAGCAAAGTAGCAGGGGTCCCTTGCTTAACTTGAGCATGGTTGTGAAATTTTAGGACTGTCCGAGGTCCCTAAATAAATCTTCTAACATTTTGCTTTCCTTTTAAAGACAGTGTACACTATTGGTAATTGTCAAAGACCAGTCTTCTCACTTGTTGTATCTTAACATATGCATAAAATAACAAACCTGTGAAAGTTTGAGCTCGATCAGTCGTCGGAGTTGCAAGATAATAATGAAAGAAAAAAACACCCTTGTCACTCGAAGTTGCGTGCGTTTAGATGGTTGATTTCGAGACCTCAAGTTCTAAACTTGAGGTCTCGAAATCAAATTCGTGGAAAATTACTCCTTTCTCCAAAACTAGGTCACTTCAGAGGGAGCTGTTTCTCACAATGTTTTATACCATCAACCTCTCCCCATTACTCGTTACAAAGTAAGGTTTTATGCCAATAATTATTTTGAGTAATTACCAATAGTGTCCACTGCCTTTAATGGACAGTATTAACATTGATCTCCTTTCACACAAGGTGCATTTTGTAAAATTTCGCAACAATGCTAGCACATGACCCTTGACTAATTGCTGTTGTGTGAAAAGGGATTTATGCCTCAGCATGGTTAATATTTATTGGAAGAACCTGTTCGGGAAATCACAAGAAGTATTAACCTACTGTCGGATTGAATAAGTAACTGTGTATCTCAGCAGAGCTATGATGAGCAGATGATAGAATAAGTAACTGTCATATCAGCAATGATGAGTAGATGATGGGATGGAGAGCAGTGGGGTATTTTCTTACTATACTCAGCGTGTGTTTGTTTATAGTGGTATTGGCATTACTCCTGTACGTCACCTCCAATATCAACCACAAGTCTGTTTGCTCTAATCAGGGCTTGCGCTTAAAGGCAAAATATACCTTTGGTTTTTGGAACCTTTTAATTGTTTTTATCCTATGTAAAATGTAGCTAACCTGTGCAACTTTTATTTTGAGATATCGCTAAAAATCCGGAGCGATTATGTCCACGCAGGAAGACAAATATTTTCCTAAGAACACTTTTTGACATAAATGTTTCTTAGATTCAAATTTTTAGGTATAAAATCTGAAACATTTTCCCATATAACCAGCCACATTTTGCTCGAAATGAAATTATTCTGTGAAGATTTTGACTCATTTGGTGCAAGAGATAAATTAAAAAATGCCCCTGTTGCACAAATTTTTGTGTTTTCAGATGCCTTTTAAATGACTTCAGGCCTGAAGTATTTTATTATTTGAGTGAGAAATTACCTCTTTCTCAATAACTACGGTACTTCAGAGAGAGCTGTTTCTCACAATGTTTCATACTATCAACAGCTCTCCATTTCTCATTACTTAGTAAGGTTTTATGCTAATAATTGTTTTGAGTAATTACCAATTGTGTCCACTTGAAGGGGGAGCCCTGTGAATGTTGCAACATCTCCTGGGTGATGAATATTTACAAGAATTGATGATGCAAGACACAGTTAAAATTTCCCCCGACATTATTGCAACACTTTCATTTTCAGATCATGATGTTTCTTGCCATTGATGAACAATTTTTTGTTCTTGCTGAAGACTGAGCTTCTAGAAAAAGTGTTGTTATATTTGAGATATTTATACACCATGCCTATTATTATTTATGGTTCTAGAGTTCTTCATGTCCGGTCATTGTGGTGGTTATTTGGGTAAAGTATTTCTACATACTTGGTTGTGAATTGAACAGATATAACACAGGATAAAGCCTGTTATATGTACCTGTATTGTCGACCTTTTAAATGAAATGTTAGACATTTTAACACATTTTCATTGTAATTTAGATTTTGCTATATTTACTAATGAATAAATCTGAAATGATGTGAACAATTTGATATGGCTTTCATTTCATTTGATTTTTCATTTAATTAATTTAGTTTCATGTACTTCATGATTATTTTAAGCGGTGTGATTTAATTTACTTAGTAGAGTGTCTTTAAATGTCGTTAATTTTTTTCCTTCTTTTTCGTGTCACTACAAAATCAAAGAGACAATTGGAATTGAATTGAAAAAGTGCAAAATAGTTGTCCAAGTAATACGCACAACTTTCGTGAAATCTGCTGCTGATGTTCCGACCCTCGCGTAGTCTTTCTCGAAAGGCTTTGACCTCCTAGAAGAAATTCCCAGGAAAACTTTTTCTGGTGTGAACTCACTAATGGATGATAATAACCTACTTTGTCTGGTTTTTTTTCCTCGTGTGAATTCACCAAAAGAGGAATGGGAACCATAAAATAGATGAAAATAACCTACTTTGTCTGTTTTATTTTCTAGCGTGAACTCACCCAAAGAGGAACCGGAACCACTAATGGATGACGTGATGGCAGCCATGGTGTTAACGAGCTTATCAGGAAGCCCTCTATTGTCCAGACAGGATAACTCAGGTAAGAGCGCAAAGACCATCGGACAGCTGAAGATTTGAAAAGAAAAGAAAAATCCTTGAAATTAGATGGTTAAAGTTCCATGTTTTTTTTGGCTGATTTGTTGAAATTGGCCCTTCACATTTTGATCATTGTTTTGTTTAATACTTGAGTAAAGTATTTTTACACACTTGATTGAGAGTAGTAGATATAACACAGGATAAAACCTGTTATATGTACTTTTGTTTACCTTTTTATTGAAATTGTTTTTAAAAACCCTTTTCATGAGAGACAATTTGGCCAGGAAAATCCCCGGGAAAATTTGGTTCACACTGTAAGTGCTTACCCTGGCAACCTCCTTGGTAAGCCATGCCCAGGAAATACCTTGGGAGTATAACCCAGGGGTTATTAGACTGTTGGGAAAAATGTAATAATAATAATAATAATAATAATAATAAGACTTGTAGCCCCTAGAATATTGGTCCTTTTGCTACCACTGCTCTAAAAGATTAGCTTATTATGATTAAAGACACTGGACACTATTGGTAATTTTCAAAGACCTGTCTTCTCATTTGGTGTATCTCAACATATGCATAAAATAACAAACCTGTGAAAATTTGAGCTCAATCGGTTGTCGAAGTTGCGAGATACTAATGAAAGGTAAAAACACCCTTGTCACACAAAATTGTGTTCTTTCAGATGCTTGATTTTGAGACCTCAATTTCTAATCTGAGGTCTCGAAATCAAATTCGTGGAAAATTACTTCTTTCTCGAAAACTACATTACTTCAGAGGGAGCCATTTCTCTCAATGTTTTATACTATCAACCTCTCCCCATTCCCTCGTAATCAAGAAAGGTTTTATGATAATAATTATTTTGAGTAATTACCAATAGTGTCCACTGCCTTTAAGAAATAAAAAATTACTGAACCCAAACAATTTAAGACAATAGCTTGGTATGTTAAGAAGTCACTTAGATGTAAAAATTGTTGGGAAATGCTCAGAAAATAATGTTTAAAATACCTTCGATTGTTTCAGGATTATTTGCCTCTTTCAAGCATTGGGGTAAAGCTCATTAGCCATTTTGAGGTTTGGTGGACAGTTTATAATACTGTTGGGTTTTGGTTAAATTTGTCTGTGTACACCCAAACCGAGTTCACTCCTTTTTGTTCCTGCATTAAAGGATTTTTAAGGCACTAGGCAGCTCAATGAAACTCGCCCTTGTTGTCTTTTTTCCTTGTGCACTTAAATACTCAGTGTTTTGACCCCAATGTGATGTCATTACCTTGAATGGCCTTAACTGTTCATTCAATATTTTGAGCAAACTATAATAACCTTGTAGGCTGGATTGACTTTTTATTTAACAGTGTGCTTTGCAAATAGGGCAAGGACAATCAATGTATGTTGAATGTTTAATCACTCACGTTCGTACATGATTTTCAATTGACAGCATTGGATACCAGGTTTGATATTCATGAAGGCAACCAAGGCGATTGCCTCCATGCCCCCTGCCTGGTCATTGCCTTGGTGCTTTTGAAATGCCCCGGTAGAAGTTTACAATTTCTTTATAAGGTACCCTTTACCAAGAATTTTTTTACAATTAGTTTGATTTTGAAGTTAAACAATGGAAGCAACAAACACAAAGATATTTATAAAAAAAAAAAAAAAAAAAAAAAAATAATGTTTTTTCTTAAAAGAAGTTCTGAAATCAAAACAAGATGGTCAAAACAATCTCAACTTTTCATAAAAAAGAAACACCATAAATGGAGAGTAGTGCAACAAACACAACAGAAACTACACTCTCCACATTTTATAATCTAAACCTTAGCCCCCTCCCCTCCCCAAAAAAGAAAAGGGGCTGGAGGTAGAAAAGAAACATTCTGAGATCGGATATAATTTATTTGATTATGCTAAAACAAACCATTATTGTCCTGGTCGAAGGTATTTTGTTGGCCTATTAAAATACTTACTGGCACTCCCTGAGTCAATAATAACAATTGGAAAGCTGCCAACAATGCATCAGCCAATTTTTTTAGACTTTGGTTTCCTTTCCGATTAATTTGTCAATAAATAAAAACCAGACATTTTTGTTTAAGATGATCTCCCCTGTCAAGGGAATTACGGTAGGCAAACTCCCTGCAGGGGATATAAACACCAAGGGTATGAAGTGTGTAGATTTTTTTATAGTTATACAAAGGGTAACTTGTTTCCCAACACAATTGTTGTCCATATGGGCTGTGGCACATTCTGGCAAGTTTGGCACCTTGCCAAGCTTTGCCTGCTGGGTGGGTTACAAGTCATCCATCACCTAGAACACTGCACCTTTAAAGCCATTACACACTTTCGGAACAGAAAAATAAAATAAAAGTTCACAAATTTACAAATAACTTACAGGGTTTACAGAAGGTAATGGTAAAAGACTTCTCTTGAAATATTATTCCATGAAATGCTTTACTTTTTGAGAAATTATTAAAACAATTATCGATTCTCGACATCGAGAGTTACGGATTAAAGTAAACACATGTCATGACACGGCGAAACGTAACGTGCAGAAACAAGGTTGGGTTTTCCCGTTATTTGCTCCTGACTCCGACTCCGATGACGGATTGAGCCTAAATTTTCACAGGATTGTTATTTTATATTTAAGTTGTGATACACGAAGTGTGGGCCTTTGGACAATACTGTTTACCGAAAGTGTCCAATGACTTTTAAGGGTTTTGATGTAGATCAAGTTTTTGGCAGTGACAATTTGAATCCATACTCACTGAGAATGAAGATGTTTCTAATTTACCTGTAGAAGTTTCAGCTTCACAAGTTATCATTAGTTTTTGAGGAAAAAAAGTCACATAAAACATGCTAAAATAATTTTCATCTCACTGAGACAAAGAATAATTTTTGTGAAATTGTTTTAGGCCTACTCATTTCTCAAAATCTACAGCACCTCAGCACGTATAATTTTTTAAGGGAAGCTTTATATCATCATTATCTTCAAACTGTGTAAGTTTAACATCTGTGGACAATTAACTTGTCTTCTTCTGTGAAGTACAGATTCAATTTCATGAGTAAAAGCAGCAAAAAAACACACTAACACTTTTAAGTCCACCCTGGTCACGGTGTGCTGTTTACCAGGGTTTTTGCTTGAGCCCTGCTCAATAACAAGCCGGCCGGCTGTTTTGCATATTATTGATGTCAAGGCCACACTGTTTGATGGATACACTGAGCATGCACTGAGGGGCGCTGCCCTTCTATACCAACTGGACTGTAAATAATATTGTTATGATAACAGTGTAACACTGGTCTGTGGAAAGTGCAAATTCAATTAAAATTCACACTGTGCACTGGTATTAAAACACTGGTGTTTAATGGCAAAAACAACTAGTGTCAAATTGTCAAGTTTTTTTGACAACACAGCAATATTGTTATTTGTTTTGTTTTTGCCAGGAATTGTGTGGATCATGTTCCATGTTCAAAACCCCCCAAATGAAATTGAGCTTGATTTAACAACAGTTTCACTCATTTGAGAGTGAATGCCAATCTGTGTAACTGTTTTTGAGCTAAATTGGAACAAACTGCACTCATTTTAAAGGGAAGGTACACGTTTGGTAATTACACAAAACAAATATTAACTTAAAAAAAGGACTTGGTAACAAGCATTGGAGAGTTGTTGATAGTATAAAGCATTGTCAGAAACGGCTCCCTCTGAAGTTATAGCATAGATTTTGAAATAGAGTTCATTTCTCACTAAAATAATAAAAGACTTTGCTAGAAGTCTTTTATTCCTATCTGAAAGCACACATGTTCGTCCAACAAGGGTGTTTTTTCTTTCATCATTTTCTCCCAACTCCGACGACCAATTGAGCTAAAATTTTCACAGGTTTGTTATTTTATGCATATGTTGAGATACACCAAGTGGAGACACTGGTCTTTGACAATAACCAATAGTATACCTTCCCTTTAAGCTAGGTAAAAATACCCGCCTTTCACTCTAAAAGAAAATTGTCCACCATACCCGTGTGGCTCTTTGCAAGACAGGTATGGCAGACAAAACAAGTGGTTTGCAGTCTTTTACATAAAGAGAGAGTAACATTTAAATTCCACACTCCCAAACTTTATTGTAAACTGTGGCTTGATAGCACATGGCAAGAAGCCAAGGTTTCCCCTACACAATAATCTAAAAATATCCCCAAACTTTGTTGGCAAATTTATCGTAGATCCATGCTCTACAAACCAACTATTCATGACTCACAATAGTGTGTAGGATTGCTCTATTCCATGATCCTTTCTCTGTGCTGAGAGAGAGTTTTTGGTTGACTGAATTAATATAATATCGGACTTAACTCTCGCCTACCCGATATAGCCCTCTGTGTTGTTATTTATTCCAAAGACATCATTGACTGCGTTTATAGGATATTATCCTTTCTTGTCAAAAGGTGACTTATGAATTGAACAATACTTTTGACTGCATGGATTCAAGTATTGATTTATCTTTCAATGGGTTTGTGAGAATGTTTATTCTTGCACTCAAAGTTTTCTGGAAGATGGGGCTTTGGTCGTTGAAAGGAACAACAATTAACAGTTGTTGTGTACGACCTTCAGACAAATAAACAAACAACATGATTCAAGGAATCCAGGCTGTCATCAGTTGTTGTCATCAAAAGCTACGGAGCATTTTATTTAGATACAGTGCTGAACCATCTCAAATCTTGAGAAAATATTGTTGTTACTATGTCAATAATTAATCAGCAGTTCTTGACAATAGCTCAGCGTGTTTGTTCAAAGAAATACAATCCCTTCTTATTTACTAAGTGAATAAATTATATTTCTTGGAAATAGGGCTTTGGTGAAACTCATTTTAGTGGAGGGCCAACAACAGCTGCGGGGGAGAGTTGGGTTAAGGTTTCAATGACTTATTATGTACTTTGAAGAATAGACTTTGGTTTAATTGATGTACATGTATATATTGGATTCACAAATATTGTTGATTTGTTGGGATTATTTTGCATCTTTATAAAACGAGAAAATAGAACTAGCTGTTGTAAACTACTAACCATGTGATCTAACCAACCTAGAAGGACTGAAGGTCTAAATGCAACAACAAAAAATAAGTTGATGGCCTGACAGTTCGACCCTAGCAGAGTCTTTCTCGTAGGTCTGCTAGGGTCGAAACGTCAGGCCATCATCTTTGTTTGCATCTTTATAAAACCAGTTTAAGTTTGTGCAGATGTGATTTGGAATGAGAAGTTTTAGGTACCAAATAATAAACAACTTTTATTTTAGTTCAGACTTTTACGTTTGCCTGGTAAAAAACACACCCCTCGCCCCAGTTATTTCAGTTTTAAATCATGGTCTTACTTCTCTGGCCATTAGGACAGTGTCTCTACAACTCCTTAAAGGCAGTGGACACTATTGGTAACTCCTCAAAATAATAATCAGCAAAAACCTCACTTGGTAATGAAGTAATGGGGAGAAATCAATAAAATAAAACATTGTGAGAAACAGCTCCCTCTGAAGTGACGTAGTTTTCCAGAAAGAACTAATTTTCCGCGAATTTGATTTTGAGACCTCAAGTTTAGAATTTGAGGTCACGAAATCAAGCATCTGAAAGCACACAACTTAGTGTCGCAAGGGTGTTTTTTTCTGTCATTTTCGCAACTCCGACGACCAATCAAGCTCAAATTTTCACAGGTTTGTTATTTTATGCATAAGTTGAGATACACCAAGTGAGAAAACTGGTCTTTGACATTTACCAATAGTGTCCATTGTCTTAAACATCTCCAGCTCTTAAGTTCCAGTTGTTATCACAAGTTTGAAATGTCATCCAACAACATTCAAGCTCCTAAAACAATAAGATCCTAACAATTGTTTGATTTTAAACTCTTTTACAGACAAAACTTATGTTACCCCCGACTTAGTTCTGATTTTGATACAGGAGCCTAAAAATAACATGTTATGACAATTTATGACAAGCGTCAACTATTTCATTACAAGACTATCAGACAGGAAAACAATTACCACCTTCTATTGGGTCGCCGAGAATGTCGGAGGTCGTGAAGGTCTCAACGTGCTAGGTCAATAATGCCATACGAACGTAAACTTTTATTTGGGAAATGGAGGCAAGGGGATATGAGATTTGAGATAAGGAGTGTTGTAAAAATAGAATCTTTGTTGGAAGAATGGTAATTTGATAGACAATGGAAACTAGACAGCTCGAAGAATCAAAACAAGTTTGTCAAATCAAACTGAAATGGTAACTTTGATAAATGATGACATTTCAACTTTTTTAAAGTAGGATTTGAAACTTTGCATTTTGGGAGTATAATTAAGTAAGGTGAGGTTTGCAGTAGTTTTGAATTTTGCCCTTTTTGCTGAATCGTCAATTTTGTTTCCCTTGCAAGGAAGTGTTTCAGTAAATGAATGATTTACAACTAATATGAGAAATTTAGCCAAAAAGAAAAATCTATTTCAAGAGTTTAGTAAATTTATTTGATATCTCTCTCTTTTCCTTGCAGTGCCGTACAGCCCGATAAGTCCAACAGGGGGAACCACAACCGGTTCTTCAACGGGTACTGGAGCGTCATACAGCCCATCCAGCAGTGGTCATTTCAGCTGGGACTTTCATTCTCGAGGAACCCCGTCCCCAGCTTCCTCGACAAGTAAGTATGAAAAAAGTAAAGATTAAAAGCTGCAGCTTTGTGATTTCGTGTGATGTGTCGGGGCCGAGCCAGCCATAGACCGAGTGGTCTAAGGCCAAAGGTTCGAATTCTGGCCGGGCTGTTGCTGAGCAAGGCACTTCATCATAATCACTTCTCTCCACCCAAGAATACAAATGGGTACCGACAAGAGCAGGGGAGTGATCTGGGATGGACTGGCATCCGTTCCACTGGGAATAGAAACATTCTCAGTCCGTTAAATGTGAAGGAAACTGGATATTGTTATAAACACTGGCCGGATGAGCCATACTGGCTCGGGACAGACTTTACTCTTAGCCCTAGTGTGCGTCACTGACCCAAAAAACTTCAAGCAAAGAGAGGGCAACTGATTTTTAAAGTTCAGTTTTCAAACATTTAAAAAACTATATCTTGAAACTTAAAAGAGTTGCTCATGCTAGTCTTATTTCTTATGCCAAATTCGTGGAATATAAGTCTAGGTGGGAATGAACTGTAGAATCTCACCAAAACCAGTGACGGTAACTTTAAGCACGGCAGCGGAAGGAAAAGTCCAATGGGAACACGGCTTAAGATTGTTTACTCAGGGAGGAAGAAGTGTCTTGGTTTCAAAGATTATGTCATCACAACACTGCACTTGACACTGACAGTCCAGGAAATCAGTCATAGCCTTGAACAGGATGAGTTCAGGAACCATTTACTCCTCTAACTCAAAACACGGACTTTGTAGCAATTGCCAAAATCTTAATTGGATTTGTTCTATGATGTCACAGTTGTCATGGTAATGGCATACAAAAACATAGGATATTTATCGGGGCAAGACACAGTGAATCAGATTATTCTCTAAAAAACAGATTGAGGGACCAAAAAGAGAAATTAACTTTATTTTATTTTGATCTAGGTTAAAAGGGAACGTATACAATTGGTTTTTGAAGCTGTATAGTAATAAAACTAACCTGTGACAATTTCATTTCAAAAGGTGTTTGCGGTTTTAGAAATTGCCTAAAATCTGAAACGACTATGTTCATGCAGGAATAGCCTTGCTCAAGGCAGTCGAATTATTCACTCCGAAGAAAGACCGCCGCTGTATAAAAACCCACCCGTATTCACTGTGCGTAACATCGCACGACACGATGCCCCCGTACACTATCCGCATGCGGTTAGTGGTACGAGTGCGGATGACTTATGTGCACAGTAGCTGTACGATGTGACAGTGTGTATACGGGTGTGTCATGCGGTGTGATCGCACGCACCACGCACAGAGTATACGGGTGGGTTTACAGCGGCATCTTTTCGGAGCGAATAATGCGACTGCCTTGAGCAAGGCTATGCAGGAAGAATAACTCAGAATTGGAATACACAATCTGAAAGACGTTAGTGTCAGATTAAAATTTTTGATTTTCAAAACGCTTTATACTATTATAAGCTTCTGCACTTTCTAACCAAGCTTAGTAATTTTTGTTTGCCCTATATTTTCCTGTTAACCGGACCGTGACACTCCTCAACAACAACGATTCTAAGTGTACTTACAACAAATGTCTACACCCAATTCTAAAAGCACAAAATGTGGACATACCAAAATAGCAACCCATTCACAATACGCTGGAATGACAATGTACAACAATGTCAAAATAAAGGTTTTCCCAAAAGTTTACAAAAAGGTAATGCAATGCAGGCCTGTATGCTTCGTTTTTGAAAGGGAAAGGGCACCAAGGCATTTTCTCCTTGGTAGAGGGCACCCTATGAGGAAATTTACTGGAGCATTTCAAGGGCACCAAGGTAATGACCAGGGGGCATGGAGGGCATGGAGGCAATCGCCTCCGTTGCCTTTGTGAGTATCAGGCCTGGCAGTGAAATTTGCTGTTCCCTTTAAACACAAGGTCAAAGACCAACTACTGCTTGGAGATTTATCGTCCATTCAAATGCGCTGGGTGGAATACAAAGCTATAAATACATTTGTACCGAATTGTTTGTAGTAGGAAACTTGAAAAACATGTTGGTTTGATGGATTGTATAGCAGATGGGGTTTGATAGGCAAGGTTTGACTGGGTATTGTGGAATCTTTATCACAACCTAAATCAAAAAAACATTCTCTTGCTTGGCGAGAATTAATGAAGAAACAGTTTCCAACATTGTGAGAGAAGTTTATTTTTTTCATTTTATTTGATTTAATTACACTTAACTCACCCCTACATTGTTCTCAGTGAATTTAATGAGAAAGTGATGGATCAACAACCCCAAAATCTACACAATATTGTCAACAAAGAAATGATAAAGATGTGCTGCTCTGACATGAAAACAAAAACCAATTTAGCCGATGAAAGGGCTCCCACCTAACTTGGTCTGATCGTAGAGATTGTAGACATAAGATATAAGACAAAAGAAACTGTATTACTCTCCAAAAAGAAAAAATTACATTGTTCGCACTAGTTTAAAAGCACCACAACGTATCAAAAAGTTATAACACAACTATTGCTGAGTAAAGACAACGCGCAAGGATTTAAGAATAAAATCCCAACACACTAAGCAGCCTTGTGCTTAGCAGCCTCCTTGGTAGAAACAAGTGATTATTTTCTGGATGCCCTCTTGGCCTGTGAGATTTACTTCCACAGAGGTCAAAGATCATCGAAGGAACTTCACTTCTGGGTTTAGAATTGCATTCAATTTGGTTCCCTGGGCATTTAATGATAAACAGATTTGAAGCAAACAGTGAGGCCAATTTAGGGGGAAATTGAAATATCCTTTAACTTTTTGTTTTTACGGTATTGATGTGGGAACATTTGTTGTAGTATTTCCAGTGTTTCTGTGGAAAGTTCGCAAAAGTTGTGTAAAGTGGTTCAGAAATTTCACATCTCAGTTCATTTTGGTTCCCTG
Source organism: Asterias rubens (assembly GCF_902459465.1). Lineage (NCBI taxonomy): Eukaryota > Metazoa > Echinodermata > Asteroidea > Forcipulatida > Asteriidae > Asterias > Asterias rubens. The sequence continues at coordinate 11,538,396 of NC_047077.1, forward strand.
GGCATTTAATGATAAATGGATTTGTGAAGCATACAGTGAGGCCAATTTAGGGGGAAATTGGAATTTCCTCTAACTTTTTGTTTTCATGGTATTGATGTGGCAACAATTTAGTTACAATATTTCCGCTGTTCATGTGTGTTTCTTTGGAAAGTTGTGTAAATGGAATAAGATTCAATGACCATCTAAGAATGGTCCTAGGCTTGCCTGTTCATTTAGAACCTTTTGAAGATTAATAGATTGTTTACTTGAAAAAAGTCCCGAAAGTTTGTCAAATCATCAGAAATGATGAATTTAAAAAAAATTCTATAGGGCCTATACTATTCTGAACAATGGTGCCATTGGTTTGATCATTGGCAGATTGCTATACATACTCTTGCCTCAAACTATTTTTTCTCTCCTTGTGTCAACTGTCTCTATGTTTGAGGTGAAGAATTCAAATTTAGACGGTAACTTGTGAGTAAGGAAGTCATTACACCAAACATTAATACTTTTTTTTTCTTCAAATGGCTTACTCCCATCCCTGAGTATAATATGAGTATTTGACTTTGAGTTGTTGCGATTGCTCAATAGGTGATGTGGATTGTAGTGTGGCAGGACTCACGCTCACAGATATCGGTTCCACTAACGGCTTAATTTTTGGTCCGCCCTCTGTGGATGAAGGAATAGATGTGAGCGAGGTCGGAGCTTTGTGTACAGTAGATGTTATTCCTGCTAAGAAACCAAGGGTAAGTACAAATTAGATCATCTTAATTTTTTTAAACATTTAACAGAGGAATTGACTATGCAAAAAACAATGGCCTGACGCTTCGACCCTAGAAGAGTCTTTCTCGAAGGCTAAATGACAACACAACAAACATGAACTGGTAAGTTGTAACTTAGTTTTTTATACCATAGATCCTTTGGGTTGGTAAGTTGTTTGCAACACACCTAATTCTATTTTCTAACAAACTGACTACAGCAGGATTTGAACCTGTGACCTGCAGAATAACATGCAGGTGCTCGACCGACTGATTTATCTAGCACTATGTTGGCATTCTTTCTATTTTTTCGATATCTTTGTTCGGGGATGCCAGTCAGAAGTCATTCAACCTGTAAAGCATATAGCTAGGGATCACACCCAGTTACAATACAACCTGTGAAGTGGCAACCATAATTATAAGGGGATGTGACTTCCCTCTTTGAATCGGGTGGGAGCCCTGGCTATACGATAGTTATAGGTTGAGTTAATTTCATCTAAACATATATCTTTTTTGGTGCTCATCGGTTTTCATCTTTAGACCAAGGGAAGACTGATTCACAAATTTTCATTTGTTTTTACTCCACAATCCTGACTCCCTACTGCCCCAATTCTACAAAATAGTGGCACCCCCTGGTTCCACCGCCACCAATTGGAATGTCACAAATACTAAGCCTACTGCTGTTACTTCAACAAAGTTCAACCCAAGAAAGTCTGTGCTTATTTTGTAGGACTTAATAGTTTTGATTGATTAGGATTTAACGTGTTTAGAGACCTTGCTCCTGTTATGAGGTTCTAAGTTTTACAGACAAACTTTGGGTCAGGGGAATAACACCCAGTCCACTGGGTCCATCCACTCATGATAGAGAAAACTCACACACATTGCTACAACCCATGAAAATTTTGCCTTGTTTTGTAGGACTAAAAAGTTTTGATCGATTTCGGATTTAACATAATTAGAGACCTTACTCCTATCTTGACATTCAAAGTTTTACAGACAACATTTTGATCCACCCACTCAAGACATCGCCTGTTCAATGATTTTGAATTTAAAGGGTTTGCCCACAGATTTAGACTTAACTTACACGGTTTGAAGGTAATGATTGTAGAAAGCTTTTCCTAAAATATTATTTGCTGAGTTGCTGTAGTTTTTGAGAAATGGCTAAAGTTATTTTAGCATGTACAACGGATTTATGCGACTCTCCTGAAAACATTGCTCTGTGATTTCCACTTTTTGTTCTCTGCCAAAACTTGACGAAGAATGCAGTTCAATCATCTACACCTTCAGTCACAGTGAGTAAGGATTTATGTCATGGCCAAAAAGTTGATCTATAAAAGGTATCAAAACCCTTAAAGCCCCATGGATTATTTCCCAGTCCAAACAGAGAAAACTCACCCACATCTTTTTAAAGTTGAGGGTACCTAGATATCAAGGCCTTGCCATCTCTGGCCTTGGGCCAACTTCCAAGAGCATCCACTCTCAGCTCGTCTTCAGGTTTTATTATATCAAAACCGAACTCTGCAAAGAGCCATGCAGAGCCTTCTCACCACCCCCAGCCAGTTGTTTTGACACCACTGACCCATGAAACAGCTTGATGTGGAAAGTGGTGCTTTCAAGAAATCAATCTCAACTTTAAAGGGAAAAGTACACAAGAAGGATTTTGAGTTTTGATTGATCCCAGGCCTAGAGTTACACAGAGCCACGGAGGCCATGGCCCCTGTTGCCCCTGGTCTTGCCCTTGGTGGCCCTTAAAAAGTTTCCCATAGACTTAAATATCTTCCAATGGATGTGCCCTTTGCAAAATGAAAATGGCCTTGCCCTCTGAAGGTTGAAATTCCAAGCCTGTTATCCCAACCCACTTTGTCTTAAAGAATGTGACATCTGTAATCTCTTGTCTTATGATCTTCAGTAGAAACAGGGCTTAACAAAATTGGGGAAAATCCACAAGACCGCAGGACTTGAAGCTAAGAATCTTGACTGGAGCGGTATTTTAATACGAGACGACAATCAAAATGAGAAGAGATTAGAATCAAAATGAGGACACAGTTTTATTTTCTAAACTGTTTGATGGGAGCAAACACTAAGACAAGAGAAGATTGATCTCTTTCTGCTTCATGGGTGATGCTCCACTGGATTGAAAATAATTGTGAGACTCAAACTTAGCATTTTGAACATAATTCTTCAACGACAAAGATGTTGAATTAAACAAAACAAGACCACCGAACTTGTCCTGTCTTGAGTTTACTGACCCGACGCTAAGATCATTGGCTTGGGGCTGGTGGTTTAGAGGGTTAAAGGAACACGTTGTCTTGGATCAGACGAGTTGGTCTACAAAAAGCGTTTGTTACCGTTTGTTATGATATGCATAGATTGGAAATGTGTTTTTAAAGTAGAATGCAATGATCCACACACAAACATGCCTCGAAATTGCGTGGTTTTCCTTTTACTTTGTGAACTAACATGGTCGGCCATTGACTCCCATAAATGGCCGACTGTTATAGTCGACTAGCTTAAAGGAAAACCGTGCAATTTCAAGGCATGTTTGTGTGCATCATTGTAAACTACTTTAACAATATCATTCTAATCATATGCATTTGATAACAAACGGTTATAAACGCTTTTCAAAGACCAACTCACCTGATCCAAAGCATTGTGTTTCTTTAAAGTTGTGCCCTGAGAAAGCAGTATTGTTTATTGGCGTGTTTGTGTTATGGTTGAGAATACAGATTTTGTGATTTTCTCAAAATAACAGACTTGCAAAAACAGCATTTGGCCATAAAGAGTTTGTTCTAAGTTTTTAAAATGTTTGTGTTGATCAAAAACAAAATAGACGAAGGCTGTGCAACCTCTGGATTTTTAACAGGGTCACCCAACTGAGCTATCTTGCTATAATAGTGAGAGTTTCTCTATTTTGTTATTATCTTTGCGGTTTATTACGTGTGGGTTATATTTTGGCACAAAACAAAAACAGAAAAACAACAGAGAAAGCCAGCTGATTTGATCAGAAGTTAAAATACCTGAAACTAAAACTAAATTAGCACGAAGTTGCAGTGAAAAAAACGCGCATATTTGTGCAACAAGGGTGTTTTTTCTTTCATTATTCTCTTGCAACTTCGATGACCAAGTAAGTCGAAATGATAGTCAAACAGATAATAATGTTATTTTATGCATATGTTGGGATACACCAATTGAGATAACTGGTCTTTGACAGTTACCAAAGGTGTTCAGTGCCTTAAGATTTTGAAATCGTAAATATTTTTTTCCTGACAGTAAGAAGAGAAAGCTGAACATTTCTCTCTTGTAGTTTCAGTTTTATATTTGAGTTTGTCTTGACTCAAGACTTTCTGTTTCCTTTTCTCTTCTTGTTGAACTTCATATATTTAATGCAAAGCTGATTGATCAGAAGAAAGGATAATAAACAATGAAACAAAATCTGAAAATGTATTTCTTATGAATTAAAAATGGTACTGGTAATATTTTCTCAGCACAAGGTTCTCCTAAAAGGCAGTGGATACTATTGGTAATTACTCATCATAATTGTTAGCATAAAAACTTACTTGGTAACGAGCAATGGAGAGCATTTGAAAGTACTTAGTGTGACAAACAACTCCCTCTGAAGTATACGTAGTGTTTGAGAAAGAAGTAATTTTCCATTAAACTTTTGAAGTTGATTTTTAAACCTCAGAATTAGATTATAAGGTCCTAAGCACACACCTTGTGCAACAAGGCATTTTTTTCTTCCACTATTCAGTGTCTTTAAAATTGATGTCAAGTCAACAAAACTGCCAGGTTCCAGATTCTGTTCATTCATGAACTTCCTGTACCAGTTTGTTTTGGCTGATTTTCAATATTTTACGAGCCAAGCCCCTTAGGAAATGAATCACATGGTGTATTTTTTTAAAGGTCAAAGGAAAAAAAGTAACAAAAGCGGCCTCAACCAAGAAAAGAAAAAAAAACCCAGCACAATGCCAAATCACAATGGATTTAAAGGAACCATTGTGGAAAGCTTTTTCCCTTTTTTCCTTAATTCCTTCTTAGACTTTTTTTCTCAGAGTTTTAAAGGGTTTTGTTACCTTTTTATAGATCAAGTCTTTTGCCAAGACATGAACCCCTACTCATTGTGCATGAAAATGTATTTGATAAAAAGTGTAGAGACAAAGAGGAAGTTTTTCAGGAGATTGGCGTAAATCCGTTGAACATGCTAAAATAATTTTTCGTCTCGCTAAAACAAAATTTATTCTCAAGAAATTATTTTACTAATTTCTCAAAGACTACAGAACGTCAGCGAGTAATATTTCAAGGGAAGCATTCTATCATCATTATCTTTTAAACATCATGTAAGTTTAATGTAAATCTGTGAACTTTTGTGTTTGGACAAAAAGTACCCAAACACTTCAAAGCAAAGCTTAGAATACTGTGAGTGGTTAAGTCAAGTCATAATTCATTGCCAAGTCTTATTGACATTCTTTTTATACGTAGGCTTATCCAAAGATTCTCTAGCTCCTAGTGTTGGAGGCCCAGGTAAAGGGTTGGGTACTTTTTGTTCGACACAAAACACAAACGTTTACAGATTTACATTTAAATTGCATAGTTGAAAGGTAATGGTGGTACAAAGCTTCCCTTTATTGCGTGTTGAGTTGCTGTATTTTTTTTGGAAATATAATCGTTTTCCAAAGTTATTTGAGCATGTACAATGGTTTTTCGCAACCATTTTAACTTGTAAGCAGTTTGCAATCAGCTAAATCTATTTGTCAAAACTGAAACTCTGTAAAAGGTCATCTGTTTGTTTTTATTCATGTACGAGAGAACTGGTAAATAGAAAGTTTGTTTTACTTTTACTTTGTTCTTATGCATCGACACTCTTTACCACCCACCACAACCATTTACGCAACCCAAACCACTTCAAATGTTGTCTTGGCCCAAGACGTCAGTGGTCGATAGTGGATAGTGTACTAGGCTCAGTTGTAAATGTAGCGTTTTGTACTTATATATGTTATTGTATACATTTTTAAAATTAATGCTTTTTTATTTTCCTGTATTTTTATAAACATGTATGTTTTTTGTTTGAGGGGTCTGGGAGGGCACATCGCTTTGATGAAAGTTTTTAAAACTTTTGCCTTACCCTGGACGGCCCCTGCAAACAAAGAATTATGTCCGAAGCTTTAAAATAAAATAAATAAATAAAATAAATCTCTACAGTGCGCCTTCATATGGTATGATCGAGCCACTCAAAAAAAAAGTAGAGTGGGATTTGAACCATCGTCCTATGGTTTGACGGTTTTTACGTACAAACTGAGCTATCTATTTCTATACTGGCAGCAGTCTCCTTATTTTGTCAATATTAAATCTTTGTTGGGGGTGCCAGTCTAAAGCCAAACAATCCTTAGCTGTTGTTTGAACAATAGGTTTACAGGAAACATAAAGATATTTATACATGGCCAGTCCTATGTGGATAATTACACAGCATAAGGTTAGGTGATGATCTGTGATCACCCTCCATGATTTAGTGTAAACAAACCCTTAATTAAAATGGTACAGACTTTGCAGTAAGCCAAACATAATAAGGTATGTTTACTGCAAATCCTGATCCAAGGGCAACAGGAGTGGTGTAAGTGTGTGGTGGTTATGGAGGGGACCAAAGTGATGGGTTTGTTTCCTTTTTTAGGGGGGGGGGGTGGTGGTATGGTTTGACTCAGTGATTATAAAAGTAAGGTCCCTGGATTTAGCATGGATCAAATGCCACAGCTGGAATAGGTAAGGGATGTAAGCAGCAGGCAGGTTCATTGTGTTTCGGTTATTTCATCAACGATATAAAAATAGAAATATGGATGGAAAATGATTGTCGGGGAGTATTAATAAATTACTTTTCATTTCATTTTAATTAAGAAATTTATTTCCATTACAACCAGATAATCAAAATAATTACAAAGAATTGTAATGAGGAGAATTGGAAATGGGGGCATTAACCAGAAAAGCCTGTGGTACGTAGGCTTGTCCAAACCTTCTACCTCCATGTCCAAACAAACAAAAACGCAAACAGACAAGGTACGATATTTAACAATGCCTGCAGAATAGACTCTATGCGAACTGAGTGGGCAAAATTTATTTTTGATGGATAAATAGGAAGCCTTCTCAATTGGCTAACTGGTTATCTTTGATTTAGTGATTAATTTGTTCTCATAAAAAAATTTTTTTTTAACAAATTCTGTTTGAAACTTATTAAAGCGTAAATTTGCTGCTTGGTAACACCTGTTCAACCAATAAACATTTGACATACTAAACATAGATCCATACAAAAATATTTGTATATACTAAAAATAACAATCGTTGCACTTTTGTCTCAAAAAATTAAATCATGTTGGCCTAAATAATTTGAATTTGTGTTAACGGTCTATTAAATTTGTGTAAATAGACTACATAAAATCTTGCAGGGTATTGCAAAGCAAAACCCGGTACCAGTTGAACTTAAGAGTTGTTGCACCCACTGCAATATCTAGAGCACAGCCCAGAGGGAGGGAACCAATACAGTCAACAGCATCATAACAACGCTATTTGTTTAATAAGGGCTTTTAAAAATGCATGTGTTGGGTTGTAAGGGCAAGGCTGCCTGGACAAGGTTTTTCTCCTAAAATATGCTTAAATATAGCTATATTATTATCGCTGTGACATCAGCAGAAAGTGGATGTGTTAAAAAAAAATTCAAAATGTATTTGAAAAAAACATAAATCGACTGATGGGCTTTATGTTTTGCTGGCAGAACAAACTCAGAGAATAATTTCATCCAGCACTTTTGAAGAGCAAAATATTTTGACAGAACAGACCAGACTTTGTGCACACAGAATCCTATTATATTGAGTTGCAAATTGTGATGATTTTTTGAGTAGCAACTGAAATTTTTTGGTAACATTTTGCTCTGCTATACGAGGGAAATTGTTCACTGCAACACAATGGGATAAGTTAAGGCTATAAAGATATAATTTTGTACATGTTCCTTCTTGAAATAATTTCTAAAATTTGGTTCGGACATGTTTTTAGGGTCAATTGTGATACTTCAAACCATAGAGAAAGAAGAACCTGTTCAAACAAACACATTTTGAGAATATTGGGGTAAGTGGCAGTTGTTGGAAGAGCCCCAGGGGCTGTTTTAAAGGCAGGTGTTGTGTGTGGAGGTTCAGTGAGCTGTAATATTATGTTGGAGGTGTACTTGTACAGTACATGTACACTGTACTTGCACATAGTACATGTACTACTTGTTATTGATAGTTGAGTGATCCCAAACATATGTTGGAAAATAGATGAAAAGACTTAGGATTTTACACTGTGGACAGCTTAAAGGGGCACTCTCCCCCCACTACCAAAATACTTGAGTGCATAGTACATGTACTACTACTTGTTATTGATAGTTGAGTGATCCCAAACATATGTTGGAAAATAGATGAAAAGACTTCAGTCGATTTTACACTGTGGACAGCTTAAAGGGGCAGTCTCCTCCCACTACCAAAACAAATTGAATGAATAAAGCTTGTTATATATATACTTCTTATTACTTATAGCTGAGTGATTCCAAACATATGTTGGAATGGCTTTGGAAAATGAGATGAAAAGAATTAATATTTCACACTGGATATAGGGATTCTCTCCGCCCACTACCAAAACACTTGAATGTTAAGAGTTTCAGAGTTTAGAAACGGAAACTGAAAAAAGATGATCGCCATAGAAACTAGAAGAAGTTTCTTTGTAGATCAACGATATAGGCCTACATTTTTTTATTATTATAAATAACACATACAAATGCTGCAGTTCAAATTTTCATCCAAATCATATTATCAAATACATCTCTGATAGAATAAGTATAAACTACAAGGGACACCATGAAAAAAAAAAATCAGCTTTCAGTTTCGTTTCTTTAAACACAATGTAAATCATAACAAGTGTAATATCTGATGGTTGTGGTTGTGAGGCTGATAAATAGTCCGTTCCCCATCAACGCCTCCATCCCTCAAACCATATCAATCATACAAGTATGTGATTGAGAACATTGAGAACATTGAGAACACAAGGCCGAGTAAAAAAAGAAACATGTTTAGCGTCCGGGTTTCTCAAAAAAAGGAAGGAGGAGGGGCTTTTTATTTATTTATTTTTTATTTCAAGATGGCCACCATTCTTTTTAAAATGTCAAATTTCCATTGTTTTTTCTACTTCTCAAACACACAATACATAAATGAAACATTTTGGTCAAGACATTCAGACAAGACATTCAGATCCTTTTAGCTAGCCTTTAAAGGCAAAGCAGTGAATGATTCTCCTTGTATAGCAGAGCAAAATGCTACGCAAAATGTGTAGTTTCTATTCAAAAGTCACTTTTGCTACTCATTCTGTGTGCACGTAAAACTTTCAGTTGAAATATTTTGCTATGCAAAAGTGCTGATGAAATCATTACCTGCAAAGTATACCTTCGGTTTATGGAACCAATTGATTCCGGTATAAATGTATACGTTTACTATAATAAAAAAAAAGTACAAATTTTATTTTAAAAGCTGGTCGCGCTTTTGAGATATCACTAAAAATCTGGAGGGACTATGGCCAAACAGGAATGAGAACCCTGGACTATACAATTTGTTCGTAAAAATGTTACTGATAGTACGCTTCTCAAATTCAATGGGCCATACAACTTATCTGTTTACATAATGTCATTAAAGTGAAATGTTTCTAAAAATGCTTTATACTATCAAAAGCTGCTGTAACCTTCTAAAAGTTTTTATGGCCATTAAATTTTAGAGCGATTATCAATCATCCCTTTAGTTTTTGTAAGCCTCATTGGATATTTCCAATAAAAGTAGAAATTGGAAGAGTTCCAAGCCCAGCAAGCAGTAGGTGCAATTACATAATCGCTGTTACACCATCAAAGAAGGACCTTGGTCAGTGGTCGTTTTAGCCATTAGAGACTGGTGGTCATTTCTCTATTAATAGCAGGCTTTGCTCTTTGGGAGAGTGAACAAGCCTGCAATTACGTAATGCTGTTATGCTATTAAAAAATGACCTTGGTCAGTGTGTTATGCTTTGCTCTTATGAACATGGGAGAGTGAATAAGCTTTTTTTATGCTCTGTGGATTAGGCCACTTGGCTCAATTTCATACAGCTGCTTTTCAAAAGCTGAACAAAAGGATTGGCAATTTTCTGCTTAGCCGAATAGTACAAATATGAACGGGCCCAATTTCATAAAGCTGCTAAGCAAAACATGAGTGGGGCACCAGTTGCAACAATGTAAAACTGATGGATTTTTGGCTGGTAACCACTTTCTGGTAAGCAAGCCTTTTCTGTGCTTACCAAGTTTTTATGCTTACAGGCTTTGTGAAATTGGGCCATGGTATTTTAGGCTGGTAACCTTAGTCTTATAAGCATAATGTTGTTGTGCTTAGCTACTTTTGTGCTTTGAGATGCCTGGAAGTGTTGTATAAAAACTAGTTATCATATTCACTCTAACCGTCTGACTGACGAAGTTGTTCCACAAGTCGCTCTAGGTAGATAGATAAATATAAACGTTTATTCAATGTTGCAAATAGTGTATAATACAGAGTAATATGGACAAAATAAAAGTAAATATAAAAAAAAAAATATTAAAAGATGAAACAATAAACAAAAGGCAACATCTAGGTCCGGGGAGAAGCACAGCTTTTGTTCCCCAGCCTATGAACAGACAAACCAGTAAAACAGACAGACATTAAAAATACAGGACAAAACTAACAGGACAAAATTGACAGGTGTAAGACAGAAAATAAAGCCGTTACAATTTCTACATACAAAAATAACATCAGAATCTTAGTATTCATTAAGAAAACGAGTTTTAAGTTTTTTGGTAAAAGTTGAGAGAGTACGCAATGATTTAAAAGAGTCATCCAGACTATTCCAAAATAAAGTGCCACGCTGGACAACACCATTTTTAGACAACGAGGTTCTATGATAGTTAACATACAGATTTTTCCTAGCAGCGGAAAAGATTGTCACCGCAAGCCAGTTAAGAAAAAATTCAATGGGAGACTTTCTGGGACGATAGAGGGCAGCAGACTTACCGGGTTAATCCATTGTTCTCAGAATTATGCGCATGTTCAGAACTACGTAAACAATGGAAATTTACCCGGTATGTCTGCTGCCGCCTAGCGTTGGAAAGTCTCCTATTGGCCATTAGCCATCCAGCCATCAGGTCAATGCCATGGCCAGGCGGCCAGGGACCTAGATTGGTCAGGCAGCCAGTTGAACAGTCAGCAAGAGACTGTATGCACTATGCAGCGCAAGTGAAAAAATTTACTTGGTCACCAATTGGCCGTTAGCCATCCAGCCGTCAGGTCAATGCCACGGTCAGGATGTTTAGTTTCTTGGCCCTGTTGAAACAGTGACCTTCCCTCTCTGCTGACAAACGGTCAATGAACAAGTACTTCTCAAAGTCAAACACACAGGAAGGGGTTGAGATGACAAAGTGGGGCAAACTCTTCCCCAGGCTAAGGAGGAAAGGAAGCTCGAAATAGTTCTTGGAACTCTCTGGAAGCTGAGTCAGAAAGGTTTGCATCAATTCAAACCCTTGGGCGGAAGGGAAGGAACCAAAATGGTGACTAAGACCCTCAGCTTAAATTAGAAGTTCTAATTTTATTCAGTGGTGTAAGTCCAGATGATGGAAGAGTCAAAACATGGGGAGATGTTGAGGGTCTTGTTTAACGGATCCGGTGGGATGCTTGGTACACTTTTGGTGGATTGACTCAGTGTGATGAACATGTAGTGATATAAACATTGTACTTCTGCAAGGTGTCCAATTGGTACAGATGCATTTGATGGGTAGTCGTAACTTGTTTTCCTAGGGTCCATTTCACTAAAGGTGGTCCTAACTTAGGACTAGTCCTAGGACTCTTTAGGAGTTATTTAAATAAGGGAATCAATGTGTGGTTAAGAGGTTTTCAACTGGTGGTTTAATCCCAACGAGGCCTGGTTCTTGATAATTTTAACGAGACGAAGTGGCACAACTGTTTCAGCCATTGTTTCGACCAATAGGAATGAAGAAACTGTCTTATAAGAACAGGTGCAAGCTCGCGTGTCACGCCCATGTTTTAACACTTGTTACTGGTCATAAACAAAGGTTTATTTACACACTTCATTTCACATTTTATTTTCACACGTGACGCGCTCTCCACCAATAGGAATAGCGAAACTGTCTGAGGTGTTTATGAATCAAAACTTATAAACAGTTTTGCATTTGTGCTGGTATTAAAGATGAAAGTGCATTGAGGCTGCCTGCAGGAAGTGGCTCTGTGGATCTTCTGCAAACATTTTATTTCACAAGTTACTTGGTTGGTCACAGATCATGGATGTAGATCTATCTATACCTCCATGGTCACAGATGAGATACTGACTCTTGTAAATTACAGTTTATGGGTCTTCTCACACCATGGCAACTTTTACAGGCAATGTCTTGGAGGCAATCAACTGCAGTGCATGCTAATAAAGGATCACTGTGGTAGCACATGAGTCATTTTCCAAACCATGTCTTACGATCCTCAAGAATAGTAATGTGGACATTAAAATGTTGAATGTCTTTCCTTCATGGAGGTTGCCTGGAACTGGTTGACTGTAAATTGGGCTGTGTGACATGATCTGAGTTTGACAGCCAGCATTGCATTTTGGTTTATACCAAAAAGTTACGAAATGCAAAACAACAAAAAAATGACAAGTTTCACCCCAAAAATAAAAATCAACTGGACATCAAACAATAAAACAAGCCGACCAATTACTTTTAAAAGAAATCTCTTTGGAAGTAAGCGGGGATCAAACTGAGTTATTTGATCAGACACTTCAAGGAAAAAATGAGTATTTCTTCAGCCCAAGATTAATCTCACCTAAGGCAAGGATTGTCGGCTGAATGAAAATGAAAAATTTATAAAATCAAAACGGCCTTCCTTGTTGCTAGAGTAAAGCCCACATATTACTATTAACAGAAAAACCCTTGAAACAATAATGAATTCCAAATAAAGACTGATACAATGCTTTATTAAAATGCATTTAAATTATTGATGACCCTGTGTATGTCAAAGAAAATCTTTTAAAGGAGAGACATTTTAAATAAAAGAAAAAAAAAGCTGAAGCCTGTATGAATAATTTGCTTTTAAATATTGATGAAAGATGGCCTTGTTGAAGGTACACACAGAAAATAAAAAGATAAATTAAAATTAAAGTAATGCCTGGGAAAATCATTAATAAGAATTACAAGGACACGTTCAAAGATGGAATACTTTTCCCGGGAAAGTCGAGATGTGTTACGTAATAAAAGATTAAAGCTCCATCACATGTTATTCATCAAATATATATAAATCTGTCTTTGTGATTAATGGGTCCTCTGACAACTTTAAACACAAAGACAGATGACTCAATCCTGTCTGGTAAATGGTTGAAGGAGAAAGAAGAAATTATATATTCAATACATTTTAAAGTATTCCATTGTTTGTTTTAAATGTTTGATTGTTTTAGTCGTATTGTAGATAGACACAATAAAACTAATCTGTAGGCTACAGATTTCAGGTGGCCATGTTTTTATGTTCACAAAGGAAGAATAATCTGTATTAATTGGACTATACAACGTTTCACAAAGGAAATTGAATGTATTTTTTTGAAGGATGAATAAAAAATAAGACACAAAATGAAACAAAGAATAACACATTGAAATTCTTAACCGTAAGATAGACACAAAAAAACTACAATTTTCAAAAACCTTTAACAAAGAAATTAATGGGAAAAGGGGATAGAAGCGTGAACAAACATACAACAATTGCTTCATTTGTGTTTTAAAAGCTGGTAGGCTAATTTGGTACAAATGGATTTCTGTTCTTCCAACAGTCCAGCCAAAACCACCCAAACAGTCAAATTTCTAGACATTTTCCAAACAACATTACATTCTTCAAGAAATATCACAAAGCTTTTTCAGTCACACAAAATTTATTGACAACAGAATCCACCAAAATTGAATCCATACCAAAAATAACCCACCCACCAGAGAATTGTGCATGAATGGAAAAGCATGGTCAGTAACTGGATGCCTGCATGTATTATGTAATCACTGGATGAGAAATTGCCAAGTGACCTTCCTTGTGGTAATAATAACAGGGTTGTTGATTACAGAATATAACATCCCTGGGAAAATGGACAATAAACTTCAGGGGGGGGGGGGTTGAATGTCATCATCTTGGTGGTGAGATATTTTAAGATATGCCCATTTTACACAGTTTAATTATTTTCACGGCAGTTTAAGTAATTATTTTCACGGAAGCTATATTATTATTATTATTATTATTAAGCTTTCTATCTTATCCTTAAACATTGTAAGTGTTATGTAAGTCTGTGGACGTTTGCGTTTTGTGTCATACAAAAAGTACCCAAATCCTTTAATATATGTCAATTACTTGACTCAGAATAGAACAGCAAGTGTTGCAGATGTTATGTAATAGTGTGTGAATTTTGAGGGTAGGAACAAAAGTAAAGGAAAGCCAGCTTGAGGAGGGATAATGTAGGAAGCAATTAAATGGGAAAATGGATAATATATTGCAGGAGGGAGGGGGGGGGGTTCGCAGGAGGGGGGGGGGGGTGGTTGGGCACAATGACATAATCTTGGTGGCGAGATGCTTTTGTAAGACACGCCCTTTTTGCACAGTTTGACTCCAGAAGCTGTTTGTAATTGCATTGAGCCAATTGAGTTTTACTGGTTACAAGTGTTGCAGGTGTTATGTACTAGTGTGTTGAATTTTAATGGTAGGACCCAACATTATTAATTTAAGGAAGGGCAGCTTGAGGAGGGAGAATGTATATGAAGCAATTGGACAATATCGCAGGAGGAGGGGGGGGGGGATTAATGACATGTGGGGAGGTGAAGCATTTCTATTGTTGAAACATGCCAATTTACACAGTTTGATTCCTGAAGCTGTTTATATGCATTGAGTCGATTGAGTTTAGGACTTTCTCTAGAGACTGGTTAAAGGCAGTGGACACTATTGGTAATTACTCAAACAAATTATTAGCATAAAACCATTTTTGGTGACGAGTAATGGGGAGAGGTTGATGGTATTAAACATTGTGAGAAACGGCTCCCTCTGAAGTGCCATAGTTTACGAGAAAGAAGTAATTTTCCATGAATTTGATTTCGAGACCTCAGATTTAGAACTTGAGGTCTTGAAATCTTAATGCACACAACTTCGTGTGACAAGGGTGTTTTTCTTTCATTATTATCTCGCAAGTTCGATGACCGATTGAGCTCAAATTTTTACAGGTTTGTTATTTTATGCATATGTTGAGATACAACAACTGTGAAGACTAGTCGTTGACAATTACCAAAGTGTCCACTGCCTTTAAGATTTACTCGTGAGACTGGTTAAGTCATGGAGAGACTGAGGAAGTAAATCTATGGTTAAATGTAGGTTTCTTTTTCACCAAGTGTCTGGTAGGGATTCAAGGTCTTCATGTTAGTGGTATGAGAATGAATGATGTATTTGGAATGGGGGAATTTAACTTGAATTATGCTGAAATCTAGGTCATCTTTTGAGCTGGAAAGAGGGGAAAACACATCATGCAACCTTGGTAGAGAGAACACGCTCCATGATGCAACCTATTGCTCAGACATTGTGACATTCATTGTGTTGTATTTTCCATTATTTTAACTGTAGTGTTCTGTGTATTTTGAAGTTTTAATGCTGTCAAAAGGCCCAACGAATTTCCCATGGTTGGACAATAAAATTTGATTTTGTAGATCAAGTTTTTGGCCGTGACATGAATCCCTACTCACTGTGAATGCAGTGTGTAATATAATTTACCTGTAGAAGTTTCAGCTTCATTACTCATCAAGTTTTTGAAAGAGTGAAAATCATGGAGCAATGTTTTCAGGAG
Organism: Asterias rubens; assembly: GCF_902459465.1. Taxonomy (NCBI): domain Eukaryota; kingdom Metazoa; phylum Echinodermata; class Asteroidea; order Forcipulatida; family Asteriidae; genus Asterias; species Asterias rubens. The sequence goes on from NC_047077.1 coordinate 11,554,046, forward strand.
AGTGGACGGGTGTGTTTTGTGTCCTACAAAAAGACCCAAACCTTTGTCAATTACTAGAATGGAAATATGCAAGTGTTGCAGATGTTGAATTTTAAAGGAACCAACATTAAAGACCTGGACACTATTGGTAATTGTCAAAGACCAGTCTTCTCACTTGGTGTATCTCCACATATGCATACAAAAACAAACCTGTGAAAATTTGAACTCAGTTGGTTGCTGAAGTTGCGTAACAATAATGAGAGAAAAAACACCGTAGTCACACGAAGTTGTGTGCTTTCAGATGCTTGATTTCGAAAACTACATTATTTTTTAGGGAGCCGTTTCTCACAGTGTTTTATACTATCAACAGCTCTCCATTGCTTGTTACCAAGTAAGTTTTTGTGCTAAAGTTATTTTGAGTAATTACCAACAGTGTCCACTGCGGCATTTAAAGGAAGAGCAGCTTATGGATGAAGAATCAATTTATGAACCAATTAAGGAGTAGCAGCCTGAGGCGGAACAATGCCTTGGTGTGAGTGCACCATAAAGTGGGATAACTGCCTGCCAGAGGGACCTCAAGAAATTTCTGTAAAAGAAAATTAACAAATTAGTAAACAAAATTTTAAATATCTTTATGGGAGAGAAGGCTATACCTTTGGTATTGGGAAGCGTTTGATTGTTTTAATCCTTTATAAATGTAAACAATAAAACCTGCCTGGAAACCTTTTGAAATTTCATTTTAAAAGGTGGTCGTATTTTTGAGCAAGACAAATTACCATTTGCCAGTTATAAATTACCATACTTTTTTGTGTGACATACGACCTTAAAAATGATTCTGCCCAGGGTTCACAATGAAAGTCTGCCATGTGCGGGATAGCGGAAATACAACCCATCATTCACACCCGACATCACACTTCCACAGCAATTTGAATTGATGTTTACCACTAAAAAAATGCACAATTCGATTAACATTCACGCTGGTTCTTTTCATCAATATTTTGCTGGATATAAATCAACCTGAAACCATTGTGTGTTAACAATAAAAGTAGACATTATGTGTTGCAATTATAAACCAGTAGTGTCTTTTTCTATTCTCATTTTTTTTTTTTTTTGTGTGAACAAAAATGAGTAGAAGGCCCTGGGAATTGGTGTACAAAGTAAAAACAGAGTACAATGTATTGACCAATTTAACACTTGTTTAAAGGCAGTGGAACACTATTGGTAATTACTAAAAAATAATTATTCGCATAAAACCTTTCTTGGTAACGAGTAATGGGGAGAGGTTGATAGTATAAAACATTGTGAGAAACGGCTCCCTCTGAAGTAATGTAGTTTTCGAGAAAGAAGTAATTTTCCACGATTTTGATTTCGAGACCTCAAGTTTAGAGTTTGAGGTCTCAAAACTAAGCATCTTAAAGCACACAACTTTGTGTGACAAGGGTGTTTTTTTTTCTTTCATTATTATCTCGCAACTTTGATGACCCATTGAGTTCAAATTTTCACAGGTTTGTTATTTTATGCATATGTTGACATACACCAACTGTAAAGGCTAGTCTTTGACAATTACCAATAGTGTCCAGTGTCTTTAAAGGCACTGAAAACTATTGTATTTACTCAAAACAATTGTTAGCATAACAACTTACTTGGTAATGAGCAATGGGGAGCTGTTAAAAGAGGTAATTTCTCAAATAATAACAGATTTTAGGTGAATTCTTTTATTATGCATCTGAAAGCACACAACTTTCATTATTCTCTTGCAACTTTGAAGACCAATTGAGCCCATAATAATTTATTGATTTATATTGTGACCATTCCATTCAATGTACTAAATTGCTCAATTATCATGAAATTATTATCCTAAAGGGGACAATTTGATAAATGACTAAAATTATTAATTGCTACTCAGTGTCTTAAATGAAATTGTACAGAATCCAAGCAACAGAAATAGCATAATGTCTTTGTCTTTTTGCTCAACGATAGATAATAAAATTACAATTTGATTGCATTCAGCGTATCCGAATACAAAAGAATGAGGTTATTCTCCCGTAAACCAATCATGCTTGACCACTTTAATGCGCGTCCCTGGGAATCCTAGTATTTTTATGTTGTATGAAACTGATTAAAGGCACTGCCGTCGATTTCACCAAACTCTTCTGAACTAGGGATTAATCTTAGAAAAGGTACAGTTCCGTATCCAAATACGTAGGAAGCATTGAACCCATCCTAAGTAAGGTTACTCGTCCTAACTCAAGATAGGATTAATACTAGAGTTTCAAAAAATCGGCTGCTGGACATGTTTGGTATTTTTTTTTTCAAAGACCAGCATTCTCGCTTAAAATATAATTAGAGCCTATGTGTTCATTCTGGGTCCATGATGAAAGCAACCATGTGTTCAGGTTTTTTATTAAAGGGTTTTGATACTTTTCACATGACTTGAATGCCTACTCACTGTGAATGAAGATGTATGTAATATAAATTAACTGAGCAATCTAGCCCTAATCTTAGTTGCTTCTTATTGTTTTCATGTACAGGTTTCGCCAACCAAGACGGTCTACAGATGCACATGGCAAGGATGTGATAAGATGTTGTGTACTGTACAGGGGATTGAGAGACACATCAGGACTCAACATCTCAGGTAAGCAGGGATTTCATTTCCAAGTTTTTTTTTAAATTTTTAACAAAACTGTTTATTTTTATTTTTAAAAGTTTTTTTTTCACTTAGATCAGATTCATCAAAACATGAAGATAAAACCTTTTAGAATGTATGTAAATGGCTTTTAAAACCAAAGATAAATGTATGTAAACAGGCTTTGCACTCGTTGGCTTTCACGATCTCTTAAGCTTTCACACTTTGAGCTCACAGTTCAGGTTTTTTTTTCCCAGCAGCCTATCACTTTCCTGGGTGAGGATAGCTTCATCTAAAGCCCTTTTAAAGTCCATAAAAAGTTATCACCACAAAAAAGCCTCTTCACCAATTCTCCATCTCACTCTATCCTGCGATGTCTGTTGCCAAGCAATGCCCCTATAATGTACTAGTTCATCTCTCCATCTTCTGTTTTCTAGCCCTCTTTTTTGTTGTTAGGTTTTGAAAAGCATAGATACCCATTAAGATATGCAAATCTTGCTTTTGTTGAAGTATTGAAGGTTCACTCAAGGCCCATGAAGATGGGGCAAGAAAACAAGTTTTAAGGCATCATAACACTCTTAGTCTTACATTCAAGGTGATTCGTAAGATTGTCTAACCTAGATCTAGATCATTAAGTCTGGTTCTGTGACAGTCCTCTCAAAAGTGACACTTCTACTATTTTCTATGGTTACACAATACAAAGCATTACATTCAATGGGGCAAATTGGGATCCAATATAACCTTAAAGATTTCTTTTCTTAATGGCACTGGCCACCTTTGGTAATTGTCAAGGACCAGTATTCTCATTTGGTGTATCCCATGCTTAAGCTAACAAATCTATAAAAATTTGGGCTCAATTGGTCATTGAAGTTGCAAGAGATGAAAGATAAAAAAAACCTTGTTGCGCAAGTTTGTGGGCTTTCAGATGCCTTGTAAAAGGGTTCAGGCCTGAATTAATTTTTGGTGATCAGAAAGGAAGTTGCCAATACAAAATGAGATATATATATTTTGGCATTAAATTTACAAAAAAAAGTATGTTTAAATTTCACCCCTCTTGGCCTATTTTTGGCTTGTTTCTCCTAAAAAGATATTTCCAACAACGACCTATTTAATTGATTGTATTACATTTGACAACATGGTACAAAGTCCATCCAGGCTCATAAACATCTTTGAATGCACCTGCTAGACAACTCAAACTTAATTATTAAATTCTAAAATATGGTTTTTGAGATTCAGTCATTTCCATGGCAACCAGCCTTCTTTCAATGATGAGATTTTCAAAGCCAAGTCGGAAGAAAAAGTGGATGAGTCAGAAACTCCCTGGAATGCATTTTTTTTAATTTTTTTGCCATTCGTTACCATTTGTCTAGGGGAGAAGAGAGTTGATAATATCTGTAAAATTTTCTGTTTTAATTTTTATTTCATAGATTCTTTGTAATCTTCAATTTTGTTTTCCAAAAAAATCACTCAAGAGTTGATTATCGATCAAAAAAACACAGTCATAATGTTTGTAAATATCATGGGACAAAAATTATCAGGAAAATCTGTCGTCACTAGTGGTAAATATTTTCCCTTAATTTGTGATGCCAGTTCATACTTCATTTTTGGTAATTGGGTCGGTAAACAACAAGTGATGAAAACGTCTGATGGACTTTGTATGCCGTGTTTTTATCATGTGATCTCAGGAGGGTAAACACTTGTTGTTATGTAAACAATCGGCTGAGTTGTGTAATGTTCAGGACGAGAAGTTTGAATTTTTAAGTTAACGGTGGAAAATATTGACTTTGATTAGTATTTGGGTCTGCTGGCCTTTGTTGTTGGTTAACCAAATCGTAATATTTTGACACTTCGTGAAGTGGTTGGTTGTAGGGACAGGTGTTGCAGTGGGGATTCTAGATTCTTGTTTGTTTTCTGCACCTGATTGCCTTTATAATAATTCCTTTGATTAGTATGTAGCTTCTGTGTTTACAGTGGCTGGATTGTTTTTTTGTTTTGTCGTTTTTAAAATGTTCTGTAAAGCAGAAAATATTTAAGCAGCATTTTCTGCTCAAACATACTGGATACTATTGGTAGCTGTCAAAGACCAGTCTTCTCACTTGCTGTATCTCAACAAAGGCCTATGCATACAATGACAAACCTGTGAAAATTTGAGCTCAATCTGTCATCGAAGTTCCAAGATAAAATAAGGACAGAAAAAACACCATTGTCTCACGAAGTTGTGTGCTTTCAGATGCTTGATTTCAAAACCTCCCTAAATCTAAGGTCTCTAAATCAAATTCGTGGAAAATTACTTCTTTCTCAAAAACTACGACACTTCAGAGGGAGCCGTTTCTCACAATGTTTTATACTATCAACCTCTCCCCATTACTCGTCACCAAGTAAGGTTTTATGCTAATAATTATTATGAGTAATTACCAATAGTGTCCACTGCCTTTAAGCAGCTCTGTGAAATTGAGCCCTGGTATGGAATGAAAACCCAATCCACATGTAAGGCTCCAATTTGAGGTGCAATTTTTTTGTTGTTTATCTCGTTATGGTATCTTTTGTTATTTTTTCAACCAATTCAGAACTCACGCCGTGGTTGTAGTGAAGTTCATTATTAAAAGTCCCCCTCAATTCAAAAAGCTAAAGTACTAGTCCCGGCCGATTTTCTACCTTCCGCCCAGGTAGTAGTTACAAAGCAGGACAGTTCTTTTTAGAACTCAGAAGTCTCTTGTATTCTGAAAATCTACCACGCGGTTGTAGAATATAAAGCAAGCAAGTTCTCAAAAGAACATAATCAACCTGGCAAGTAAACACACACATGGTGTTACCGCAAACCAAATATTTATTGTTATTTATCTCGTTATGGAATCTCAATATGTTACTTATCTCGTTATGTTGTTTATCTCGTTAACTCGTTTAGGTTAAAAGCGTCCAGTAGCAGCCATGAGGAGGAGTTCTACTACACAGAAGTTGAGACGACGGTGGATAGCATGTCCGACATGTTTGCCGATATGTACACCTCCTCCCCACCCCCTACACTAAGCCACATGGATATGGTCAGACCCCCGTACGAGAACCCTGAAATACACACAGACAACAACGGCAACAATAGGACACCTCAGGATGAGGTCAAAGGTCAGGCTGTGCCGGCCTTTCAGAAGAGTGTCATGATGGTAAGAATGGAGTTTTAGTTTATATTTATAAAAATTATTGAGTAAACTTCACAATCCGTCAGTAAACTTCACAAGCCCCAAATTAACTTTACGAGTAATGAGTAAACTTCACAAGCCACATTTAAACTCCACAAATAATAAGTAAACTTCCGAATCCAGAAGTTAACTTCACAAGCCACAAAGAAATTTAACAAGCCACAAATCACAAGTAAACTTCCGTATCCAGAAGTTGACTGCTCAATCCACAAGTAACTTTAACAAGCCTAATTTAAACTTAATGATCCACAAATCGCAAGTAAACTTCCAAATCCAGAAGTTAACTTCACAAGCCACAAAGAAATTTAACAAGCCACAAATCACAAGTAAACTTCCGTATCCAGAAGTTGACTGCTCAATCCACAAGTAACTTTAACAAGCCTCATTTAAACTTAATGATCCACAAATCGCAAGTAAACTTCCAAATCCAGAAGTTAACTTATCAGTCACCAAGAAAACTTCACAATCCACCGGTACATACCTTTGGACAGTGACTTTCAAAACTCAAACAATTCAAAGTTGTTCTTTAAGTACTAAATCCAAATTGTTGCGACTTGACTCTGAATGATAAGACATCAGGGAAATATATTTTGCATTGCCTGCTTTTCCACACACAAAGATTAATTTTGAGAAAATGTAATTGGCTGATGTTGCAAACTACTTACCAGACCAAATAATTTGGTCTGACATCGACCCTAGCAGTCTCTCTTGAAGGTTAAATGATAACACAACACATATTTTACTTGTTAAAGTATGTTTCTGTTGAGGTCAGAACATTGGCCATTTACTATTTTGTGCGATGTATGTTTTGATAGGTTTCACTGATGTTTACAGGTCAACAGGTCAAAGGCTTTGATTGACAGTTTCTCCCACATGATTCTATTTTCTAGGTTACACAACCCAGTCAAGTCTTGCAGCAACAGACAACTTTTACTTGGCAGACGACATCCCCTCCTCCCACCACATTTATCACCCCTTTCCCGGCAAATGGAACGGGCCAGGTAAGTTTGGTGGTAGTTTGGCCACTGTGTAATTTTGTTTCATTTCAGTTGGTAAATTAATCAATACTTTATTTACAGGCTGTTTAGTCACAAGCAAAAGCCACATCCACAGGCTGATTAGCTGCAAGCAATAGCCACTTCTGCAGGCTCATTAGCCACAATTGCAATAGCCACCTCCATGGATAGGCTGATAAGCTACAAGCTATAGCCACAGTCAGAGTCTGATTAGCCTCAAGCAACAGCCGCAGTCTGATATCCACAATTCATAGCCACAAGTCATGGACACATTGGCAGGCTGATTAGCCATGAAAGCTACAGTCACAGGCTACAATAGCCACAACAGGTTGATTAGCCATAAGCTATATCCACACTGCAGCAGACTGATTAACTCCAAGTAATAGGCACAGCCACAGTTCAACAAGCAACAAGCCATAAACGCTCGATGTGTAAACATTTACCCAGAGAACCTTAAACCAACCCACATTAAATCGGATTCCTTATTCCTCCTTTGCTTTGACACAGTATTCATCACCGATCCGTACCAAGGCAAGTAGCATCGTCCAGCAGCGTCAACAACTCCATCAAGCCGCGTCTCCCAAGACCCATCTCCATTTTGCCACATCCTCAAGCTCCGTCTCCCCCGGTCACCACCCCAAGAGCCGAGAAGGAAAGAAGTGTCGTAAAGTCTACGGGATGGAGAAGAGAGACTTGTGGTGTACGCAGTGTCGCTGGAAGAAAGCGTGCGTTCGCTTTACGTGCTAGTGCCCTGGTATATTTTCATTTGTTGGGGTCACATTGTGACTAAGTTTTTTGATTCATGGAGAAACACTCTTGTAGCTTTTTGAGGTGTGCAGTAACTATGTGTATAATTACTGTGTAATGTTTTGAGGTGTGCAGTAACTATGTGTATAATTACTGTGTAGTGGTTTACATACAACATTATGATACAACCTGCAGGCTCTAGTGCCTTTATCCTACAGAACCATTTATATGATTAGTCTTTGACTGTGATTAGCCAAAGGTACGGTACATGATTGGTAGTGCTGAAAGAAAGTCACTAATTTTGATTCAGAAAGCAAATTTGTGTAAAGTGGGTCTCACAAGAAAGTTGATAACCTCCTTTTATTAAAGGAAAACAGCTATCTAAAGGCTATGTCACACATGGCAATCACTGTTTACAGGTAACTTTGAAGCAACCACTCTTCATAAGGAGCACAATAGACATACTTCTACCTGGTAAAGGAAAACTTCTACGAGGAAAATGTCAATTTGTATTGGAACCTTGCAAAGAGCACCAAAGCAAAAAGCACAGGGCACCACAGGGCAATTGCTGTGGGTGCCATGGTTTAGTTCTTGAGGTCAAGTGGAGTTTGTTTCCTCTTGGATACCTGTAAACATTTCCATATGTGACGAGGCCTTTAGAACCTTGGAGGATGCAGTATTTTTCCTATGGTATTCTTATTAAATGCATTCATTCAATGTTGATTAAGAAGTGTAAAGTAGCTGAAATAATAGTACAAAATATCTAAAGAATAATTGTGTATATACCACAGTTTATGGTTTTTGATCCATCAATTCAAAGAGGCATTTGGGTGGATCTTAACGACTGTGACAAATGAAAAAGGAATTAATGGCGACAAGAAAAAAAAAAGTAAACTTGTCTGGCTAGTGGGGTACCAATGTTGGCATCTCCTGCAATCATGTTGCAAACTATTTTCAGAGATGTATCTTCAATTTCGGTGCGAACTGCCGTATAAAATGTTGAAAGATTCCAGCTCAAGAGATGAGATCTCACATGCCTGTAAAATTCAGTCATCTGAAATTCTATTTATGTCCAAACTTTTCATGTTTTGTACAGTTTCAGACAATCAAGTCTTTATGTCAGATTTTAAAAGACAAGTGATAGTTCCAAGTAGATGTCATCTTTACTTGCAAATCGCATTTTGGCTTGCAGGCGCATCAAGTGCATAGTAATGCATGACTGTGACTCCTGTGAGCTCCAAATTACTCGTAAAGATGGCCGATTGACGTCATATTGCAACCTTATCAATACTGGGAGTGTGAAGTTGTGTTCTTCGTCAAAATCTTTATAGTTTCAATACGTTCTTACACATTTACTGTAAACTCTAAAAATGTAAATAGAACTTTAAAAATTATTAGAAACAAATCAAGAAGAAAGTGTGACCTGATTAAACGAAACGGTTCTGAAAGTCAGTTGAGGTGATTTGACTTGGCCTTGTGAGAAAGTTCCGCAATCTTATGTGTTGGAATCAAAAATGAAGAAAAGTGACTTTAAATTTCAGAAATAATAATAGATAATAGCAGTATGGGTATTAGCCTTCACAAAGAGTTAATTGTAAAAAAAAAAATGGTTTCTATTTATACGTTTGTTTGTCTGTTTCGGCAACACCATATTTTACAATAAAATATCAAGACATTCTACTCAGGTTTATATCAACACTGTGTGGCTGCATTTTATCACACATCTTTCTTAAAGGCACTGGACACCTTTGGTAATTTTCAAAGACCAGTATTTTCACTTGGTGTATACCAACAACATATGCACACAATAACAAACCTGTGAAAAGTTGTGCTCAATTGGTCATCAAAGTTTTAAGATAAGAATGAAAGAAAAAACACCCTTGTTGCACAAATTTGTGTGCTTTCAAATGCCTTAAAAGGGCTTCAGGGTCTGGCCAAAGTATTTTACTATTTGAGTGAGAAATTACCTCACATTACAGCTCAACAGAAATTACAGCTCACCATTGCTCATTAGCAAGTAAGGTTGTATGCTAACAACTATTTTGAGTAATTACCAAAAGTGTCCAGTGCCTTCAAGACATGAAAATCATAACTTCTTCCAATTGCAATTTCCCTGGAGTGTCTTGGCGACTAAAAACCACACGTTCTACTTTTCATATCTCATATAATACAAGAAGCCAAACTCAGAACATAAAATCTGTCAGGATTTTGACACAGATCTTACTCTGGATTTATATCTTCAAAACCTTTTTCTATCAGTTTTATTTTGTATCGTAATTTGGGTGTGATCCCTGGCTACACGGCAGTTAACAGTTGTATGGCTTCTGACTGGCACCCCCGAACAAAGATATTGACAAAATAGGGACACCGCCAATATAGGGCTAGATAGCTCAGTTGGTAGAGCGCCGGCACGTTAATCCGGAGGTCGTTGGTTCGAATCCCACTCTAGTCAATTCTTTGTTCAACCCCAAAAATCATTTCAAAATTTACCCAGTCAGTTTCCCTTGTGGTTTATACTTATATAGTTTTATTTTACAACAGAATTTGAGATGATGATCTACTTTTAAACCAGAAAGACTTTTGATAAGAAACTTGGATATATATAACATGGAATACTAGCATGGGGTGTATGCGCTGCACATTCAATACTTTGTTTGTTACACGGTAATTTCTATAAATGATGTACAAGAAAATAAACTAAAAGCCTAGTTTTATTACAATCTTCCTTGGAAATAGTAAATCTAAAGCCATTATTCTGACGAAAATTGCTGTGTTTGTATTTCTCTTACTTTATAAGGCAAGAGATATTTGCAAACTAACAAATAAAAGTACCAATAATATTTTCTCGAGGTTGTGAACTTTTCGTTGAAAAGTATTTTAACACACTCTTCCAAAAACCATTACCATCCCTTTGAAGTAATGTCACATTCTTGAGAATTAAACAAATTTATTTTTACTGTTTGTAAATGTTCTTGTTACTTGCGAACTAGCGGGTGTAGTTTGTTCACTAAAATAACCATTTTGACTTTGTGTGCTTTGTTTATTTCAACCAAATATTGCGCGCCTGACTCCTCGTAAAATGTTTGAAATATTTGATACGATTCTCAACCAATGGCATTGTTCCGATATAAAATAGATGTAATACAAAACTGACGGTTAGATAATGACTTGTAATTTAGTATCACTTGCTTGATGACGTTCGTTAATTAATTAATGATCATATCTATTGTATGTACATGCATGTGGTTATATTTCATATATCTATTGTTAGATATGGTTTTCAATCGACGGCTGTTGTCAAGCCTGAATCTGTTATCTATGAATCAGGGATTTTGTATATCAATAATTCTTCTACTAACAATGCATATCAGTCACTGATGCACTCATTACATCTGCACTTTCGCAGAAAATCTATAGTATAAATATTTTTGTGAAGTAAGCAGAGGTTCTTTTACAGGACTGGAGTACTTTTTGTAACACAAACACAATATCCACAGATTTTCATTAAACTTACACTGTTTGACAATATTGATGGTAGAAGTGGCACAATGTCCACAGATTTTCATTAAACTTACACTGTTTGACAATATTGATGGTAGAAAGCTGACCTAAAATTTTTACTTAATGAGGTGCTGTAGTTTTTGAGAAATGGGTAAAAAAAGTCACAAAAAATATGTTTTACATGCTGAAATAGTTTTCGTCGCACTGAGACAAAACCTATTTTTACTTATTTCTCAAAAACTACAGCACATCAGTGTTATATTTTAAGGGAAGCTTTCTACCATCATTATCTTCAAACTGTGTAAGTGTAATGTAAATATGTTGACATTGTGTTTTATGCCCTACAAAAAGCAGCCAAACCCTTTAAGAATTTTGAGAAGAGAGCTCCAAATTGCTGTCTCTTTAAATTATTGAAGAGAGTTCTTTGCGCTCCTGAAAACCAACTAGTTTAGCAAATGACGGCCACATCAGTAGTTCGTTTACTGCTGTAAATGTAAAGCTGTTTTCCATTTTTTTTTTTTTAATTAAGTTTAAGTCGTTTTATTTTTCGCCCGCTTTGGACAAGGTTAAGGTTTGTGAAGTAGAGTGATTTTATACGAGCCAATATTGAAACCTCAATTTAAAGCCATTATACACTTTCGGTACAGAAAAAAAAAAAAAAAGTTCACAGATTTACAAATAATTTACAGGGTTTACAGAAGGTAATGGTGAAAGACTTCTCTTGAAATACGAGTTCATGAAATACTTTACTTTTTGAGAAAACAGTAAAACAATATCAATTCTCAATAGCGAGAATTACAGATTTTTTCAAACACATGTCATGACACGGCGAAACGTGCGGAAACTAGAGTGGGTTTTCCCGTTATTTTCTTCTGACTCGTTTGACCAATTGAGCCTAAATTTTCACAGGTTTGTTATTTTATATATAAGTTGTGATACACAAAGTGTGGGACTTGGACAATACTGTTTACCGAAAGTGCACAATGGTTTTAAGGGATCAAGAAGTCATGCGAGTAATAATGTTATTACATGTACACATACAAATTTACAGTTTTTAAACCAATGGACACAAATCATTGTGGAAACGTAGGATTCAAACATAGGATTCAACATGTAGTTGATATGACACTGCTCTACAATAGCAAAGGTTGTGGGTTCAAATCCCACCCAAGTTATATGCCTGTGATATTTTTTCACAGAACTTGTGAAAGCACCGAATATACAGTGGTAACACACATTGGTGTTTGGGATAAACCAAAATTGACAAATCACTGTATCCCGTAAGAAAATGGCACCCTCTTTTTCGTCTTGTTCGTTGCTATCTCTTGCTAGAAATAGGAATGTTCCAAATTTTGGCCACTTATATCTATTTTCGCTACCAGTTAAATCAAAAAGATCTGGCTGATTTGTTGGCAGGTATGTGGCTGACTCTGTAAAAAATCAAGGTCTGGGTCATATGTTTTTCTTTTCAATCAGAAGCCACTTAGTATTTCTTTCAATTCTACTCTTGGTGTCTTAAAACTAACTGCTGGTTGGATTTTAGCGAGCTACTTGTCTCTTTACAAGATTACAACAAACTGGTTCAAACATTAGCCCTATGTAGGACTCTTCCTCTGTACACAGATACAGAGTCCTAACTACATTATTAAGGCCCGATTCTGGGGCGGAAAATTTTCAAAGCAGAAAAATATATGCTGCCATGGAATGTGAACCTGTTGAAATTAGTGCTTTCTTGCAGGTAAGATTTGAGTTATGAAGCTTTGACAATTTTCCGCCCCAGAAATGGACCCTGATATCCAGGACGTCACTGTAGTACAATACAAAAGTGTAAGGCCGCCAGGGCTAGTTCAGACATCAAAGAAATATTTAGTGAACCGCGTAGCTAAATTACTTAGCAGATCGGTATTTATATCAACGGATGAAGTGTTTGCCTTTCGCCTTCAAAGTATTTTTCTCTCATCAAAATATCACACGTATTGAGATAAAATGGTTTATTTTATGTTGTACATAATCCAAAATGTCTTTTACTTTTGCTTTAACCAAAATTACACCTTAAGATTTAGTGAATTATTATTTTTATTTTTTATTTTTTTTTAATTTGCAAATAATCACCACTGGAATAGATAGATGCAAGGAGAAGATGGATTCAGTTTTTTTTCAATGCAAGATATTTTTAAAGTTTAATTTATTCAAATTCTCATCCAAAATTCAAAGGTTGCATACATTGACTTACAAGTGGGAGGATGTGTCGTTACATGAACTAGACCTACCCCCTCTGAATCATTGTTTGTGGTAAGACAAAATGCAGTACCGTTTCGGTATGGTTAAAATGTTTTTAAATTTTTATTTAAGTTGATAAGATAAATCTTGTAAAACCACCTTCTCTTTTATGCATCAACAAGAAATTGTTTCTTAAATGATTTATGGTAAATAATGGATGTAAATCAATAATAACTCGTAAAACAAAATAAATATGAAAATAAAGTAGAACAAATTCTCCTTAAGAGAACAGCTCAATATAAATAACTTGGTCTCAAAATATTGTAAATTAAGGTTTATAAATGGCTGTACAACGAAATAAAACACTTGTAAATAAAGGTGACTTTTTTTAAAAGTCAAAAATCTCAAATAAAAGGTTTAAAACCGAAGAAAAGAAATAACTGCCTTGCTTGTACTTGTTTTTCAGTGTGTCTTGGTTCAGATTTTTATGGAAATGTACTAGCAGTTGATTGCAAATTTTTAAATTGTGTATTTGGTATTGTGAGGCCCAACCAATTTTGATAATAATGCCAGACAACAAATCTCTTTGGAGAAACTTTTTGCACCAGCTGTGTTGTCCAAGTTAGACAGATCATGTCCGAACATGGAGGTACACTTAACAAAGAATACTACACAACACATCAGCCATGTTTAGCAATTTATAAAGACATTGTCTCCCAGTGGTTAAGGCAGGGCTAGAATTTGGGGCTAAAAAACCCACACAGCAGCTTGTTGCTGAACTGTTTTCAAAATGAAAAACAGTTTGAACTGCCTGATTCAGCTTAATAACATACCTTTAACTGTTTTTATTTGGACAGGCACTAAGATTTGTACGAGAGGATTTGTCATAATTGTTGTTTTCCGTTAAGAAAATTAAGTATTCTTCATTGCTCAATAGAATTGAAAGGTATTTCATCAGACTCAAAGTCTATATTTGTTTGAGGGTGATCCATTTAAGATTTAAACTGTCTTCATGGGTTTTAAGTATACTTCCCTTTTCAATATAATTTAAAGGCAGTGGACACTATTGGTAATTGCCAAAGACTAGCCTTCATAGTTGATGTATCTCAACATATACATAAAATAAAAAACCTGTGAAAATTTGAGCTCAATCGGTCATTGAACTTGCGAGATATGAATGAAAGAAAAAAACACCCTTGTCACACGAAGGTGTGTGCGTTTAGATGGTTGATTTCGAGACCTCAAGTTCTAAATCTGAGGTCTCGAAATCAAGATAATGGAAAATTACCCGGAAACTATGGCACTTCAGAGGGTGCACCATCAACCTCTCCCTATTACTTGTCACCAAAAAAGGTTTTATGCTAATAATTATTTTGAGTAATTACCAATAGTGTCCACTGCCTTTAAAGATATTTTATCTTACATCAACATTTCAAAACAATATTAAAAGACTGAGGTATTATTATCAGGTCTTGAATTACAAGGACATTATGAACTCTGTTGTCAGTGGTCTTGGCCAAAAGTTTCTCACTAACTTTGAGATTTTCCAATGGAAATGCCCCTTTCAAAACAATAATAGCCTTGTCCCCTCAAAGATAAAAATACAAGCCTGTAATATTCAACTAAAGACCGCCCCGGGCTTGCCTGGTCACAGTGAGTTTACTGGCTAGAACTAAAGTCTTGGGCCCGTGATCAAGTGTTAAGTTTGCACCCTGGTTTAGATGGGAGGAAGTTTTCAGGGGCCGATTGATGCCACTGCGGCTGATCTAAATATTGCTGTTGCCTTTTTTTTTTAACTCGCCCCCCCCCCCCCTTCATCATCCAGTTCGTATCGTCACTAGTTACGTGCTCCCGTACCTGCACCCTTTGCAACGCATATAGTACGATATTACTCGGGAGTCTCCGAACTTCTAAGAGGATCTGTACTTGAAGGAAGATAGATCTATGATAGAAAACAAAGGTAATAAACAAAATGTCTGACGATGTCAAAAGCAATCCACACCTCACAACATACCTCTTTTTCATCCTTCTGTTATAATTTTCTTGAGTTGTTTCTCGACTGATTCAACGAAGGCGGGAAATGTTGGATCAGAGAGGCAGAGATGGACGGCATCGTTGAGTTGGTCTTCTGTCCAGGATGATTGATCATAGTGGTAGGCAGCTGGGAGGTCAAAGGTCGCACTCCCAGTTACTACCTGTAGGGATAAGAATCCATGCATTTAAAGGCGCTGGACACCTTTGGTAATTGTCAACGACCAGTATTCTCACTTGGTGTATCCCAACATATGCATAAAATAACAAACCGGTGAAAATTTTGACTTAACTGGTCATCAAAGTTGCAATAGAATAATGAAAGAAAAAACACCCCTGTTGCACAAATGTGTGTGCTTTCAGACGCCTAAAACCGCTCATTTACCAATAGTGTCCAGTGCTTTAAAATGCTTTGTTAAATCGAACCCTGGGCATGGCTTCATAAAGCACAAAAATGCTTAGCACAGAGAATCCATGCTCAGCATAAACAGGTTACCTGCCAAAATTGAATGTAATATATACAGTTTGGGACAGGTTCCAATCAAAGCTTTGCCAAGCAGAAAATGTTGCTGGCGTCATTTACTGGGCTGCGTAAAGAACTGTTAGAACAAGGCATCCCGGCCTATATCACCACATGAGGGTTAATTTGCACTATGTGAATGAGAAGCTTTAGAAACAATGCAAGAAACATCAACAAAGTGTCTCCCTCGATGTTCTATTTTTTCCCATTAGTAGCCAGTGTTGTAGCTCGACCAATTTTAGTGCTGGGCTCGCAATTCAATTTAGTCCACCATGGGCAAGCGGTTCAACAAAATTATTCATGTTTAGATATGGGGGCCGCCATTGCTGAAGTGCAATCTGGGGGAGTGCGGGGTGAAATTTGTAATATCTGGGCAGGCCCGCCCGTCACTGCCCGCCCGTCACTGCCCGCCCGTCACTGCCCGCCCGTCACTGCCCGCCCGTCACTGCCCGCCCGTCACTGCCCGCCCGTCACTGCCCGCCCGTCACTGCCCGCCCGTCACTGCCCGCCCGTCACTGCCCGCCCGGCACTGCCCGCCCGGCACTGCCCGCCCGGCACTGCCCGCCCGGCACTGCCCGCCTTGGCTACAACACTGTTGGTAACCATCACTATGCAATCATTCCCAACGCAACACCAACTGCATCCGTTACCTTAGCAACCAGTCCTAGTGATACTTCTCCCTGTAGCGTCTGTCTGTCTCTTGTGGCATTCTGTCAAATAAATTAATGATCAAATATTTCATTATTATAATGATTAATTTACAAATAATAATTGGTACAAAATCAAACCAAGGCAAATGTAGCAGCATGGAAGCACTAGGTGGGAGAAGCTACATCGTCGGCTGTGTTAAAAGGCCTCCTCAATACATTTTTGTTTAAAAAATTTTTAAATTTTTATCGTTGGTCCATTTTTGTATTGCTTTTGTTCTTGTGTTGCCGTCCATTTGTTAGGCGCTCTGTTATTAATATAGTGCCATATAAAT
This sequence comes from Asterias rubens, assembly GCF_902459465.1. Classification (NCBI taxonomy): domain Eukaryota; kingdom Metazoa; phylum Echinodermata; class Asteroidea; order Forcipulatida; family Asteriidae; genus Asterias; species Asterias rubens. The sequence goes on from NC_047077.1 coordinate 11,570,862, forward strand.
GATGCCTTGAATTTGAAACCTAAGCTGAGGTCTCGAATTCAATTCAAATATTTTAGTGAGAAATTACGTCTTTCTCAAAAACTGCGTTACTTCAGATGGAGTCGTTTCTCACAACGTGTTATACTATCAACAGCTCTCCATTGCTCATTACCAAGTAGGTTTTCATGCTAATGTTTTTTTTTAATAGTAATTACCAAAGATTAGTTTCCAGTTCCTTTAATCACTACTTTGGTTTAAGAAATCTTAAATCACCTGAGATGGAGACACAGGTTCTTCTTGGACTTTTATAAATGAGCGGAGAATGGTCAGACAATCAGCGCAGGCCACCAGAGTAGATGAGAAAGAGTCTTGTCTGAATTTCACACGGAACTTTCTGCACTCATTCTGAAAACAAGTTGTTAGTAGTTGTGTAAATCAGGTCAGAAAGGAAAAAATTACAAAAAAAAAAGAAAATATTGTAGCACTTTTAAAGGCACTGGACACCTTTGCTGCTTCCCAGGTTGTATCATAAACTTAGGTGTGATCCCTAGGTTCACGACAGTTACAGGTTGTATGACTTCTGACTTCCACCCGAAACAAAGATATTGTCAAAGTAGGGAGACTGTCAAATAGGGCCAGATAGCTCAGGTGGTCATTGGTTCAAATCCCGCTCTTTCTTTGTTCAACCCCACATTATATCAAATTTACACAGTTGGTTTCCCTTGTGGTAAGCACTAGATTCTATTTTTAGAACATCTTTCCAACCAATTTGATTTCATAACAAATGCTTTTTATGTCCCCTTTATGTAAAACTACAAACTTGTGAACAAGTTATTCCCCAATGGATTAGCTAAAGTATGTTGGGTCAGGCCTGATACTTCACCGAGGCAACAAAGGCGATTGCCTCCATGTCCCCTGGTCATTGCCTTGATACCTATTAGAAATTTACAATTTCCTCATAGGGTGCCCTTTATCAAAGAACAAATGCCTTGGTGCCCTTGCCCTTTTAAAAACGAAGCATACAAGCCTGTTGGAGACTCACCTTTATTCTTTGAAGGAAGAGAACACAGTCTCCTTTTGCAGCCGCTTTTAAGTAATGTTCAGCATCAAACAGAGGATGACTTTCCTGTAACGGAGACTACATGTAAGTGACCTTTGACCCTTGGGTTGTAATTTTCATTTCTAAAACTTTTTCTCTATAGGTGTATGAGAGATTGAGGCCGAGTTGCAACCATTACTGATCAGGTTGGCTCTGTGGTTTCTTTCCCTGCCTTTCACCTCTGTGGACCCCGGTTCGAATCCCACCACAGACCAGAACCTTGCATGTGAAGTGGGTTTTAAGTCCCTACGTGATTGTGTGGATTTTCCCAATTTGGGATTTTCCTCACTGAACATTTTGTCTTGTTTCCTATAGACAATGTGACATGTTTACATTCAAACTGCCCTCTGTTGACAAAACACTGTATACGTCATGTTTCGCCAGGCAAAAAGACACGTAGTCATGGTAAGATTGCATACATTTTCTAGCTGGCTGCCAAAACACAAAGGTTTTGCCCGGAGGTATGCGCGCGAATCATGTTATGGTTTTCGAGTGACGTCAGAGGTCACATTGGGGAATACTGGCAGTTTGATTTATTTTTGAATTGTACTCGGTTTTCCAAGATGCATTTTCTTCGATAAAATCTGATTTTCGAATTTCAGTTATTTTATTTATCCACCCACCATGCCTAGAATTACACAAAGCTCATGGAGGCCACGGCCTCTGTTGCCCTGGTCTTGGCCAGGTGTCCCATAAAAGTTTCCATAACCTTTATAGATTTTTCCACGGAAGTCCTTTGTGAAAAATTAAAATGGCCTTGCCCTCTCAAGGATGAAATTCAAGGCCTGACCCACACCTACTTCTTCACGAAGGAGGCGCTAGCAAAATGAACCTCATAGTGAAATTAGGAGCAACCCACCCACACCCACACTGGGCAAATTCAAAGGAAAAGATGCGTTTAGATGGTTGATTTCGAGACCTCAAGTTCTAAATCTGAGGTCTCAAAATCAAATTTGTGGAAAATTACATCTTTCTCTTAAACTATGGCACTTCAGAGGGAGCCGTTTCTCACAATGTTTTATACCATCAACCTCTCCTCATTACTCGTCACCAAGTAAGGTTTTATGCCAATAATTATTTTGAGAAATTACCAATAGTGTCCACTGCCTTTAAGTTTCTTACCAGGATGAGTTTGCCTCTAGTAATGAGGAGATGACTTGAATCTTGAATGGAAAGAATCAATGGCTCGGAATCACTCCATGATTGATGCTGCAAAAAGAAACAAACAAGTTCATGAGTATGGAAACAGCACTAGAGTCTGAAGGCTTTAAGCAGGGCTAGAATTGACACTGGCCTTCAGGCCGAGGCCAGTTGTTGTAAAGTCGGGCTGGATAAACTTCTGATTGCGTTTTTGAAAAACAGTACCTTCTGGTAGCCTATAGTCGAACAAAAAGGGAGCCTTATTAATAAGGCTCCTTTACTATATAATAATGATTACACAGTTTTTAGAGCAGAAGTAACCACTGTTCATAGTTCACTCCAGTCTCCAGAAAGCGCATTTGCAACAAGCGTGAAAAGGAATTACGCGACCCTCGCTGGAGCGTTACAATTAATTTGTTGTAACTAACTAATAACTTTCAAACATTTAAAATACAACACCTTTAAGATGACGTCACGTGACTTCTGATGATGTCATAATGACATCCTTGTTTTGCAATGATCATTGCACCAATACCTATCATCACTGAAAATTTCATTGCAATTGCTCTTTGGGAACATTGCAAATCAGCACTTATAAAAAATTAGTTCTGAAGATGACAAATAAAAAAAAATAAAAACTTTAACAAAAACAAGAGCTGTTTCGCTGCGCTTCGCTACGAAACAGCTAAAAAAACTTTAACAAAAACAAACGCTGTTTCGCTGCACTTCGCTACGAAACAGCTAAAAAAACTTTAACAAAAACAAGAGCTGTTTCGCTGCGCTGCGCTACGAAACAGCTAAATATGCTGCCTTGGAGAAAGACAAAAGGACCAAATTGCAAAAAGCCTACGCTAACACGCGGCTAAAATAAAAAGGGGGTGTGTCACTCTCCGACCGAGTCCGACCACAAAACACACGCACAGACACACAAAGAATGAGAACCATAAACAGAAATGACCCAACGTTCATATTTTTTCTCTTACCTTCCACGTCCCTTCAGGTTGCTTCTCCCCTTCCTTGCACACTTGTTGGACGGAGGTCTGCACGGTAGAAGAAGTAGAGCGGATGAATCGTGCATAGCGAAGCAATCGCCATTCACTCTGATTTGAGTTCGGCGCCATCTTTCAGTGAAAGTTTCATACGCTTATCTTAAACAGCGCCCTCAAGTGTCAGGCTTCTGAAACTGTAAACATGGCCAGAATAATTTGTGATCGTTTATCATCAGTTCTGTATGACATTTTCCTCTTGTACGTCGTTTTCACGCTTTCTGTGTCAGGGGGCGAGACAGATAATGACGAATGGGAAGGTCAGTTTGTATAATTTATTCATGCAATATATGCACTTATTTACATCGTGACATGCTGTGGAGTCGAGTGCACACATGTCACACGTTACAAACGCACGGTTGTTTCTGTGACTGTGTGGAGGTGACATGCATTCTCGGCAGCATGCAGACTGTGCTGATGGGGACAATATCCCTACTCATACTGTACTGTCATTAATAATTGATGGTAAATTTACAATTATTCCAACCCTGGATCTCTTAGATTTGAGCATAAACTCCCGTCCCGGTCTCCAAAATCAGATGAAGTACCCCCGAAATCATTAAAAACAACACACCAATCATGCCAATTAATATACACATAATGAATGTTTATGAGTGCAATGGTGCGAATAATGTTCATGAGTTGAAAGATGGAATGTTCTATTCAACGAGGCGGAGCCGAGTTGAATGGAACATTCCAGCTTTCAACGAATGAACATATTCGCACCATTGCACGAATGAAAAACATTCATTATTTGTTTTATATAACATCCAAGTAGATCTTTGTCATTTTGATTGAAAGATACAACTTTCAAAACAAACAAAGCGTAGGCCTACAATTTTTAATTGTAGAAGCCGAATGCTAGAAATTTTACTTATTTTAATGCCTTGCAGTAACACCTGCTGCGTTACTAAAGGCACGCGCACGCAGTGATGTTTTTACTCGGCTTTTTCGTTCCATCCGAAAAGTACCATTGCACGCTGGCAGCGTGCAATGGTACTTTTCGGATGGAACGAAAAAGCATGGTGAGTGACTCAGCGTGCAATGGTACATTTATTTGCTATCACTGTTTAGTTAGCTAAGATAAGATAAATCTTAAATTTAAAATAAAAAAATTTAATTATTAATTACAACATCTGCACATGATTATGATATATGACTCATATACACAACTTACGATCAATACGAGCAGCCGGTTGTTTTAAAACAACAATTTTTGTGGTTTTTCATTTTAAAAGATCGGTTTTAGAATTGAAGTTATAGAACTCTATTTGCACATGGTTGACAATTGACTCTGTGCACAGCTCGCATGGGCATTTGGGATAGTTGCAAATGGTAACCCTCCATCCCCCTGACCGTCGGACGAGAGGAGGATCAAGGGTTACGATTATCGCACCTGGGATGGGATTGGGAAAAATTGATGAACTTGCTGCTCCCCCCCCTATCACATGCACGGAGGCCCTCTATCGACGGGATCCCACCAGTACTTAGAGCAAGGCTATTATTAGGCATCGAAAAGATGGAGTGTGCGTATCGGGTAGCCCACCAAGCTAAATCAATCACAAAACCATCCCTCACCCATCCCATTGACCTGCTGCCCAGGCCCAATTTCCTAGAGCTGCTAAGCACACAAATTTGCTTAGCATGAAATTTCGCCCTTGATAAAAACAGGAATGCCAACCAAATTTCCACATGATTTTCAGGACAAGCAAACAACAGCTGGATACCAGTAAGAAAGGAACATGCAACAAATGGAAATTTGGTTGGAAATCCTGTTTTAATCAAGGAAGAAATTTCATGCTAAGCAAATTTTTGTGCTTAGCAGCTCTATGAAATTGGGCCCTGGGTGATGGTGAGAAGCAATTAATAGTTAGTTCCTTGTTCAAGGACAATTACAAATGCCATGAACTGGATTTGAACCCACACACCCTGATGACTCGGCCGTCAGAACGAATCCGATGCCGTCAGAACGAATCCGATGCCGTCAGAACGAATCCGATGCCATCAGAACGAATCCGATGCCGTCGGAACGAAACCGATGCCGTCAGAACGAATCCGATGCCATCAGAACGAATCCGATGCCGTCAGAACGAATCCGATGCCATCAGAACGAATCCGATGCCATCAGAACGAATCCGATGCCATCAGAACGAATCCGATGCCGTCAGAACGAATCCGATGCCATCAGAACGAATCCGATGCCGTCAGAACGAATCCGATGCCATCAGAACGAATCCGATGCCGTCAGAACGAATCCGATGCCGTCAGAACGAATCCGATGCCATCAGAACGAATCCGATGCCGTCAGAACGAATCCGATGCCGTCAGAACGAATCCGATGCCGTCAGAACGAATCCGATGCCATCAGAACGAATCCGATGCCATCAGAACGAATCCGATGCCGTCGGAACGAATCCGATGCCATCAGAACGAATCCGATGCCATCAGAACGAATCCGATGCCATCAGAACGAATCCGATGCCGTCAGAACGAATCCGATGCCATCAGAATGAATCCGATGCCATCAGAACGAATCCGATGCCATCAGAACGAATCCGATGCCGTCAGAACGAATCCGATGCCATCAGAACGAATCCGATGCCGTCAGAACGAATCCGATGCCATCAGAACGAATCCGATGCCGTCAGAACGAATCCGATGCCGTCAGAACGAATCCGATGCCGTCAGAACGAATCCGATGCCATCAGAACGAATCCGATGCCATCAGAACGAATCCGATGCCGTCAGAACGAATCCGATGCCATCAGAACGAATCCAAAGCCATCAGAACGAATCCGATGCCGTCAGAACGAATCCGATGCCGTCAGAACGAATCCGATGCCGTCAGAACGAATCCGATGCCGTCAGAACGAATCCGATGCCGTCAGAACGAATCCGATGCCGTCAGAACGAATCCGATGCCATCAGAACGAATCCGATGCCGTCAGAACGAATCCGATGCCGTCAGAACGAATCCGATGCCATCAGAACGAATCCGATGCCATCAGAACGAATCCGATGCCATCAGAACGAATCCGATGCCATCAGAACGAATCCGATGCCGTCAGAACGAATCCGATGCTGTCAGAACGAATCCGATGCCATCAGAACGAATCCGATGCCGTCAGAACGAATCCGATGCCGTCAGAACGAATCCGATGCCGTCAGAACGAATCCGATGCCGTCAGAACGAATCCGATGCACGTAAATCACATTCCTCTCTCAATCAAAAAAGCCTATAAGATGAGATGGTTGTCATGGTTACTTGGGAAGAAAGCTAATTAGATTTTGCTTTCGATTTGTACAATACAAACAATTTCCAAGGTAAAATAGTATAAGAAAAGAGAACAGCTTGTTTTACTGCCTTGAAGTAGTCCTTTTGCATGCAGTGGGGTTGGTGTTAATACCTTTGACAATTTCCAGGTGTGACATGGCCTTCACTTGTTTTAATCAGCTATTTTATTATCTGTTCTAAAGTGCTTAGAAACACTGCCTATGAAGAGCTATATATAAACATTGATTATTATTTGTTAATATTTATGTTACATTTATCATTATTCATTTAAACTGTGTAGATTATCTGCTTTGTCGACAATGTGGCCATGATGTTACCAAGGCAACGGATCTTATACGACAAACAAGTCACCTGTCACTGAACCAACGGAATGACACCATACTGGGTGTGGACAATATACTCATTCAACTCTTCAAAAATCCACAAGGTATTTAAAATTAAATTCAAATTTTGGGGGACAAAGAGTGATGTATTTTTCCAAATTACTGCAATACTTTAAAGTGAAAAAAATCTTTAAAAAACGTGTTATATTCTCCAAAGCTGCTTAACTTATAACCCCTTCAAGTTTTGATTGACATTGATTTTCAGAGTCATTACCAAACGTACCCTCTAGAGGTACTGGACACATTCGGTAATTGTCAAAGACCAGTATTCTCAATTGATGTTAATCCCAACATATGCATAAAATAATACATCTGTGAAATTTTGGACTCAACTGGTCATCGAAGCTGCAAAAGAATATTGAAAGAAAAGTTGTGTGTTTTCAGAGTGTCACGGCCGAGTGGTTAAGAGCATCGAATTCAAGTTCTGATGCCATGTCACCGGAGTGTGGGTTCGAATCCTGGTCGTGACACTTGTTTCCTTGAGCAAGATACTTTCTATAATTGCTCAACTTCGTTTCTCAGAGGTTGATATTGTGAATGAAAAAGCCTTTGGAGCGCCACGGCAGCTCGGGGCTGTATACTCCCTATTGGGAGCTGAGAAGGATAAAAGGGATGTTATTGGCCCAATGACCAAGGGACTAATGTGAAGCGCATTGATACGGTTTATTGTGAAATGCGCTATATAAGAATTTGTTATTATTATTATTATTATTCCTAGCAAAAGGCTTCTGGCCTAAAGTTTTAGTATTTGAGTGAGAAATTTCTCAAAACTATGTTACTTCAGGACGCCATTTTTCAAAATGTTTTAAACTATCAACAGCTCTCTCTCTTGCTCATTACCAAACATAGATCAACATTACTTGAACAATTACCAAAGGTGTCCAGTCCATTGCCTTTGAAGGCAGTGGACACTATTGGTAATAACTTTAAAAAACTATTAGTATTAAACCTTACTTGGTATGAGTAATGGGGAGAAGTTTATAGTATAAAACATAATGTTGAGAAATGGCTCCCTCTGAAGTGACATAGTTTTCGAGCAAGAAGTAATTTTCCGCAAATTTGATTTTTAGACCTCAGATTTAGAATTTGAGGTCTCGAAATCAAGGATCTGAAAGCACACAACTTTGTGAGACAAGGTTGTTTTTTCTTTCATTATTATCTCGCAACTTCGACGACCAATTGAGCTCAAATTATCACAGGTTGGTTATTTTATGCATATGTTGAGACACACCAAGTGAGAAGACTGGTCTTTAACAATTACCAATAGTGTCCAGGGTCTTTAAGACATTAAAAAACAAACATTATTCCAATTGCTCTTTCTCTGGAATGTCTTGGTGACTGAAAATAACACATTCTACTTTTTATCTCTTAAAAGACATGTGTACAGTGCATTAAATGCTAACTTATTTGTAAGAAGTATGTTTTAAAAAATAACAGAATTATGTGTTTGGTTGGTTTTCTCATCAGGAAGGTATTTTGAATTAATTACAGCCAGTCTTGCGGATGTCAAAAAAACACAACAGGTTTGTTTCTATTTTATGATGTCTCTTTCGATGTCAGTCACTTCAAACCCAAATCACTACGAACCAAAGTCACTACGTACCACCAACGTGTGCATGGTGTGTGTAAAATCACTCTCCATGTGGACATCGCTGTCGGTGTATTTTCTTGATCATTAAAACTGTTGAAATGATATGAAGATCAGGTAAAAGTTTCCTAGCCTTTGTAAAGTCCAGATTTCAGCAATACAAGAAAGTAATATTTGTTACTGTTCCGTTACTAATAATATAATGGAATAATAATGGGAAGGCAAGAACATCTATTTGAATCAGATGAAAAAACAAACTCATTCTAAGATGGCCAGAAATAAATAAAACTGAGCCAAACCACTGTGACTCGAAAGCCTATTAGTACAACCTTAAAATGGGAACAGGTTCCTAAACAAATAAATCTGACTGGCACCCCCGACCAAAAAGACACTGACAAAATAAGGGGACTGCCATTATAGGGCCAAGTAGCTCAGTTGGTTGAGCGCCAGCACGTTAATCCGGAGGTCGTTGGTTCAAATCTAGCTAAATTTTTCAAATTATTATTTGATAAACAAAAATGAAAATTACCCAAAAAATTGTGTTCTCCTATGAATCTGAAATGTCATTGCCTCCTTCGGAAAATTTGAGAGAAAAAAAAAAAAATCATTTTTTTTTTCTATTTATATCACAGGTTTATTCACAGGATAGCTGGTTCCCTTCCTACTCATGGAGGATAGTATATTGTTCACACTGTAAAACACACCTTGGTTGGTAAGCTGCCTTTAAACTTTTTAAGGGATGGTATAGTTTGATAATTACTCCCAAAATGAACTCCCCTAAAAGTTTTCTCGGAAGAGCTGTTGTTATGAAACAAAGTTAGAAATGACCTACTTTGAAGTAATGCAGTTTTAGAGAAAGAAGTATTTTTCATCAACAATTACTTTCTTACAGTTTTGTTGACCGATTGAGTCAAAATTTTAGCAGATTGTTATTTTATGCATATATTCGGATATACAAAGTGAGAACCAGTCTTTACTCTTTGACAATTATCAAAAAAAAAAACTACCTGTACCTTTTGTCCCTATAGTCTACTTTATGCAAATGATTATAAATAACTCTTCTGAGAGAATTTTCTAACAAATTTAACAGCTACTTGCGCAAATTGTTTACTGAAAAATGCTTTTTAAACTAGTTTATAATGTGTTGTGTATCACTTCATTGTAGTTTTTTTTCTGTGCTTAGCCGAGTTTTTATTGAATCTCACGGTCACTTGTTTCTCATTGGAGCTAACGTTATTCAAGAATAATTAGTTACTTACTGAATTACTCATGGACTACGAAACAATACAATTTATAGGCCTATAATAGGCCAGGGTTTATTTTTGGCTGATGTTGGCCTTTTGCTATTGTTTGGTTGCTCTACTGTCTACCTCCGTGGTTTAGGACTTAATTTTTAATTTTTAATTAACCTTAATTTGCTTCCCTTCAGCAGTGGTGCGAGCCTGTTGCTTATAATCAGAAGATAGTTTAATACGAGGCCATGTAAAGAAAATTAGCTACTTTCTCATAAAAGCAATACCGCAGGCACTTGGGGAAAGGGGGTGTTAATGGGAAAGTCAATTGATTTTTAAATACCAGAAAAACTACAACAGTTAAAAAATAATAATCAAGCTGGTTTTTGTTGCCTTCTTAAAAATGTTTTCATATTTGTGTTTACAATAAATATTGGATTTTAGAAAGTGTGGAAGAATCCTAGAAAATCACTAATTTTTATGGCGTTTGGATCTTAATTAAAAGAAGAAAGAAGTGCACTCCAAATAAAATGTAAAAATAATCCTATAAGCGGTCTATCACATACTCCCTGTATATAGACCATATTGAATAACCCCTTTTTTGCTTTGAAAGTCGCCATCTTGTAGGGCAAACCGTATGCACGTCCAAATGCGTACATCAAAGAAGCACGCAGCACGCACAGGCACACAGACGCACAGACGCCATGTTGAAGGGCAGATATTTAAACGGTGACGTCATATTCAATACAGTCTATAGGGAGAATCAAGAAAAAGGGGCATACATGTACATTGGTTTTTGTCAACGTAAAGTTGATTTAGGCAAAATTAGATATAAAAAAAAACAGTAAAGTTACATATATGAAAGTTTCAGCTAAATACGGTGTCTACTTGCTTTATATAAAACAGCAACAAACTTTGAAAAAAGGTAGAATCCGTTCACATTTAGCTTGCTGACAGTGGGTACCAACTGCATCTCTAGACACCAACCCACAGAAATCTTAGAAACGATGCATGCATGAATCGTTTTTTCAGATCAAATGTTTTTTTTTTTACATTTATTTTCTTATTTTAAAGTATCCACACCATAGTACTTGGAAGGGAATCCCTTCCTAGAATGTTCTATACTATCAACACCTGTAGTGCTTCTCATAATGTCTCATAATGTTTAAAAAAAAAAAAGTATTTGACCAGTCTATGATCCTACCTTTAACTAAACTACGATGCCTGATTACATTGTATCAGAAAAGTTAATAATAACAATAAGGTGATGCTTACTGGAGGTGAGAGTGACAGCCTCACACAACCTCACACCAGATGCAATAGCATCTTCAGCCTGGTAATTCAAGGGCAGCTGTTTGTTACACGTTTAATTGGTCATCTGGGCGGTTCTTATTTATCAACGCTCCCATTGGTTGAAAATCTGCATAAAAAAACTCCCACAGGAATTCCTAAGTCAGTCAAACCAACTACCCAGATTATTGAAGTTCTCGGACTGTGCTTGGACTGTCATGATAAAGTGAAGGCAAATGGCATCTACATTATTAGTCCCTCGTGTTGATGAACTTCAACTTTCTGAGGCAATCTTCATTAGTTTTGTGCACCTGTAGGAGTCTATGTTAATTGGGATCCAGACTGTTATCTCTGTTCAGTTATCTCCATCGAACTATCTTCATATTGGCTAAAGCACTGGACATCAACTCTGGATTACAGACTTTTTTAAGAGTTCGAGATCATCACATCAACATCTCTTTCTTCCATCATTTCTGGGTGGAAATCTGTACTTGCCTCCAGGAGCCCTCTCCTCCGATTGCATCGATTCTGACTTTGCCGTGCTCCGGGAGGACTGCCACTAGACCTAATCAAGGTTGCCTCTGTACCCTCAACCCAGGCGGGCCATAGTCCCCGTCTGTCTTCTCGGTCCCGCTTTAACCAGATCGCATCAGCCGTGCCGGTTTTGTGGGGACCGTAGCTCTGTCGACCCCCACGAATGAGTGATTCCTAAAACTTCATTATGGGAACATTTAAAGTTGTTCACATGAGCTTCATGGTAATTCTTTGAGATACAACTACCAAGCTCTTATCCTTTGAACTTTTCTTCAACACATGCTCAGTGACGTCTTATGCCCTAGTTGCCTTGAATAATACATCCAAGCAAACTTGAATGCGAATTGCGCAAATTCATTCTATGCATACAGCGAGTTGATATAATCAAAGCTTGTCGTCATTTGAATTTCATGATCAGCAAACAATTGTCTTAGATACCCTTAAGACGCCGAAACTTCAAGAGTTATGTTCTATATTCTGAGCAATCTCAAGACACTGGCTCTGTCAAAAGGAAGAAGATTCTTTGAACATAAACAGCAATCTTGAAGATGGGAAAGTGCTCCTTACGCATCTAGAAGGAGATGCCTCAAAACTGCAGACTGTAAAAGTTCTGCTCATTTTGTAAAAAAATAATTCCCTCCTTGAAGGACGACCGTGCCCTTCGAACTGCTTAATCAGCGACGTTGTGAAAGAGTCCTGAATCCTTGAAGAATTTTCTTTTTGAGGAATTTTTTTCCCGGATTTTCTAAACCACTTGTTTTCTTTGTACATGTTCAACTGAAGAGGGTTGTATCCCCTTGATGATACAGCCATCCAAGAAAACTCATCTTCAAGTGACTTGTAAAAAAGTTGTGTTTAGAATTATCAAGGGAAGTTGTTCTTCAATTTGTATGTGAATGTTTTTTGCGGACCTGTCCAGTATACACTTTAGTGATTACGGCCACATGAAGAGTTTGCTGCGGCAAAAAAGTTACCAACTCAGATGTATTGACTTCACACACATGGACAGCTCCATCAATTAAACAATGAATGTGGTGGTAAGATGATTAGGATCTTAGTAAGTTACGACTGTTAAGCCTTGACTACATACAGATAAACGGTTCCTTTTAATTGTTTGATTAAACATTGAACTTGGTGGTAATATATATCATATTCATATTTATATTTTATTAGACCAATTTCGCAGCTGGACGCTGAATTACATGGGTATTACAAGGGAATAAAAATACACAAGACGATTAAACAAGAAAATTAAACGAGAAAAGTTAGAATAAATAATAATATGAAGAGGAGTCAAGTTTCTAGCATTTCGCTACATTTAAATTGAAAACTTCAGCTTGTATGAACAAAACAGTTCAATTCCATAAGGACACAGTCAGACTTATTGGACCAACCCTTTGCGCTATCAAATTTATCAGTATTATTCCCAAATTTATACAACTTGCAATGTTCAACTTTTTTTCAATTGACTATTTACAAAGGTGCAGTTGGCAAAGATTTACATCCAAGTAGGTGTACTCAAGTGGCCATTAGAACCTGCAGTCGCTTTTCCAAAGAAAGTTCTAACTTAGGACTAGTCCATATAGTAAAAACTTGAGGCTACAGTCTGAAGTTTAGACGCGTGACTCGTCTTAACTTGAGATAAGACTAGTCTCAACTCTTTGTGATATCAACTTTTTGTATCCCCATAGCAGCAGGTTTGTTGGGGGTGTTGTTTGTTTGTGTATTTTTTTTGAGTGTTTTGTGTGGTTAGATTATCTTTCCAACAAGGGAATGAGCAAACATTGTTTTATACAAACACTGTTTTAACAAATTGTGATTCATTAACTAGATGACACTACTTATTCTAGTCATTGTGAAGTCAATGGTTAGTCAGGCCGGATTCAAACCCACAACCTTGCAAGTCCTGCAGTCTAACCACTTGACAAAGGTCTATTAAGTATATTTCAGTTTAACTATTGTTTCGTCTGCATTTTACCTGTTTACAAACATATATAATGTTTTTGTCATTTTTCATAACTGTTGCTGCGATTCTAATTTTGTCAGCTTTAAGTACAATTATTGTTCAGAGCCAAAAGTGCCATATTTTTGTAGCTACTTGTCCAGCATCTTGGCAACCATGGGGTGACTCGTGCTTCCAAGTCACTGAGAAAATTTATACTTGGGAAGAGGCTGGGGACCAATGCCTCACTTTGGGCGGGGTTCTAGCTGTGCCAAGCAACCTTCAAGAAAATGATTTCATGGTGACATTGATTTCAACAAATGCTTGGATTGGCTGTAATGATAAAGAGAGGGAGGAGGGATGGGAGTGCAGGGAGGGTGACATGGTGGTCACAGATAGGAATTGGGATTCTGGGCAGGGTGAAAAGGAAGGTTTTAATAATTATTATGAGGACTGTGCTGTACTGACACTTAGATCAGGCAGAAAGTGGCATGATTATCCCTGCTCTTATCGTTTTCCAGCTGTGTGTAAGAAACCTGCTGCTTTAATCCTTGAGCCTTTACAGTAAATTTTCAGTTACTGCATCAAGAATTGGGTGAAATATAATTATCTTCAAGTACGCGCTAATCCTCCAATCAGATTCGCAGAATTGAGTGGTGATAAAAACCTTTATCTTCCAGTACGCGCTAATCCACCAATCAGAAGCTCGAACTACTAGGGGGATAAAAACATATATGCTACGACCTCTGTTTTATTTCCTACTTCCTCTGTTTTTTTACACAGTGCGTATTGTGAAATGTCATTTTGTCACACTCCGTATACGGACAGTGCAAAAACTACATTCTTAACTTTGTGTGCGTGAAATAACGCTCTGAAATTTCAAATTTTGCGCGTTGCAAGTGAGACTTTCGGCCTCGTTGGATATGGACGCAGACCCGCTATATTTTTCCGTATTCCACTCGCGCATGTGTGATAACTTAATATTGCACGGCTAATATCACTACTTGCGTCTTGTGTGTTCTATGTCACGCGCCAAGTTTGCTTGAAGATAAATTTTATACGTTATCACACGTGCGCTCGTGGAAATACGGAAAATATAGCGCGAAGGCCTCGTTGGATAGGGTGCAGAAGCGCTATATTTTTCTGTATTCCACTCACGCTTGTGTGATAACTTATATTATCATATGTTTTTTTAAATGTTCCTTTCAAATGTAACAGATCTGTTGTCCATGAAAATCAACTATGTAAGAGTATACATTACAACGACTCAAGGGTTTAGCGGCACAAAGGAAATTTGTATCTTTCTTTTGCATGCTGTGATAAAATGAAATAAGAATAAAACAGCATTTTTATATCACATTCTTGATCACAGATCCTTTGATGTACTTTGAAAAGGCTATATTTACAAAGATACTACAGACAAAAATAACAGGTCAGAAATGTAAAACACTAAAATTTACTCTTGAAGAAAAAATGGCTCCAAGAATAAAAACCACAATAATAATATATGACTTATTTAAGGCAAATAAACTCGTATTTGGATCAGTTCAATTGTTTGAATTCTGTACTAAATGTTAGTACAATAATATTCATTTAAAAAGGTGGTAGAATTTTTGAGATATTGCCGAAAATCTCGAACTTAATTTATAATCATCTTGTTAGTCTCGTTCATGCGTGGTGCAGCTTGTTTTACTGAGCAACAGTAATTCAGTTTACATTTAATATATAACCCCGCTGCACTCTGTAACCCGCTCCTAAAAAATATAGGATTCAAACTATATAGACACCAGGCAATCTCGGTGGTCAAGATGGTAAGACATCTGCTCTAAAATTGCAACGGTCGTGGGTTTGAATCCCACTCCGAGTTTTTCACAGGACCCACTGAGTATACAGTGCTTACACACATTGGTGTAAGGGTGACACCAAATATAGTATTCTTTATCCCTGATGCACTGGACACGTTTGCTAAATCAAAGATCAGTATTCTCACTTGGTGTATCCCGCATATCTGCATAAAATAACAAACCTGTGAAAATTTGGGTTCAATTGGTCATCGAAGTTGCAAGAAAATGATGAAAGACCCTACAAATTTAAGTGCTCTCTAGTAGAAATAAAAGGCTTTAGCTGAAGTCTTTCAATATTTCAGTGAGAAAATACCTCTTTCTCAAAAATTATGTTACTTCAGAGGGCGATGTTTCTCACAATTTCGTTTACTATCAACAGCTCTCTGTTGCTCGTTACCAAGCAAGTTTTTGTTCTAATATATATTTTGAGTAATTACAATTGTGTCCAGTGCCTTAAAGAACTAAGATGTTGACACCATTTTAAGATGTGTTTGTTGAAAACAAGTGAATTTGTGGTAAAGAAGATAATGTTTCTCTTAAACTAAAAGATTTGACTGAAGGTCTTTACTAAAAACAATATTTTTTTCTAGCAACTGTTGTTGTCTGATTTCCAACCTTGAAGGTTAATGGCAATACAAAACTATTGGTTAGAAGCCTAAAGCAGCATTCGATTGAATAAAGCATTTTGAGAAACAATTTACTTTGAAGAAAAATACAATGTAATGTTAAAAATGTGCCAGTTTTTGTGTCAAAAAATGTGAATTTGAGAACGCTTTTCAGATTGTGTATTCCTATTTGGGATATTTCTTCCTGCAAGGAAATATTCGCTCTGGATTTTCGGGCGATATCTCAAAAATAAAACTACCTTTAGAAATGAAATTTACATTTGAATATACATTTTAGTTTTATTGTATACATCTAGATTGAACAGTAATAAAAAAAACCAAGCCATATTTCAGTTGGGTTGTTTCGTGGAGACTAGAAAAGCTAAGGACTGTGGGTTGGGTAAAAAAAAAATCAATATCTCTTACCATTTATTCATACCAATACCTATAAATAAAAACTAAGCTGTAAGTAATTAGGGAAATGTTTCAATAGGTTCGCAACTGTAGATCTTTTGGCTTAAAGGGATAGCATGTCTGTCATCTTGCTTAAAGGGATAGCATGTCTGTCATAAGATTCATAACTAAGGCTTCTTTTAGTAAGAAAGGATGCACCATTTGAAACATTCTCTGCTTTAAAATATTGATTTGAAAGTGGCATTGTAGTTTCTGATCATTGTTCAGTTTTGGTGGAAGATTTCATTTTGACCAAGGCCTTGATTTTTTTATATTTTTTTTATCATAGAGCCTACTTTTATAATTAGACACTGTACACTGTATGCTGATCAGACCAGTGCGTTTCTTCACTGTATCAGTGAATTTCTCCACACTACAAAAAATCTTTGGAAATGCAAACTCAGCTTGTTAGACTATATTTTGCATCTGTTTGTAATGTCTCTCACTGAATGAAATTTTTGATGGATTTGACTCTGAGCATGTTTGTGTACAGTTTCTCCAGAAGACGATCAGAGCATACTGCTCAAAACATCGAGTTGAAACAAACGGTTCTTTTTAGAACCACCCAAACTCAATAGAGATGAGTAGCACTCTGATTATGTAACTGGTGTGCTGTGATAATTTTCTGAGTCCTTGATGATCCCGATCAATCAATCAATACCTAATTTCGTTGGTATAGATTTTGGCTTCCCTGTGCGTTGCTCAGATCATACGCATCTATCCTTAGTGGTTTTTGTTTTTAATTATTTCCTTGAGAATTGGTAACAAACCTTGCCTAGTTATTTTTAATTTGATTAGGCATTTACCTTGGTTGGCCGTGTGAATTAATGCACACTATAAAAATCTTTGGCAATATAAAAAAAAAAATCAATAATAGGAATTAGGAAACTTTGGCATTATTAAGTAATAGTGCCAAAACATAAAGCAGATCATAATTTGATTGTTATTTTGACATTGAAAATCCACTTATATAAGCCCAAGCAGTTGATTGAAACTTGATGAGGCTGCCTGGTACATCCCTCCCCTGATTGGCCCGGGCTATGATGAAATGTCTTTGGTAACAGTTAATAACTCCTAGGTTTGATGAACAGTATTGGTTGGGTGCATACTGTGTGTGGTCGTGCCCTTGTGTTTCTTGTGTCCCGAGTATAGCGCTGTACAAAAATAACGTCATCGACTTGAGGGAAGTGTTATTCGATTTTTGGACATTAAAATCACGCAACCTGGATGTGAACCCACCACCTCTTGATATCAACACCAGTTCTCTGTGAAGACATGCTGGTGCCTACTGCGTGTGGACGTGCCTGTGTGTTTCGTGTGTCCTGAGTTTAGTGCTTTGCAAAATAACATCATCGGCTTGAGGAAAGTGTTATTCCGTTATTGGACATTGAAATCACACATCGGATGTGAACCCACCACGTCTGGATATCATCACCAGTTCTCTGTGGAAGAGACTTCACTTCATTTGCAACAATTAACTGAGATTATACAATTATTTTGTGTACAGTTAAGAGCAAGTCGAGCAGCGACCATTTTGTCAACCATTAGTCAAAGTTTCATGTGGTTACCTCCTACACATGCAATACATCCTAGGTACCAGGCAAAATCGTCCAATGGTCGTCAAGAGTCAACTATAGTCCCTCACTCCAACTTGCTCTTAAGTTGGTGCATCATTCCGTGGCTCAATCAAAGATGCGCGGGTAGACAACATCTGAGAATGGTAGGGTTGTGATATCTCTGAACTCAAAGCAGCAGCATTGGAAAGACGGGCTGCGGTGGAAGCAGTACCAGTGATTCAGGAGCGTACAATTTGAGCAGAGACCACAGGCAAATGCCTATATCTACTAGAATTAAATTGACAGTCAAGTTGTGGAATGTTGACTCTTAAATTGGAGTAGATTGTGTCCGCACATCTGACATTGAATCTGTTTGAACTCAACGATACTTTAGCTGTTGTGCAGGACTTTTGGGTAGACAACGACAGAGAATGGTCAGGTTGTGATACCACCGAACTCAGATCAGCACTGGAAAGACGGGCCGTGGTGCAAGCAGTACTAGTGTTTCAAGCGAAATACAATCCGAGTCTACCTGTTGTGAAATGTTGACTCTGATGACAACGGATTGTGTTCCCACATCTGGCGTCAATTCTGATTAAACCCAACAATACTTTAGGTGTTGTGCTGGATTTTGAGGTAGACAATAACTGAGAATGGTAGGTTGTGACATCACCGAACTCAGATTAACAGCACTGTAAAGACAGGCTGTGGTGACAGTGGTACCAGTGATTCAGGCGGGGTGCAATTTAAATTGAATTGACGGTGAAGTGTTGACTCTTCGCGTGGATTGCAGTTGAACTTCTGTTCTGTTTGAACTTAATGTTACTTTAGTTGCTGTGCAGGAGTTTGTTGAACGGCGCTCGCAGAGCATTAAGACTGCTGCAAGATGATATTTTCAAGTGTCCTTATTTCTTTAGTGTTATTTGAATCCTTAAGTTACTGTTTTTTTCCAATTGATGGTAGTGTGGTTAGCACAGATCCAAGCAAAACTGTATGCCATACATTTGTGTCTGCCTGCCCGGAAACTTGGCATCATTGGGGAGACTTCTGCTACCGTGTCACTGAATCTAGATCAACATGGCAAAGTGCAAATAATGAGTGCATGAAATTCGGGGGCGTCATGGCTGCCCCAAAGTCCCTGGAGGAAAATGACTTTATGGTCACTTTGATACCGGAAAAAATGAATGCTTGGATTAACTGTAACGACTTTAAGGAAGAGGGGGAATGGGAATGCGGATGGGAAGGACGTCGGTTCAGCTTCAGGAATTGGGACGATGGACAGCCCAACAATATCGGCAATAATGGCCAGCAGTGTGCGTTCTTGTCACGATATTGGGGCTCCAAGAATAAATGGCACGATGCGGCATGTGAAGAAGAGGAACTGATAGTGTGCGAGCTTAGAAAACCTCGTACTAATCTGCAGTAAAGCGAGTCCAAAGAAAATTAATGTGATGCGATCAGTCAAAGTGAGTTGTTTGTTGACCCAAGTAATTTTTTTATTTTGTTATGTATTTGAAAAGAGTATAATTTATGCCGGTACATCCCCATGTTGCTATAACCTTTTGGTTCGCATCAACAGTAATTGTGAAAAGTGGAAACACCACGCGGAAGAATAAAACTGAGAAAAGGGTTTAAAGCCTAGTCGTTTTTTGAAAATGTTTACATATTTTCTCTCAATGCCAAGTTTAACCACTTGTTGATGTTATTTATTAGGAAGGAGGTCACCAAACTAAAATAAAGCATATTTAGACATTTAAATTTTACAAATAAATTTTTTCCCTGTTGGTTCGTTTTGGCTTTTTTCTCCACACTGACATTCCTGACAATTGACTCATTTAGCTTGATCGCATCACATATAATCAATGCGTCCTGACAACAATGGCATACATGTGTGGAGCAGAAACATAGTAAAACCAAAGAGATGGAACACTAACTGATGTCATCACAAACAGCTGCTTGGAAAAGAAAATGTCAGAAAAGGAGAATGCTTGGACTAACTCTATGCGAGAAAAGGAGAATGCTTGGACTACTCTATGCGAGAAAAGGAGAATGCTCCGATTAACTCTATGGGAGAAAAGGAAATGCTTGGACTTACTTGATGCGAGAAAAGGATAATGCTTTGACTTATTCTTTGCGGGAAAGGGAGAGTTTCGGACAAACTCTATGCGAAGAAAAGGAGGATGCTCTGGGTTTGGGTTGAGGTAGGGGTTTGGGTTAGGGGTATGGTAAGGGATAAGGTTAGGGATGGTTTTTTTTAGTGCTGGGGTTGGGGTTGGGGTTGGGGTTGGGGTTGGGGGTAGGGCTGGGTTGGTAATGGGTTAGTGTTAGGGTTAGGGTTTGGAAAATATTAGTTTGGGGTTTGTCGGAACATATGTGTAATTATTTGGCATGAGGGTTTAAATAACCACTGTGTGTCAGGGCCGGCTGAGCAATCAATCGTATCTGGACTCAAACTTTGGAGTTCTGCAGAGGGTGGGTTTGAGTCCCGACCTTGACTCTTTTTTGTGTCCTTAAAACACTTTTAACTTCCGATGGGACAGAAAGATGTAGGTCCTGTGTGTTGTGTAACGCACACAAAACAAACACAAGTGCACTTATTGCTAAGAATCAATTTTCCCCTCTGTTTCTGGCAGTAGCTGCTGGATGCGTCGCAGCACCTGGAGTACCTTTATGTGCCGCTACATAAAAGGGACTCATAACTTTCACGTCGCGAAGAAACACGGTCGGCCATTTATGGGAGTCAAAAATTTGACTCCCATAAATGGCGGACCGTGTTAGTCCACGATGTAAAAGGAAAACCATGCAATTTCGATGGATATTTGTGTAGATTATTGTATTCTACTTTTACAACATCTTTCTAACCATATCAGTTTAATAACAAACATTTACAAACGCTTTTTATAGACCAACTCGTCCGATCCAAGGCAACGTGTTCCTTTAATGTTAAGAGCTTTGAGATGCCCGTAGATAAAGCGAGATACAAAAACTAGTTATTATTATTAAATGTTATTAATCAGAATTATTTGGGTGTATGTTTGTACTGTAGATTTGAAGCATAACTGACCGGGTAGTTGTAGTATTGTAAGAATTGGCTTTAATACGAAAGTGTCGTGGTCGAGCGATTAAAAGCACCAAATTCAAACTCTGGTGTTTCTGATCAGCAGAGTGTGGGCTCGAATCCCCAGCCGTGACACATGTGTCCTTAAGCAAGACACCTGACCATTGTTCATCCTTTGGATGGGACGTAAAGCCGTTGGTCCCATGTGTTGTGTAACTTATCGAAAAGAGAAGGGGTTCGCCCCGGTGTTAAATATGCGCAGTAGCACCTTGTAAACCCTTATAAGGTGCTAAATAATTGGGTCTCAGAATCCATCACTGCAATAACCTTTCTTTCTGAAAGTTTCTATACACTCAGCGCCTTGAGTACCTTGTTTGGTAGATACGTGCGCTATATAAGACTTCAATGTTACTGGTGAAAAGACTTGCATAAGGAAACAGGCCTGATACTTCTTTGTTGTCAGGGCAGGCCTAGGCCATTGTTTAGATTTATTTGTTTCAACTACTTTGTGTGCGTAATTAACTGTTTAAATTTTAGGTTTGCTTAAAGGGATTATGTATACATGTTTTGTAATTGTAAGATTTGTAATTTCAAGTTTTGTAAAGAAATATACTTTAAAACTAGCCTGTGAAAAATTTATTTCGAAAGATAACAGCGCGCAACGTATTTGAGATAACATCAACAAAATTTGGAGTGCTTTTACAGTCCATGTATTAAGAACAATCTGTAATTGGAATATGCAATCTGAGAAATGTTTCATGCAAAAATTTATCTCAATTTAAAATTGTTTTTAATCCTGCTCCCAGTACAATTGTTTTACAATTAGTTTTTTTTTAACTGCTTCTACAATCCCGGCCAAAATTCTTGGGCCACCCATTCCTAACGTTATGTAAAACCATTCCTTGTCTACTTCCCCCTGGTAAACATGGTCTCCCCGTCCCCTGTCCTCCCCGCTTAATGTTGATTGGAACGTAAAAGACCGCGCAATGAGAGCCAACATTGAAAGGGAGCACGGGGACCCAACGAGATATAGCTGGGAATGTAGCTTACCGGGCAATCTCGGTGGTTTAGTTGGTAAGACATCTGCTCTAGAATAGCAAAAGTCATGGGTTCGAATCCCACCCAATTAATATGCCGGTGCCTTTTTTCACAGAACCTTGGAAAGTACAGAGTATACGGTGTGTAGACATATATGGGTGTATTCAAACCAAATAATATTTTTTATCCCCGATGCAAATTTAACATCTATTCAGTTTTTATCGTCGTAAATTTTTGGAGTAATTACTGACTGAAGGTATACCCCTTTAACCTTGTGTATGCGTAATTAGAATGTGAAATTTGAGTTAGCTGTTGCCATCTGCTTACCAACAAAAAAGGACCTACAATGTATATGGCAAGCAAAAAATCCTTAATGGCTAGCAGCCGATTTCACAAAACTTTACGCAACTGCTTAAGTCCACTTGTGTAACATTTATGGCGCATCTACATAAAGTTTAGTGAAATCAGCTGCTAATGTTTCAACCAGAGCAGAGTATACTGTTCAAAACATTGAGACCCAACTGGCTATTTTCAGAGCCAACACTCACCCTAAGAGATATACACATGGTTGTTCCCGCAAGTTTACTATTTATTTATAGTTTCTTCCTATTTCTCCACACAATGCAAAGCTTCAAACAATACTTAGTCAAAATTTGAAGTGAATTTCACTTCAAATGTTTTCAATGAATAAGGAAATCGAGTCATATGATTATAAATAGATTTCAATTGTGTAAAAAAACAATCATTTCGAATGCCCTTATCCAGCGCTTTTCTGAGAGATTTGCGAAAAGCCCCGTTACGTAATCACTCTCAGAACGTCATAGTTGGGAGATCCAATTTGTAAAGCCGCTTTGTTGCAGCGTGGAGGTATAACAAAGCAAACTCCCACAAATGACGCCAGCGGCATTGTCCTTCGTAGCGCGCTCTCAACGGCAGAAGTGTTTTTAGTTTTTCAAAACCTTTAGGTTGGGGCCTGATTTTTTAATCGATAATTACGAAAAAATTCAGAAGTGTACACATATCAAAATTACATTAAAATGGTGAACAAGTGCATTATAAACAAGTTACAATACCATTTCCGTTGAAAACATTCCGCTCAGGTAGGTGTTTAAGGCTGAGCTTTTAAAGCCTGGCATAGACGGGTGGGATGTAAACAATAGATTTCACTCTAAGGTTTAGAATTGAAGAGGTCAGTGGAAATAATAATGCAAAACGCTTTTCTCTGCCTTTGAAAAGTGCTATTTAAAAAACATGACTGTTTAAACTTTCCTATGCAGTTTAGAAGTGCCTTGATCTATTTTGTTATCAGACAATAAATGTCCAAGTTCTTGGTCTTCGTTTCCCTAGTGTATATAACCAAATACTATTTAGGTAATTGGCATTTAGAGATAATTTTCTCCTAATGGGGAAGTGATTTCTCTGTTTTTAATTTGAAATCCTGTTTTCTTTTAAGAAAAGAAAGGAACCCCCCACCCCCCCCCCCGGAAATTGTTTTGATTTTCATGACTTTTCTTTTTCAACAATGACATCCTTGCAATTCACAAATTGTTATAAGCTTTGATAGTAATGTTTATGTATTTCGTATTTGTATGTAGGATTACATGTAAACTTAGTTGTTGGTAAAGTAATAAAAGAATTATAACTCATGCAATTATTGTCAGATCTTGTTGGCGATTTTTACTTTTGTTGTTCACTATTTTTATAGTTTGCTTTGTTTGAAATTTAAAATTTTACGGCAGACCAAACGAGATTTAAAGGGGCTGTGTCGCCATGGAGTTATGGGAATAAAACATTGTGAGAAACGACTCTCTCTGAAGTAACATTGTTTTTGAGAGGTAATTTTCCACTCCACTCCACTTAATTCTCTGGGGTCTAAAAACGAAACTTCCTGCATTCTCTCAGTCTTAAGCTACAATTCTGGCCAAAATGCTTGCGGGGCTACCCATTTGCAATGTAACAATAAAAAGTTCCCTGTCCACTTCCCCATGACAATAAACATTCTCCCCCCCCCCCCCCCCCCCCCCCCCCCGGTCAATGTTGATGGGAGGGCAAAAGACCGCGCAAGAAGAGCCAACATTAAACAGGGCAACAGGGGTTGAGGTGCAGGGGCCAAACAAAATTAAATATGGCCGGGATTGTACTTCAAGTTCACTTTTCTGGGAGGCCCTTAGCCTCACACCCAGAAAAACATGAAATGAAACAAACCAAAATTAGAGCAAGGAGAGTAAGTTCAACCTGATATCTCTTTTTTGTCTGTACCTTTAGGTCGTTTGAACCTAATGATTATGAAGGAGGTGTCAAAGACTCGGAAGAAACATTCTACGGACTAATTTTAAATCATCTCATTCATCAGGAATGTAAGTTGGTTGGTACGTCTGTCCTTGTCCCTTGTCTTTGTTTTTGTTTGTCCTACTCTCTTAATGACTGTAAAAGAGTGAAAATTTCACTCTCTTGTCCGAGTGGTGTAAGTTTCACTCTTTTGAGAGTGAAAGTCAATTAGTGTCACTCTTTTTGAGTGAAAATGAAAAACGAACTTCACCCTAAATCGAGTTGAAAGTACCCGTCTTTCACTCTAAAACGAGTTGTCCGCCATATGGCTCTTTGCAAGAGTGTTATGGCAAACGAGTGGTTTTTCACTCTTTTACAATAAGAGAGTATATAGGTCCATGTTACTGTACCTTGGTTGTGTCATACTTAATGTTTGTCTGTCCATAGGTTAGGGAACAAAAGCATCTTGCTTAAAGGAACACGTTGCCTTGGATCGGACGAGTTGGTGTATGAAAAGCGTTTGAAACCGTTTGTTATGAAATGCATATGGTTAGAAAGATGTTTCAAAAGTAGAATATAATGATCCACACAAGTATCACTCAAAATTGCGTGGTTTTCATTTTACGTCGCGAACTAACACGGACGGCCATTTATGGGAGTCAAATTTTTGACTCCCATAAATGGCCGACCATGTTTGTCGACGAGGTAAAACGAAAACCACGCAATTTTGAGGCATATTTGTGTAGATCATTGTATTCTAATTTTACAACATCTTTCTAACCATACCATATATTATAACAAACGGTTACAGAACGCCTTTCAAAGACCAACTCAACCGATCCAAGGCAACGTGTTCCTTTAACCTTATACCTAAATGTTGTCTCATTGAACCATTGAGTACCTAATAAGTCATACCTCATACTATATTGCTTTTGTAGTCGATATAAATGTTCAATATTGTATTATTGTATTGTACGACAGCATTGGAATAAATGTTACACTGTAAGTATTCAATGAGTTTCCTCCCAACCAGTTTGGAATTCCTTGCCTGTAATCTGTCAGAGTGCAAGTGTACTGATAAAGGCACACTGTAACTACTCAACAACATTCTTAGCGTAACAACTTATTTCAGAATGAGCAATGGAGAGCTGTTGATAGTATAAAACATTGTGAGAAACGGCTCCCTCTAAAGTTTTTGAGAAAGAGGCAATTTCTCACTCAACCTGACTACACCCTGACCTTCCTCTCCCACTTGTATTCCAATTCTTGTTTCTACTCAATTTGTTGTATGTTTAGATGCAGATTCCCTAGTCATGTCACCCAAGATTTATGCTAGATAACATACCAGTTTATCCTTAAAAGTGAGTATTCATGTCTTTTCTTCATCAGGGATACACAAAAATATGACACAAGGAATAGAACAAGGGAATTTTGTTCATATATGCAACAAAGCTACAAAGACTTAACTTATCCTGCCACCACTTTCTAACTCATTTTTACCAAAAGGAATATCTCATTTAAGTGAATTAGATACAAATTTATTTTATAACACATGAAAAAGTGATGGCAGGATACAGAAATTTTCCCCTTTTATAAGTCAAAGCTTGTAACTTACTTGGGTCATAGCACCTGGGTTATCTCTGGCAATGCCTTGACAAAACCTACACAGCCCTCCACCAAATACCAGTACAACCTTACTCATGCACAACATCCAGCAGACTGACTGCACATGTGTTTTTTTAATGGGACTCCACACACAAAGGCAGAGACTGACTGCACATGTTTTTTTGAATAGGCCTCCACACACCAAGTGAACAAAAGAAATGAACAATTCCAGGGCCCAATTTCTTAAGCAGAGAATGTTGCTTTAAAATGTTCTGCTGAGCACAAAAAGAGCAGGATACCAGTCACAAATTGTAAATGTGATATGGTTGTTTAGCTGGTAACCTTATTCTGGTAAGCATAATTGTTATGCTGAGCTATTTTTTGTGCTTAAGCAGCTCTATGAAATTGAGCCCTCTTGCATCAGGCACGGAGGTCGGCTATCAAAATAAGGTCGACCGATAAAAATAATAACTTATTAAGTTTTTTTCTTTCTTCTAAGTTAAGTCACTTCCTTTAAAGGTACTAGACACTATTGGTAGTTTCTCAAAATAATTGTTAGCATGAAAACTTACTTGGTAACACGCAATGGAGAGCTGTTGATAGTATAAAACATTGTGACAAACGGCTCCCTCTAAAGAAGTATCGTAGTTTTCAAGAAAGAAGTAATTTTCCACTAAAATATTTGAATTTGTTTTTGAGACCTCAGAATTAGATTTTGAGGTCCCGAAATCAAGCATCTGAAAGCACACAACTTCGTGTGACAAGGGTGTTTTTTCTTCCATTATTATCTCGCAACTTCGACAACCAATTGGGTTCACATTTTCACAGCTTCGTTATTTTGTGCATATGTTGAGATACACCAAGTAAGAAGACTTGTCTTTGAAAATTACCAAAGGTGTCCAGTGTCTTTATAAAATTATAAAATTGAATAAAGCACAACAAAAACAAACCTCCTTTGCAAAAACTACAAAAATAGCTTTTTTTCATTTATTTATACAAAAATGCACATTGATGCCGAACACATTACAAATCACAGAAACTAACAAAATATGGAGGTAAAAACAACAACTATTGCATGAAACATTATTCGTATTAACTTTGAATTAATGTAGCACGAAGCATGTGATTCAAACACTGTTCAATTTTTAAAAGGATTGGTCCAAAAACTTTGGTTAAAAAGGTTTCTTTTTTTTCCTGGTTTTTAGAAAATCTAGTGCCTGCCAAAAAAATAAGTTATGGCACTGGTTATTTGAAAAAATTAATCATTACATTTTAAGAGTTCATTTTATTTTTGTTCAAAAATAGGTAAGCACAACGAAATTATGCTTACCAGAACAGGATTACCAGCCAAAATACCATGTCACACGTACACTTTGTGACTGGTGTCCTGCTCATTTCTGCTAAGCAGACAATTATTAAGCAATATTGTCTGCTTATGCAGCTCTATGAAACTGGGCCGAGTTGTTGACGTCATTCCCCTTTATCTAAACCTTGATTCAAAGAGAATAATGCCACATTACAACCTTGAGAAAAAACCCTCTAAAATTTGACCACCATTTAAAAATCTTTCTCGGATAAGCACATTAAAAAATAATAAAATCCACTTTATTTTCAGAAGCTGATTCATTGGCAGCCATCGCTGAGGTCAACAATGGGAGTGTGTAAAGGTCATGTGCCAATCACAGGCCTTCATTTGAACTCAGAGACGGCACTGTTTCAGTTGATATAACATTCAGATTAAAGAGGATAATGTCCCATTTGGTGCGGCAAAATATTCACATTTTGAACCCTAAAGGCGTGTGTCTAGATCAGCGGCTATGGCAATGGCTTGATCGCCAAGTGAACAACTATCAAAGCATAGGAGGCCCATAGCAACACACTAAGCAACAGCCGCAGCCGCAGCCACAGCTGCCATTTTGGACATGGACTTGGAATACATGTACGTAAAAGCCTGCATTTTGTATTCACTGCAATTACACTTTAAAGTCAGTGGACACTATTGGTAATTACTCAAAATAATTGTTAGCATAAAACCTTTCTTGGTGACAAGTAATGGGGAGAGGTTGGTGGTATAAAACATTGTGAGAAACAGCTCCCTCTGAAGGGACATAGTTTTTGAGAAAGAAGTAATTTTCCGCGAATTTGAATTCGAGACCTCAGGTTTAGAACTTGAGGTCTCAAAATCAACCATCTAACTGCACACAACTTCGTGTGACAAGGGTGTTTTCTTCTTTCATTATTATCTTTCATTATTGAGCTCCAATTTTCACAGGTTAGTTATTTTATGCATATATGTTGAGATACACCAACTGTGAAGGTTAGTCTTTGACAATTACCAATAGTGTCCACTGCCTTTAATCACAAAGTTTTGGACTGATT
Source organism: Asterias rubens (assembly GCF_902459465.1). Classification (NCBI taxonomy): domain Eukaryota; kingdom Metazoa; phylum Echinodermata; class Asteroidea; order Forcipulatida; family Asteriidae; genus Asterias; species Asterias rubens. The sequence continues at coordinate 11,599,196 of NC_047077.1, forward strand.
TTACAAAGAGCTACATGTAAAACTAATCTTGAGTGAGTATCAATCTTAATTGCTAAGCAAATGAAACATCTATTGATACCTCACCATGCAATGCCTCAAATCCCATATTATAAGCGATTCAATTAAACTACAACAAAATTAAATAGATTTTTATGCAAGATAAATTCTGGGTTAATTGAGGTGCGCTTTTTCAGTTTCAATTTATGGTTTTGAATATAGCCTGCCTATCTTGGCCTCTTGTTACTCTTTTGTTCTGTTTTTATGACATTTGTTTTGAATTTCTGTACTCTGAAAATGTCATTTTGATGGTGAAATTGACAACTCATCTTCAGATTAATCAGAGTGCTTTGTGGAAATGAACCCTCATTTGCTTTAAAGCTATGCTCGCCACATATTCAATCTTAGTTATGTATTAACGTAGCAATAATGATGAACACAGAACATGACAAAACATTGTATTGCTTGCTTTAGTTATTATTTAAAATTCATTAGTTAAGATTACTTGTATAAAGAACAACGTGCCTACAAATTAATAATACTTAATTAAACATACAAGATATAAGTTATTTTTGTTGACACTATTTTTTGTTGACACAAACTAATGTTGAATCTTTCAACCACATACAATTACAGTTCAGTGTTGTTTTTGTTTTTTTCCAGTTATTTAAAATGGCTATTTTATAATAAAATATTATTTGTGCAGTTAAAATAAGAAATAAAATCCCTTACATACAAAGCTGGGCTAGAGTGTAGCCTCATTCATTCTATTTCCTTTTCTCCCAATTGTTTGGGCTTAACTCTTTCATTGCCAAGGTCGCGCGTGTACTTTAGCTGCTGTGGGCATTTGTTACATGCAGGCATGGTATTTGGTGCTTGGGAAAAAAGTAGGAAGATTACGTGCCTGTACATGCTACTTTTTTGGTACATGCTACTTTTTTGGTACATGCTACTTTAGCTGCTATGGCCATTTGGTACATGATACTTTAACTTCTATGTGCATTTGGTCGATGCTACTTTAGCTGCTTTGGGCATTTGGTACACGATACTTTAACTGCTATGTGCATTTGGTACCTGCTACTTTAGCTGCTTTGGGCATTTGGTACTTGCTACTTTAGCTGCTATGGCCATTTGGTTCACGATACTTTAACTGCTATGTGCATTTGGTACCTGCTACTTTAGCTGCTTTGGGCATTTGGTACTTGCTACTTTAGCTGCTATGGCCATTTGGTACCTGCTAATTTAGCTGCTATGACCATTTGGTACCTGCTACTTTAGCTGTTTTGGGCATTTGGTACTTGAAGGCACTGGACACCTTTGATAATTGTTAAAGACCATATGCATAAAATAACAAACCTGTGAAAATTTCGAGGTGATTTGTCATGAAAAAATGCACGAGAATAATGAAATAAATTAAAACTGAATAGTGCCCATTGGACTTAAAAAAATATTTGTTTATGCAAATTTGACTCAAACAAGGCTAAATCCACTCTTGGTAAGATGCAACAAGAAAAAAATTCACATGCAAATTTATCATGGAATTAAGCTATTGGTAAAGGCCGAGTCACACTGCAGCGATAACGAAATACTAACGATCACCATGCAAAGAGAACACATTGTATTGGTTGAATTGCTCCACGCCGAATACGCACACGCTCATTCAACCAATGGAATGCGTTCTCTTTGCGTCGTTGTTGTTATCGTTTTCATTATTGCTGCTGGGGGACCAGGCCTTTAGGCTCTTTGTTCTACATCTTACCAAAGCAAGTGCTCTTTGCAAGATGAAAATGGGCTTGCCCTCTCAAAGATGGAATTCCTAGCCTGGGTTAATAATGACCATCAACCATCACTACTGATTTTTCTATTAATATTAAAGACCCTGGACACTATTGGTAATTATCAAAGACCAGTCTTCTCACTTGGTGTATCTCAACATATGGATAAAACAACAAACCTGTGCAAGCTTGAGCTCAATTGGTCGTCAAAAGTGCGAGATAATAATGGAAGAAGAACAAATTTGTCACATGAAGTTGTGTGCTTTCAGATGCTTGATTTCGAGACCTCAAGTTCTAAATCCGAGGGCTCAAAATAAAATTCCTGGAAAATTACTTCTTTCTTGAAAACTACGTCACTTCAGAGGGAGCTGTTTCTCACAATTTCTTATATTATCAACCTCTCCCCATTACTCGTTAACAGGAAAGGTTTAATGCTAATAATTTTTTTGAGAAACTACCAATAGTGTCCACTGCCTTTAACAGTTCATTATTACTGTAAACGATGTTAATGCACTAACAAAAAAGCCGGGAAAAAAAAGACTCTTAAAATAAACTTAAATAAAACAGTTTACGTATAATTTTAACTTAAGATGCAGCCTCACTTTTTTTTTAAACACACAGTTTTGTTCCAGAATGTATTGACACTTTAATTTCAGTAGCTACATTTAAAACCTAAAGCAAGCTTTTCAATTTAAAAATTACTACTAAGCCTGAATAACTTAAACATAAGGCCCAAAAAACATGTTTAGCGTCTGACCTTTTGAAAAAAGGAATTTCTTTTTTTAAATGGTCGCCAAACACGATTTTAAAGACAACCGGCCGAGACCGTTACAATACATTTTTTCTTCTCTTTTCTTTCGCAAATTTTGTTTTCGCAAAAGAAAAAAAAGGAAGCATTTTTATACTTGGCCTAACAGATAAATAAGTGCTTAATTCTAAACTCCCTAGTTTTGAGTAAGATAGTTCAAGGCAAGAAAGTCGTGCAGTCTATAAGCCCTTGACATTTTTACAAAACATTTTTATACAAAATACAGCCATAAAATTGTCTTACATTTTATTTAAACAAAAAAAATGATGCACCATTGGAACCGGAAAATGGAAAAACAAAAGCCTACTTATTTATTTATACATTAATAAGATATTAATTTTTGGTTTTACCCTTACACTAAAGGTGTGTTAATTCATTAAGTTACCTCCCAACTATCCAAAAAACAAAAACAAAATATACCTTTGTGAAATGTCCTCTTCAAAGGGTCTGGACACTTTTTGTAGGGAAAAAACCCACAATGTCCACAGATTTACATTACACTTACACAGTTTGAAGATAATGATAGTAGAAAGCTTCCCTGAAAATATTACTTGCTGAGGTGCTGTAGTTTTTGAGAAATGAGTAAAACAATGTCATGGAAATAATTTTCGTCTCGGTGATCGTGAGACCAAATTTATTTTAGCCTGTAAAAACGTATTTTCATGACATTGTTTTTCTCATTTCCCTAAAACTTTATAGCATCTTAGCAACTAATATTTTAAGGAAAGTTTGCTACTATCATTATCTTCAAAGGGTGTAAGTTTAATGTAAATATGTGGACATTGTGCTTTGTGTTACAAAAAGTACCCAAATCCTTTAAATTAATTCATTTGAAACTTCAAATCTGGGTTACACTTTCAGGAAAATGGTTTTGTTCCCCTTATGCAGTAATTTTTGGGAACTTTTTGGAACTATGTTATTCTTTGGTAACACTCAATTAAAATCAAAGCAATACATTCCAAACACAATCACACAACTGTCTTAAAGGCACTGGACACTATTGGTAATTACTCATAATAATTATTAGAATAAAAACTTACTTGGTAACGAGCAATGGAGAGCCATTGATAGAATAAAACATTGTGAGAAACGGCTTTCTCTGAAGTAACGTAGTTTTTGAGAAAGAGGTAATTTCTCACGCAAACATTAACAGACTTCAGGCCTGAAGCCTTTCATTGTGCATATGAAAGCCCACAAATGTATAAAACAAGGGTGTTTTGAATGTTTTATTCTCCTAGTGAAAATGTTCCTCTTTCTTGAAAACTATGATACTTCAAAGGAGGTCTTTTCTAACAATGTTATAATATCAACAGCTCTCCAGTGCTCTTTAGCAAGTACATTTTTATGGTAACTGATTATTCTGAGTAACTATTAAAGGCCACCCTTAAAGTAACAAATGTAGTTCTTCAATTACACAAATTTAACTGAAGTTATTACATTTGTGTGAATATTTGTTATCATTAAAATGTTCAATTGCCTTCATAGCGCTACATTCTATTAATGAGCAAGCTTTATATTCAAAATTATTAGTTCATATCAAACAAGCATTACATACTAATTTGTGCGTTTTTAACATTACATGATCAAGTTTACAATTTGTTCTGTGAAGTTGTTTATTCCTGAAACTTTGATTTATCCTTCAATCACTTGAGCTCCATGGCTGCTTTTGTGTAGAATTAATGAAATAATTTGAATTAAAACTAGGAGTAAAAAAGGGGGGATTACCCTATTTGAATTCAAAGCGAGTTTATCATTCTCACTTAAAAAGAAAGCACCCAACATTTGACAGTCATGTTTATTAAAAGCTGATACTAGTAAAAAACCTTTGCGAAATCATTACGCACTTTTCTATAATTGATATGATGTGCTCACAGTGCAATAAATAAAATGTATATGCTGCGCACACAGATCCTTGTCTTTTGATTGGTGGAACAACACGCATTACATGTCAGGCCTAGATTTTCTTCTTTGAAAGGGCAAGGCCATTTTCATTTTTCATAGGGTACTTCCATTGGAAAATCTTTAGATCAATGGGAAAATCTTTAGATCAATGGGAAACTTTTGATGGGGCACCAAGGCCAGGGGCAACAGAGGCCATGGCCTGTGTGTCATCCTTAATCTTGCAAAGTATACTGAAGCTCCAAAATTTAATATAGGATTCCTATATGGATAACTATAGGATGCTTCGCAGAGTCATTTCCAAAATGACCATTCCCCGCCCTTTGTCCAAATGAGGAAATGTCAAGTCACGGCGACCAAGGTTGTGCCTACATAAAGTGGTCCATGTTGTGTAGAAGGTTTTTTCTATAGAGAATTTTCTGGGTTTTTGTTGACAAGTTTCTGGGTTTATTCTGAGGAAAAAATTCAAACAACAAGGATCCATGTCAGAGTAAAATAAAACAAGTGGCCAAAGAACTAAGCCTTAACAGCATTATCAATGTTCCTCTAATATTTCCACCAGCTTCGTGCCTTGACTTCCTTTTTCTCCCAACCCATCCTTTTTCCCGTCAGAAGTTAGGAAATTCAAGGGACGCCACTTGCCCTGCAATAACTCCACCTCCTGTTGACTGTCATGCTCCTCTAAAACTTCAATAAACGACTGTCGCTGCTTCGAAGTGGTTAAGAACCCTGCATCTTTCTCCTCATTGCGAAGTATCCGAGTGGGCTGAGCATTATGGGGAAGAGGCTTTGGACGACTGTAGTGGGAATAGCGAGGTTTACTGCTCGGCGTGGAGAATGATGCAGGACTAACAGAGAACGGGGTCGCTAATACTTTCTTGTGAACAGGATTGGCTGTCGTTGCATCAACATTTCGTGGAAAACGTCGTTGCCTTTTAAAAGAATCTACAAGTAAACCACTCCTGAACTCTTGTAAGATCTGATTGAGGTCTACAGAACGTTGGGTCTCTGTAGAGTGAAGTCCAGATACTTCTTGTTCTTTAATGACGGATGTACCTGGAATAAGATCAGTAACGAGGACAGACTTGGTCTGTACTTGAGACACTAAGCTCTGCGATTCACCAGATCCGACATCTGATGAAGTTTCAATGGAAACATCAGTTTGAGATGGAGAGTTCCCGAGCTGGACAGGTGTCTTTATCGTTGCTATTGGCAACGGAGATCCACCAATGGTGTTTGCGGATGTTGATGTTGCCATGGAAACATCACTTTCAGATGGAGGACTCTTGAGCTGGATATGTGTCTTCATCGCTGCTTTTGGCAACAAAGATTTGCTGATGATGTTGGTGGAAGTCTTTGGAGCAGCAGTTGTTTCCAAGTCCATTTTTCTGTAGTCTGTTAACGAAGGCAGACTGGAGATTGAGGAATGTAGGATAGTTTGAGATTCATAACGAGTGATGAAGTGGTCACCGGACTTTTCTAATCCATCTGTGTTTTCAGGAAGCCTTAGAGTGCTTGGGTTCAGTTCGAAAGGTTGGTCACTTATTTCTGTTTGGAACAAAACTGTCGAAGAAGGGTGATTTGTAACTAGTTCATCATCACCTGAAGCAGGCTGGTCATCTCTTGTGAAGATGGATAAGTCCACAGAGGTGTGGTCGGTCTGAAGGGGGGTGTGGTCTTCGGGCTGTTGAGGTTCTTCTAGAGCCAGTGTTGCTAGAGGAATAAGGTCATCACTATTAGAATTCCCCAATGGAAACACCATCCTCTGCTCCTCTAGTTTTACTGAATCTTGTCTTGGCTCGTCTCCTTGAGGCTGTACCATCTCATCTGCTGCTCCTTCACCTGTTGTTGTTGTTGGCGTTATCAAGAAACTCCTTGAGTACTGCATCTCAGAGTCTGGCTTATTTTCTTGTGAATATCCGGATCCATCCTTCAAAAATTTGCCAACAGGCAGTTTGTGAGTTGTTCTAGAAGCTACTTTGTTGTGTGGACTGTCGGTAATCAAGCTTCCCGAACCATCAGCGAATTGTTCCTCAGAACGTTGAGATGTTTCAGGTGTGACTAAACCATCTGGATCTTCAGCACTACCAGAACCTTCCTCCTTAACAATTATTTCAGTTCTTGATACTTTTACTTCCTCAGAGTGTAGAGTTGTTTCAGGTGTGAGTAGTTCATCAGCTCTACCAGAACCTTCCTCGTTAACAATCGTTTCAGTTCTAGTTCCTTTTTCTTCCGGGTATAGGTTCCAAGGTTCAGCCGTCGACGACGTGATTGTTGGCATTGGGATTGCATTCCCGAGAGTATAGCTTTCTATGGTGCCATCTTCAGATGAAAATTCTGTTGTTCCTAGGGTCATTGAGTGTTCCTCTTTAGAAGAGGTCATAGTCAGGTCAGGGTTCATGCTACCACTGGGGTCAAAGGTCATGATTGTTTGACCTGGGAATGGGACTAAGGTAACATCGGATTTTGATTCAACTTGGGCAGTTGGAGGGGCATTTGATGATTGGTCAGTCACTGTTGGGGTTGGCAGTCCGTTTGTGTGACTTTTTTCGGTTTCGCTTTCGTTTCCGCTGCCATTTTTTCCAGAGGTGACTGTGAAAACAAAAAATTACATCAAAAAATGATTTTAGTAAAAATTTAATTATTGGCTTTTTGATTTGTTTCACATTGTGACCAGATCTCAAGATGTAACTTCAACTCATAAGGTCGTTCCATAGCATGGATTTTTGTCAATGTGTTTGAGACAGTAAAGCAACACAAGTTTGTTCTAGATTTGAAGCTTTTTCAAAAAGTGTGTTATTTTTATTTGAATTATGAAACAAGTTAAGGACTTGAGATCAATATCTGAGATGTGGTCACAATTCTGATTTAATGAGATACAGACATGTAGAGATGGAGCATGCTGGATGAGAAGACAGTTTGGCGGGCAACAGATGGTTAAAGTACAGTTAAAGCAACATGCAAGTAAAGATAAGCAGATTCAGTAGCACTGTATATACACAGTAGAAGCCATAGATTGTCTTCGGACCAAATAACCTCTGCATTACTCTGAAGTTTTCACTCTGAAACTATGTTTTGAAATAAATTTACTTGTAATTCACTGGATTGGCAAGATTCCTTTCTTCAGCAACCTTTTTCAAAATAATAGCAGATATTCTGTGGAATAAGAGTGCCCGACTTAACTTTTCAAAGCTTAAAATTCCGCTTAAAAAAGTCCGGCTTCATCAAGAACTTTAAAAACCTTGTCCAATTTTGGACATTTACCAGCTAGATGCAGCTTAAGCTAAAGCCAAAGCTTAAGCCAGAGCTAAGGCCCAAGCCATGGTTTTGAAAATGATCTTAAATTTGTAATAATCCAGACAAACAAAATGGCTGCACCACGACAGCGGGTATGATCAATAAGGCACAAGTATTGGTTGACGTGTCAATTCTTTAATAAGGTAACCTTATAGTTAGCATGCACTAGGAACACTTGCAGAGACCATTGCGCACGCGCCAACTGTTAAATGAGGTGCATGCTGATCTAGCTAGTAATCAAACTTGATCCTCAATTCACCTCATTCCATGCCTTACGAGCGCAGACCGAGTATTTGTGAGAAGGTAATGTCACCTTTAGCACAAACATCGCCCTCACTGAGTTCGAAGCAAAAACAAAACTCTCGTTGGCTGAGAGTTGTGTGTGTCCTCGGTGAAGGCAGCCTATGCAATAAGCCATTTTGAGATATGGAGAACACATTCATACAACACTGTTGGGTGTGGTCAAATTTGTCTGTATACACCCAAACCAAACAGTGCACTCATATATAGTGTCTGCCATACTTCAAAAAGGCTTATAGGTTTATTCGTTCCTGTGCTTCTCAGTCCTTCCATGGCAAATCAGCCCAACTCAAGAATGTTTGTTTCTTATATTAGATAATTTCAGGGTAAATTTAGGTGTTTTTCTTTTTACATTTCAAAGGTTTCAAGGCATACTTTGAATGGATGTGAATACATCAAGTCCTATCTCAGCCTCTTATGAAATAAAATAAAAACAGTTTTCAGCGATGACTATAAACTATGTTTTTTTAGGATCGCGCGTCAAGATTTCCATCGCGCGACCATCGACTATAAACCGATGCGATGGGAATGGATCTGTGACCCAACAATGATATATAAAACCACAGCACCATGCAAACAAGTTAAAATTCAAACGTATTGACACTGTGCGATAAAGTATCATAAAGCTATGAAAAGAGAAAGCAATGCAACATGAAAACAAGCAAAGAGGAATATAAAGCAACAGTTCATAGGAAGAAGGAAGGTAAAGCCTGCTTCATACTGTCTGCGAATGCAAAGCGAATTTTGATGTAACAAACTTGCAATGAGCACTTTGAAACAGTTGAGCAAAAATTCGCAGCGCAAACAGGGCATCAAAACTCGATTCGCATCCGCAGGAAGTAAGAACCAGGCTTAAAGCAGAAATTTGATGGTAAGCATTAACCATTTCAGGCATAATCACACCACCCAGTTTAGGAGTGACACCATTTTTGTGCAGCTTAAAGACAACTTTAACTTTAAAACTTAACAACAGAGAGAAAGAGAGAGCAAACTCATGGCAAACGTTCAGTAAAAACTGATATTTTTTTGTTATACCTGTCGAAATTTTGAATTTTGAGCGGTCTCCTCGAAGAGCCTAGAGGTGGAGGAAAGGAAAGGATTGAGGGGAGAGAAGAAAAGAAGAAACACGGTGAAGAAGAAGCAAAACGAAAGATGGAGAAATAGTGGAAAGGGGAGATGGAAGGCAACTGACAGACAAAGAGAGATAGAGATTGGTAAGAGGGAGGGGAAGATGGCGAGAAGGGGGAGATGATTAAGTGGTGAAGAGGGGAAAATGGTGAGATGATGAAAAGGGGAAAACGATGAGGTGGGAAAATGGTGAGGTGGGAAAAAGGGTAAGACGGGAAGATGTTAAGGTGGGGAAAATTGTGAGAAGGGGAAGATGGTGAGGTGGGGGAGATGGTGAGATGGTGAGTCGGGGAAGATGGTGAGATTGTGAGATGGGGAGGGGAGATGGTGACAAGACATGAGGAAAAATGAAAGGATTGAGGAACATGGAAATGAGGATGAGGTTTGGAAGAAAAGGCCGGAAAGATAACATGAGTTAAAATATGACCCAAACAAAAACGTTATGCCATGAGTTGTTGAATTTATAAAGCAAATTAAGATGCAATTAAAAAAAGAAAAAGAAAAAAGAGAATTATAAAAATCCAATCCAGCCCGGCAAGCAGATAATAATAGCCAATGAGAAAAACAAATAAATACAATTTTAAAAAAATATGACAGAAAACATAAGGAATGTGGTTGTGAAAATGGAATGGTTGAAAAAGGATGATTGAAAGGTTGGGGGAAATTACAACAGAAGTCGGAGATAAACATAAGTGATTATGGGCAAACGTGTAGTATGAGACATTGAGAAGAGGTTTGGGGATTGAGTAGGGATAGATGATCCATAATAGGGTACAAAGGATGGGAAGGCAGGAATGGTGGTACAGAGGGATGTTTGGAGATTGTTCAGAAAAGATTAAGTAGTTTGAGTGTAAGGTTTAGATTGGAGTAGGATAGACAGGGGTCAAGTTTTAGGGGAAGGAACAAGATTTGGAAGAGGGGTTCAGAAAGAGACAAAGAAAACATTAATTACTCAACAAACAAAACAAACATCACAACATGTGAATAGCCATTTCTCATGCTGTGGCCATCTTGGATTTTCTTCAAATCAATTCAGTTTCAAAACTAAACTGAGGCTGGAAGATGGAATAGTCTGGTTCCTTTCTTACACAATTAAAACTATCAATGTGTGAACAGGGAACAAGACAAAGATGACCACAGCGTGGTGCAGGCCAATTAAAACTACAAGTGCTTTCTCCAAACCTCCGCTTAGGCTCTGGCTTAAAACTTGTACCCTTCAAGCCAGAACCACAAGCCACAGCCACAACCCAAGCCTTGGTTTGAAAAAGGCCCAAAGTGTAATGTTAGCTTGGTATTACTTCCTATGACTAGGGCCTAGTTTCATAATTGCTTAAGCACAAAACATTTCTTAACAAATTTCTGCTGAGCAAAAAAGGGCAGTCTATCAGCCGACATGGTATTTTGACCGGAAACATAAATCTGGTAAGAATAATTGTTTTATGCTTAGCTTATTTTGTACTTAAGCAGCTCTATGAACATGGGTCCAGGTGGTCAGGGTGTTTTAGGGGAAATGGAATTAATAACAGTTTGTGTGAAGGGATCAACACACTTAGACATTACTAACGAGTTAAAATCGATGTTTGAAAAGATTGACACAACACTTAGTACAGTATACACAACAAGCTACGTAGAACATGCACCAAAAATATCTACCAAAAGCCCAGGGATTGGCCCTACTGTAAAGAAAAGATTAATTTGTGTGTTTTTGTTTTAAATAAATGTTGCTGTCAATTAATATGTTGATGTGTTTGTGATAGCGTGTTTGGCTTTTGTTTTGCTATGAATAAGTTTGTTTACTTGTTTTATGATAAGCTTGTTTATTTTGTATAGCTTTTTGGGGGTTAATATCTTAGTGACAGACATTACTTTATTGTGCATGTTTGGGCAGTGTTAGAGCTAGACCAGTTTTAGTAGTGGGCTCTAAATCCAATTAAGCCAACCAAGGGCAACCGTTTCAACAAAATTATCCATATTTATATATGGGGGCCATCATTGCTAAAAGTGCAATCTGGGGGAAATCTTTGCTGGGCAGCACAGTGTATTTTGTTTAAAGTGATGAGCGAAATTTGTTGGTTCTGGGCAGGCCCGCCTGGCAGCACCCACTGTGGCTATAAAACTGTACACAACCTTACATGACCAATGAAGTTTGTAAATGGTGTTGGATGGTGTAAGTACCATAGTAGGAGGGTTAATAATGGACAACATGGTGATAAAAGTAACTGTGAAATCGCATGATGACATTGTCTTGTTGTTGGTATAAAACACTGCTCTAGATGCAGTGGGTTCGAATCCCACCTGAGTAATATGCATGTGATTTTTTTTTCACAGACCTCTGGAAAGTACCGAGTATACAAACCTGACACACATCGGTGTACATGGGTAAAATCACAACTTTAATACATTGTTAATGTTGTAAAATGCATTTTCTTATACTCTGAACATCAAATGAACTCTGTCTTTATGTTTTTCAAACCTATAAAATTATCATTACATGGTTTATTTATTGCTGTTATTTTCGGTGAAAATGATTAATTTCTATTGACCAATCCCCTGGGCTCGATGATCTCATGATGACAACTTACGGTGCAAATCTGTAATTGAGTGGCATCCTAAAATCATGTGCGAAGGACTGCAGGCGAGACAAATGAGAAATAAATTGTTTCCAGTTTTAGTTGCATGCATACTACATTTATTTGTACCAAAAATAAAACACTTTCCAAGACTATAAATCTAAAAAAACAAAAAAACACAAAACCCCTTGCTTTTAGACAGTACTTCGAACATCACTTTTAAGGGTCTAGGTACTTTTTGTTGGACACAAAAGACAACGTCTACAGATTTACATTTGACTCACATAGTTTGAAGATAATGATGATAAAATGTTTTTCTTCAAGTATTACTTGCCGATGTGCTGTAGTTTTGGAGAAATGGGTATTAAAACAAGTCACAACAATAATTTTTGTCTCAGTGACACATAAAATCATTTTAGCATGTAAAAACTTTTTTTCGTGATACGCCTTCTCATTTCTCATAAACTACAGCACCTCAGCAAGCACAATTTTAAGGTAGGCTTTCTACTATCATTATCTTCAAATGGTGTAAGTTTAATGTAACTCTGTGGACATTGTGTTTTGCGCCACCAAAAGTACCCAAATCCTTTAAGAAAGTTGTTATATTGTTGATGAGTTATCACTGGTGTACACAACTACCTATACACATCCCATACAATGTGTGCATTATTAGTCAATAGACCTTATCGCAAATACCAATGCGCAAGCGCAGACTGTTTTGAATGAGGTGCATTGTGGGATATATATGGATCAAATTTGGATACCAGCAAGACCACAATGCACCTAATTCCAAGCTTTACGCGCGCGCCCCGGTATTTGCGAAAAGGTCTATGATGTCAATACAAAACCTTCTCAGGTCTGTAATGGGGGAAATGATCAAATTTATTTGAAGGCAAAAATGGTTAGTTTTTAAAATTCCACTTAATCCCCAAGGGTCAACGTTATCAAAGGTCAACTCTCTTTCCGGAAAACAAAAAATTTCACTCAGGTCTGTAATGGGTGAATTAATCAAATTTATTTGAAGGTAAAAATTGTTAGTTTTTAGAATTCCAATGACTCCCCTGGATTTTAGTTTTGATTTTATATTTTAAATTACAAAAAAAAAAAAAAAAATCACAGACTCCAGTCGTCCTTTTTGTCTGCATGCCACAAATTTCTTAAGAAAAAAAAAAGAGCTATAGACTGAGAAGACATTCACAATAAAATGTTCTTTTGGTAACAATTGGCAAAGTGATGGTCATTAAACTTCTGCTTTGACAAGTACAGAGTGAAGAACACAAACATAATTGGACAGAACCAAACTGTTCTAAATGTTTGTATTTATTTTTAACCTCTTCCATGTGCTTATATAAGCTCAAACATCTTTTACAATTGTTTATTTGTACTATGTAGATTTTAAGTGGACATTTAGTTTTAAAACACAGCACATTTCTCGACATTCGCACGTATTTTCAAGTATTTTTTTTTATGGCATACAAAACAAAGTTTCATTATACTCTTATTGTGCTGAAGCAAAATAAGTTATCAAATATGGCATTTGCATTAAAGCAAACTTTCTTTATGAAGCAATAAATAATTTTAAAGCGAAAATATGCAAAGCAAAAAAGAAAGGGTTCAATTCGTTGATGTAAACTTGGAGAGAAAAAAAGGAAAACAAACAAATTGGATGTTCTGTTTTTTTATTGATTTATTACTACTTTTGAAGAGTTCATATTTATGTTCTTAGATGGGACATCCAAAAAGGGTTTGTTTTTGTACATTCATCTACTTTGCCAACATAAATGTTACTTAAAAAAACAATTGTTGGTGTTTTTCAGGAGCTTTTAACCCTAAAAATGTATTTATAATAAAAAATAAAAAACAACAAATAAAAATTGAGTTGACAAACCCAAGTTTTTTTAACTTTACTTCTAAGAGAAAACCCTAACATGAATAGATGTTTTCAATCGAATCGTGTTATGTTATATTTCAAATCACTGTGGAAAGCATAATTCCTAAAGTCAAAAGGTTCCCTTTACCTTCCAAACAGCTGTTTTAAGCAGCAGTTTTTGCCAAATTAACCTCAGTAAAAAATTAACTAACTAGCATTTAAATATACAGTACAACACATGCATGATTCTTGGCCCTTTGGGATCAAAGAAGGGACATGTTTATTTAAAACTACAAGGGCTTGTCTGAATGTACATATTCTTTTGTAGATTTTCATACGTACTACCCCAAAAATTGTTGATGTTTTTCTGAGGCCCAAAAGTAGGGAGAATTTCATGCTCGGCAAAACAAGTTTTACAGCGACCAGTCTGACATGACTTTTGTCAATTTATTGGCATGACTTGTCTTGATATTTCAGACCATATGAGACTTTCGGGGTAGACAGGTGACAGCAGAGTAGACCATATATGCGCATGACATCACTAAAGAACAGCGCCCTCATTTATATGTCAAAAAGAGGCTGCTAAAAAGCCGTAACATCTGATGTCACAATTTGTGGTGAGCGAATAATAATCTGGCGCCTACAGACCAAACATCCAAGAAGTCCATTCAAGCTTAAAACTGCATACCCAGCATGTCGGCTGCCACCTATTGACTCAATATCTCAGGTTTTTTTTAAAAAGACAATGAATCAAAATATTTCAAACGCTACCTGTCTTTCTTGGCATGTTACTTTTGTAAGCAGCGGTGCAGTTACTTGCTCCTGTGCAATATTTTAACGTCTGAAGTTCGTCCCTCATGAACTTTCTGTGGTCGTCAGTGATTTCAGTGATGGCATTTACTTTCTGTAGGAAGAACCAAAGAAGAACAAAGGAGGATAAACAAGTTTAACTTTCAAACAAGGTGAAGAAACAGGTCAAGCTGGGAGGTGGTATCTTGCTTCGCCTTCCACCTCAAGTACCTCGATTTAAAGGCAACTTTGGTAATTGTCAAGGAACAGTTTTCTCACTTGGTGTATCTCAACATGTGCACAAAAATAACAAACCTAGATGTATGAAAATTTGAACTCAAATGGTCATCGCAGTTGCAAGAAAATAATAATAGAAAAAACACCCTTGCTGCACAAAGTGGTGTGCTTTCAGATGCCTAAAAAGGCTTCAGGCCTGAAGTCTTTTAATATTTTAGTGAGAAATTACCTCTTTCAGAAAAACTAAGTTATAATTACCAAACGTGTCCAGTGCCTTTAAGCAGCAATATGAAAATGGGCCCTTAAGCAGAAATGAGCGAAATACCAGTCACAAAACCTTCACCTGGTAAGCAAAATTCTGCTGTGCTTAGCTGGGTTTTTTTTCTGCTTAAGCAGTTTTATGAAAATTTGACCCAGGATTAAAGACACTGGAGACTATTGGTATGTGTCAAAGACCAGTCTTCTCACTTGGTGAATCTCAACATATGCATAAAATAACAAACCTGTGAAAATTTAAGCTCAATCGGTTGTCGAAGTTGCGAGATAATAATGAAAGAAAAAACACCCTTGTCACACGAAGTTGTGTGCTTTTAGACGATGATTTCGAGACCTCAAGTGTTAAATCTGAGGTCTCGAAATCGAATCCGTGGAAAATTACTTCTTTCTTGAAAAATAAGTCACTTCAGAGGGATCCGTTTCTCACAATGTTTTGTAGTATTAACCTTTCCCTTTTACAAATTACACGTTACCAAGTTAGGTTTTATGCTAATAAATGTTAAAGTTATTACCAATATTGTCCACTGCCTTTAAGCAGAAATGAGCAAACCAGTCAGCCTTCACCTGGTAAGCATAATTCTGCTGTGCTTAGCTGTTTTTTTCTGCTTAAGCAGCTGTATGAAAATTTGACACTGAAATAAGAATTTAACAAACCTGATGAGGGTCTTCAGTCATGTCAAAATATTCTAAGAAGTCCGTGATGAATTCACAATATAAGAAGTCATGGGTCTCATTGATAGAGCGAAGACAACGGTAGGAGTTGTTGACTGAATTCAGACACAGACAGAGATGACCCACTGTGAAGAAAAAAAAGTTGTAATAATTGAGTTAAATATTCAGTTTTTGTTAAATTTATTTAATAACATTTCACACTGGCAAAATAACATCAGGTCATGAAAAAGTACCTTCAACAAAATAAAACTATGACTGAGAAAATAAAAGATACAACAGGGCTCGAAATTAAAACTGGATTGCAGGCCCGAGGTTAATGAGTTTAGCACTGGGCCAGTGGTTCTGTGTTTTGTTTTTTTAAATAATAACACCTCACTGAATTTTAAACTTAAACTGATACTAATAACTTTCACTTCTGTCGAGAAATTCTACACAGAAGAAAAATTACAAAAATTTCCATAAAACAGCTCAAATGTGAAGCTGTGTATATAGTGTTTTTTATCATTTTGAGGTTGGTCTTATAAGAAATGTTCTGCAGCCGATTTCACGAAACGCTAGGATAAATCCCAGCTCTCAAAAATCGAGCCCTATACAAACCAGAATTGTGTGAAATAAAGAGTCTGAAGATGATCTGGACACTATTGGTAATTGTCAAAGAACAGTCTTCTCACTTGGTGTATCTCAACATATTATGCATTATATACAAATTCCTGTGAAAATTTGAGCTTAATTGGTCGTCGAAGTTGCGAGATAATAATGAAGGAAAAAAAAACCTTGTCAAACAAAGTTGTGTGCTTTCGTCCTGTTCAGATGCTTGATTTTGAGACCTCAAAATCTAAATCTGAGGTCTCGAAATCAAATTCGTGGAAAACTACTCCGTTACTTCAGAGGGAGCTGTATCTCACAATGTTTTATACTATCAACAGCTCTCCATTGCTCATTACCATGTTAGTTTTTATGCTAAAAATTATTTTGAGTAATTACCATTAGTGTCCACTGCCTTTAAATGACACACAAGGAATTAGGGCTTAAAAATTAGCACTGAACAAAAACTTAAAAGAAACTTACACGTCCAAAATGGTTTGACTCTCCAGTGATCGTTGTCATGTGATGTACATTTCATGCCCTCCACATGACAGTCTTGTTTATTTTGGAACTTCCTCTGTTTGCGAGATAAAGTATCCGCCGGAATGACCGAGATTTCATCCTGTATGTCATCCTCGACGAACTCTCCGAACGCTGGGACACTTCTGGCCGAGCGGGATCCTCTGTCGCTGCTCGGTACCTCCAGCACAAACTCTCTGAAATTATCAGAAGCAGAATCTTATTTAAAATAAAAGAAATTTATGAAGATTAAGAAGATTTGATGAAGTAAAATCAAAGCAAAACATTTGAGTTTGTGCTTAAAGGAACACCTTGCCTTGGATCGGACGAGTTGGTCTATAAAAAGCGTTTGTAACCGTTTGTTATAAAATGCATATGGTTAGAAACATGTTATAAAAGTAGAATACAATGATCAAACACAATAATGCCTCGAAATTTTCGTTTTCGTTTTACTTTGCGAACTAACACGGTCGGCCATTTATGGGAGTCAAAAATTTTACTCCCATAAATGGCCGACCGTGTTAGTCGACGAGATAAAAGGAAAACCTTGCAATTTTGAGGCATGTTCATGTGGATCATTGTATTCTACTATTAAAATATCTTTCCAATCATTATGCATTTTATAACAAACGGTTGAAAACGCTTTTCTGAGACCAATTCGACCGATCCAAGGCAACGTGTTCCTTTAACTGACCTAAAATCAAAAGGAGGTCTCTAGGTTATTTATCATTGCTAAATGAATAAAAAGAATGTATTCCTTAAACCATCTCAGCTCCCAGGGGAGTTAACAGCCTGTGCAACAAATCTGCGGTACTTAAGCTATACAGGGACTCAAATGTCACAGCCAGGACTCAATCCCACACTCTGCTGAACAAAAACACCAGAGTTTGAGTAAGGTGCTCTTATTCGCTCAGCCAAGCAAGACAGCCCACATCTTCTAGGTCCTCCTGTTTTTGAATACATTAATGGCTCCCTCAGGGATCAATACTTGGTCCACTATTATTACCCTTTATTCTCCAGATAAATATCTCCCATTCTCTCCAGCTCTCTAGACCGTCTCGAAATCTCTCCCGTTTTGTTGATACATAGTCCCTAATGGACCAATACTTGGTTCTATTTGTTCACTTATTTCTCTACATCCCCTAGTTTCTCCTGTTTTTTGAATATTTAGTTCCTCAGGGATCAATACTTGGTCCACTAATATTACCCTTTATTTTCCAGATAGATATCTCCCAGTCTCTCCAGCTCTCTAGCCTGCGCTTCTGATATCACCCCGTCGATGTTATCGCAAGTACACACTTTCTCTGGTTTGTCTTTCTTGTACGGCTCCTCTGGAACAATCTCAATTTCAATCTCAGACTTTTCTGAAACCGGTGGCTTGGTGTCCTTAAGGAATACTTTGATTTCTTTCAGGTCGTCGAGATGTTTGCGAAGAAGACGAACACGAGCAGCAATCAGCTTCCGATGGTTGACCCATGCTTTTCTGGACTCAAAAATCTGGGGGGGGGGGGGGGGGGGATCAGCTTCGTAAGGTCATGCTATACTAATAATAATAATAACAGTTATAATAATGGACATTTGCAAAGTGCCATACCTGTCAGAAAGACACTCCTGGCACGTTGAAAAAGAACTCTGCTAATGACGGTATTTAAGGCAATATGACTGAACAAGTAAGTTTTAAGTTTGGTTTTAAAGATGGAGAGAGTGTCTACTAGTCTGAGGTTCAGTGGAAGAGCATTCAAAAGAGATGGTCCAGAATGTGAAAAAGAACCCTACTTATAAATAACAACACATTGTGATTTTTTTATAATTATTTCTAAAATAATAACAATAACAAATTCCTATATAGCACATTTCACAATAACCGTATCAATTGCTCTCCTAGGGCCAATAACACCCCTTTGATGTATCGCAGCTCCCTTGGGAGTATACAGCCCTGAGCTGCCTGTAAGGCGCTTGTGGCTTTTCATACACAATATCAACCTCTACCCTCGCAGGTACCCATTTATACCCCTGGGTGAAGAGAACAATTATTGTTGAGTATCTTGCTCAAGGACACAAGTGTCACGACTTGGATTCTAAAAAACTAGTTATATTTTAAGGGAAGCTTTCTACCATCATTATCATTAAACCGTGTAAGTTTGTAGTAAATCTGTGGACGTTTGTGTTTTATGTCATACGTGAAGTACTCAAACCCTTTTTCCATACCTCATTATCGCACATGACTGTGTCATTTCGATACACCTGGCACTTTGGATCATTCAGCAACTCGTTTTGAAGTAAAGCGTCGTCGATGAAGAACAAATCTTCATCTTCTATGATTTCGGACTCTCGTTTGCTTCTCATGAAGCGAAAAGGTGGATTTGCTGAGGAGGAATTTATTATAGTAATATTAACAGTAATGAGAGAGTAGGAAACTGCTTACCAATAACTAAAAATAAAAATAAACATTTGAAGTGCGCCATGTCTGTCAAGTGGGTAGACTGCAGGACTTGCAATCACAAGGTTGTGGGTTCGAATCCCCCAGCTAACAATGACTAGAATAAATATTGTCGTCTAGTTAATGAATCACAGTTTCTTGATTTGTGTAATTCATAATCATAGACGTTAAACCAATGTTGGTGAGAGAGATTGGCTGTTGCCAGCTTGGTGTTTATATCCCTTGATAAGAAGATCATTCAAACAAACAAATAAACAACAAACAGACACATGTTTAAACGTGTGATATAAACACTGCTAGAAGTGTTTAAACATAGGTCCTAATGTACACACCAGTAATCAATGCACTACTATTCGCCTGCACACACAGCAATTGAGAGTTGCAAGCATTTTGAGGCTCCGTGAGCCTGAGATCGTAACAAGAACCCCAAATTTACGACAATTTTTTTATAAATATCCCCCCAGAAAAAGTACTTATGAATGGGAATAACAGAGTGGTGACTCAGTCTACAACATTCATTTCAAGGGTCGTGGCCGAGAGTAATGACCTCTTTTCAGCTTAGTCCTTTATCGCACCGTCACGACTCTGACGTATTTAAACAGCCATTCAACACCTCGTACCACTCTTTTGTTCTCTTATCATGGACCGCCCACAGGTTCCCAACAACCACGCCTCTAACCTTGACTGACATGCTCCCGTATGAAATCTCTCTGCTGGCGTTTCTCATCTCGAGTCAGGGCTGCCTGTGTGCTTGGTCTGTCTCTAAGCTTAAATCGTCTTCCTTTAGCTTTACTAGACGGAGCTGGAGTCTCGCTCCTCCGCACACAGTGACAGCGAATCTTAGGCGGCCGTCGACACTTCTTGATTTTTAGTACACCTGTAATTTCATCTTCCATACAAGCTTTGTCCTAAGATATTAAAAATAAATTAACTGGAATTATGGTTGGTCCTTGGGAAAAAGTAGATTAACTTTATTGAACAGTCCCTGCGAATGCGAAACCAATTTTCGCGTAACAAATTCACAACGAATAATTCGTGTCACTCCTGTGCGGATCATTCGGTGGGAAAACAGCTATAGGTGACGTCAAAATTTGCTACGCATTCCCATTGACAGGAAAGTATGAACTGTGCTTTATCAGCGATGTGACAGGCTGTTGAAAAAAACTAACCCTGAACTATGAGCGAAAAGCGTGAATCTTGTGAGCGGTAAGCAGGAAAGCTACTGAAGGCAAAGCCTGCTTAAATACATGTATGTATCTTTAGTTTTCAAAGCTCTTCTATGCAATGTGGTGTGTTCAATATGGTTTTGTCATCATCTTCCCATGAACTTGATCTTGTTATAAAATATAAACAAATTTAAATGTAAGAAAAATTGTGTTTTGTGTTTGTTTTTTTTTTGTTTTTTGTTTTTTTTTTTCTTGGGGGGGGGGGGGGTTGAAAAAGTAATTGATTTCCAGTTTAAGAAAGCGGAGAAATCCCATTCCTGTTTATCCGTATAATACCTGGAATGGTTTACAAGGTAATTGAAGCTCAGGTGTGTCTCTACATTGCTCCCTGAGTCGATCCTCTTTCTCCTTACGGATGTGAAACAGCCTCTTATACATCCTCTCTAAGTCCTCAGGAGAACGCCTTCAGATACAAAACAAGAAAGAAAAGAATGACTACGGGTCGGTGCTAAGAGATCGCCTTGACGGCACATACACAAGGCTTCTTATGAGGGTGCAGAGCATCTCATGGCTGAGCAGAAGACCGAAGAACAGATCTACAGAGACATTCAATCAATCTCTGCTACTGTTGCTCAACGCAGAGTCCACTTTGCTGGTCACTGCTTTTGGCCAAAGACCAGGTCATACCTGACGTGTTATTTTGGAGACTGCCGTGCCCTGTCGTGTTTGTGAAGGCAGCATTACCAGTTCGCCCTCTAGTTCTTATATATAACTCTACAGCACTAATTTACTATATTAGGCAAGAAATCCAGGGAAAGAAGAAAGTTTTAGTGTTAGATGTAGGAGGAAAACGTTAAACATTCACTAAGGTTTAGGAAACTTTTGCAGATACAATTGTAATCTAATGTGAATTGGTTAAAGGGTTTGGGTACTTTTCCATGACACATAAGTCCACAGCTTTACATTAAATTACAAAGTTTAAAGTAAAGGATAGTAGAAGGCTTCTCTTGCAATATTACTTGCTGAGGTGCTTTTCTTTTTAAGAAATGAGCAAAACAAATTTTACAAAAATAATTTTCGCCTCAGGAGACGAAATTTAGTTTGGCATGTACAACAGATTTATGCAACTCTCCTGAAAAATTTGCTTTGTGATTTTCACTTATTTTCTTTAAAATGTGGAGACTAATGAAGCTGAAACTTCTACAGGTAAATTATATTACATACATCTTCATGTACATTAAGCATTTAAGTAGGGGATTCATGTCATGGCCAAAAAAGGTCTGAAGTCAAGTCGTGCTGAATTTCAATTAAAATGTTTTCAATGAATAAGGAAATCGAGTCATATGATTATAAACAGATTTTAATTGTGTAAAAAAAAACAATCATTTCGAATACCCTTATCCAGCGCTTTTCAGAGAGATTTGCGAAAAGCTCCGTTACATAATTACTCCCAAAACATCATACTTGGGAGCTCCAATTTGTAAAGCCGATTTGTTGCAGCGTGGAGGTTTAACAAAGCAAACTCCCACAAATTGTCCTTGACGCGCGCCGTTTCAAAACCTTTAGGTCGGAGCCCGAGTTTTTATTCGATAATTACGAAAAATTCAGAAGTGTACACATATCAAAATTACATTAAAATGGTGAACAAGTGCATTATAAACAAGTTAAAATACCATTTCCATTAAAACATTCCGCTCAGGAAGCTGTTTAAGATTCATAAACACTTACGTTCTCTCCACTAGAAAGCTAGACCTCCATGGTTCTGCTCCGGTATAGCGCCATTTACGCTTCTTGTTCTTTCCTGTTACTCTGTAGCTGTAAAAATAATATATTAAAAGTTTATGGTTTGAATGTACGTTCAGTTTGCAGTATCACCATTTATATATCAAAGAAAAACATAAATAAAGGTACACTTGCAGTTACAACCATGTAAACAACTTTTGGGGGGAATGTCTGAAAAGGGCCAGTTTGGTCTTGACGTTTCAAACAGCTAGTATACTCTGCTCGTCTTCTACTTTGCTGGGTAGATTTGTTCTTTTGAGAATTTGTCTTGTCATTTATTTACCTACCGCAGAGTAAAATTTGGAAATCATGAGACTATCGTTAGTTCTGAAAAGAGCTGTCTTGCTCATTAAGTACTAGCAGGGCAGAAGGTAGAAAATGGGCCTGGACAACTAACTTTTGTTTAGTGGAATGAGGGGGCGTTCTCATTATTAACTTCACTGCCACAAAGTGAGTTCTTAAATGGTCTGATGGTTTGACAAAGATTTAGAGAAAGAGGTAATTTTTTTCACCCAAAAAAAAATTAATCTCAAAAAGGCTTCAGGCATGAATCCTGTCTCAGGTATCTGAAAGCTCACAATTCTATGCAGCAAGGATTTTTTATTATTTTCTAGCAACTTCGACGACCAACTGAACCCAAAATTTCACAGGTTTGTTATTCTATGCATATATTGGGATACACCAAGTGAAAATACTGGTCTTTGACAATCACCCAAAGTCTACCCTGCTTTTAAGAATTCAATCCACAGAAAGCCTGATTCATACTTCATGGGAATGCTTCATGCAAAGTCAATTTTATTGCATCACAATTGAAAATGGAGCGCGTACCTATTATTGCATCACCAAAATTGGCTTCGAATTCGCAATTGCAGGAAGTATGAACTGAGCTTTAGACAAAATAAATCAACCCAACTTACTTGGATAAATTGAACAGCTTCATTATAGACACACCATCCATGATAGGAGGGACATCCACCCCCGCTATGTCCAGAATGGTAGGTGCCAGGTCAATATTAAGCACTATATTTGGAACTCTGCACTTGTCAAAGAGGGAAGAAATAAGCAAAACCTGCGGGATCAAGGTACAATTGATACATTTCCAGACATGCTCACTCTTTCAGTTTATGTTAATTTAAAGCAGATTTTAAAGCAGATTTCAAGTTAAGTAAACTTACACACAATAATTAAAATGATTGAAAATGAAGTTTACTCTAACTTAAAGGCAGTGGACACTATTGGTAATTACTCAAAATAATTATAAGCATAAAACTTTTCTTGGTGACGAGTAATGGGGAGAGGTTGATGGTATAAAACATTGTGAGAAACGGCTCCCTCTGAAGTGCCATCATTTTCGAGAAAGAAGTAATTTTCCACGAATTTGTTTTTGAGACTTCAGATTTAGAACTTGAGGTCTCGAAATCAACCATCTAAAACGCACACAACTTTGTGTGACAAGGGTGTTTTCTTCTTTCATTATTATCTCGCAACTTTGATGACCGATTGAGCTCAAATTTTCACAGGTTAGTTATTTTATGCATATATTGAGATACACCAATTGTGAAGGCTAGTCTTTAACCATTACCAATAGTGTCAAGTGTCTTTAAGTAAATTTGCTTTCATAACAATTGCTTTGATTTAAGTAAATTTGTTTTTACTAACGCTATTTACAATGGAACATTTTCTTCTTGTCAGTTTACATTCTAATCAACTCCTTGGCAAACTGCAAGTAGACCTTCCCGTGAAATATAATACCTACATTCACGTTAGAAAATGCCTTAGAGCTGCCCCTAGGCAGACGCACAAATGTACGCGTCACGCCATACAAAAAGGCCCAATATTCCCTCATGTTGCCAACCAGCACTGTTCGAGAGCAAGGATCAACACACTAAGATTTGTAGTGCACGTAAAGGACCCAGACCCCTGCAGGTTCACACAGTCTTTGGTCCCTTCAAAACCAGACAAATTTCCTGGGAAAGTCCCTGAAATAGTTTGTTGGGGTTTGATAAGATGGTCTTCCTGTCAAGGGAACTCGGCAAACACACAAGGGATTACACCAAGCTCTCTCATTCAAACATTGGTTTAATGTCTATGATTATGCCTTGCACAAATCAAGAAATTGTGATTGGGTAACTATTAATTCTAAGTTATTCAAGTCATTGTGAATCAGCAATTAGCTTGGTAGGATTCAAACCTACAACCTCAGCAACTTAGACGGCAAAACTTATTCAAGTCATTGTGAAATCAGCGGTTAGCTTGGTAGGATTCGAACCCACAGTATTGTGATTGCAAATCCTTCAGTCTAACCAGGATTGAAAGCACTGGCAAACTTCCAGACAGCTGAACCATGGAGGTCTGAAGTCGAGTCGAGCTAGGGGGTGAAATTTCCAAGAAATGTTATTTCCGGTGAGTGTTCGTGGGTGGAGGCAAGAAGGATTGTTGACAGGTTTCCTCAAGCTAAATCAGGATTAATTTAACTTTTGAGGCATCCTAGGGTTTAGGAGTTGAAACTGTTCAAGGTAAAAGATACAATTTCATGAGGTTTCCAAAGAAATCGTGTAGTAAACTCTTATGAGCTGTGTTTGTTCTGAGAAGAACCAGTGGTCTTACAACTTCTTGGTTTAACTTTCTGAACGAATACTCTAGTGAAGGTACTAAGCAATATATAACAAAATTTAATTTCTTTGGAGATCTGAATATGGATTGTAAAAAAAAGAAAAGGTATATCAATGTAAACCACAAGGGACCCCCGAGCAAAGATATTAACAAGGACACCGCCAACGTAGGGCTAGATAGCTCAGTTGGTAGAGCTCCGGCACGTTAATCCGGAGATCGTTAGTTCGAATCCCACTCAAGTCAATTCTTTGTTCACCCCCCCCCCCAAAAAAAAAAGTAAACTAAAGCTTTGTTCTTTCTTCATGTATGGTAAAAGCAAAGCAAATTTGCTTGCAAAACAGTGGGTGTTGCTTGTGTTACAAAAATTCCCTTTGCATTCCCTTTTCACATTAAGAAATAACCTTGCATAAAACTTTTACCAACTTTTCTGAATAGACTGTGCAAGGCACTGGACACTATTGGCATTTTCTCAAAATAAGTATCATAGTTTTTGAGAAAGAGGTAATTTCTCATTCAAATATCAAAAGACTTGAAGTCCTGAAGCCCTTTTTAGGCATCTGAAAGCACACAAATTTGTGCTGCAAGGGTGTTTTTTGTTTCATTATTCTCTTGCAACTTTGATGATCAATTGAGCCAAGATTTCACAGATTTGCTATTTTATGCATATGTTGGGATACACCAAGTGAGCATTAGTGGTCTTTGACAATTTTACCAAATGTGTCCAATGCCTTTAAAAGACACTGGACACTATTGGTAACTGTCAAAGACCAGTCTTCTCACTATGTGTATCTCAACATGTGCACAAATAACAAACCTGTGAAAATTTGAACTCAATTGGTCATCAAAGTTGTGAGAAAATAATGAAATAAAAAAACACCCTTGTCACACTTTCAGGTGCTTGATTTCGAGACCTCAAAATCTAATTCTGAGGTCTCTAAATCAAATTTGTGGAAAATTACTTTTTTTCTCAAAAACTACATTATTTCAGAGGGAGCTGTGTCTCACAATGTTTTATACTATTAACCTCTCCCCATTACTTGTCACCAAGTAGGGTTTTATGCTAATAACTGTTTTGAGTAATTACCAATAGTGTCCAGTGCCTTTAATCACATGAATAAACATTTTTTTTTACTCACTCAATATTGGGTGGTATTTTTGGCCCCCTCATGTAGAAAGGAACGCGGATATCAAAGTCATAGGGTAGAGATTTGCCCTTGGGCAGGCCGTACTGCCCCAGGTGGTACCCATGATCTGATGTGAAGATGATGTAGGTGTTTTCCAGTTCTCCTACTGCATCCAGAACGCCGCATAGCTGCATGGGCAAACATAATAATTATAAAGACATTTGTAAAGCGGCTTATGCAAAAGCCTCTAAGCGCATAAAGCCAACAATAAAGTATACATTGAGTGAAAGATACAACACAAGTAAGCAGGAAAAAAAAAAGGCAACTTCAAACAAATGAAAATGAACACATCAAAGAGGATGCAGTTAATCGTGATCGCTCGAGACCAACTTCATAATGCTGTAAAAATACTGCTTAGTGAATTTCTTTCTGCTCTTAAAGGATTCGGGTACTTTTTCAAAATATCCACAGATTTACATTAAACTTACAGGGTTTGAAGATAATGATAGTGGAAAGCTTCCCTTCAAATATTACTAACTAAGGTTGTGTAGTTTTTGAGAAATGAGTGAAACAAGTCACAAAATAGTTTTGGTCTCATGAGACCAAAACTATTTTAGCATGTAAAATCCCCTTAACCAGTTATGATATTATACCAAAACCATAGCATAACTGGTTAACACGTTTTGACATGCTAAAACTGAGACGAAAATTATTACTTTTACTCATTTCTCAAAAACTACAGCACCTCAGTAAGTAAAATTTCAACGGAAGCTTTCTATCATAATCTTCAAACTGTGTAAGTTTAATGTATATCTGTGGACATTGTGTTTTTTGTTAGGAAAAAGTACATACCCTTTAAGCAAAAAATTAGTGGGGCACTATTTGCGGTACAAATGATGTATCTCAAACAATAAATCACTGTATCTCGCAAGGAAATCTCTACCATCATAATCAAATGGTACCCTTCTTGCCAGAACTGTTTGATTTGTCCAATGCATTATTGTCACCAATTGGAACTCTGACACCCGAGTAATACGCCTGTGATTATATTATACAGAACTTGGGAAAGTACTGAGTTCTAACACATCTGTGTGCAAGGTTAAAACCAAAACATCTTATTTTTTATCCCCAATGCAAATTTAACATCTATTAAAAATAGGAATGTTCTTATTTTTTGTGGCCTCTAATCTAAAAATTTCTGGACAATTCCAATTAAATCTGAACAGTTGGCAGGTATGGTAACAGGGATGGACTCACCTTGGCTATGGCATCATCAACCGACAGGAGCGAAATCAGACGTTTTTGTTGTAAGATGTCCGTAAAGGTCATCTCCCTCTCAGTCAAAGGATGTGGATATCGCAGCAACCAATGCTTGTCATTGTTTTCTCTGAAATTCCATGTCTCTGTTCTGGATGAGTAACAAGATTTAAAAGGAAATTATAAAACATTTCTTAGTGAAGAATCAGGAGTGTTAAAGGCACTGCAGATGATTTCACGAAACGCTAGGATTAATCCTCGAGTTTGGACGAGTAACCTGTCCTAACTAGTAGGATTGGTTCAATGCATCCTAACGTCTTCGGATACGAAACTGAGCTCATCCTAAGTCCTAAGATAAATCCTAAGTTAGGAAGATTTGGTGAAATCGACGGCTGGAGATGTTTGGTATGTAGTTGTCAAAGACCTGTATTCTAATTTGGTATATCCCAACATATGAATAAATAAAGAACATTTTGACTCATTGGTCATCAAAGATGCAAGAGATTAATAAAATAAAAAACAACTTCATGTGCTTTTTTTTTAATGAATTGCAGCATTGAAATAAATGTTACTGAATTGAAATTTGTGACTTTCAGATGCCTAAAAAAGCTTCAAATTACCTATTTCACAAAAACTACGGACATGAAAAGTTTAAAGGTCAAGTTTTAACAGGACCCACAGTCCGCAGTCTTGTGGAAATAATTATGTGAAAACAATTCAGACCTACCCACTGGGGGTTTAACAACGGATTTCTAGTTATAAACAGAGAAATTACTTCCCACAATGAACATTTTCAAATGGGCAAGGCTAATTACAATTCCACAAATAATTTACTCTGTCTGAGTAGTTTTACATCTGCAAAAAAAAGATAATGGGCTGACATTCCATTCCTAGAATAGCTTTTTCTTAAAGTCTA
Organism: Asterias rubens; assembly: GCF_902459465.1. Taxonomy (NCBI): domain Eukaryota; kingdom Metazoa; phylum Echinodermata; class Asteroidea; order Forcipulatida; family Asteriidae; genus Asterias; species Asterias rubens. The sequence goes on from NC_047077.1 coordinate 11,627,216, forward strand.
AATATGAGGTATGTGGGGATAATAATGATACTAATGGTCAAAACATACCATAAAAACATGGAGCTATAAAAAGCTCAATGCTTAAACAAGTCCCCTAATTACAACTCAAACATGCTCAAAATAAACAAATTAATCAATCACTGCATAAAGTCTATAAGTAACTAATACATTCTTTGTTTGGCGGGACAGTTGTAAACCTATTCTCTGGTTGGGGTACTGGCCTGGGTTCAATTTTATAGAGCTGCTTAAACAAACTGGCTTAACAATTTTCTACGTAGCAGAAATTAGCAAATTGTATATGTGATACGGTATTTTGGATGACAACTTTATTCTGGTATGCACAATTTTGTTGTGCTTAGCAATTTTTTTGTGCTTAAGCAGCTCTATGAAATTGGGCATGGGTGACCAGTATTGTTTCTTCTTCAATGGTTTGAATGGCTTCAGTATATAATACATACTCCGAAGAACAAAGTAATGCTTCAAATGGACCAGACATTTCAAAACAAAGGTCTGCAACATCAGTTTTCAATGACTTTCCTGGCTAAACATTATTGCAACGTTGTAGTTTAGTTAGGAATGATGACAGTCTTCTCAGCTTGGCAAACTGTCTTCTTCTTGTTAGATATTATTATTTATTATTATTTATCTTCCAGTACGCGCTAATCCACCAATCAGATGCTCGAACTGGAGGGTGGTATAAAACCTATAACCTACTTCCGCCTGGTTGGATATGGGAGGCAGAAGCGCTATATTTTTCCGTATTCCACTCGCGCTTGTGTGATAACTTATAATATTTCTAAAAGAATAAATAAATTCTGATTTCCAGATATATTTCTGTTGACTCACCCACCCATAATTTTGAAAACAAGTAAAGATTTTTTTAAACATTGATTATTCCTAATGCCCCTTTAGGGGGCGCAATTCACTCCCTATAGTAGCTATGGTTTTCATCTTTCTAAACTGAAGTCACACACTCTCCAAAATGCTTTATATAGTAGATTGGAGTGAATGTGGGAGGAAACCAGTCTAAGCCGACCGCCGAAAGAGGGCTTATTTTAAGGACTCAGGGTTTCTCGTAAGAACTCAGGGTTTCTTGTAAGGATTTACTTCAAGGGATTGCAAACTATTAATCTCCTCAGGGTTGTATTCAACCAGTAAGTTTTCTCTTCATTTTAACACTAATTATGTGTCTAAAAACAGCAACTCAATGCTTTCTATTTAATAAGCCTTAATGTTAAGCACGATGTCCTCAAAACTGTAATGCTTCATAAGAATTTAATGAGTTTCAAGATGGTTTGGTTAAAACAATGTAGTAAGCTAGATTATGGGTGAGAATCATGATTTTGCGTCCCTATGTGACTGGATCTACATGCTTTCATGCTACATTGTTTAAGTTGACTTGTTTTGATCCTGGCCATCACATTTTGGTTGTTTTGTAAAAAATTTTTTTTGTTGCTTTTGATTTACTTTTGTATTTATATATTCATTTTACTTACTGACTGTTTGTGATTGTGTTATGGCCGAATAAAGAATAAGAATAAGAACAAGTGACAACCATGTGACAACCGTGTAATAATGAGATTGTTACAATCATGTGACAACTAAATGAATGTAATTTTGAGTGACAAAGTGATTATTTGCATCATTTACTCCTTTTGCAAATGTAAAATGGAGAATCCATCTTCGCCTTTATTTTTCAGATAAATTGACTGAGTTTAACCTTTATTTCATGCTCACATTCTACATATTTTGAAATATTGCCACATTGTTTCATATGAATTTTTTTAGCTGACACAAAATTCTCCTCAGGTGTAATTTTTTTCATTATTGAAATTGATCCTGAAGTTACAAAAGAAACTAAATTATTGTGTGTATTGGCTCATTCCCAAGGGAAGGTCTATACATAAATATGACTCCCACGCACGAAACTGCAAAATTTTACCCGGATTGCAAAGCGATACAACACATTTAGGGCACTGATTACTACAAAGACCACACACTAAATGAAGCTGGGTGTCCATAAGTGATTGAAATATGAGACAAACTCCGGAAACCAAATCCTTTTCTTTTTTTTTCTTTTTTTTTAGGAATCTCAGACACCTCCCTGACTCATCAGATAGATTCTTATGTCAACACAGAATGAAGAATCTAAAAAAAATATAAAAAAAAATAACTACAATGAAAATGGATCGTGACCGCCAACTGGGTTGAGAACAAAAAACTACAGAGAGAAAAAAAATGACAAAAGTGCATTTACTTGTGGATTTATCTGGAGATAAAAAACCCGCACTGATGAGTCACTGGTCTCGATTGCATCAAAGGTGTCCATCACCTACTCCTGACACTTTTTTGCCATTTTCTGTATCTGCCTTTCGTGGTGCTTTTAAACTTTTGCTAACAATGTAATTTCTCATATGGAGAGTAATAAAGTTTCTTTTGTCTTATAAATGTCTTCTGATGGAAAATGGTACTTTCAATTTGGAAACCACATTGTTAGGTACATGCTATAATAAGTTTTGCATCAAGGATAAAGAATAAATCATACTTTGTGTTAACCCTTATACCTTAGTGTGTTAAGCACTGTATACTCAGTACGTTCCCAATTATTATTATTATTATTTTTATTATTATTATTTTTTTTTTTGGGGGGGGAACCCAAAGGTAAATCACTCGGTTGGGATTTGAACCGAGTATCAGTGCTTAAATACACATCGTGTAAGGGTTAAAAACAAATTTATATTATTCTTTAATCCTGATGCAAAACAATTATCTATCAAATCGTTGCGGTACCCGCTGCTTATATTATGACTTTATCTGCCTCTAGGCTAGCACAGTGGTCTAATGGTAAGATATCTGCTCTAGCAATGCATAGGTCGTTGGTTCGAATCCCTCCATAGTGATTCTCCTCGGTTTTTTTTTAAAACAGAACTCAGGAAAAATACTGAATACAGTGCCTAAAACACATCGATGTAAGGATAAACAAAGTTATCCATTCTACAATTTTGACATTGCTTTTGTAACAGGGCTTTCTTATACGTACTGTATAAATACAATTAATACAGTAAATTTTAAAGTCACCTCGAAATAGAATTTTTTTTCTTTCAAACATAAGAGTATCTGCTTACGAACAATAAAACAATTTTTTAAGTAATTGTTTGTCACGATTTATATGTTTAAAAAATATATAAAGTTGTTTGGGGGGCTGACTCCGCCTACCCCTTTTGTGACGTCAATCGAGGCAGACTTTGCCTGCAATGCGTATAGTAAACACACGTGCAAAGTACATGTACGTCCAAGTCGTGAGTTGGTACATTTCAAAAAGTGTTTTTCTGCATTCAGCAGCAATACACCTGGTCGGAAAATGTTTTTGTTTGTTTTTTTAAACGTACAAACTCACGACTTGGTCCGTACATGTACTTTGCAATTGTGTTTACTCTACGCATTACAGGCAAAGTCTGCCTCGATTGATGTCACGAACAGCGCCCTCTCGGGTCGGGGTCTACTCTTAAATTTGTAAATAACATAAGAACTGATTTTTTAAAACCTTAGTTAACTGTTTATTCACATTCCACTCATCAAAACACATATATTAGTGACAAAAGCTTTATTTTAAAAAAATACCACTTCCACGTGACTTTAACGATCTTCAGACAGAAATTAATTTTTTTAAAAGAAGTCCAGCTGGTTACCTTTGAAAATGCATGGCTGGCCATTTAGAAAGGGGGGGGGGGGCACATGTCCTATCTTTTTTCAATAAGGCATGACGCTAAACATTTTATTTTTCCCAAGGGGAGTGAGGCAATCGCCTCCATGAAATTTTTCAAATGTAAATCAAAACTACCTTCTTCATTGTGTAGAAAGGGAACTAAATAACACTGAATACAAAGGCTCTTTCTTTGAGGACCTAATTTCTAAGTACTTAGTTCAGTCAATGGATAATAAAATGGCCTTGGTTATTTTTAATATGATATTTACTCCACAGTGGAGTGGCATGATACTTAGCCCTTGGAAAAGAGGAAATTTTATTTAGTAAAAGGGCTGACCTACATCATAGGCCTAATAAAAAAATAAAAAAATAAAAGTGGCTTCTTTGTAGCACTCATATCTGTCACTCAGTGACACTCAAGGCGCTTCAACCTTCAATATTTTCTTTCAAGGTATGTTGAATAATGAGATATACTCCTTTAAAGGCAGTGGACACTATTGGTAATTACTTAAAACAATTATCAGCACAAAACCTCACTTGGTAACAATGGGGAGAGGTATAAAACATTGTGAGAAACGGCTCCCTCTGAAGTGACATAGTTTTCAAGAAAGAATTAATTTTCCACGAATTTGATTTCGAGACCTCAAGTTTAGAATTGAGGTCTCGAAATCAAGCATCTGAAAGCACACAACTTCGTGTGACAAGGGTGTTTTTTCTTGAATAGTTATCTCGCAACTCCGACGACCAATCAAGCTCAAATTTTCACAGGTTTGTTATTTTATGCATATGTTGAGACACACCAGGTGAGAAGACTTGTCTTTGACAATTATCAATAGTGTCTACTGTCTTTAAAGAGTCTATGTAACTTTTGTAGGACAACAAACACAATGCCCACAGATTTACATTAAACTTACACACTTTGAAGATAATGATAGTAGAAAGCTTCCCTGAAAATATTACGTGCTGAGGTGCTGTACTTTTTGGAAATGAGTAAAACAATGTCATGAAAATTATTTTAATCATTTACAAACATATTTTCATGACATTGTTTTACTCATTTCTCAAAAACTACAGCACCTCAGTAAGTAATATTTGAAGGGAAGCTTTCCACTATCATTATCTCCAAACCTAATCTATGGACATTTTGAAAAAGTACCCAAATCCTTTAAGGTGCTGTGGCGCAAAATGCAGCCAATCAAACCAAGAACACCGAGGAGAAACTCTTCTCTTTTGGATACAATTGCAATTCACATATCGGCACACAGTTCACAAATGGGCCCACTTGCTAGGTTGTGCATGATGGGGAAGACCTAGCCCTGGACCTTACACTTTCGTATTGTACTACAGTGGCGTCCTGGATATCAGGGTCCATTTCTAGGGCGGACAATTTTCAAAGCTTCATAACTCAAATATTACCTGCAAGAAGCCACTAATTTCAACAGATTCACACTCAATGGCAGCATATATTTTTCTGCGGTGGGTTTTGGTCGTCATATATTCTTCACAAATCTGTCATTTTCATGAAATAATGCAGCTCCCAACATTAAGAAATTCCCTTTTTTGCTTGTATTTAGTCTGCCGTGTGTACGCAAGATGCACAACGTGCAAATCTTGCATTGCGTTTGCATGTTAACGCTGTGCAGTAAAGATACGGTAACCAAAATTCATGCGTCTTGCATCTTACGTCTTGCATGCGAATGTATACGCGTACGCACAACAGCAGACAACACAGTGAGAGTATGATCAAAACGGGAAATTGTTTTACGTTGGGAGCTGCATTATTTCACAAAAATAACGGATTTGTGAGGAATATCTTTGTTCAACCGAAAAAGTTAAAAAATAAGACAACATATATTCGGTTTCACACTTGCCAGGTAGATTTTGATTTTTGAGAACTGTCTTGCTTTGCCGCGGATTAGATTTCCAGGATTCAGGAGACTGGTCAGTTCTGAAGAGAACTGGCTTTTAAAGGCAGTGGACACTATTGGTAATTACTCAACATAATTTCTACGATAAAACCTTACTTGGTGACAAGTAATGGGGAGAGGTTGATAGTATTAAAACATTGTCAGAAACCGCTCCCTCTGAAGTGACATAGTTTTCGAGAAAGAAGTAATTTTCCACGAATTTGATTTCGAGACCTCAGATTTAGAATTTGAGGTCTCGAAATCAACCACACAACTTTGTGTGACAAGGGTGTTTTTAATATCATTATTATCTCACATCTTTGACAACCAACTGCGCTCAAATTTTCACAGGTTTGTTATTTTGTGCATATGTTGAGATACACCAAGTGAAAAGACTGGTCTTTGACAATTACCAATAGTGTCCATTGTCTTTAACAATTTAATTTTGAAATGATGACAGCCCTTCCCACACAACTTAACAAAGTTCCAGGGTTGGTTTGGTTTCTGTTTTGAGATTGGATCTTCATTCCTTGTAAATCTGAACGTGTTTTTATGAATAATGATCTAGACACATGTTTGAATGTGGTTGTTTCTGTTTCGTGATTGAACAAAGGCTCCGGATATCGCTTTACCATCAAACCGCATTATTTATTGTCACTATTCCCCAAGCCCTCTCCTTTCAAATTAAATTTTTGCCCGGTAATTAAACTTCAGGTCTTTAGAGAACTGACATCGGTTTAGAATTTTTTGAATACTTGGGTTTTGATTTATCAGAACGTGATCAGGGGAAGAATGGCTAGCATTGTTCCCATGGTCGCATAGGTCACATGACTGAACTCAGGGAGTGTCAGGTGACCAAATGATCACACCATTGGCATGATGGGAATAGAAACACCCTTCTTGCTGCGTTTAATTGGCCATAAATTCTTACATTATTACAAAAATGTTAAAGAGTGGCTCCAATGTCATTCAGTTTTGTGATCAGTGTTGCAGCTAGACCAATTGTAAATTCAATTTATCCACCAAGGGCGAGCGGTTTAACAAAGTTGTTCATGTTTAGACATGTGGACATTATTGCTGAAGTGCAATCTGGGGAAAATCTGTGCTGGGCAGCACAGTGTGTTTTTCTCAGAGTGCTGAGCGCAATTTGTTAGTTCTGGGCTGGCCTGGCCGACACTGCATGCCAAGGCTAAAAAACTGTTTGTGATGCAGTAATTCTTAAATAAAAAGAGTCCTCATAACAGTCAGAAAAAAATTACAGTCTCTGACCCCAAATTAAAACAGTGTAGAATTTTCAATTAACCTTCATGAGAGCCATTAATATTCTTTATCCCCGATGCAAATTCAACATCTATTAAATCACTGCAGTACCCCAAGCTTAAATATAGCATTCAGACAGCCTCTAGCTAGCCGACAATATTGGTGGTTCGTTGGTAAGACTAAATCTAACCAAATACTGACTGATGCTCACAGAATCTCCACCAAAGGTACAAAAGAAAACTTTTTCACAAGGTCATCCAGCAGTATACACAGTTGCACCTCACTTCATCATCCCAAACACTCTAAAGCCATTTACAATGTACACTCAACGCATATCATGCATGAGCGCTGCAATTTTCTACCTCAACACACATGCAAGAGCCCTCTATTGGCAGAGCACAAAAGAAAACTTCTAAGTGGAACAATAACGACCCCCCCCCCCCTCCTTTTTCAGCCCGGATTTATGAGGTTTCCACCCCTGTGATCATTCTGAATACAAAGACTGTGCCCTAGGTTCTAGTACCTCCCTCTGCTGTACAGAGGATTAGTCAAGAATCTTCAAGCATCTCATAAAAGGATTAACATATCTCAGATAGTCAGCCTCCATTGTCATGTCCCTCCCACACCCCTTTGTGCTGGTCCAAATGAAAGGAGATTATATACAAGTTAAGTGGTGTCCTTTTGATGGGTCAACTAGACCTGATTCAGGAAAACTTTTTCAATTGAGTTTTTTCTTCAAAGAACTAATGTTGTTTACCCTTTTCTTCACCATAGGTAATTTAAGTGGACTGTACTCCAATGACCTCTCAATGACCATTCAGCATGGGCAACATTAGTCGACCAAGATCCAACATGAAAAAGCACTTCAACCCTGTATGCTTTGTTTTTGAAAAGGGCAACGGTACCAAGTCATTTTCTTCTTGGTAAAGGATGGGGAAATTGTTAATTTCTACAGGAAAATTTAAAAAGGCACCAAGGCAATGACCAGGGGACATTGAGGCAATCACCTTCTTGAAGTAACCAGACAGAGTCCCATCCCTGCACTGTAACATGCAGACCTTAAGATTAATCCTAGGTTAGGACGAGTTACTCGTGCTAATAAGACGAGTCCTAACTCTTTGTAAAATCGACCCCTAGCACTTAATCCAGAACACAATGGACTAATATTCCCCAGGGTTACCCATGGTCGAATAACAGTGTAAAAGTGGCCCAGGGTAACCATGGGGTAAAAAGGTCACAGTGCCTCCCCAAGGCTGTATTATTCTATGGGGATAGGAGATACATGTACATAGCAGAGGTAGATTGAACCAAAATCTAAAGTTATGTATTTAAAGGCACTGGACACCTTGTGAATTGTCAAATACCATTCTTCTCACTGTGTGTATCTCAACATAAGCACAAATAAACAAACCTGTGAAAGTTTGAACTCAATTGGTCATTGAAGTAGCAAGAAAATGATGAAAGAAAAAACACACTTGTTGTACAAAATAGTGTGTTTTCAGATAGGAATTAAAGGCTTCTGGCCAGAAGTCTTTTATTGTTTTAGTGAGAAATTACCTCTTTCTCAAAAACTATGTTACTTCAGAGGGAGTCGTTTCTCACAATGTTTTATACTATCAACAGCTCTCCGTTGCTCGTTACCAAGTAAGGTTTTACGCTAACAATTCTTTTGAGTAATTACCAATGTAGTGTCCAGTGCCTTTAAAGATTAAAGGATTTTTGATGGGTACCAACCTGTGTAGATGGTTCCCTTCAAACATGTCTAGATACTGTGGTGCTCCGTCCTCTGGCCCGTGGGGTGATGGGAAGGACATCACCATGGCAACAGGATTATCTGGGTATGTCCTCTTCGACATCTTGAAGAATGTCAGACTGTCATTGGCAATCAAATCGGGAAGATAATCCCTGAGATTTACAAAACAATAAGGTGGTTAAAAAGATTAGGAGATTAGAAGGATGGCAGAAACTTTAACCAAAGTTAGAATATTTTACCTGTCTCGAAAATTATTAAAGAAACACGTTGCCTTGGATCGGTCGAGTTGGTCTTTGAAAAGCATTTAACCCTTGTTATGAAATGCAAATGGTTAGAAAGAAAATTTAAAAGTAGAATACAATGATCCTCAAAAACATGACTCGAAATTGCACAGTTTTCCATTTACGTCGCGAAAAAACATGGTTGGCCATCAACCATGTTAGTGCGCGACGTAAAAGGAAAACTGTGCAATTTCAAGTGATACTTCTGTGAATTATTATATTCTACTTTTAACCATATGTATTTCATAACAAAGGGTCCAAACGCTTTTCAAAGACCAACTCGTCCAATCCAAAGGCAACATGTTCCTATGAACCCTCTTGGTTAAAAGTGGTACTGTGGGCCTATTTTCTTCAGCTACACCACGCTTCTGGAACTTTCTACCACTTAATCTTAGAACTTGTCTTTATACCACAAAATTAAAATCTAGTTCTCAAAAATTCTCTTATGTCACAGGTTTTCAAGGAGTTACTTATTTGTATCTTTTATTTCTATGAAAATGGCCTGGCCTTCTCAAAGATGAAATTCCACAGCAAACGGAAAATCAAAACAACAGACTTGTTGTTAGTCAAAGATGAAGTTCCACCGCAAGGGTAAATTTCCAAAAGCAATTTTTTTTTAAAACTTATTAATTGGTTTATTGCTAAAATGACATTGCAGCCAAAAAAGGCTCAAATTATATGACATTTACAATATTAAGATGCATACAAATTTGATTATTATACTTTATTTCAAGATTTGTTAGTTACCTGTAATAGTTGAATCCATGTTGGTTGAGTTGGCCGTTTCTACATAAAGTGTAGTTGTAGTACTTTGAGTTTTGTACGAGCCCAACCCATTCCGTCCAGCCTGGTGGTATATACGTTCCATTGTAATTGTTTAAGTATTTACCAAAATACCCTGAAAGAAAAGTGACAACGACATAATCATTAGTTTAAAGTTTGAAATCATAATCTGCACAGACAGGTGGGTTGGTACCTTGCTCTATGGTTACATGAAGTATCAACAAGCAAAAGATGCTAACACCATGTGGACCACTTTGAAGCATTTTAACAGGTCCTCATCTATAAGTAAACCTTTGGATTTTAGATCCATTCAATTGTTTTAAAGGCACTTGACACTATTGGTAATTACTCAAAATATTTGCTAGCGTAAACTTTGACTTGGTATAACCAGAATTTTGGAGATGTTGATAGTATAAAACATTGTGAGAAACGGCTCCCTCTGAAGTAACAGAGTTTTTGAGAAAGAGGTAATTTCTCTTTCGGGTTGACAGGGAGGGCAGTTTACCATGCAGCCCCATTGGACTTGGTTATATGTCATTCTATAGAAAATAGGAATGGGAACGCCGCTTTAGTTTGATTGAATTTAGTTGAAGTTTGGGATAAACTAACAAACAACCCTTGGTGACGTCATCATCAGTGAAGCCTGGTTCTTGATAACTTTACCTTAACTTCGTCATGGTAAAAGTATCAAGCACTAGGCCTCACCATGTGTAAACAAACATTTTGAAAACCCCTTCCCCGGGCGCACTCTGATTCCCTTAATACAAAAAACACAAATTGAGAGGCACCCTGACTGCTCTTTCATGATTACCAATATTGTGACTGCATTCCTAACAGCAGGGGACCAACCTACAGAAGACGTACAACCACAGCTGGGACCAATTTCTTCAAGCGAAAGAAACTCAAAACGAATTTGCTTCATCAAGATTTATTAGACAACTGGTTGTGAAGAGTTTCTATCAAACTATTAAACTAAGGAGACAAAACAATTTGTTGTTGTTCCTTCTTCACATCTATGTCGAGAACAAAACTAATTAAAGTGTTTACGTATTGTAAAGCAGCCACTGTATAGTGGCCTCATCCACAGGCATGAATTTACATGCCAGCCATGGAGACGGATGCCTCCATTGCCCAAGGTCTTGGACTTGTTACCCTTCAAAAGTTTCCCATTGACTTAAAGATTTTCAAATGCAAGTGCCCTTTGCAAAATGAAAATGCCTTGCCCTCTCAAGGATGAAATTCCCGGCCTGCATCCACTCAGGAAACAAAACAAATACAGAGGATGGGAAGGTGTTGTTAAGTCAATAAATAAAACTGTAAAAAATTGGCTTTGCAAAACTGCCATTCTGACTGGCACCCTCGAACAAAGATACTGACAAAATATGGAGACCGAAAACTAGGGCTAGATAGCTCAGTTGGTAGAGTGCGGGCACGTTAAACCGGAGGTCGCAGGTTCAAATCTCTCCCAAGTAAATTTTTCACTGCTAAACCAAACTTCGTGAAGACACACAAAGACAATGGTGGGAGTGGCACCAGAGATTCAAGCAGGCTACAATTTGAGAAGGAGACCATGGGCTAATTGCCTACAGTGTATGCCTAGAGATGTAAACAAAGGTACATGATTGTAATAAGACACTGTGAACAAAGCACATTGCCCCCAGACTGTCAGTATGTATTAAAGAAAGTACCCCAGAAGCATCATGGAGGTTGCGCTAACATTACTTTTGGACTCGTCATATTAAAAAACAAACATGGTTCAACCTTGGCACAATGCTTCTTTTGATGAAGGCAAATCTGATCCGAATCCTAGCAAAACATGGGCCCATATTCCTGGGATTACACCAAGGTTAGATTACAAGGAGATGTCAAGAAATGTGAAACATTAAACCCTGATGTTAAAGGGAGGGTTGTTCTATTGGTAATAAATCCAATGATTAGACATGGTAGTTCAGACATTTTATTCAAACATTTGTAAGAAACAAATTTCTAAAATATATTGTTAGTCTTGTAGCTAGACCAATTTTAGTGGTGGGCTCTAAATCAGATTTAGTCCACCAAGGTTCAACAAAATTACTCATGCTTGGATATAGGGGCAATAATTGCTGAAGTTCAACAATTTGAGGGCAATCTGTGCTAGGGCCTTCAGTTGTCACCAAGGTCTTAGCTTTCAAGAGGGTGGTTAAGAAGGAAAGTTGACACCAGGAAAAGGGCCGCCCAATTAACAAGATAAATGACAAGTGGACTCTCTGCACAGCATGTCAGATTCTTCACTGTCTGTCTGGTCTATGGTATGGTGTCCTTGTAGAGAGTGCACTGGGCCTTTGTTTGGCCATGAAGTGGCAGACCGGATTATTACAGCACTGCTCCAATTTGGGGAGAGTCCACAAGACCTCATGTCTTGTAGCCCAAAGTTCTAAACTGGACTATACAAACCTTTTTAACATGACCAGAATCGAAATAGGGAAAAACTATCCATGGTTTTAAAAATATGAACTGTTTTGTTAGAAAAAGCACAAAATGAAGATTACCAGTTACTCAATTGCAGACCGAATCGGCATTTTAACCGGATTATTACAACATAGCTCTAATTTGGGGAGAGTCCACAAGACCTCATGTCGTGTAGCCCAAAGTTCTAAACTGGACTATAGAAACCTTTTAAACAAGACCAGAATCAAAATAGGGAAAAACTACCAAAGTTTTAAAAATATGAACTGTTTTATTTGAAAAAAAATATGTCTGTCTGATTTTTTTTGTTGTTGATAAGTCTGTCTGATGTCTACTACAGTTTATGTCCACTCCGTTCGTTTGTCTGTATTTGTTTCATTGTTTTGTTTTGTTTTGTATTTTGAATTTTGTCTTCCTTGTTCAATATTGATTACTTAAGTATATTTATTTTTGTTTGTGTTTAAGGCATACCGTTTATAAGCTTTGGCTTCCTGTGTAATGCCTCCTCGTATTATTTTTTTTGTATTAATTGTTGTTGTTTTTTCCCATGTTATTAGTTTTATTGTTTCAATCGTTGTTGTTTTTTCTAAAGTGTTTATCCTTGGTGGAAATAAATGTTGATGAATTGAATTGAATTGAACAAGCACAAAATGAAGATTTACCAATATCTCAATTGCAGACCGAATCAGCATTTTAACCGAATTATTACAACATAGCTCTAATTTGGGGGGAAAGTCCACAAGACCTGGGGTTGTAGCTTTAAGTTCTAAACTGGACTAGAAATCTGTTTACAAGAGCAGAATTGATATAGGGAAAAACTATCCACACAGTTTTTAAAATATGAACTGTTTTTGTTTGCATTAAAGCCAGTGGACACTATTGGTAATTGTCAAAGACCATGCTTCTCACTTGCTGTATCTCAACATATGCATAAAATAACAAACCTGTGAAAATTTGAGCTTGATTGGTCGTCGGAGTTGCGAGATAACTATGAAAGAACAAAACACCCTTGTCACACGAAGTTGTGTGCTTTCAGATGCTTGATTTCGGGACCTCAAATTCTAAACTTGAGGTCTCGAAATCAAATTCGTGAAAAATTACTTCTTTCTCGAAAACTACTCCACTTCATAGGGAGCCGTTTCTCACAATGTTTTATACTACCAACCTCCCCATTACTCATTACCAAGTAAGATTTTATGCTAATAATTATTTTGACTAATTACCAATAGTGTCCACTGCCTTTAAAAGAAGATTTAATTCTACAGCACTGCTCCAATTTGTGAAACTTTTAGGCTTGTTGTAGCTCAAAGTTCTAAACTGGACTTGAAATCGTTTTACAAGACCAGAATAAGGACTACAAACCTTTTTGCAAGTCCAGAATCTGAGTTCACAGTGCTAACACACATCGGTGTAAGATTAAACAAAAACTAATATTTGCTATCCCCTATGCAAATTTAAAATCTATTACGACCAGATGTAAGGAAAATTTTGAATTGCTTGTTCCTTGCAAGAACCTCCCTGCCTGAGGGTTAGGGTCTGGCAGGTCAACATACTACATGTTTATTTCTTACCAGGAAAACCCTAGCAAAGTGAAACAAACATGCGGATGTGGTTGAGTAAAAATTCTCCATAACTTCCCTGTGATTTTATTATGATTTGAATAAGAGAGATATAGTGTGAAAATGGCTTAAAGACACTAGACACTATCGGTAATTGTCAAAGACCAGTCTTCTCACTTGGTGTATCTCAACATATGCACAAAATAACAAACCTCTGAAAATTTGAGCTCAATTGGTCTTCGAAGTTGCGAGATATAATGGAAGAAAAAACACTTTGTCACACGAAGTTGTGTGCTTTCAGATGCTTGATTTCGAGACCTCAAAACCTAATTTGGAGGTATCGAAATCAAATTCATGGAATATTACTTCTTTCTCAAAAACTGCATTACTTCAGAGGGAGCCGTTTCTCACAATAATGTTTTATACTTTCAACAGCTCTCCATTACTCGTTACCAAGTAAGGTTTAATGCTAATATTTTATTTTAAGTAATTACCAATATAGTGTCCACTGCCTTTAAAAAAAAATGTTTTCAAAACTGGAAAATCCCTGTCCCACTGGGATCAATCATAAAACACAAATCAACGTCCATCAAGCTCTGTGCCAGGAATTGGACCCAAAACATCTGTTAAAATGTTTCTACATGTAACTCTTGGCTGTGAAAGAACACCAGGAAAAGCACGTACTCCAATTCCGACCCCTACTGTTTTCAAGCATTCAGGCAGAGTTTGAAACAATGCAGTGGGTTCTACAAATAAATAAGAGATAACTACGTGCATATTTTCAAAATGCACATTAATTTTGTCGCCGAGTACTCTTGTATTTTTTGTGCCTGCTAGTTTACAGGCATGATATTTGGTCCTTGGAAAAAAGTAGGAAACAGTGAAACAAGTACAAGGGCTAACCTACACATACACATACACATAAGAAGCTTTAATTTAATAGTATTTTCAGACTATTTTAACCATACTATTTTTCAGAAGACGATCAGAGCATACTGATCAACTTGTCGGGTTGAAACCAACAGTTCTTTTCAGAACCACCCCGACTCATTTAGAGATTATCATTATATGGTGTTACCGCAAACCTTACCTATATGTATTTTCATCATGCAATGTTTCAAAATAGTACTTAACCACACTTGGTTTTCCTGGGTTTTTTTTCATAAGGGAAAAGAAAGAAGAAATCAGACTAAAGTAGGGAGAGTATTTGTCTGAGTTTATTGCTATTATACTTTTTACAATCTATGTAAAGGACTATGATCAACTTATTTATTATGAAATGTAAGTAGACAGTGTATCAACAACTCTAAATTAAAAAAATCATTTAGGTTGAATGGCTTCTGACACTATCGGTAATTACTCAAAATAATTATTAGCATAAAATTTTGCTTAACAATGATTAACAGAGACCTAATGATAGTACAAAAACATTGTGAGAAACAGCTCCCTCTGAAGTTACAGTTTTTGAGAAAGAGGTAATTTCTCATTCAAATATTAAAAGACTTCAGGCCTGAACGTTTTTTTTAGGAAAGCACGCATAATTAATGCAACAAGGGTGTTTTTTTAATCATTATTCTCTTGCAACTTTGACGACCAATTGAGTCAAAATTGTGAAAGATTTGTTGTTATTTTATGCATATACAATCAAGTGAGAATACTGATCTTTGGACAATCCAAAGGAGTCCAGTGCCTTAGCTCTATGAAATTTGTCTTATCAGTAAACAAACAATTATCCTATTTTAACCAATTATGGTTATTTATCGCTCAGGAATAATAGGCAAAAGGTACAACAGTCTTTTGTTGAGGAGTAGATAAGGATAACAAGTTGCTCAATCTTTTAAGGTTTTATTTTGGGATGGGGGGGGGGGTATTCAACAAAAAGACAACATCTAATGAAGTAACAACAACCTCAGTAATGCCACTTGAATTTTGAACGAGGTCATTTTTTTAGAATGATTTTCCTCTCAACGGGAAATAACGAGAGATTCATTTATCTAGGTTAGCTCTTCAGAGGGTACAATATATTTGAAGAAAAAAAAAAAAAACAGCCCATGGGACCACAAACTGTGCTGCGACTCGGGCACACTCAACAGAACCAGCGTGGACTTTATTGTCTCCATTCTGTTCAGAACAACAGACTAATGCTGATTTGAAAGGAACTACCAACAACAGACTGGTAAATAATTGGTCAAGGAAACCGCAAGTTTGCCTTGTCTGGGTAGATCAATGTTTACAGACAACATGAGAATGTGATTTTGTCAACTTGTATTTCGCTTTGTGATGTTGTAAACATGATTTGAGTTATTTGATTTGCACAAAATCTGGAGGGAATGATATGCCACCACCGCAGACCACGTCCTGTTTGCTTGGTATTCAAGGGTTTGGGTAAATTCTTTACAAAATATTAAAGGGTTTTTGGTTCTTTTTTGTAGATCAAGTTTGTGGGCATGACGTGATATACCCTATACTCACTGTGAATGAAGACGTACATGTATGAAAGATAATTTACCTGAAGAAGTTTTGGCTTCTTTAGTCAGCAAGTTTACGAGAGAAAAAAAGAAAAAAAGTGACAAACACAAAGCAATGTTTTCACGAGAATCGCAAAAATTCGTTGTAAATGAGAAAATTATTTTAGTGAAATTGTTTTACTCTTTCCTCAAAAATTACAGCGCAGTAAGTAATATTTAAAGGGAATCTTTCTACCATCATTATCTTTATACCAGGTAAGTTTAATGTAAATCTGTGTACGTTTGTGTTTTGTGTCCAACAACTACCAAAAACGAGTCGTGTTTCAAATTACTCTGAAGTACCGAAAACCTTTAACATCAAACACACACATAATCTGAGCCTGTACAAATAATCCTTGAACTTTTGACTCCTTCTGCACATATTTTGTCCTTTTAAAAACATTATTTGATTCTCAGTTTTCTTTTGTTTAACTACATTGAAAGAATTTTATTAACGTATTTTGATGTTGTTGATATATTTGGGCTTAACCTATAAAAGGATGTTATGAGTTTACTTACTGTGTTTTAATCACTTGTTACTTCTTATTTAAAAGAGCAATGGGGAGCTGTTGATAGTACAAAAACATTGTGAGAAAAGGCTCCCTCTGAAGTAATGTTATTTTTGAGAAAGAGATAATTTCCCACTCAAATACTGAAGACATCAGGCCTGAAGCTTTGTTTTATGCACACAAGTTTGTGCAGCATGGATGTTCATTATTCTCTTGCACCTTCGATGACCTATTGAGTCCAAATTTTTTACAGGTTTGTTACATGTGCATAAAATAACAAACTTTGTTTATTTTACGTGTATGTTGGGATGCGTCAAGTGAAAATATTGGTCTTTGAATAACCAAAGGGGTCCAGTGCCTTTGAAGAACCCAGGGTATAATACTAAGTTTAGGGGAGGGTGGGGGGGCACCCCCACATCCCATTGCCCCATTTGTTTAAAATGCTCTAGTTTTAAAGCAATTGGACCCTTTCGGTAAACAGTATTGTCCAGGTCCCACACTTCGTGTATCACAACTTATATATAAAATAACAAACCTGTGAAAATTTAGGCTCAATCGGTCATCGGAGTCGGGAGAAAATAACGGAAAAACCCACTCTTGTGTCCGCGTGTTTCGCCGTGTCATGACATGTGTTTAAAAATAAATCCGTAATTATCGCTATCGAGAATTGATATTGTTTTAATGTTTTCTCAAAAAGTAAAGCATTTCATGGAACAATATTTCAAGAGAAGTCTTTCACCATTACCTTCTGTAAACCCTGTAAAAAAAAAAAAAATTCTGTACCGAAAGTGTATAATGGCTTTAACATGAAAATATATGTTATTCTATTTTGTGCTAAAATAAAGATTTCAATACAGGACTGAAAGTTTTCGGGTGAGTCTAAATGTGTTTTCCCAGTTTTGTAATAATATTTATAAAGCTAATATTGATAAAGCTAATATTTGTTTTTACCCATATACACCGATGCACTCAGTACTTCCCCCGAGTTCTGTGGAAAGCCACAGGCAAATCCATGTGCGTAAAGTTACCGTGACTGGCTTTGGTGTAATTCTAACATACGTTCCCACCTGGAATTACAGCATGGTCGCTGTTGGTTAACAGCGCAGAGTTGTTTCCATTAGACTTTTTTCGCGGCACTGTTAAGTAATCGTGGCTATGCAGACCGCAACCTCTTTCAGCCTGTTAGTTTACATCAGGCTCGCGGTAAGTTGATGGGAGGGTGGTTTACAATTGGTTCCCATTGGGTTTAATTTTGTCTAAAAATGTACGGCTTCTGATTCTCAAATTTGTTAAACAAAATAAACAAAGAGGTGACTTACCTGTTCTATAGTCAGCATCCTTAAGATACTTTGCAAATGTTTGTAATTCTGGACCATTTACCCACTCGTTGGACCCGCAGTGGTCAACGTTGGAGTATACATGATGGTTGTGTACGTACTGACCGGTCAGAATACTGCTGCGGGACGGGCAACACATTGGCGTCGTCACAAACGCGTTCACAAAGTTCGCCCCAAACTTTCCTAAAACCGTTTTGGTTTTATTCATTGCACTCATGGAACCTGGAAATAAGACATAACAGTGGTATGAGTTCAGTGTTCTAGTCGAAAGAAATGTTAGGAGGTTTAGCCACGATGATGACGTCATGTTTTAAGTTTTGCGCGCAAAGAGGTATCACATGGTATTTTACACTGTTTAAATGTTAGGTTGGAAACTTTAAGAGTACTCTATTTCAAATTTGATCACGCACAATGTTTTTATATTCATACCTTCTTACAAGAAGTGACAGGTCAGATAAATTTAAACTGTCACTGCAATTGTACGGAAGATTATTCACAGCTGACTATTCACTCCTGACAATCTGTAGGAAATATCAAAATCTTGGCAAACGTTTAAAATATCAACTCTTCACTTACCTAGTAGGACATCCTGGTCATCTGTTAAGATAAGTACTATATTTGGCTTTCTGTTAATGGCCGATTGTTTCCAATATCTGGAATGGTGTTGGGGTCGCGACCTCCCTAACCCCTGACCCCTCAATGAAGTCCTTTCTGCACTGCAACAGCAGTTCATCATCCATAGTAACGCTGCGTATAACAGTAAGCATGGTATTGGTCTGTGGTGATGCATTGTGGGAGAGTTGTAGACAACCTGCCCGCCGCGACTTGCCCAAGGCAGTAAGGGTGACCCGGTCTGGTGTCTTCGCTTCTATGGTGTGTGTTTCTCAATAGTACTGTCAGGTACCAGTCTGCAGTCACTTCTTGACCACTTTGAGCATATCACAAGTGTTCCACTGATTTATCAAATCGTATAGGGACGTCCTAGTCAAATCATGATTCTTTCTTGATTGTCCTGTTAAAGATAAACACAAGTAAATATTTATAATGTTTTGCCTGTAATTTAATCTTGAGAAAAGGGAAACATAAAACAACCAAAATCATCATCAATGGTCATAGGCTACTGCCCGTTGACGCAACAACCGCCCACTTCTAGTGTGGCTGGTGCAGGGGTGATTTTTGCTTCGCTGTAGAGTCGCTGCAGTAAGTTCAACCAAATAGTTTATTGCTCCATGGTTCAACCACGCCTCTTGGAAATTTTACAAAAAGGGCACAAGAACCCAGAAGTCTTGAAGAGGCGGGCCATAGTCTGTGGGAGTTTCGAAGCCCGCATTCATTGTTTAGAGCATAATTTGATAGCATAATAGCTCAACACTTAAAATTTAGAAGGTGCTATTCCATCAAGATCATAGCACACTACAAAGCAATTAACATGGGAAAGAAAAGTCTTTAGGACTTTCTGAAATGCAGATAGAGCAACAGATTCCCTATAATGGCAGTAGAGAGATTGGCCCAGCTACACTTAAAGCTTTCTGACCTAGAACTTTGTTTGCTCAGGGAACATAAAAGTGAAAAGTCAAGGATCCTGGTATCAGAACATTCTGTGATTACATAAGTGTATATTTCGCAGGAATTTGGGCGTGAGCAAATGTGCATAGCTCATGTTACTTGCATTTCTCCACTCACGGGATCGTGCACATTGAACCCTAACCAAGTAAGCTCAGGTTTCTCTGTGTGTAAAATGGTAAAACAATCCTTTGAACATTTCATTTCAAAGGGATGGTACACGTTTTGTAATTGTCAAAGACCAGTCTTCTTACTTGGTGTTTCCCATCATAACCATAAAATAACAAGCCTGTGAAAATTTGGGCTCAATCGGTCATCGACCTTGCGAGATAATAATGAAAGGAAAAACACCCTTGTCACACGAAGTTGTGTGCGTTTAGATGGTTGATTTCGAGACCTCAAGTTCTAAATCTGAGGTCTCAAAATCAACTTCGTGGGAAATTACTTCTTTCTCGAAAACTATGGCACTTCAGAGGGAGCCGTTTCTCACAATGTTTTATACCATCAACCTCTCCCAATTACTCGTCGCCAAGAAAGGTTTTATGCTAATAATTATTTTGAGTAATTACCAATAGTGTCCCCTGCCTTCAAAAATTTAAAAGGAGGTCGCGTTTTTTAAATATCGCCAAAAATGTCCACGCAGGAAGAATAAACCGTAATTGGAACACACTATCTGAGAAAGATTTCTGATATTGTTTCTCAGATTCAAACTTTGAGGAATACTGATATTTTTCCCAAACCAATTTATTTCTCCGTGAAGGATTCTCAAAAAGCTTTATACTATTGAAAGCTGCTATACTTCTAACCAAGTATAGTGTTTAGCCGTAAATTTTAAAGGCAGTGGACACTTTTGGTAATTACTCAAAATAATTATCATCATTAAACCTTTCTTGATTACGAGTAATGGGGAGAGGTTGATAGTATAAATCATTGTAAGAAACAGCTCCCTCTGAAGTGACGTATATAGTTTTCAAGAAAGAAGTACTTTTCCACGAATTTGATTTCGAGACCTCAAGTTTAGAGTTTGAGGTCTCGAAATCAAGCATCAGAAAGCACACAACTTCGTGTGACAAGGGTTGTTATTTTATGCATATGTTGAGATACACTAACTGTGAAGACAAGTCTTTGACAATTACCAATAGTGTCCACTGTCTTTAAGAGTGATTACCAAAAGTATACCAAAACATTCTACTCCCGCGTTCTATCTTTTCATCCTCTACGTATGTTCTCACAAAAAACAAAAACTAATCTTTGATTAATTAATAGAATACTGATAAATACTACTCTTGAGCCCAACACTAAACAGACGGCAAATCAGAGAAATATTATATTCCCACGTTCTATAAATCTGAGAACTTCTCACAAACCAACATCATGTAGAGCAAGGCTAACACCAACAAAGTGTTAACTTACCTTTTATTAATTATTAGAAGAATACTGATTTATACTATTACTAATCAAGCCCAAGACTAGAGACAGCAAATCAGAGAATCATTATTCCATTCCCGCGTTCTATAAAATCCACCACTTCTCAAAAATCACCATCATCACAGATCAATGCTTCCATCAGCTGCCAGTCCAGACCATCCTATGTGTGAGAATGAAACCACCAAGCACTGAGCACTACCTTCTACCACCATGGGTTGCCATTGTACACTCACACAGGCTGGGACTGGCCAACACAATACACCACTATCCACAGTCTATCACTGGGATAGATTAAGTAAACAAACACAGGACTTATGATATGATTGCACTGTGTAGGTGTGAACTGCAGCCCTCAGGCAACCCCCCTCCTTTCCCAAACAATAGGTGGGAAACAAACTTCCTGTCTGGACCACGCTCATGAATTATTCATGATTTATTCATGAACCAAGACAACCCCCCCCCCCTTCACAAACAATTGGTGGGACCACACTCATGAATATATTCATGATTTATTCATTACCTCAAAGATTCCCCCCAGTAAACAATTGGTGGGAAGAAACTTTCTGTCTGGACCACACTCATGAATTATTCATGAACTCAGGCAACCCTCCTTCACAAACAAAGGGTGGGAAAAAACTTCCTGTCTGGAACACTCTCATGAATTATTCATGACAACTTCAAAGGAATGCTTTTCATGTGTTGAATGATTTATGAATATTGAATATAACTTAATCTGAAAACCATGATGTCATGATGAATTAATTTCCAAATTTAACAATCTCAGATCATCAGATCCTCTCTTGGACAAAGACAAATTGACTAGAAAGGGACTTTAACCTTCGACCTCAGATTGACGTGCTTAAATATTGAACTGCATACCTCCATCTTCACAAAGATTAATATTAAACATTATATATACAAGGTCTATATAAGAAAGAAGATTGTTTTTTATGATCTATTTAAATACCAGTACTGGTAAATCTGTTTTAAAATACTAAAGTAATGTTCGTCTCCTGAGATGATTTATTTTTTATTTTTGGGGTTGAACAAAGAATTGACTAGAGTGGGAATTTTTTTTCTGTGACACCATTTTACTAATTTCTCAAAAATTAATGTTTAATGTGAATCTGTGGAAATTGTGTTTCGTGTCCTGCACAAAGTACCCTAACCCTTTAAGCCTTGATTCAAATCCATTTCATCAAAAATCAACAGTTAGAAATAGCAAATACTGCTACTCTAAAAGTTAAAGTAGCAGTACGTGATTTAAGCCAATTGGTTAAAGCTCATTTCATAAAAATCATCACATAGAAAATACTGCTATCTTTAAGCGGCGATTCAAAACCATTTTACTACTAATCATTTCCATCACAATGTAGTCTCGTCTGAAAACCTCTAGATTTATCTGTCTGCCACAGTTTCTCCCTAGCAACGGCACACATAGGAATTCATACCTTGATAATCGTAAGTCGTTAACCAATAAGATCCTGACACCATACACAAATATCAAAGCCTACAATGGACATCACCAAACGTATAGATGGGGGAGGATGGGAGAGATTGTTGTTGAAATTGTGCCTTCGAGTGGAATCTGGCGCATCTCATGAGAAAGAATACGAGCCACTGCAGATTTGTCTTTTGAAATAAACAGGTAAAATTTTTCAAAATGGCTGTTTAAAGCTTTGCATGGTTTGGAAAAAAATAAGAAGTTATATGATTGTACCCACAAGTTTACTATTTTTTTATTTTTATGAATCCAATTGCTTGTAATATTCTGCCTATTCTATAAAAAATAAAAAAAACATATCGCCAAACAGCTTTCAAATGACTGTGTGCTAGACTAATGCTTGAATCATCACAGCACAATCCTATGACCTACCACCCCACCAAAGGATTATATCATCAAGTAAGCCTTTTGTCCGGCACTTGGTTGCAAAACTACAATATTACGAATGGTCAACATATCATTGGTGGTCAAACCTCTGATTGGTCAACATATCATCGGTCAAGCTTTTGATGAGTGTTTCTTTTCCAACTGCAAAAACGCTAACCAAGCCAAAACAAACATATTTTATACCCCAAAAACACACACACACTAAATCCATTTCCAAACAAAACCGCCACCACCCCCCCCAAAAAAAAAACCACTTCATAATTCTCTCCTCTTCGACTAATTTGATAATTTTTACAGGAGTGGGTTAAAGAATCCCTGAGGGTGTATTTTGTTGGCAGAGTGCAATCTGAGAGGGAAGAAAAAGCCAAGTTATGGTTTCTGTTGGCAATTATAATCTGATTCCCTTCCACACTCCATCCTTCGTCTGCCCCACAGGCCGATCATTTTCATTCATCTGAAGCGGTCTAACACCTGGCCGAGTTTGTAACTTCCAGACAAGACACGAAACACGAAACACACCACAGACACACACCACGTTTACACTATTTTCTTCCTCCATGATCCAGCAGGCATGCAACTTTCTAATTCCCCCCCCCCCCCAGAAAAAGCGTGAAGTTGCCTATCACACTTAACTTTTGTACAATGGTTTTTTAGTTTTCTAAGGCACTGTTTTGAAAAGAAAAAGAGCAAAAATCAGCTGATTAGCTGAAAATTTGCATATGCCTGATCAAGAAAGGTGGATTGAGATCCGGCATTTTTTTTCACGACCACAGATCATTGATCTCAGAGTTCATCCTGAGTGACTTGTGCAACCAATGCTTAGTTGAGTTGCGACTATCGTTTTCCAACAACTTGTTTAATCACTGCCAGTGCAACTACAACAAAAATAGTGTAAGCAAAGCATCGGTGCTTGAGGTAGCAGGGAATGCTGCCCTTACGTCAAGCAATTTCACAAGTTAGCTGGGAATTTTGGCCAGTACACGTGCATACCCCACGATACAAGGCTTTCATCGCTTACACGGCTAAAGCACAAATTCAGGGCTTGCCTGAAACAGAGAATGGTGATCATAAGCGCATAATCAGGCGATAAGCAGAGCCATAAAATTGGGCCCAGGCCTCAAGCATGCCTTCTGGCTTCATTGGCCACCATGGGTCCTTTTTCACTGCTCAAGGGTGGGGCAGGTGGGTCTTCTTACACTTTTCTTAAGTCATCCAGACAGATTAACATCTCCAGTCTTAAAGAAATGGAATTGCTTCATGGCAACGATTATAATTATGCCATTAAACCAAGAGTTTTTAAAGTGGTGCTCAGGCCAAAGTAGTTAGGTGGAAAGTATTAATTTGGTAATCAGTCTTTTATTAATGGCAATACAAACTTTGGGTTAAAAGCTTACAGCAGCTTCCGATACTAAAAAGCATTTTCAGAGACTCTTCACTTCGAAGTAATGTAAAAAAGATATCACTGTTTATGGAACAACACGAAGGGCTGGTGGTCTTGAGTTTTTCAATTGACTAATAACAGTAATACCACATTGAGTGTTATCTTCTTTTGTAAAACTGTCCATTCATGAGCTTTATTCCAAAAGAGTGTTTACTTGTGGTAGTTTCTGGGTTAGCCAAAAGAAAAACCCACCCCAAAATAAACAAACAAATAATATAATAATCTTAGCATTTATATAGCATTCTTACACAGAAAAGGTACCGCAACGCTTGACAACAATTATATACAAACAAACCCCAAACTCAGTTTTGTGTTAAAAACGAGAACACTACCACAACAACACTAAAAACTTCAGCCAAAAGTTCCGAAATCGGATTTCTTGTCACCGCATTTTCTAAATTCATTCCTAATTGTTCAATTTCCATCGGCAATTGTCACCGGAAATTGTGCCATTCGTCCCAACTTCACACCTTCGCCCCTAACCAAAGTTGAGGTCAAAAAATGGGTCAGAGGAAAAAAAAAATTAAAATTGATTTGAGGATCCCAGGGGGCAAAAAGGGTTGATGTCCTTTTTTCCCCCGGACAGAGGGCCTTTTTTCTTTGAACTTTTGGTTTACTTTTCAAAACAGTCTCAAACATTTCACATAATTTATTTTTCTTCAAAAGTTCAATTGATGAAGGTAATTTTTAATTGAGGGAGTTATTACATTGCAATGTAACAATGATCTTTAACCCAATGCATTGGGTTGAAGATTATCGTTGTTTTGTTATAAGTACTGTGTATTCAGTCTTTCTGATTCTGAAAGCTTGAGAGTCACTGCTAACAAAACGGTCTGAAACTAGGGTGTAACGAAGGCAATTGCCTCCATGCACTCGGCCATCGATTTCCCCAAACTCTTCCTAACTTAGGATTAATCTTATAGGACTTAAGATGAGATGTTCCGTACTCTTAGACATTAGGATGCATTGAATCCACCTTAGGTTAGGACGAGTTTCTCGTCTAGGACAATTACTCGTCCAAAACATCAAATGGATGAACGAGCTGGCTGTCAGACTTTTGCCTATTGGTTCAATATGTCTAGTGACTTAATGTCTGAACCCGGAATAGGTCCTTTTGGTTGGTAAGCAGTTTGAAACAGCTCGTTGTTCCCTTAATTCAAGTTACCACTAGAGTGCCTCTTGATCATTTCTTCAAAGTCACTTGTACCGCATGCTATTTGCATACTTTACAATAGAGTGCCACTCCTAGGTCAGCTTCCATTTTTCAAGATGCGATTGTTTCGTTAGAGTGCCACTTTAAGGCTCCCTTTTAATTTGCATACTTTATTAGAGTGCCACTCCACAGTGGTTGGCTTCCTTTCAATCCATGTTTATTGTCACCCTCTGGTGTTGTTGAATGTTGTAATTTCTGAGTTTCGTTAGAGTGCCACTTTAAGGCAAACTCCCTTTTCAATCCATGTATGTTGTCACCATTTGGTGTTGTTGACAGGCGATTTCTGTTTCTCGTTAGAGTGCCACTTTAAGGCAAACTCCCTTTTCAATCCATGTATGTTGTCACCCTTTGGTGCTGTTGACATGCGATTTCTGATGAAGATTTGTCTACCTTCACACCTGGTGTGCCAACCAGTAATGAGATCAGGGGATTGGGGGGCCACAAGGGGGGAGTGGGGACCCTAATCTCCTATGATTGGGTCCTTCACAGGATCACCAAGAAGTGTCTGTGACTTTCACTCCGTGCTTAAAGGAACTGGACAACTTTGGTAATTGTCAAAGACCAGTCTTGTCTCAACATACGCATAATAAAACAAACATGTGAAAATATGAACTCAATTGGTCGTCAAAGTTGCGAGAGAATAATTGAAGAAAAAACACCCTTGTCACACGAAGTTGTTTGCTTTCAGATGCTTGAATTCGAGACTTTAGTTGAGGTCTTGAATTCAATTCAAATATTTAAATGAAACATTACCTTTTTTCTCAAAAACTACATTTCTCAAAAACTACGTCAGACTCAGAGGGAGCTGTTTCTCACAATGTTTTATACTATGTATCAACAGCTCTCCATTGCTCGCCGTTACCAAGTAAGTTTTTATGCTATCAATTATTTTGAGTAATTACCAATAGTGTCCAGTGCCTTTAAACCATACCTTCACCTATGACTCACTAAGGACAAGGTGTTTGGTTTGGCTCTGGGGCAACTATCATGGATGAATCAAAACAATGGTGGAAAGAAAAATAGATTGAGGAGCTGGTTTTGGTTTGGGTTTAGACAGGTTCGATAGCCCTCAGGTATGTGAATACATTGGGGATGGAATCTTATAGTCTGGGCCATCAGTATGGCAACCAGAAGACAAAGCGGGAATGGCTTGGGTTTAGTTTTGATTGCACAGCGGTATTGAACAAATAGCAAGATGTATATGAATAAATAGATCTGCATCACAGATGGTTTCGTCGAAACAGAGCAAGAAGCGTTTTTGGCGTTAATGGCGTGTCGTGGTCAAGGGGTTGAGCACTGTACTGCAGATCTGGTGTTTCTGATCAGCAGAGTGTGGGTTTAAAGCCATTGGACCCTTTTGGTAAACAGTATTGTCCAAAGGCCCACACTTCGTGTATCACAACTTATATATAAAATAACAAACCTGTGAAAATTTAGGCTCAATCGGTCATCAGAGTCAGGAGAAAATAACGGGAAAACCTACCCTTGTTTCCGCACGTTTCGCCGTGTCATGACATGTGTTTACAATAATCCGTAATTCTCATTGTCGAGAATTGATAATTGTTTTAATGTTTTCTCAAAAAGTAAAGCATTTCATGGAATAATATTTCAAGAGAAGTCTTTTACCATTACCTTCTGTAAACCATGTAAGTTATTTGTAAATCCGTGATTTTGTTGTTGTTGTTGTCTATTCCGAAAGTGTATAATGGCTTTAAGTCCCGGTTTTGATGGAGTTACTATAATCATGTTTAGACTGTTTTAAAGAGACAAATCCTCAGATCAGGTTGGCCAGTAATTTGTTTAAAAGAAAAACTCAGTACATTCATCGATTCAGAATTTTCCCCAAAAAACTGGAGCCTTGCACCCCTACAACGCAAATGAAGAAGTCTTCTGACTTCCCTTCCACGCCATCGTCGTCGGTAACATGAAAGGGCCACCTGCTTACTTGCCGTCCCAACAACAACAAAAAACCTCCAAGGTGAACACAGTGGTGACTTGACATTTGAACTTGACAACTTGAGAGAAAAAAAGTGGACTTAAAACACGTTCATTATTGTGATTTTTAACTCATTAATTGGTACCAGAGTACCTCCGGCTATGGAGTACTGTGTGTGTGTGGAAACACGTTGGCCAAGTGCCAACCATCAAGTTCTTGAACCTGAGACGAATGGAATTGTTATAATCATGTTTAGAATGTTTTCTAAAGAGAGAACTCCGCAGATCGGGTTGGCCCGTAATTGGCTTTAAAAAAATGCTCAGTACGCTTGTTGATTCCGAGTTTTTAAACAACTTGAAATAAAAGTGGATGTTGTCTTTAACAAACTTAGTGTGTGAAGTTACAGTCGACTCTCATTACATTTCAAACATTCTCATTGACAATCTTACGGGCACTGGATACTTTTGGCAATCACTTATCATTAAAACTTACATGTACTTGGTAACGAGCAAGAGAGAGCTGTTGATAATATAAACACTATGAGAAATGGCTCCCTCTGAAGTATTATAGTTTTGTGAGAAAAGTTCATTTATTACTCAAATATTTAAAGGCATCTGAAGCTGCAACAAGGGTGTTTTTTTCTTTCTATATTCTCTTGCAATTCTCTCTTTCACAGATTTATTTTATGAATATAGTGGTATACACCAAGAGACTCGTTTTTGACAATTAGCAACGTGTCCAGTGCTTTCAAACACTGACAAATAAAACACCACTGTTTACTCCCATGAGGTCGAGTTATATAGGAGGTTTTCAACTTAAAAAAACAACAAGAACAAGAACAAGAACAAGGAAAAGGCAGACGGCTGCTTATCCCAAACACAGCAATTTACAACATCCAGCCGGCAAACTTCCCTTCTCAACAAATTTCCTAACATCTACTTCCCAGAACTTGTCAACAACGCCTTCTCTACGAAGACTGTAAATACAAAACAGGATGAATAACTGAAAATAACATGTTGGCTTCACACGAGGGATCATGCGATACCATACGAAGGAGGGAAAAAATAGACTTCGTGATGACAGGTCGATGATGACCTAAATGTGGTTATCATAAAGTCGGTGTTATTAGGGAGTATCAGGTCACCCCCCCCCCCCACCTGCAAATGCAACATCACAAGCCAGTAGAGTAACAGGAAAAAGGAGTACATTCACCCAGCAACAATAAATAGACCCTTCCCATGAAATATGTTATCTGCACATAGTGCGTGCGCACTAACATTTGGTTGGCAAAATGAGGGAACATCGCGCTGTTTTGTGCCTCGCTTCGCACATCTCTATGGCATTTGCCAGCCAATAGGGTCTGTATGAATGAGTGGATGTAATTAGCATATTTCATGGGAAGGGTCTTGGCTCAAGACGTCATCGATAGCCATGGTTAGTGTACTGTGCTCGGTAACCAGTGTAAATCGTTTAAGCGATCCCTTGTAAATCTACAGAGTTAAGAAATATGGCTACGAACTCAAAGTTTAAATTCGATTTAGTTATGCACTCATTTGTTTTAAGATCAGTTCTTAAGAAAGGTGTTGAAAAAATAACTTTAAGAGACAGTCAGGCCTGTATGCTTCGTATTTGAAAGGGCAAGGGCACCAAGGCATTTTTTTCTTGGTGAAGGGCACCCAATAAGGAAATTGTAAATTTCTTACTGTGGGCATTTCAGGGGCACCCAGGCAATGACCAGTGTGCATGGAGGCAATCCCATTCATTGCAGTATTCGCCCTGGACAGTGTCCCGACTACAAACTGTTTGGTAAATCACTTTTAAAATGTCCAACATAAAGACACCCAGGACACTCCCAGGCACTGGGGGTCGTTCAACCCATTTTCAAGTTATACAAACATAAAACATCTAAAAAAGCCTCGTAATTTATGACCTCCTAAGTCAACACTGCAGGGGCACTTTGAATTTGAAATTTACAACATTTACAGCAGTCGCCCCAAAATTTATGAATCTATACACAGATGTTAAACAAGCTGAATTACAAATAAATCCATTATCATGTCAGGTTTGGGCGCTTGAGGATTACCATATTCCTCTTAAACTGTTACTATAAATTGCACAACAGGTTGGTAATTTATTGTCTTGACTGTAAACAATAACTCAGTATATACTGAGACCCTTGTTGTTTACTTCCCTTGTGGACACTTCTTAAACAGCTACCTGAGCGGAATGTTTTCAACAGAAATGGTATTTTTACTTGTTTATAATGCACTTGTTCACCATTTTAATGTAATTTTGATATGTGTACACTTCTGAACTTTTGGACACTATTGGTAATTGTCAAAGACCAGTCTTTTCACTTGGTGTATCTCAACATATGCAAAAAACAACAACATGTTGGACACTTTCAGAACATAACAAAAATTAAAGGTTCACACATTTACAAATAACTTACAGGGTTTACAGAAGGTAATGGTGAAAGACTTCCCTTGAAATATAATTCCATGAAATGCTTTACTTTTTGACAAAACATTAAAACAATTATCAATTCTCGATACCGGGAATAACGGATTTATTTTAAACACTTGTCATGACATGGCGAAACGTGCGGAAAGAAGGGTGGGTTTTCCCTTTATTTTCTCCCGACTCCGATGACCGATCGAGCCTAAACTTCACAGGTTTGTTATTTTATGTATAAGTTGTGATACACGAAGTGTGGGCCTTTGGACAATACTGTTTACCAGTGTTGTGCAATTGCTTTAAGATTAATCTTAGTGCTTAATAGGTGAAAACTATGACTGGATCATTAGCATCAAGGAAAGTCAACAACCTCAGAATTCATCAATAACCTCAAATCAGAAGAGCTACAACATCCCTTCCCAAGGAAAAATGACAAAAGCCATCAGCAACTTCCCCCTCATTTTGACCCAAAATAGTGCCTTATTCACCCAATTAACATAAAATAGTGACAGTTATAAAAAAAACTGGTACTTTTTCAAAGTCATGTTTGGACTGTCATTAATTTGTTGTTGTCAAACATTGATAAAAGCTGTGGTAACAGTGTCACAGGAAACGGTTTCTTCCCTCACTTTGAGCCAAAATAGTATCTTATTTACCAAATTAAGATGAAAAAAGTGGCAGTTCAATAAAACCTAGTACTCTTTAAGGTCATGATGTGTGTAATTTTGGCTGTCATTAAATTGTTTTTGTCAAACATTTTGGGCTGTCATTAAAAGAACGTTACAGAATTGCTAAGAAACAAAAATCGTGAGAACACAGATTTACATAAAACTTACATGGTCTAATGATGATGATAAAAGAAAACATCCCTTGAAATATTTCTGTCAAAAATTTCATATTATCTAATTTCGCGTTTGGAGTTTATCACTAATTTTTTTCTCTCACCAATTCTGTACAATACTTTAAAGGCAGAGTTTGTCAAAATAATTTTTAGCATTAAAACTTACTTGGTAACAAGCAATGGAGAGCATATGATGGCATAAAACATTGAGAGAAATGGCTCCCTCTGAAGTAAAGTATTTTACGAGAAAGAAGTAACTTTCAACGAATTTGATTTTGAGACCTCAGATTTAGAATTTGGGGTCTCGAAATCAAGCATCTGAAAGCACACATTTTCGTGTGACAAGGGTGTTTTTTTCTTCCATTATTATCTCGCAACCTTGACTACCAATTGAGTCCAAATTTCCACACGTTTTTTTTTTGTATGCATATGTTGAGATACATCAAGGAGAAGACTGGTCTTTGACAATTAAACTAATTTTCAAATACTTACTTACAAATACTCCCAATACATCCACAAAGACCTTGGGTCTGCACATATAAAAATCCTTGTCGCCTATCAAGTGCCACTCCTTGAAAATGGCTTCCACTGGACACATGTACCAGGTATTGACCCTCTTCTACCCATGGGTAATACCCATGGGTAATAATAATGGGAGGGTCGTTGAGAGCTATTAAAGAGAAGCTCTCAATACCCTATGAACTCCAGAGTAACCTCTTCATCTGTTTGTATTTCTCATATCCACCTTAGGCCAAAGAAGAAAAAAAAGATGAGTAGCGTCCCTTCCCAGTTTCCTTTTTTTCTTTTTCTTTTTATTGAACAAAAAAATAAAAAAATTCAATGTCCTCAGACTATTAAAAAAAAGAATATTTTGAAAAAAATAGCCTAGCCGGTTGTCTTTAAATATGTGTAGAGGGTGTTGTTATTTATATATATATTTTTTTTTTTTTTGGGGGGGGGGGGTCGGGTCGGGGAAAAAAGAAAAAGAAAAAAGGCCCTCCTCCTTCCTTTTTTCAAAAATGCAAGATGCTAAACACGTTTTTTTTGTTTTCTAGGCCTAATCCTGAGACATTGTAACAAAGGGGTTATCCAGGAATAGATTGTCCATCCCTCACAACTAGTTCCACACCATGGTATGTCTCTATTTGCTGACAAAAGAGTTTACTTAGCTGTGAAGAGGATACTTTTAGAAAAGGAAAGGGGGGGGTCTCCTCGTCACAGCAGATGTCTGATTGATGAAAAGCTGGGATAATCCCTACCCACTCTCTAGGGATTAGGATTAGGCCATGATACTAAGTGATTCCTTACTAGTTGAATGGAGATTTAGGGGGAATCGCAGGGGAGTGGTATATCCCTCTTGGGAGTAGGACTCTGATTGGATCTGTCTGATATGATTGTCTGGCTGGCTGGCTGTGCAGGACACAATTTTTCTTCTTGAGCAGGAGACTACGTTGTAACGCTTAATGAAATAATCCCCCAACAGGGCAGACGTGCAAAGGTGTTTACATCCTTGAAGTATTTATTTGTCATCACTATTTTTACAAAAATTACATAACGGAGATCTTTTCTCCGAAACTGACAATTCCCCAAATAATCACTTCAAAATTCAAATTTTTAGCCATACCTTCAGACTACCCTTCAAGTGGGACTCTGATTCCCTACACATGAGCACTCAGACAATATTTAAGCCGGCTTAATAAAGGATATGAAGAGATTAGCCGATTTCGTTGTCTTTTAACCCTTCCCAAGGAAGGTTAGTGGTCCCACACAATGCTAGCCACAGCTGTTTTCTCCTGTCAGATTTAAGGCTGCCAGGTGAATGTGCTTTTGTCTGCCAGATTTCCAGAGGGTTTTATTCATGAACAAAACACTCCCCTTCACTTTTTTCAGGGACTTGGAACTCCAATAAGGACACATAATCGGTTCTAATAGCTATTAATCCCAGATTATTAAAGAATACTGAAATTGTTTTTTTCTGGGAAAGTAAAAGTTTGTACGAAATCATTCACAATTTTTCAGCATGTAATCACATTGTCCTCACTTTTGGTTACAACCGAAATTGAAATGTTGCCGTTTCTTACCTTCAGTTTTTTTTAAGTTCTTGGGTACGACTACATTTAACAGGGAAATATTTCACAGATGAAAAAGGTTGAAGTATGTTCTTATGTTAGTCTGCTGACGTGCTTTTGTTGTAGTAGTGTCAGTCCATAGGTACGGGAACAATAGCTCATCCCTGTAGGCTTAAATAATGTCCTGTTTTTTTGTGTGATTATTTATCCAGCCCCATATAAATTGCTAGTATTATTGCTGCTTTCCTGGTTCGCCTTATATAATAGCTATCATGAACCTAAATTTCAGGACCTGGATGTATTTTTTAATCATGGCAGACAACATTGAAATCAATGTAATGTCTATACTCAATAAGCTTTCAGACTAAATTATACATTGATGTTTTTACCCTAATACCAATTGTATAATACCTTTCATCGTTGCCTTATTTTTGTCAAAAAGGCAGCCATCTTCAATGTTCTTGAATTCCTCTAAAGGTTCTTTACAGATAGTGACAAATAGTGACAGTGGTCACGTGAGCTTTCAGACTAAAATTGTACAATGAGGTTTTTCACCCTAATACCAATCATGTATAATACCTTTCAACATTGATTTATTTTTGTCTGAAACCAAGACCTGGCTGGCAGTACAAAGTCTCGAGGGAGCCCCCCAAAAAGCTACAAGTTTCACAACTTTGTTGGCTGTCCATCTCTTTCTTGGTTTGGTCGCTAATTCTCCTTTGACACAGTGTTACCTTCGCTCTGGCATGTTTGTAGGTATAAGCGGAGGCTATTTTGTTTGCCCTTTTGAGTGCAACTCAAACGTTCCCTTTTCAGCTCCAGGGAACTTTCTCACAAGCTTTAACAACCAAAGTCTAGCCGAAGATGTTTTTGTTATTTTTGCTCAACTTTGTTATTTTGTTTAGTGATTTTAACCTTTTTTTTCTTTTTTCTTTTCGCGATTCTCTTCGGTGGCAACTTTTGGATACTGTGTCGAAAAAGCTTGTTTGAAGAAAAACATTTGTAATCATCAACATCAAGCCAATAAGCCACGGAATGCTGCGGGCTAGTCAAGGAAAAGCCCTTTTCAACTTGAAGAATTTTCAATAGGAAAATAAAAACATCTGAGGGAGCTTTACTTTTTTATATCCACCCTAGAAAAAAAGTCTTGGTAAATTGGCAGCTTACAACAAGAATACAAGCAAGAACTCTTCATTGACCACAATTTGACTCAGTTTGTCCAGACTATCAACTCTACATAAAGGTATGTCACAAACCAACCAAAAACCATTGATTCTAGACACATTAAATATCAATAGCATCCCAAACTTTGTCTTTGCCCAAATCCCTCCCCCAAAAAAATTTAAAAAAAAAAATAAATAAATAAACAAACACATGCACTGAGACACAAATTATTTGTGTGCGTAAAATTGTTTTACTCCTTCCTCAAAACTGCAGCGCCTCAGCAAAAAATATTTTAAGAGAAGCTTTCAACCATAACTTTCTTCAAACTGTGTAAGTTTTCATATAAATATGTGGACATTGTGTTTTGTTTTGTACAAAAAGTACCCAAACCCTTTAAAGCTCTCTTCTAACTCTACCACCTTCTACCAACCTGACAACCCTCCTAAACCCCATGAGGGGCACCACTATGTACCAGCCTCGACACCATGGGGCTATAAACAACATGTATCTAAACCCCGCATAGGGGTAGGTGACCCATGCTTGTACCCCTCTGTGTTGGAACCTAGGAACCCATGTCATGACAGGTTTGTTACAGACGTGTCATGTAGAGAGATGAAGTTGACAAATACGCACTCCCTGCACCAGCTTTTTTCGTCTGCTGTTTTTAAGGTTAAAGGACGCAGTCAACATTGGTTTTTGCAAAAAAATGTTCTAATAATAACTAACTCTTCAGTGCATTTCACAATAACCGTCTC
Source organism: Asterias rubens (assembly GCF_902459465.1). NCBI lineage: Eukaryota > Metazoa > Echinodermata > Asteroidea > Forcipulatida > Asteriidae > Asterias > Asterias rubens. The sequence continues at coordinate 11,662,021 of NC_047077.1, forward strand.
AATGCGCTTTACAGTAATACCCTTATCATTGGGCCAAAAACATTCCTTTAATCTTTCTGAGCTCCCTGAGGAGTACACAACGGGTAACTGTAGTGCTCCAAAGGCTTTTTTCATACACAATACCAACCCTTGCAGGTACTCATTTATACCCCTGGGTGCAGAGAAGCAATTATGGTAAAGTATCTTGCTTGAGGACACAATTATCATGACTGGGACTCAAACCCACACTCTGATGATTTAACCACCAGAATTTGATGCTCTTAAAGACAGTGGACACTATTGGTAATTGTGAAAGAGCAGTCTTCTCACTTAGAGTATCTTAACATCTGCATAAAATAACAGACCTGTGAAAATTGGAGCTCAATTGTTTTATACTATCAACCTCTCCCCATTACTCGTTACCAAGTAAGGTTTTATGCTAATAATTATTTTGAGTGATTAACAAAAGTGTCCACTGCCTTTAAGCCGATGGGGTAAAGCTGGAATCTTAAAGGCACTGAACACTTTTGGCAATAACTCAAAGATAATTGTTAGCATTCAAACTTGGTATAAAGAGCAATGAAGAGCATAGTAGTATAAAACATTGTGAGAAACGGCTCCCTCTAGAAGTAACGTAGATTTTGATAAAGAGGTAATTTCTGACATATTAAAGACTTCACTCAGGCCTTTTATTAGGCATCTGAAAGCACACAAATTTGTGCGAGAAAGGTGTTTTTGTTTTTATTACTCTCTTGCAACTTCAGTGACCAATTTCCAATGGACCCTTCCCATGAAATTTGCTAATTACATTTACGCATGCGTACAGACCCTATTGGTTGGCAAACACCATAGAGTTGTGCACTAAGCAGACACACAATCGCGTCTGCGTCACGCAGCCATTAGGCATGAACAAAACAGCGCGATTTTCCCTAATTTTGCCAACCAAAATGTTAGTGCGCACGCGCTGTGTGCAATTTACATATTTCATGGGAAGGGTCTATTGAGTTCAAGTTTTTACAGACCGTTAATTTATGCATATGTTGGGATACGCAAAGTGAGAATACCGGTACTTCCACAATTACCAAAGGTGTCCAGCGCCTTTAAAGAATTTGGGTACTGTTTGTAACACAAAACACAATGTCCACAGATTTACATTAAACTTACACCATTTGAAGATAATGATAGTAGAAAGCGTACCTTTAAATAAAATTGCTGAGGTGCAGTAGTTTTGAGAAATGAGTAAAACAATGTCATGTAAATACGTTTTTACATGCTAAAATAATTTTTGTCTCATGATCACTGAGACAAAAATTATTTTCATGACATTGCTGTACTCATTTCTCAAAAACTACAGCACCTCAGCAGATAATATTTTCAGGGAAGCTCTCTACTATCATTATCTTCAAGCTACGCAAGTTTAATGTAAATCTGTGGACACTGTGTTTTTTGTCCTACAAACAGTACATACACCCTTTAACAACATCCTTACTTAGTTCAGTAGTTACAATAACATCAAAGTCTGACTCAAGGAACTAAGAGAGACGGTTTTTGTTCTCCCCTGAGAGATTTAAGCAAAGCTGATGGGGTTTAGCTGGGATCTTAAGAGAGTTTAGGAAGGTCTACTAAGATTTCTGCCCCTATGAATCTTGAGATGCTGATAGCTTTAGACAGCCATTGGATTTCCTTGATCTGATTTTATCATGATGGATGAGAAGGGCACACTAGAATGCCAAGCACCACTCAATCATGCACTAAACATTGTACCCTTAGAGGCACTGGACACGTTTGGTAATTGTCAAAGACCAGTGTTCTCACTTGGTGTATCCCAACGAATGCATAAAATAACATATCTGTGAAAATTTGAACTCAATTGGTCATCGAAGATGCAAGAGAATAATGAAAGAAAAAACACCTTTGTTGCACAAAAGTGTGTGCTTGTAGATGCCTAATAAAAGGCTTTAGGCCTGAAGTCTTTTAAAATTCGAGTGAATTAGTTATTTCTCAAAAACTATGTTACTTCAGAGAGAGCCATTTCTCACAACATTTTATACTATCAACAACTCTCCATTCCTCGCTGCCAAGTAAGCTTTTATGCTAACAATTATACTACCAATAGTGTCCATGCCTTTAATGGATGGAAATGTGTCTTACAAAATAGTGCCGCTTGTTGGATGTCCCACATAATAGGCCTAGTACCCCATTATTCAGGGAACTTTCTTGGAACTTAATTGGCTACCAATTAGAAAACAGACTCATTTAAAACTTGCTCTTGCTCTCAAATATTTTGCAGGATGACTTCCATGTTTATAAATGTAAGCTCTCAGATACAAATTACACACACAAAAATTGGGGTCGTTACTGAACGATGACCCTACTTTTATTACAGTTGTGTAATTTTGAGTTGAATAACAAAACCGAATCAATGAATGGAAAAGGAAAAAACTCTACTTTGCATTTAGGATTATGGGTTTTCAATTGCTCAAAAAGGTGCTTGCCCTGGGTATCAGTCTAACTCCCATAGGACTCCATAGTGCTTTAACGGGTAGTGGTGGGTCAGGGATCAGACATGAAGGTCAAGCATGTCTCAAGTGCCTCAATCACTCTTACAGCATTTATTGTCATAACAATTTTTGGAGATTTTTTGTCCTAAGCAACTGCCCGATTACCCTTAGTTTGTGAGTACAAGCGGAGTTTTTTTGCAGAGAATTTAAAGGCAATTACCCAAAATAATTGTTAGCATAACAACCTTACTTGGTAATGAGCAATGAAGAGCTGTTGAATTGATAGTATAAAACACTGTGAGAAATGGATCCCTTTTTTGAGAAAGAGGAAATGTCTCACTCAAATATTTGAATCTGATAAGAGACTTCAGGTCTGAGGCCTTTATGGGGCATCTGAAAGCATGAAATTTAAAAAAATAAACAGCTCTCTGATGGCAAACAAATCGGAATTCAAAAGAGCGTCTTGCCTGTAAAATGGCCACACTCCAGAGTAGAAAAACTTTTGACAACAAAAAAGCACTTAAAGCAAAAAGGTGAGGCAAAATCCACTGTCCCGTGTGACTCCAAATTTCTTTGAAAATGAAATTGCCACAAACAACTCTGCAACCTACCCAAGCCAAGCTAATTCAATTGTAGGAAGATAAGATCTCAATCTAATGTCTGGATCAACGAATAAGGTCCCCCCCCCCCCCCTCTGTGTTTCTAGGCTTTCTACAGCAGCCGGGTAAGTACAAGGGGACCCAGGTTGTGTTCCAGAAGGATTAACTTATCAAATTATTTCATAATTTCATGGATGATTTGAGGCAGGATGTATCACATTCCAAAGGTTTCTTGATAAAGTCACTTGTTTCCTGTTGCTTTAGGGTGTTTCTTTTTCCTTTTTGGTGGGTTACTGGGAGGGGGTCGTGAGCAGAAGAGGAATTGTTTCTTGGCAACAATTTGGTGAGGGTGGAGGAATTTGGAAGTTGCTGCGGGCAGAGGAGGAGTGCTTCCTGAAGACAATTTTGCAGATTTATCAAACCGAGACCTGGGGTCGTTTTCACCCACATAGTCTTAACTTAAGACTAGTCCTAGGACTCTTTAAAGGCAGTGGACACTATTGGCAATTGGTAATAACTCAAAATATTTATTAGCATAAAACCTGACTTGGTAACGTGTAATGGGGAGAGGTTGATAGTATAAAACATTGTGAGAAACGGCTCCCTCTGAAGAAACGTAGTTTTCGAGAAAGAAGTAATTTTCCATGGATTTGATTTCGAGACCTCAGATTTAGAATTTAAGGTCTCAAAATCAAGCATCTGAAAGCACACAGCATTTAGAGAGTAGTCTTAACTCTTTGTGAAAAGCCCCAAAGGAAAGACAATTAGCTTGACGAAAGGGTCCAGTTTTACAGAGCTCCTTCTAAGCACAAAAAACAGCTAAGCACAACAAAATTATGCTCAAAATGTGGCTTTTTGAGGCATTCCATGAGGTGTCAATGTGTATTTTTTGGTTTTCCGTAACTCTGTGTGTACATATAATGTTATATCTACTTTGACGTGTAGATTTCGCTCTCTGAGAATATAGGTCTTGTTAATTATTCGACTGTCGCAGAATAGAGTGCGGAAGACTACTTAAAATTATGCTTACCAGAATATGGTTCCAGGCAAAAATACCATTTCACGTACACTCTGTGACTGGTCCTGCCATTTTTTTTTTGCTCTGCAGAAAATTTGTAAGCAATATTTTCTGCATTTATGAGCAGCTCTGTGAAATTGGGCCCAGTCATTTAGGGGATAAACTAACTTGTGAAATTTGTTCCCAAGGCTACCTTCTTCCAGTTTGGACAGAACCCTGCAGCGTACAAGTTCGTGTGCGTCACAGGTCCCCCAGTGCACACACTCTATTAATAAAAACCTCCAGCCAACAACTATTATAGATGGTTTATTTATTTTGCAAGCTGGAAAAACTCTTTACAAATCCAGGCGTTTTTTACTTCACTTGAACGGGTCTCTGGCCATGCAGCAGAGAAGGAAAAAAAAACTCCCTTTTTATCGAAATGTGTAACTCTATCTTTCAATGAGTAGCAGAGTCAATATTATTCCGCACTGACGGGTTTGATTAAGAGCGAGTCCAAGCCGTGATAGCCAAAGTGTAAGATTGACGTTTAATCATGTTTTCATAGCCCAGATATTGGTACACGCTAACCATCTAAACGCCTGCATAAAAACATAATGAATTCACAGCCCGGTACAGCGAGGTGTGAGGATCTTTTGTCTGTCGTTTGAAGGGGTTGGCTCTTCCACCTGCCACTAAGGCCAAATAAATAAATAAAAAACGCTACCGTTCCCAACCGGTTCCTTTTAGAGGGCGCCTCCTTTTTTTCTTTTTTTTCAATTTGAGGAAAAAAAATGAAAACATTTTGACAATCTCAGATGAGAAAAATTAATTTTGAAAAATCGCACGGCCGGCTGTTTTAAAAATTGTGTTGGCAGCCATTTAAAAATATAAACAAAAATACATACATAATAAAAAGCCCCTCCTTCTTTTTTTCAAAAAGGCAGGACACATTTTTAAATTTTTATTGGCCCAACTATACCCTTATCCCCCCCCCCCCATCAGTGATCTTATGGACAATGTTCTCTAAAGCTTGTTGATAACATTTGTGCCAATTGTTGGAATGGAAATAAATGCCACAAAATAACATTTAGGTCAAATGTTTTCAAAATGCATGTATACATACATTCCTTAGACTACAACTATATTAAGCAAATACAGCTTAAAGCAGGCCTGCAGCCGATTTCACGAAATGCTAGGATTGATCCTATCTCGAGTTAGGACGAGTAACCCCTCCTAACTTCGGATGGGTTCAATGCGTCCTACGTCTTTGGATACCTTTACTCGTCCTAAGTCCTGAGATTAATCATAAGTTAAGAAGAGTTTGGTGAAATTGACGACTGACGTTTAATTTTTAAACATGTTGAAAGGGCAATCCCATTTTCATTTTGAAAAGGGCTGGGCACTTTTAAGCCAATGGGAAACAAAGTTACATGGTACGTTTCTCAGATTAAAATAATTGGCAATGCAAAATTATCTGGAACTTATTACTTCAAAGGAACTCCTGTCTCAACAATTAAGTTTTGTGTTCATTAACTTTTGGGGAATTTTACAACCCAATATCGTAATCTGAATCAACCCACTCTGAGTGTAGTTTTAGAGAAAGGGTAATTTTCATCCCTAAAATTTGAATCTGAAAAAGGCTTCTGGACATGAAGCCTCAAGCCCCGTTCATACTTCCTGCGAATGCGAATGCGATACGAATGTTGAGGTAACAAATTCGCAATTAAAAATTCACAGGAGTTCAACTCTGTTCAACTCACTTGCGAATATCGCTGCGAAAGGAGGGTTGTGACGCCGAATTCACGTTAAATTGGCTTCGCATTTGCATTTGAATGAAGTATGAACCGGGCTTTACTCAGGCTTCTAAAAGCACCATATTCTACGCAAGAAGGGTGTTTTATTTTTCATCATTTCATTGCAAACTCGATGATGACCAATTGAGCCCAAATTTCCGACTGTTTTTTTAAATACCTTTAAAGTACAGTTTTCGTTTATCAACCCAGATTTGAAAATGTTTAACAATGAAAAGCAAAGTTTACTTGGCAAAACAGCTACCTAAATTGTGGTGCAAATTATCTGTGAAAGTATGTCAATATTGTGTGTTTAGTATTATAGTGCTCAAACAAGCTACTGGGTAACTATGATGTTAGTAGGGCAGAAATGTTTGCTATGCGTGGGAGTCAGAGAGGGCCATTCAGAATGCTTTTTTTTTTTTTACTGTGGGAGCCTGGTAGGTAAAAAGAAATTGCTGGGGAATAAATAGAAATTTAGTTTTTGTTTTTTGTTTAAAGACACTAGACACTTTTGGTAATTGTCAAAGACTAGTCTTCACAGTTGGTGTATCTCAACATAATTTTATGCATAAAATAACAACCTGTGAAAACTTGAGCTTAATCGGTCGTTGAAGTTGCGAGATATTAATGAAAGAAAAAAACACCCTTGTCGCCCCATGGTCACACAAAGTTGTATGCGTTCAGATGCTTGATTTCGAGACCTCAAATTCTAAATCTGAGGTCTCAAAATCAAATTCATGGAAAATTACTTCTTTCTCGTAAACTACGTCACTACAGAGGGAGCTGTTACTCACAATGTTTTATACTATCAACCTCTCCCCATTACTCGTAATCAAGAAAAGTTTATGATAATAGTTATTTTGAGTAATTACCAATAGTGTCTTTTGATAAATTATTCATTAACAAACAAAGAAGAAGAAAAAATACCCAACTGGCCAAGATTGTCTTTTTCGTTCCTGATACAACAACAATGTTTTTTAAATTTATGGAGTGCTATTTTTTTTGCACTACTCGAACAGGGAATGTGGAGGAGTGCACCCACACTTTGATCCTTACAAATGCTGGTCTGAATTGGAATGAACGAAGCACACAAAATAAAATGCCAGATTGTCAGATTGAATAAATGTCACGATGCCTTCACGTTTGTGCTGCTCACTCCAGCGGCCATCTTGTGTGTACATTCCAGACCGACTGTGTAACACTAAACAACAGCTGTACTGCAAAGTGTATCGGAAAAGTATCCCACAGTGTTTCAAACCAAACAACCCAACATTTCTGACCTTTACATACCCTTCCAATTTCACCGAAAAATGCCCCAAAAGAAAGAGCTATGAATGGAGGTTATTTGGCTACATCTAGTTCTCTTTGCGTTGGTATGTCTGATGAATTCAAAGTCTAATTGTAATAATATTTTGTACAATTGCATTTAGAAAGCAATCAATCAAATAGAGTAATTCTTATTTTTACAACAGTGCTATTTTCCTAGTTCCCTTTTAATGACAGAGTATTCAAATATTGTTTGTAAAAGTTGTGTACACCATTTCAGGTTTTTGGCTCTCTTTTTGGTTTTTTAAAGGTCAGGATTGTTAAGAACAAAAAACATCACTGTTTAATTTCAGTCTGAAAGCTGGTTATGAGGATTACTAGAAAAACAAATTTCTGTGAAATATTTCCAACTAAGGTGAAATAAAATAGGCCTAATCCGTAACGGCTGAATTTGGTTGTGACAACCAAAATTTCTCCACAACAGAGCTTTAAAAAACAAACGTAAACATCACAGACAAAAACAAATTAGTATCTGCCTGTAGCCATCAGGCTAGATTGGTGGTCTAGTGGTGAGACATCTTCTCTATGCAAAGATCGTGGGTTCGAATCCAACCCAAGTGATTTGCCTATGGATTTTTTTCACAGAACTCGCAGAAAGTAGGGTAAATATAAAATTTTAACCTAGTTTAATTCAGCGTGCTCTGGATTAAGCCCGACGAATTCGCAACTAGTGATTGCTTAGTCGAGTCCAGCAGCTGTTTTTCAACTACCCTCGGTCAATCGTGTCGCCATGATTTCTACAAAAGTAGTTGCGACTGCCTGCTTGCAACCAATATGCAGCAATGCATCTTGGGAATTAAAAATTAGTCGCGAATATAGTGTCAATGTCTGGACTATTTCTGGAGGCGCGACTAGTCGAGTAGTAAATTTCACTAGTTGTGCAGGCCTACTCTGGACCAACTTTGAACGACCTTATATTGGGTCCAGAGAGTCCCACACCTTTGACAAATCCTGTGGAGAACCCTGTCAACAAAACATTGTAAGCCCATGAAGGTAGAAAATAATGGCTTACCTATGATACGAAGTGGCCTGAAGAACTCAACACCATCACACTCCTGATTATGGGTCAAGGCAATAACAGCTAACTGAATATCATTCTCGCTGGCAACGGTTATAATATTCATCAATCAATCTCTCATGGGGTCAATGACCTGCGGTAGAGAGGGCGTGACCGTCTTGTGAGATGGTTGGATGCACTCCAGTTGACGTCACTGTAGACTATTGATTTCCAATCCACTGGTGATCATGAGATGAGTGTAAGATGAACCAAAGATGATGTCTCACTCTCAAGACAGTCTGGCTCCTGCCCTTTTGGTGTTAGCATGTAGCGATGACAAGTCTAGTGTCCGTCTCTCCTTCTGGAAATGAAGACGACGATAAGAAAATAGTTATAATTTTTGTTTTACCCTTACATCGATGTGTGAATAAAAGCACTGTATTTTCCAAACCGTTTTCACCCACACACATTTTAATCTTAGAAACGATGCATGAAGATTGATGAGATTTATGAGAAGCAGTACCCACTGTCACCTCGCTAAACGTGGATGGACTCAAAGTTTGTGAGAAAATACTAAAGCCGTGTTCGCACTGGACTAATATTTTGGGTAACTTAACCATGACGATGGGTAACATTCCGACGGGTTAACTTTCCCACCGTCCGCACTTTACTTAGAATGAGCATATTTGGTGCACACTGAATGCAAATTCTGAAAAGCAGGTCAGCTCTGGTGTTTGATTGGCAGGGTGTGGGTTCGAGTCCCGGTCGTGACACTTGGTACGTAAATTTGGGGAGGTAGTGCTTTCTGCTCTACCGGCCAGGCTTCGGACTGACGATACCCAAGCCTACATCCGTATGGACTGTAAAAGTGGTAACCCTGCTTCAGGCCTAAGAGTACAAAATAAATGTAGCCAACACCTTATAAAGTGGCCTTCAGGCCTTGTGTGTCTGGAGACTTGCATAAAAAAAAATATAAAAAAACAACAACTACAGCAATCCCAAGATTCACAAGCCGGAAGTTCCCCTCCGCCCCATAGTTGCCTCGAGGGGTTCCCCCACCTACGACACTGCCAAGTACCTAGCTAAAGTACTTCGACCCCTGGTGGGTCTCACTGAACACCATGTTTCCAATTCCACCCAGTTTGTTGACATTACCCGCAACCTAACCCTACAACCCACTGATATCTTGGTAAGTTTTGATGTGGAATCTCTCTTCACCAACGTGCCCACAGATGAAGCTTGCTTCGTGGCCAAGGAGAGATTATCACATGACCCATCCCTCCCTGATCGTACTGGTCTTTCACCTGACCAAATTCATGATTTGCTTTACACATGCGTTTCCTCCAGTTGTTTTCAATTCCAGGGCAAGTACTACGAGCAGACAGCTGGGACCTCCATGGGATCCCCTATATCCCCGGTTCTAGCTGACATATTCATGGAAGAGTTCGAGTCCTCATCACTCCTCTTCGCTGACCTCCGACCCAGCCTGTGGCTCCGCTACGTTGACGACACCATCATTTCAAATCTCTCTTACTATAAAGATATTAGCTGTTTTTGCAATACTTCTCTCCTCTTGGGATGTTACAATGATTTCAATCTGTCAAATGACTCCAAAGATTCCTAACTGTCTGCTGGCCAGGGTTAAAGGGTTCCTGTACGTTTTGTACGAAACAAAACACCATGTCCACAGATTTACCATAACCTACACAGTTTGAAGATAATGATGGTAGCAAGCTTCCCTAAAAATATTACTTGCTGAGGTGTCGACATGTGTAGTTAGAGAAATGCGTAAAACAATTTCACATAAATCATTTTATCATGTACAACCATGGAGGTAGAATTAGAAGGAGTTGGTACAGCAATTTAATATAACTATACCTCCATGGTACAACATATTTCAGAACTCTCCTGAAAACATTGCTCTGTGATTTTCACTTTTTGTTTTCAAAGGCAGTGGACATTATTGGTAATTACTCAAAATAATTATTATCATAAAACCTTACTTGGTGACGAATAATGTGGAGAGGTTCATAGTAAAAAACATGTGAGAAACGGCTCCCTCTGAAGTGACATAGTTTTCAAGAAAGAAGTTATTTTCCACGAATTTGATTTTGAGACCTCAAGTTTAGAATTTGAGGTCTCGAAATCAAGCATCTGAAAGCACACAACTTCGTGTGACAAGTGTTTTTTTAATTTCATTCATATCTCGCAACTTTGACGACCAATTGAGCTCAAATTTTCACAGGTTTGTTATTTTATGCATATATTTAGATACACAAAGTGAGGAGACTGGTCTTTGACAATTACCAATAGTGTCCACTGTCTTTAACATACACATCTTCATTCACAGTGAGTAATGGATTCATGGAATGGCCAAATACCAGCACCTTGCCCCAAAGAGTCAATGTATCAATTCAAATCTCTAGCTCACACTATTAAAGAACTCTGCTCTGTTTTTGCAATACTTCTCATACTCCTTGGATGTTACAATCTGTTAAACGACTCAAGAGATTCCAAAACTGTCTGCTGACCAGGGTTAATAATAAAAGCGGAGGTGTAAACGTACTTTCCTTGTCTTGAAGTCTGTCTGTCAAGTAGTACGTAGCCTCAATCACAGTCCAACCAAGGTCTGGCAAACTCCTTACCCTAACAATGTTGAATCCACGTAAACCATACTACTTCTGTTACTGTGGTTTAGTGGTGGTACATCTGTACACACTACATCTGTACACACACATACATGTACTGTTCATGTACATACAACAAGCGTTTGTCTACGTGCAGTGACTGCCAGATATGCATAGCTCTACGTGCAGTGACTGCCAGATATGCATAGCCAGATGACATCATCACCATACTGATGCCTGATTTGCTGGCGACTTGAACCATTGAGAAAAGCTTTACAGTCCGTGGGGGTGTTTTTCTTTCGTGGGGGTGTTTTTTTTCGGGGAATCCTGTTAAATTCAAGGGTACCGAGGAACAAACTGTTGAACCATTGGTTCTTAATGTCACTTTAGGCTGAATGCCACACACATGTAATTATAAATAGGTTCTTTTCTTAGAAACTGTGAAAAGAACAATTGAAAGTACATTGCTTTTCACTGTTTTAAAAGGAAATCAAACTCTGTGATTTAAAAGGTTGAAATTGTTGTTGCATCCAGCTTTCCATACAACTTCTTCACTGATTGTTGTTTTATTGTTATACTGATGTAATTAATGGGGCAGCCTGATGTAGTTCCAAGCCTGTATATGCTTCGTTTCTGAAATAGCAAGGGCACCATGGCATTTTCTCCTATGTGAGGAAACTGTAAAATTCTCCTGGAATTTCTAAAAGGGCACAGAGGCGTTGCCTCTGTGACATCAGGCCTGAGTTTCATGTAGACAGACGGGGTGTTTAATCACAAGGCGCAACAACAGAATGACATGTGTAAATGTATCACACAACACAGGACGGATATTCAAGTCATGGGTGTATGCTGCCTGAAATGTTTTGACGGCTGAAATGTCAAAAATGCGATTCTATGCTCAATTTCATTGATGCGATGCCAAGATTTCAAGGCATTGGACACTTTTTGTACTCAAAATAATGGTTAGCATACAGACTTAATTGGTAACAAGCAATGGAGAGCTGTTGACGATGGTATTAAACATTGTGAGAAACACCTCCCTCTGAAGTAACACAGTTTTTGAGAAAGACTCAAAATTTCTCACTCTCAGATATTAAAAGTTTTCAGACTTGAAGCCTTTTATACTAGGCATCTGAAAAGCACACAAATTTATGCAACAATGGTGTTTTTTCTTTCATTATTTTCTTGCAACTTCGATGACCAATTGAGTAAAATTTTCACAGATTTGATACTTATTCATATGTTGGGATACACCGAGTGAAAATCCCGGTCTTTGGCAATAACCTAAGATGTCCAGTGCCTTTAAGAAATCCCTGCCCCTTAAAAGTCTTAAGTTTCAGGGTTTCTTCATGTTCAGTTACAAAAGTTTTGTAATTTTTAAAATTTTCACAGGCTTGTTTTTTATGCTTTGAAGGGATACACCAAGTGAAAAGAATGGTCTTTGAAAATTACCAAACGTGTACCTTCCCTTTAAATATGCTGCTCAGATTAGAAAAAAGAAAAAAAACATCAAGGAAATGTCACGATTTAACAGTTAGGCGTCTTTTCCGGATTTATCAATCATCAAATGTTTTCCCCATGAAATTAACCCTCCGCCTAATTTCATTCCAGTCCGATAGTTTGGGTTAATTCTGGCATGATATCGGCTTTGCCAGATGTCATAATTTGCTGTCTCGATTGACAGAGTTTGAATGATTCATTTGGGGGTTTCGTGTCTTGAAGAAACTCTCCGGAGGCTCATTTCATAACGGAGATGGATGTACCATCTTGCTTGATTAACTGTTTCCCTTAAGTCAAGCTATTAAAGAGAGGGGGCATCATTGATGTTCGAAAAGGTACATTCTTTCAAATCCTCTAACAACAGGGTTTTCCCAATACACAAGCTAAAGTTTTGAGTCGATGTGTGTGAGAATTTTTTTCGGCCAGAACAAAAAAATACCTGGTGCTTGTTTCCTACACCGACTTGCTGCCAATTTTCAAGAGGCGCCCCTCCAAATCCAACGCTAAATAGGACCAACTTGAGTGCCTGTAAAGTCTCATAAAAAGTTGAAGCACAGAACCCCCAGGTTGTAAATGTTTCCATTTTTAGTGTGGTGTTCCCCTGTGGTCTGAACTCCCTGAAAGCAAACGCTGGTTTGGAGGCTAGCGCCAAGGGGGTGGGAGTCCCCATACGTAAATTGTGCATAGAAACAACAGAGCCAACTTGAGCACCCTGATGACATGGTAAAGCACTTTGAGGGTACTTCCTGCACCCACTCAAAGAAAGGACCTGCAAAACAAATCTCCCTCTTGCAAGTTTGAAACATCATGTTGTTCCTTCCTTTTAAAGGCAGTGGACACCTTTTGGTAATTGCCAAAGACCAGTGTCCTCACTTCTCCCAACATAAGCATAACATAACAAATCAGTGAAAATTTGAGTCAATTGGTCATCGAAGTTGCAAGAGAATAATGAAGGAAAAAACACCATTGTGTTGCACAAATTTGTAAAGTAATTGATCACTGTTGGATCATACAACTGACTCTGTGCTAACCCATGAGGACAATACCTTACTGCCAACAATTCCCACTAAAACAAGAATCTGTTACAAATAAGCTTCATAAAACAAATTTGAAACATACTTTCTTCCCTTTAATGAGAGCTTGAGATAAACCAAAACTGACAAAGAATTGCGATCCAGGTTCACCAGTAAGACTCTCCCACTAACAGCCTCCATCCATCACTCCTGTGTACAAATAATTTATTACATCCTACCCAACCACAGATGTGAAGAAAGCCCCAACAAATCCACTCGACAAGCACCTCTCAAGAAGAAGTCCCAGCAAAGAAACCGGCAAAGAAACCAGCAATAGACCTTTGTCATGGTGCAGCCATCTTTATTTTTCCCCATTGATAACAATGTAACCAAACCGAGGCTGGAAGAACAAAATAGAACATAATGGAGGCAGCATGATAGAAGTCTATGTGTCATGGCCTAGCTGTTAAGAGCGCTGGACTCACAATACAAGCTCTGGTGTTTCTGATCAGCAGTGTGTCAGTTCGAGTCCCAGGTGTGACACCTGTGTACTTAAGCAAGACACTTAACCATTGCTTTGTTTTTCGGAGGGACGTAAAGCCGTTGGTCCCGTGTGTTGTGTAACTCACATAAAGAACCCAATGAACTTATCAAAAAGGAAAGGGGTTCGCCTTTGTGTTCCTGGTTTGATTGGCTAAATATTGCACCACAGCACATAATGTAAATGTATGTATTGGAGTAGGTCTCATAATTCAAACATAGTCCCACATACTTTGCAAAAAAATACTGAATGTTGAAGTGCCTTGAGCTCGGTGATGGTTATCAGCGCTATATAAGAAGCCACTATTACTATTATTATTAATCCAGGACACAAGGAACAAGGGATCTTAGCGAGAGAGATGGAGAGCGGGGGAAGAGGAAGATTAAGGGAGTCAGACTGAGGACTGAGGAAGCCCTTAAGGAATGATCCAATCAGTAGACTGAACACCTTTGTGTCATAACAGCGACGCAAAACACTGCAGCCAAATGTATACCCTGTGGGACTAATGCCCAAGAGTTTGGTTGGTTCCTTATATAATATCTTCATACTTCACACCCTGTGGAACAATTGGTTACCGGTTTGGTTGGTTCCTGAGCATCTTTGTGTCATAAAGACGCTGCAATAGACGAAAGCCAAATGTACCCTGTGGGACTAATGGTTACCGGTTTGTTTGGTTCCTATCTCTGCATACATCATACCCTGTGGGACTAACGGTTACCGGTTAAGTTGGTTTCTGAACACCTTTGTGTCATAACGACGCTGCAATAGATGGCATCCAAATGTACCCTGTGGGACTAACGGTTACCGGTTTGGTTGGTTCCTATCATAATATCTGCATACGTCACTTTGCCAACTCCAGGGGGGATACTGATAGAAATCAAATGATTTTTCTTGTGGGGGTAAAAATAAAAATAAGGAAGGAAACTGAAATTGAAGTCGCATGGAGCGGAGACGGTTGTGAATCATCACATGGTCATTGAGAGCTATTGTTCCAGATCAATTGTTCCCTTTGTCAGACTGGTGTAACCAGGCCCAATTTCATAGAGCTGCTTAAAGACACTGGACACTATTGGTAACGATCAAAGACCAGTATTCTCACTTGGTGTATCTCAACATAATGACAAAATAACAAACCTGTGAAAATCTGAGCTCAATTGGTCGTCGAAGTTGCCAGATAATAATGGAAGAAAAGAAAAACCTTGTCACACGAATTTGTGTGCTTTCATCAGATGCTTGATTTTGAGACCTCAAAATCTAATTCTGAGGTCTCAAAATCAAATTTGTCACTAACTTGAGAGGGAGCCGTTTCTCACAATGTTTATACTATCAACCTCTAACCATTACTCGTTACCAAGAGATTTTATGCTAATAGTTATTTTGAATAATTACCAATAGTGTCCACTGTCTTTAAGCAGCAAATATTGCTTAACAAATTTTGTGTAGGATAATTGGGCAGGATACCAGTCACATCAAACATGTCAAATGATATTTTGGCTGGTAACCTAACAATGGGTGACTTTTGAGACGCTGGCGGCAGAAGACATAGTCCTTTTTTCGAGCTCTGAATATGCATGTACATGCTCAGTAATGCGCGCGTAGTTCTGAGCACACGCACTACTGGCGAGAAATGTGAAAAAGTCTCCCATTTGTTATAGCCCAAACACATTTGTTGTGCAGATGGAAACAAACCAACCAACCAAACAAACAAACAAACATCACCAAACCTGGATATGTTTAAAATGGTTAAATATCTTCAGCACCACATCTCTCTCACCTAAGAACCATCAAGATATTCTTGTGAAGTGATTTCTGATGAAGGAGTAGTGCCAATGGCTTGTCTATTCTCACACCTCGCTCTCTCCAAGGCCAGAGTGCTGAGGCAAACCATCCGACCACTTAAGAACATGAGTGGTGACAGACACCGAATAGTCCTGAAGGAAGTTAAAGCACTGGGGTGGATTTCACGAAAACCCATCTTGAGTTAGGACGAGTAACCCTTCCTAACTTAGGACGAATTCGATGCGACCTAACATCTGTGGATATGGAAATGAACTCGTCCTAAGTCTTAAGATTAATCTAAAGTTAGAAAGAGTTTGGTGAAATCGACGACAGGAAACGTTTGGTAATTGTCAAAGATTAGTATTCTCACCTGGTGTATCCCAACATGTGCATAAAATAACAAGCACATTTGGACTCAATTGGTCATCGAAGTTGCAAGAGAATAATGAAAGAAAAAACACCCTTGTTGCGCAACTTTGTGTGCTTTCAGATGCATAAGTAAAGGCTTCTGAAGTCTTTTATTATTTGAGTGAGAAATTACCTCTTTCTTAAAACTATGTTACTTTAAGAGTCATTTCTCACGTTATTCTATCAACAGCTCCACTGCTTGTTACCTAGTAAGTTTTTATGCTAACAATTTTTTTGAGTATTACCAATGTGTCCAGACTGGACACAGTGCCCTTTAACTTTACAGGCTTGTGATGAATCCCTTCAATCTTCAGCCATTAAAAGATGACATAAAACTGTTCCTCCTGGCTGCTAAGCAGTGAGTCACCACCCTCCAAACAATGTCTTGGACTTTAAAAGGATGTGGTATTAGAGGGAGCGAACAGAAGGTGTTGTGTTTGAGCATGGAGGAAGATGTTATTAGGTGAGATTCAAACCTAAGACCTTTAACATTCTAGAGCAGATGTCTACCACCATACCTAGACAGCACAATAGCTAAGAGGCAGTTTGAATCCTTTAATAAATAGAAACAATAATTTAACAAGTTCTTATAAAACGCATTGCAAAATAACCGTTTCAATGCACTTCACACTCACAATGTATAGATGGTCCAGCAAAATGTCTCAAAAATCATCCTCTGAGCAAAACAAAAAGACTGCGAGAACAATTCAAGCCTCGTGTTGCATCTTGAAGAGGCCAGTAGGCGGTTTTTAAGGTAATTTGATGGGTATTTTGGTAATTTTTGGGATTTTTTTTTTGCGACAGTCAATCAGTCATAGAAAATGTTTGTTTAGCAATTTAGGGTTAGATCATTGACATTGCCTGGGGCGCTTAAGTATGACTGATATAATGACAAATTTAGAAAAAAGGAGTACAGCGGGTCTACTTCTATATAATATTTTAGCAGTGGGTATAACAAAACAGTTCAATAGATATTTTAAAGGAAAAAAAAAAACTTTGGTGAAAGTACTATGCCTACAATACATTTTCCAATTGTAAAAAAGGGCAGCTTACCCCACCATGGTTTAATTTCACCTTCTCCAGCTTGTTGACAAAACTCTAGAAATTGCGTGCAACAGTTGCCAACCTGTTCACCCAACGTTTAATTTCTCAGTATGTGAACCACAAACAATGAGGGCAGAAAGTTCACAGTGGGGGCGGGGTTTAGCCTCAAACGCATTCTTTCTGGTTAAATCTGCCAACCACTTATGAAGGCCATACCTTCCCAGGGAAAAAATGGGTGATGGGTACCTGGCAGGGGACCGGTTGTCCACATATCCGTGGTCGTTGATACAGAATGATAGATTAGATTGCAAGTACGTAATGATATGGCTCATTGAGCATGGTATGGCTGAGTACACTTGATGTCTAGAGTAGACACCCCAGACAGTTCATTGTAAATCAAACCAAGGTTGAGGCAAATATCACAAATTATTTTTAACTTTTACATGATGTAAAGCTTTTTAAATGGCATTTTAGTGTTTGCAATTGATGACTAGCCAGTATACTGTAGGACTTTTGTCATTTCACTAGTTCAACAGTTTTTCATTGTAATCAAACCAAGGTTGGGCAAATATCACAAATGGTTACAAATTGTTTTTACGGTTTACGTGGTCATGGTGTAAAGCTTAGAGGAACACGTTGCCTTGGATCAGACGAGTTGGTCTATAAAAAAGCATTTGTTTTCCTTTTACTTTGCGAACTAACACGGTCAGCCATTTTTCTTTGACAAAAAGAAAACCGTGCAACTTGGAGGCATGTTTGTGTGGATCATTGTATTCTACTTTTACAGCTTTCTAGCCAATGCATTTTACAACAAACGGTTACAAATGCTTTTCAAAGAACTCGACCGATCCGAGTTTAACTAGACCAACAACAGCGTTTGATCAAACTAAGGTTGGGTAAAAATCACATGGTTACAATGTACGTTTTTGGTTTACGCGGTCTAAAGCTTGAATATTTAAATAGCACTATAATATGTCAGGATTTACAACTATTAAATGACTAGCCAGCAGGACTAGTTAACTTGTCATTTCACTGGTTATCCGACAGTGTTTCATTGTAATCAAACTCAGGTTGGGCAAATGTCAAAAATAGTTTACGATTTTGTTTTAAAACTAAAATTATTATAGCACTGTGTCCAGGGTTCTCAACTAATGACTAGCAGTAGGACTGGTTAAAGCCATTATACACTTTCGGAACAAAAAATAAAAAGTTCACAGATTTACAAATAGCTTACAGGGTTTACAGAAGGTAATGGTAAAAGACTTCTCTTGAAATATTATTCCATGAAATGCTTTACTTTTTGAGAAAACATTAAAACAATTATCAATTCTCGACAACAAGAATTACGGATTATAGTAAACACATGTCATGACACGGTGAAACGTGCAAAAACAAAGGTGGGTTTTCCCGTTATTTTCTCCTGACTCCGATGACCGATTGAGCCTAAATTTTCACAAGTTTGTTATTTTATATATAAGTTGTGATACACGAAGTGTGGGCCTTTGGACAATACTGTTTACCGAAAGTGTCCAATGGCTTTAACTTGTCATTTCACTAGTCTGCCTGTAATTGTGTACACATGTAGTCATTTAACTATAGATTGGAGTTATTACCAAAGTAACCCTACCAAGCCTAAACCGAGACTTGGTTACACTTCTGTAATTCCATATAATAGGCTTGGGAACAAAAGCTGTTGTTTCGTGACCCGAACTAGATGTTGCTATTTGTTTCAAGTTCACCTTTGTATCCCTTTTATAAAATATAATAATGTTAACTATAGCATTTTGTAGTACTCCTGGGTAACCCCCCCCCCCCCCAAATTTTTTTTTTAAAACAAAAAAAATTAAATTAATTTTGAACTACGGATTTCGGCAACATGGTTTAACATACACTTGGCAAATGTTTTCTGTACAAAAACTGGCAGCCATGTGTATCAATGACTCATTGGTTTAATTGAGGAATCTGTCTCCCACCCAGTGAGTACACCCCAACTCATACAGTGAAATGCATCATGTGGGCTGCAGGATATTCCTTTTAATTAGGGCGCAATGGGTTGTAAGTTGATAACAATGAAGCAAACCTCACCAGCCATCCAAGTGTGTCTTTATCATGACGGACAACAACTGAATTCAAGAAAACGTTTGTTGCTTGCGATGACACATGACTTTGACAAGGGGGTTACGGCTGACTACTCAAGTTGAGTTACATTTTGTTTCAAAAGTAGTTTAATATTGTTCAGACAAAATTAGAGTGGATTTAAAAAGAACTGATTTTTCTGAAAGGTCCAGTGTTTTTTCAACTTTTCGATGTAACCTGATTTACATGTTAAAGTTTCTGCCAGACACAGTCTACTTGTTGAGAAAACAGCACGAAACTGTCACAATGTTATCAAAAGAATGTTGAATCCCAACTTGTTGTAGCTGCTAACTTTTAGAGGTCTGTGTCCTTTAACAGAATAGCTTTCACAAGGCTGAAACTTGGTATGTTTTAAAGGCAGTGTGCACTATTGATAATTACTCAAAATAATTATCAGCATAAACACTCACCGAATAATGGGGAGAGGTTGATGGTATAAAACATTGTGAAAAACGGCTCCCTCGGAAGTAACATAGTTTTCGAGAGAGAAGTAATTTTCCACGAATTTGATTTTGAGACCTCAGATTTAGAATTTGAGGTCTCAAAATCAATCATCTGAAAGCGCACAACTTCGTGCGAAAAGGGTGTTTTTTCTTTCATTATCATCTCAAAACTTCGACAACCGATTGAGCTCAAATTTTTACAGGTTTGATATTTCACGCATATGTTGAGATACATTAAGTTAGAAGATTGGTTTTTGACCATTACCAATAATAGTGTCCAGAAACATCTATTGCGACTTTAATGAAGTTTTTTATTTTTTTTTTATTTTCTTCTCCAGAAGACGATCAGAGCATACTGAACGAAACGTCGAGTCAGAACCATCCCCAGCTCATTTATAGTTGTAACATGGTGTTACCGCAAACTCTTTCCATATGGTATTTCCACCATGCAAAGTTTAAAATCCTACACAGTCTAATGTTAAAAACGGATGTGAAGCACACAACACACATAAGTACAAAGTATGATAAACCTCAACATCGGTGGAGCAAACTCCCCACGTTGATAGACGGGAAATCAGTCACAATAAATTGGGGCAACATGGGACATGACCATAACGCTCTCCCTCCTGCGCAAAATCTTAGAGAAATAAACAGGGTACCGAGGAATCCAAGGCGGCCGGGTGGTAAGCCTATTAAGCCTTCACTATTAGGCCAATCAAAAAAAAATACTGGTCGATTGTCCCCTCCTTCGCTCTTTTTTGAGGCTGCATCCTTTTTTCTTTTTTTTTTCTTTTTTTTTTCTTTTCAAAAAGACAATTTTGTCTTTGCATTTCTCATTCAATCTTTTAAGAACTTGTATTTACATAATGTAAGTAGTGACTGAAGAATTGGTTGCCAATTTGAATTAAAATGATCGGCGACCACCTTTGAAATAAAAAAATTAATATATAAAAAGGCCGTCGTCCCCCTCTTTTTGGAAAAACCTGGACAATCATCTGGCTTTACATCTACATGTGGTTCCTATCCAGTGGTTGGTAGCCTGCAGGGCATGGGAGCATGGAAAAGATCAAAGCGAGAGAGAGACGACAGGGTTTAGAGGAAGGTGAAAGAAAGTACGCCAAAAGACTTCAAATAAACATGGTACCCCCATCGGAGGTTTAAAGTGTGGTTCACATTAGAGGGTTTGGGTACAACGACAAAAACCACAACGTCCACAGGCTCACATTAAACTTGCACCGTTTGAAGATAATGATGGTGTTTTGGGTACTTTTGTAGGACACAAAACACATTGTCCATAGATGCTGTAGTTTTTAAGAACTGAGTAAAAAAATATCACAAAGTCACATTTGTTTCTTTTTATATTGTTCTGCTTAACATAAGCATAAAATTGGCACTTGCAGAAACAGGGAATTCTGCGCTTACTTCAAACATATTTCACATGTTAGCAGGGGTATTTGGCCTGTGTGCCTGCGTACTCCTTGTTACTACGCATTCTCCGCTTTCAGCTGCGCAGAAATTTGGGGCTTGCAAGCAGTGATCTTAAGCACAGACTGCGGTGATAAGCAGAGCCATGAAATTAGGCCCGCGCCATTAACCATCATTTTGCAGTTAAAGACATCTGATACATTTGTGTTAAAGTTTAACCTCTCCATTGACGAACTAGTTTCTTTAAAAATATTGGCCAGTTGCCATTTATGGCAGTAATAAGTCAAAGATATGTTTTTTTTTTCAGATAACCTATACATGTACATTCACATACACATGTACTTCTGAATAACATGCTTTTACATAGATATATTTTGTTTGTTTTTGTTGTGTAGATTCGAACTGCATCTAGCTACTGGGCAATCTCGGTGGTCTAGTTGGTAATTCAACCTTCATGGTAAGACATTGCTCTAGAATTGCAAAGGTTTTTGAGAAAACATACGCGGGTTATATGCCTATGATTTGTTTTCCTTTGAACTCAGGAATGTGAAGAGATTATACAGTGCTAACAAACATTTATTATTGGGCAAATTTTACAGTATGCTAATAAGTTTGGTCAAACTTTTGCTGTCAATGAAATCGACAATCAGATTTGTTGTGGCTCAAAAGTCAGATGAGATTAAAACAGCTACTGTATTTCACCAGTCCTTCTATGTACATCAATTAATCAATTAATCCATTTGTCTGACAGGTGGATTAATTGACTATTGGATCAATAGCTCTAATCCCAGCTCTGACACTAATCCCTATTAAACATCCTTGGTGAACACACAAAAGCCAATAATTGCAGCCAATGTAGTTTCATTGTAGGCCAATAGATTTTGAACAATACCCTGTTGTCAGAAGGTTTAGAAAACATTCAGAGGACTGTGTGTGTGATGGAGAGGTCAAACACCCCTAGTAACTGGTTTGGACAAAATGAATTGAACATCTGAAGGATATCTTGGGAAGTCCATACAGGCATTTTGACAAAAGGAACCTGCTCTCATTCAGAGTGATTGACACTCGCTGAAGGTTAAAACAAGTGAATTGCTACACTCTGTTCCTGTTGGTTTGTAGGAAAAGCTAAGTGCATGATATGTCTCCATGATTTGTGGTAGATTCTAAAAGAACTAGGCCCAATTTTATAAAGCTGTTTAGCAGAAAATACTGCAAATATTTTTGCTAGGATATATTTTTGATACCTGGTATGGTCTTTGCTCTATGCAAAGCTGCACATATTTGCATCTTTGAGAAAATAAAGGGAAAACCCACCCTTGTTTCCGCACGTTTCGCCGTGTCATGACATGTGTTTAAAATAAATCCGTAATTCTCGCTATCGAGAATTCTCGCTATCGAGAATTGATAATTGTTTTAATGTTTTCTCAAAAAGTAAAGCATTTCATGGAATAATATTTCAAGAGAAGTCTTTCACCATTACCTTCTGTAAACCCTGTAAGTTATTTGTAAATCTGTGAACTTTTATTTTTTGTTCTGTTCCGAAAGTGTATAATGGCTTTAACCAACCCCAAGGTTCCCATCAAAATCTTACTGCACCTAATGTGTACATTGAATAGCAGAGCCATGTATATTATTGTAGTGTATGTTATGGTCAAGTGCCTTGCCCACTGGCACAAGTGTCAATATGACCGGGATTCGAACCCACTGACAAACCCAGAGCTTGGGTCCAGTGAACAGATCGCTCAGCCACGACATACTATATTTTGTTCGTTATTTTTTATCCCGCTGCCCTTTATAGAAACTACCAAACAAAAGTACCTCTACAAATATACAATTCTTTCACAAAGTCTCCCACACATAACTGAAATATTTGACATCTGTTATCACAAACAGAAAATTCTGATTTGATATCACCATCGAAGCTTGAAAACGTGTTTTTATCAAATAATAACATTTCTACATAGTAACAGTACAATGTTCCAAGTCTAGTCTACATGATGTTCTGAAGTAGAAGTACTTCTGGTTGACAATGGCCGCCATGTTCACTTGTTTATTCACCTGGTATTGACATAAACGGGGTATTGTGTTCATTTGTGCTGATTTCACCCCTGGTTTGAGGTGCAACAATGCGGGTTCAACAACATACAAGTTGGAGAATGATACCAGAATTAAAGGGTCTGGGTACTTTATGTGACACAAAGCAGAATGTCCACAGATTTACAATAAACTTTTGGTAATATTTTAAAGGGAAGTTCTTTATTACCATTATCTTCAAAGTTTGGTAGTACAAGTAGAAAGCTTCCGGTTAAAATAATACTTGCTGAGGTACTTTAGTTTCTGAGAAATTAGTAAAACAAGGTCACAGAAATAATTTTTGTCTCAGTTTTCGCATGTAACAAATTTACCTGGGTAAAACATTTTACATGCTTAAATAATTTGTGTGACTTAATTTACTCATTTCTCAAAAACTATAGCACCTCAGTATAAGCTTATTTTTAAGGGAAGCTTTCTACCACCTTCAAACCGTGTAAGTTCAAAGCAAATCTGTGGACATTTTGTTTTGTGTCAGACAAAAAGTACCCAAACCCTTTAAATTGACATTATACCCTTGGCCAGCCTAGCAATTTGGTATTTTAATTATGTGCACTAACCTCATTATTTTGACTTTGTCCTTTAACTTGCAATAAACTAGATAATACAATCTGATAACGATGGTTTTTCTCCGATCTGAGTTTTTTTCTTTCACGAAGGAATTTGAAGAATTTGCAAACCTATTTATTTAGTCCTTCTATTATGTTAAACCATCCCTGGTTTAAATCAAGGCACAATAGAGGCTGTTTTTTTTATTTATTGAAATGAAAATAAAATCGGGGAAAAAAGTAAAACCAGCTTACACAAAGCTCTTCATGTTTCTGATTATTTGAGTGTAGGTTCGAGTCCTATATTATTGTGGACTTGAGTCCTTGAGCAAGATATTTTGCCATAATTACATTGTCTTTGGATGGGACATTAAGCTGAAGGTTCTGTGCACTAGGATGAGTAGAGTTTGTGAAAGAACCCAGACAACTTATTATGGAAGTGGGTTAACCCCACCAGTGTTTATGATTCACATGCATGAAGCAAGCCCCTAAGTTCACATCCTTGGTTTCGTTACCAGCAGTGCAGGTCAGTGATATAGCCACTATGAGTGCAGTCAGGGCTTAAAATGATGATCACAGCCGACCATTTTATACCAAAGGTGTTCACACTGCCATAGAAAAGCCCCTCTAACTAAATCACTCCGGGCAACGGAAAACCACCAGACACCAAGCGCCCCTGTTCTCACAGTCTTCAAATGTGCAACAATTGCACCCCGGCTCACATCTGAATAAATGTGTATTTAACAGACAATAACACTTTCAACAAGTGCTTGAACAAATACATGTATAGAGGCCCCTTATGAACACATCAGGAGTGAGAGACCACCGTTTGATCTTAACAACAACGAAACTCCGAGCGAAGGGTAAGGCCAACACCTCTTTGACCAGCGAACAATTGGTGTCATGCTTCATCAAAGCGTGATTGGCTTTACTAAATCCAAGGTTTTTCCTCTCCCTTTTTGATAATAAGACCAAGTAACAAAAATACCGGGTGATCGTCCAGGTTTTTTCCCCAAAAGAGGAGTATGAGGGCCTTTTACATTTTGTATTTGTTTATTTCTTTCTAAAGGTGGCTGCCAAGTATTTAAAGTCAAACTGGCCACCAATTCTTCAGTACAAAGTCACCACTTACTTTATGTAGTTACAAGTTCTTAAAAGATTGGTAAGTTTAATGAGAAATATGCAGAAAATGTCTCTTTGAAAAAAAAAGTGGGAAAAAAATTAATAAAAAGATGCGGCATCAAAAAGAATGAGGGAGGGGACGATCAACTGGTATTTTTTTATATTTGGCCTGATGAAATCGAAAGGGCTTCTTGCTCTGAAAGGGACAAGGCAGAAACAGTGCAGTTCCTTTTCAGACGTTCACAAGGGGGTCCTTTTGTGAAGGAATCAGTCAAAAGCTGACACTCTCAGGGACCCATTTTTATGCCTGGAATAACAAGTTATGGACTAAGTAAACGACGTGATGTGTCCCCATCTCATACAGACTTGTTCCCACCATTGGTAGGAATACAACTGCTGTATCATTGAGCTTCATTGCAGGTTTTATGTGTGCAAAGTTCAAATTCAAATCATGAGTAGAACACTCTTCTGTCCCAACTATAGAATCATCCCATCTTGAACGTTAAACTTTGGGAAGGGCAAGGCCCAACTGGAACTTTGAATGTTAAACGGGCAAGGCCCAACTGCAATTTTGAATGTTCAACTTCGGCGAGGGCAAGGCCCAACTGCAATCTTGAATGTTTAACTTCGGCGAGGGCAAGGCCCATCTGCAGTTCTGAATGCCTGTATCGTGATGTGACCATGTAGATGTAGATGCCTCTAAATAGTTGTTGATTTCTTCTCGGCTTACAACAAGGCTAATGCTGTAGTGTTTTTGAGCTTCCCACTACCCCACCCCGAAAAAATTCAATAAATTGAAAATTAGCTGATCCGCTGAGAAGTTACAAGCCTGTATGTCTAGTATTAGCAACACTATGAACATCGCCTTTGGCATTTGGTAAAAGCTTTTAAAAAAATGTTGCATCTCAAGTCAATGCGGTTGGTCTGAACTCCCCACTGCCTTGTTAACACACATTGTCAGACATCGAGTCAAATGCTGCATACCTAGCAAGCAGGCCCAATTTCATGGCTCTGCAAAGAATTAGCCCTGAAGGAAAAGGAGTTCCGCGCTTCAAACAAGCAATGCATATTTCAAAAGTTAGCAGGGAATTTTTTGCTAGTGCGTGTGTGTACACCACGTTACAAGGCATTCTTTGCTTACACAGCTAGCACAGATAGTTTGACCTTGCACAGTATTAAGCAGAGAATGATGATTGTGAGCGCGGGATTCGGCGGTAAGCAGAGCCATGAAATTGGGCCCTGATGACTTAGGACTTCAATATGTGGCAGACCTTTTGCATTCTGTCAAATTTTATAAATACATTAATAAATTCATCCATTCATTTTGAAAAATTTCAAATGTCGATGCCATAAACTACACATCGTTTAGGGAGGTTGTATGATCAGGCCTGGAGAGGGAAAGGTCATTTTTATTTTTTAAAAGGCACATCCATTGGAAAGTTTGTGGGAAACTTGTGAAGGATTGAGTTTTGTTTTGAGAATTAGTTGAAATTTGCGCGTATTGGCACGCAATTCCCGCTTAACAACCAAAATATGCTAGCTCCGCATGAGGAGAACACTGACAATGATTGGCTCAAATAAATCAAGCCTGTAAGCATAAAAAACTTGCTAAGCACAGAAAAGTATTGCTTATCAAAAATAGGTTACCGCCCAAAATTATATTAAGTAAGTACTTTGTGCTTAACAGCTTTATGAAATTGGCCCCTGGCTACTTCTATCTTTGTGAGTATGTTTGAGAGTTTGACAACATGCCAGTTTCGTTTACATGTTTTCACAACACAATATGTGCACAGCCACAATCATGGTACACATTTTGCAAATCAAATGAACAACAGATAAATATTGAGTAACTCTTTGCAGATCTATGTATTCCAAAAAGTTTGTCATCCTCAAGCACCTTTTATTCATCATTGACACAGCGATTGTTAATTGATACATAACAGAACTCGAGTTTAGTAAAAAAAAATCCTCAAGACGGCCGGGCTTGTAGCTCAAGACCTTTACTGGACTAGAGAAGTATTTGTTACAAGACCGGACTCAAAATGAGAAGAACACTACCTACACAGTTTCACATTTGAGCTGTTTTTGGAACGTGCACTGGAGAAGATCTATCTCATTTTTGTGTATGGGTAATAGACCTACTTCAATACTCAACAGATGTTAAAGGCAGTGGACACTATTGGTAATTACTCAAAATAATTATCATCATAAAACCTTACTTGATTACGAGTAATGGGGAGAGGTTGATGGTTAAAACATTGTGAGAAACAGCTCCCTCTGAAGTGACGTAGTTTTCGAGAAAGAAGTAATTTTCCACGAATTTGATTTCGAGACCTCAAGGTTAGAATTTGAGGTCTCAAAATCAACCATCAGAAAGCACACAACTTTGTGACACAAGGTTTTTTCTTTCTTTCATTGTTATCTCGGAAATTCGACGACCGATTGAGCTCAAATTTTCACAGGTTTGTTATTTTATGCATAATGTTGAAATACACTAACTGTGAAAACTAGTCTTTGACAGTTACCAATAGTGTCCACTGTCTTTAAAGATTGTATTTATCAGTTTAAATACAAAATGCAGTAAAGTGTTATTTTTCAACAAAAAAAAACTTATACAGTCATAAAATTTTACTAGTCCGACGCTAAAAGCAATGGCCTCAAGCCACTGGTCCAGTGTTAATTTCAAGCCCTGTATAAATACGATTGACTTTACTACATCAGTGGTTTTCAAACAGTTGTTCATAAAATGGTCACACAAAAATTGTGCACTCATGATTGTATATTATTTATATTTTTGTATTTTCTACGTAATGCTCTTAAATGTAATTTTGTGATTGTTAAATCTAAAGAGCTCGAGGTACACTACAATTTCCGATGTTTTAGGTTTTGAACTTTTTAACATTGGCTGAATAAATAAATCTACTCTTGTGCCTGTACACTACGTTACTAATCCACCATACTCAATATCAACAAAAGAAGGTTACAACTTCATCTTAGAGGAATGTATAGTATCCACACTCTCCACCTTGTCCCCAGGGATCCATTGCCTTAAACACTAAGGAAGTTCAATCCAGTTATTACAGTAAACAATGGTCTGCTCAACCTCAAATACAGAGGGATAATTGTTTCTCAGGGGGTATCGGGACACATTTCAGTCACTGGGGCGCAAGGTTTTTTTTCTCCACCAAGCAGCTTTTCAAAAACTATTTATCAAAAGCCGAACGTGAAATATATTGGTGTGTAGGAAGAGTGGTTTTGTTGGTAGGGGTCACAAAAGGGTTAGTTGTTTTTTTTACACAAGCAGGAGAGGTTTTTGACCTTCTGCTGTGAAATATAAATTGCATTTGGTTGATCAAAAGTTTGGTTACTAATAGTCGAGAAAAGAAACTATCCTTTGCTCAAATTATGATTGATTTTGTTGTTGACAAATGTGGTTATGAACATTTCAATTTAGCTGCAATTTTTAACAGTCCAGCCAACTACTGAACACGGAGGTAACAACAACAAAAATGAGCTGACAATAGAGGTCTACCTAACTCATTAACTTTCCAACATTTATTTGCATCAGGGCTACAATCTATAGGTGGCAGGGCAACCTCAAAATTGGCACAACAGTGGGGGAAATCTTGGCGCAGCAAGAAGAAAACACTTTAAAGCAAACAAATTTGTTTTACTCGGTGTTAGATATTGTTCCTTATGTTTTTTATTTGTGTAAAGTTTCAAGCAAATCAATCCCTCCCTTCCCCCTTAACCAATGAAATCAATTAATCATACCTTTCAGGTCTGGAATTACACAAGCCACTGGAAGCCATAGCCATCCTTGCCCCCGGTCTTAGCCTTGGTGCCCCTTCATTTGACATAAGATATTCCAATGGAAGTGCCCTTTGCAAAATGAAAATGGCCTTGCCCTTTCAAAGATGAAATTCCAGGCCTGACCTTAAACAAAATAACCTGGTATTAAATCGATGCTGTACTTTTTTGTGTCCCCCCCTTTAAAATAAATCACAAGGGCAAGTGGGGGGCCAAGTGGCATAATACAATCCCTACACGTATCACCATAGGCAGCTTTTTCTTACAAATTGAGCCTATTCTAGCTAATCCAGACAACAGTAGCAGCAATGAAAGCTTCACCTACTCTGGGTTTTACCTTAATGCACCATTGACTGACAATACAAGGGGTTTAGCTGGGGTGAGCTTGGGAGTATGGCACCTAAAATGGTGTAAACAAGTTGGGGACAGTGAACCGTAAGTTCTCACCGTTGTTCAAAGTTACATCAACAAGTTTTTTTTACTACTTTCTTTTTTCTTTTCAAGAATGCATTTGGGAAAAACAACTATGATTGAAAAGAGTTTCACAGAATGTAACATTTTTATTTTATGGCATCCCCTAACAAAGATATTGACAAACAGGGAAAGAGCGCTGGTACATTAATCCGGAGGTCATTGGTTAAACTCCAGCTCCAATCAAGTTTTCTTTGTTGTTTAAACCCAAACTATTTATTTTCTGAAGACAACAAGAAAGTAAGTTGAACAAAATTTCAAGGTCTTCGGAATGTTTTCTGCTTGGTGTTTATCTTGGTTTTAAAACTTAAAAGCTCTACTCTGCAATCAGAGTTTCCTCTTGATGTTTTTGTGATGTTTTTTATGTTTTTTTAAATGAAATAAAACAATTGCGAGTGTTGTCACGCAAATCACAGGTATCGGTCTAAAACGCTAGCTTACGTGCATGTGGGAGAACCCTGTTTTGTGTACCCATTGCTCTTCTTCTCTATGCTTTACCTATCTTTCTGAAAGCTTGTTTATACTCAGCTCAGTGCCTTGAGTAACTTGTTTGGTAGATACGTGCGCTATATAAGACTTTGATATTATTATTATATACAGGTAAGTAAACCATCATGCTCAAGTACTTCATGGTGTACATTCCATATAAAAGCCGTTTTGAGGTATTGTGGACGCAATACTATGACGTTATTAGGTTTGGGTAAATCTGATCATATCAAACAGTGCAATCCCATAGTGTCCACCATTTTGAAATAAGGCTTAATGGCATCCATATTGACACCAACTACAGGTGGGACAGTGCCCATCAATGAAATCATTCAAGAGTCCGCAGACTGGATCTCCATCTGGATAGATATTCTCAATGCTCTTATACCTCTAAATATTCATGCGTGACGTCACAATTCTAGCCCCCCTAAATGTCACGCCTGTCACGCCATCACCAGTACCAGCTAAGCTTGGGCGATATCACGATATTATCGAATATCGCGATATTAATTTGGAAACGATTTCGATATCGGTTCAATTTGGTTTTAATCAAAATATCGATATATCGCAATATATCGCGATATCGATTTAGTATCGCAATATCGCGATGTATTTCCTAGCTGAGACATCTTGCACCCCATAGGTTTGGAGTAAAACCAAAAGAATAGGTCATTATAACACCTCTCTTATGCTATGATTGTCTCTTCTACAACTGTCACTGGGAGTTTGAAGACTGATGATGTCAAATTTAATTAATTGCGATTATATCGAATATCGCGATATATTATCGGCGATATATTGTGAATAAAATAATTTGATATCGCCCAAGCTTAGTACCAGCCACTCGATGCTAGTTGCAGAGGCTGCGCCGATGGCCTCATTTTGGGTTAGAATGGTGATCAACGTCATGCATGGATTTGAAGAGAGGCGGAATAGAGCAAAACGAGGAGTGGGTGTGTATATAGTCACAATGTGGTATTCTGGATCTGGTTGAAGTCTATTGTGATAGGGAGACAGTGGTTTTTGTGGTCCAGACTGAATACTTAGAATCTATGGACAATGGAATGAGCATGCAATGCCCCTGGGTTATCTATGGGTTGATGGGAGAAACAGAAATGTGATCACTTACGCCAAGCGCCTGAATTAATGCTTAGAGGATACAAGTCTTGACAAGTCTTCAGGCATGAGACAACAATGGTGGTTGCCTCCATGACCCCTGGTCATTGCCTTGGTGCCCTTGAAATGCTCCAGTAGGAATTTACAACTGCCCCATAAAATGCCTTGGTGCTCTTGCCCTTTAAAAAAATGATGCAGCAGGTCTGCATCTTGGTGCAAGACGTTCCTAAGTTATTTCTGCTTCTTGATTGGTTAATTTCCACTGTATAGTTTTTTCAAAACTGTGGACCAGTGCATTCTGAGGACAAATTTTAGGCTGTTTGGCAGAAGCACGCTAAATTGAAACAAGGCTGTTTTGAATGGTGTTTATCTTTGTTTTAAAAGTCGCAACTGTTACGTTCAATCTGGAGCATTCTTTAGCCTGTGTTTTTCTCTTTCGGCCAATTTGACCAAATCAGCATGCAATTCTCTCTATGCATTGGGAAAACCTTGGCACTGGCTGCTGTTGGTAGTATTTATGAATCATTTTGACAAAGATTGCCTTCAAAGTTTTGAAAATTTGCCACCCAAAAACACTTGACTATGTATGAGTGGTTATTCAGATATCTGAGGGGTCTGTTCGCAATTACTGTGGCCAGGGATGCGGTTGATACCTGCTGTCATTGTCACCTTGCTACACGTGGATGGAATTGTCGTTCGTGTGCAAATACCGTGACAGGTTTTTCACTGTTTTTTAATGCGTAAACACTTTAGCTGAAACTTTCACAGGTTGACTTTTATTGTATCTTTATTGGCCTATAAATCAGCATAGCGTTGACAAAACCAATCTATGACCCAACCTATCCGACCAACATGGAGACCACAAGGCAATGACCTATGGAATGCACAAAACCCCACCCTAACCCACTTCAAGGCATCCTTATTTCTAGAGGGACTCGACAGTTTGGAATTCTAATTCAATTGCAATTAACTGTACCAGGGCTTTTTATACCAGGAAACACATAGCTCCCCACAACCCTTAATCCAAACCCCACCCATCAACATAATGACCAAGTAAAAAAAAAGGATCCTTCCGTATGGCGTCACCTTTTTTTTTACTAATTTTTTACAACAAGGGATATCTCATTGAGGTAAATTTGATACTAACATTTCAAATGGAAAAGTGATGGCGCCATACGGAAACATTTCCCCATCAAAATCAATGCTTCACAGTGGCGTTCACAGAGAAATTTAACAACAACATCCCTATAATTTGTATGATTATTAACAAAGAATTATTATCAGAACTATATAATAACAAGGTATACAAAAAAACAATACAACCAGACTTACATAGAGCAAAAGTCAAGGAAAAGACAATCACGTTTTTTAAATTAAAGAATGAAAGAAGACAATTTTCCAAACGTGAGGCTTTATTATGCGATGTGGTTAACAGGAAAACAGTGTTGCCCGCTACTGGCATAAATATTAAGGGAGGACCCTCCATCTTCCATGGATGGAATTGAATAGGCCTGACACCGCCATCAACTAACGTGCACTGCGTGTGATATAGTCAACAACCATAGCACAGTTCTACCTCCATGCTACAACATTGCTACATTACTCACTGCATGCTCATCACTGGGCCGTGGTGTGGTGACCGTGTGTGGTGGGGTACACACACGTAACCTGGCGTACGGTGTATGCCCATGGAGCAATAAACTATGCCCAAACAGGGGGTAAATGAGATCCCAAAACAACTTCATTACTTAACGCAGAAGACATTTTTTTAACGAATATTCTTACCTTTGAGATACTCAATAAAACTCAGGGTGCGAAATTAACGGTTGCCCGGTTGCCCGGGGCAACCAAAAAATCATCCGGGCAACCAAAAAATCATCCGGGCAACCTGTGATTGTGTCGCCGTTGCCCGACGGGCAACCTTATGAAAAACAACAATTTAGGCCTAACCTGCTTATATTGTGCCAGCTCCAAAGATCGTTTGAATTTTCCACAAAAAAAAAATATTTATGATGTTCAACCATTTTTGTATATTCCACGACGTCAACCGGACCGCGAGCCATGTGAGAACTTTCCAGCATCATCATTCACGTATTAAATAATATGCGATGGCCGATGGCACAGCGCGGTTAAAATTGCAGTGCTGTGTAATAGCGGGACAGTAAATAATGCACGTGCGTACACGTACAGCATTTACAATTGGAATTCACGTTCTTGTTCTGTCCCAACTATAGAATCAGCCTAACTGCAGATGTATGGGCCTTTACTTACCATCTTTGTTGTGTAGCAAAACACATAGTTGGGTCATTTCTATAGTTGGGACTGAACGTTTGCACCGCTGATCCTGGTCGCACACGCGCTTTCCAGCAACCGCTGGTGCCGCGCAGTTGTCATGCTGCACTGTGTGCCGCGCGCGGGACCAGCTTGCAAATGATAAACACGATGAATGGAGGCTGCGGGCACACGCGCTTTCTAGAAAGTGCGCTTTTCCGGGGATCACTGGTGCCACGCGTGTTATGCTGCACGCGCACATAACAAGCGTGTGGGAACAGCTAGCGAGCATGTGTGAGCGCAGATCCACTCGCTACTTTAATTTGCGTGGTTGACACTGACAGTTCTAATATTTACGAAAGTTGCATGACACAAAGAATAACAATGAGCCTCCTAAAGTTTGGTTTCACGTTGGGTAAAAACCCAAAACATGTAAGAAGTGATACCGACGCTGGTTTTACAGATGATGAAGAGCACCATGTATCCAAATCAGCAAAAATTAAGTCAAATGACAGCGATGAGTAAGACTTACCTTTATCTCTGTTTTTTCGGGCAACCTATTTTTCTTGTGGGCAACCTATTTTCAGGGGGCAACCAGCAAATTTTCTTAATTTCGTACCCTGAAAAAACTTCACCAATCAGCGAAGACTCACACAGAAAACTGTCTCTATTTGTACAGACGGTGAAAAGTGGGTTACACACCAGTGGCCCAGAAATCACACGCACATGTCCATTGTGCGACAACACTGGATATTCTGTAACTATTTTATGTCCGTATTGATACCAAGTTTATCAGACGACTGTTTATGATACTTGGTTATCGTTAACTAATTTCTATACATTTCCTAACACGTTTTCATTAAACTTTAGAATGGTAAAATCAATTAAAATGCTAATCGAAAAATTTAAGAAAATTAAACCTATTTGCGTTTCCACCAATTAGTAATGGGAATTATGAGAAACACTATGGACACAAGAATGCTCAAGACATAGTTTTAATTGCGTATAATTAGGCCTGCTAGTTCTGAGTGGTTAGAATGAAAATTAAGTGGTTGAAACTTTACAATTTTAAAAGCCCAACTCATCATGGCATGCTTGGAGATTTGGGATGCTTTTGGCACCCTGTCAAAATGCGGGACTACAGGACATAATTATTTGGGCCAGGAGAACTTAGTTGTTACTTTAAAAAAAAATTGTTAGCATAACAATTTACTTGGTGTAATGAGCAATGGAAAGCTGTTGATTAGTATAAAACATTGTGAGAAACGGCTCCCTCTGAAAAACGTTTCTTTTGTGAAAGAGGTAAATTCAGTCAGATAATAAAATACTTCAGCTGAAGCCTTTTTAATGCATCTGAAAGCACACAAAGTAATATCACGTAACAAGGGTGTTTTTCTGTCATTATTCTCTTGCAAATTTGAAGACCAATTGAGCCCAAATTTTTACAGGTTTGTTATTTTATGCATTGGGATACACAAAGTTATCAAACACTGGTCTTGACAATTATAATTGATCATTACCAATAAAGAACTTAAAGCTTCAAAACAGACATTTCGTTGGAAATTTGATGAGTTCTCTCGGGTGATGGTAATTAAGCTCATCAAACAAGTACACATTGAATGCTCGTCTAGCAAACAAACAAATGCTACAATGGGACAATAAGCAAAGTGAAAACCAAAGTCTCAATTTTGTTAAAGTCAAGGTGCCAAATCAAGTGTATGGTCAACTTGATTTCAACTTTTAAATGTTTAGGGCCTCTTTTCCAAACTATGGCTTCTGTTGGTGAGTCCATGGAGGTAGAGTGAGTCCATGGTCCAGACCAATTATTGGTACCACCTGAGGTGGCAAAACATTAAAGGTGCCAACTGCTTTGTAGGATGAACCTAAGCACAAAACATGTGAAAGCATCTCTAAATGAGTAGCTTAGGCTCTGTTTTTCTATAGTTTTGTGTTTTGCCATTAACAGTGCATCACATGACTCTCGGGTTTCGAAAAGGTTTGTCGGTACCGAAAGTCGCGAATAGGGACGAAAGAGGGCGCTACATAGGATCTTCGTCAGATGTCCTAACTCTTTGGTTAGACAAAGTACCTTCGGATGGGGACCAAGCCACAGCCGAGTCATACTGCCAGCCGTGATTTCGAAAAGGGCTGTGGTTCTGGGCGGTAGTTCACACACATTTTACATTTTTTTAGAAGTGTAATAATTTGTTTATAATAACATCGCTTATCTACGGGCATCTAAAATCGCTTATCATTATTTATTTCCAAACAGGTTTTGAAGTTTACTAACTATTTTAAGTGTTAACAAGGTGTTGGCCCACTCAGCAGCCACACTGTCAGAAACACCCGGCATACAAACCCCTTGAGCTATACATAGGTGTAATTAGGATTCTTTTAAGCGCATTGCACAACACACTGGACCAAGTCTTTACGTCCCATCCGACAAATTTAGTGTAATTGTTAGGCCGTGTCCGAATTGGCGGCTATAGCTAGGGCTACGGCTAGTTTCCCGCACCCTGCGTTGAGGTATGGCATCCCCTTAGCAACACCCTTAATAGTAACAGTCGTAGCCGTATGTAGCCACAGTTCGGGCACGGCCTCTGAGTTTCTAAGGAGTGGTACTCAAATCCACACTATCTGCTCATCAGACACCTTGAGTAGTCCAGTATGAATAACCACTCACTTCCAATTATGTTGTTGTCTTAGAAGAAGACAGGTTCTCGGACAACCAAACAGTAATCATAATGTTTGATTCATCATCTCTTATTCATCAAATAATCATTATGTCACTTGAACGTTACAGAATTGGTAAGAAACAAAAATCGTGAAGATCACAGATTTACATAAAACGTACACGGTCTAATGATGATGATAGTTGAACATTTCTGTCTGAAATGTCATATTTGATGAGAAATAAATAATCAAACTTCGCGTTTGGAGTAACCGTTTTATTCATTTTTATTTTGGCATCGATGCTATGCAAAATTTGTGATCGTTTTTTCACTATTCTCTCGTGACCCAGATGGCCGATCGATCTAAAACTTCTACATGTTTGTCAGTTTATGTATATGGTGAATACATAAAGTGTTTACACTGCCATCAGCTGTTTTGTTAGCAAAAACCAATTCTGTAATGTTCTTTTAACTCAACAAGTAAAGGTTGCATGGGAAATGAGCATCATTATAACATTGAATGCAACAACATGATATGTAGTTAGGCCTACATAGCCAATTAAGACAACATTTTCACAGATTATTATTTTATGCATAATTATACACCACTTGAAAACACTGGTATTTGACGAATGGGTGAAGGAACATCTTTCATCAACAACCCCCAGTAGACCCACACTGTTGGCTTTCAGCACTGTATGGTCGTTTTCTGTTCATTAAAGACACTGCTGGACACTATTGGTAATTGTCAAAGACCAGTCTTCTTACTTGGTGTATCTCAACAGCATGCATACAATAACAAACCTGTGGAAATTTGGGCTCAATCGGTCGTCGAAGTTGTGAGATAATAGTGAAAGAAAAAACATCCTTGCCACACGAAGTTGTGTGCTTTCAGATGCTTGATTCGAGACCTCAAATTATAAATCTGAGGCCTCGAAATCAAAATCGTGGAAAATTACTTCTTTCCCGATAACTATAGTCACTTCAGAGAGAGCCGTTTCTCACAATGTTTTATACCATCAACCTCTCACTACTAAGTAAGGTTTTATGCTAATAATTATTTTGGGTAATTACCAATAGTGTCCACTGCCTTTTAGTCGCGGCAGGTTTGCGGATTATGCAATAACTTAAAGGAATGTGTACTTAAGGTTTTTGGAACCTTGCGAAATAATTACAATCAAACTAATTGTGTGAAAATTTCATTTCAAAACGTGATGGCGATTTTATTTGTTGATAGATATTGCTGCAAATATGGCGTAGATATTTCCACACAGGAAGAATAATCAATAACTGGAATAGACACTATGAGAAACGTATCTGACAGTAACTTGCATCCGATTCAAATTTGGGGGCATACAAGCTGATATATTTTCTGTAACCACATCACATCGAAGTGCCAACATTCACACTACCTCTTGTTGCTGTAGGCCTACTTTCAACTAAGAAAGTTGTATAATAGATATTAATTAATTTGCATCGGGGACAAATAATATTAATTTTGGCTTTTTTATCCATAGCACAGATGTGTGTGAGTACTGAGTATACAGTGCTAACACACATCGGTGTATGGGTAAAAAAATTACAATATTAAGTAAGTTGTGTTGCCATTCGTTTAAAAAGTAATTACCGAACGTGAACCTTCCCAAAGGGTTTTGATATCTGGTTTTGATATCGTTAGATCAAGTTTTGATTCATTCTTACTCACTGTTAATGAAGATGTTTAGTGAATACAAAATTACCTGTGGAAGTTTCAGCCTCATTAGTCGTCAAGGTGGAAATCACAGAGCAGTGTTTTAAAAGAGTCACGTAAATCCGGTCTATATTATACAATAATCTTCGTCGCACCGAGACAAAAATTCTCTTCCTGTAATTGCTTTACTTATTTCTCTATAAAACTACAGCACACCTCAGTAGTATTATAATGATAGCTTTCTGCCATCATTATCTTTAAATCGTGTAAGTTTAATGTAAATCTACGGATGTTGTGTTTTGTGTCCTACAAAAAGTAGCCAACCTCTTTAATAATGACTACGAAATAACCAAGGTTTATATAATTATTTTGTAATGTCCCCTCTGCGACCCCATACTCTATAGCTACCTTCATTGGTTTCAAATACCATATTATTATGATGAATGATGGTCTTCCAGCCGGCCAGGCTTTATGCAGCTTAATTAGTTGTCACAGTATAGTTCAACCTTGTGCAGATTAAAATACATGTTGTTGTTGTTGTTGTTTTTGTTGTTGTTAATGTTGTTGTTGTTGTTGTTGTTGTCGTTGTCGTTGTCAGTGTCGTTGTCGTTGTCATTGTCGTTGTCGTTGTTGTTGTCGTTTTCGTTGTTGTTGTCGTTGTTGTTGTTGTTGTTGTTGTTGTTGTTGTTGTTGTTGTTGTTTTGTTGTTGTTGTTATTGTTGTTGTTGTTGTTGTTTCCATAAAGAGTGAAAAGAAACATGATTTCCTCATGTCTTTATGCACAAAACTAGGCACATGTACACCGTGGCAGTGGCGCGCGGTGCTCAACACCCGTACGCCCGGTGCGCGCCTGGATTTGTCGAAGTTGCGAGATAATAATGAGAAAAAACACCCTTTTCACACAAAGTTGCCGCTTTCAGATGCTTGATTTCGAGACCTCAAATTCTAAATCTGAGGTCTCGAAATCAAATTCGTGTAAAATTACTTCTTTTTTTAAAAACTACGTTACTTCAGAGGGAGCCGTTTCTCACAATGTTTTATACTACCAACAGTTCTCCATTACTCATTACACATTAAGGTTTTATGCTAATAAGTATTTTGAATAATAGTGTCCACTGCATTTAAGGCAAGTACAATAAGCCAAGCTCATGAACTCCCTCAACTGGGCCGCGGTCATCCATCTTTAAGTATTTATTTTTCCCTTGTTAGCTATGTTTTAAAGGCAGTGGACACTGTTGGTAATTGTCAAAGACTAGCCTTCACAGTTGGTGTATCTCAACATATGTATAAAATAACAAACCTGTGAAAATTTGAGCTCAATCGGTCATCGAACTTGTGAGATAATAATGGAAAAAACCACCATTGTCACTCGAAGTTGTGTGCGTTTAGATGGTTGATTTCGAGACCTCAAGTTCTAAATCTGAGGTTTCGAAATCAAATTCGTGGGAAATTACTTCTTTCTCGAAAACTATGGCACTTCAGAGGGAGCCGTTTCGCACGATGTTTTATACCATCAACCTCTCCCCACTACTCATCACCAAGAAAGGTTTTATGCTAATAATTATTTTGAGTAATTACCAATAGTGTCCACTGCCTTTAAAATAAAGACAAGTAGGCCTAAGTATACTCGAGTCAGAAGTTTCAATTAACAAACTCAGCTTCTAATGATGTGTCTTTACGAAACCTTCAAGTCCGGGCCTTGATGATAATGAAGCTAACCTAAGATATCGAGGAAACCCAACATGTGTATTAAAAGAAGGCTTCTCAATTAAAATTGTCCCTCCTCATTAAAAAAAAACTGCTCGTGGGCAGTCACGCTGCCTCTTAAAGCCTCATCGAGGTTAGACTTGTAAACAAGTCGTTAATAGTCTACCGCGGTGAGATATCAAGTCGTGGTGGTGTGGGCGTATGATTCGGGTTAGCGTGATCGGATACTGCTCTCGCGAGATCACTGCTCTCGGGCGGACTGCTGGTTGCCGACGTCATACTACCCACTAAATGGGACCGCAGTAGTCTCGCGGGGGCTAGCAGTCTCGCGAGAATACCACTGCAGTGTCGCGGGAATCGCGGCGAGGGAGTCGAGGACGCGGAGAAAGAGAGTCACAAACGACTCGTCCAAGTTTATATTCGAGGTCGGATGTATAGTCTAGTTAGAGCCGTGTTTGTGGGTGGATACGATGATGATTAGACTAAACGAATAGCTTGTTTTGTCTTGGATGCGCTCATCGACTCTATGTTAGAAGTTAGTGTGAGATTTAACGCAAAACAAACTGTGAGCAGAGAAAGATTTAGATTGCAGAAGACTGGAGCCGGTCTTGATGTTTGTCAACAAAACATGCATCTTCAAACACAAGACTTTCGTGAGATGTAGTTGATGGTGCGTAACGCTGCTGCACTGGAGAATATTTGTTTATGTAACTGAAAAAACACTGAATTTTACATATAGAGAGTCACATTAGAAACAACATTCTTTGAATGCATTTGTCTTCATGGATAAATAGCTGCAAGAGGTAGTGTGAATGTTGGCGCTAGTCCGACGTCAACATATTATTGTCTGGACAAGTTGACGCTGAATCTTGTACGCGTTGAATCTGACGAACGTTGATCTTCTATTGGTGAAAGGGTGAAGTGGGCGCTAGTCCGACGTCAACTTGTATAACTGGACGCGAAATATTGTACGCGTTGAATCTTGGAGAGGTTGATCTTCTA
This sequence comes from Asterias rubens, assembly GCF_902459465.1. NCBI lineage: Eukaryota > Metazoa > Echinodermata > Asteroidea > Forcipulatida > Asteriidae > Asterias > Asterias rubens. Next base: position 11,702,118 of record NC_047077.1, read on the forward strand.
TTGGTGAGAAAGTGAGGTGGGCGCTAGTCCGACGTCAAGACTAGACAAGTGTGTGGCGCTGAATCCTGTACGTGTTGAATATGGTGAACGTTGAGCTCATTGTGTTACGCCTGGTCCGTTGCAGATCTTATTGACTCGTGTATGCATCTTATATTTGGACCTGTATAGATCTGATATTGGACCTTTGTACATCAGTGCTAATGTATCTGACCCATCCAACGTTGATAAGCGTCACTATAATGCCCAACTGCTGGATATGTATTGCTATTAGCTGATTGGACTGGGTTATTTTAGCCATTCCAACTAATTTACACGATCATTGGACCAGCCAATATACTTATTATTTTATATTGGACCGGTCCATAAACAAACTCTAAAAATGGATATTGAGATTGTTTTCGAGTCCATTATACTTGGAGTAATGATTATATTGGCAGTAATTGGGAGTTCGGGCGTCTGTTGGGTAACGTACGACACATTCAAGAGTGAACCAATAACAGGTAAGTCAAGTCTCCCGAAATCAGAAAAATTACTCCGCGGTAGTAGAATAAATAGCAAGACAGTTCTCTAAAGAACAAACTCTAAATGGCAAGATAGACACAAACAATTTCATAGAGCTGCTGAAAAACAACATTTGATTCTGCTAAAAAAATCCTTGCTTATAGTAAAATCAGATTACCGGCCAAGACTCCACCTAACTGTTATGCTACGATAAACAGCACCTGAGTAACAGTCACAAGCAATGTATATCGCATTGATGTTGGCCCATGATGTTACCACAAAGAAGATATACATTTTCACCTTTTGTGTAAAGAGCATGCACCGGATTCAAGCTCTGGTATTTCTAATCAGCAGACTGTGGGTTCCAGTCTCAGTCGTGTCAGTGTTTCCTTAAAAGTCACTCAACCATGATGATTTGTCCCTTCGGATGAGACGTAAAGCCGTTGGTCCCGTGTGGTGTATAACGGACGTAAATAGTTAATGATAACTGTTATGTTTTCCAAAAAGATACCATGCCAACATTTCACTTTTAAATTTTAAATTCCCAACACCTTAAAACTTAATACGAAGGTTTCCCCTTTTCTCCCTGAAGCAATGCTCATGATGAACTTAGCAGCTACGGATCTCCTGAAAGGCCTTCTCGAGATGCCATTCGCACTCACTACTTTGGTATCAGGAGACCCAGAAAGATGGCTTCTAGGGGACATCGTATGTCAAGTGACAGCATTTATCAGTCAGACCCTTCGATTGGCGTCCACGCTCTCAGTGGCATGTGTTTCCATTGACAGGTAAAGTGTCCTTACAATTAATCAGTATATGACATTTCGGTAACATTTATTTTAATTTCCATTCAATTCTGACTGGCACCACCGAACTTTGGCAAAATAGGGAGACCGCCAAAATAGGGCTCAGTTCGTAGAGTCCCGGCACGTCTCCCACTTTTAAGTCTTAGTTCAACCCCAAATTAAGCAAGATTTTATAAATGGATACTATTTTGTGCTTCACATCGGCCATTTTGTTCAAAACATTACTGAAAGGCAGGGTATCCTTGGTAATGCTAATATTACTCCAAAAATTAATACATGTAGGCATGCGCCTTTACATTTTTTTTTTACAAGCGAAGTGTTGAATCTGAGGAGAACCGGACGTATAGTCTAAACTTTTCGAACAGTATACTCTGCGTTTCCTGAAGACAAGCAGAGTATTTCGAAACGTCGATAACACTTAAAACCAACACTTCTCCCCAAGTTGTATACATACCGGTATATATACACAAGTTGTATACATACCGCAAGTTGTACTACTTTATGATCAACTCAGATCATTTAAAGCTTCAAAAATCACGTTAAAATAGAGAACACTGTGTCAGCAATGGTGAATTCGCAGCTGGGCCCTAAAATGTAGCGGTGTGCTCTACGCAAATAATCATCGCCACAGAATCAGTGAATTCCGCGCTTTAGAAGTTTGCTTTGCGAGCGCCATTTATTGTGCCGAAACTCGGCGAATTGTGATCGTAAGCGCATGTGGAGGCCCCAGTATCTTGATACCTTTGTCTGAATCGTATGTTTTGTTTCCTTTACAGGTATTGCACAATATTATACGCGTTGGACTACCAGACTGTCATGACGCAACTAAGGGCAAAGGTCATGATTACCTTTACGTGGCTCATTGCAGGTGAGATTTTTGGTTGTAGCTATCAACCTTGTTTTTAAAGAAAACCTTGTTTTTAAAGAATGCCCAGTTAGAGATTCTCATTTACAATGGGCGTGTCGTTGCCGTGCGGATAAGAGCACCGGACTCAAGCTCTGCTGGTTTTTTTTTCAGCAGAGTGTGGGTTCGAGAGTCGTGCCACTTTTAGTGCAGCATCCTTCGGATGGGACGTAAATCCGTAGTTCCCGTGTGTTGTGTAATGCACGTAAAATAACCAAGTGCACTTATCGTAAAGAGATGGGGTTCGCCCCGATGTTCCTGGTTTGATTGGCATGCAGCATATTGCGCCTCAGCACCTTGTACACCATTTGGTGCTGTGTAACGGAGTAGCCTAGAAACAACCGTATAAAGCGCCTGAAAATGTTATAATCAACAACTGCAGATTTTCATGTTCATTCATGTTTGTATTTTAAGACCAATAATGATGACCACCTATAAATCTTACTCTTTCTCTATTTTGAATTCCCATAGCTGTCATCTCTCTGCTGCCTACATTTGGCGTGGGTCTGTACCGATTCCTGCCAGCCTCCCACCATTGCACAACCGACTGGACTTATTCCCCGGTCTATTCCGCCATAGTCCTTTGTCTAGGCTTCCTCGTTCCCCTCCTCATCACCTCCTACTGTAACTTCCGTATCTTCAAGGCCGCCAGATCTCAATCAAGACGGGTGGGTTTTATACCCTCCCGTGGGGGAGACTCCGAAACAAGCTCCGACAGGCGAAGAGGCGGCCGGGCCCAGTTTTGGCGTCCCCCGCGCCACCGCACCCGGGCCACTAAGACCTTCCTCGTGGTCTTCGGGACCTTCTTCTGCTGCTGGACAACGTACGTGACGGTGCACATTTGGAACTACGCTCAATTTGATCCCAATACGAGATCAGCTTGGCATAAACAGGAGGAGTTAACGTACTCTGATAACCTCCTGGTAGACCCGTACGGTGTACACCACTGGGAGATAACTGTGGTGACATTCATTGCCTTCATGAGTACCGTTATCAACCCATACGTGTACTGCCTCCTTTACAGACGGATGCGGAAAACACTCCGTAAACTCGTCATACGACTGTTCTGCAGGGGACGAGTGGACTACCGGCGCTCCACCATCGTATTCGCCGCCAACCTTAACGGCCGGAGAGGGCGCTCTGCTAGACAGAGGATGTTAAACATGAAGATCTTCAGTCTCCATAATCCAGACAGTGATCTGCACGACAGTGAGATTGCCCACCGTGATTCGTCTTCAAATCGAGAGGGACTTCCTTCACTGAGCACCCCTCCTGACATGATCCTACCAGGAGACTGCCCGTCAAGTGTGTTTTCCTCTTCATCCCAATCTGATTACAAAGACCGTTTATTTCAAGGTAACTCCGTCCGCGGATTGAAGACCCAACCGGAATCCTCCTCTGCGCGCCCGCGTGAATACGTCGTTGAATATGCAGATGAGGAGAGTGACGTAGAAGGTGGGGCAAGGTACTCCTCTCCCCCGTTACCCTCCGATAATGAGGGTAAGATTCCTGACGACCCATTACCGCCGTGGGTCGCTCGTGGGGGTGATCAATGGGCGCAGAGGGTACCCCTACGAAATCGCCGTCTGACCCCTCTAACTGTTACTCGACAGTGGGCGAACAGGCAGCTTAGCGTGGAGTCCACACGCAAGAATCGAACCTCGAAAAGGCACACTGTTACCCATAAGAGACGTCTTCGTTCCGATCGTGGTGGTCGACGAACCAAGAAAGCTGTGAAGACGAAAGATTATCAACAAGAAGAGAAGACACGGTATGCATGCATGGAGCAGACGGTTTGGAGTCACAGGAGATCTGTACTAGTCAACAGTCATCGCAAACCAGTTCGCGCCAAATTCCTTAGTTTTGAAACGGATTGTGTGAACGAGTCCAACATGCGCAGTAGCTTCAACCGAAACACTGAGCACTCATCGTCGTCATCATTTGAATCCATGACGTCATCGGCAGATAATGATGGGATGCAAAATTGTGACCAACCACAACATTTACCGTCTGTTAAGAAACGGACCAAGATTCCTAAAGTAGCTTGGAGCGCAAATTGCGCAGAACACTCAAATCGGCGTCAAGGTACAAGACAGCCCCGGAGCAAAAAGAAGAACCAACCCAAACAATGAAAAATGTTCTCCGACGTGAATTTAACACTGTTAAAAGACCCACATGAAAATGAGTCTAAGTTATAGCTTTTTCGGGCTACCTTTTGAAAATGTTGTGCAATTTTCTGTCTTGTTTTCTACTTCTATTATTTTATTTAATTATCATGTTACTGTGTGAGTATCTTTTTGGTAATGTGCTTTCTTTGTTTTATCAGAATACATTTTTGTGCTTTCTTTGTTTTATCAAAATACATTGTTTTTAAATGAATTACGTTAAGTGGCATAATGTTAGGGAAGTTCAGATAGTGAAGATGCGGAACAAAAACATTCTGCCTCAACTCTCGTCTTAGAATCTGTTCTGCTGATGATGATCATGCAGTGTGTCATGGCCGAGCTGTCTAGTTTAATACCGGACCGAAGCTCAGGTGTTGTCAGCAGCAGAGTTCTGGGCCCAATTTCATAGAGCTGCTTAAGCACAAAAGTTTGCTTAAGCAAAAAAATCCTGGCTTAATAAAATCAGTTTACCGGCCAAGACTCCACTCAATTGTTATGCTAAGTAAACAACAGCTAAATACTAGTCACAACCAATGTATATGCCATGAAATTTTGGCCAGCAACATGTGTAAAGTAAGCGAGCTATTTTCGTGCTAAAGCAAATTTTCTGCTTAAGCAGCTCTATGAAATTGGCCACTGGTTCTAATCCATGACACTTGTGCCCTTGAGTTGTAAAGGTAGCATTCTGCTCTACCGGCCAGGCTCCTACTGGATGATAGCCATGCCTACAACCTTGCGGACCGTGAAGCGGGTATTACTCTGTTTCAGCCCCACGAGAAGGTGGCAATATGTCCCTTGTGACAGTTGATTTGGGTCGATTGTAGCCCTCGCCTTGAAGTGGCCGTCGGGCCTTGTGATGTCAGGTAATCTCACATAAGATCCACTTGTTTTCATTTTCTCTCTTTTTTTATGACTCCGTACAAGTTTAACCTCTTCGTTGACTAATTTCTTGAAATAATTGGCCAATATTATTGTGTCAGTAATATTAGTCAACGATACGTGTCTCTTCGTGATTCCCAAAACGTGAGAAGTCCTTTACCAAAACTAAAATATGAAAAGCAAATTACGCGTATATTATTTTTACGATACCTTTTTACAAGATCATCTTGGCCCCATTATACGGAAAATTAATTTTTAACATTGCGCTGAAGGATAGATGATCGAGTTGGTCTTTGAAAAGCGTTTGTAAACCGTTTGTTATAAAATGAATATGGTTGGAAAGATGTTTAAAAAGAAGAATACAATGATCCACACAAAAATATGCCTCGAAAATGAGTGGTTTTCCTTTTACCTCGTCGACTAACACGGTCGGCCATTTATGGGAGTCAAATTTTTGACCGACCGTGTTAGTTCGCAAAGCAAAAGGAAAACCACGCAATTTCGAGACAAATTTGTGTGGCTCATTGTGTTCTACGTTTAAAACATTTTTCCAACCATATGCATTTTATAACAAACGGTTCTAAACGCTTTTGATGGACCGACTCGTCCGATCCAACGTGTTCCTTTAAAGACAGTGGACACTATTGGTAATTGTCATAGACTAGTCTTCACAGTTAGTGTATCTCAACATATGCATAAAATAACAACCCTGTGAAAATTTGAGCTCAATCGGTCGTCGAAGTTGCGAGATAATAATGAAAGAAAAAAACACCATTGTCACACGAAGTTGTGTGCTTTCAGATGCTTGATTTCGAGACCTCAAATTCTAAACTTGAGGTCTCGAAATCAAATTCGTGGAAAATTACTTCTTTCTCGCAAACTACGTCACTTCAGAGGGAGCTGCTTCTCACAAAGTTTTTTACCATCAACCTCTCCCCATTACTCGTAATCAAGAAAGGTTTTATGATAATAATTATTTTGAGTAATTACCAATAGTGTCCACTGCCTTTAAAAAGAAGTCTATTTGCTTTTTGTGTTTCTATTTCTTTCTTTCTCGTTTTTGTTTTGTTTTCCTGTAGAGAAACCAATGGAAATAAGTTCTGTTTTTAGACTATATCATCAATGAATAAAGTTACCTTCATTTCCAATTTTTCCTGTGGATTTTGTAAATTATTTATTTTATATGTAGCTTGGAAGTAGAGATTTAATCAACAGTTTTGTGTTATGCTTGGGAATAATGAGCTGTTACAGCTTTTGGTATAATGTCAATAAGATGTTAATGTTCTGCTTGTTTACCTGAAGATCTCTAGATGGCTACAAAGATCGCTAGTAAATTGACCTTTTGTTAATAATATTGTACAATAAAAAGTATCCAGTCTCAATTTCTCAAGTCATACAGTTATCTCAATCCCTAGAGGACACAAAACCGCACAAATGAATGCCTCGAAAAGAAAATCTAGTGACTGCCTCTTAATAAGAATAAGATCCTTACTCATTGGCCTGTTGCTTTTAAGACACTGGACAGTATTGGTAATGTCAAAGAACAGCTAATAAGTATAAGGAACATCCTCAAACGTGAGATTTCGTGAAATCTGAAGGCAACGTGTTCCTACTGGCAGCGGTCGGGAAAGAAACCCACAATAATTTTACTTTTTTCTAGGGAGCAAAAATCCTAAACGGCTGAGCTGTACGTGCCAAATATTAAAGAAATCTAATTGTTTTCAACAGGCTGAGGGACTTTAGTTTTGTTTTGTAGTATTTTTTTTACAAAAGCATTAATTTATATTAAAAAATTGCACAAAGCTTCACCAATTATTTGATGATAAACAAATTCTCGGCCACAGATGGGTTTGGTGTAGCCTGAACATCTGACGTCACATTTCGAGACTCGTTAATCCTTGCAGATAAAGACAGGGGCCCAGACTAGGGCATTTATTATTTCGAAACCACGGCTTCGGCTTTGGATTCGGCTTCAGGCTCCGTCCTCTCGTCTGAAAACCTGGGCGCATAAGCGAAGCGTCGCAATGTCAAAACAACCGTTGGGCCAAGCTAGCCCGAGCCGAATCCAAAGCAAAATCCAGTCGTTTCGAAAAGGGCCTACGTGGTGAGCTTTCGATAGCGCCCTCTATTGGCCGTGTAAACTTTCTGACACAAACCACCAACTACCAGCATCGCTATCGTGTGACGTGTGTAGATGAGTGCATGTCATAAAAATAGGGCATGTCATAAAAATACACGCAACAATTAACACTAACACTAATACTAATAGTACAGTGACAACTGCTCGAGGACAGTGATTACACGTGTGTGGGTGTTTTCCCTTGAATATCACTTAAATAAAATAATGCTTGCAGCTGTTGTTGTGTCTAGTTTATTGCTCCATGGTTTTAGTTGTACCACACCAGCAACCAACCAGTTGTGAGGAAATGCAACCTTGTTTTGAGAAGACTTTGTGAGGAATATGGATGCGGAATATGATGGTGGAGACAAGGCAAGGCTTGTTCAGAAAGAAAGACCGGAGGTAAGGACTGTACTGTGTGTGTACACCAGCAGTATGACCAGCTGGTTTTGTTTTGGGATTTAATTGGGGAATTTAGGCCTATAAGTTTTGTTTTCTTGTCATGCTTTTCATTTTGCTGTTAAGCGCTTTGAGGAATGCCAATTCATATTGCGCTATGTAAATACTGTTTTATTATTATTATTTGTACCGAGTCTTATTTAGTTAAAAAGTCACCTGGAAGTGGTATTTTGTCAAAATAAAGCTTTTGTCACTAAAATGTTTTGATGGGTGGAATATGAATAAACAATTAACTTCTGGTAAACAAAATTACTAGTTTCCATGTTATTTACAAATTTGAAAATAAGCCCGACCTGAGAGGGCGCTGTTCGTGACGTCAATCAAGGCACGATGAATCGCATGCAGTGCCAACACAAGATAGTGACGCTTGGCGCAAGCTAAAAACATGCCCTCAAAGTTGAAACAATAACTGATTTTTTTTCACGTTAGGCAATGCTCCTTTAATAATAGGTTCGTTATACGTCTTTCAGGTACCTTCTTCGACTTCCCCACTAGCTGGAGAAATTGTTGGGATGGCGTCATGTTTTACAAAAGAACTTTTCTCTTCATGTCAAAATGTGTAGTGTATTCCGGATTCTCGAAGCACGACGGCTCGAAGTCTTTAGTTGTTTTGCTGCATCCAGCAGCAATACACCTGGTCGACATTGCCGGAAAAATGCAAGAAAACAACTTTTTCGAAACGTAAAACTCACGACTAGGACTTGAATGTACTTCACGTTCGCGTGTTCAATGTTCGATCGAGGCAAAGTCTGCCTCGATTGACGTCACAAAAGGGGTAGGCGTTAAAAACAATGCCTGCAATGCGTATAGTAAACACACGTGCAAAGTACATGTACGTCCAAGTCGTGAGTTGGTACGTTTCCAAAAGTGATTTTCTGCATTCAGCAGCAATACACCTGGTCGGCATTGCCGGAAAAAAACAAAAACAAATTTTTTTGAAACGTACAAACATGCAAAGTCTGCCTCGATTGACGTCACGAACAGCGCCTTCTCGGGTCGGGGTCTACTCTTCAATTTGTAAATAACATTAGAACTGATTTTTTAAAACCTTAGTTAACTATTTATTCACATTCCACTCATCAAAACACATATTAGTGGCAAAAGCTTTATTTTGAAAAAATACCACTTCCAGGTGACTTTAAGCTTGGACATGTTTATCAGATAAAAATCTCTGTTGTTTTTCCTTCTAGTTTTGAGTCTCGTGACCGTGCATCAAAATCATTGTAAAAAGCCCCCCTAAAAAATTTGATTGTACTCTTGTTTACGAGTATTACTGGCTATTTATCTACCATATTTTTCTGATCTTAACCTTTGATCCATAAACAGAGTGTGGTGGGTATGAAAAAGTTCAGACCTTTTGTTGGTTTATATAATATTAAAACATTGTGTATTTCTGGTGGTGAAACCAAAGGTTGCCTCAAGAGTGAACTTAATTACTGCAATTCTGTTTGCATTGGGACACCCATTGTAATAGACACTGTGACAGTATCTTGCTCGAGAACTCATTTGCCAAGACCGGGACTCGAACCCACACTCTACTGATCAGAAACACCAGAGCTTGAGTCAAGACCGGGACTCGAACCCACACTCTACTGATCAGAAACACCAGAGCTTGAGTCAAGACCGGGACTCGAACCCACACTCTACTGATCAGAAACACCAGAGCTTGAGTCAAGACCGGGACTCGAACCCACACTCTACCGATCAGAAACACCAGAGCTTGAGTCAAGACCGGGACTCGAACCCACACTCTACTGATCAGAAACACCAGAGCTTGAGTCAAGACCGGGATTCGAACCCACACTCTACTGATCAGAAACACCAGAGCTTGAGTCAAGACCGGGACTCGAACCCACACTCTACTGATCAGAAACACCAGAGCTTGAGTCAAGACCGGGACTCGAACCCACACTCTACCGATCAGAAACACCAGAGCTTGAGTCAAGACCGGGACTCGAACCCCCACTCTACTGATCAGAAACACCAGAGCTTTTTTACCAATACTCTAAATCTCTCTACCAGAAGAAATTTCTGAACTTGGGGCAAAAATCCACAAATTTTTGCATTTGAACAAGAGAGTTTCATGGCTTGAGTTTTAGGCCTATCAGTAAGTTGGACTTTGTTTCTCAACAAAATTAAAAGATACTTATCAAACAAAAAGTCAACTTTTTTTCTAAAGCATTTTGTTCTCTTCAAATTGAAGATACACAGTGCGGTTGATTTGTAAATTTCAAGACCTTGAATTCAGACCTCTTTCAGTCTGCCTGGTTGAACAAATTATAGTTTTTGACCGAGTTCAGATTAAAACTTGCTCTTTGGTCTACTTCTCTAGTACAGATGACTGCTTCCAAAAGCTCATTGATGAACATTCGTACTAGGGGTGCCAAAAAGTTGCAAATGTCATAATTTTTAAGTGTACCTTCCCCTGTAAAAGTATTTGACCTTGTTGTTAAAGCATTAAAGCATTACTTGGCCTTAAATTTCGAACCCTGATTTTGCTCTTATGCTATACATGTACAAGTAGTCCAGTAATACTGCAGCTGGACCTGGACAAAATTTATTTCAACTGTTAAGGGGTCTATAGACACCCAAGTTTAACATATCAAAAGTCCTCCAAAATCCAAGTGGCGGAAAGCCGTCAAATTTGCATAATTATGTTAATTAGTTTCCGCCATTAGCTGAAAATGAACACTTACCTGGGATTTTTATGAAAGCTATTCAGGTATTTTGTAAATATTTATCTGTAGGTCAGTGAGAGTGATGGAGCGCAACAAGAGGGAGGAACTTTCCAGACTAAGATCGGTCTTGCTTTATCCTGTATAGGATGCGTGGTTGGAACGGGAAACATCTGGAGATTCCCAAGAATCTTAGCCAATAATAGCGGCCAAAAAGGTAATTTTTTGCTTGGTTGTAAAGTATGACTGACGGAAAACACATTAATGGTACCACTTTTCTTCTGTAATTTTAGCATTTTTTTCCCCAATGGTAGTAACTTGCTTAAGTATCTGAAACAGCCAATAAATATTTCCAGTGAATTGAAATGCAGGTTTGTACTGGAAATTGGTTTTTCATAAACTCCCAAATTATGTTTTACAAAATATAAATAACAACCATGAGGCCAAAACTTTGTTAACAAAACTGGACTAAAAGTCTGGCAACTTTTCTGTTTGTCTTGTGTTTTCATTTTTTTGTTATTGTGGTAAATTCCCTTGCCTTTACAAGTTGTTAGCTGTTTAGTCATTTTTGTTGTTATGCGCTTGTGTACTTTTTATATAATTGGGGCAATTAAAAAGCAATTGTTTTGTTTATTTCTTGATTGTCTGACAGGTTGTCTTCAGTTCCTGTTGATCTGGGTGATCTTTCTCTTCATCTGGTCGATCCCGATGCTGATAATAGAATACTCCGTCGGTCGTTTCACAAAGAAATCAACGATCCTCTCTTTCCAGAAGATGATCGGAGTGGAGAATATGTGGGGAGGTGCATGGATTGCCCTGGTAACCTTAGGAATAGCGTAAGTGAATTTACCTCGGCCCAATTTTCTGTTTAGCAGAAAAGTTCTTTGCTAAGCAGAAGTTTAGTGATTCCAACTGCCTCTAGCTACCGGGCAACCTCGGTTGTGATTGCAAAGGTCAAGTAATATGCCTGTGATTTGATTTTCACAGAACTCGGAAAAGTACTGAGTATACAGGTTGCTAACACACATCGGTGTATTGGTAAAACCAAAATGAATATTCTTTCTGATACAAACTTAACATCTATTAAAATGTCCAATTTGATGTGCCTTCAATTAGTGGGCCCTGGAAACAGCATTGTCAAATGTCTCCTTTTTTTAAATTTAATTAATAGGGCCTTGATTCTAAAGAGGGTAATTCAATAGACCCTTCCCAAGAAATATGTAAATTGCACATAGCGCGTGCGCACTAAAGATTTGTTTGTCAAAATGAGGGAACATCGCGCTGTTTTGTACACGGCTAATGGGTGCGTGACGCAGACGCGATTGCGCGTCTGCTTAGTGCACAACTCAATGGTGTTTGCCAACCAACAGGGTCTGTACGCATGCGTGAATGTAATTAGCATATTTCATGGGAAGGGTCCATTGCTCGCATACAGTAAAAATGTTCAATTGAAAACATAAAAACAGTTCTAGGGCTATTACAGTTACGATAAAAAACCACCCAAAAGGGATGAGAAAACTTTTTCACCATACAATCAGCCGTTGATACTGTTGATGGTGAAGTCATATTATACATACGTACAACCAATGTTGTGTGTATAATTAAACAATTTTTAACAAAAGAAAAAAAGAAAAAAACAACACTCATAATTTCTGTGTTGCTTTGTATGGTAGGATGCTGTATACAGTTGTAGATACAATGTACTCAGTATGCATTGTCTGACATGCATGGAAATGTGGTTCGCAAAAATCAATATTTTTTTACCTTGGACACTGAGTTTGTATAATTTATAATAGCCAGCCCATCTGTTGCAAAGGACTAAAATCGCCTATCTGCATATATTCATATTAAAGGCACTGGTTTCGATTTCACCAAACTCTTCCTAACTTTAGGATTAATCTAAGGGGATATGCTGAGTTAAGTTCCGTATCTAAAGACGTGGGACGCATTGAACCAATCCTAAGTTGGGACGGGTTACTCGCTGCTGAACACTCTTGGTAATTGCTCAAAATAATTGTAAGCATAAAAACTTACTTGGTAATGAGCAGTGGAGAGCTGTTAAAAGTATATAACGTTGTGAGAAACTGCTCTTTCTGAAGTAACATAGTTTTTGAGGAAGCAGTAATTTCTCACTAAAATATTTGAATTGAATTTGAGACCTCTGCAGAATTCAAGGCGTCTGGAAGCACACAACTTGTGACAAGGGTGTTTCCTTGTCTAAATTTGTTTGAACTCCTTTGGGATAAGGATAGCTCAGTTGATACTGCACTGGCACATTTATTCGCAGTTCGTTGGTTTAAATCTCGATCTATTAAATGTTTTCTTTGTTCAAATCAAAATCTACCCAATTAGTTTCCCTTGTGGATTACTATGAATATTAACTAACTGCAGGCATGATAATTATTTTTTGAAAAAATGATTAAATAGCCTGAACACACAAGCCTACACCATATGCGCGTGGAGGTCAGTCCTTTACTCATTAAAATATTACTTGCTTTTCCAAGGACCCAGTATTGTATGCCTGACTAATCTAAGCATATTTGTGTAAATTAAAAACTTGTTTTTTTCCATATTGGCTGAATATTTTTCTTTATGTTAAGTAAGCTAAGTATAATATTTGTGTGGTTAAAATTCCCAAGGATGCAATATCATATTGCCTGACTAAGCTCAGCATATTTGTGTGAATTAAAAACTTGTTTATTGATATTGTTTGAATACTTTTCTTTATGTTAACTAAGCTAAGCATATATAAATAAATTAACAACTTATTCAATTGTCTTCATATTTTTCTTTATAACTAAGCTAAGGCCACATAAAAAATAAAAATAAAAATTGTTGATCGTCCTTTTTTTTTTTTTTTTTAAAGTTTCGTTCTTTATATTAATTAACAGATATTAAATTGGCATTCGGGATAAGGAATTATTCATTTTGGTTTTACCTGTTACACTGTTGTGTGTTAGCACTGTATACTCAGTACTTTCCCGAGTTCTGTGAAAAAAATCACAGGCATATTACTCGGGTGGGATTCGAACCCATGCAATTTTAGAGCAATGTCAAACCAAACTGGTATCACACTGCTCTTGATGTGCAAAGGGTAATGGTTCGAGTCCCACCCAAGTAATATGTCTGTGATTTTGTTTCTTTACTGAACTCGGGGGAAATATTGAGTATACAGTGCTAATACGCATCGGTGTATATGGGTTAAAATAAAATGTATTATTAACAACTTGTTTTCCGATATTGGTTTTGGCTGATTATTTCTTTTAATATTATACTTTTGCAGAGCGTACTACTCAGTCATCGTAGGATGGTGTTTATATTATCTTTTCTTCTTCATCGCTAACGAGCTTCCGGAAACATTTGTTGAGAGTAATTCAATCTTCTATAATTTTTCAGAGGTAAAGTAACATTTGAGCCTACTTTTTATTTATTTATTCTATTTATTTATTTCCAGGCAAACGGTACATAGTGGGTGCGTTCGTTTAGTTTCCCTGGGTCGACCCCGGTGTGTGGCGTTTTTTTTCCCCAGGATGAACGTGTGCAGATAATTTCGTCCTGCGAAAAAAAACGCCACACACCGGGGTCGACCCAGGAGAGCTAAACGTGGTGAGCGTGGCATCAGTTGCCATGTGTGACGCGCGTGCAAGGGGTCAATAGTGTTCTACATACTCGCCTCCTTACATTAACCTTTTGCGTGTGTTTTGTTTGTCTACATGACATTTTCTTGTGCTAAGCAGGTTTTGGTAATTACAGGCTTTATGAAATTGGCCCCAGTTGTCATCGCCAATGATTGAAGCTGGTTGGCCAGCAGCCTCCTCAGGGCAATGTCTCAAATATAGAGGGAGAACCCTTGAGACAGCACGGGCTGGCTTGTTGTAGTATAAAGGCACTGGACACCTTTCAGTATTTGTCAAAGACCAGTATTCTAATCCCAATGTCGGTTTAAAATAAAAAATCTGTGAACATTTTGACTTATTGGTCATCGAAGTTGCAAAAGAATAATGAAAAAAAACCCACCCTTGTTGCACAAATTTGCTTAGAGATTCAAATTTATCAAGCTAGTTTTATCAACCCAGCACTCGGTAAATGAAAAGACTTATAACTTGGCTCCTCATCAATAAACCTTTTTTTCCCCAGGACTCCTTCTTTCCAGTCCTTTGTCATTTTGTTGCCATTGCCTTCGGAGCATTCTCAGTGGCCTGGGGTGTGAAGAGTATAGAGCTGGCCAATTGCGTTGTTGTTCCTGTCTTCCTTGTCCTTCTACTGTTTACATTCATCTGGAGTATGACATTGGAGAATGCAGGCGCTGGGATAAAGTTCATGTTCTCACCAGACTGGGGTAAGCTTGTTAAAAGGTTTTGCCCAACTTCATAGAGCTTAAAGGCAGTGGACACTATATTGGTAATAACTCAAAATAGTTGTTAGCATAAAAAAGTTACTTGGTAATGGAGATAGTATAAAACATTGTGAGAAAAGGCTACCTCTGAAGTAAGGTAGTTACTACACAAAGTAATTTTCCACGAAATTGATTTTGAGACCTCGGAATAAGATTTTGAGATTCTGAAATCAAGCATCTGAATGCTCACAACTTCGTGTGACAAGTGAGAAGTCCTGTCTTTGACAATTACCAAAGGTGTCCAGTGCCTTTAATAACGGAAAATTTTGTTTCAGGAGGGGGCCATTTACTCCAAATAATAGCCCCCCCCTTCTCCCTGGGAAAAGCTGTCATTTTAGTGAAAGTATAAAGTATGTCTAAATCAACCAAGGTGTACCACCTGAGCAATTTTTCTGTGTGGACACACCTGCTCCGTTCGCAAAATTTGGAAGTTGAGATTTTTCGACCAGAAATTATGTCATGGTTTTTCCCCAAAAACCTTGATTACAGGGAAAGTATTCAAGTGATGGAGTTCAAACTTTTCACCAGACCACATGGTAGGGGTGCACCCTTAAAGTGACTAAATGCCTGGAATAAATAATATAATAATTCTACAATATTCAGAAATTCCTTGAGGTTTGCACTCATTTCCAAATGCTAATTATTTTGATTGTGCCCTTGAAAAAGCTATATCAGTCAAATTAATAATCTAACAAATTTAATTAGTAAAATAAATTACTTATATTATTTCCCCTTCAACAGAGCAATTTAAACAGCCAGGATTGTGGGTGGATGCCGTTACTCAGAATGCATTTGATACTGGGGCCGGCTCAGGTTTGTTTATCTCCTACGCTGCGTATATGACGTCAAAGAATGGCATCGTACGCTACGGGACCCTCGTACCACTCTGCAATAATGTTATTAGGTAAGATATAAAGATATAATTAAAGGCACTGGACACTATTTGGAATTACTCAAAATAATTGTTAGCATAAAATCTTACTTGGTAACCATTAATGGATAGCTGTTGATAGTAAAAAACATGGTGAAATACGGGCCCCTCTGAATCAACATAGTTTTTGAGAAAGATGTAGTTTCTAACTCAAAGAAAAAAATACTTAAGGCCTGAAGCCTTTTCATTATGCATCTGAAAGTAATTTGTGCAAAATTGAGTCAAAATTTTCACAGGTTTGATATTTTATGCATATTTTACACCAAGTGACTGGTCTTTGATAATTACTAAAGGTGTTCAATGCCTTTAATCAATCACTGGACAATTTTTAGTGACAATAATAAATATTACTTTAAAAGTATACTGTATTTGGTCAGGCAGTTTGTGCTTTTCATGTTGAGTTTAAATTATAGCAATGAAATAAGAAACAGTGGTTTGTAGGGTTGCGATTTCCTCAGTGTTTCAGACCAAGATATTATTCTGGAGGATTGGTACTGGTATGAACTTTAGAATCAGTTAGCTTTCAGATGGAAGTATTATTAATCTGTAGGATTGGTACTGGTAGGAACTTTATAATCAGTGAGCTTTCAGATGGAAATATTTATATTATAGAGGATTGGTGCTTGTATGAACTTTATAATCAGTGAGCTTTCAGATACAAATATTTCTCTGAAGGATTGGTGCTGGTATGAACTAAAAATCCGTGAGCTTTCAGATGCAAATAATTATATGGAGGATTGGTACTGTTATAAAAATTATAATCAGTGAGCTTTGAGGTGGAAATATTTTAATTGGTAGTAGTCTTTAGAAAAAAAATAACATCATTGAAAATGGTTTTTATTTTTAACTGCTGCCAAACTGATAAGGGATAGTTCATTAAATTCTGACATTTGTTTTTCCAAGCTTTGTTTTTTGTGTCCAAATAATGACTGCGTAGTGTTTTTTTTAAATGAGTTTTATTCTACTCATTCACACTAAGTTATGCAGCGATCAAGCTGATGAGATCACATTCTGTACGGTCTATTGGACACAATACCAGCACCTTTTTGAAACCACCCGATTGACAGTAGAATAATAATTGAGTTTCATATGAATATACACAAGTGTACTACCTGCAACTTGTTTTTTCTTCATTAGGCCAAAACAAGACAAAAACATGTTTAGCATCCCCCTTTTCGTAAAAAGGAAAGAGGAGGGCCTTTTTTTTTTTTTTTTTTTAAATGGCCGCCGACAATTTTTTTAATACAAACGGCTTGGCTATTTTAAAAAGTGATCTGAGATCCTTAAAGTATTTGCTGAGATCCTTAAAAAAATCAGCGTCCCAGCCCACTTCCTTTTAAGAGGCAGCCTCCTTTTTTTCTTTTTCTTTTTTATTTACATTTACAGAAAAAAATGTATATTAAAAAGAAAAAGAAAAAAAAGTATAAATAAAAATGAAAAAGAAAAAAAAGGAGGCTGCCTCTTTAAAGGGAGTGGGCTGGGACACTGAACATGTTTTCATTAATATTTGGCTTAATGTAAAATCCTTTATAAAGCCTGTGAATAATTTGATATTTAACTCAGTCTCAGTTCAAGAGGGGAGTTCAATTTTAAATTTAGTTTTGAGGTACGCTCATTTTTGGTTTAGATAGAAAATAAGGAATAAATTACAAGTCTTTTCCTCATGTCTTTTATTATAAAATCTTTATTACCAATCTTTATCAGGGATTGTTAATCTAATCACACCAGCCATCCATTCTGTTTTTAAAATTAAATTTTTTCTAAATAATGACTGCAGTCACAGTTTTTTCATGGTTTTTTACTCGGTGTGATGAAGCATGATAAAATAACACGTTGTATGTTGGCTAAATAATGACTTGCAGGCACAGCTTTTTACATAAGTTTTTACTCGGTGTGAAGCATGATAAAATAACACATTGTATGTTGGCTAAATAATGACTTGCAGGCACAGCTTTTTACATAAGTTTTTACTCGGTGTGAAGCATGAAAAATAACACATTGTATGTTGGCTAAATAATGACTGCAGTCACAGTTTTTTTCATACGTTTTTACTCGGTGTGAAGCATGATAAAATAACACATTGTATGTTGGCTAAATAATGACTGCAGGCACAGGTTTTTCATGGGTTTTTACTCGGTGTGAAGCATGATAAAATAACACATTGTATGTTGGCTAAATAATGACTTGCAGGCCTAGGTTTTTTCATGAGTTTTTACTCGGTGTGAAGCATGATAAAATAACACATTGTATGTTGCCTAAATAATGACTTGCAGGCACAGGTTTTTTCATACGTTTTTACTCGGTGTGAAGCATGATAAAATAACACATTGTATGTTGGCTAAATAATGACTTGCAGGCACAGGTTTTTTCATACGTTTTTACTCGGTGTGAAGCATGATAAAATAACACATTGTATGTTGGCTAAATAATGACTTGCAGGCACAGGTTTTTTCATAAGTTTTTACTTGGTGTGAAGCATGATAAAATAACACATTGTATGTTGGCTAAATAATGACTTGCAGGCACAGGTTTTTTCATAAGATTTTACTCGGTGTGATGAAGCATGATAAAATAACACATTGTATGTTGGCTAAATAATGACTGCAGGCACAGGTTTTTCATAGGTTTTTACTCAGTGTGAAATCATGTTTAAGATAACACATTGTAAGTCAACAAAATAATGACTGCAGTCATGTTTTTTAAAGAGTTTTTACTCGGTGTGAAAGCATGATAAGATAAAACTTTGTACGTCATTTGCCCACAATACCAGCACCTTTTGAAAACATAAAATGAAATGATGTAATTCGTAGAGTTTCTTTTTGGCTGTTTTTTCTCCATCAGCCTAATAATATAAAAAGCCTTTTAATAAGGCCTTTGAATAATTTGACATTAAACTCTCGTTCCAAAGGGGGCTTCTAAGGTTAAATTCAATTTTGTGATCCACCACTCATTTTCCGATAAATAGAAAATCCGGTAAAAAAATTTACAAATCTCTACCCCATGTTAACATTGCGTTATAGCATTCTCCTGAAGACGAGCAAAGTATGCACCAATCCATGCGCGCAAGTGCTGGGCACCGCCATGGGCGCCCCGCGCCACTGCTGCGGTGTACTTGTGCCTAGTTTTGTGCACAAAGACAGGAGAAAATCGTTTTCCCTTTTCACTCTTTATTGAAATTAGATGTTTTCCTCACCGACTTACACAATGTCAGTAACCGGACATCGTGAAATATCAATGTAGATCACTGACTGCAAACAATTTGCAACTGAATCGGACCGAATCATCTTGAAAAGGGTGATGTTAGGTGAGTTAGGAGGTCAAAGACGCGGAAACTGCATTATAGTCGCTAAAAAATGTGTTACATTGTCAGAGTATTTTGTCAGAATTTCAGTATTTTATTTTCTGCTTAATTAAAAAAAAAATTCAAGAATGTAGTACATCGTTATATCATGCAGCGATATTAGGGATATTGCATAAACTGTCGAGGAAGACACTCAATTTCCATCAAAAGTGAAAATGGAAACAATTTCTTTATGTCTTTGTGCACAAAACTAGGCACAAGTACACCGCAGCAGTAGCGCATGGTGCTCAACACTTGAGCGCCCGGTGCACGTCGGATTGGTCTATACTGTTTGAAATGTTGAGACCACACTCAGGCTCTTTTCAAAGCAAACAATTTTCCCAAAAGAGATTTGCACATTTTGTTGTACCCTAAAGTTATTTATGTAAAAATCAGTCTTGTGTTCCACTCATTTTCCAGAAGAAAGAGTCCTTTTGAAAATGAGGGAAAATACAACTCTCTTGAATATAGCAGGAAGAATATCATGTCTGTTTAGTGGACAGTGATCTTTTATTTGTTTTATTATAGTCATTTGGTTTTTGAACTAAGGCAGTGGACACTAGTGGTAATTACTCAAAATAATTATTAGCATAAAACCTTTCTTGGTGACGAGTAATAGGGAGAGGTTGATGGTATAAAACACTGTGAGAAACAGCTCCCTCTGAAGTGACATAGTTTTTGAGAAAGATGTAATTTTCCACGAATTTGAGTTCAAGCAATCAAGTAATCTCGAAATCAAGCATCTGAAAGCACACAACTTCTGTGACCATGGTGCGACAAGGGTGCTTTTTTCTTTCATAAATATCTCGCAAGAGATATTTTTTGTAAAAGTAAAATACAATGATCCACACAAACATGCCTCGAAAGAGCACGGTTTTCCTGTAACCTTGTCGACTAACACCGTCGGCCATTTATGGGAGTCAAAATTCCATAAATGGCCGACCGTGTTAGTTCACAAAGTAAAAGGAAAACCACACAACTTCGAGGCAAATTTGTGTGGATCATTGTATTCTACTTTTAAAACATCTTCCTAATATTATGCATTTTATAACAACTGGTTTCAAACGCTTTTTATAGACCAACTCGTCCGATCCAAGGCAACATGTTCCTTTAACAGGAATGTTATTGGCCCAATGACCAGGGCACTAATGTATCGGGCATTGATACCGTTATTGTAAAAGTCATTATTTTATTTTTATTAACCACATTGCTTCATTAATCATCTTCTTTCCAGCCTGCTTTGCGGAATGGTCACATTCTCAACTGTTTTTTCAAGTGAATTAAAGAACGGATCATCTACAGAGGAAATTGTAAAGTTGCTGCAACAAAATGGACCTGGAAATACTGGACTCACCTTTGTTTGGTTAGAAAACACTTTTTCTCCTAAAATTGCTCATGTCAGTTTCCGCTAGAAACCTATTTGGTAAACAGAATTACACTTTATTTCCTCAATTTTACTAATTTGCCAATGTCAGTTTCCCTAATTACTTGAAATCTTATTTTGTTATAGCATTTTTAGGCAGGTCATTAAAGAAGTTCATCTGGATTGTTAATAATCATGAATTAAAGGCACTGGACACTATTGGTAATTGTCAAAGACTAGCCTTCACAGTTGGTTTATCTCAACATATGCATAAAATAACAAACCTGTGAAAATTTGGGCTCAATCGGTCACCGAACTTCCAAGATAATAATGAAAGAAAAAACACCCTTGTCACATGAAGTTGTGTGCGTTTAGATGGTTGATTTCGAGACCTCAAGTTCTAAATCTGAGGTCTCGAAATCGAATTCGTGGAAAATTACTTCATTCTCAAAAACTATGGCACATCAGAGGAAACCGTTCCTCACAATGTTTCATACCATCAACCTCTCCCCATTACTCGTCAGTAAGAAAGGTTTTATGCTAATAATTATTTTGAGTATTTACCAATAGTGTCCACTGCCTTTAAGAGGTTCAGTTTTTTTCAAATCCAAAAATAATTTAGGTGATGTAACAACTGCATTGTTTTTGAATTTGACAAACAAGGAACCTCTTAATTCAACTTTAGACAGGGCTTGAAATTGATACTGGGTCAAAAGACCAAAGTGAGGTGGTCTTTTGTTTTTCAGTTGAATTAAATTCCTCATTAGGCCTTTATATTTCTCAAAAAGTGTTGACCATAATATGATAAAAATCTTTTAAATATGTTCTTGTTAAAATTTGGACTCAATTGGTCATCAAATACGGAAGAGAATAGTGCAAGAAAAAACACCCTTGTTGCACAAATTTGTGTGCTTTCAGATTCCTTTAAAAGGCTTCAGGCCTAAAGTCTTTTAATATTTAAGTGAGAAATTACCTCGTTTTCAAAAACCACGTTACTTCAGAGGGAGCCGTTTCTCACTATCTTTTATATTATAAACATAACTTCATTGCTTGTTTCCAAGTAAATTTTTGGCAACAAATTATTTTGAGTATTTACCAATAGTGTCCATCACTGCCTTTAAAGTATGTCTTCTTGATTCCTTGTAGGATGCCTATCCTGTATAATAAGATCAACGGTGGGCGAGTCTTCATGGTGTTCTTCTTCTTCTCGTTACTTCTTGCCGGCTTCAGCTCTCTGGTTGCTCAGTTAGAGCTCTTCGTTCACAACATGAAAGATTTTGGAGGCATGTTAAAATAAGACCTCAAATATGAGGCAACTAGAACTTGTTAACTTTTGGGTTCAAACATTTGTTTTCTGCATCAATTTTGGCAAAATTCAATCCAGCCTATGATGATGGCATCTACATTTAGAGAGGGGACCACACACCGTTTCTGAGAAATTAGTAAAACAAGTCATGAAGTTTTGTCTCAGTGAGACAAAAATTATTTTAGTATGTAAAAACGTATTTTTGAGACATTGTTTTACTCATTTCTCAAAGCTACAGCACCTCAGCAAGTAATATTTTAAGGGAAGCTTTCTACCACCACTATCTTCAAACTGTGTGAGTTTAATTTAAATCTGTGGACATTGTGTTTTGTGTCCAACAAAAAGTACCCAGACCTTTGAAAGAGGAGTGTTGGCTCTGAAAAGAGCTGGTGTGTGCTGTCCTCTCAAAATGTAGATGCCATCATCATAGGCTGGATTGAATTTGGCCTAAATTGATGCAGACATTAGTGTTAATCTGTGAAAAAAAATCAAAGTTAAATCAAGGTAAATTACTTGGGTTAGATTTAAACCCCTGCCCATTAAATTGCTAGAGCAGACGTCTTACTTCTAGACAACTAAGCTAGCCCAATGGCTAGAGGTAGTTTTAATCCTTAGCAACAGGTACCGCAACGATGTTAATGGATGTTATTTTTTGCATCAGAAATAAAAATTACAATTTAGTTTTGCCCAAACACCAATGTGTGTTAGCACTGAAAACTCCACAGGAAAAATCCACAGGCAATTAATCACTCGAATTCGAACCCACTACTTTTGGATCGCTAGAGCAGATTTCCTTTTAACCTATGGAAAAATCTTGTGAGCATTTGCCAACAACGTTCCCTAGGGACGTTTCAATCAAACAGGTCCCTCATTGCAGGGTTTAAAAGTATACCTTGGGCAATTGCCAAACCAGTACTAGAAAGGCAATACTCAAATAATAATTACAATAATAACAGTAATAACAAGTATTTAGAACGCTCCCCATAGTATGTTATATCACAGCGTTTACAAAAAATAATAGCACACAACTAACAACTAAATTTCATCAGAAAAGGTACATGTACATAATGTTTGAAAGGAGTATAGGGAAAAAAAGAGCTTAAGTTATTTGACAGGGAAGAGATGTGTTTTCAGAAGTTTCTTAATTGGTCTGTGGAATTAGCGGCTTTAATGAAAGAGGAGATGTTGTTACATTCTGTGGATGCAGTTACAGTGAATGTGGGATCGCAAGCTTTGCTACGGGTCATATTAATCTTGTGAGATAAAGTTATATTTTCAAAGCTAACCAACCTGAATAAATGTCTCTGTTTCTCACAGTGTCAAGAAAAATAGCTGCTCCAGTTGTTGCGTTGGTGGTGTTTTTTACTGGCCTTGGTTCAGCTCTCAGCCTCAACTTTTTAGTTAATCAGGTATGGAAGAATTCTATTTATATGGTTTATAGTTCGTTTGTTTGTTTTGATGCAATTTTTAAGTTTTCAGTGATTTTGGTTAAAATGCTAATTCGTTTCAATATGTAAAAATCAATTTAATCATTACATTTACTTGTAATGGAATGCTGGCTGATGCTATAAAAATAGAGCAAAGCGGGCAGAAATTCAATCAATTACTTTTTATTTATAATTAATCGATTTAAAAAGAATAACCTTCCGTCAACTTTTGTTTATGACAATTGTTGAATTATTTGGTTTTTTTCTTATTTTAAAAGGTTTGCTATTGATTTCCTAGGGCTGTTTTCCTTTTTTTTTTGCTTAGCAGAAGTTGTCAAAGCCATACTTTCTGTCTAAAAGGTTTTGATACCTTCAGTAGATCAAGTTTTCGGATGAATCCTTACTCACTGGGAATGAAGATGTATATTTACCTATATAGAAGTTTCATTGTCATATTTAGAAGTTTCAGCGTCATATCGTCAAGTTCTTTTTGGAAGAAAAATGAAAAATCACAGATCAATGTGTTCAGGAGAGTCGCGTAAATCCCTTGTTCATGCTAAAATATTTTTCCCTCTCACCGGGACAAAAGTAATTTTGGTCAAAAACATTTAATGTAAATCTTTCGACGTTTGTGTTTTGTGTCAAAATGTACCAAAACCCTTTAAGCAGCTCAAAGAAATTTAGTATAATATTATCATAATTAAATATTTTTTCTTTCTTTCTATGACAGGATTTTGTTTGGGGATTTGGCCTTCTTCTCTCAGGAATGGCTCTGCAATTTTTAGTCATTCGATATGGCATCCATAAATTCCGTGAAGAACTTGTTAATAAGTTCAGCGAAAGTGACTGGCCGCTGCCTGTAATATGGGAATGGATTGTCAAGTAAGAGACCATATTGTTGTTTACTCATTGCTTTTTCTGTGTGCTTTCTGACTCTCTCTCTCTATTCATGTATTTCCTCTTCACTGCTTTTCTTACACTTAGAAACCTGTTCATATTTTTGACAGGCTCTTCAAGAATGAGTTGCTGGTCGCACAACCCACTTTCCAGTAGAGGGCTGTTGGGTGATGAGAGGGGGTGAACAAATAAATAATGTGGTTTTATGCTCTGTAGGGTCTATATTTTGGCACTTATTGAAATAAAACCTCTGTATTTGATTGATACAGTTGAATACAACATGTACTTTTTTGTTCATCCCCTAGACATCATTAGTAGATGTTTTTATTAAACTGGCTGTTTCCCCAGTTTGGGTTATTTTCAGATTGTGACATAATCTATTTTTCAAAAGGTCATAAATTTTGAACCAAACACCATACAAGTGTATAAGACATGTCAAATGAAGCTTGTTGTTTGCTCTTTTCAGCCATGTATAAAACCCAATAAGTTAATTGTCCCCCTTGTGGCTCATTTTTGCAGAGCCAGTCACATTTGTTTGTGTTGTCATTTTAGCCTTTGAGAAAGACTCTGCTAGGGTTGAGACGTCAGGCCATTAACTATTATTTGCATTTATACCATAGGTCCTTTTTCTTGGTTGATAAGCAGTTTGCAACAGCTAATTCAATTTTCTCATCTTTTTGTTTTCTTACATGTTTTCCTTCTTTACATCTCAGTCAATCATATTTGCTTTCAGTTTACAGCCATAATCATGGGTACACTTTTTGTTACAAAGACACCAAATGAACATCAGACAAATATTGAAAAATGGTATGACCCATCAATTAGACTCTGCTAGGGTCGAAACGTCAGACCATTAACTATTTTGTATTAATAAAACAGTAGAAAAAATCCCACAGTCATATACTTGGGTGGGATTCAAACCCAGCACCATTGCCATATCAGAGTAAATATCTACCACAATGTCACCAAGATTGCCCAGTATCCTAAATGCATTTTGAATTCTATATTTTAGCATAATATTATTTATTGCATTTGCATTGGGGATAAAGAATATTTTTTGGTTTTACCCTTCTACATTGTGTATAAAGCACTGTATACTCAGTACTTTCTTGACAAATACAAATTACAAAACTTTTTTTGGACAATTACAAATAGTGTCCATTGTCTTTAAAGGGAAGGTACACGTTTGGTAATTGTCAAAGACCAGTCTTCTCATGTGGTAAACCCCAACATAAGCATAAAATAACAAGCATGTGAGAAAATGATGAGAGAAAAAACACCCTTGTTGGACGATGTGTGCTTTCAGATAGGAATGAAAGACTTCTGGATAGAAGTCTTTTATTATTTTAGTGAGAAATTACCTCTTCCTCAAAATCTATGCTACTTCAGAGGGAGCCGTTTCTTACAATGTTTTATACTATCAACAGCTCTCCAATGCTCGTTACCAAGTCAATTTTTAAGTTAATATTTGTTCTGAGTAATTGCAAAACGTGTACCTTCCCTTTAATAAGATCTATTACTCATTAAGGTCTCATTTATATTACTAATTGAACGTTCTTTTTTCCCATTCTATAGATTTATTGCTCCTCTGGAAGCAGTGACATTAATTGTTTGGTGGGCAGTAACAACAATCATGAACTCCGATCCTTGGTATGGTTTCTCAACCGAGAGCTTCATGATAACTATTGCTCAGGTAAGTGCAGGGTTTACCATTAACTTCTTCAGGGACTAGGCTGCAGCAGGACCAGTTAGCTTTCACAACTCTGTTAGCTTTTTCGATGTCCCAGAACCTTTTTACTTTAGAGTTAAGACGCTGCACAACTTTTAATTCCTCAAACTTTGCTGATGACTCGACCTGTTTTAAATCTTTTCAATTTTTAATTTTGACTTGTCAATTCACAAATCTTCCTTACATCATTGGTGCATCACAATCATTTTTTTAATTTCTGCTGTTCTTATTCCAGTGGAGTGGTTTCTTCCTACTCATCTTGCTGTTGAATTTCCTGTATGTTAAATATTGGAGACATTTGATACCAATTCCCGGTGACGTGACGGAGCTTCCTCTACCGCCCTCGCCTGAGGGGAACGAGTACAAGGATGGAACGTACAGAACATTTGGCGAGTCAGAAACGTCACAATAATCTGAAAGATTATACTCTCATCAAGGGGCATTACCTGATGTTTTCATTTGGGGTGGGGTGGGGTGGGGGGTATGGGGGGGTGGCAAAGAAATGCCCGGGGTTATTTGTGATACAATCAAGCTTAACGGAACATTACAGAATTGGTAAGAACAACATCGTCGAAGATCACAGATTTACATAAAACTTACACAGTCTAATGATGATGATGGTAGAAAACATCTCTTGAAATATTTCTGTCTCAATGAATGTCATATTTGATGACAAATAAATGTGAAAAAATTCCGTTTGGAGTTTATCGCTCAGTGAGCGTTTTATTCATTTTTCTTTGAATCGATGGATGTTTTTTATGCAAAATGTATAATCAATTTTTCAATATTTTCTTGTGACCCAAATAGCCTATTGATCTCAAACTTCTACAGGTTTGTCAGTTTATGTATATGGTGGATTACATAAAATGGTTACACTGCCAGCAACTGTTCTGTTCGCAACAAAATAATTCTGTAAATGTTCCTCTATAGTCTATTGTCTGAAATACCTTAATGGAAAAACAAGACAAAACAGGCAACAATGACATTTTCGACAAGATTTTGTTTTTGTAAATGTTGCCACTGCTCCTCAACAAAGGTAGCTAGATTGCTAAACATTGAGGTCAATGCATTTGGTAACCAATGAATGACACCTTCAGTATAAAGCTTAAAGGCACTGACTGGACATCTTGGGTATTTGTCACCCTTGTCACACAAAGTTGTGTGATTTCAGATGCTTGATTTCAGAACCTTAAAATCTAATTCTGAGGTCTCGAAATCAAATTCAAATATTTTATTGGAAAATTACTTCTTTCTCAAAAACTACGTTACTTCAGAGGGAGCCGTTTCTCACAATGTTTTATTCTAACAACAGCTCTCCATTGCTTGTTTCCAAGTTAGTATTTATGCTAACATTTACTTTCAGTAGTTATCAATAGTGTTCAGTACCTTTAAGTAAATGACAGTGGGTAAAAATGATGACTTGTTTAGGCATGCTGCATTTATTTAATTTCTCTAGTAAGAAACATTTAGGGATAATTCAGCGCAGGCTGTGAGTGTGTTGCTCGTCAAAAAGACATCTCAAAACAGAATAGTGTGTTTTTGTGAACAAATGTATTTTTTTCTCACTACAGACATTTTACCAACTCAGCAGACTGTTAATAATATGTATGAATTCAAGCAGGGACATTTCTTGAATGAAAATAGTACCATGGCGACACATTTTACTGATTTTTGTTTTCTTTTTCCCAGCTAAAATAATTCATGCTCTCTTTGATCTGCTTCTCTAGTGCTGAGGATACTGTTTGTAAAAGCTTCTTGGAATCTATAACTCCGAGAGTTATCAAAGATTGGGATGCCATCATTGCATGTACTTTCCAGAAGATCTACATCCAAGTCTCACACTTTTTTTCAGCAGTGATTCTCACCTCTGATGTTTAGACCTGATGTTTAGACCTGTTTATCATATTGTTTTAATTTTTTTATTTGCCGTTTTCTTTATTTTGTTTATATATCTTCATCTATATTATGTTACCTATGAAAAACAGAGAATAATATTTGTATGTTAGCAGGTATTTCTGATGTTTTTGGCCATGCCTTAAATGATATAACGTGGTGTGTCGTTGTTCGAGCTTTTATAGTTCACCGGACCCATTCTCTGAGGTTGTCAGCAGCAGAGTGTGGGTTTGAGCAGGCTGATTTATAGTTTATGTATTAATGTAATACAGGTACACACCTTGAGCCCAACCTTGTGCTATTTCTACTGTTTACCCATCCTATGTTATCAATGTTACATGGGTGTTTGGTTTGGGCTCAACGGGTGTGCCTGTTTGGGGCTCATGCTTATAAGCTTTGCTTCTTAGTGAGCTCCCCTGCAGTATCATAAAAGTGTATTTATTTCCTCCTGCTGAAACATGTATATTATTGCCTGTTTTACAATTCGTTATTGTGGAAACAATAAACCTTAAACCTGAAACCTTAAGTTCTTCGTAAAAAGTTGGGAAGGTAGTGCATTCTGCTCGCCAGACAGGCTCCTACGCCTATCCTTATGGACTTTGAAGGAAATAACCATGTTTCAGCTCCAGGAGTAGGTGGCAAGGTGCCTCTACTGGTGGTAGTCGATATGGGTGAACATCCCAAATGAGTTAAGTGTAGCTCTCACCTCTTGTGTTGTTAGGCGGTCTCTCAAAATTTGTTTTAAAAAATATTAAAAAATTTAAAAAATTGTATTTGAGGCAGAAATTGTGGAGGTCCCAGACCATTGTTCAATAAGATTGTTTTTAATATATAAATAAAATCAAACCATTAAAAATTAAATGGTTTATTTATTATCAAGATTTCTATCTGTGTGTGAATTGAAGAAGCGTGCTTCCAGAGTTTTGATTAGAATTATAAGATATATTTAAGTAAAGTTTACAGAACAAAACTGGTAGCTTAAGTACTAGTAGTTTATTTCCTTAAAAGAAATAGAGGTTTGCTCATGGGTGTTAAGCTTTAAACAAAGAGTGTAATAAAACAGAAGTTGTTGGAGTGAAGAATGGACTCTTGAGCGGGATTTGAACTTGCAACCTCTGGAGTAATGTGCTGGCGCTTTTATTACTATAAGCTATTTACCCCTATTGTGGCAGTTTCCATGTTTCCATGTTTCCATGGTCTTTGCCCAGTTGGTAAATTGCTGGCACGTTAAAAACTAAACAGGTTGCAGGTTCACATCCCGCTCTAGTCAATTTTTTTCTTCAATTTTTTTCTTTTGTGAAACCAAAATCAGTTCAAATTCACCTAGTCAGTTTTCCCATAAGGATGTTCGTTCGTAAAAATATGAAATATTTTTCAGAAATCTACAAAAATTACTAAAACTAACATGATGGGTCGAGATTGCCATGGGTGTGGTCCTTTTAAACCGCTGACCAAACTGATCCATTCAAAATTTTGAGTAAATGCATTGTGCAAAAATAAGTGGTGTGGTAACAAAACAAATCCATGAAAAATCCGAAGAACCAATGTGTGGAGGCGAGTAGTAAATAATTAAAGGCGTAATTATTTATTTAGCAGCTCGAGATTGGTTTATTCTCTATTTTGGTGGACGGCAGGGCCAGACCAGCACACAGAGTGGGAGCATTAATGGTAACATCCCACTACCGCGTGGTGGCGCTGTTCCCTACCGCCGCCCCCGTCCGTCACACCGCTTGCTATTTATAACCCTAGGCATCTCTACAAATGGGCCAGGTAAAAGTTGCAATGGGTGTGGTCCTTGGACCCTCCCCTGACATTTTATGAACAATGATTTAAACTGTTCATTCGCATACGTACATGTGCATTGTACGGTATGCACATTTGAATGTCCAACGAGTAACTGGTTCTTGTGTGGCATTTGAATGTCGAATATCGCTCGAACGTTCGGATCGTCAAAAGCCGGCCAGCTAGGAAGAAACGAACGAACTTCATGAACACCGGTGTTTAATTTTGTTCATCATCATGACGGACCCAGTAAACTGTGTAAAGCAGTTCTTCCAGGAAAACACCCATGCTTTGGCTCTGTTTGGAGTTCTGGGAATCTACACAACTTACTACTACTTTAGAGTGGTGCAGGTAAAAATAATATCAAATTGTATAAATTGTAGGCATATTATTGGGAAGTTGACAACAAACTGTAGTGTATCGTATATGGTATAGGAGGTCCTGTTTTCATTACCAGCACACTCTCGTAAAAAGTGGGACCTATTTTAGTAATGTATTTAACCCTATGGGAAAACCTCAGGCCCTTGGGGTTTTGTTAAGAAAAACAAGAAGTCGCATCCCCTTCTTGAGAAAACGGGTAATCTTCCGGTCGTCGCCACCAATTTATCCGCCGTTAATTAACTCCAAAACCACTGAATTTTTTTCTTACCTTAGAAGAAGGGTTAACGCATATATACATCCAGAAAAAAAAAAAAAAAAAAAAAAAAAAGTGCCGGAAGTTGGTGGCGACGACGTAAAATTTTTCCGAGAAAACCCTTACACGTTTGGGACTGGGTATAATACTGCAACATAGAATCCGCATCCCCTTGAAAAAAAGTCGCATCCCCTTCTTGAGAAAACCCTTACACGTTTGGGACTGGGTATAATACTGCAACATAGAATCCGCATCCCCTTGAAAAAAAAAATCGCATCCCCTTCTTGAGAAAACCCTTACACGTTTGGGACTTGGTATAATACTGTAATATAGAATCCGCATCCCTTGAAAAAAAAGTCGCATCCCCCGAGAAAACCCATTTATGCGTTATGCATCCCCTTGAGAAAAAAGTCGCATCCCCTTACCAATACCATGTGAGATTACAGCATGTATAATAATCCGCATTCCTTTCTAAAAAAAGTGAAGAGGATTTAAACTAGTTGTTTAAATTTCGGGAGGCCTGATTCTTTATAATTTTAACGGACGGAGTCCAACAGTTTTGGTCCAAAAGTATATAGGTGACCCTATGTTCAACACTTCCTTCTAAAGGAAATTCTATCCATATACCATAGAATTATTATTATTTTTTGGCCATATCTATATTACACGTTTAAACATTGCTATGTGACATATACTCTGGAACCATCAGAATTCTTAGGTATTTATGAATGCTATTTACATATTATGGGGTGGATCAGTATTTTTTATGTCGGATTTTCTGACTCACTGGCATAACAGGCAATGTAGCACATTTTCATCTCCCCCCTTCCTTTTCTCTATTGTTATTATTACTTGAATTCGTCGATGTCGAAAAACAAAAAAAACAATGGCATTAAAAAATTACAAAAAAGTGAAGAAAAAACTATTGCAGCTATTATTATTCTTTACCACCCTATAGATCATATGGCAAATGGATCTTTAAAAAACATAACAAAAGTATCTAAATTCTGCCAATTCAAACCTCACGGAACACTATTATTTCGTATTTCATTATATTTGAAAATGCGACATAGGTTTACAGTAATTTGACTAATAACAGGACCAGCTGCTTTGCTTAAAGCAATCGCACAACATCGGTACACAGTATTGTCTAAAGGCCCACACTCCGTGTATCACAACTTATTATATAATTTAACAAACCTGTGAAAATTTAGGCTCAATCGGTCATCGGATTCGGGAGAAAATAACGGGAAAACCCACCCTTGTTTCCGCACATTTCGCCGTGTCATTATTCTCCATATCGATATAGAATTGATAATTAATAAGTTCTGTTCAGAAAGTGTCCAATGGCTTTAAACGGTGATAATTTGTTTAATGTTTTCTGAAAAAATAAAGCATTTCATGGAATAATATTTCAAGGGAAGTCTTTCACCATTACCTTCTGTAAACCATGTAAGTTATTTGTAAATCTGTGAACTTTTAATTTTTGTTCTGTTCAGAAAGTGTCCAATGGCTTTAAACGGTGAGAATCTGAGAACAAAGGAATAGTAATTTACAAACAAAGGAGTTTTACGAATTGCATTAATACTGTTCCGTGTATGAGTGCTAGTAAACATGAAAACACTTTATTTGCTCATTTAAATATATTTTTTCCACAAGGAGCCTCATTAGTTCGTTTAAAGAATCTACAGAGTTAATTAGTGCATTGTCTCAAAATACAACCATGTAGTGATATCTGGCTTATTCCATAAGTTTTATTTTATCTAACTCACAAAAAGACTCTTTTCATTCGAATTTGTTTTCACAAAGAGCAAAAAAAATGATCCGAAAAGTCTATGAAAAAAAAACTTTTCCACAACGTATAGACAACATTATACCTGCCCGCTCGTCCAACCGACTCGTCATTCTTCCGTCCGTCAACTTTCCAATATAAAACAATGCGCAGCGAGAATATCATTCTGAACCCGCATCGCACTTGGTGGAAAGTTTTAAAGTCTGCTATTTAAAGACTAATACTCTGGTAGATTTATTTATGTCTTACAACGTCATTGCGACATTTCATGTTTTAGGAAATTCATGTTGGTTCTCCATTCAGTTACATTATTATGCCAAAACATAGGAGTTTTGTTTCGCTTTATTTGACACTATGGCCTATGTAAACTTTGTTTGCTTCTGTTTCACGATAAAATATGATTGTGGTTGATATGGCACATTCATTTCTGCATTCTGTGGCAGTCATGCACATAAAAACAAAATAATAACCCACTAGAGACTAACATAATGGAAACGTTATAGACTTACATAAACAAAAGCTTAAGTTAGGTGTGAACAGTGCAGTCAAGGACATGTCAATCACCTAAGAGAATGGACTGTGTTGGGGGCTTCCTGCTGTGATGATACTGGGGATTAAGGGGCTTATCTTGAATGTGTTAATTGTCTTAAAGCTATTAAAATTCTACTTATTAGAAATAAGTTAAGAATGTAATAGGTCCCACTTTTTAGGAGAGTGTGCTGGTAATGTTGAGTAGCCCTGGTAGGATGTCAGTCAGTGCCACTGTTGCATGCAACGGAGGAGTCCAACCTGGGCTAGTTTTCGAGGTGTCCCTATAATCGTGGCAAATCTTTTACCTCTCTGTGCGCGATGTAAACAGTCCCTAGATAAAAATTGTGTGGTTTTATTTGCCAAGCAAAGAGTCTCCTCTCCCTTGACAAAAACTTAGAAACACGTAAGGCTCCACTGGTCATTTGCACTTGTAAATGCAAAAAGTTTGGTACTTTAGGCATTTCTACAAGGTACAAAAATATGTCATAATGTTGAGGCATGGAGGAAGAAATAAAAATATTTGCCCACCGAAAAAGTTTCATCAAACGCTATTTCAATTCACAATTCATGATGATCAAAATCATGTGACTGAATGTTTTGCTGAGCATTCTTGAAAAGAAATACCGAGGCTTAAAGAAGCCATGTGCCTTATATCATTTAAAAATATTTTTGGAGATTTTTATTTTGTAACCCTCGTATCAATACTATTATTTTAATATTAAAATTTAAACATCACCTTGTTGATTCCATTATCACTGTTTATTTATACGCTTTATTATAAATATTAAGAAAAAAAAATATTTAAAAAATAAATAAAAATCAGATATGGAAGCCAGTAATTATTCACACTTTTTATATTTTTTATATTTTTTATAAGTTTCCATGGTAATTTTAAAAAATTATTATAAAAAAATATTTTGAATAAAATGAAGGCAACTGCTGGCTACACTGTAAAAAAATTGGGTAAAAAAATGCCAAACTTTTTACCCAATCAATTAAGGGCGAACAGTGAACTCCTCCAACTTTTGGGCAAAATATTACCCATCAAAGTTAGGCACTCTGATTGCCAAATAATTAATAATAATAATAATTGGGTAATCAATAGTTGGGTATATTTTGGTAACCAACAGTTGGGTAATTTTTTTTTTACCCATTTTCTTGGGTATTTAATACATTATCAATAACCCACTTATTGGGCGATGATTTTATTAATGATTTAACCTTTTTCGGTAATATCCAACAAATGGTGAATATATTTAACCCTTTGATTTACAGTTTCTTTTGTGATATGTCATACAACCAGGCATAGAAAATATCTTTTCCACGATGGCAAACGGTAGTGAGATGTGACCTTGGCATCTCTCTCAAAATCGAGAGGGTGCTCAGTGGTTTGTAGATGCTATGGAAGGTTGGTTTTTAACTAAATACAGTTTGTTTCCTGTTCAGTTGTTGAACACAGTCGTGACAGTTGCAGCGCAAGCACACGCATACATGCCACAACCGGCGTTGCACATATTGGCATGATAAAACTGAAACTAAAAACTGAAACTAATTCAACAGTAGTGTCACTTTGTTGCTCCCTCTGCAACTGTCACGACTATGTACGACTGAATAGAAAACACAACTTCATATTTAGTTAAAAACTAACCTTCAAATTTGATCTATATCTACTGGAAAACCCTGCTCGTCAGAGCCACTCCGCCACTCGCCATGTTGGAAAATATCGTTATGTTTTTTTTTATACATGCCCAACTTTTGGGCAACTCTTTGATCGTAGTGCGCATGATCGGATGATTTTGACCAACTAATGTGCATCACTTTTATCAACAATCGAATTGGATTAAAATTACCAAAAAAGTTGCCCAATAAATAAGCAAAAGTGTAACCAACAGTTATGATAAATTCAGGTTACGAATTATTTGCCCAACACTTGCCCAACTTTTGTTCCACTTTAAAAAAAAAATGTTTGCCCAACAACACCAATTATTGGTTTTGTTGGGCAATTATCGACCAATAATTGTTGAAGTTACTTTGCCCAACAAATGATTTGACCAACGTTTTTGCAGTGTATACAGTCATACACAGAGTCTCAAAGAACACTTGTAGTCACTGCAGATGTTTCTTCCATGTATGGCTTCACCGGGAAACCATACTTTCTCGTTTTCCGTGAAAACAGGAAAAACTCAAAACAAATGGGGCCAGTTGAAGTCATCGAAGATCGGTGTGTGGTGTGAACATTTCAATGTCCATCAAGTTTTAATACTAACAAATGAAGATAATTAGGGCATCGGTTGATATATGGCATCATTAATTTTTTCCAAATTCTAAGAAAAAGGCATAATAGCGTGAAAACTGGTAAGCAGAGGATACATGTAGCTTGTCAACTTTCAAAGCGGGGAGCTCCACTCCAATAATTCTCTGTAACTCCCTGGGGTTTTCCTCCCACATCTACAGCTGAAAATTCTTCATTGTTTTCTCTTCTCTTTTGGCTCTAATAAGAGCGTTGATAATCAAGATCCAGATACTGTTAAGTGTTTGCTCATGGATGAAGGAAATTAATTAGATCAATTTAAAATGAAGGCCTTTCTTGAACTTAATTAAAAGTTTCAATTTGTAACATATTTGTTTTGTACCATGTTTTTCCTACGGACACTTTTCCTTCTTAACTGTTTCAGAATAAGTGGTTTCATGGATACAGTTATGTCATTACTCATTGGAAAAACTAGTCTGCTAGTTGCGATAATGTACCCTCCACCCGAAATTCGCCAACTATTGCTACACAATCTTGCTTCCAAACGCTTTCTTTAAAAAATGTATGGCATTGGCTAATTCCCCTTTCTCTCCTCTGGATTCTACAGAAACCTAAAATCTTCGGTAAGGATGGGAAGTTTCTGCAGTTCGTTGGACGGCACATTCCGATGTTGAGGGAGCCCTTCAGACCTACCTTCTGGTGTTTCATCCATCAGTTACAGACCATCGGTCCAGTCTTAATGAAGTTCTTAACCTCCATGGAGTACCGAAGGTAGTGAACACTCTCTAAAAAGGCCCTGATTTCATATAGATGCTAAGCGACCGCTTTTGTGCTTAGTGTACAATTTCCATTTCATAGCGCTGCTAACCGATAACACACAAACAGGTGATAACTGCACAGAAATAATGCCAACGTCACAATGCAAATCCATGGGGAACGAAAAAATATGGCCGCCTAATTTTTCTGCTTATCTGTGAAACTGAAATACGCTTGCACAGTAGCGAATTTTTCTGCAGAGCCCACAGTAGACCTTAAGCTATTCTAAGAAGTTCATGGATTCTATGTACAGTAGACGGGTCTGCTTTGATCATTGACAGGACCCCATTTTAAAGGGAAGGTACACAATTTCTCACTAAAATAATAAAAGACTTCTAGCTAGAAGTCTTTTATTCCTATCTGAAAGCACACAAATTCGTGGGGTGTTTTCTCTTTCATCAGTTTCTCCCAACTTCAATGACCAATTGAGCCCAAGTTTTCACAGGCTTGTTATTTTATGCTTATGATGGGACACAACAATAGAGAACACGGGTCTTTGACAATTACCAAACATGTACAGTGCCTTTAAGTTGCATGGTCCAATTTCGCTGACGTTTTTTTTTTCATGCATGAATAATTTCTCAGATTTCTTAGGGTCCATTCGCAAATGCTGCAGCCACTGTTCACCAGAGATGCAGTTGGTACCTGCTGTTACCTTGCAAAGCGTGAGGCCATTTAAAGACAATAGACACCTTTGGTAATTGTCAAAGACCAGTCTTCTCACTTGGTGTATCTCAACAGTGCACAATAAAACAAACCTGTGAAAAAATACCCTTAGGGATCACACGAAGTTGTGTTCTTTCAGATGCTTGATTTCGGGACCTCAAGATCTAATTCTGAGGTATCAAATTCAAAATGTTATTCTTTCTCGAAAACTTTGTTACTTTAGAGGGAGCCGTTTTTTTACAATGTTTTATACCATCAACAGCTCTCTATTGCGTGTTACTAAATAATTTTATGGTAAAAATTATTTTGAGTATACATTACCAAGAGTGTTCAGTGCCTTTAACTATTGTTTGCATAATACCATCAGTCCTTTGGTTGGTAAATTGTTTGCAACAGATTCTATTTTCACATTATTATTTGTATTCACATTTATTATTATTATTTCTTTTGAAGTGAGAAGTTGAAGCTATCTGATGGGGGTGAGATCATCATAGACTGGATGGATAATAACGATGACGTCAAACACAGTCAGTCTACTCGACCAACTGTTCTTGTACTGCCAGGAATAACAGGTAAGTAAGTTTGTTAGACTGGATGGATAATAACGATGACGTCAAACACAGTCAGTCTACTCGACCAACTGTTCTTATACTGCCAGGAATAACAGGTAAGTAAGTTTGTTAGACTGGATGGATAATAACGAGGACGTCAAACACAGTCAGTCTACTCGACCAACTGTTCTTGTACTGCCAGGAATAACAGGTAAGTAAGTTTGTTAGACTGGATGGATAATAACGATGACGTCAAACACAGTCAGTCTACTCGACCAACTGTTCTTGTACTGCCAGGAATAACAGGTAAGTAAGTTTGTTAGACTGGATGGATAATAACGATGACGTCAAACACAGTCAGTCTACTCGACCAACTGTTCTTGTACTGCCAGGAATAACAGGTAAGTAAGTTTGTTAGACTGGATGGATAATAACGATGACGTCAAACACAGTCAGTCTACTCGACCAACTGTTCTTGTACTGCCAGGAATAACAGGTAAGTAAGTTTGTTAGACTGGATGGATAATAACGATGACGTCAAACACAGTCAGTCTACTCGACCAACTGTTCTTGTACTGCCAGGAATAACAGGTAAGTAAGTTTGTTAGACTGGATGGATAATAACGAGGACGTCAAACACAGTCAGTCTACTCGACCAACTGTTCTTGTACTGCCAGGAATAACAGGTAAGTAAGTTTGTTAGACTGGATGGATAATAACGAGGACATCAAACACAGTCAGTCTACTCGACCAACTGTTCTTGTACTGCCAGGAATAACAGGTAAGTAAGTTTGTTCTTTCCTTGAAGTGTCTTGGCATTCATGTTGTGAAAAGTTACGTAGTGTCAATCATTCCTTAACTGACTCTGATCCGTGAATGCAGAATTATTTTGACTCGTTTATAAGCTTGGGCGATATCGATTTATTTTATTCACGATATATCGCCGACAATATATCGCGATATTCGATATAATCGCGATTAATGAAATTTGACATCATCAGTCTTCAAACTCCAAGTGAAAGTTGTAGAAGAGACAGTCATAGCTTAAGAGAGGTGTTCTAATGACCTATTCTTCTGCTTTTACTCCAAACCTATGGGGTGCAAGATGTCTCAGCTAGCAAATACATCGCGATATTTAATCGATATTGCGATATATCGCGATAATTGTGATATATTGCGATATATCGCGATATTTCGATTAAAACCAAATCCATCCGATAACGAAATCGTTTCCAAATTAATATCGCGATATTCGATAATATTGTGATATCGCCCAAGCTTACTTTACAAGTTCCTTACATTACCCCTGATCCTTGAAGTGCATGTGCATTAATCAAGTATCCACATGTGCCCAAGCATGTTATGTGAATCATCGGCGTCACAAGAAAATAGTGAACAAATTCTTATGTTTTCACTGTTTTCAAATAACTTGTCTTTTACTCTCAAGATCACATAATTGTTTTACTCATTTCTAAAAAACTATGGCATTTCAAAGTATGTGATCATGATGACACAGCCCCTGTAAGTGGTGACTTTAAAACAATTTGTTTTTCTCAAAGATGACCTTCCTTTGTTTACAGCATTGTCTTAAATTCTCTTTGGATGGTTTGTTCTTCTTTTCTAGGTTCAAGTAAAAGCCATTATTGCCTCAACATGAACAATACATTAATGAAACATGGCTACCGGTCTGTGGTGTTCAACTACAGAGGCTTAGGAGGTGCCGTCATCAAGGTAAGAAACACTAGTCCATGATGTGCAATCAATTAGCCATTGTGCGATTTAGATTTGAATAATGTCTGGTACATAATAACAATAATAATAATGATGAGGTCTATCTATTATGGCGCCGGTATCCACAAAAAGTGCTCACGGCGCCTGCTCCACTAAAAATGTTCCCCCTTGGTTGTTCTCCTGCAGTGCACAGATCAAGAAAAATTAAAAATTTCACTGTCTAGTGAATGTTACTGAAATGTCTTTGAAAAAGATGGGTCTTCAGGGTTGATTTGAAAGTGTCTTTTGTCTGGATGGCTCTGATGGAATGTGGCAGACTAAACCGTTCCACACATTCCCTGCAGCTACCTGGAAAATAAACATAAGTCACAATGTACAGTTGGAATGAATTCCTCAGACTATAGAGACAGTTGCTATGTAATAATAATAAATAATAAAGAACACTTAATAGAGCGCCGGTATCCGCCTCAGGAAGGCGCTCATGGCACTTGAGGAGAGAAAGACAAATTAGGACTGAGGATTGTGTGAGTATGCTTGTTTGAACAGGTGAGATTTTAAGTTTGTCTTGAATGTTGTAATGGATGGAGATGATTTGACAGTCAGTGGGAGTTGGTTCCACACTCGGGCTGATGCCACAGAAAATGAGTGGAAGTTCTATCAAACGGTTCGGGGCAAGCATTTGTATAACAACCTCCAGATGAGCAAACCCTGGTACCATTGTGTCATACACACCCATCCAGAAATGTGTATGGGTGTGTTTACCGTCACTTACGTAACTATGCAAAAGCTTTGCCCCTAATCATGTGACATAGCAACTGTCTGGATAGGCTGAGGAATTCAAATGTGTTAACTTGTGATCAAGCACGCTATTGTACCAGACAATATTCAAATTTAACACGCAAATGGTTTATTAAAGGTAGGGTCGTAGATTAGTTTTTAAACCGCACGAGTTGCAATCACAAGGTTATGGGACGAATCCTACCAATCTAACCACTGGTTTCACAATGACAAGAATAAGTATTTTCATCTAGTTGTTGAATCACATTTTCCAGTTGCCCTTTAAAATGTATTTGTTTTTTATTGCCTATTGTTGCTGAGTGCAATGATCTAGATAGAATGGCGCTATAGAAATTCTGTTATTAAAAATTTGTTTTTATGTTGTACTTTTAGACACCGAGGACCTATTGTGCTGCCAACACTGAAGACCTAGAGTATGTCATCAAACATGTCCAAGGTTTATATCCAGAGGCACCCATCATAGCTGTTGGCATCTCTATTGGAGGGTAAGTAACATGGTGAGAGGAAGATCCAGGCTACTGGACAGAGGAGAAATTGGGAAAAGTGGTTGGATTTGCAGGGTGGGGGCAGGAGGGGGGGGTTAGGAGAAGTTTGAGAAAGAAACTAGTACAAGAACCAATTTCATGGCTCAGCTTACCGTAAGCAAAAAGTTTGTGCTTACAGAAGCAGGGAATTTTGTGCTTACATGAAGTGTATTTCACGGGTTAGCAGGGAATTTTTGCTTGTGCACGTGCGTACTCAATGTAACTAGGTATTCTTTGCTTACACAGCTAGCGCAGAAATTCAGCGATTGCAGTACGCTGAGAATGATGATCATCAGTGCAGAATTTGGGCAATCTCAGTGGTCTTGTTGGTATAAAGACACTGCTCTAGAAATACAAAGGTTGTTGGTTCGAATCCAATCTGAGATACGTGTACTACAGTATGCCTGAGATTTTTTAACAGAACTCTAGAAAGTACTGAGTATACAGTGCTAACACACATCGGTGTAAAGGGTAAAAACAAAATTAACAGTCTTTACGGCTCAATTCCATATCACTTTATTCTTAAGACTAATTATGTTTGTCTTATTTTTCAGGATCATTTTGTTTAACTACCTGGCTAAGGCTGGCAAGGAGACACCGTTGAAGGCAGCCATGACAGTGTCTGTTGCTTGGAACACCATGAAGTCCACCGAGTCACTCGAGACTCCTGTCAACCTCATCCTCTTCAATCGCTTCTTGGCACGAGAACTAACTCAAGTGTTAGCCAAGTAAGTCTTACTTTTTTTTCGAGTGGTGTCCTTGGTTAATGATGTTGTGAGAGAAAAGGTCCCCAAATCTCTCTGTCCTTCATGCATAGTAGGTCTTTTCAGCTCATCTAATAATTTCAGCAAAAATCTAAGAACACATTGTTATTTTTAGGAGGACACTTGTGACTTGTGTGTGTGAGCTATAAGCATTGCACTTTGCGTTAGCTCACTCACACAAGTCACACATGTCCTCTTAAATATAACATGGTGTGGTGTCAGAAGTGGGATATGTGACACACATCACACCGGTCCTTCAATCCCTTCACTGGCTTCCCATTAGAAGCGAGTCAAATTCAAAGTCCTCCTCCTTGTTTTTAAAGTCAGAAAAGCTCTCGCCCCTACTTATCTCCAGAACCTAAGCTCATAGTTCTCGCAATCTATGCATAACGTCTTCTTCTACTTCTCATTTGTGCTTGTCCCCTGCCAACACCGGCGCTCCAGTGTAAATTTAAAGCCCCCAAATTTTGATATTCATTCATTGTTTCTTTCTTTCATAGGAATGTTCACATATTTGAAGGCCATATTGACACTGACTATGCCATGCAGGTACGTCCATACATCTCTTGTTTTGTTATCATGTTAAACTCTGACCCAAAAGGATGTGATCTGTTGTATAACTGCGCAACCCTGTTTCAGCCCCAGGAGTAGGTGCAAACAGCCCCTGGAAAAATAGTTGATTTTTAGCCCGCACCTTGAAGTGGCCTTCAGGCCTTGTATGTCTTCCCACTTGAAATTAAAAAAAAGCTAAAACGCACACATCGGTGTAAGGGTGAAACCAAAATTAATATCCTATTAATGCTGTCAAATTTCTTCTTTAGGCGCAGACCATTAAGGAGTTTGATGAGCGATTTACAACCAAGGTGTTTGGTTACAATGATGTGGACCATTACTACAACGAGGCCACTCTACATAATAAAGTACATCGTATTGGGATACCAACTTTGTGCTTGAGCGCCGGTGACGATCCCTTCGCCCCACTGGAGAGTAAGAACAATCATATAAATAATAATGATAATTAATTTGCCCGCCGTTAAAATTACAGGATTTGAACTGCCTTTAGCTACCAGGCAACCTTGAGCAGTGTCTTAACCAATTAGACCACGGAGATTGCATTTGGTTAGAGAGGGGACTGCATGGTTTCCCCATCTTCCTTAGCTGCTTAGGACTAGGTGTCTCATAGCCTCCTTGGAAAAAACGTCCTCATTCAGGTCTGTTTATAGCTGAATGTTCTGCCTCATGAAGTGGAATTTTTGCATCGTCCTGAATTTGCGCCTTCCAGCGCAATGGTGGGCGTCCTCGTTGGCGTGGAGTGTTGAAGTCAGTGTAGTAGACCAGGTTGGGTAGCCTGTAGGCTGGCATTCGGATACTGATAATATGTTGGTTCAGGCTTAGAGCCACAATCAGAGTGCAACAGTTTGGGTGTTGGATGTGGTTGTACAACTCAACATTTAAGAAGAAACTAAAAATAAATAGTAAACTTGCGGGTACAACCATGTGTAAATCTCTTAGGGTGAGTGTTGGCTCTGAAAAGAGCCGGTTGGGTCTCGACGTTCGACCCAACCGGCTCTTTTTAGAGCCAACACTCACCCTAAGAGATTTACACATGGTTGTACTCGCAAGTGTACTAGTTTTTTTATAGTTTCTTCTTATGTCTCCACACCATGTAAAGCTTCAAACAATACTAACTCAACATTCAAACAATACTAACTCAACATTTGATCAATATGCTCTGATATTAACAATTGATTTTAATCTCGGTGTAAACAATATGGGGGAATTGGAGCACAATATGTGTTATTCTCCTTTTGAAGGCAAATTTCCTGAGAAAAATTTTTGAGGCGAGAGAGGTACAAAATATTTGCAGCAGTTTTGTTTGTTTTGTTTACTTCCTGCAGCCATCCCGATGGACGACGCCAAAGAACAAAGCAACATTGCTCTTGTTGTGACATCATATGGCGGCCATGTTGGATTCACAGAAGGATTTTTTCCGAAAGGTAACGGGTACATGCTCAGACTCTTTGACCAGTTTATACACGGCTTCTTCCAGCATGGTATTAAAGAGGTATTGATGAGTACGAATTAGCATAAATTAGCATATTTGGGGAAAGCTCCATTGAAGATTTCCGACTTTCGCCACAAAAACTCGGAAATTATACATCTTTTCCTCCAGTGGGTGTGTTTACATTGAATCACTTTAGTCATTTTAAAACTTAAAAGGATGACTAGTTTATCTGCCTGGGGCAGTCAGCAGCCCTATTGGTTTATGCACGATCCAATTAAGTTGACTGTTAGGAAAAGGAATTACATGGAGATAACAGGTGTTAGTTGTCAGATGAAAAGGATGTTTTATTTTAGCCAGTTTCTTTAATGGAGCTTTCCTGTAATGGATACATTACAAATTTGAATATTTTTGTACTATCTTTGAATACTTGGGTGCGACGCTGAACGAAAGTTCAAAGAAGTGTAAAAGTGCTTTGGGTACTGGTTTTTATTTTTTAGGGATAAGTGATCTACCCTCTCAAGTTAGGGTACAAAAGTTAAGACAAGGAAGGGGGCTAAGTTCATAGAGTTGTTGGAATTGTGACTTCTCATGATCTACCCTCTATGGTTAAGGTTAGGGGGTATAAGGGTTAGGATAAGCATAGGACCCTTTTTGAACTGACTAGATTTGGCTTTGGATTCGGCTCAGGCTAGCTTGGCCCGCAGTTGTTTGACAATTGCGTCTGCTTTGCCTATATGCGCCCAGGGT
Source organism: Asterias rubens (assembly GCF_902459465.1). Lineage (NCBI taxonomy): Eukaryota > Metazoa > Echinodermata > Asteroidea > Forcipulatida > Asteriidae > Asterias > Asterias rubens. The sequence goes on from NC_047077.1 coordinate 11,745,500, forward strand.
TTCAGACGAGATGACAGAGCCTGAAGCCGATTCCAAAGCCAAAGCCGTGGTTTTGAAAAAAGGCCATAGTCCTTGCTGTATGGGACGAGGAAGGGGTGTTGGTACATAGGTATGTGGGTATATAGACGTGTGGGTACAAAGGCATGCGAGTACACAGGCGTGTACATGTAACTGTGGGAATATTAGCTTCAACACAGAGCAGTCGCTGAAGAAAATAGCTGGATTTTGTCTCCAGGCGGGCGTAAAAAAGTCTTAATACATCCCCACGTTTTGACCAATGAGAGACTGGAAACTGTCCAAGGTATTTATTAATAATAATAATTAGTTTACCCGCTGCTAAAATGTAGGAGTCAAACTGCCTTTAGCTACCACTGGCAATCTTGAGCAGTGTCTTAACCAATTAGACCACCGAGATCGCATTTGGTTAGAGAGGGGACTGCATGGTTTACTGATAGTATTTTGGTTCAGGCTTAGCAATAAAAGTCTGCAGTTTCTCATCCCTGCCTTTATATTCCCATGTTTTTTAAGCAAACGAAACGTGCTTGAGGATCACATACAAATGTATTAATAATAATAAATAATAATAACATGCATTTATATAGCGCTTAATACAAGGTTTCTAAGCGCTGAACAGGAAGTGTATGATAACAAAAGAAAGACAATTAAAAGTGGGATGAAATAGCAGAAACTGAACAGACTAGATGGATTTATATAAGTGTGTTTTTAGAGCAGTTTTAAGTGAGTCTAGTGAAGATGAGGCACGGATATGAACGGGGAGATTATTCCAAAAAGTGGGAGTGGTGATTGAGAAGGAGCGGTTTCCATAGCGAGTGCGAGGGATAGGACCAGAGTTGAATTCTAGGTGGGCGGTAGAAGATGATCGGAGAACACGAGTTGTAGGTTGATTTTTGGGAATAAGTAATTCTGAGATATATTTAGGGGCTAGACCATGTTTAACTTTGTAGGCAAGAGTGACTGCAGGACAAGTTAAGACTTTGTTACAGTAGGGTACAAAAGTGAATTTTTAAGTCCATGAAAACAAATTCTGGCAGTCGGTCAATAAAAAAAGTACGATTTTTTTTCTAAATTTATTGCCAAAATCAGCCACTTTAATCAATTACTTATGTCTTTCAGTGAATGATTTTTATTTTAAAAAGAGTAATCTTAAATTTCAGAAAATGTCAGTACTTTATTAGTCTATGTTGTGGGAGTGTGACAATACTGTAATAATCATGTTGGTGGTGAGAAATTTGTTATAAAATTTGAAATAGTAAAAGGATAATGGTGAAATATTAGACAGTTGTTCATGTAAGATAATGATACGTGTTCATGTGGTGTATTTAATAGAATTATAGTCAAGGTGAATAAGGGGTACATGTAAGTGGTGATGTTGGGGGGGGGGGGGGGTAGAGGGATCACCTAAAATGGGATGTAACTTTTTATTGTTAACATCACATACCAGACATGCAACTTTATGATTGCAAAAGAAAAATGGAAATGGCTGATCACACTTAACTTTTGTAGAAGTGTTTTTCGGTTTTCTGGGCACTGTCAGACTGTTTTGAAAATAAAAAGAGGAAATCAGCTAAACATCTGAAAAGTTGCATGCCTGACAAACAAATGTTAATAAACCACAAGCAAGGCAGGCCTGGAATAACATGCAGGCCACGGCCGCTGTTGTCAGTGGTCCTGGCCTTGGTGCCCCTTCAAAATTTTCCCATAAACTTTAAGATTTCCCAATGGAAGTGCCCTTCGCAAAATGAAATGGCCTCGTCCTCTCAAAGATTAAATTCCAGGCCTGGTAAGGGATATTATATTTTGTTAAAGGCAGTGGACACTATTGGTAATTACTCAAAATAATTATTAGCATAACCTTTCTTGGTGACAAGTAATGAGGAGAGGTTGATACAATACAATTTTATGAATAAATGGGAGAATGCAATTTGAGATGAAGAATGACAAGCGCACATGTTCTCAGGACTCTCAAGCCAGTATTAATTAATTACCACTTTTAATTAGCACTTTAATAAGTCAAACTGTTAAACCCTCGAGAGACCATTCATTTCTGTAAAATCATCATGCGTTCTGACATTGTTGGGTCCTGTTTTATTTATTTATTTTTGTTTTAAAGAAAAAAATAAGATAGAGCAGAAATTCGATTTTGTTTTATAAACATGGGTTTTTTTTTTAAATGAGAAACATTGGAAAATGTCAGTTTAGGGCCCAATTTCATAGAGCTGCTTAAGAAAAAAAAAGAGAGCTAACCAAAATGATGCTTACCAGAAAAAGTTTACCAGCTAAACTACCATGTCTCGTGTATAATTTGTGACAATTGTCAAGCAATATTTTCTGCCTAAGCTCCTTTATGAAATTGGACCCTGGTCATCAATTTTACTTTGACCTTTTTGGTTGAGGTCAAATCTTGCAGCCGTTTGCAGCTGCCATTGGCCTTTTCTTACAAGCCGTTTCCGGCCGCTATGTTCTCTAAAGGGTTTACTAATAGTTTTTGACCATCGAGACAATTTACTTCCAAGGAGGATTGCTTCTTAGAGCTCTCCAAGTATTAAATAAAATCTTATATTTAAATATTTTTATCGAGAAGAAAAAAGCCAAAGCAACGTTGAAAATAAATGAATTTATACCCGTTTTTAATTTTTTTTTGAACTAGGCATAACTATTTGATGAAGTTTCTGCTATCGCAATACAGAGAAAAGGAAATTGTCTTCCAAAAAGATCTACGATTCTTAATTTATGTAAAATACCAATACCAATTATTTTGTATTGATGTAGCATGTAATGGAATTATGGTTAATTAAAACTTACTTATTGTATTCGGATATAAGGACGTTACTACTATGCATAATGTTTTGTTTGTCTTTCAAATTGGTTAAAGGCAGTGGACACTATTGGTAAATACTCAAAATAATTATTAGCATTGGTAATAACGAGTAATGGAGAGCTGTAAATAGTATAAAACATTGTGAGAAACGACTCCCTCTGAAGTAACAAAGGTTTTGAGAAAGAAGTATTTGAATTTGATTTTGAGACCTCGAAATTGAGCATCTGAAAGCACACCAGGGCGTTTTTTCTTCCATTATTCTCTCGCAACTTCAGCGACCAATTAAGCTCAAATTTTCACAGGTTTGCATAATGTTGGAGTGAGAAGACTGGTGTTTGACACTTACTAGTAGTAGTGTCCAGTGTCTTTAAGCTTGGAATTGGTGTATAAGTTGCTTTTTATAAAGATAGTCTATGACAAAAAAAAGATTATACAAATTTTTTGTTATAAAATCCATTTTGAAAATATCTGTAGCTAAAGCAAACATAAAAAAAGCTGAATACTAGATAGAAGTCTTAAATTTCTCATCCCTGTCTTTTGATTGGTAAGTATTAAAAAGAAATTGTTTTGCTCGAGGATCCCGAAGAAATGTATAAGTTGTGTGACTGCAGGATAATTTTGTGAAAGACTGTTGGTACAGTATATGGTACAATTAAGTCTATGACAAACAATTTTGGCAGTCAACAAAAATGATAAAGACAAATAATTATTTCTAACTTCATTGCCAAATTAACCAATTCGAACCAAATTGAAATACCGATTACTTTACATTAATTTAGTGTGTTCATGGAATTATGGTTATTGTAAATTTGTTTATTGTATTCCGAGAAGAATGTCACTACTATGCATAATTTTATTTTTTAAATTTGAATGTTAAGGAATTGGTGTAGAGGTTGTTTTTTTATCGAATATATATGTATGGAAAAGAGAGATTATACGAATTGTTTTGTATTAAAAACCATTTTGAAAATATCTGCATGTGTAAAATTGTGTTTTTCCAAGTGATCAAATCGAGTTTGGAAGTTTTTTTTTCTTCCAAAAACTATCAATAAAATAGCACATCATTATGCTAACTACGTCTAGATGCTTGGGGTTCTATGGACCGATCCGGCCTGTCAATCAAACTGCGCGTTCACCCATTTGACCAATCACAGCAATGATTGTGGTCGGACAAACTCGGTCATGCGTGCTCGTACACATGTCTTGCTCACGTGCGCGGTGGGCGGAGCTTAGTGGAAAGCCGGAACGGTCCATTGACAGTAAAACAAAAAACATGGATAAAAGTTGAGAAAAAACTTTTTACAAGGCGTGCTTTGAGAATATTTGAAAGACTGAATGGTTAGTAAGGTAAATGACCCAATGTTATGGCTCTGCTCACACTGGAAGCAAATATTCAGCATTTAAAAAGGAAGCAGGGAATTCTGCGCTTGCACCAAGCATAATAAATTTCAGGTTGGTGTCGGGTGGGAATTTGTGCTTGTATGGGTGTATTTTCTATTTGCTACTAGGTATTCTTCGCTTATTCTGTGAGCAAAGAATGGCGAGTGCAAGCGCAGAATTTGGCGGTAAATAGAGCCATGTAATAAGGTTCTGATGAGTAAAGATAGCTTTTTCAGAACTAAAAAACTCTGACAATATTTATAAGTTGGACATGTTAGTAACGACCAATAAAATTATAGACACGCACAATTTTCAAGTTTGTTCCTCGACAAGGGAATGTCCTTTATTGTGCATCAAACATTCCGATAGCTGTGATTTCAATCCCATACTTTGTGGAAAATTTATTTTGGTTTTACCCATACACCGATGTGTGTTAGCACTGTATACTCAGTACTTTCCCGAGCTCTTAGTCTTGAAGTCAAGACGGTAGTTGTTAAGCGCGGTGTAGTTACAGCGCGGTGTAGCTACGGGGACGGTACACTCACCCTCGCTCTCAGTATGTGTGTGTGAGTCCACGCGCTACCTACGACCGTTGCATGCATATAATCGCACTGTGACTGTTGCATGAACGGCAGACAAATAGGCAGCGCCTAACGACTTGTCATCAAGTCTACAGAGCTCTGTGAAAACAACCACAGGCATATCACTCAAGTGGGATTGGAACCCAAGACCCTCGCAATTCTAGGGGTGTGTCTTACATACGAGATGGAGATTGCCCGGTAGCTAGAGGCAGTTCGAATCCCATAAAGGACACAGCAGTAGTGTCTTGCTAGGACATAAGTCTCACAACCAGGACTCAAACTCGCACTCTGCTGGACTGAACCATCAGAGCTTGAGTCCGGCATTAATGTCTTGGGACTCTTGGCCACAACACGCAACTGTCACTGTCTTGAACAAACAAAGGCGTAACCATCTTCATTTTTTTGAAACAGGGGACAAAGATATAATTAGGAGGCCTATTTCACATTTTGAACAACACATTTATAAATGCAACACCTCTCCCCCCGCATAGTTTTGCCACTGTTGAAGAAGCATTCAGCCGTAGCCACTTGGCCAGTAAACTTTCAAAATTACAAGAACGAGTCATTTTCGAGAGAATTCAAATTCATCCAACATCTTCCGTTGTCTTCAAACTGGACAAAGAGTTATCTCTTGAAGATGATTCTCGCTGTGGCCTCATCTCGCATTCCAAGGAAAGAATGTCTGAGCATCTCAATAACGCCTGTCTCTGTACTCCAATCGGTGTCTCCAAGTCCGACACTTGAAACCGCAAAATGTCCACGTCAGATGTGCCAAAGGTCGCTCCCACAGATGTACGCTCCTGAAGATCAAAGGTCACTTTACATCCAGACAATGCAAGGAGAGTCTTTAAGAATCGCTCCCTGAGGAAAGTCCTGTCCTCCTGCTGTTTCATCTCGTCCATTCAACCGGCCAGTTCTCTGAAATTTCAAAAAAGAAATTAAATCTTCAGTGCGGGCATTTTGATACTTACTAACGATCAAGAAATGAAAAAGGTAAACTTCTTTGGTCTAGCTGCAATAACATAACCCTCCCCCGACGGCCGAGAGGAGGAGGGTTACGTTATCGCAACTAACCTTTCGATGGTCGCAGAAGATGGTGGGTTACGGCAATTGCAACCATGGATGTGGAATTCGTTGCAACTATTATTAAACTAAGGGTGCGTTCGTTTAGCTTACCTGGGTCGACCCCGGTGTGTGGCAGGTTTTTTTCCAGGACGAACGTGGGTAGTTATCTGCACAGGAAAGAAAAAACGCCACACACCGGGGTCGACCCAGGGAAGCTAAACGAACGCACCCTAATTATGCGAATGGAGGCGAGTTTGATCATTACACGCAACACGTCCCAAACCAATGGTCGCAGAGTTCTCCCTAGAACTGTGAATGAAGTTCGTTCGGCTGTTGACGATAGCTGAACAAACCTTACCAGAGTTCTAGGGATTCACCCGTCACAGAATACAGTACATGACACATTGACAGAGGATGTTGTTATGTTATGAATACAATTGTCGCAACTAAAGCAGGAGAGTCGACTGTGTCTTACTCTTTATTTACCAGAACTTCGAAGACTGTAGCCTACAGTGTAGGCTCTGTCGCGGTAGCACTACCTAAATTCGTCTTCAGAACAATTACTGCACCTCAGCTGTGGTTACTGTGTATTGAGAAGCTGTAGCAGTGTAGGCATACACAAAGCAATATTTTAGTGAGGTCATCCACACCAAATCACTTCATCACGAAATATTAAAGTGGGCCCGGCTAGGCTGAGGTCGTGGATAACGACCGTCATTAGTCGTACGATCATCGTGTGTAAGGTTAAGAAAACACCGTCAATTGATGTCATGTGTACAACTTTTACAAACACTTGAGGGCGCTATTTCAACTAGGCATCTTCAATCGAAAACCACATGAAAAATGTCGCTGACTGCATAGTGGTGCTAGCTGTAAGTTGGTGTTGAAATTGATTATTTACACGTTTTATGCTGACTTCAATCATGGGCAATGTTGTGATATTAAGCTAAATCCATTAAGTATTTACCTCCATGTCTGATCAGTCATTTTATGATTGTGCAAGTGAGCGTATGCGCGGTGTGAAACAGGAGAAAGTCTCATATATCAGTCCTCGTGGTCGGTAGTTGCGATAACGTAACCCTCTGCCGACGGCAGGAGGGTTACGTTATCGCAACTACGCGGTCGGTAAATCAACAATTATTTTTTTAAATATTGAGTTACACCAATGTTAAAATTCCCGGCAAGTCAACAACACTCCAGTCACTGAGGTAGTGCATAGAGTAACTTGTCTGTCCTTGGTCAGTAACTGAGTGACTGAGGCGTACCTTTGAGAAATGATAAGTCACTTGTTCATGAATCATGGACATGGCCATGGGGATGGGGGGGGGGGGGGGGGGGGGGGGCATCAATCATCATGTACATCCACCTACTGCACCACCCTCTCCTGCAACCACATTGGTTGGTATTCCCAGGGACCTACCCAGTAATTGGGGGCGCAAGAAACAGTGTTAAAGCGCTTTATACATGCATTTAAGTTAAGTTAAGATAGATAGATTCCTTTTTTTAAAATGTTGACATTATCGGTCTTGCGCGATAATGTCAAAATTTTGATAAAAGGAGAACAAATTGGTTCGAGTACTTTCACTCAGTTTCACACACAAATTGAGGGAGCTCAAGAATTGTTCCGTTTGTCTCAAAATCTGTACAGAAAAATGTGTCATAAGTTGGACCACTTTATCAGGCCTGGAATTTCATCTTTGGAGGGGCAAGGCCATTTTTCATCTTGCAGGTTATGGAAGTAACCTTTTGCAAAATTTTCTTATTATGGCATAATAGGTCATGTTGCCTAAAGTGGGAAAAAATAATGATAGGCCTGCTTTAAGTTTGACTGGTCCTTGAGTGTTTTAACTGGCATCTGGCCAGAATGCCAACTGTCCTGTAGGGAGAACGCTGCAGTCACATCTAACGGTAACACACAAATCACCAAACATGCTTTTCATCATTTACACATTGCAGATAAACTCTACCTGCAGTCACCCGTGATGGACATATCTACCAGTAGATAAAGAGGATTTCCACAAAACAGCAACAGATCTAAAGTGTCACCGATCCAAATTTCCTGGAAGAGAAGAAAAAGGCAACAACACGACAAGATTGTAACATTCGGACAACCACAAGATTTTAACGAGATGGAGTCCTCTTCATCAAGACCCAAGAGGAAGACAAGGGCTCCCTCTAAGTTTGACGAACAGCCTTGCAAAAAGAGCAGAGACATTTCTCCTGAAAATCACATAGACGAAACAGTGTCCGATAAGCAAAGCCCAGTTTTGTGCGGAGACCAAACTCCTTTAGACCGAGTATCCCACGAGGCAGAAAGGGACAACCCCGAAACTGATGAAGTCTTAGCGCCTGATGCCAATGACCACTTGGAAGACATTGCTGAGGATAATGAGGGAGGAGATCAAGGAAATAACGGAAGTGGTGGGAGGGGCAGGGCAAGGGGTAGGGGATTAAGAGGGGGGCAAGAAACTGAGCCAAGACGAGGGAGAAGATTGAGACAAATCTCAAGAAAGATACCCGTTGATGAAGACGCTACTCTGGAGGATGAGGAAGAACAAGGTATCGGGGTTTGCTCTTATACTTGTAAGGAACACGTTGCCTTAGATCGGTCGAGTTGGTCTATAAAAAGCATTTGTAACCGTTTGTTATAAAATGCATAAATGATTAGAAAGATATTTTAAAAGTAGAATATAATGATCCACACAAGTATCACTCGAAATTGCGTGGTTTTCCTTTCACCTCGTCGACAAATACGGTCGGCCATTTATGGGAGTCAAATTTTTGACTCCAATAAATGGCCAACCGTGTTAGTTTTAGTTCGCAAAGTAAAAGAAAGACCATGCAATGTCGAGGCAACTGTGTGTGAATCATTGTGTTCTACTTTTAAAACATCTTTTGAACCATACATGCATTTTACAACAAATGGTTACAAACACTTTTCAAAGACCAACTCGACCAATCTAAGGCAACGTGTTCCTTTAAAGCCTTTTCTGATTGACCAGCGGGACCAGGGTTCAATTGCATAAATCCTGCAACTACAAAAGCTTTCTAAGTACAGACAAATCTTGTTTAGCACATAACCAGTGGTCGATTTCATAAAGATAGTCTGAACTTTGGACATAGTCTTACAGGAGTTATTAAAAACTTCAGGCTGACGCATAGATATGACGAATGTTTGAGATATGACTAGTCTTAACTCTTTGTGAAATCCACCCAGGGCCCAATTTCATAGCCTGTAAGCACAAAAGGTTGCTAAGCATAGACAAATCTTATTAAGCAGCAGACAGTTTCATAAAAGCCTGTCGTAAGCACAAAAGCCTGCTAGGCACAGACAAATCGTGTTTAGAATAGCAATTGTCCAACGATTTGCCTCTGGCCTGGGGTGCTATTTGAGAGTGCGACATCTAGCGGTCTAGTCTATCGCCCTGGTCTAAACCCTAATGCCCTTTCATTGTGGAAACAAGGCTTATTATCTCAAAAGGGCACTTCCTTTAGACAATGTTAGAAACCCAGAATGTTTTTGATTCCAAGTTCTGAGCTGTAAAGGCAATACCAAGCCAACCGTTGGCATGTATGCTTCGATTTTGAAATGGCAAGGGCACCAAAGCATTTTTCTCCTTGGTAGAACACCCTACGAGGAAATTGGAAATGTGTTCTGTCAGAGCATTTCAAGGGCACCAAGGTAATGACCAGGGTGCATGGTGGCAATTGCCTTCATTGCCTCCATGAAGTGACCAGTTTCATATTGGACATATTGTGTTTTTCAGCCAGCAGTTATTCTGAGGATTCATCTGGAAGCGACGTGGAGTACACAGACACACAGCGAGGCAGTACAGGTCCAAGAGGAGGACAAATGAAGACTGCAGGGCGGGGCCGAGGACGTGGGAGGGGTCGAGGGCGTGGTAGGGGCCGGGGACGTGGCAGGGGTCGGGGACGTGGTAGAGGAAGAGGTCGAGGCAGAGGTCAAGCCTTAGAAAACTCAGGTGAAGATAAGACGGTGGTTCCAAGCAGACAGTCAGGAAGACGGAGGAAACAAGTAGAGGCAGAGGTGGAGGAGAAGTCAGACGAAGAGGAGACTGAGTCTCAAGTCAAGCCTCAAACAGCAAACAATTTTAGTAAGTCATTCAATTATAGCATGACTAAGAAGTTGTTTTTATATGTTTTGTTTTACAATAATGTATAGGCCAATAATGTATAGGCCAATCAATGCCTGGCGTTCAGCCAATGCCTGGCGTTCAGCCATCCACGAGGGAGTCACCACCTTGGAAGAGAGATACCTTTAAAGGCACTGTACACGTTTGGTGATTGTCAAAGACCAGCGTTCTCACTTGGTGTATCCCATCATAAGCATAAAAAACTAACCTGTGAACATTTGAGCTCAGTTGGTCATCAAAGTTGAGAGAAAATGATGAAAGAAAAACACCCTTGTTGGACGAATTTGTGTGCTTTCAGATAGGAATAATTTAAGACTTCTAGCTAGAAGTCTTTTATTATTTTAGTGAGAAATTACCTCTTTCTCAAAAACTACATTACTTCAGAGGAAGTTGTTTCCCACAATGTTTTATACTATCAACAGCTCTCCATTGCTTGTTACCAAGTCAGTTTTTATGCTAACAAATACTTTGAGTTATTACCAATAGTGTCCAGTGCCTTGAAGTGCTACCACTACCTTCCTTGTGTTATTTTTGTATTAAAGACACTGGACACTATTGGTACAATTGTCAAAGACAATGTATTTGTTTTGAGTAATTACCAAACGTGTACCTTCCCTTTAAAGTAACTGGACACCTTTGGTAACAAGTAATAGAGAGCTGTTGGTAGTATAAAACATTGTGAGAAACGACTCCCTCTGAAGTGATTTTTTTAGAAAGACGTAATTTCTCACTTAAATGATTAAATGATTAATGGAAGGTACACGTTTGGTAATTACTTAAAACAAATATTTGCTTAAAATCTGACTTGGTACTGAGCCTTGGAGAGCTGTTGATAGTATAATACATTGTGAGAAACGGCTCCCTCTGAAGTAGCATAGATTTCGAGAAACAGGTAATTACTCACCTAAATAATAAAAGACTTCTAGCACACAAATTCGTCCAACAAGGGTGTTTTTAATCTCATCATTTGCAACTTCGATGACCAATTGAGCTCAAATTTCACAGGCTTGTTATTTTATGGTTATGATGGGCTAACCAAGTGAGAAGACTGGTCTTTGACAATTACCAAACGTGTACCTTCCCTTTAAGGCCTGAAGCTATTTATTAGGCATCTGAAAGCGCACACATTTTGTGCAACACGGGTGTTTTTCCTTTCACTATTCTCTTGTAACTTCGATGACTAATTAAGTCAAAAATTTCACAGATTTGTTATTTTATGCATATGTTTGGACACACCAAGTGATAACACTGGTCTTTGACAATTACAAGAGGTTTCCAGTGCCTTTAATTGGTGACTCCATGTAATTTTCAACAAAATCGTACGTCTAGTTAATATTATTCTATTTAATAACAGGTGAAGCAGACAACAATGAGTTCAAAGTTCAGATTTCATTGTGGGAGGTTCAGTTCCGAGAAAGTGGCTTTGCCAAGTGCTCCTTGTGTTACTGCAGACGACGCTCTATGGAGTCTATGCTGGGACACTTTAAGAAATGCTCTCTCAAAACGGTCAGTCAAGTTTATCTGAATTCTGTCTTAAGCTTGGGCGATAATGATTTATTTTATTCACGATATATCGCCGACAATATATCGCGATATACGATATAATCGCGATTAATTAAAATTGACATCATCAGTCTTCAAACTCCCAGTGAAAGTTGTAGAAGAGACAGTCATAGCATAAGAGAGGTGTTCTAATGACCTGTTCTTCTGGTTTAACTCCAAACCTATGGGGTGCAAGATGTCTCAGCTAAGAAATACATCGCGATATTGCGATACTTAATCGATATCGCGATGTATCGCGATACACCGCGATATATCGCAATATATCGATATTTCGATTAAAACTAAATCGATCCGATATCGAAATCGTTTCCAAATTAGTATCGCGATATTCGATAATATCGTGATATCGCCCAAGCTTATTCTGTCTCTTTGTGCATTATTTACTTTTTGCATTTTCCGTGTGCTTTCTGCCTCTCACTCTATCTCTCTCTCTCTCTATCCACTTGACTGCTTTTGTTACACTTTTTATACCTGTTTATGTTTGTTGTGTTGTCATTTAGCCTTCGAAAAAGACTTTGCTAGGATCGCATGGTTTAGTATTGGCCATGCAATGTAGGATTTTATCGCACCTCTATTTGCTAGGGTTGATTTGTCAGGCCACTAACTGTTTTTCGAATTCAAGATACAATATAGATTATAGATACATTTATATAATATTAATGGCTTCTTACATAGCCCGCATTAACATCCGTCACTAAGTGCCGCTCCTGGTGCTGTAACATATATGTATGTTTCCTGCAAGGTAAGCTTGGGCGATATCACGATATTATCGAATATCGCGATATTAATTTGGACGGATTTGGTTTTTAAAATCGAAATATCGATATATCGCGATATATCGCGATATATCGCGATGATCGCGAGATATCGATATATCGATTAAATATTGCGATGTATTTGCTAGCTGAGACATCTTGCACCCCATAGGTTTGGAGTAAAACCAGAAGAATAGGTCATTAGAACACCTCTCTTATGCTAGGACTGTCTCTTCTACAACTTTCACTTGGAGTTTTAAGACTGATGATGTCAAATTTCATTAATCGCGATTATATCGAATATCGTGATATAGTGTCGGCGATATATCGTGAATAAAATAAATCGATATCGCCCAAGCTTACTGCAAGGTATGTGGGACTATGTTTGAATTACGAGACCTACACCGTTTACACTGCACCATGTAATGGTTAACAATGTGCTGTGGCACAATATGCTACCAATCAAACCAGATACTTGTTACAGACCCCTTGCATTGGCAGCCATTTTGATGAGACATGCAAACATTATTGGCTGAGAGTCATGTGCACCGCGTACATGCATGCACTGTTCCATTGTTTGTCATCATGTGACCTGCTTAACTTTAATTTTGTTAAACAAATTGTGTGTTTGTGTATAGATTTAACCTGTTTATTGTGAATCCTGTTTTTCTTAAAGACACTGGATACTATTGGTAATTGTCAAAGACTAGTCTTCACAGTTGGTGTATCTGAAACATATGCATAAAATAACAAACCTGATTTGAGCTCAATCGGTCGTCGAAGTTGCGAGATAATAGTGAAAGAAAAAACACCCTCTTCACACGAAGTTGTGCGCTTTCAGATGCTTGGTTTCGAGACCTCAAATTCTAAATCTGAGGTCCCGAAATCAAATTTGTGGAAAATTGCTTCTTTCTCGAAAACTACATTACTTCAGAGGGAGCCGTTTCTCACAATGTTTTATACTATCAACCTCTCCCCATTACTCGTTACCAAGAAAGGTTTTATGCTAATAATTATTTTTAGTAATTACCAATAGTGTCCACTGCCTTTAACTCTGTAAAAACTTTGTAAATTTGTTTTTTATTCACATTAGATAAACCATTAATATGTTATGTGAGTCACAGTGGACTTTCCTGACCTTTGTTCCTGGTATGTGTTTTTACGTTTCAGCCTTCCAGTTATATCTGCCGTCATTGTCAGAAAGAAGTGCAATCCTCAGCTGGCCTAAAATATCACCTGATGACCACACATCATGACGTGGTATGTACATGTATGAAAATCAGTGAGGCCTTAATCCTATGCAGTAATGCCTTTATGTCTTTTGTTTCTGCTGGCAAATTAAATTTTGAAAAGCATCGTTATCAAACAAAATGTTCTGCTCAGCAAAAACGAGCAAGAAGGATTTTGCTGCCTCTACCTACCGGGCAATCTCTGTGGTCTAGTTGATATTACACTGCTCTCGAATTACAAAGGCTTGAATCCCACCTGAGTAATATGCTTGTGATTGTTTTCCACAGAGCTGAAAAAAAGTACTGAGTATACAGTGCTAACCCACATAGGTGCAGGGTTGTAGCTAGACCAATTTTAGTGGTGGGCAATAAATAAAATGTTGTTGGAAGTCTACCGAGGGCAAGGGGATCAACAAAACAATTCATGTTTAATTATGGGCCATTATTACTGAAGTGGGGCCAGGTTCCCAAACTGTTTGTGTTATGGGGCCATGCAATAAGTTGAATGGCCTTTTGATTGTGTTCTTTCTCTGTGACATTTGATTCTCCTCATCATTAGCTGTTGTCTCAGATCAATGCAAAGTGGACAATATTTTATATCTGTGCTGGGTGGCACCTTAGAGTAGAGTAAGGACAGGTGGCATAATGTATTTTCTCAGAGTGCTGGGCAAACATTGTGAGTCCTGGGAAGGCTCGCCCAGCACCGCCCACCGTGGCTACAACATTACATAGGTGTATGGGTATAACCACAATCAAGACTCTCACCCATGTTGTATTAAAAAAAAGATTCTACGATTTCCTCCGATCTATGTCACAGCTCAGTTCAGACAACAGTGCCTCCGATTCTAAAGAGCTGAATAAAGCTGAGCTTAGGATGATACTGAAGAGGATGGGTAAGATAACATGTCTGATCCAAGGATGCTCCAAGAGCTTCACAACCTATCAAGGCTTTCTCTATCATCAGAAGACATGCGGTAAAGAAGCGGAACAATTCATCTGTGAAATATGTGGTATGTCAGTTTGCGTGCTTCATATTCCAGGGGTAGAAATTGCCACTAATCCGCTAGCCCGGGACTACCATATTTACAGCGGGGCTACTCATTATTCCAGTTTGATAGCCCGGTGGGCTAGTAAGAAACTATTGCAAAAATCAATACCACAAAACAGCAGTGAACTGTGCTCATGGTGTATTGGTGACTCAAGACGTAATGTGTTTTTCGAGCTACCAAAGTTTCATCAGGGCTGATAAAACCCCTGTAATTCATTATAATTATTCAGTGCCCAATTAAGGCACTGGACACTATTGGTAGTTACTCAAAATAATTGGTAGCATAAAAACTTACTTGGTAATGAACAATGGAGAGCTATTGATGGTATAAAACATTGTGAGAAATGATATATTTTTTTGAGAAAGAAGGTAGTTTCTCACTCAGATAACAAGCGACTTCAGCTGAAGCATTTTACTTATGCAACTAAAAGCACACGAATTTGTGCAACAAGGGTGTTTTTTCAACTTCAATGACCAATTGAGCCCAAATTGTCACAATTTTGTTATTTTATACATTGGATACACCAAGTGAGAATACTGGTCTATGACAATTACTAAAGGCGTGCCTTTAATTTTTGTATTATTGAATGTGTTTGTGTGAATACAGCCAAGGTGTACCACAGTAAAGGAGGGTTAATTTATCACATGAAAGCCAGCCATGGCCCCCCTCCTGAGGAAGTCACTCCACCCGACAAGCCAGTTGAGACTGACCTGGGCTCCGAAAGGGGCAAACGAAAAGCAGCCCAGAGGTAAATATTAATGTGTCATGGCTTATTAAGAGCAATACATTGTTATGACTGGTGCCCCACTCAATTTTTGCTTAGCAAAGAAATTTGTCAAGCAGCATCTTTTTGCTTAACAGCTTTATGAAATAAGGCCCTGATCACATGAACATACATTCACATTCACTAGTGTCAAATTGTTACTTAGTGTATTTTTGAAACATTTTATTTATGTGTAGAGCAATAAACAACCTGCAAAACATGAAGAAGGAATTGGAGGACGATGAGAGCACCAACCAGGCAGCCAGGCACCTCACCGACAAAATGAAGGTAACAGACCGATCCATTAAGCTCCCCCATTGCGTTTTGACCAATCACAACCCAGTTCGCAACAAAAAGTCTGACAAGCTAAAGTCTGACATGAGTGCGCTAATGCTTGTGCAGAATGGCATTTGAGAGGCCCACGTGTTCTTTCTCACATGTGCACCATGTGCGGAGCCTAATGGATCGGTCTATTAAAGGCACTAGACACCTGTTGGTATGAGTCAAAGACCAGTAATCTCACTTGGTGTATCGCAACATATGCATACATAAAAAATATAACATAGAAAATACAGATTTTGACTTGATTGGTCAACAACGTTGCAAGAGAAAAAAGAAAGGAAAAACCCTTAGTGCACACATTTGTGTGCTTTTAGATGCTTATTAAAAGGCTTCAGGCCAGAAGAAACACCATGCAGAGTTGGAACCTGTGACATTCTTATTCTTGGCCCTCATACAGACCCTGTACAGGACTCCATCCAAGATGCCAACGAGTAAGGAGACTGCGAAATGCAGCCTTGCCATAGAGAATGGGGAAGAGGTTGAATGCACCTGGGAAGGATGTGACCAAAAGTTCCTGAGTTGGCCTTTATTCAAGTCCCATTACACCACGTGTTGCAAGGTAATGTTAAAGGGTATTGGGAAGGGAGAATATACCGCAGAATAGATAGCAGAATATTTAGTAGAGTACACTGCAGAATAACCAGCAGAATATAAAGCAGACTCTACTGCATGTGCTGCACAGTATATTGCACGGCCCATATCAGTTAACCAAAAGTTCCTGAGTTGGTCTTTATTCAAGTCCCATTACAGCACGTGTTGCAAGGTAATGTGCAAAGGTTTGGGGAGAAGGGAGAATCTGCAGACTAAACTAAACTGCAGAGTATACTGCAGAATATATATCAGAACATTTCCAGGAAAGGAAGAAGAAAAAATACCCAGCTGGCCAGGATCATCAATTTAGTTATAAATTTATTTTTTAAAGTCATTGAGAACTACTGATGTTGGAGACCTTTGATCTTAAATGTCTGGTTCGCTTGAGTCATTACCGCGTTCGTCAGTTGAAGATTATTATTATGAATCCACCCAATATTTAAAAATCAAAATTTGGGGTAAGTGTGTGGGTCAAACCGATTACAAAAATGAAATATTGAATATTTTTTTTGAGCTTTCTTTATTTTATTCTGTGCACCAGAATCCAGACGCTGATAGTGGGCAGTTTCTATGCTTGGTGTGCGGTAAAATGTTGGCACTATGGAAGTCAATGCGAGTTCATATCATCGAAAAACACAAGGAGGTAGGTATCAAATCGGAACACAATTTTGTTTTCGTGTTGAACACTTACTGGAACCCTGTCTTCATCTGCAAGGACTTGAAGGGGACTCAATTAGGCCTGCTAACTTTCATTGAAAACTTTGTGAAACTTTACAAACACTATATTTCTAGTTGTTTTTATATTTCATATCATTTTTTCAGTCAGGCTTTCTATCGCGATATAAAAATCTGTGTGACCATAAAAGCCTCTTTTGATTTTGGCAGAAAATAAAAGAAGTAGCAAGTGACGTTGAGTTTGATGAGAGTGAGGATGATGATGATGACGATACAGATTATGAGGAAGATTCTGACGATAAGGAAGGAGACAGACGCAGGAGAACCTATGGACCTTATCTAGGTACAAAAGATAAATCACAAATTGTTATTATATATTTTTTTATATATGGCTTCTGACGGGTTTGATAATTCAGTTGGTAGAGCACTGGCAGGTTAATCTGGAGGTCATTGGTTCATGTCCCACTGCAATCAAATCAATAATTCATGGATACCGCCATCTTGAATCGTTGAATGGGATACTGCACTTACTGCCGCCACTCGTATTCTAACTCATATTTTTCCCAATGTATAGTTTTCCATGGCATGTCATGGCCGAGCGGTTAAATAAACTGGGCTCAAGCTCTGGGCCCAATTTCATAAAAATGTGCTTAGCACAACATTTTTTTGGGATAAAAACAGACTTACCAACCAAATTTCCAGGTGATTTTCAGGATAAGCAAACAACAGCTGTTTTTATGAAGGAAGAAATTTCATGCTAAGCAAATTTGTGTGCTTAGCAGCTCTGTAATTTTGGCCCTGGTGTTTCTCAATAGCAGAGTGTCCAGTTCCAGTTCTTTTTTTTTCGTGTTCTTTGGCAAGACATTATACCACTAATGCTTTGTAATTAATAATAATATAATAATAATAATAATAAGACTTATAATGCGCACATATCCACCCTGCTGGAATATGGGACAAAACCTAGTTACGCTTTATATATATATAAAGCTTTCCTGAACTTTTGAGTGCCGTTTGTTTGTTTGTTTGTTTGTTTTGAAAAACATCACCAATCCCGGTCAACTCCCGGCTCATCCTGTAGTTAAATGTATACTTCTACAGATATTATATTGATAATGGCCTTGGAAGTCTATACATCCTTTTACCTTCATTTGTACAAGAGCCAGATGTCATTCATATGCATAAAAAGCCACCAACCACTTAAATATAGTTTACAAATAAAGCAAAAATTGATAATACTTTTTTAGAACTAACTTTTTCATTTTCTTCATAAAGGAGACAGGGCATCAGGAAGAATCGAAAGGTGTCAACAGGAAATCAAACGTAACATCTCATTGCGTATCGCTCACTTCATGAAATTAGCTTACAATGAGTAAGTACAAAATAACTACCTGTTAGTTTCCCATACTACAAGACGCTAGGATTAAAGACACTGGACACTATTGGTAATTGTCAAAGACCAGACTTCTCACTTGGTATTTTATGCATATGTTGAGATACAGCATGTGAGAAGACTGGTTTTTGACATTTACCAATAGTGTCCAGTGTCTTTAACATTAATGGTGTGTTATTATTATTATCAAGTACCAAGTAGGTTTTGAAACTTTGAATGATGGAAGTATAACTAAGAGAGGTTTGCGGTAACACCAAGTGGATATCTCTTTTTTGAGTAGTTTGAAAAAAAAATTTTTTTTATGCAAGTCGCCAGACACACTAGGTCCGAAGGCCATTTCAAGGTGTGGGCTACAGTTATTTTTTTCCAGGGCCTGTTGCCACCTACTGCTAGGGCTGAAATCACAAGCCTCAAAAGAGTCGTTAACCACTGGTTCTTCTCAAAACCAACTCAAAAAGAGATATCCACATGGTGTTACCGCAAACCTCTCTCAGAGTAAGTTCTGATATTGGAATTGAGGCATGGCAGGTGAGGTAACAAGGTATATTTGGTTTGCGTTAATATCATGTGTGTATCTACTTGCTGGATAGATTACGTTCTTTTGAGAACTTATCTTGCTATCTTTCTTATCTTGCGTGTCATGACCTAGCGGTTAAGAGCACTGGACTCAAGCTCTGGTGTTTCTGATCACCAGACTGTGGGTTCAAGTCCCAATTGTGACTCCCGTGTCCTTAAGCAAGACACTTAACCATCATGCTGATTCCTTCAGATGGGACGTAAAACTGTTAGTCCTGTGTGTTGTGTAATGCATATAAAAGAACCCAGTGCACTTATTGTAAAGAGAAGGGGTTCGTCCTGGTGTTCCTGGTTTGATTGGCAACATATTGCACCACAGCACCTTGTAAACCATTACATGGTGCTATGTTAAAGGAGTAGGTCTCATACTTTAAATGTAGTGCCAGGAAAATACTGTACGTTGAAGCACCTTGAGCTTCACTGAGTGACGGATACGCGCGCTATAAGGCCACATAAAAAAAAATTTTGATCGTCCTTTTTTTTTTGCGGATGGGGGAGGGAGTTTTT
This sequence comes from Asterias rubens, assembly GCF_902459465.1. Classification (NCBI taxonomy): domain Eukaryota; kingdom Metazoa; phylum Echinodermata; class Asteroidea; order Forcipulatida; family Asteriidae; genus Asterias; species Asterias rubens. The sequence goes on from NC_047077.1 coordinate 11,764,962, forward strand.
TTTTTTTTTTTTTTTCATTTCATTTTTTTCTTATAAAGTTTTGTTGACATGCCAAATATGAAATCAAGAATAAAGAAATCATCACAATCACTATAAAACTCAGGGTTTGTGTGTTTTTGATGTTTTCAATAGTTTTTTCAAACAAATTTAACCCCTAAATGACATTTTCTGTAAACTTTTTCAAACAACTAAGCACAGTGTAGCCCAATTAAATATTTGAAGAATAAATTGTTCTTGCTTTGCCAACATAAATAAAAACCTTCTTTAAACATCTTTTCAAACCTGTATATTTCGAAAAAAATATCAGCTGAAAAATCTGGGCAGTAAAAGTATAAAGAGATATCCAGACATGGGGAAAAAAAAAGAAAAAAAAAAAAATGGGGTCAGGGGGTTTTGAACGGTCGTGCGGGGACGATCAACAATTTTGTTTTATGTGGCCTAATAAGAAGCCACTGTTATTATTATTCTGTTTCTCTTTATAGGAGAAGAAGAAGGTTTGGTTTGTTGGACGGTCAGACTCATGTTAGTCGAGAGATTTCCATTGATTGGTCATCCTGGAACCAGCTTACCCAAAGGTAGGATAAAACAATGTATTCTCAATTTATAATGGTTACCATGTAATAAAGCAGGGCTTATTTTAAATAGTAGTTGCAAATATGAAATACAAAACCTGTGAAAACAGTCTGTTGTGGGAGTCAGGAGAAAATACAGCGCATTTACAGGCAACTACATTGTAGCTCCAAGAAGAACAAACATTTGTATTAATGGTTTATTTTAATCTGAATAAAAAACAACCAAAAGGTTGACAACATTCAAATTTACAAAGTTTTTACAGAATTAAGAAAAATGGAGTTAATGAAATAAACATCCACATTATTATTTAAATATAATTTACTCGGGACAGAAAGATGATGTTAGAAAAATGTCTGTTGTAAAACCAAAGTGTTCCTTTTTGCATGCAATGCAGTTGGTTGCCTCCAAGTTTCTTGTAAAATTTACCAGAAACATAGCTCTGCATACCTGTAGCAAAAAAAAAAAAACGCTCCGGTTTGAAAAGTGCTATAAAAGAACTAAGTATTGTTAATATAGCATTTCTTTGTTTTCTTCGGTTGTTTGCCTGTAGTTGTGCTTGTCCCTTGTCTTTATGTTTTTGTTGTGTTAACAAGGGTCCCCATTTAGTGGGCCTGTGTGCCTGTTCAGGGTCTCCCTTTTGCACCAATGTCATTTTTTTATTTATATTTTGTGCAATGAAGGTAATATAAAAAATTTTAAAATGTAAAAATATTATTGATCATCGCTGTTTTTTTTTCTCCTAGTGAATCAAAGCAATATTTACCAGAGGTTGGAGACTCGATCAGATTCACAGTAGGCTCAGGCCGGACTAGAAGAGAACCGTCATCCTTAGCATTGTTTGAAGTACTTCCCTCTCAGCCAGGTAAACAACAAAATCATAAACATAAACAAAGAAAAAAACATAAACATAAAAATAAACATATTACATAATATAAAGTCATGAAGACGAGCAGTTTATACTGATCGAAATGTCGGGACCTCCTCAGCTCTTTTCAGAGTCGAGACTGCGACAAAAGATATTTGATACATGATTTTTTGACTAGTTATGCCTATATTGCCTTTTAAAAGCACCTTTTTATGAAAATTATTTCTCAAAGCTATAATGATGGTGTAGTCAACTACCAAACTTGTCAATTTTGTATTTGCCTAAGATGCAATATTTAATGTTTAAACCAGGGTGCAAATCCAGCCTGAATTTCTACGTCGGTGGTCCAGTATGGAGTTTAGCATGGTGCCCTCGCCCACCCAGCCAGAGCATTGTAACTGAATATGCTGCTATTGGTTGCCATAGATCATTTGATGAGTGTCATTTAATCAGTAGGCTTTATACTCAACCTGGAGCCATCCAGCTCTGGGCGTTTGAGCATCTGCAACAACTCAGCAAGTAAGTCACTATTTTTACCTCTTGTACTCTAAGGCCAAGTAAAAAAAGAAACATGTTTAGCGTCCCCGCCCGCTTCCTTTTTACAGGCCGCCTCCTTTTTTATTTTATTTTTTATTTTATTATATTATGCACACTTGAAAAACAAAACAAATTATGATTTTTTTATTTTATTTGAAGAAGGGTTATTTGAAATGATCTCAGCAAAAACAATCTGAATGTCTTGTCTGAATACCTTGACCAAAATGTTTCATAAATGTTTTGTGTGTTTCAGCAGTAGAAAAAAACAATGGATTTGACATTTTAACAAAGAATGGCGGCCATCTTGAAAAAAAAGAAAGAAAAAAAAGCCCCTTCCTTCTTCCTTTTTTTGAGAAACCCAGACGCTAAACATGTTTCTTTTTTTAACTCGGCCTTATCATAGGCCGTTTCCAAAATTGCAACTCTGGCTACAGCTCGGCTAGATCACAGTGTTGAAGAATAGGCAGACAAGCGTGATCTAGCCATAGCTGTAGCCGAAGTCACCGTTTCGGACACGGCCTTAGCTTCTGAGAAAGTCTGGTATACCCGTCTTATTAGAGTATCTACTGAGAGAATCTAAGGTGATTGCCTCCATGCCTCCAAGTCATTGCCTTGGTGCCCTTGAAATGCTCCAGTAGAAATTTACAATTTCCTCATAGGGTGCCCTTTACCAAGGAGAAATGCCTTGATGCCCTTGCTCTTTCAAACAAAAACTAAGCACACCAGCCTGCTACTCCACTGATATTCCACAGTCTACTGACATGCCCCACTACACAGGGCACTCACACACAATGGGCGACCCCTCACAACACATGTACCTCTGAGCCCTCCTTTTTTTGCAACATGTCATCACCAAATGTTGATTCATTTTATTTCCTTGTGTTGTGCTGTCTGTTGTTGAAGAATAAACTATACAGATATTATCTTAATTGGAGATTTTTTTTAATGATGGAGTATATTTCCTGTAATTGTAGGCAGGCACCTAGTTGCCGACTCGTCTGCTGTCTGGCACATGAATACGGCTGCATTTGGGATATGAAGTGGTGTCCGTCTGGTTGCTGGCAAAATGAAACATCGACAAGTTACGGCTCTGAGGACGTACACGACCTGACAGAAACCAACAGTCGGCGTCAAACAGCACCAGACAGCAGTAAAAAAGACAAGACATCGGTAGATACCACTAGCAATCAGGGAACAACAGTAGATACTGGCAATCAGCAGGAAACAGCAGTAGACTCTAGCAAGCAGCAGGAGGCAGCTGCAGATAGTAGCAAGCAGCAGGAAACAACAGTTGATGCTAGCAAGCAGCAGGAAACAGCACTGAACTCTAGCAAGCATAAAGAAATAGCAGTGGACACCAACAGCAAGCAGGGAACAGTAGTAGACACTAGCAAGCAGCAGAAAACAGTAGTAGACTCTAGCAAGCAGCAGGAAACGGTAGTGGACTCTAGCAAGCATCACAAACCAGCAGTAGACCCCAACAGCAAGCAGGGAACAGCAGCATACTGTAGCAAGCAGCAGGAAACAGCAGTAGACACTATCAAGCAGCAGGAAACAGCAGTAGATGCCAACATGAAACAACAATCAGCAGCAGATAGCAACATGCAGCAACAAACATCTCCAAACAGCAGCAGGCAGCAACAGGCCACTGGGGCTAGGAATACCCAGCATCATGCCAACACTAACAGGCAGCAGCAAGACACTTGTAGGCTGCAGCAAGACACCAACAGGCAGCAGCAAGACAGCAACAGGATAGGTGTATTAGCCTTAGCTTGTTCAGACGGCACTGTGCGTATTCTCAACATACCATCCGCTGAGCACATACAACAGCTGAGGAATGGAGCTGAATCTGTCCCTCCAAGTAAGTCAACTCAGAATTATATCAGACAGAACTATTTCTTTTGGGGGCAAATCTGCTGTGTATAAGCCCTAATGCCTGGCTTCATAATTCGTGCGAATGCAAATGCCATGCAAATTTTGACTTCACAAATTCGAAGAGTTGAGATAAGCGAAAACAGAGCTGCGGAAAAAAAAAAAATTGCGTCGCATTCGCATTTGCAGGAAATACGAACCAGGCTTATAAATCCAAGTCTTTGTTTACTAGGGTCCTCCCCAACTCACATATGGTTTATTGTCACATGAGCAAATGTTTGTTCCTGCTCTGTTTGTGCCATTTTTGTCTGGTAACCTCATTCTGGTTAGCATAATTTTGTTGTGCTTAGCTACTTTTAGCGCTTAAGCAGCTCTATGAAATTGGGCCCTGGGCGGTAGGTACTTTCACAAAGTGGATTGAGGGTACTTCTCATTATTAACTTTGCTGTCGCAGAGTGAGTTGTTAATTAGTCTTCAGAACGTTTCAACTATCTTGCTCTAGTCATCGTCATCCAATGCAGTCATTAATCTCGTTGTTTGGATTCATTCTCACTGCAGGTGTATTCAGCTTAAAGCCATCCCTGACATTATGGACTGGACTGGACCCATCTGGGAAGGTGTCTGCATCATTTGGTCAGTGTTGGTGTGTTGAATGGGTGCCAGACAATGGGCACACCAAGATAGCTGCTGGCTTCGCAAATGGTAAATGTATTTCATTTTTGTTGATTTGTTGTCAGAGGTTTGTTAGGTTCAAGATGGTTATAAATAAATGGGTACATGCAGGGGTAGAGGTTGATATTGTGTTACGGTTGCCCAGGTTGTATACTCCCCAGGGATCTGAGAAAGATTAAAGGGATGTTATTGGCCCAATGACTAGGGCACTAATGTAAAGCGCATTGATACGGTTATTGTGAAATGTGCTATGTAAGAACTAGTTATTATTACTACACTGATGAGACTGTTCATTGCTAATGTTTTGTTAAATTGAACAGGTTGTGTAGGGCTATGGGATGTGAGCTGCCGATCATCCTTACTGAGGGTTCAACCCAGTAACTTGTTACCCTTCTTAGTCGTTGATTGTCATAGTTCTAGAGTCTCAAAACTCTCATGGTGTCCATTTGGTAAGTTAAACCCTTTCTTTTCATCATAAACATCTCTAAATTACAGGCATGATATTCTTCCTACTTGAATCTGATTTCCAGAAGAAAAAAACTGGAAAATTTGATTAAAGACACTGGACACTATTGGTTACTGTCAAAGACCAGTCTTCTCACTTGGTGTATCTCAACATATGCATAAAATAACAAACCTGTGAAAATTTGAACTCAATTTTTTTTCTTCGAAGTTCCGAGATAATAATATATTAAAAAAACACCCTTGTCACACAGAGTTGTGTGCTTTCAGATGCTTGATCTCGAGACCTCTGATTAAGGTCTATAAAGAGTCACTTATAGTATTTTGTATTATTTATTTCAGATTCCAACTACCTGGTAACAGTCTCTCCAGATAGACAAGCCAAGTTCTGGGACCTACGAGACCCCAATGAACCAGTGGTCTCCTATGGGCATGGACTGTGTACAGATTGTACTTGGTTAGATTACTCATGTGGACTTGCAGTAACCACTGATGTTATGAGGTAAGATGAGTGGGTCTAGTTCACTGGACCCAAGCTCTGGTGTTGTCAGCAGCAGAGTGCGGGTGCGAATCCCGGTCATGACTATTGTGCCATTGAGCAAGGCACTGGACACGTTTGGTAATTGTCAAAGACCAGTATTCTCACTTAGTGTATCCAAACATATATGCTTAAAATAACAAATCTGTGAAAATTTTGACTCGATTGGTCCTCAAAGTTAAGAAAATACCCTTGTTGCTCTTTCTCAAAAACTACCATACTTCAGAGGTGGCCGTTTCTCACATTGTTTTATACTGTCAACAGCTCTCCGTTGCTCAGTACCAGGTAAGTTTTTATGCTAACAATTACTTTGAGTAATTACCAATAGTGTCCAGTGTCTTGAAGTGCTACCACTACCTTCCTTGTAATATATGTAGCTATCTGACCATTTTTGTATTAATGTGCGAAGGCTGTAAAACTACTGGGGCCAATTTCATGGCTCTGCTTTCGTAAGCGAAGAATCAGCGCTTATGGAAGCAGGAAATTCAGCGCTTACGTCAAGTGTATTTCAAGGGTTAGCTGGGAATTTTGGCATGTGCTTGTGCGCACTCCAAGCTACTAGGTATTCTACGCTTACACAGCTAGCGCAGAAATTCAGCGCTTGTTGCTCAAGCGGAGAATGATGATTGTAAGCGCAGTATTTGGTGGTAAGCAAGGAATTAAATTGGGCCATGTATGTATTGTTGTGTTTTACAGTCGATCACTCAACAGAGGAACTTGTTTCTGCACAAGATCAACTGCAGACAATATCAAGATCGTCTTCTCCAACTCAGTTTGCACAGATTGGGTAAGTGGAATTCTTGTACACTTTCTGGGCCAAAAAGAACAATAGGACTTAATGATAGCACTTAATCACTAACTAACAGTGGACAAAACTGCATGAGTTTTTGTAGCAACAGCTACTTCATCAGATGCAATGAAAGGACAAACTTAGACTAACACGGCTATCCTTATTATAGTGCCAATCTATTGTATATACTCAAATAGTGGCATATATTATATACATGTATCACCAATCCATAGTCTCGAGTGGGCATTATAACTCATTGAGTTTGGGGTGTACAAAGGCAATACAAAACAGCAACATATACATTTTGTTTGGTGAGAAAACCTTTTTTTTTTTTTTTTTTTTTTTTTTTTTACTCAAAATGACCCTGTTGGTTATAAACTGCTGGTTATAGACCCCATCTACTATAAGTTATCACACAAGTGCGAGTGGAATACGAAAAAATATAGCGCTTCTGCTAGAACACACAAGACGCAGGTAGTGATATTAGCCGTGCAGTATAGGTTTTTATCACCACTCCATTCTGCACATCTGAGTGGAGGATTAGCGCGTACTTGAAGATAAACTCTTTTATTATCTTAGTAATAATAATGATGTTTTTTACAGTGTGTGAATTCTTCAGATTGGTTACACTCTCTGCTGATAAGCAATGACGTTGGAAACGTCAGTCTCTGCTTACTCCCTGAATTGACAAACTTTGATGCAATGAAACGGAACGAGTTCATGGGACGGAAATGGGTGAGTGGCAAGCAGTAATAGGACGAAAAAATCACAGTATATATTTGGTCTGCAGTAACACCTGAAGATGACTTGAGCAAGTTAGTTGAAGCGTTGAGAACTATTAAAGACGAGCTCTGCAGTATGGAAGTTAAAGTCACCTGGAAATAAAAATTTTATTTGTTCAAACATAAGAGTATATGTTTAGTAACAATAAAACAATTTTTTTTTGTAATTGTTTGTCACGATTTATATGTTTCAAAAAAAGTTAAGGTTGTTTGGGGGTTGACTCCGCCTACCCCTTTTGTGACATCAATCGAGGCAGACTTTGCCTTGATGCGTAGAGTAAACACGTGCAAAGTACATGCAAGTCCAAGTCATTGAGTTTGTACGTTTCGAAAAAGTTGTTTCTCGCATTTTTCCGGCAATGCCGACCAAGTGTATTGCTGCTGAACGCAGCAAAACAACTAAAGATGGGGTCAGTCCGCATGGCTGGTCAGACTCACAAGAGCAATAGTGCCTAGTGGTACGGTCCGACGACTTTTTCAGCGCTGTGCAGCATTTTCTCTTCAAATATCGCGCCACGATTGACGTCACGAACAGCGCCCTCTCGGGTCGGGGTCTACTCTTAAATTTGTAAACAAGATAGGAACTAATTTTTAAGAACCTTAGTTAACTGTTTACTCACATTCCACTCATCAAAAAAACATTTTTTAGTGGCAAAAGCTTTATTTCGACAAAATACCACTTCCAGGTGACTTTAATAATAAGAAGTCACCTCAAACCACTAAAACTAAGAAAATAGTCCCGGCCAATTTTCTACATTATGCCCAGGTAGTGGTTAAAAAGAAGGAAAATTCTTAGAAGTCCCCAAAAAACTCTGAAAAATCTACTCCCTTGTAGTAGAATATGAAGCAAGATTCATGCTTAAAAAGAACATAGTCTACCTGGCAAGTAGATACACACATGGTGTTGCCGCAAACCAAATATATATTGATAACGTGTACCTTTAAATCCCAAAAAGTAAAATAACAGTACGCAGTTTTATCAGGGGACTCAAAGTGCTCTTTATTTTAACAACAGGTATGCAGTGCTATTGTGGAATAATGAGACCCATTTATATAGCACTTTGTATTAAAGTGTAGTCACGATTGTCATGTTCGATTCATTAAACGTGGCAATTACTGGAGAAGAGATGGCTGTGTCAAACAAATATCTTAAGTCCTTGTTCCAGACTTTCAATTCAAATATAAATCGCAAACGGCTTATTGTGTTGCACAGAAATAAGCCATTGAAAGCGCCCCCATGCATTTAAAAGTTTTTGTTAATTGAATTTAGTTTAATTTGATTTAATACTAGAAATTATTTGATTATTTTGCAGCATGTGTTCAGCAGTAACCTTCATGAAATGGAGTCTGCTGATAACATGGCGTCCAAGGAACCTAATCCAGATGCAGCAGAGACATCATCATCATGTGACACATTGACCCCACTGGTTCCCTGTCAAGCAGCAGATACACATGTTGATAGGGACAATCTCACTGGTACCCATCATGATACTGGTACGCATTATGATACACAAGCTAATGATGAAAACTTCACTGGTTTACGTAAAACCACAAATATTGACGGGAACATTCTCACCGGTGTCAATCATACAACATCAATTAATACACAGACTAATGGGGGCATTTTAACTGGTGTGCATCTCAAATCACATTCGAATGTGAACAGTTTAACTGGTGCCCCTCACAATTTGCAAAATGAAGGGAATAATCTCACTGGTACCAATCATCACACACACTCTGAAAGGGAAGACTTCACTCTAATACGTCTAGACAAACATGAAGGAGTTGTAGAATGTCCATTACCGATGCAAGAATCCTGTTGCCAAGTCCGGAGGCATAACTCGCCAAGCAATGCGACAAAGACTAACGATAATGCTGCATCGGGCCATGAAGCCCAGATTCCCGAGTTTGAAAACTTTGATCTTGAGTTGTCAGACACTTGCAAAGACGTTGAAAATATGACCCAAGAAAGTATTCTCCCACAAGAAAATCTGCAATCAGCTTCTGAGCGGGATGATCGCAATTGTGAAAGCAAAGAAGATGGTATTGTGGTATCATCTGTAAGCTGTGAGGCTAATGGTTCTGAAAAACCCAAGGAGGGTAATGTTATATCATCTGTCAGTCAGGAGGCTGATGGTTTGCAGCGTCACAGTGATGAAGGTACTTTAAGATCAGCAACGAGCCAAGAGGCTGATGGTTCTAATATACCTCAAGAGGGTATTGTTTTATCATCTTTAAATCAGGAGGCTAACGGTCCACATTGTCACCAAGATGAGGCAATGAGCTGTGAGGCTGGTAGTTTGCAACCTCAACGTGATGAGGGTACAGTAAGATCAGCAGTGGGCGGTGAGGCTAATCGTTCTGAAAAACCCCAGGAGGGTAATGCTGTATCACCTGTCAGTCAGGAGGCTGATTGTGTGCAACGTCACCATGATGAGGCAATGAGCTTTGAGACTGGTAGTTTGCAACCTCAACATGATGAGGGTACAGTGAAGTCAGCAAGGAGCTGTGAGGTGGGTGGTTCTGAAGTACCACAAGAGGGTAATTGTGTAACATCTATTAACAGTGAGGATAGAGGTCCACAAGATCACCATAACAAGGCATTGAGCTGTAAGGCTAGTAGTACGCAACCTCACCAAGATAAGGGTACATTATTAATAGCAAGGAGCAGTGAGGCGGTAGGTTCTGAAGTGCCTAAAGAGGGCAATGTGGCGTCATCTGTCAGTCAGGAGGCTAGTGGTCCACGTAGTCACCATGATGAGGCAATGAGCTGTGAGGCTGATGGTTCTAAAACACCTCAAGAGGGTAACGTGTCCTTAACTGTTAACTGTGAGACTATGGGTCCACCACGTATCCATGATGAGGCAATGAGCGGTGGGGCTAATGTTTCCAAAACACCCCAAGAGCGTAAGGAGGTATTAACTATGAGCAATAAAAGACATAGACTAGCCTCCAAGTCCACAAGAAGTAAAATACAAGACACATTAAGGACTACTAAGGACACTAAAGATGATGAATGTGAGGAAGAGGGATCATCGGAGCAGCGAGTTGAAGTGAAGTGGGGAACATCCAAGACATTTAAGGAGTACATGGAGAAGATGTATATCTCATTTAATGATTCGCTGATGGTGAGTAGAGTAGAAATTTAGCCAAACTGTCATTGCTGTATTAGGGTTTTGTGATACCTTTTGTAGATCAAGTTTTTTGGCCATGACATGAATCCCTACTCACTATAAATTAGATGTATGTAATATCATTTTCCTGTAGAAGTTTCAACTTTATTTTAATCGTCAAGAAAAAAAAGTGAAAACCACAGAGCCAATAATCCAAGTAGTCATAATTTCTGTTGTACAAGCCGAAATAATTTTCTTCTCACTGAGACAAACAATTGTTGTTAAAGAAATTGTTGTACTATACTCATTTCTCAAAACCTACAGCACCTCAGCAAGTAATATTTTAAGAGAAGCTTTCTACCACAATTCTCTTTTAATCCTGTAAGTTAACCCAAACCCTTGAAAGACATTGGACACTATTGGTAATTGTCAAAGACCAGTCTTCTCACTTGGTGTATCTCAACGTATGCATAAAATAACAAACCTGTGAAAACTTGACCTCAATTGGTCGTCGAAGTTGCGAGATAATAATGAAAGAAAAAACACGCTTGTCACACGAAGTTGTGTGCTTTTAGATAGTTGATTGTGAGACTTCAAATTCTAAATCTGAGGTCTCACAATCAAATTTGTAAAAAATTTATTATTTTTTGAAAACTATGTCATTTCAGAGGGAGCTGTTTCTCACTATGTTTTATTCCATCAACCTCTCCCCATTACTCGTCACCAAGAAAGGTTTTATGCCAATAATTATTTTGAGTATTTACTAGTAGTGTCCACTGCCTTTAAGATAAGTATCTTTCCTTTGAGCCGCTATTGGGTTTTGCCTCCCTGAAAATGAATTCACTTATTTCCAGGATGATTTTGGGAACCCTGACTGGAAGAAAGAGAGCTTTTCGAGCCAGCCTCCTCTATCATCCTTTTCTCAGAGCTCCAGGCAGCGATCAGCCGTTGCAATTCACAAGGTAAGTTTGGTTACTCATTCGAGTCAAATTTTGTGAGTTTTTTTTTTTCTTTCTAGTTTTTAGCTTCACAGGGGGTTGTCTATACCAAGGTGGCAACAGCCAATCTCTCTCATATACAAACATTTGCATATTTTGATTCTGGTCATACAAACAAAAATTGTTGTGTCGTAGTTTGGGTGTGATCCCTGGCTACACGGCAGTTAACGGTTGTATGGCTTCTGACTGGCACCCAAGAACAAAGGTATTGACAAAATAGGGACACAGCCAACATAGGACTAGATAGCTCAGTTGGTAGAGCGCCTGCACAGTAATCCGGAGGTTGCTTGTTTGAATCCCACTTTAGTCAATTTTTGTGCAACCCCCAAATTAAACAAAATGTGAATAACTTTGACCTCCAACTCCTGCAGTCTTATGGTCTTTTCCCCCATGAACAAGTTTGTCTGCGAAATCAGTATTACAGTAAATCTCCTCAGGCCTGCTAAAGGTATTAGAAAATACGGTCTCTTTCTTCAACAACAATGAAAATTCCCACTCCCATTTTGATTTTGGTCTTGCAAATGAAACTGAAAAACTTTACCCTTCTAGCCATGTAGTTCTACAGTCTTATCCCCCTTGAACATGAAAATGCAGAATCAAACACTTCTGCTTTCTCCAGAAGACGATCAGAGCACACTGATCAAGTCGTCAAGTTTTTTTTTAGAACCACCCCAACTCATTTAGAGATAGTCATTACATGGTGTTACCGCAAACCTTTCCATATGGTATTTCCAACATGCAAAGTTTTAAGTCCTACAAACACATTTGGTTCATATCTTCTGCTAGGTTTCAGGAGAAAACACCTGTTCCTGAGATTAATGAAACACATCCTTAGGAGGATCAGTTATTGCCAATGACAGGATTTCAATGAGTGGAGTCATCCTAGAGACTAATATTGTGCCATTGCCCTGCCTTTATAGTTATTTTTAGTTTACCTTATAAAACAGCTGTATGTGTTATTTTAAAGCACTGCAGGACAGTTCTTGTTTTTTGTACTCACGATATTTTACTTTTGTGAGGAGAGAATTTTAGAATGTGTGAGATCATCTCAACTCCTTTAGAATATGCAGCACCGGCAGCCAAATTGGCACACAGGTTGCTAATCATTCACATTTTACCCTGAGAAGCAGTTATAGTTAAATGCTTGCCCAAGAAAACAAGTGTCACAACCGGGATTCGAACCCACACCCTAATGATTGATTGCTAAAAACCTTCTCAACTCCTTTGGAGTATGCAGCATCGGCAGCAAAATTGGCACACAGGTTGCTAATCATTCAAATTTACTACCCTGAGAAGCAAATGTAGTTAAATGTCTTGCCCAAGAAAACAAGTGTCACAACCAGGATTTGAACCCACACTCTGATAATTGCATCCATTCTATTGCATCCAATGCATCCAATGTAGGACACTGCTCTAGCAATCTCAGTGGTCTAGTTGGTAAGACACTGCTCTAGAATTTCAAAGTTCACGGGTTCGAATCCCATCCGAGTAATATGCGTTTGATTTTTTTCCACAGAGCTCCGGAAAGAACCGAGTAAACAGTGCTAACACACATCGATATATATGGATAAAACCAAAATTAATATTATTAATCCTGATGCAATATTCCATCTAGTAAAGTCACTGGACACGCTTGGTAATTGTCAAAGACCAGACTTCTCACTTGGGGTATCTCAACATTTGCATAAAATAACCAACCTGTGAAAATTTGAGCTCAATCGGTCGTCGAAGTTGCGAGATAATAATGAAAGAAAAAAACGCCCTTGTCACACGAAGTTGTGTGCTTTCATATGCATGATCTCGAGACCTCAAATTCTAAACTTGAGGTCTCAAAATCAAATTCGTGGAAAATTACTTCTTTCTCGAAAACTACAACACTTCGGGGGGAACCGTTTCTCACAATGTTTTATACCATCAAACTCACCCCATTACTCGTTACCAAGTGAGGTTTTATGCCAATAAATATTTTGAGTAATTACCAATAGTGTCCACTGCCTTTAACTGGATCAAGTTGTTCATTTACGTTATTATATATATGCTTTCTGAACAATATTATCACACTATGTATTGATTTATGTTGACATGAAATAAATGTATCTGAAATGAAAAACTACTATCTATTAAATCCATTGTATTGTTTGTATTTTTGCAGGCTTGTTGCAACCCCAACCTAGGCACGCATACTTGGCTACTAAGCGGTGGACAGAGTGGTATAATGAGACTACATTGTATTGATGCATTGAAGAGAACAAAGACAACCAACGCTCTTGCCAGTCATGCTACACAAGAATAACATTCAACTGTGGGTAATAGTCAAAGACCAGGGCCCAATAAGCCATTTGTGAGTTAGATTTCAATAAAATGTCTGGTAAAATGACTTGCTTATTAGCAACAAATGTCTCGCAGCAGAGGGATCACCCAAGAGGATTTTTTTTTTTTTTTTTTTTAATATCAAGGAATAAACCATTTGGGAAACTGATTTTCAATGATTTTGGACGAATAAAGCAGGACTTGCACCTGCACAAATATTTCAAAATACCACCTTTATACCATCTTACCATTTAAGATATGTGCAGTTCGATTAACATATATTTTTTCAACCTTACACATGACAGATTGTTCACAGATTTATTTAATTTTTGTATCAGGGATAAAGAATAAAATTGGTTTTTACCTTTACACGATGTGTATTAAATGCTGCATAATCAGTACTGTATCGAGTTCTGTGAAAAACAAAACCCAATCCACAGATAAAATACCGAACCCACGACCTTTGCATAGCTAGAGCAGATATCTTACAACTAGACCACCACCGAGCTAGCCTTATGGCTAGAGACAGCTCCAACCCTTAGCATTGGGTAATGCAAACACTGATTTTCTTTGTTTTCATCAAGAATGAAACTTTATTTCTTTGAAGGGTGAAAATAAATGTAAAACTTGGCAGTCAAGCTGTTGATGCATTTACTCTCTAATATGAATGGTTGTGGGTTCGATTCCAATCAAAGTAGCTGTTGATTTTTGCCTGCCAGAAAGACCCTGGAACGTACAAGGTCGCTCTTTTTGTAAAGAAAGGTTACATGGTCGTAACATGGAACTTCAAATACTTTCATTGACACATAGAAATTTATCTCGTTTGGCGACTTGTTTTCAAAACTTTTGTTTAAATTAATGGACAATCATTAATGACAATTATTTGAGCAGTTAAAATAACTCCAAAGCTGTTTATAACTATAAATTGTTTTACGCCCCCCCTCCTCCCCCACACACTTCAATATCCCTTTTATCTCATTATTTGAAACTTAAACTTTGAGTTTAATAAATAAATGAGAACAGATTTTACACTGAAGTGGTACTGAGTTGTATGTTTATTTTATTTGAAGATAATTAGTTACTTTTTATCGAGCAAAATAATTTAATGTTCTTCTATGACTCATGCTCTATGTATATACCGTTGAAAACTCCTTCACCATAAAAACAATATTTGGAAAAAGACAGATTTTTTCAAAACTGTTTCTTTATTGTTTGCCCCATCATTCCCAGTCATATTATACAATTGAAGATCAGACTTGCTGTTAGATTCCAATGGGTTAATTTAAACAGTGGGCTGCTTTACCTAAGGTAGAGGCAGTGTATACACTTTTGATAATTATCCAAACAAGTATCCTCACTTAGTCCCTTACAAGAAAAACTTATAAGAATCTTATAGGATTCTTATAGGAATCAAAGATATGACAAAATTTAAAGAATTCTAAAGGAATCTTACTTAAATCCTATAGGATTCTATTGACCCCTTGCACTCACGTCACACGCGGTGACTGTGCCACGCTTGCGTGTAAATGCCGCGTCGCCTATAATGCGAACTTCACTGAATAACGCACAGTGACATTGCCCACCAGTATGGTGGTTCCAAGATTATTCGATGATGACTTCAGGTGAATTGGGTTTTTGCCTGTAGATAGGACTTGGTGTAATGAGATATGCACAAAATAACAAACCTGCAAAAGTTTTGCTCAATTGGTCATCAAAGTTGCAAGAAAATAGTGAACGCAAAAACACTATTTGTGCACTAGAATTGTTTGCTTCAGATGCATGATAAAGGCTTCATGTTAATGTATACTACTTCTGATATCTTGCCCAGACAAAATGGTTAATAAAGCCCACTTAATTGTCCAAAAGGTGTAGAAAATGAAACATTAATACAGTGCAGACGTTAAAACTTTATTTTAAAAGAAGTGTTTAAAAGATTATAAATGGCATTAAAAAGTATTCACAAAATATAAAGAGGCCTACACGGTTGAAGGTAAAGAGTAAATGCAATACTTTTAAATACTGAAGAAAATTGCATCTAAACATAAGTTAACAATGTTACACACCCACTGTGTCAAATCAGAGACTTTGGAGCACTAGGTGGCAGTAGACGAACGTAGATCTCAGTGTACGCACATTTCCGAAAACATTGGATTTTCCTAGTAAGTCTGCTACCATTTAGTGTCACCAACAAGTATCCCATTATCTACATTATAACTTATTAATTAAGGCATTTTTAAAAATACCATTTAAACATATTTTGTTTCTAACTAAAAACATATTTACATTTTTGAACAGGGAACATGTTTTCAAAATGATCAACAAACTCTTACTTAGGCCTAACATTACAACTTTAATAACTACTCAACACTATTGCTGTTAGAATTGTGTACAAGAATAATTAAAGATGGTATATCCACGGTTTCTTTTTCGGAACGCATATTCATTCTGACCCCACAAATACTTAAACGCAGTGGACACTATTGGTAATTGTCAAAAACTAGCCTTCACAGTTGGTGTATCTCAACTTATGCATAAAATAACTAACCTGTGAAAATTTGAGCTCAATCGGTTGTTGAAGTTGCCAGATTAATAATGAAAGAAAAAAAACACCCTTGTCACATGAACTTGTGTGCGTTTAGATGGTTGATTTTGAGACCTCAAGTTCTAAATCTGAGGTCTCGAAATCAAATTCATGGAAAATTACTTCTTTCTCGAAAACTACGTTACTTCAGAGGGAGCCGTTTCTCACAATGTTTTATACCATCAACCTCTCCCCATTACTCGTCACCAAGTAAGGTTTTATGCTAATAATTATTTTGAGTAATTACCAATAGTGTCCACTGCCTTTAACAGACACACCTATGTTTCGACACCCCTAATGTTCTGTTACCCACACAATATTCCTAACCCTGACCCTAACATGAAGTTCACGAGGGTTTATCAGCACATTTGGGTGTCAAACATAAAGCAGTCACTGTTCATTTATTCCAATGCCAAGAAAGGGTTTATATAAAAGAGATGGTGCACCACTGGTTTCGTAACAGTAAATTATTTCCAATCCCAGAATCTTATTCGTAAGAGATGATACACCATTGGTTTGGGGGATTGGTTTTCCAATCCTGAAAATTTAATAAGAGTTGGTTCAATTGGTCTATAACAGGCACCATTGGTTCTATTAACAGTACACTCATTCCAATACTACACAACAGCCATAAGAGATGCCTTAAAGGCAGTGGACACTATTGGTAATTGTCAAAGACTAGCCTTCACAGTTGGTGTATCTCAACATATGCATAAAATAACAAACCTGTGAAAATTTGAGCTCAATCGGTCTTCGAAGTTGCAAGATAACAATGAAAGAAAAATAACCATTGTCACACAAAGTTGTGTGCGCTTAGATGGTTGATTTTGAGACCTCAAGTTCTAAATCTGAGGTCTCGAAATCAAATTCATGGAAAATTACTTCTTTCTCGAAAACTATGGCACTTCAGAGGGTGCCGTTTCTCCCAATGTTTTATACCATCAACCTCTCCCTATTACTCATCACCAAGAAAGGTTCTATGCCAATAATTATTTTGACTATTACCAATAGTGTCCACTGCCTTTAATTATTAGTTTTTATAACAGACTGTACATTTACTCCAATCCCACATATCGTATAATGATTAAATAAAAATACTTAAAAATACAAGAAAAACCTGTCCATAAGGTATGATACATCATCATGGAGGCAACTTTGTATCTACAGTTTTGGTGGTCCTAAAGACACAGGCCCCGATAACGAGAACAAAACGAGAACGATAAAAATGCACACCCTCGATTGGTTGAATAAGCGTGGGCGTATTCTGCGTGGAGCGATTAAACCAATAGTATGCGTTCTCTTTGCGTCGTGATTCTTATCGCTGCAGTGTGACTCTGCCTTTAAGCCCAATTTCATAAAGGCACAAAAACTTGCTAAGCACAGAAAAGTATTGCTTAACAGAACTGGGTTACCAGCCAAAATTATGTTTAAGTTTACATTGCTGTGATTGTTGCCCCACTAAATTCTTATTTGCAAAGAAATTTGTCAAGCAGTATTTTCTGCCAAACAGCTTCATGAAATTACTTACCAGGGAAACAGTCTCCACAATGTAAATCACATGTAATTTGGTTAGTAAAAATTTCCGCTAAGCAGTATTTTATCACCGTTTAGCAAATTCGTGCTATACCAGCTTCACAACAGACCTCAAGCAATTAATGATTGAAATATTGAGTTTGCAGACACATATAACTGCCTCTGGCTCTCTAGTTTTTCTCCCGGGGAACATTAAAAGGTGCTACCGCAAACCTCCAATGAAAATAAAAAAATACTAGGGGAGGCAGGATATAAATGATTTAGGGTTCTGTTTTATGTTTAACAGATAGTTCCTGATATTATGACATCTTTACGGGCAACTTGGGTTTTTGTCTTAGCTGCGTCACAACAGCAGGTTTTACCACCCATGGTAAAAAAGTGATTGTTCATCACAATTAATATCAATTTTATCAAACTAGGCAAAATCACTGATGAATTTATTATTTCCAGCCAAAAGAAATCGAAAGTACTTGATATTCTCCTAGCAATGGGTGTAAATAGTTTTTTAAGGGAAATTTTTGCCAATCAAGTTATCATTTTACTGCAACTCATTGCTGCCTAAAGGCCTAATTGAACAATGGTCATTGTTTAACAAGAGACAGCGGGAGACTTGCACAATCTGTTGTAAATGTTTTTTGGGGTGTAAATGTTTTTTGAGGTAAATTTTGGCCAATCAAGTTACCAATTTTGTGCTACTCAACGCTGCCAATAGTCCCTTTTGAACAGGGTACATTATTTAAAAAAAGACAGCGCGAGACTTGCACGGTCTGTTGCCCGTAAAAAATGGCAGACCTAAAGATGCACTTTAAAGGGGACTATCTAGAGACAGAGACTCAGTGACAGCCGCAAGCACGTACCACCATATTCCTGTACTTCTTCAGTATCACATTAGAGCTGTCGTCAAAGAAGAGAACTGAGATAGCACTGAGTTTGGTTGGAGCGCAGCAGGCTTGCGGTACGGCGTCCGGACTCCGTAAATTCACCAATGTCTGTACTATGGCATGGTTGGTGGCATTCAGGTGGTCGTTGAGTGGAAATACGCACTCCCCTTCGCAGTAGTACGCAGCGTATCCGTGGGGCGCGATGATCCAGTCCTGAACATAAAATTTAACACCTGCATAATTATTTTTTATTTCAAGATCTTTTTTTTTCTCCATTCCATCCAAACAGAGAGTCAAAATAACAATATTTTAAAGCAAATGCATTTTTCTTTTCACAAATGACCGCCACTAAATAAAAAAGTTGAAAAAGAAACCACACTCTCATCCAATCAATCACAGTCTCTCAACATCCCATATGTGTGTATATTTATAAATAGACTGCAGCAGAATAACAAGATGATGTACTTTACCTGCCATTCAAGGTCACGGAAGTTGACCTGCAGTGACCTCTTCTGACATTCTCGCTGTCTGACTGACCCCGAGTTTGCTGAAGGGAGAGAGAATCAAGGATTATTTTTTTAACTGGTCTTTACAATTTTACTCCCCCCCCCCTCTAAACAAATGTCAACTCACCTAAAGATTTGGCAAGAATAACTACCAAAGCTGTGACATATGACCTTAACGAGAAAAGTTACCTTCTGGTAATTCTTTTTTGCTTGGTTGTCAAAAAAGCGTTCACCCATCAAATAGGAGTCTGCTGTTTTGCTCCAAATGATCATTGGAGGTGTTACCTCATGCTATCTCATGCTATCTTTAAAGGCACTGGACACTATTGGTAATTACTCTAAATAACTGTTGATAGTATAAAACATTGTGAAAAATGGCTCCTGAAGTCAGGGGCACCACGACAATTTAATATGCATTTCTTTTTTCATTCTTAGTTGTTTCCCCCAAATTGTGGAAAAAGCTGCAATGTGCTGTCAGGTAAGTGACCTTCAAGTGCCAACTCAAAACTCACCTACTTCCCAGCTTATGGTATTTTTGTTCTAATGTATTTTCTTCATTTCTTTTTGTTTAATTCTGTTGTTACTACTCTCATGATTTCAGTAATTACTGACAGTGGCCCTTGCTTGAGAGTTGTATTGATTAATCATTTAGTTTGTGAGAAGAAAACCAGCTATATGGTTTCAGGCCTGTATGCTTCTCTTTTGGAAGGGCAAGGCCACCAAGGCATTTTCTCTTTGGTAAAGGGCACCCTAATTAAGGAAATTGAAAATTTCTACAGGAGCATTTTAATGGCACCAAGGCAATACTAGGGGGGGGGGGGGCATGGAGGCAATCGCCTTTATTACCTCCAGAATGTTTCAGGCCCAGTGTAAGACTCACCATTCAGAGATGGCGTTCCAAGATCATTGAGTGAGTTTGTAGTTGTCTTCTCAGGTCGTTTATTCTTCCTTGGTTTTCTGGTTGTGCTTCGTCTACTTCTCACTCTGGATGTCCGCTGTTGATCTGTGCCTTGAAAGAAGGCTACCATGAATGGTTCCTTGCCTTGTTCACTGTCTACCCCTACCAAGCCGATCACACTGGGATCCACTGACTGTCCTACAAGAACATCCAACAACACAACATTAAAGGCAGTGGACACTATTGGTATAAAATACTCAAAATAATTATCAGCATAAAACCTCACTTGGTAATAAGTAATGGGGAGAGGTTGGTAGTATAAAACGATGTGAGAAACAGCTCCCTCTGAAGTGGCGTAGTTTTCGAGAAAGGGTGTTTTTTTCTTTCATAGTTATCTCGCAACTCCGACGACCAATCGAGCTCAAATTTTCACAGGTTTGTTATTTTATGCATATGTTGATATACACCAAGTGAGAAGACTGGTCTTTGACAATTACCATTAGTGTCCACTGTCTTTAAGTTTGCGATAAGTTTATGTGCAAATCTCTTTTTGATTATTGGTTCTGAAATGAACTGGTGGTTTCTAATGACTCAACGTTTTCATAAGTTTGCTCTGATCTTTTCTCCTGAAGACGATAAGAGCATACTGAGTCTTTAACCACAGATTCTTTTCAGAACCAACACCGCTCAAAGAGATTTCCACCAGGTGTCACCACAAACCTCTCTTGTAGTAACACAACGATACTTTTGGAAATCACAATCTTAAAATTAACAACAATAAAAATTTACTCGGCTAGAAGTATCTAGCAACTTTCGATAGAATAAAGTGATCAATACTTACCCATAAGAAAAAATGAGATTTATCTTATCTTAGTGCTTGTTCAAATAAAAATAGTTGCACTTTTAAACGTTGAATAAAGTTCTTTCTTATTTAGATTCTGTTCTTGCAAAATAAATTCTGGTCCGATTTGAACTTCGTCTCTGTTGTCTTTTGAAATCTTATCCCAAATTAGAGTCCTGATCCTTATATTATATAAAACACTTCAATGCACATTGCAACAAAATCAAAATGTTTAACTTGTTATATACCTTGTAATGTTTCCACAGTAACTTGCAATCCCATGTTAGCGCGTGGAGATGTACGCCAAGAAGAACTTGCCATCGAGACGTCAAATACGAGCCATCCATGCTCACCTCGACCGACCACTTGCCCATCCAAATACGCCATTGACCTGGAGGTTCTGTTATGATGCAAAAACAAAAATCACAAATTTGCAGTATTTTTAATAAAGGTACTATACAGGAATGGTAAAGCTCACAAAATAGTCACACTAGGGCCTACAGTGTTCGGAGAGGTATTGCTATGGCGTGCTGCCCATTGTCGCAAGGCTGGATTTATAGCTCCAAACTAGCTCCACACCAGAGCCCAACTTCATAGAGGCTTTAATGCAGAAGATACTGCATGACAATTTTCTGCTTTGCAAAAATGAGCTGGATAACGGTCACAAAATGTACTTGTGCATGACATGGTTGTTTGGTTTTTGGTTGGTGACATAGTTTGGCTGGTAACCTCATTCTGGTAAGCATAATTTTGTTGTGCTTAACTATTTGTTGTGCTTAAGCAGCTCTATAAATTTTTGCACAGGCCGTTATTAATTTCATAAAGCCTGCAAGCACAAAAACTTGCTTAGCACAAAAAAGTGTTGCTTAACAGAAACAGTAAACCGGCCTTCACTCAATCCATAAAGTATCAGTGTTGTGACTCATGCTTCCTCAAATTTTGTTTAAGCAAAGAAATTTGTTGAGCAGTATTTGATGCTGAACACTTTAATAAAATTGGGCCCGGATCTTTGGCTTCTTACCTTCCACTTTCTTGATCCGGAGGTAGAACCTGGTATATATTAATCCTGTAGGTTCCATTCCCAGGTGATTGGTTGGTGTTATATCGGAACACCCGGAGCTCGGCTGCTGTAACTGTCTCCTCTTCAGGTATCCGTGTCAAATCAAAGTGGTACCGATGAGGTCCGTGCTTCGCTATTGCTTTCTCTTTGTAATGTACTAAGGAAAGAAAAACACAATTTTACATTGATTATTCATCACCCATCATCGTCTTCCTATACTGTGCAGAAACATTACTTAATCATTACATTTTACTTAAAAATATTATCATTTCAAACCAACTGCTTTTTTAAGGCATAAAGCGCACATTCCGAATTCAATGTGCCCCGTTAAATGCCTGTAAATGATTGCAGTTTAATGGAAAAGTCAACAAACATAAATTTGTAGCCCTTTCAGAATGTGTGTCTTCAAAACTAGTCTAGTCATTATTTTGCGTTGCAACGTCGGAATGCACTTTTTGTCAGTTGATAAGATAAACAATAATGTGAAAACGTGCATACCAGTGGTCATAGATTCTTAAAATATAAACCAATAACTCAGAGCTGACAATGTAGATAAGTTCTGCCTCGGTCTTAAAATTAAAGAAATACCTAACATGTAAAATTGTTGCCTGAAAGGAACACGTTGCCTTGGATCGGTCGAGCTGGTCTATGAAAAGCGTTTGTAACCGTTTATTATAAAATACATATGGTTAGAAAGATGATTTAAAAGTAGAATACAATGATCCACCCAAATTTGCCTCGAAATTGCGTGTTTTTCCTTTTACTTTGCGAACTATTAACACCGACCGTGTTAGTCGACGAGGTAAAAGGATAACCGCGCAATTTCGAGTGATACTTGTGTGGATCATTATACTCTACTTTTAAAGTATCTTTCTTATCATATGCATTTTATAACAAACGGTTACAAACACTTTTCAAAGACCAACTCGACCGATCCAAGGCAACGTTTCCTTTAAGCTGGGCTTAGGTTGGTGAAGTAAGTGTGTTTGAGTGTGGGACTAAAACCTAAACTGAAACAAAGTTAGTACAAAGGGAAATTTGTCTCTCAGTTTACATTGAAATAAAAACAACATTATATTTCCAAAAAAATAAAATGAATCAACATAAAACAAAACAAAAACATTGATGAACAAAACGCCCACACTTGAGTTTGACCGTCTTCAACCTTTAACTTTTCTGAGAAATTGGGTGAAAATAACCAACATTTATCTTGAGGATCTTGGATCTGGTGATCGATCACCAATCAACAGCTGCTGATTCATCTCGGGTTCTGCAACATTTTTGTTTCTTCCGAAAAAGGAAAAAAAAATGCCACCCATAGTTTGATTTCTCAGAATGTTAAATCAGTGAAGCACTAATGCTTTTCAGTAACAGGTGGGGATGTCACTGGCTCCCTATAGACATACTAGACGCACAAACCACATTGTTTGAAAACATCTTTTACTCGCAGATCCACCCAGCGGGGAAAGTGAGGAAAATTTAGTTGGACACAATGGAACTGTAGGGCACTCTAATTAAACTGCAAAGATTTTAATATACGCTTTGATTTGTATAAAATAACTTTATCATCATTCTTGTTTATGCCCTTAAAGGCACTGGACACGTCTGGTAATTGTCAAAGACCAGTTGTATCCCAACATACATAGAATAACAAATCTGTGCACAATTGCGGGCTCAATTGGTCATCGAAAGTATGCTATCCTGTATCCTGCCTTATTTCAGATTTGTTTCATCTTTAAAGGTTCAGATTTCAAATGTTGGAGGGACTCGAGGAACGGACGTTGTGTTCTTTAGTACCACTTAACTTTCTTTCGCAAAACGTTTGCAATGCGCTTTAAATACACACACGTGTTTTTGTTTGAACTGAATTTATGGTGGGATAACGAATAAGGTAACTTTTCACTTTTTGTTTGCCCCCGTTAATTGCCCCAAACGAATTCTTCACTTTGACCATTAATAATGAGAAATTGCTAACACTAATTGTAGTAAAAATTATAGGACCTGGGGTCGATTTCACAAAGAGTTAGGACTAGTCCTAACTTAGGACTAGTCCTAGGACTAGTTAGGACGAGTAACTGGTCAGGTCCTAACTCAAGATAAGACTAGTCCTAACTCTTTGTGAAATCCACCCCAGGGGTCGATTTCAAAATGAGTTAGGACTAGTCCTAACTTAGGACTTGTCCTAAGAGATATCAAAAACGTATACAGCTAGTTCTTAGTTAGGACGAGTAACTCGTCCTAACTCAAGATAAGACTAGTCCCAACTCTTTGTGAAATCCACCCCTGGATACGTAGTACTCAAAATAATGTTCAACATAAAACTTACTTGGTAACGAGCGAGGAGAGCTGATAATAGTATAAAACACTTGTAATAATTAAAACGACTCCCTCTATTACAAAGCACCTAAAATTATACTTATTTGT
Source organism: Asterias rubens (assembly GCF_902459465.1). Classification (NCBI taxonomy): domain Eukaryota; kingdom Metazoa; phylum Echinodermata; class Asteroidea; order Forcipulatida; family Asteriidae; genus Asterias; species Asterias rubens. Next base: position 11,789,198 of record NC_047077.1, read on the forward strand.
GAAACAAAGGTGTTTTCCTTTCATTTTTCTCTTGCAACTTCGATGACCAATTCAATTGAGCCCAAATTTTCACAGACTTTATATTGTATATATGGTGCATGGGATACACCAAGTGAGAATACGGTCTTCAAAAATTACTTAACAAAAAGAGGCTGGTTATATCCTTCCTTTAAATATTTAAGATTTGCTCTAAAAAATCTTCAATTAAAGGTCAAAATTTCAAATGGTGGAGGGACCCTGCGGAACGGACTTGTGCTCTTTATACAGTGAGTTGAACGGTGGGTCCTTTCTCTATGGTTGAACTTGCAAGGCGCACACACCCACACGTATTTTGTCTGAACTGATTACGGTTCACTGTTTAGTTGCCCCCGTAAATTGCTCCAAACACATTCTTCACTTTTCCCCATTAATAATGAGAATCCATCTATGTTAACACGCCTGTCTAGTCAAACTTTAAAGACATGGGACATGGTGATCCAGTATGTTTCGAGGAGAAAATGTACATAAACACGTCAGATCAAGTATCCCAATCATCACCACTATTTTCGGCGGGAAAAAAAAGTTCAGTGGTCGCGATAACGACCAGAAACCGTAAACAAAAGCAAGGCGAAGTAAATTAACCATGACAGACACGATGTACTATTTGCGGAACCCTTTAAAGGGTTTTGATACCTTTTGCAGATCAAGTTTTTGGCCAAGACATGAAACCTTACTCACTCTGAAAGAAGATGTTTATGTTATGTTGTATACCTGTAGAATTTTCAGCGTCAATATTTAGTCGTCAAGTTTTTGAGAAAAAAAGGTGAAAATCACAGAGCGATGTTTCGTTACATGTCGTTACATGTGAATGCCCCTACTTGTTTGTCTCCCGAGACGAAATTTATTCTAGGGACATTGTTTTACTCATTTCTCAAAAACTATACAGCACCTCAGGAAGAAATATTTTAAGGAAAGCTTTCTAACAGCATTATCTTCAAACTGTGTGTAGCCTTGTGTTTTGTGTCGTACAAAAAGTACCAGAAGCCTTTAATCGAAAAAGTTGACCGGGCATTGATGTCAGTCATAAAACCATGATTTATGGAAATTAGGAGAATTGAGAGCAAGTTCACCACGAGATAGACTGCTAAGTGTACCGCAGAAGAGCAGCCATTTTGTTTGGTGTAGAACTCCGAAGAGGCATATACACATCCGATTGGCGTTTTCATTGCTGGGTTGGTGAAAAAGGACCGATGGAAAAAGACCAGCACCCCCCCCCCCCCAAAAAAAAAAAAAAAAAAAAAAAAAAAGGAAAAAAAAATTTGTTAAACATGAAAAAAAAACTTTATCCGCAAAAAAAAACTATTTTAACAAAAAATGAAATAGCTGTTAAAAGGTTAAGTAGGTTTTTAATCTCTCTCTCTCTCTCTCTCTCTCTCTCTCTCTCTCTCTCTCTCTCTCTCTCTCTCTAAAACCACATCAAGTGTTTAACTTAGCAACAGCTGCAGTGCTTCTTATAAATGGGGGAGTGTGTTTTTATTCCATCCATGTTCTTACCATTAGTAAATGTGTAATGGTCAGTAACTTCTGTATTTACCATGAAGCATGGTAATAATAGGAGGCCATAAGCCAAGTGTATACCATTTCCAAAATGTAGCCCAGCGTACATTTAACGGGGGTAAATCGACCGAGATAATGAATAAGCTAGAGCAACTTCACCATTGGTTTGCTATGATAAAATATTTTGTGACAACAAACGGATCCTGTGAAATTGGTTAGCTTCAGAGTTAGTGATTGAGTTGCCGCATTGAATACGCAAGGGATTGGAAAGTGCGGGTTCCGATATTGAGAGCCAAAGGAAACTATTAGTTGAGCCTGTAAAATAGACTTGGTTCCAAGTCTGTGGTCGTGGCTTTTAGTCTACCTGCCTGAAGAACGCCCTCTTGTGAATTAAAGGCACTGGACATATTTTGTATATTGTCAAAGATCAGTACTGTGATTCTACCTCCATTGTGTATTCAAACACTTTGCATAAAACCCAAAATCCGTGAAAACTTGGACTCAATTGGTAATCAAAGCTGCGTGAGAATAGTGAAAGAAAGAAAAAAACCTTATTGGCCACCGTCATAGCCTACGAGTTATAGGGTGTCTGATAACCAAGTCTTGGCATTTTGCGGAGTTGACGTAGAGAAACAACCACGATCTCCGACTTGAAATCAAGTCTAGTCTTTCAAAGGGATCGTAGTCTCGTCATCCAGAAGGAATGTCAAACAGGTGTATGTAACTTAACACGTGCCAAGTGTATTTTCAGTTCCACTCAGCGGGCTATCCGGAAACGCCCCCAAGCCTGCCAACTGCGCCATGTTTACGTAGGGTTGCCTAGGGTGAAGAAGGGCAAAATAACTATTTACGTTAACTTTGCTAGCTATGATCCACGGGGAGCAGTGGGTTATGAATGATGTCTGTAACGAAAGATAGATTGTGAAGGGCTGAGGTATAGATAGTTTATACTAGGTGTGTAGATAGACCTTCTGTAAACACAAGTAGTCCACTTTGATTTTTGGTGATTGGGTTGTTCTATATTTTGGTGAAGTGTCAGGGAAAAGGTTCAATGGCATCCCCTTATAAAGTGACGTCCATACACTATCTGAAGTGAAGCGGCAGTAGAATAAAGCAAGACAGTTCTCTAAGAACAACTCTACCTTGCAAGTAGATACACACATGGTGTTACCGCAAACCAATTTTTTTTATATATACATATCTGAAGTTTGTCAGATCATAGAGTAAGGACTTATATAGGTTACATATAGCCCTTACACAAGCCAACTTACTGTGTATACATTACACGATGAAACAATACTATAGCACACAATGTTTTCTTTGTTCTCGTTGTATGATACCCAACAGAGGATGTCTTACGAAAAAGGAACCCCATAGCTGTCATAATAAATAGGCCTGTGTAAGGGGGAGGGGGGGGGTGTTCTGACAAACTTGTATGGATTTTTGTCTGTTTGTGTTTCTTATAATATTACGATACGGAACTGTATGTTAATGTTGGCATTATTATTATACTATGAAAACACAATCTGAGAAACGTTTCTGACAGGAACGCTTCTCGATTTCTTGAAGTTTAAGGGATACATACTCGGTTTTTTTTAAATGATAATAAAAGTGCTTTCTGTCGAAGGCTGCTTTGAAATTGTAGGCATACTTCGAACCATGTTCGAACCAAATAACACATGGTGTTACCGCAAACCAAAATAATATATATGTACAAATAATACATGTGCATAGGCCTATACCTGCTAGCTCAGTAGCCTTTCAACATTACTAGAACTCTTGAGTCTAGCTGGATATTTAGGATTCCTGCTCCCAGCGAAATTAGCTTTATTAGTCGTTGAAAATATTTTCAGGACAGTCGCGTAAATCCGTTAAAATAATTTATTTGTTTGTTTTGCTAATTTACAGCACTACAGAACCTCGGCAAGTAAATTCTCAAGGGAAAATTTAAGCTTTCTACTGTCATTATCTTTAAACCTTGTACGTTTAATGTAAATCTGTAGACAATTGTGTTGTTTTGTGTCATACAAAAAGTACCCAAAACCCTAAGGGAATTTTTCGGAAAATGTGAGAACATTGCATTTTCCCCTATCCAATGACCGTGTCGGCTATCTAGACAACGTGCGCATTCCTCACGGGACTTCAAACGGGCAGACGAAGCCAAAGCTGGAGCCCGTAAACCCAACCAGTGATTTTGCAAAGAGCTTTAGTTTTATTATCCCAGAACCAGACCAAAAATCTGATAAATCACCAGCCTGGAAACAATCATCTAACATCCTAAAATAATAAAACCGTCTCTTAAATTGACCATTCATTCCACTCGGGACAAAACCTGGAACAAACAAAAAGTTGTAAGAGCTAAGCCACTAATCTGGTCCATTTATCACGGAACGGAAACAAAGTGTAGCAGTGGTAATCATCAATGCTTCATAACATGACACAATGTGACAGCTTTGCCTATTGTTTTTCCATGACATGATCGTGGAGGAATGGAGGCAGACCGTATGAGTAATCGTGTAAGGATTAGTTTGAGCTGCTTCCTCCATAAGTTTAAGCATGTTTGAGGCATTTGCATGTTGAGGTATCACTTTATTTTCGGTTTGCGGTAACACCAATGATTTGAGGCATTGCATGGTGAGCTATCTATATTTGGTTTGCGGTAACACCATGTGTATCTACTTACCGCGAAGTAGATTTATATGATTGTTCGGGAGACTTCTCAGTTCTGAAAAATTTTTCCCTGCCTTTTAACTATACTACTTTGACTATAAATAGCTGATTTAGATCCGCGGAGTGAGTTCTTAAGTAAAGTGTATTTTGATTGTACTCCTCCGCGGCAGAATAACGAAAAGTCACCTCGAACCACTATTATTTTATGTAACTCTTGGAATTATGTGGAATTAATGACACATTAATGTAGCACTTCCCGTAATGACCAGTAGTACATTGCCTACCAAAAAGGCCCTGGAATGTACACGATACATGGACTAACTCGTTACGGCTTTGGTCTTAAAATAGTGTTCCTTCACTTTGCTAAATGCCTCAGAACAGGCAACTAATAAACGATTGACACTCTATCAGATGCCCTATTGGTTGATTGATCGATCATTGAGCGATTGATTGAGCGATTGAATGACCGATTGCTTGATTGATTGCTTAAATGGTTGATTGATTGATTGATTGATTGATTGATAAACAGAACATCAATAATTATTGGCACATATACTGGTAAGCAAAATGATTGTGTGCTTAGCTTACTTTTGTGCTGGACACGTTTAGTAAGATTGTCAGACCAGTACATGCATACTCTCACTTATAGTGTATCCCAACATGCATAAAACAACACATATAAGTGAAAATTTTGACTCAACTGGTCATCGAAGTTGCAAGAAAATAATACAAGAAAAAAAACGCCCTTTTTGCACAAAATTGTTTGCTTTCAGATGCCTTATAATATGCGTCATGTCTGATGTATATTATTATTTGCGTGAGAAAGTTACTTCTTTCTCAAAACTATGTCACTTCAGAGGGAGCCGTTTCTCACAATGTTTTACACTTTCAACAGCTCTCCATTGTTCACTTTCAACAGCTCTCCATTGTTTGTTGCAAAGTAAGTTTTCATGCTAACAATAACTTTGAGTAACTACCAATAGTGTCCAGTGCCTTTAAGCAGCTCTATGAAATTGGGTCTCAATAGTTTGTTATCCCCATTCACACAAAAACCGATATCCTTTGTCCAAAATGATACAATGAAAATTGTGTTACGTCTAAAAAGTTCCAACCAAAAAACATAGCAAACTAAACATCGAATCACTTCAATAAAATAGCAAAACTTAGACACATAATGTAAACCTACTTTTATGAAAGTGGTTGAATTACTGCCATGTCACGCAATTTAAAGAATATGGAAGTATTTACACTGCGAGATGGTTACACATTTACGGCTTGGATATGAGTAACCTTTTATGTCCACAATTTATGTCTTTTCATTTCCCAAAAGAACCTGATTCATTGCATTCACGACCTTCAGAAAAAACAAAAACCTGGCAAGTAATTAACCCGGCTTGTGTTTCATTTTCCCATAATTTATAACACACGGTCCATGCAACAGACAACCTTCTGATAAATTAAAAAGGGAACACTGATATTTCTTCATTTAAGTAATGTTTCCTATCATAAAACGTCGGGATGCAACCATCTGATGATGCTGCTTGAAAAAAAAACAGTTGATAAAAAAGACACCGTAAGCTCCGAGAAATAAGGTTTGGGGTAAGATTTAAAAGAACATTACAAAATTGTTTTTTGCTAACAAAACAGTTGCGGACTGTAATCCATCATACATAAACTGATAAACCTGTATACAAGTTTGAAATCCATCGGCCATCTGGATCACAAGAAACAAGAAAATTGTGACGGACCGATTATACCTTTTGCATGACATTGATTTAAAAAAAAAAAAAAAAACGCTGACTGAGTGATAAACTCCAAACGGAAAATTAGTCTTATTTATTTCTCATCAAATATGACATTTCAGACAGAAATATTTCAAAGGATGTTTTCTACTAACATCATAATGTGTAAGTTTATATAAAATCTGTTATCATAGACGATTTTGTTCTTCTTACCAATTCCGTAATGTTCCTATATGTGGTAACATGCTATAGTTAAAGGAACACGCTGCCTTGGACCGATCGAGATGGTCTTCGAAAAGCGTTTGTAACCGTTTGTTATAAAATGCATATAGATAGAAAGATGTTGTAAAAGTAGAATACAATGATCCACACAAACATGTCTCGAAATTGCACGGTTTTCCTTTCACCTCGTCGACTAACACGGTCGGCCATTTATGGGAGTTAAATGGGAGTCAAATTGACTCCCATAAAACATCTTTCCAACCATTATGCATTTCATAACAAACGGTTACTGTATACACGTTTTTGTATAGACCAACTCGTCCGATCCAAGGCAACGTGTTCCTTAAAGTTGCCGATCTGCGCTTAATTTATTGACACATACTCCATCATTCTTATAAATTACGCAGGACATAATATTTCAAGTCATCACATAGAAAGCTGCAACATCAATGTTGCTTGCTCCCTGCATCACACTCTAAAAGCAAAGTGTTCTACAAACAGGCTAGATGCAACTCAAGTGTATGATTGAACTCTAAAAGTTATCAATTAATAAGTGTACTGATTGTGAAGGAGCATATTCGTTTAAAGTCAAAGTATAGTATACAAATAGTTGTTGTAACTATTCGATTGGAGAATTTTTGGACGCTTGGTGGCATCAGACTTACTAGGTAAAATCCATTGTTCTCGGTCATGCGTGCGCACGCTCAGAACTACTAAACAATGGAAATTAACCTGGTATAGTCTGCTGCCACCAAGCGCACCAAAGTCTCCCATTGCTTTAATTTCTATATACAAATGTAGACATATACCATACAAATTACATGTGAAGATTTCATTTAAAAGGCGGTAGCGTTTTTGAGATATCACCAAAAACCCGAAGCGGTTATGTCCACGAAGGAAGAGTAATCCAAAATAGGAAAACACAACTTAAGAAACTTTACTAATGTCAGTTACTTTCTCAGATCCAAATTTTGGAACATAAACAATGATATATATATTTTTGTTTTTACATCTTCGTTACTTCGAAGTGAAATGTTTCTCAAAAAGCTTCTTTAAGTGACATCGAAACCTCATGTTGATGCTTCCAACCAAAGGTTTGTATTGCCATTACCTTTAAGAGTTAATTAATTACCAAAATATATACCTTCCCTTTAAATCCTTCAGTCTTCAAAACAAAAAATATAGTACAACGCTGTGAAAACTTCATAATATTAGTTAATGAACCTGAGAGGTGCCACGTGATAACCACTTACGGGCCAGCACGACCCGACTTCCGGATCAACCTGACCGTGTTTTGACTCCGATCTTAAACCAAGATGACCTTAATAACAAACAGAAAAAGGTTTTACCCGATTGGGGTTTGACCCAATTGAGGATTGACCCATTGAGACACTTTCTTCGGGGTCGAGGACGTCACTGGCCCAAAACGGCCCCACTCACAGAGGTAAGTGAAGAGCTATAGAGCGATATCCTACACTTACAGGGGTCGCTTTCAAAAGGAACCTAGGACTAGTCCTTACTTAGGACTATCCCTAGGACTGATTAAAAAAATAAAGGGTAATCCTAAGTTAGGACGAGTAACTATCTAGAGATAAGACAATCTTAAATCTTTGTTAAACCATGGAGTGGTTAAACCCACCCAATATAATTATATAACCAAGCAGTTTATTGAACTGTTATGCTTCAGGTCGAGTCAAATATAAATTTCAGGAAAACTTCAATCTCACACTCTATGAAAGTGGCCCAGAAACAACCAAAATGAACACGACTATAGTTTATAATGGGTAGAGAATTAGCGCCAAAGCTTTTCAAGGTGAGTCACTGATACGGTAAGATGCCGGTCTCAATTACTGGCTATCGTCAGTGACGGGTTATTACTAATCAAGAACATCCGCCACTTTGTTGAGAAATGCCTCCCGAAATTCCCTCTGTTTTCTTTACAAATTTCCCCAGCTTTACACATTAATTTAGCAAATCCCGGAGTTGTCAGTCCTAGTATATTGAAGCTAAGTACGCGGCGATGAGTGATCCTCGCACGGTGGAAATAACTTCAGACAAATAGAGGCCATTTGCAAAACCACGGCTTCGGCTCAAGACTCAGCTCAGGCTAGCTTGCCCTGCTATTGTTTTGGCACATTGCGTATAATTTGCGTCCGCGCTCAGGGCTTCAGACGAGAGGATGGAGCCTGAAGCCGAATCCAAAGCCGAAACCGTGGTTTCGAAAAGGGCAATAGTTCAACCGAAAAATGTGTACTTGAGTAGATTCAATCGAGACGATTAGTAGAATAGTCATTGGGTTGACAGTTGTGACGGTAATTGACGAGAATTGCAAGTTTGCGTCTAGCAGTTAAGCATGGTTACCACAAGGAAGACCACTTTAGTATTTTTTTCAACAAGTGGAAACGATGGAAATGAAGTGATACATCATAAATGTGATGGGTGGCTTCCTGTTAGAATCAAGAAGTACAGTTATTAAAAATTAGAAATGTTACTGTACTTCAATAAATCAATTATAAAGGTACAATCACCCCCAATATTGTTTTTAAACTGTTACCCTTCATGTTTAGAGGAAATGAAGAATAATTGAAGCGTACTTGATTCCCAAGAGCTAAAGGTGCTGCCTGAGATCACAAAATAAGGCCGTTATCAACTAGACCCCTTGTAACGACGTCACACTCTTAAACTGCGCCCCAATGATGCATGAATGCAGGGCAAGACAACTAAACTGCTTCCCTACACAAAAGAATTTCAACCTGAAAGCTTAACTTGCTACAAAAGAAGGTTGTATCTGAACAGATGACCCCTTGCAAAAACGTCATTCTCTCAAACAGCGCCGTCACCGATGCAATTGGACGGTACTTGTTCTTCGTGCCCCCAAAACGTGCGCGTGATCTCAGAGTAACGTCGAGGGTTATGCGCGTGTAGTTAGATTGAATGACGTCACTGACCGCCATCTTTGATGAACTACAAGCATACAACTGCGGACGACTCTCACCCAATGATAGCCTTTCATGCACGCACGTTTTAATCAAAGATGGCGGCTCATGCAAGTTCTTACAAGTTCGTTCACCCATTTGCCATTCTTTGTTACTTTATTGACCATACTAAAACCAGAAACTGTGGGCGCACTTGCTATTAAATGATAATCTCATCTCGACAATTACCCGTGTCTTGTTTAAGAGGAGACGATAAACACACAGCCCGTGGGAACGAGGTCGGACAGCTGATCTTCGTCAAATCATAGAGAATGGTCAAATCATGGTCAAATGGAGGCGTTTAACAAACATCTTTATTACGCCGAAGGGAACACAACATCCTTTTCCTATAACTCCCGGACAATAAATTAAAGAACCCGCACCGAGGGAGCGCTTTAACCTTGACCACAGTTGAATAATCACCAAATAATATGATGGTCATGTGCTCAGCTCTTATGATTCACAATCTGGGTGAATTTGTTTTTGAAGAGTCCTTCTCGAAGGCTAAATAATGACAACACAGAAAAAAATAAACAGGTAAAAAAGTGTTACAAGAGCAGTTAGGTGGAAATACATTAATAGAGATATAGCACAAAAACAAGGGGTTAACAATGAATAGGGAGACAAAGGAGGGAGGGAAGGGCCAGGTGAAAGACTCTGCTATAGGGTGGAAACATTCAGACCATAATGCCCTATTTTTGCATTTCCCAACGGTTGGCAAGTTGTCAAAGAGCTAATTCTCATTGAATGTACACGTTTGGTAATTACCCAAACAAATATTAATAATAATAATAATAATAATAAGACATTTGTAAAGCGCCTAATGCAAAAGCCTCTAACTTAAAAACTGACCTGAATTGGTAAGAGCATCGGAGAGCTGTTGATAGTATATAACACTGTGGGAAACGACTCCCTCCGAAGTAACGGTAGTTTTGAGAAAGGGGTAATTTCTCACTAAAAATATTAAAAAACGAAGGCTTTTAAGTTTTATTCCTATCTGAAAGCACATAAATTCGTCCAACAAGGGTGTTCTTCTTTCACCATTTAATCACCAAACGTGCCTTTAAGGACTTGTAGAGCCGACAAAATGGTCACAGAAAGTGATTTTGTGTGTGATACATGATGAAATAACAAACCTGTTAACATTTAGGCTTAATCCGTCGTGTGAGTCGGGCGAAAAGGTAAAAAAACATGCACACTTTTCAGCATGGAAACAAATTGTCCTTATTTTTGGTTGTAACGACTGAAATCAAAAATTTAAACTAAATTGTTCACCACAATGTTGTTGTAAATCAAAATACCGTTGACAGAAGTAGGCCTATACCTTTACGACCCTACCTTCGTCGTCTCGGTAAAATTATCAAGAACCAGGCCTCGTTTGGTTTAAACCACTAGTTGAAAACCTCTTCAACACACATTGATTCCATTAATGTTGTTTGCCCTATGAGCCTTCCATAGTTAATTAATGTCAACGTTTTTGAGGATGCTGCAAAAATTAGTTTTTCGGAACGTTTTCACACGTACTTGTGTCATTCATCCATCAACCACTTGTCAACATGTCATTTGCGTCTGCTAAAAGGGCATAGTTGAATATTTCAGGGGCACCAATTTAGATTTCTGATCGATATCACACCTATTGTGCAATGTCATTTTACAGGAACAGTGCTTAAAGGGTTTGGGTACTACTTTGTGTAGGACACAGAACACAATATCCACTGATTTTCATTCCACTAAGGTTTGAAGTTAATGGTGGTAGAAAGACTTCCCTTAAAATATTACTTGCTGAGGTGCTGTAATTTTTGAGAAATGATTAAAACAAGTCACGAAATTCATTTCCTGGAAACGAAAATTATTTTAGCATGTGTACACAGACGTATTTACAAGAACTGAATACAACAATGACACCGTGTCAAAATCGCCATGTAATTTTCACTTTTTCTTCTCAAAAACTTGACGATAAATGAAGCTGAAACTTACTGCTACAGATAAATTATATTACATACAATGTACATGTACATGTTCATTCACAGTGAGTGTGGATTAAAGACATGGCCAAAAACAAAAGGTGTAAAAACTTTAAAGACACTAGACACTATTGGTAAATTGTCAAAGACCAGTCTTCTCACTTGGTGTATCCCAACATAAGTATGCATAAAATAACAAACCAGTGAAAATTTGAGCTCAATTGGTCGTCGAAGTTACGAGATAATAACGAAAGAAAATCAACCTCGTCACACGAAGTTGTATGCTTTCAGATGCTTGATTTTGAGACCTCAAAATCGTATTCCAAGGTCTCGAAACCAAATTCGTGGAAAATTACTTTTTTCTCGAAAACTACGTTAATTCAGAGGGGCCGTTTCTCAAAATGTTTAATATCAACAGTTCGCCATTACTCATCACCAAGTAAGGTTTTGTGCTTATAATTATTTTGAGTAATTACCAATAGAGTCCACTGCCTTTAAAGCCATTATACACTTTCGGTACAGATTTCTTTTTTTTTTAAGTTCACAGATTTACAAATAATTTACAGGGTTTACAGAAGGTAAAAGACTTGTCTTGAAATATTATTCCATGAAATGCTTTACTTTTTGAGAAAACCTTAAAACAATATCAATTCTCGATAGCGAGAATTATGGATTTATTTTAAACACATGTCATGAAACGGCGAAACGTGGGGAAACAAGGGTGGGTTTCCCCGTTATTTTCTCCCCCCCCCCCCCGACTCCGATGACCGATTTAGCCTAAATTTTCACAGGTTTGTGATTTTATATATAAGTTGTGATAAACGAAGTGTGGGCCTTGGACAATACTGTTTACCGAAAGTGTCCAATGGCTTTAAGGCCGAAAGTTTAAGCTTTCTACTATCATTATCTTTAAACTGTGTACGTTCAATGTAAATCTGCGGACAATTGTGTTGTTTTGTGTCATACAAAAAGTACCCAAAACCCTTAGGGATTCTTTTCGGAAAATATGAGAACTTAACATTGTCCCCTATCCAATGACCGTTTCGGATATTTAGAAAACGTGAGCTTTTTATGTTTTTGTGCTAAAAAAATGTTTTGAGTATTACCAACAGTGTTCACTCTCTTTAAACAATATTGGAAACGTGGCAAAATTAATCTTGCATGAACTACTTAAGACACCATGACCCTTGACCCCAAAGTAAGGAACGGTCCAATTATTACTGAACCCACACATTATTTTTGGCATGATTTTGAGCATGCGCAACTGACGAGTGGTCGTTTGACCAGCCGCGGACAAATGACTTCATGTGGCAACCACATTTTTTTGTAGAAAATTACGGCCTTAGGCAAATCGATCATACGTCTAGCAGAGCTAAGATTTAAAGAACTTATACTCCACCAATGAAGGCCGAACCAAGCTGGAGAATTCACAGTAAACTGATATGCAATCTTTAAAACATTACAGAATTGGTACAAAAAATCGTTAAAAGGCAGTGGACACTATTGGTAACAACTTAAAATAACTATTAGCATGAAACCTTACTTGGTAACGAGTAATGGGGAGAGGTTGATGGTACAAAACATTGTGAGAAACAGCTCCCTCTGAAGTGACGTAGTTTTTGAGAAAGAAGTAATTTTCCACTCATTTGATTTCGAGACCTCAATTGTTTAGAATTTGAGGTCTTGAAATCAAGCATCTGAAAGCACACAACTTCGTAAGACCTGGGTGTTTTTTCTTTAATTATTATCTTGCAAACGCGATGACCAATTGAGCTCAAATTTCACAGGTTTGTTATTTTATGTATATGTTGAGATACACCAAGTGAGAAGACTGGTATGTGACAATTACCAAAAGTGTCCACTGTCTTTAAGATCACAGATTTACACGCTCTTAGGATGATGGTAGAAAACCTCCCTTGAAATACTTCTGTCTGAAGTGTTGCATTTGATAAGAAATTAATAAAACTTATTCCCCGTTAGTGGAGTTAATTATCGCCCAGTGAGCGTTTCATTCATTTGTATTTGAATGGATTTCATGCAAAAATAATGTGTAATCCGTTTTCCACTATTTTCGTGTAACCAAGATGGCCGATCAATCGCATTGTCAGTGTAGGGTGGATTACAAAGTGCTTAAAATACACTGCCAGCAACTGATTTGTTAGCACAAAAAAAACCCACAATTCAGCAATGTTCCTTTACTATTATGGCAACCAAAATTTACCTGGTTAGACGAATTGGTTAGCAGCTTTGGATAGTATAGGTTTTCTCGGTCAATTTCGGCAAATCAGCAGCCAATTTAACCACCAAGCTATTCTATTTCGCGCGAAATCGAATGCAACTGAAAAGGGTAATTAGATTTCGTTTTATGATTAGTCAAATGTAATGTTGCGTCATTCGATTTTACAAAATAATCATTCAATTCACCAAAGCAGCATTCAAATTTGCAGAGAATGAAGATACGCTAAATTGAACAGAGTGCTAAAGGAATTTGACTCGACTCAAAACGAAATTAAAACCCTGCAAGCATCGAGTGGAAGCCCATACTACTGCTCCTAAATATTGTTTTAATATATTTAGAAGTAGGCCCTATACGCGGTTATACAGTCCAAGATGTGTTTATTTGGCTGATGCGTCTCCATAGCTCGAAGACAGAACGGATTAATTTGTTCAGACGGATGCTTGAACTTATTAATATTTTGACGATCTCCAAAAAACACCCACAAGAAGTGAACTGTTTAATATCACCGTAATTCATATATCTTAACCTGACAACTTCGGGATCTACTTAGCTCCCAAATAGAGAGTTGTGCTTCTGCCAACACTATCATTTTTAGTATGTTAATAGTGCTAGTGGTTTTAATTGTTGTTTTCTTTAATAATTGTCTAAGGGGTCTTTGTGCTTTTTTGGGTGGTGTTTGGGTAGGCTCTCTGCTATCATTGTGCTCGGTCCCAGTGGGTTGGCATGAATCTGTGAGGGTGCACTCTGTGCCAATTTTATTGTTTATTTTATTTTTCTGAGGGTTTTTAGTCTATGTTTTTTTGTTTTCAATTGTTGTCCCTTCCTCTTATCGCTGCGGTGTTTTGTTGTGGGTGTAGTTTTTTGTTTTCAATAGTCTGGAAATCTTTCAGTGTAATCTCCTTTTTATATTGTATAATTATATTTTTATCGTTGGCAGGGGTCTGGTTTTACACATCTTTTGATGACAGTTTTATACTTTTGTTTTAACCTTGACAGCCCCTGCACAACTTGTAACTATTGTGTATGTCTAAAGATTTAAAATTAAAAAATTAATATAAAAAATATGACATATTTGTAGAAGTACTTTTTTTCTTGTTTGGTGTTAAATTGGATGGTACCACATTGCGTTTGGGAATATTGTACAACTGTCACGCTGAAGATATATTATTCACAAAACCAACAGTTGTTTTGTGCAGTGGTAACACAGCCGCTTTAAAAGGTTGCCAACCCAGAAGTGTTCTATCAGCTTCAAATATTTCAATGAGACCTCTTTCAAAAACTATGTTACTTCAGAGGGAGCGGTATCTCACAATGTTCTATCTATCAACAGGCTAGCTCTCCATTGCTCGTTACCGAAGTAGGTTTTTATTATAATAATTATTTTGAGTAATTATCAACAGTGTCAAATTTTTAATCCAATGCCTTTAAAAGACTTACTAAACAAGACGCCTCTTAAAATATCTGAAGTGACTAAGAAATGTAATGGCCATTTAACTTTTTAGGCCACGATCAATTCCCGAACCAGTCCCACGACCCTGCGTTTTGTCATTGAGATACTGGTTCTATATTAAAACGATTTATCACCATGGAGGAAAGGGAAGCTTGGGTTCTGTAATAGCATGAGTTGATTTTTGGTGCTGGAATTTCTCAAGTTGTTGTCGACAGTTTCTCTTAAGTTTACCATTGCTTCAAATGAACCTCGCAGTTCAGACCATGTTCAGACCAACAACACAAATACATTACACGCCTTTTTCTAAACCATGGAGCAAAGAGTTGATCCATGCAAGGTGCATTGACTGCATTGGCATGGTGGAAGGAAAGCTTTGGTTTTACAAGTTGATTTGAAGTGCTGGAATTTCTCATGGTGTTGTTGTCACATAAGTTTATCTAATGACCCTACGCTTCGTTGCAAAGGCACAACAAAGGAATTATCCCCTTGGTAAAGGGCAACCTATGCGGATATTGGAACTTTCTACTGGAGCATTGCAAGGGCACCAAGGCACTGACCAAAGGAGCATGGAGGCAACCGCCTTCGCTGCCTCCGTGCAGGCATGTTGTCATTGCCTCAGAACCTCGCAAACCAGACCCCACAACACCAATATGGCGAGCCCTTCTGAGCCATGGGGCTACAATACATCCAAGTCTGAACTGACTCCTACACAATGATGTATTATGTTACAACATACAACCCACTGTGTTCCTTAGGTTTAGAGGGCCACAATGTGTGGACTGCAAAGTGACTGAGTAACTTGAGGTTTCTTGCTGGGTTACAATAAGTGGGCTAATTAGCCGTCCAGCTGGTTTATATCCATGTGACAGGTGGGGAGGTCAGTCATCAAACCCACTCTAGCCCTGCACAATGTAGGAGTAGGAGCTATGGCAGTCAACACGGGCACGGCAGGACAAAGTAGTTTTAAAGGCACTGCCTGGGATTTCACAAAGAGTTAGGACTAGTCTCATCTCGAGTTAGGACCAGTTACTCGTCCTAACTTAGGACTATCCATGCAATTTGTATATCTTCTAGGACTAGTCCTACACTAGTCCTAACTCTTTGTGAAATTGACCCCTGGAAACGTTTGGTAATATTGTCAAAGACTAGTGTTCTCACTCGGTTTGTCCATCCATAGAGCCATCCATAGAGCCATCCATGTAACCATTACTACCTCCATGGTGTAGCCCAACAATGTACGCATCAAACAAGAAATCTGTGAAAAGTTTGGCTCAATTGTTCATCGAAGTTGCACGAAGTAATGTAAGAGAAAACACCCTTGTTTGTTGCACAGATATGTGTACTTTCACATGAATGAGAGAGACTTCAGACCTGAAGTCTTTCTCGGATTCAAATATTTGAGTGATAGGGAAATTTACTTTTTTTCTCAACAACTACGTTTTTCATAGGGAGCTGTTTCTCACAACATTTTACACTATCAACAGCTCCACGATGCTCGTTACCAAGTAACCTTTTGAGCTATATTTCAGATATTACAAAACTTATTCGTGTCTTTAAATAAGCCCAAATCGGGACTCTATCACAGACATTACTAATTTTTGTTGCAACAGTCAGTCTTGAGTCTCGGCTACTTTTTAACTTTAGGGCCTCAGCAGGAAGTCTGTATCTTAATCCTTTTGCAATCAATGCGTGGTATGTTAAGATTCTTTTGTGGCTTTCTGAGAACAAACTCAAGACATGGGACATAAAATTAAACCTTTGCATGGCTTATAGGAAGGAGTGGTGCCGAATACTTCCAGTGGTTAGACATAATTCAAGTAATGGGCCACAATTTGGGCTAGATAATTTAGACCATGGAGTCTATTTCTACCTCCATGCTTTAGACTAACGTGTCTGTGCTCTAGCAATATGTCGCAAGTTCCGGAGGTCGTGGGTTCCGGCGATCGCAGGTTCCGATACCGCAGCAGGTTCCAGATTTATAACAATTCAGAACTTGTTGACATTCAGTCAGAATATTTAGATATTATCAACAATGGAATTGAATGAGAATATGTGCCGTTGTTTTTATAGATTAAAATTTTTAAGGGCTCACTCAAAACCAAAGGTACTTCTATATAAGTTAGAACTATGAGTTCGTTCCGCTATCGTACCACCAGTAGTACTACTAAGGAGTAGCTGAAATGTAAAACCCTGTTAAAATTTAATTTATTTGAATTCAAATAAAAATTGAAAACAGTTTTACACGTCCAAAAAGGGACAAAATGCTTTGAATTTCTGTTTCAAAGAGATTGTCTGCTAATAGTTGTGAAAACGTAACCCTCCTCCGCCGTAGGGAAGAGGGTTACGTTATTGCACCTAGTCTGCTAAGGGATTGGTTGCTGATGGATGGCGGGAACTGCTTCAAACCCAATGCAGAGGGTGGACGATATATATAAAGTATAACTTTGATATTATTGGTCTATAAATTACCACCAGACCTACCCTTCAAGTAAACTATATGAAAGAGTATTAAACGGTATACTATAAAATATCAGTTTCGTCATATTGTTAATATTATTATTATTTATTTACGAAAATAGTTGCGATAACGTAACCCTCCTGCTCTGCCGTCGGCAGGAGGGTAACGTTATCGCAACTTTTACGAAAATTGAAAAAAATCCATAATGAACAATCATTATGGCAAAAGGAAACACGACTGTTTGATCCCTTCCAGCCTCGCTTTTAACACTTTAATTAAGAAGTGGAAAAGTAAATATTTCTACACCAGTAGAATACAGGGCTCCAGACGCGTTTATCAACACCTTACCTGGAAGACTCATTATGGTATCAGCCTGATTTAAAGCAGACACCTCATTCATGGTGTAATTGAAGGTAGTCCCAGGCATCCATGTAACCACATCATCAGAGAGCAAATACAAATCCAAATCTTCATCTTCGAACTCCTTGGTATTCAACGAGCGGTAAAGGTCCAACATGAAGAGTGGTGCCGAGCGGTTGTGTGTCCCTTTCACGGCGTCCGGCCTCGGTCTTCGTTTCAGACCGAGCAAGTTCAAAATCTCCTCCTGGATATCTTGCGTATCGTCGGCACTGTAAGCCGCGCTTCGCATGCCACTCATTGTGGAATCTACATCCCGGGTAAAACGCCGTATTTCGTCGCTGGAGTAAAACTGCGCTGATGTAGCCTGCAGTACGAGGAGTACCATGCCGAGAACGGTGGCAAGTCGCTGCATGTTTTTTTTTTTGGGGGTACTGTGAGAGTGTTTTAGGAGACGACTGTATCAGTACATTTTGTGCAGACGAAAACAAAGGCTCTCTGCTAACTACCAATGTGAATGATGTATCAAAGAAAACGACCTGCAGTAGTGGATACTCTTTAATGATTTCAGAAGTTCTTCAAGCTAGCGTCACATAACTTGATAAGTAGATGTTCCGTTGGTAAACTGAATGTCAGCTAAGATGAGTAGGGGCACCACAGCGGTTCCGAACGACTGCACCACATACACACGCAGAGTCAATTATCCAAGATGACAAAGACCCTCCTTCCTTCACACCAATCTTTCAGAAAAGCTTATAATCTCATCTCAGATGCGAATGGTAAAGCAATCAAGCTGTTGTGTGCGTGTTCGTGTATAGTAACCGCAAACGGCGTACCGTGGGATATTTCGTGGTCTGTGGTGGGTACCCGAAGTGGCTGATGACTATCCAGAGTAGTACTGGTGCCGTGTGTTGTTGTGCCCAACAGTGGTATGTTTTGTTATGGTACATGTACAAGTACATCCATGTTGTTTATGGCTCACAGCAAACCTACTGTATTGTAAATGATACAATATTCAACGATTCGACTGTCACATGAAGCCAAATCTTACATTCTACACTCTCAAAACAATCGCGGACGGTACACGGCCTCTTGTGGTGTGTGAACACGTAGCAGTTCAGCTCTCCCCTCGAGCAAGGTAGTACGTGTGGAGTTACAACAGCTCAACAAAACTCCTCTACTTGTATTTCCCTAGCGAGTGCCACATCAATCAATGAACCGACAGAGTCACTACACTCACCAGAGCAGGGGTTCTTAAACTCCTTCATAATGAGCAATGGAAGCAGGAAAGGCAAACTACACCACATGTACAATCAATGCCACATTTGGTTTTTCTTTTCATCAAAGCTTTTCTTCACCTAGCAGGGTGGTAAATTTGACAAAACAACCGAGTAACACGGAAGTGGTGTAATTAGCTCTTCATATTACAGTTTTCTTTTACCTGCTGATGACCGTTGACAGTGGACCGTTCGCCAATTTTTACATCGCGAATTCAATAATCTGGCCATTTTAAATTAAAGCCAACTACTTGCTCTATAAAGTTCTGGTAGGTGGTTCACGCATGATTAAATTTAAATCCTTAACCAACAACTACACCCGGGCGTTGGCTTTTTCTCAATAAGACCTTCCTCTATGAAAAGACTCGCGATTCGCGAAATCATGGACTTGTTCCATTTATAGAGTTCACCTATTTGCAGCCTTTTGAATTCTGGGGGCAGGGCCGTCGCATTTTGTTTTACTATTGGCAATATGAGCGATTTTTTTCTAGAACTGCTTTCAACAACCCCGGTGTGCCCCCCCCCCCCCCATGTTCCGGCAACTATCGTTCCGATAGGCGAACCATCGCCATAAAGCTCCATATGCAACACCTGAATAATGTGCCCGCTTCTTCATTTTTTTTTTATTATTTATTGTTTCCTAATTATTTGCTAGAGTTGATATTGTTTTCAAAATCTTGAAAATCAATCCCTCCCTACAACTTGCAGTTCTAGGAACTGATAGGTTGCGTGGTTTATTCCTTCTTCCTGTACACGCTCATTTGGACATCGGTTCGATTCGCTGAACTAATTTCATGTGGCTTGGGTTTTAAGTTTCCACCTGACTGCGTGGGTTCCCGGCCTAGTGTGGTTTTCCTTTCGTTTTTAAAGGCATGTATACTCGGATGAGATTCGAACCCACGACCCTTGTAGTTCTAACCTCGGTAGTCAGTGGTAAGACACTGCTCAAACATCTGGATTAAAGTTTGTACCAAAGTTTGGAACCAGCTTTTAATTTGATCTCTCCGTGTCAGCTGGTGTTGCGCACTATTGTGTTGTTGCACGAAAACGTTCGAGCGCTCAATGTTCATTTTTACGGCACACACAATAACAAAATTGAGAACTGCGCATTAATCAGCATAATAGGGCCTACTTGAATTGTCAAACCAATAAATATACGTCGTAAGCTGAAGGTATTTCTGACCAAAGTTCTGAATTTTTTTCATCAATCAGATTATCAGATTATAAGATTGTTCGGCTTATCCAGACGTACAAAAACGATGAGGGATAAACTAATTCATTATAATTCCCGTGGTAAACTCTTCAGGTAAGCTATTCTGACATGTTGTTATAAGGTGATTGACCGCATGGAGTCCGAAGGGAATCTTCGGGCATGAAAGTGATCGATCACAAAAAAAACCTCGAATTGAATCTTTTGGCATCAATTTTATTTTGTATTTGATAGAGTTGGCAACGTCTCAACTGCGTTACGCTAAATAAAAAGAATCTTCAATCATGAGTTTGTGAGAAACCCTTGGACGTGGGGCCATAGCAACCGTGAATGGCTTTTTTTTTTATAAAAAAAATGTCCCAGAGCGGTCACAAACAGCTGGCCTACTTCCATTCGATCAAAATATAAAGGTATTAAGGTTATGTCCTGAAATCACATTATTCAATGTTTTACATTGGTAATTTGCTATCAATAACTCTAAAACAAAACCAACTTTTTGTTTGATATTGTTTAATCAGACACTTTCACAAGAAAAACCAGTTGTGCCAACAAAGTACAAAGTTAGCCATGAAAAAAATACTGATCTCTAGAGGACAATGGTTAACACAAGATATTGAGCTCATTTCTCCCTTTTTCTGTTGTTGATTTGTATAATTTTCTGTCTTTTTTAAAGCCGCCTTTGATGAGGCCGATAGTTTCCCTGACCAAATATTTTTTTGGGGGGCAGGTAGGTGGGAGTTACGATTGATTTAACAGAAAGATGAACAACACCATTAACCAATAACCTATAGCGCCCTCTGTTGGAATATATGTATCAGTTTATTGGGAGTGGGACAGAAATTGTGGGGGAAGGGGCAGAATTTCCTGACACATTGGCTTTTCAAAGCCACCACCTGTTCAAAAAGGCAACATTAGTGCAGTGTCATCTCTCTTTGATGATCATATTATAGTAGCCAGCAATCTTGATAATTGAAACGGTTTTTTTTAAAGGCAATGAACACTATTGGTAATAATTGTCAAAGACCAGCCTTCTCACGTATATCTCAACATATGCACAAAATAACAAACCTGTGAAAATTTGAGCTTGATTGGTCGTCGAAGTTGCGAGATAACTATGAAAGAAAAAACACCCTTGTCACACGAACACCCTTCTGTGCTTTCTTATGCTTGATTTCGAGACCTCAAATTCTAAACTTGAGGTCTCGAAATCAAATTCGTGGAAAATTACTTCTTTCTCTTAAACTACGTCACTTCAGAGGGGGCCGTTTCTCACAATGTTTTATACTACCAACCTCTCCCCATTACTCGTTACCAAGTGAGTTTTTTTTGCTGATAATTATTTTGAGTAATTACCCATAGTGTCCACTGCCTTTAAAATACAAATTGCTAATAAAACAAAACTGCACATGAGTCAATTTGTGGGGGCCTCTTGTTTGAAGAATACTTAACGTTGTACATGAATTGCATTGCCATAGTGAGCATGTTTTCTGTAAAGAGTTTTGTACTATTTGGGTACTAATTACTTTATAACTGACTTATACAAGTCTCGGAATAAAAGTAATTATATTAACAATATTGTTTTGATTCAGAAACTATATAGACGACAATTCCTTTTTCTAGTCATTGTGAACTCACCGGTTATTTTAAGTCCTGCATCCAGTCTGTACGCATTGCCATTTTAGTTCAGACTAGCTACGTTTCAAGTCAATTATTACTTCCATTAAAATAATAACAATTTACAAGCATTTATAAAGCACAGTTCCAGTTGTTGAAATGCGTTTAATTTGGCCAATTAATGCAATAATGTTTGTGTTTTTTAGATACATCTCATAATATGACTAGTTTGTACCAAGTCAAAATTATAATTATATTTTTTAATGTCTCCGTCTCAAAGCTGCAGTGACAATGCGATTAACATCTGAACAAACATTACTGAAATGTTATACCTAGCCTATCCACTATGCTTGCTACCAATTATGCCAGGGACCAATTTTATAGAGCTGCTTAAAGTAACAAAGCTTAAGCTAAAACAAAGTAAAATTAGAATACCGGCCAAGACTTTATTCAATTGTTATGCTAAGTTAACAGCATATATTAGTTAACAATGTATATGGCATGGAATTTTTGCCAGTAACATGTGTAAAAATAACACGGAAGTAATTTTCGTGCTGAAGCACATTTTGTGCTTAGAACAGCTCTATGAAATTGGGCCCCTTTTATCCGGACATGATCTCTTTTTACACGTGGCAGATAATCAAAAACTACAATTTCTGGAATAGCACTATTATTGTATTTGACTACCAAATGATGAGAAATTTTGCATACTGCATTCTAACTAGATATAAAATCAATACGAGCTGTTGCCAATAATCGCAATAATGAACAATAACCACATCGTGGAAGCCAATTTGGCCTTCACATAGTATCTGTTCCGAATGCATGATGTAATTTGTACATCAACTGCATTTATAAGATATTAAGTACAATTTAAAGGGAAGGTACAGGTTTGGTAATTGTCAAAGACCAGTCTTCTCACTTGGTGTATCCCATCATAACCATAAAATAACAAGCCTGTGGAAATTTGGGCTCAATTGGTCATCGAAGTTGTGAGAAAATGATGAAGGAAAAAACACTTCTAGCTAGAAGTCTTTTAGTTTTAGTATTATTATTTTAGTGAGAAATTAGCTCCTTCTCAAAAACTACGTTACTTCTGAAGGAGTCGTTCCCCCTTTAAAGGCAATGGACACTGTTGGTAGTTGCTCAAAAATAGTTACCATCATAAAACCTTACTTGGTAACGAGCAATGGAGCTGTTGATTGTATACAATATTGTGAGAAACGGCTCCCTCTGAAGTAACGTAGTTTTTGAGAAAGAAGTAATTTCTCTTTAAAATATTTGAATTTGATTTCGAGACCTCAGAATCTGATTTTGAGCTCTCGAAATCAAGCACACAACTTGTTCAACAAGGGCGTTTTCTTTAATTATTCTCTCGCAACTTCGACGACCAATACAGCTCAAATTTTCACAGGTTTTTTATTTTATGCACATGTTGAGAAACACCAAGTGAGAAGTCTTTGTCTTTGACAATTACCAATAGTGTCCCGTGTCTTTAACCCTCGTTGTTTAAAGGTAATGATTGCCTTTAGTATGCCTTCCAGAGAGAGACGTTTCCCACAATGTTTTATACTATCATTGCTCGTTACTTAGTAAGTTTTTAGGCTAACAATTATTTTGAGAATTACCAACAGTGTCCATGCCTTTAATGCACCGGTGAATGATGAGAAAAACATATACATGTCTGAACATGATACAATACTGCTTAAGTTTTTTGCGTTTATAAGCTCTTATTAAAGGCACTGGACACAAAAACATCAACAAGTCTAAACCACACAGCAACAGTAAAAGTAAATGTATGGTTTAAAAAAATCAGGAAAACAATAAGAGACATGTCAAAAAACAAAAGGCTAACAGAAGCCTAGGAATTGCCCAATGGCGAACCAAATCACTAACCAAAAGAGGCATTCCCTTAGGTGTATAAATAAGAAATAAAACAAGCAATCAACAAGGGGAAAATTATATAAATAAAATCATTTGAAGTCAATTGTTTCTCAATATGTTATACATGATCATCAGCTGCAGTACATCTTACCAAAGTCCCCTCGATTGACTCGGCGAAAGTCCAAGCCTATTACCTCCATCCTCAAGTGTGGGCAGGACAGTTCTTGCAGAGATAAAGTCTATGAAATTCCAAAGGAGGACCTATAATTCCCAAAGAATACAAACACACTCTCTAAATGTAAAAGAGTGAAAAACACCACTCTTTACACTTCGAGCTGTCCCTCATATGGCTCTTCAAACAGGGTGGTGGTTATTTCACTCTTTTAGAGAGGTTTCACTTCAGGAGTGAGTGAAAAATCACTCAAAAAGATGCAAACTTCAATTTAAAAGAGTGGAAGACCACTCGAAAAAGAGTTGTCCCTCATATGGCTCTTCAAAAAGAGTGGTGGTTATTTCACTCTTTTAGAGAGGTTTCACTTCAGGAGTGAGTGAAAAATCACTCAAAAAGATGCAAACTTCAATTTAAAAGAGTGGAAGACCACTCGAAAAAGAGTTGTCCCTCATATGGCTCTTCAAAAAGAGTGGTGGTTATTTCACTCTTTTAGAGAGGTTTCACTTCAGGAGTGAGTGAAAAATCACTCAAAAAGATGCAAACTTCAATTTAAAAGAGTGGAAGACCACTCGAAAAAGAGTTGTCCTTCATATGGCTCTTCAAAAAGAGTGGTGGTTATTTCACTCTTTTAGAGAGGTTTCACTTCAGGAGTGAGTGAAAAATCACTCAAAAAGATGCAAACTTCAATTTAAAAGAGTGGAAGACCACTCGAAAAAGAGTTGTCCTTATATGGCTCTTCAAAGAGTGCTTTTCACTCTTTTACATTAAGAGAGCACAGTGAAACAGATTATAAAAACCGAATATACATTGATACCTCACGATGCAATGTCTCAGATAACATGCAGCTGTAGGCCTATAGGTTCTTATGGTCATTAATTTTAGCCTATGACTACCTACACAATGGGATTTGAGACATTGGTGAGTTTTCAATGGTTTGCGATACCAGTGTGTGTCTACTTGTCAGGTAGATTGTTTTTCTTCGTAGAATACAGATTAATAATTCAGGAGACCTCTCATTTCTGAAAAATACTACCTTGGCGGAGGTAGAAAATCGGCTGAGACATATATTAACTTCATCGGATTGACGATGACTGAGACCAATACGGAACTCACTCCGTGATAGTGAAGTTTAGAACAAGAAGTCCACTTGAACCACCAAAGCTTTAGTAGTACATGTAGTCCCATCTGATTTCCCTACCTTCTACCCAGGTAGTAGTTAAAAAGCAGGACAGCTCTTTTCAGAACTCTTAAGTCTTCCGAATTCTGTAAAATCTACTTCACTGTAGCAGATTATAAAGCATTACCAAAATCTACTTGGCAAGTAGATATACAAATGGTGTTACCGCAAACCAAATAATATAATACCTAAGGTCTTCACTGCAATTTAAAGGAACTGCACACGTTTGGTAAGTACTCAAAATGTATATTAGCATAAGAATTTACTTGTTAACGACCAAAGGAGAGTTGTTGATAGTATAAAACATTGTGAGAAATGCTCTCTCTGAAGTAACCTAGTTTTTGAGAAAGAGGTAGTTTCTCACTAAAATAATAAAAGACTTCTGGCTAGAAGACTTTTATTCCTATCTGAAAGCACACTAATTTGTACAACAAGAGTGTTTTTTCTTTCATCAGTTTCCTCAATAACCAATTGACTGGCTATATGTTTGAATACAACAAGTGAGAAGAGTGGTCTTTGACAATTACCAATAGTGTCCAGTGTCTTTAAGACAGATGTGAAGTCCTGCTACTTAGGTTTCTTCTTCTTGAGATGGCTGATAATATTCGCCTTCTGTGTTGGACTGTAACTCAGCATTGATAACATGACACTCAGATTGATATCTGACTGCTTGTCTGTTAGGTAATAGTACACAGCGCTCTTCAAGATCTCCACCTGCAAGAAATATCAACATCAATAATTGATATCATCAATAATTGATATCATCATTACACAGCACTCTTCAATATCTCTTCCTAAATGTCAATATTTATAATTGATACCATCGACACCTGCACCAATATCAATGCCAACGTAAGTAATTTATCGATTGTACACATTTTTGCTTTCAACATAATGATTATATAAACATCAATACCGCTTGTCTATCATTATCAAATTATTTTCATCTCCTGCATGTTGCCAATGTCGATATCATAATCATTATCACATGCACCAATATTTGGATCAGCACGAAAAGTAAACAATAACAACAAATACATCATTCTCTTCACAACAACAACAATCAGGAAGGTTGACCAATTATTGAAAACCCATATTATTTCCATGGTCATCAACTACATTAAAACTAAAAATGTTTACCAAGCAAATCTCTCCCACATAATTCCATAAGGTTGGGACCACATAAAATTCCATAAGGTTGGGACTACAATGGTCCTAAAAGTTAGAATACGCGCAGGGCTTGCAGAGTCTATAGCCTGCAAGCTCGGTGGTCTAATGAACATATTCAATAACTCTATTGAATGGCAAAGGTCGTTGGTTCGAATCCCACCAAAGTACAAGTAGTATGCCTTAAAACACAGCAGTGAATGGATTAAATCAAAAATCTTATTGAATAACCTAAAAGATTATCTTATTTTGGTTTTACACATATACACCTATGTGTGTTAATTAGCACTGTATACTCAATATTTCCCGATCTCATGGTCTATACTATGGTCTTTATGATAACTGCCTTGAGCTTGAATGGATCGATATAATGTAACATTTGATCAGAGGAGATTTGTGTCATTGTTTAGGACACGTCCAGATGGTCTTTTGTTTGTGGTATGTAGCCACAGGCATTTCTCAAATTTGTTTAAAGGGAATGCATCGTTTGGTAATCACTCTTTAAATGAATTACAAACAAAACATTTTAATCTGTGAAAAACAGTTCATGCATAAGTCGTTTCTCAAATTTCAGAGGGTTTCTGTGGTGTTGAACTTGAATGCTGCAGCCTTTAAACAATGCTTTACCATCATCGCTTTGTCCCTCAGATGTGACATTAAGCCGTAGGCCTCGTGTACAAGGATTTGTAGTGCATGTAATACAACCCACAAAGGCGGAAGATAGGAGTTAACATTTCTGGTTCACATAGCAAGCACCATTGTTTACAAGTTTTCCCGGGGTTGAGAGCTACAGTGATGAGGTTCGCAACTTATTAGACATATTCATAACCATAAATGAATTACGAAAATCTACTCAAAGGTGGTAGAATACAGTAGCAAGACAGGTTCTCAGAAGAACAAGTCTACACTGTAAGATAGATAGTACACACCAGGGCCCAATTTCATAAAGCTGCTAAGCACAAAAATTTGCTTAGCATGAAATTTCTTCCTTGATAAAAACATGATTACCAACCAAATTTCCATGTAATTATCAGGATAACCAAACAACAGCTGAATACCAGTAACGAGCAATATGCAACAAATAGAAATTTGGTTTGTAACTCTGTTTTTATTACGGAAGAAATTTCATGCTAAGCAAATTTTCGTGCTTAGCAGCTCTATGAAATTGGGCCCTGGTGTTACAGTGAACTAAATATACATTGATACCTCACCATGCAATGTATCAAATCCCATAATATCTCATCTTATGATGAATCTGAATGTTTTGTGAAAATGATCCCGGGTCCTGTATTCACCCATTCCCCCATTTGTGGCGTGTCATGGCTGAGCGGTTAAGAGCACCGGATTCAAGCTCTGGTGTTTGATCAGCAGAGTGTGGGTCCGAGTCCCGGTCATTGCTACGTAAAATTTGGGAGGTAGTGCTTTCCTACCAGCCAGGCTTCTGATGGATGATATCCAAGCCTACATCTGTATTGACTGTAAAAGGGGTTACCCTATTTCAGTCCTAGGAGTAGGTGTCAACGACCTATAGATGTAGCCCACACCTTGAAGTGACCTTCAGGCCTTGTGTGTCTGGCAACTTGCATAAAATAAAAATAAAAATTACCTGAGCAGCAGAGTCTGTATCCAGCAGCGGACTCTTGTGGTAGACATCCTCACGGAACGTCTGTCTGAGTTTCTCCAATTCTTGTTCTTTCTTCTCAAGACTCTTAACCAGATGGCGAGTTGGAGCATCTTTAGTCGGAGCAGTAGCAATGGCTGAACACATCAGATCTTCCTCTTGGTCGATCAGCTGGGCTTCACGCCCCTGAAATGGGTCCAAGGAAAATAATTCATAGATGAAAATTTGCAGAGAAGATAAAGAACATTAGTTTTGGTTTTACCCATATACACAGATGTATGTCAGCACAGTATACTTAGTACTTTCCAAAGCTCTGTGTAATTCTAGAGCAGTGTCATACCAACAAGACCACCGAGATTGTCCGGTAGCTAGAGGCAGTTTAAATCCTAATTTAAAGGGGGGGGGGGTGGGGATGGGTGACCTTTTGCTGCCATTTATTTGTGAATTTTTCGATCTCATGGGGTGGGGATTGGGCAAAAAAGGAGTCCCCCCTAAAAACTGAGGGACTGTAAACCTTGCACTGTATAAACAGTTTCAGACTGAAAATGTAGGCCTACAGTAATTGCTGTATACGTTTATTCCCCTAAAAAAAAAATACTTTCAACAGAAAACATAGACGGCGCCAATGATCAAATTGTTTTTGTCTAAATGTGTTTGTTGGCATTTTTACATCGTGGGGAAAGAGCAGCTGCCTGTAGATCAATGTCACTGCCTTTGGCTGTTCAATATGTGGCATGGTGTATCTTTGTTTTAAAGGCACTGGACACTATTGGTAATTACTCAAAATAATTGCATAAAAATACACTTGGTAACAAGCAATTGATGATACCCAAGCCTACATTCGTATGGACTGTGAAAGGGGTAACACTGTTTCAGCCCTAGGAGTAGGTGGCAACGGCCTCTGAAAAAAATAATTGTAGCCCACACCTTGAAGTGGCTTTAGGCCTTGTGTGTCGGGCGACTTGCATAAAAAACAAACCAAAAAACATAGAGCTGTTGATAGTATAAGACATTCTGATAAACGGCTGCCTCTGAAGTAAGAGGTCATTTCTAACTCAAATAGTAAAAGACTTATAAGGCCTGAAGCCTTTTATTATGCATCTTAAAAGCACACGAAGTTGAGCAACAAAGGTTGTTTTTCTCTTTCATTATTCTCATGCAACTTTCATGACCAATTGAGTCAGTCACTGCTCTAATTGGTTCTCCTGAAAAAAAAACCTGGAGTGTGTTTTGGCGACCCCTAACCAAAGCCCAACCAACTCAAAAAGTCGGTTACCGGTTGGTTTGAGCAACATCGTCACCGCGCTCAACCGAACACGCGAAAACGCTCAACCGATGACCAATGTTACTGGTTGGGGTCGCCAAAACACACTCCTGTGGTTGGAGTTTATAACTGAAATGAAAGTAAGATTGAACGGAATTTCGTCCCCACCTTCTGATACATATCCAGGTATCTCTGTTGATGAACCGCTTCTTTATCCTCTAATTCTTTCTTCATGTCTTCGATTTGTTGCTTGAGAGAGGCCGAAGTGCGTTCCTCGCTTTCAAGCAATTCTTGTCGCTCATTTATTGTGCGTTCTCTCTGCACAATATCCTGCTCCAATGACTGTTAAATATACAAAAATATATGAAAACAAATTTAATATATCAAATAATATACCACAAGGGAAACTGACTGGGTACATTTTTAAATGATTTTGGGTTGAACAAAGAAAAATTGACTAGAGCGGGATTTGAACCAACGACCTCCGGTTTAACGTGCCGGCGCTCTACCAACTGAGCTATCTAGCCCTATGTTGGTGGTCTCCCAATTTTAATGGTATAATTGAAAAGATAAAAGAGATTAAATGGAGATGGGCAGGCCGCAGCCCCATAGGTCAAGGGTCCAAGACAACAGGCCTAATTTCATAAAGCAGTTAAGCAGAAAATACTGTTCAAACTTCTCTGCTACGCACAAAATGAGTGAGGCACCAGTCACAACAACGTAAACTCAATGGAATGTTATCTGGTAACCTGTTTTTGCTGAGCAAATTTTCCTGTGCTTAGCAGGTTATTTTGCTTAAGAGCTTAATGAAATTGGGCCCTGGCGTAAAAACTAAAGCCTCGATGATGATGAAGAAGAACGATATGGTACCGTACTCACCTTAATTTGATCGAGAAGAAGCTCAATTTCTTCATTTTTCTGGTTCCGTAACTTTTCCAAATCTCTCTCCTTCTCTTCCTCAAAGTGCTGAATCCGCTCAGTCTGCTCTTGTATAACCTTTTGCAATTTCAAAATATGAGAGTTCGATTCACGTAACTGTCTGTCTTTCTGTTGAAGGGGCGTCAGGTACTTGTCAGCTGATAAGGGGGGCTGTGGGCATTGGTGAGGCGCTGGATAAGGTTGTGTTGAGTCGGAGTGATTCGCTTGCTGGGTCTTCAAGCGATTTGTCGATGGTGGTGGGGTCTTCTTCGCAGGGCCAGATAAACCAAAGAGATGATGCGACTCAGCAAACCCTTGCCTTGCTGCGGCGGAGCCCTGAGCAGTGGAAGCTGCAGAAGCCTTGTTGCTGATCAACTGTTCTTTACTTTTGAAATCACTGATTGGAGTCGCACCTTTGCTGGAGGCCACCTCTGTCAAATCCCTTTCCGAGTTTTCATCGCTGCTTGCTGTGCTTTGACTGAGAGATCTTCTGATCTTCGTCGTTTTACCCTGAGCAGGTTCAGGCTTATGGTTGTTGGCAACTACCTCTAGATTGACCTGGCGTTTAAATCCAAATTTCTGTGCTAGGGGTAGGGCTGGGTCAGACCTGGTGCGATTTCGCAGCTGTGAAGATTTGGTCTCCTGTGGTTTGCTTGCGTGGTTTGTGATTTGCTTGGTCTTGGCCTGTCCGCCGTCAGCCTTGACTGATTGTGTTAAATCATCTTGTTTTGCAACATCCAATGGATCGTCTCTGTTATGATTTTCATCCATATCTGGGATTGAGAAAGGAGCATCATAAATTTGTTTTGCTCTCTATAAAGCTACAATAAATGGAGTCGTTTTTAACAATGTTTCCTAACATCAATCTCTCCCCAGTGCTCTTTATCACATAAGTTAATTTGTTGAGCAATTAGCAAAGGTTGCCCTCCCTTTAATTGTTTATGCAAACACCTGATATGTTTCTATGTAAATAAATTGTAGATACCTGCGCCTTATCTAAAATATATTATGCACAGCTACCAACACACGCGATCCATGCACAGTTTATAACCTCTCCAAAACCTATTAACTATATTGTTACCAATATTTATGTATTCCTAGCGAATCTTTTATTTACTCTTTAGTCTGAAGAGGTATTATTGTAATCCATTGTTATGCTAAAAGAAATGACATCTGTTTATGCATCGACTACTGTAAAGTCAAAAAAATACAGATGGTGAACCTTGTCGCATAAAAGCTGTAAGTCAATGGTTGCACAATAATATAATGAGACGTTGTAACCGCGAACCTCTCTTAGTGCTAATGAGACTAATTGAGGCTTGGGTAAATTTGTTTTATCGATTTGTTGATTGACCAATTTTTTTTATATATCTCTTTTTTTTTTTGGGGGGGGGGTTGACTTTGAAATAAAAAACTATTTTAGATTATTAATTTAATGTACGAGTCATTTGCTGTCATCATTTGCAGTCATCCAATTTCTAGGATTATTTGGGACTTACAAATAAAGTGAGAAAGTGGAATAAGCAAACTGCTTACCAACCAAACATTTTACAAACACGATTTAGTTTGTGTAGGCCCCTAATGCCCTCAGATGCATGGTAATACAGCTTCCGTCAATCTATTTCGAAGTCTATAAAAACATAGATTTGTAAAATAAAGTTATTGAAGTCTAACACAGAGTTCGAGATTAATTTGCGCCCATACTACTTATAAAAAGGACCTATATAGTACAATAAAATTATAGTTTGACCCTTGCAGATTCTTTCTCAAAGGCTAAAACAAATGACAACACAACACAACTCATGAAACAAGTCAAATTTGAAACCTTGCATGGTGAGGTTTTGAGCATCAAGGCCCAATTTCATAGAGCTGCTTCTAAAAGCACAAAAAGTAGCTTAACTTTATAACAAAATTATGCTTACCAGATTATGGTTTCCAGCCAAACTACTGATGTACAATTTGTCACTGTTATCCTGCTAATGTCTGCTTCCCAGAAAATTGTTAAGAACTTTTTTCTGCTTAAGCAGCTCTATGAGGTTGGGCCCTGGTGAAATCTCTTTTCTGAACAGTGTTGTTTTGAGAAGAACAAGTAGTTGACACCACACATAGACAATAATTGATATCTTTTAGACATTGTTACCAACCTGTATTCAGTTTCTGGTTGTCCATAGCAGGTTCACTGTCCTCAGGGTTTCTCTCTAGTTGGTGTTTGGTCGATGAGTTTCCATTCTCTTGGCTCTCCACTAGGACTCCTCCCCCATTAGGTAAAGACACTTTGGTATCTTCCATAAATGTGGTCGCTCTCTGTTCTCTGTTTTAGGGAGGATTGGTAAATATCAATATAAAAAAAACTGGCAAAATATACATGATATAGGCCTTTGTGTTAATTTTTCTTCTTAAAATTCATCAAAATAACAAACTTGGGAAATTAAAGGCACTGGACACGTTTGGTGAGTGTCAAAGACCAGTATTCTAACTTGGTGTAGGGCTTATCCCAACATCTGCACTAAAATAATAAATCTGTGAAAATGTGGACTCAATTGGACATTATAGTTGCAAGAGAAAAAGGAAAGCAAAAACACCCTTGTTGTACAAAAAGTGTGCACTTTCAAATGCCTAATAAAAGGCTTCAGGCATGAATGAAGTCTTTTAATATTTTAGTGAGAAATTATCTCTTTTTCTATATGCTAACAATTATATTTTAGTAAATACCAATAGTGTCCAGTGCCTATAATAATTATAGATGTTAGTTTTATGTTTGTTAAAATACATGAAATAACGAACCTGCAAAATATTGGGTTCAAACCATTGTGTGAGTCAGGAGGAAATAGTGAAAACATATGCTGTCAAAAATTGTTAGTTGTAACAACCTAAATAAGCAGATTTTGTTTGTTAAGGTTTTCAGCAGAATTTTCTCCAACATGACTGCATTTCAGAGCAGTTAATGATTCTCTATGAAGCACATTAGTAATACCCCCCAAAAATACATTAAAGTTTCAAATTGAAAACAGAAGAAAATGTAAAAACAGCACCACAAATAAATTTGTATCTTAAATTTTATTTTGTATTTCTAAATGTTTTTTGTATATTGTTTAAAAATCTTGTTTTCTTTTAAACTGTGTATTTTAAACACGATTCAGCCTTTGGCTAGGGTGTTTGAAATCTTTTAATAAACCAATTAAAATAACACTAAAAAACACCCACAAATGTACAGGTGCACAGTATAAACTTCAAAATCTATAAGCTTCCAGATTGAAATTAAAATAGGATATTTTTATATTAATTTTGGTTTTTACCCTTATACCGATGTGTGTTAGCACTGTATACTCAGTACTTTCCTGAGTCCTGTACCCATACACCGATGTGTGTTAGCACTGTATACTCAGTACTTTCCTGAGTCCTGTACCCATACACCGATGTGTGTTAGCACTGTATACTCAGTACTTTCCTGAGTCCTGTACCCATACACCGATGTGTGTTAGCACTGTATACTCAGTACTTTCCTGAGTCCTGTACCCATACACCGATGTGTGTTAGCACTGTATACTCAGTACTTTCCCGAGTCCTCTGAAAAAAAAACACAGGCATAGCACTTTAGTAACCACATGCCTAGACAGGTGATTTTTTTCACAGGACATGTGAAAGTACTGAGTATACAGTACTCACACACATCAGTGTAAGGGTAAAACCAACATTAATATTATTTATCCCGATGCAAATTTAACATCTATGCTATTTTTATCCTAAATTATTTACCTTTTTATGATCCACGCAACAAGCTGTAGAGGTCTACATCTAAAAAGGTCCACAGTAAAAAGAGATGGCAGCAGTTTGCACACATCCCGTTATGAGAATTTGCAGTAACTGTACCACCATCTGGGTGTATAGACATTCATTATAACAATGGCCACCGGCAAACTAGACACCGTCATCCAATGACAACAGATTTGCATCCCTGATATTAGTCCTGTAATATTAGTGTTTATTTTGTACAATGCACAAACATATCTATTTGTAATGTAGTAGACAGCACTTGTAAGTTGTTATGTTGTATGAGTGTATTGGTCATGACCCAAGTAAGATTTGTAGAGCTGTAATATCAAAGGGTGTATGATCCAGAGCTCTCTGAATGATGTGTGGGATTGCCTATAATTGCCTATGAAGGGAGGTTGAACCAGGCCCGACAAAAAATCATGAAAATAAAAAAGGAAAAAAAGACAGCCCATTTAATATTTTAAAACAATGGTTAGCAAAGAGGAGTAAATGGCTCGAAATGGGCCTTCACTTTCAAAACAATTCTTTTAAATTTCAATTCTTTTTTTATATTCGCTACCACCCCCTAATTTATATGGGATTTTCCTGGTTACAGCCCGGGTGGAACGGATCATAGATGTATAGTGCTCAATATGGGGCATGGGGGGGGGGGGTGTTTTCCAGTTGCTAGCCTGTAGGCCAGTTAATGGCAAGATGGATTTTTTAGTGACCTTTCACAAGTTGTTGGCAGTAATTAACCATAGAAAATTACTATTTTTATCCTAGTATGATAAAAAACAGTCAGGACTAGGGGGAAAACAAACCACCAGCCAGTGCATAATTATGAAAATAAAAATTGAGTTTAATCTCCATATAATTTAACAAACGTACAAATCGTTTAATATTAATTGACCATGTGCAACCGATTATAATAAATGAGCTAGTTGAGCCAGGGTTGAGAGTTGATGTCTGTGAAAATACCTGAAAATGGCTTGCGGGCCTGAGTCTGACCTAGGGCCTGAGTCTCACCTAGGGCCTGAGTCTCACCTAGGGCCTGAGTCTCACCTAGGGCCTGAGTCTCACCTAGGGCCTGGGTCTCACCTAGGGCCTGGGTCTCAACTAGACCCTGGGTCTCAACTAGACCCTGGGTCTCAACTAGACCCTGGGTCTCAACTAGACCCTGGGTCTCAACTAGACCCTGGGTCTCAACTAGACCCTGGGTCCCAACTAGACCCTGGGTCTCAACTAGACCCTGGGTCTCAACTAGACCCTGGGTCTCAACTAGACCCTGGGTCTCAACTAGACCCTGGGTCTCAACTAGACCTTGGGTCTCAACTAGACCCTGGGTCTCAACTAGACCCTGGGTCTCAACTAGACCCTGGGTCTCAACTAGACCCTGGGTCTCAACTAGACCCTGGGTCTCAACTAGACCCTTGGTCTCAACTAGACCCTGGGTCTCAACTAGACCCTGGGCCTCAACTAGACCCTGAACCTCCCAGGGCCCAATTTCATTAAGCTACATGTAGTAAGCAGAAAATCCTACTTGACAAATTTCTTTGCTAAGCAAAAACTGAGTTGGGCAGTTACAACAAAGTAAACTTTATGTAACTTTGCCTGGTAACCTGTTTCAGTAAGCAATACTTTTGTGTGCTTAGCAAGTTTTTTGTGCTTAGCAGGTTTTATGAAACCGGGCTCAGATGTTCACAAGTTTTACAGACTCTGTGTATCAACAGAAATACAACACCTTGTGTAGGACACCATGTGGACCACTTCTCTCTCCCTCCCCCTTAAAGGGCAGGTATAGACGATGTGACCTATGTTAACATTCAAACAGCCCTCTGTTGACAAAACACTGTATACGTCATGTTTCCTTTGGCAAAAAGATGCGAAGTCATGCTGTGCATACACTTTCTAGCTGGCTGCCAAAACACAAAGGTTTTGCCCAGCGGTAAGCACGCGAATCATGTTATGGTTTTCGAGTGACGTCAGAGGTCACATTGTCTTTACCTTTGGTTATTACTCTAAAAGTTAATGGTCTTGTAAACCTTACTTTCTTAGCTCTGGAGAGCAGTCAATATTAAACAACATTGCTAGTAAGAAATGCACAGTTTTAGAGAAATGTTTCATCCAAACATTTAAATCTGAGAAACCTTTTCTTAAGCATCTCTTCAAAGCAAACAACTCTATGCAAAAGTTGAGGGTGTTTTTCTCCGTCAATTTCCTGAAACTGTTCACAGGCTAGTTAAAGGAACATTACATAATTGGTAGGGAACAAAATCGTAAAGATCACAGATTTACATTAAACTTACACGGCCTAATGATGATGATACTAGAAAACATCCCTTTAAACGTTTCTGTCTAAAATGTCATATTTGATGAGAAACAACTTATCTAGCTTCGCGTTTGGAGTTTATCGCTCAGTGAGCATTTTATTCATATTTTGTTTGCATCGATGTCATGCAAAATGTGTAATCGTTTTTTTACTATTTTCTCGTAACCCAGTTGGCTGATCGCTCTCAAACTTCCCCAGGTTTGTTAGTTTATGTATGTGGTAGATTACATTAAGTGCTTAAACTGCCAGCAATTTTTTTGTAGCAAAACCAATTATGTAATGTTCCTTTATAATGGTCTTTGACAACAACCATAAGTTCACATACCCTGCCTTTAAGAATTTAAACATGATACTAAACAAAATGTTCAGCCTCATTAAAAGGTTGTACCCTTCCTCACCTCTACCCAAAACACC
Organism: Asterias rubens; assembly: GCF_902459465.1. Lineage (NCBI taxonomy): Eukaryota > Metazoa > Echinodermata > Asteroidea > Forcipulatida > Asteriidae > Asterias > Asterias rubens. Next base: position 11,825,614 of record NC_047077.1, read on the forward strand.
TTACATATACCATGTTAAATGAAGAAAAACAAAATAACCATTGTATTTTACCCTAACAGGCTTTGTCCTGTTCTTGTTCTTGCCTCCGCACGCCATCGAGCCAAACCACTACCAGTTAATCCCCTACAAGGCAGTGCTTCAGAAGCATCTACAATCCCGGCCATATCTCGTAAGCCCCCCTGCCCCCTTTCAATGTTGGTTCTGATTGCATGGTCTTCTGCGTTCTTGTCAACATTTAGTGGGGGGACGGGGGAGAGAGTGCTTCTTGTCAGGGGGAAGTGGACATGGAGGGGTTTTATGTATAACATTGGGAATGGGTGGCCCAAGCATTTTGGCCAAGATTGCAGCAACAGAGTCAAGCATTCTTCTGAAGACGCTCAGAGCATACTGATCATAACGATGAGTCATTAACCACCAGGGCCCAATTTCATAGAGCTGCTAAGCACAAACATTTGCTAAGCATGAAATTTCTTCCCTGATTTAAACAGGATTACCAGCCAAATTTCCATTTGTCACATAGTGCCTGTTACTGGTATTCAGCTTTTGTTTGCTTATCCTGAAAATCACATGGAAATTTGGTTGATAAACCTGTTTTTATCAAGGAAGAAATTTCATGCTAAGCAAATTTTTGAAATTGGGCCCAGTTACTCTCAGAACCAACACTTCTCAAAACGAGAGATTTACTCATGGTTCAACTGCAAACCTTACATGAGATTCATTCTTATTTTTGTTCCTTTCTGACTATTAGAGTCAAATCATTGGAACTTTATTTGTAACCTTCAAAAAAGGCAATTCAAGTAAACCTTAATAAGAGATGTTAAATTTGCATCAGGGATAAAGAATATTAAATTTTTTTTTTACCCATACACCGATGTGTGTTAGCACTGTATACTCAGATTCGTGGGTTTGAATCCCACCCGAGTAACATGCCTGTGATATTCTTTCACAGGACTCGGGGAAAGTACCGAGTATACAGTGCTAACACACATCGGTGTATGGGTAAAAAAAAAAAGGAAAACCTTATTATTATTATTAAACAAGACTCAAAGGCACTGGACATTTTATTTGATAACTACTCAAAATAATTGTTAGCATTATTTAAAACAAAAAATTAACTGGTAACCAGCAATGGAGAGCTGTTGACAGTATAGAACATTGTGAGAAATGGCTCCCTCTGAAGTAACGTAGTCTTTCAGAAAGAGTTAAATTATCACTCAATATTTAAAGACTACAGGGCCTGAAGCTTTTTTTTAGACATCTGAAAGCACATTTTTCTTTCATTAATCTCTTGCAGCTTCGATGACCAATTGATTTCAAATTTTCACACATTGTTATTTTATGGATATGTTGAGATACACCAAGTGGGAATACTGGTCTATGACAATTACCAAAGGTGTCCAATGCCTGTAAGAAAAATACTTTCAAAGCAAAAGCATTTGTATAACAAAGAAGGCAAGTTTTTTCTCACGTCCATTCCAGAGTTCATACACTGTCGAGTTTATTGTCCTCCTTCTTCTCTTTATTTTGATGATCAACTTTGTCCTTGTCTGATTTGGTGGCATTTCTGGTTGTCTTGGTTACCGAGAAAACAGAATAGGCACTGACTCCGAGGAACACACTGAAAGAGACAGAAAATTATTTTAGCTACACATGTAAAACGTACCTTTTCTCAAAAACTACAGCACCTCAGCTAGTATTATTTTAAGATAAGCTTTCTACTGTCATTGTCTTCAAACAATGTAAGTTTAATGTCAATCTGTGAACATTGTGTCTTGTGTTATAAAAAGTAACCAGATCTTTTAATGGGTTTTGGTACCTTTTGTTGTTTTTGGCCATGACATCATTAAAAACTGTAAGGTGTCAAAGTTAAACAAATAAATATACAACAATGAGTTTGTTTTCACAGCAAAGACAAACAATCTTTAAAGACAGTGGACACTATTGGTAATTGTCAACGACTAGTCTTTTCAGTTGGTGTATCTCAACATATACATAAAATAACAAACCTGTGAAAATTTGAGCTCAATCGGTCATCAAATTTGCGAGATATTAATGAAAGAAAAAAACACATTTGTCACACGTAGTTGTGTGCTTCTAGATGGTTGATTTCGAGACCTCAAATTCTAAACCTGAGATCTTGAAATCAAATTCGTGAAAAATTACTTCTTTCTCGAAAACTACATTACTTCAGAGGGAGTTGTTTCTCACAAATTTGTACACTATCATCGTCCCCCCATTACTAGTTACCAAGAAAGGTTTTATGCTTATAAATATTTTGAGTAATTACCAATAGTGTCCACTGCCTTTAAGTCCCAATGCAAATTCCTTTTTTAAACACACCATTTTGGCAAAGAAAATGTAATCATAGACCTTTCCTTTGTTGATAAACAAAGTGAGCCGGTTGGAATGGCCGGCCGAATGTTAGCAAAACAATCAATCGTTCAACAAAAATTATGACAAAATTTTACATTTTCTTTAGATATTCATAAAATAGAAATATCTCTTATGATTTGCTGATTTGTTTCCATTTCCCACAAACTCAACATATTTGTGTAAACTTGAGTAACCTTTCTACAAACTGTGGCCATCTGTTTTTGATTTGCATTTATGGTTTTCCATAGTATTCCAACCTCAGATGGCAAAGACTTGGGCTGAGACATTCCCACATTGCAATAGAGAGGTTTTAAGGAACTGATCCCCAAAAGGGCGGGAATGGTAGACACGCATTTTGCAGAGGGGCGCTCTGCATCTGCTTGGGGTCAAGAGGTTACTCTTACCTTAGAGCCATATCACCAGTTGCTTGTTCCTCAAATACAACCAAGGATGCTATCACTAAGGCTGTCTTGGCATTGGCTACTGCTAGTCTGGTAAGCAGTGACTTGTCTGGTGACTGCCTCACGCTGATACCTGTTAAATTCATCCCTGCACCAAGTACACCACTGTGGAACAGAAAAGACCACGTTTACTATTTTTTCATATTTTTTAGCTGTGTACACCCAAGTAAAGTCTGTTCCCCCCTCAGTTGAAATATTGACTTATGAGGTTAAAAATTACCTTTGAGGGAAAAAGGCTACATATATAAGCTTTGTTGTGATAATTTCAAGGCAATATATGTGGGAGCTACTTTGGATGTATGAGACCTTTTCCTTTATAGCACCATGTAATGGTGTACAAGATGCTGCGGCGCAATATGCTGCCAATCAGACCAGGAACACCCAGTGAACTGAGTTCTTTTATGTGTGCTACACAACACACAGGACTATCGGTTTTTACGTCCCATCCAAAGGACGAGGCATCATGGTTAAGTGTCTTGCTTAAGGACACAGGTAGTCACGACTGGGACTCAAACCCCCGACTCTGCTGATCAGAAACACATGAGCTTGAGTTCGGCGCTCTTAACCGCTCTTAACCAAAACTTTAATAGAACAGTACTTACCTAAGTAAACAACCGATATAAAATTCCATCAGGTACCAATGAGGGAAGTCTCTTGCAAGCATAAGGTCACCTGATAACATAAAAAGAAAGGGTGACAAATAGTTTTTAAAACATTGAGATGATCAAATGAAAGCTTTTAAAATGTAGCCTATAACCCTGGTAATTTTTAACCTCATAAAGGACATTTGTGTGTGCAATTGTTTTGTTAAAAAAAAATAACAACTGCATTTCTATAGCGTCTTACATCTCAGAGGAAAAAAAAAAAAATTATGTATACGATGAATTAAAGGAACACGTTGCCTTGGATCGGTCGAGTTGGTCTTTGAAAAGCGTTTGCACCCGTTTGTTATAAAATGCATATGATTAGAAAGATATTGTAAAAGTAGAATACAATGGTCCACACAAACATGCCTCGAAATTGCACGGTTTTCCTTTTACCTCGTCGACTAACACGGTCGGCCATTTATGGGAGTCAAATTTCTCCTCAATGAACCCAAGTCTCAACACTCCTTGGGCGACAGGTCTGTTTCTTCAGCTGCGCCACGCATGTGGAACTCTAGATCTTGTCGTTGTACCACAAAATTCAAATCTCTTCTTAAAACTAATCTTATGTCACAGGTTTTCAAGGACTGATTTTGTTGCGTCTGTAAACGTGCCTTGAACACCCATCAGGGTGGATATGATCATTACATGTCTTTAAAGGCACTGGACACTGTTGGTAATTGTCAAAGACCAGTCTTCTCACTTGATGTATCTCAACATATGCACAAAATAACTAACCTGTGAAAATTTGAACTCAATTGGTCATCGAAGTTGCAAGATAATAATGGAAGAAAAAACACACTTGTCACACGAAGTTGTGTGCTTTCAGATGCTTGATTTCGGAACCTAAAAATATAATTCTGAGGTCTCAAAGTCAAATTCGTGGAAAATCACTTCTTTCTCGAAAACTACGTTACTTCAGAGGGAGCCGTTTCTCACAAAGTTTTGTACTACCAACAGCTCTCCATTGCTTGTTACCAAGTTAGTTTTTGTGCTAACAATTATTTGGAGTAATTACCAATGTGTCCACTGCCATAATATTATGATTTATTATTGCCACAAAAATGTTTACTCTCTCACCTAAAATGACACTTGCAGGAAAGAGAGCGATGACACTGAAGAAATAGCAATACAAGAGCTTCTCCACATCACTGAAATAACAAGAGAAGTAAAAAAATAATAATTATAATAACATATTGATAGAGTCCCTCATGCGAGGGCCTTAAAGGCAGTGGACACTATTGGTAATTACTCAAAATAATTATTAGCCTAAAACCTTTCTTGGTGACGAGTCATGGGGAGAGGTTGATGATATAAAACATTGTGAGAAACTGCTCCCTCTGAAGTGCCATAGCTCAAATTTTCACAGGTTTGATATTTTATGCATGTTGAGATACACCAACTGTGAAGGCTAGTCTTTGACAATTACCAATAGTGTCCACTGTCTTTAAGGCACTTCACAGATACAAACAGAAGCAAAAGCTTAAAGGGTCTGAAGCCGATTTCACGAAATGCTAGGATTAATCCTAAGTTAGGACGAGTTACTCGTCCTAACTCGAGATAGGTCTACATGCTACAGTGCAGGGTTGGGACTCGTCGTAAAAGTCCTAAGATTAATCTTAAGTAACCCCCTTCTCTGTTCGATAAGTGCACTGGTTCCTTTTACGTGCGTTGCACAACACGCAGGACCAATGGCTTTACATATAATAAAAAGAAATTGTCTGACCTGAGGTTGATGGCTGGTCCTCGGACAGTTGAGTATATAGAATAAGAACTTGACGATAAGACGTGAATCATCATCCAATAGTGTCCCTCTTCATCTCGCTGCATCAATAAATACAAACAAAATTGTTCCATTTATTAAAGCCATTGGACACTTTCTGAACAGAACAAAAATTAAAAGTTCACAGATTTACAAATAACTTACAGGGTTTACAGAAGATAATGGTGAAAGACTTCCCTTGAAATATTATTCCATGAAATGCTTTACTTTTTGAGAAAACATAAAATAAACAAATTAAATTCAAGATATTGAGAATAACGGATTTATTATAAACACATGTTATGACACGGAACGAAACGTGCGGAAACAAGGGTGGGTTTTCCTTGTATTTTCTCCCGACGCCAATGACCGATTGAGCCTAAATTTTCACAGGTTTGTTACTTGATAATATATAAGTTGTGATACACGAAGTGTGGGCCTTTGGACAATACTGTTTACCGATGCTGTGCGATTGCTTTAAATCTAGTTCTGAAGTCAAGGATTCTAAACAAAGTGAACTTTGAGCATTGACTTCTTAAAGGCACTGGACACCTTCTGTAATTGTCAAAGACCAGTATTCTCACTTTGTGTATCCCAGCATAATGCATAAAATACAAAATTTTGACTCAATTGGTCATCGAAGTTGCAAGAGAATAATAAAATAGAAAACACCCTTGTTGCAAAAATTGTTGCGCTTTCAGATTCATAAAAAAGGCTTCAGGCCTGTGTCTTAAATATTCGAGTCTGAATCTACCTCTTTCTCAAAGCGTTTCTCACGTTTCTCACAATTTCCTTTTTCTGTTCTTTTACATTTTTACTAGGTATTTTCCAGTTTATAATTATTGTTTTATAGTTGTCTTCTTAGACTTTGATGTTTTTATCTTGTAAATTATTGTCATATTTTTCTTTTTACCTTTTGGTTACAATGTGATAATGCTAATAAAATATACCAATATAAACATAAAATAATTTTTTTGTTTGTTAAATAATTCAATCATACCTGTGGATCAGTTATCCAAGTCAATATTGCAGCAACCACCACTGTCACTAAACTGTGCAACAAAAATCAAAAGATTAAAACAAAGTTTTAGTTAAGCTGCTTAAGCTAAAACAAAATAGCTTAGCACTAACAAGTTTATGCTCACCAGAATAAGTTACCAGCCAAGTTACCGGGGGCACATATGCCATCTGGGACTGATAACCTGCTAAGCAAAAAATCATTAAGCAATGTTTTCTGCTTAAGCAGGACTATGAAAGCCCTGATCTTGAGTTCACAAGATAAACAGTCGAATTTAAACAGTGACATTATTGGTCATCAAGTTATTCCAAGTGCCCCTTCCCTCCCTCCCTCTGGGAAAAAGTCCTAGCTACACTACTGCTCTGAAGGTAAAAGCTGTGAGCAAAGGACCAACTCTAGGTTTATTACAAGGAGCCATTCAAACAGCTTTATACCACGTACCCTGCATATCTTTGGAACTCCATGCTGGTGCAAGCTTCCCCCCATCCTACAATCTAGACTGTTTTAAGAGGAATATCAATTCCTACATTCAGCTCCCCTGAGTTATTTTCATCTTAAATATTATCGTATTGTAACCTCTTACCACGAGTGGATTTTAGTTTTGTTTTAGATTAAATAAAACGAAGAAAGAAAAAAAAAACCACAAAAAACAACAAACAAAAGAAACCATTCAAGTAAAGACTATAGCTCCTTCATCCTCAATACAACTTGCTTTACTCCTCACTTGGAATGGCTGTGCAACAAATTAAAACACATTATTTTAAACATAATTTGGATAATTACCTGGCTTTATTACTTAATGTTGTTGAGTGATTCTTCAAGAAGTTATCTGTTAAATACGCAGGAATCTCGACAATATTTTGGATTGCGACAAATACCGGCACAGCCTGGTCATAGGAGAAGAACAAAATACAGACGACTCTTGTTATAACAAGGTTGTTGGGACTGGCTAAACTACCTCTTTACAAGCGGACAGCCAAACAAAGAAACACAAAGTAGAATGAGAATGTGATCTCATCTTCTTTTAAGAGTGCTCTTTATAACAAGTGAACATCGAGTTGAAAGGAGTGTCAGACCTCTCCTAGCCGAGGAAGAGGCAGGGGGCTCCTTCTAAGAGCCTTGCCTCAACCTTTTACCCCTACCCCCTCCCCTAAATAGAAAAGAAACAACTGACACACATGAGATTAAAATAATACACAAAGGATTTCAGCACTATATAAGAAGCCACCGTCTGTTAAAGACACTGGATACTAATGGTAATCGTCAAAGACCACTCTTCTCAGTTGGTGTATCTTAACATAATTATGCACAAAATACCTAAATTTTGAACTCAATTTGTTGTCGAAGTTGCGTGATAACAATGGAAGAAATAACACCAATGTCACACAAAGTTGTGTGCGTTCAAATGCTTGATTTAGGGACCTCAAAATCTGATTTTGAGGTCTAGAAAACGAATTCAAATATTTAAGTAGAAAATTACTTCCTTCTTTAAAACTATGTTACTTCAGAGGAAGCCGTTTTTCATAATGTTTTATACTATCAACAGCTCTCCATTGCTTGTTACCAAGTACGTTTTTATTATAAAAATTATTTTGAGTAATTACCAAGTGTCTAGTGCCTTTATAATTAACTATTTAAAAATTCAAGTAAATGTTGAGCCTATAATTTTTTCAGATCCTTGGTGTACCTACCAGTTTGGAAAGTGCCTTTGACCCAGAATAAATGCTTAAAACAAAGAACATCATTGCAGGTAACCATGGCAATACAGATGATCTATAAAATTGAAAAACAAAATAACAAAATTAATACAATCAGAAATCTAATGCCTTAGAGTGAAATTTCAGGCTGTTTTGTTTTAAGTGAATCAAGTAAACCAATGCTGAAGTAGAATTAGAATTCATGTAACACCAATACTCTTTATCCCCCCCTGCTGCTAAAATATAAGGTTCGAGCTGAGCTGCCTCTAGCTACTGGGCAATCTCGGTGAGCCAGTCTAGTTTGTAAGACACTTCTCTAGAATTACAAAGGTCCTGGGTTCGAATTCCACCCCAGTAATATGCCTGTGATTTATTTTTTACAGAGATTGGAAAGTACCGAGCATACATTGCTAACACACATTATTGATGTCAATGGGTTAAACAAAAAATTAATAAAAAGTTAGGCCTATATTCATTCACAAAATGTACAGATTTTACAAACACAAACTACTGATTGATTAATTGATTATTTCAGAACTAACCTGTCATAAGATATCTTGTAGTAGCCCTGACTTGCCAATCCATACAGTACAACAGCGCCTACTGCAGTCTGCCATTCTTGAAATAATGTTGGGTACGTGAAGTGCAGAACTGACAAGACATACTGAAATAATTTTGTTACAAAATTGTTAAATTGCAGAATTTGCATTTTGGTAAGAAGACATTTGACCTGACTTGTGGCCATGGTTCCCAGGCACATTTATGGATTAGAGACCGCCGTCAAGGGAACATAGGGCTAGACTAGGTAGGAGTCGAATACTGGTACTCCTAGAACTATGGGGTTCATTCCGCTATTGTCTCCGAAGACAATAGCGGAACGAACCTCATAGTTCTACGAGTAGGAGTCGAAATACTCCTACTTCTACTAGAGCTATAAATAATTATTTTATAAGACAGTTCGTTCCGCTATCGATCCTGGATTCGGTAGCGGAATGAACCTCATAATTCTTGGATACTCCTACCCCCCTAGAAGTAGAACTATGACTATTGACTATAATAATAATAATAATGGAAATTTAGGAGGTTCGTTCCGCTATCTTTACGAACGAGATGATAGCGGAATGAACCACCTACCTAGTTCTGGCTAGGAGTAGTTCTTGGACTAGGACTCATAGGAGTAATTGAAACCCACAACATTCCCTTGTGATTGCAACTGATAAGTGCATCATACATGGACAGCTAAATAAAATGTAAAATTACATTAACTGTAAAAAAGCACAGTGTTACTGCTGGTATGTTACTGCATACAGTGTAATTGTGAATGATTACCATACCAAACCAACTGCTGCCTGCAAAATAAGTACAACATTAAACCATACAGAGGTAGAGTTATTATAAGCACAGTACACTAGACACTGCACACCTCAATTCAATTCATATTGTTCACTGATCACCTAATACTATAGACCCAGCATGCAGTAACTGGGTATACGCGTGTACCAGTTTTCACCCAAACCCACCCAACCCACAAGCAGCATGCTAAGCTAAGTTTAGTTCGATCTCATCTCGACATTCATTTAGTGCAAACTTCAACACTTCACGTTCCAACAAGTTGGCCCTTATTCGCGTTGTTTAATAGTTACCTTGTTCGTGAGGTTTGTGGCTACAAAAAGCACACAGTAGCTGAAAACCAGGGTCCATCCAGAAGCCATGAAAACTCCATGGAAAACACAAAGTGTTGGTCACAAAAACGTGGACATTCAGTCAGTCACCATAAAATCACCTTCCTTCCCGTCAACATTGCACAGCGCCCTCTCTAGGGCGGGGAGGGTAAAGGGTTGGGCGGGGCGGGGCCCGGGGGGGGGGGGGTTGAGAAGTGACTTTTGCACTACTGGGGTCTGTAATTGTCCATAATAAATGGTGTCGTAATATTGTGACATTTTTATACAAATGGGAGGTAAACAAAAAACTAGGGGTTTTGTGGAGCTCACTTCCCATGCACATTCCAAATCACTTCAGGATTTTTCTTAAGACAAATTTTCATGTATTTTGGTAATGAACTGGGGATCATCTTCAAGATGATTAATGGACAGACATTTCTTACAAGATGATAGAAAAACGTGTTCCTTGACAATATCTTTCATGCATTTGAGGAATGTTTCCAGGCAAAACCAAGGCAACTGTGTAGGTTAGGCCTATATAGTGTGGTATTCAAGAAAATAGGAGAATCATCTTGAAGATGTATGGATTGCAACATACAAAAATAGGCCCTAGGTCTGCTTTTGTCTGTCTATTTTACACACTAACACCAAAGTTCTCTTAGTTTTTACAAACAACCATTTAAAAATGGCAATGGGCCTGATTTAATTAACTTTTGAGTAAATTGATTCATTAATTATTTGCAACATCCCTTTCCAGTCATTACAAAATGTCTGTCCTCGTTACAAACAAAATATGTTAAGAGTTGACCACGTAATTTCTCATATAGACCGTTCTTTTGTTGATAAACAAACCACCTTGGCATAGACAGCCAAATAAAATTATTAGAAAAACACTCAATAGTTTAAACGCTATGTTTTATTTTAACCAAACTCATAATTTTCTGCAAACTTTCATTTAAATAAAATACCCCCCATACATGTAATTATTTGTTTTGAGTTCAACAAAATCAACTCAATGTTTGAATTTGTAACATTGTTACAAACAGTAGAGATCTGTTTTTGATTTGCATTATTTATGGCTTGCCATAGTTTTCCAACTTGGGTTGGCAAAAACTCGGCTGCAACTTCGGAAAGAAAGATCTATAACAAGACATGTTTTTCTACAGTCAAGTTGGACATTCAAAGCAATCAGAAGTATCACAACATGAAATTACAAATTAAAACAAACTAAAACCTATTCTTCTGTTTGGCATCAGATTTATTTCATTTCAATATACTTGAACAATAGAATAAAATAAAACAAGAAGTTTAAATAATATTATTGGCTTGGTTAGATTGATGCCTCAAAATTGCACGGTTTTCCTTCTACCTCGTCGACTAACACGGTCGGCCATTTATGGGAGTCAAACTTTTGACTCCCATAAATTAAATGGCCGACCATGTTAGTTCGCACAGTAAAAGGAAAACCACGCAATTTCGAGGCAAACTTGTTTGGATCATTGTATTATACTTTTAAAACATCTTTCCAACCATATGCATTTTATAAAAAAACAGTTACAAACACTTTTTATAGACCAACTCGTCCCATCCAAGGCAACGTGTTCCTTTAAGTAAAAAACATCCTCATTCCTTTCTATTGTTAATTGTTGAGTGCACTTTTATCATTATTGTTGTAAAGCATTGTGATTGTATCTTTTCTGTGTAAGAAAGCTACATAAACGTTTAGTTTATCTATTCATGAATACTTTACAGTTAAAAAACAACTGGTGGGCTATAGTGGCACTGTAACTTCAAAACAAATACAAATACAAATGTCAAATGAATACAATTTAACATAAACTGTTTTATAAATGAAGTTGACATTTCCATGGTAGTGGGGGGGGGGGGGGGAGGTACAGCAGGGGAAAGACATTAATTTGGGAAGGCATTCAATGTATCAAACCATTCAATTGAAATGAGACACCCCCCCCCCCCCCCCCCCCCCCCCCATAAAAATGTCTGGTTATGCCTGTAGTATGCCACTAATAAAAATAATTGTGACATTGAAAAAGTACAAATCAATAATGTACCAGTCGTACCTGGTAAATGGCAAACAATTATTTTTGGAAGCATTCATGATTATTTAAACACTTAAATGATGAACATTATATGATATTATTTATAACAAAATCGGTGGAAGTTTTTACAAAGTAATTTTTTGGGGGGGAATTGCAAAGATGCCATTAAAGACATCCTTAGCAATAGGTGGAGCCATTGTGGCTAACTCAGATATGACCTTTACTCTCCCGTTACAATGTAGGCTATCCACTGTTTCACTAAAATGTGTTTAAATTGTTAATGAGTTTGTGAGCTGGGCCCAATTTCTGCAAGCACAAAAACTTGTTAAGCACAGACGAATAATTCCTTACTAGAAGCTGGTTACCAGCCAAAGGTCCATAAAGTTTGGATGTTCTGACTGGTAGCCAATCCATTGTATGCTTCCATAGAAATTTGCTAGGCAGTATTTTCTACTTATAAAAGCTTTATGAAATTTGGCCCACTCCAAGTTACAGTAATCAAGACTGTAAAGTTGCAGTTGTGCATAGCAAAAATCCTGGGTACACATTTTTTGTTTGTCCATTTTAGTTTGAAAAACACTGATGTAGCAGTTTAAAGGCAGTGGACACTATTATTACTCAAAACAATGATTAGCATAAAACCTTTCTGGGTAGAGGTTGACAATATAAAACTTTGTAAGAAACGGCTCCCTCCGAAGTAATGTAGTTTTCAGGAAAAAAGTAATTTTCCACGAGTTTGATTTCGAGACCTCAGATTTAGAATTTGAGGTCTCGAAATCAAGCACACAACTTCATGTGACAAGGGTGTTTTTATTCTTTCATTATCTCGCAAATTCGACGACCAATTGAGCACAAATTTTTGCAGGTTCGTTATTTTATGCATATGTTGAGATACAATAACTGTGAAGGCTAGTCTTTGACAATTACCAATAGTGTCCAGTGTCTTTATTTGAGTTGGTTGAATACAAGATCTGCAAAAAAAGATATTTAATATTTATCTGTCGTTCATTTGGTGTCTTTGTTACATAAAGTACACCCATGATTGTGGCTGTGCATAGTTTTATTAAAGGGACATATTGCCTTGGATCTGGCGATTTGGTCCAGGAAAAGCATTTGAAACCCTCTGTTATGAAATGCATATTGGTTATGAAGTACTCAAAATTGCAAGATTTTACTTTATTTTTCAAAAACAAGGTCAGCCATTTTGTACAGTCAACAAAATGGCTGACCATGTGGAAATCCGTGGATCATTATAATCTACTTTCAAAACATCTATCTAACCATTATGCATTTTAAAACAAACGGTTTCAAAATAATTTTCATGGACCAACTCGCCTGGTCCAAGGCAACTTGTCCCTTTAGACATGGAAGCTTAAAGTGTTCATCACATTGTTAATACTATGTTTGCTCATGTGTGTATTGGTTGATGTGAATCTAGTTCGTGCTTAGTTTTGAATCGTGTGTTGCATCCGTCACAAGCTAAAGGAAGATTCTTAAAGTGACTATGCATATGAATTGTTATAGAACTTCTCCGTGCTGCAGTGAAGCCACACACACCACAGCAAAACGGCTTTTCCGTTTTGTGACTCCACTGGTGTACTTTGAGCTCACCGTTCGTTATGAAACGTTTGTGGCAGACGTCGCACACGTGGGCCCGTTCATTGTTGTGCACCTTAATGTGACTTTTCATATTGGATCTATGATTGAAACCGCGTCCGCAAATATCACATTTGTAAATATCATGTTTTGCATCTGCATTTTGAAGACAAGTGGAAACATGGCATTTCAGGTTACCCTTTGATGCAAAATGGCGGTTGCAATATTCGCACGAGAAAGGTTTCTCACCAGTATGGACTCTCTTGTGCATCAGTAAGGCACTGTGTTTTTCAAAAGCATAACCGCAGACCTCACATTTATAATCGCCGTAATTTTTCTGCTTCAGTCGAGGGATGTTTTCTGTTTTTTTAACATGTGTGATTTTGTGGTATTTCAGTGTGCTATTCTGAGCAAACCGTCTATTACAAACATTGCAAGAATATGGCTTTTCGCCGGTGTGAACCCGCATATGGCCTCTTAGATTTTTCCGTTCTAGGAATCCTCGTCCACAGATATCGCAAAGAAATCTTTTGTCGAGGCTTGAGACTTGTTCATCATTCACATCTTGCACAGAATCCCAGCCAACTTTGCTAACTGAAACAACAGAGGGCTGCTCTTCGTCGCAAGAGTTGCTTACAAGTTCTTTGAGACTTCTGGTATCCACTTCTGGTCGTTCATCTGTAAGAACATTATCAAGGGTCTCTGCAGCAGACTGTGTTTGGCAAGGATCCTCTAATGAGGCGCTTAACAGCTCTGGAAAAACATATATTTTTAGTTTTTCCTCACTAAGAGCTTTTCTCTGTGATGGTGTGATAGACTGTTCTTGGCCAACGTCATCACATGATTTGCTTATCAAGAAGTCCTTTGTATCTCTGTCTTGACAAGTTTCCACATTTGGTTCTTCATTAGATAGAACTCTATCATGCAACACAACAGTACAAGCATCATCGCATGACACGCTTACAATTTCTGGTTTAATTGTGGCTCGGCTAGTATCTCTGATCAATTGTTTGTCATGAGCTGAACTTTGTGATACCATAACTTGCTCTTGGCAAGTATCAGGACACAAAGTTCTCAATGGTTTCTTTGAATCAATCTCTTGACAGGTATCCAAGTTTGGTTGCTTATCAAGAGCAGCATCATGTGAATCAAAGTCAGACTGCTCTTGGGAAGCATAATCAACTGAGTTATTGAACAGTTTCTCTTGAGAAGCATCATCAACTGAGTTATTGAACAGTTTCTCTTGAGAAGCATTATCAACTGAGTTATTGAACAGTTTCTCTTGAGAAGCATCATCAATTGAGTTATTGAACAGTTTCTCTTGAGAAGCATCATCAACTGAGTTATTGATCAGTTTCTCTTGAGAAGCATCAATAACTGAGTTGATGAACTCTTTCATTTGGGAAGCATCATCAAATGAGTTGATGAACACTTTCTCTTTATCAATGTCCAAGTTCAGTTCATCTGTAAGAAGTGTTTGGATTGGGACACTGACAGGGTGGTCTTGGCAACCACCTTCGCCTGAGAGGTTTGCGCATTCCTTCAAACCGCTACCCTGTGTAGCATCAGATTCTTCATCTGAAAGAACTGAAACATCTGATGATACTAGGGCAGACTCTTCTTGGCAAGCATTATCACATGAGCCACTAAAGACGTCTGAATCTAAACTATTGTCTTGAATATTAACATGCATACTTGGTAGTTTATTTGTTTGGATTTGTTGGCTGTCTGCATGTATCTGGACCAACTCATTTGAAGGCATTTCTAAGACACTATAAGTATCTTGTGTACATGTAACTGGATAAGGACTGTGTATTACTTGGTGTGTGGCGAGTTCACTATCAGTTTTGAAACGTTTATCGCATCTGTCGCAAGAAAATTTAAGACTCTTTTCATGAGTCTTGAGATGTCTTGTAAAGTTTGCTCGGAGAGCAGCTGTGAATCCACAAACGCCACAAAAAAATGGCTTCTCTTTCTTGTGGCTCCACTGATGAACCTTAAGCTCACTCCTTGTTATAAACCGTCTTTCACAGTTGTCGCAGGGATAAGCCCTGTCGTTGGTGTGGATTTTTATGTGGCATTTAAGATTCTGTTTGTGATTGAAACCCCGTCCGCAAATGTTACAGATGAAAGATTTCTGGACGGCTTTCCCATTCTGATCACATGTCAATTGATGGGATTTTAGATTACCTTTCTGGGCAAAGTGTCGGTTGCAAAACTCGCAAGAGTACGGTTTTTCTCCTGTGTGGATTCTCTTGTGCATTATGAGGGCGTTCACTCTTGGAAAAGCGTAACCACAAATCTCACATTTGAATTTTCCCTCGTTTTTAACTTTTACACGAGGTGCGTTTTTCTCAGGTTTGTTGTGAGTAGTTTTATGAGTTTTTAACTTACTGCGATATAAGAACTGCCTGTTGCAAACATCGCACGTAAATGGTTTTTGGTCTGTGTAAACTCTGTTATTGGTTTTTAGATCACAAAGAAATTTCCTTTCACTTGGTGTTATCTTTAGGCTGGGAGGAAATAGAGGTTCAGTTTGTTGATTTCTTTCTCTGATGTCCATTAGGATGTCCCTGCTTTCTTTCTTGTCAGGTTGAGCTGTATTTTGAGATGCGACGACAAACTGATCTTGACACTTGCTATTATCATCTTGGCAAGTTCTCGTGTTTGATTGTTCATCATCAGAAAGAAGTTTATCACATGATCTTGCAGCATCCTGTTCCTGACAAGCATTATCAATCAAGTGTCTTGTTATTTCTTTTGCACTACTGTCTTGAGTAATATTCGTTGATTGTTCATTACAAACAACACCCTCAACAGATACTATGTAAGCCTGTTCTTTAAGAGCATTATCACTTGAGGTTCTCTGGAGGTCCTTTGTGTCAATGCTTCCAGACAAATCCATGAATGGTTGTTCCTCATAATCGGCTTGGTGAGGGTCTCCATGATTCTGCACTAACACATAGGATGATGGAGTTTCCACAGCAAAACTGGAGTGTGTTTGTGGTGTGAGCTCATAGGGATGTACAAGCCGATGTGTTTCAAGTTCACTCCCAGTCTTGAAGCGTCTATTACAGTGGTCACAAGCAAACAGGAAAATCTTCTCATGAACTTTAAGATGTCTTGTGAAGTTACCTCTGAGAGCGGTCGTAAACGAACAATTACCGCAGCAATATGGCTTCTCGGTTTTGTGACACCACTGATGTTTTCTGAGCTCACTGCTTGTTATGAACCGTTTATCACAAACGTCACAAGGAAAAACTCTGTCGTTGGTGTGGATCTTGGCGTGGGTTTTCAGATATTGACGAGAGGTAAAACATCGTCCACACATATCGCATAAATAACTCTTCTGATGACCATGAACGTTTTGGGGACAAGTCTCAAGATGGCATTTGAGATTGCCTTTTCGTGCAAAGAGTCTGTTGCAAAAGTCACAAGAGAAAGGTTTCTCACCTGTGTGGACACTCATATGCATAAGTAGGGCACTCGGTTTACTGAAGGCGTAACCGCAAACATCACATTTGAAGTTCCCCTCATTTTTTTGTTTCCCGTGTAATGAGCTCCCGCCAGGTCTGTTGTGAATGTCCTTATGGGTCTTGAGGGTGCTCCGCTGTGCAAACCGTTTGTTGCAAATGTCACAAACGTAAGGTTTTTCTCCGGTGTGGACCCTCAAATGTGATTTTAGATTTCTCCGTTTGTGAAAAAAACGGCCACAAAAATCGCAATCTAATGACTTTCCGTTCCTTGAGAACAGTCCGCTTGGAAACTGAAACTCAGCTTGTCCGTTCGGCTCCATATCGGACTGATGATCTGACAGAAGTCTACATCGTGCTACTTCTTCAATCAGACGTTCCTGGCAAGACGCGTTGCTGGAATTGCTTAACAAGTCATCACCACCTAGACCATCATCCATACTGGGTTGCTTATAAACATGAATACGGCACGCATCATTAAGTGAGTTACTCAGCTGATCATTGGACAAAACCGCTGAAAACACCTGTAGACTGTTTAACGCAACCATCCGATTAGTTTAAGGGTTTATTTTTAATGCTGGCACGACTAATATCCATGCCTTTATTCAGTCAGAACTATGAACTTTAACCTCAACAGCCAAATTATGTTCACAGTATTCATGACTCAGCTTTTATGTAGGAAACTAAGACATCGGACAAGGCATTTAAAGTTCCTCAATAACAGCTTGGCATCCTCATTGTTCCTGATGTTCTGATGGCGGCCTCCTCACTGGTTAAGTATCTTGACTCTCATCATCTGCAAATAAGAAAGGAAAGGGTGTGTTTGTGTTTTTCTACAGAAACAAAGAAAATCAATGAACATTCTGCCAATCCTCAATACGCTGTACTCCTGTAGGGCTACTTTTTGAAGAACAAACAATTACTGTCTGTAGCAGAAATTATCCTGTGAACTCCGGATTAAAGTGCCCACGCTCTACCAACTACAATCCAAGACATATCTCATTGGCCCCCCATCAATGTTGGCTCTGCTTGCGCACACAGCACTCCAGCTGGGGTTACAAGACAACATTGAGCTGGGAAGGGGGGTTTGAAGTCACATGACCCAAGCATTTTGGCTGGGATTGCAGACCTCTCTATTTTGTTAATATATCTCATTCTCAAGTTCACATCCCCTCAAGGCGATATTTGTATTGAAATCTTGGGTGTGAACCCCGAGCTTGATGAACCCTGGCTAAATGACAGTTACAGGTTGAGTGGCTTCTGACTGGCACCATCCTAGAAAAAAAGACACTGACAAAATTGGGAGACCGCCAACATAAGGGCAAGAGAGCTCAGTTGGTAGAAAAGGTTCAAGTCTTGCTCTAGTCAATTAAGTCTTTGATCAACCCATAGAGTTAAGAACTAGAGGGACAAAAGAGACAAAACAGCCATCTCACAGCGTGTGTTTGTGCGCCCATTTTGTAAGTTGACAAAACAGCCATCTCACAGCGTGTGTTTGTGCGGCCATTTTCTAATTTGACAAAACAGCTATCTCACAGCGTGTGTTTGTGCAGCTATTTTGTAAGTTGAACAAACAGCATCGCATGAGCGTTCAATAAAAAAAAAACTCAAACGTGTATTTCATATTCAATGCACATACAGAATGACGCGCTTGTCATCTTGCGGTCCTGTCGTGTTTGTGCAAGCAGCATCACCAGTGCGCCCTCTAGTTCTTATATATAACTCTATGGTTCAACCCCAAACTACTTCAAATTTACCTAGTCAGTTTCATATGGGAGTTATTACTCACAGTCACTTCAACTGTACATTACACATCATAGCTCATCACAGGCCAAGATTTTCATCTATTAAAGGGCAAGGCAATTTTCATTTTGCAAAGGGCACTTCCATTTGACATTTTTTTATGTCTCTAGGAATCTTTTGAAGGGGCATCAAGGACACGACCAAGGCCAGGTGAATATGAACAGAGTGTGACTGTCGAACTGCTAATATGCGCCCAATTTCAAAAAGCCTGTAACGTAAGCACAAAAACTTGCTAAGCACACAAACATTGCTTAGCAGAAACTGGTTACCTGCTGTAAGTCCATAAAGTTGACATTGTTGAGGGGCGACTTTGCCAGGGGGCAACTTTATAGTGGGCGACTTTAACGTGCATGGGTAACTTTGCTGGGGGGGGGGGGGGCGGCCAGTTTGGTTACCAAAACTACTTATTCCCTAGGTTAGGTATCTTGTACTGTTACTCCTAGAAAAAAAGGATAACTTTCCGTATGGCGCCACCACTTTTTCACTTATTTTTACAAAAAGGGAAACCTCATTGATGTAAATTAGATACTACAGAGGGGCCTATTATTTCATATCGAATAAAAAAGTGGTGGCGCCATACGAAAACTTTTCTGAAACTAAGTAGTAACCTTGGCCCTTGCATTGAGAATACGTCAGTAGACCTGTAGCCGATTTCACAAAACTTTATGCAAACTGCGTAAGTCCACTTTCGTGAAACCGGCTTCTGGGAATTTTGGCGGAAAAGTTTCCGTATGGCACCACCACTTTTTCATTTGACGCTTACCAGTTTTCACGCTATTATGCCTTTTTCTTTGAATTGGCAAAAAAATAATGATGCCATATATCAACCGATGCCCTAATTATCTTCATTTTTTAATATGAAGTATGCAAACATATATTAAAACTTGATGGACATTGAAATGTTCACACCACACACCGATCTTCGATGACTTCAACTGGCCCCATTTGTTTTGAGTTTTTCCTGTTTTCATGGCAAACAAGAAAGTATGGTTTCCCGGTGAAGCCATACATGGAAGAAACATCTGCAGTGACTACAAGTGTTCTTTGAGACTCTGTGTATGACTCTATAGCCAGCAGTTGCCTTCATTTTATTCAAAATAATACCATGGTAACTTGCCAAAAAAAAAAAAAAAATGTGTGAATAATTACTGGCTTCCAAATCCAAATATTTTTTTTCTCTTAATATTTACAATAAAGCGTATAAATAAACAGTGATAATTGAATCAACAAGCTGATGTTTAAATTTTAACATTAATAATAATATTGATATGAGGGTTAAAAAATAAAAATCTCCAAAAATGTTAGAAAATTATATAAGGCACATGGCTTCTCTTAAGCCTCTGTATTTTTTTACAGAATGCTCAGCAAAACATTCAGTCACATGATTTTGATCATCATGAATTGCGAATTGAAATAGTGTTTGATGAAACTTTTTTGGTGGGCAAATATTTTTATATGGCCTCAACATTATGACATGTTTTTGAACCTTGTAGAAATGCCTAAAATACCAAACTTTTTGCATTTACAAGTGCAAATGATCAGTGGAGCCTTGCGTGTTTCTAAGTTTTGGTCAAGGGAGAGGAGACTCTTTGCTTGGCAAATAAAACCACACAATTTTTATCTAGGGACTGTTTACATCGCGCACAGAGAGGTAAAAGATTTGCCACGATTTTAGGGACACCTCGAAAACAGGACCTCCTACGAAATAATTATACAATATGCCTAGTGTAGTAGTAGTATCTAATTTACCTTATTAAGATATCCCTTTTTGTAAAATGAGTGAAAAAGTGGTGGCGTCCAAATCTGTCCACCCCCCCCCCCCCCCCACTCCAGTCCTAGAACTAGTAGAGTACGCCCTACAACAATGAATACAACTTTACAAGGTTCGTTCGATTATCGTTACAGGAGCATTTAGCCGAACAAACCCTGTTCGTAGTTCTAGGATATGAGTAGGCCTAACCCCCACCCACCCAAACCCCGGAAGGAATCGGGTTACATTCCAAATCGACAACATTATCACATTATAATTGGTAGCCTAACCATGGAGCTATGCCTAACCATGGAGGTAGCCCCACCTCCATTGCATAACTAAGTGTATTCGAAAACGAGGCGGGTGTTTTGTAAACAGAAACTACATAATAAATAATTAATAGACTGAGTGCTGCTGAGAGTGAGACAGCCAACAAGAAGTCGGAAAATTCACTGTCTCCCTTACCTTGGACTGTTGGTAAACACAGGGAACACAGTCCCAACTATTTAATCTGTGATGAAGTGGTTGAGCCTTGGATGAACAACTTATCAGGAATCAAACAACAATCAAACAGCTGAATGCTGTCAATAATTACGTACAAACCTTGTTTTGATGTTACGAATGTTGTGTGTGACAGGCAGCCATTGTTTAAAATGGGTATATACCCTGTTTTAATACTTAAATAATTAGAGTTAGACAGCGCGGGTCTTCACAGACTTGATTCAAGTCCCGTTCTCGTGCGAGAGGTCCCTAAGGTCAAAATGTAGCCATCGTGCCAGGTGCGGAACACCCAGCCAGGTAGAGCATCACAAAACAATAATTTTCTGGCGCTGGCACGGGATTGGATTGGGACTTGAGTTAAGTCTAGGGTAGATGTTAGTTTCCAAACGCCAGGAGTCGATCGTTACACGTGAAAAGGATCCGAAATAACCACACTGGTAGGAACGCTTTTAGACTTGACCAAGTCCGTCCAGAATTTCTCTTGTTGCGAGTCGATGGGACCCACTGCAGGGGTACATACGTCTCACTCTCCACGTTGCAAAACTTCAAAACACGAACGTACGTTATCATTCAAGTTAAGGCCAATCAAAGACTGGTCTATTCCCTTTCAGTACACAAGAGATTCATCTAGTTCTGCTGATTTTATTATATTTTTATGAAGCTGTCTGGTATTTATTTCAGATTTTTAAATATTTAAGACCGAGAGTCCCCCTAAAATTGCTTCATATACTGTGACAAGTCACTGTGCCGTGCGTACAGTTTAAGATTTCATTTTATCATAATTTGATAAAGCTCCATTGTATTTATTTCAGATTTTTGAAAATTAAAGAGCACGCGAGTCCCTTTGCAGCATAGGCTACTGTGCGTGTGTAAACAACGTAAACCGCTGTGTGCACAGTTTACGATTTCATCAACGCCACGGGTCGATTTGTAAAACGGTTTATCAATACGGTATCATTCAAATTAGACCAATCAAAGACTGTCATTACCTAAACAAAGCATTCATGTAGCATTACTAATTCAATCATAATTTTAAAAAGCTCCGCTATATTTATTTCAGATTTTTGAAAATTACACACCACGAGTCCCTTTGCAGCATACTGTGCGCGTGTACTACACTGCTGTGCGCACAGTTTAAGATTTCATCAACGCCACGGGTCGATTGGTAAAACACTTTATCAACACGGTATCATTCAAACGAAGCCAATCCAAGACTGTCATTACCTAAACAAAGCATTCATGTAGCATTACTGATTTTATAATAATTTTATAAAGCTTCGTTATGTTTATTTCAGATTTTTGAAAATTACTCACCACGAGTCCCTTTGCAGCATACTTTGTATGTGTACTACACTGCTGTGCGTACAGTTTAAGATTTCATCAACGCCACGGGTCGATTTATAAAACAGTTTATCAATACGGTATCATTCAAATTATGCAAAACAAAGACTGGCATTAACCAAAAAAAGGATTCATGTAGCATTACTGATTTTATCATAATTTTATAAAGCTCCGTTATATTTATTTCAGATTTCTGAAAATTACACACCACGAGTCTCTTTGCAGCATACTGTGCGCGTGTACTACACTGGTGTGCGCACAGTTTACGATTTCATCAACGCCACGGGTCGATTTGTAAAACAGTTTATCAACACGTTATCATTCAAACGAAGCCAATCCAAGACTGTCATTACCTAAACAAAGCATTCATGTAGCATTACTGATTTTATCATAATTTTATAAAGCTCTGTTATGTTTATTTCAGATTTTTGAAAATTACACACTACGAGTCCCTTTGCAGCATACTGTGCGCGTGTACTACACTGCTGTGCGCACAGTTTAAGATTTCATCAACGCCACGGGTCGATATGTAAATCGGTTTATCAATACATGTACGTTGTCATTCAAACGAAGCCAATCAAAGACTGTCATTACCTATACAAAGCATTCATGTAGCATTACTGATTTTATCATAATTTTATAAAGCTCCGTTATATTTATTTCAGATTTCTGAAAATTACACACCACGAGTCTCTTTGCAGCATACTGTGCGCGTGTACTACACTGCTGTGCGCACAGTTTAAGATTTCATCAACGCCACGGGTCGATATGTAAATCGGTTTATCAATACGTTTTTATTCAAACGAAGCCAATCAAAGACTGTCATTACATGAAGAAAGCATTCATGTAGCATTACTGATTTTATCATATTTTTATAATGCTCCATTATATTTGTTTCAGATTTTTGAAAATTACACATTACGAGTCCCTTTCCAGCATACTTTATGGTGTACATCACTGCTGTGCGTACAGTTTACAATTTCATCAACGCCACGGGTCGATATGTAAATCGGTTTATCAATACGTTATCATTCAAACGAAGCCAATCAAAGACTGCCAGTACCAAAACAAAGCATTCATGTAGCATTACTGATTTTATCATAATTTTATGAAGCTCCGTTATATTTATTTCAGATTTTTGAAAATTAAAGACCATGCGAGTCCTGTTGCAGAATAGGCAACTGTTGGTGTGTATACTGTACAACACCGCTGTGCACACAGTTTAAGATTTCATCAACGCGACGGGTCGATTTGTAAAACAGTTTATCAACATGTTATCATTTAAACGAAGCCAATCCAAGACTGTCATTACCTAAACAAAGCATTCTTGTAGCATTACTGATTTTATCATAATTTTATAAAGCTCCGTTATGTTTATTTCAGAGTTTTGAAAATTACACACGACGAGTCCCTTTGCAGCATACTTTGCATGTGTCCTACACTGGTGTGCGCACAGTTTACGATTTCATCAACGCCACGGGTCGATTTGTAAAACAGTTTATCAACACGTTATCATTCAAACGAAGCCAATCCAAGACTGTCATTACCTTAACAAAGCATTCATGTAGCATTATTAATTTTATCATAATTTTATAAAGCTCCGTTATGTTTATTTCAGATTTTTGAACATTACACACCACGAGTCCCTTTGCAACCTAGTTTGCATGTGTACATCGCTGCTGTGCGTACAGTTAACGATTTCATCAACGCCACGGGTCGGTTTGTAAAACGGTTTATCAATACGTTATTATTCAAACGAAGCCAATCAAAAACTGTCATTACATAAACAAAGCATTCATGTAGCATTACTGATTTAATCATAATTTAGAAAGAACGCAAAAATAGTTTCGCAGGATGCTTCTAACATTACCATATTCAACTTTTTAAATTGATAATCATAGAACAAAGCTTTCGGTTAGAAATTGCACATTTCGCGGTTAACACCAAAATAATGTTAACACCCGTTCCAGTTCTATTCTGCATCCATCCTCACCCTCCTCTCTCTGCTGTTTCTGCATCGCTGAGAACCAATGAATAGTTTACATTTTTGCATGTTCCTTTGCGATACTCAATTAATGACCTATACTATTAATTGTTCTCGTCATGTGGGGTGATCTGTTGATAGCAAAGGCAGCACAGAAATGTAATAAAGAGACGGGGTCAGGAAAGGAAGAGAAGCAAAGTACTGCAGTTGATGCATTGCATTGTGTACTCCAGCTCCCCTAAAGCAATCGCACAACATAGGTAAACAGATTGTCCAAAGGCCCATACTTCGTGTATCGCAAGTTGTATATAAAATAACAAACATGTGAAAATTTAGGCTCACTCGGTCAACGGAGTCGGGAGAAAATAACGGGAAAACACACTCTTGTTTCCGCACGTTTCGCCAAATCGGTTTCTCGATATCGAGAATCGATAATGGTTTTAATGCATGGTTTTCTCAAAAAGTAAAGCATTTCATGAACTACTATTTCAAGGGAAGTTTCAACCATTACCTTCTGTAAACCCTGTAAGTTATTTGTAAATCTATGAGTTTTTAATTTTTGTTCTGTTCAGAAAGTGTCCAATGGCTTTAATATAGGTTTTTAGTGGGTCAATTTCAGCAAATAAGCAGACGATTTACTTTTCCAATTAAAGCTATTGTCTCTCCTGTGCCTTTCAAAATTCCGAATTTTTTCAATCAATTTCGTGTTGAGGCATTCAAATCCTTTAGCACTGAGTTCAAAATTTAGCATTTGACCGAGAAAACAGGTAGGCAGCTGTTCCGTATACTTTCTTTTTAATCTGATTTTCTTATTTCCATTACCAGGGTGTGACTTATCCTTTTATTTATAACTAAGATAAAATTCATGAGAAAATGAAGATAAAACCACATGAAACACCCCAGACTGTATGTGGGCTTTCAAAACAAAAGAAAATGTATGTAAGAATGCCTCTCATTCGAAAGCTTCTGCACTCGCAAGCTTTGACGCTTTGCACATAGCTCATTTTTCTATGTCATCAACCTATCAAACCCCTGCCAGTAGACTTTACATGGGGTACCCATAATTATATCGGTGTTAATTCTTCTTCTTTTTCTCCTTTTTATTTATTTTTATTTATTTATTTATTTGGACTTTATGCCTCTGAAGAAGGTCCTGTTTGGATCGAAAGTTAAGGCCATTTATACCCTAGTCATTGAATATTTTATATATATGTTGTCTCGTTCAATTTCAGAAAATGAGCAGCCAATTTAATTGTCATGCGTTCGAATTAAAGCTATTTTGCATCTAGGGTTTTCACTGCGTTTCAAATTCAGAATTCGGTCAATCAATTTCGTTTTGAGCCACTCAATTTCCTAGCACACTCATTCTTTTTCATGACACAAAATCATCTTTCAGTTTAGCAAAGCTGGTTCGACAAGAGATTTTTCTGATTTAATCATTTTCAATTCCGTAAAGAGGATTCAAATAAGTACGACTAACGAAATACGAATAAACAGATAATCTGTAAAAGGCAACTGTTTCGTACCTTCACTTTTAAATCAAACGAACCTTATTTTTTGAAATTTATGTTTCCAGTAGACTTTACCTGGGGTATTTTTTCGGAGACCTTAAAAGACCTGAGAATTTGAAGTGTTTGTTTTTTAAATGTTTTTAGCTGTTCCGACCTACCGTCGGAACAGGTATTGTTTTCGTCGAGATTTTTATTATTTTTATTAGCTGTTCCGACCTACCGTCGGAACAGGTATTGCTTTCGTCGAGATTTTTATTATTTTTATTATTATTAGCTGTTCCGATCCAGTCGGAACAGCTATTGTTTTCGTCGAGATTTTTATTATTTTATTATTATTAGCTGTTCCGACCTACCGTCGGAACAGGTGTTGTTTTCGTCGAGATTTTTATTATTTTTATTATTAGCTGTACAAATTCTTCATTAATTAACCACGTGGTCTTCATTTGAATTTTTTAATTTGTAATTTTGATGCAGTCACTTTCATGTTATTGTGAAACATTCTCTTTGGTAATACAACACAGTATGTACCTCAATGAGTTGTTGACTTCTTGAGAGGAGTCTATAATATTTTGTTTTCTACCCGCTTTCTGGACACATTACTCTGTACACACACAAAGTATGGAGGTTTGGGATTTTCGTTAGAACGTGCGTTAAATTTGTCCTTGTTTTTCTAACCGCGTTCTGGACCAATTACTCTGTGCATGGGTTTTCGTTAAAACGAACGTGCGTAATTAGATAGGGGTTTTAGACGACATCGACGTCGTCGTCAAAAACCCCCTTAAGGCAATCTAATACTACATTTCAACCCTACTTAATAGTTATAAAATATTACTTGCTGTGGTGTTGTAGTTTTTGAGAAATGAGTGAAAAAATGTCAAATTTAGACTCCGAGGTGTTTTCTTCGTGGACGAACGTGCGTAGTTGAATAGGGGTTTTTGACGACGACGACGTCCTCGTCAAAAACCCCTAAAGGCATCAAATACTACATTTCAACCCTACTTAATAGTTAAAGGCGTTAGCAGTTCATATTTAGTGACAATGTTCGCAAAATCATGACACGAGAATTATTTCGCCGGATCATAATCCCCTCTGTTGAAATACATACATGTACACCCTCGATGATCGTATTGGCCCTCATAGCCTAGTGGTCATCAGTCGCGCCTTCTTCACTGTTACATGCGAGTTCGAATCTGCGCACGGGAAAAATATTTTTTTAGCCCCCAAAACTAAAAAAATATTTCTTTTTGTAATAATTATTTAAGTTAGATTCTTATCTTTATACCGATAGTGTTGCCTTTTCTTTTTCTCAAATGTTAGCCCAACATAACCTGTGTGCATGCATGACACGATGATGTTTAAAAACACAGTAAGCGAAAAATGGTGATCATAAGCGCAGAGTTGGTGGTTAAGAGTTCTGTGAAATCAACTTGTACTAGATCAAACATCAAACCACCGACCCCCAAAAAAATTAAAAATCGTAATTAATTAACCACGTGACCCATATTTGCATATTTAATTGTACAATGGGACAAAGTTGTTGGAACTTCCTGTTGATGCTGACATCATGAGAACATCAGCATAAGTATTGGAATTGCACTACCTATTGAACCACTTGGAGTGTTCAAGGAGTCCAACACGTCAGTCTAGAGTCCAACTCTGATTGTAAAAGTCAATTCAGGCATCATCTTCAATTTAATTTTATGCAACAAGCAAACTTGGAAATTTTCTGATTTTATTTCAAAGGGTAACATAAATGGCTGTTAGTGTAACCCGGAAAAAGGGTACACTTAGAAAATGAATGAATAAAGCTAAATAAAAATGCTAACTATGGGGGCACTCGCTTGAACAAATGAGAAAAACCAAGATCGGATAGGGCTAAGACGCGAGGAGATGCAAAAAAATAGGAACAGTGACTCAAAGTGTAGGTTTCTCAACAAAAACAACTAAAATAGCTTTATTGACTATAAATCAATCAACAAAAGCAGTATTAAACAATAAAAACCTCTAGACCAAAACGAATGGACTTGGACCTCGCGCTTTAAAATTACTCTGTTTGAAACCTCAACTTCAACAAAGGAAACCTATACCAAGAACTATTAAAAAAACTCAACTAAACCAAAACTAAACTACAAACACAGTTAAACCATCAAACACAGTGCCAAAGAAAAGTTACAAATTAAAATCAAAATGGCTTTAGGATACCTGTGTAAATAAAACAACAAGAAATACATTTGATTAAAATACAGTTCTATATCAATTAGGAAGAAATACATGGTCTTTAAAAATGCAATCCAATGTTTAAGAAAAGTAACTTCCAAGACAGAATCTCAACAAATATAACTTTACAAATGAACTTCCAAAGAATCACAGGAATATTACAATGCCTCAATTGTCAAAATTATCAACAAAGAATTATACAATAACAAAATGAAAGTATATGCTTACCGAGTCCAAAATAGCAGAAAATACACTTGAAAGATGGCAAAATTACATGGTGAAGAAAATCACACTTAAGAAGAGAGCTAAGAACACATGTGCTCCCTGCGCTGCCAGGCTGCTATCTGCTTATTTACATGTACAGGATGGGTCACTACACTACCTAAGGATTAAGAAACTGTTTACCAACATGTAACAAAAGACTTCTAAGAAATAACAACCTACATGTACAGGGGTGCAATAAAACAGCTGAAGGGACAATGTAAACAGGAAAAGAAATTAACTAGAACCTGGAATTAACTAACTTGAATAATAATACAATGAATTTTCTACCCCTACTACACTAGCAAACGGTTTCCAACAAAAACTACATGGTGTACGTGCACAATACTCTTACTGGCCTTAAGCATTTACCTCTAGATAATAAATCAAGCATTCAGTTCAAAATGATAAAAGTTTGTTATTGCCACATTAGTCAGCGAACCATGAATCATACACAGCTACTATTCACAAGAAAATCTATGTGTGGAGGGTAACAGACAGCACACAATGGAAGTGGAGTTTAACAATGACAATACCAAAAGTGCAATCGTCAGTCGTTGAAGTTTATTATACATGGGGCTGATGGTGATCAAAAGGATAAAAGTCTGTTGTCGATACAACCGCCCACTTATATTCAACGGACCATGAATCACGGACCATTATGCGCAAAATAAAATATTCAAAAGAATATCCATATAATAGATTTGTCTGGTGTATAAACTGATGTCCCAGCCATGGGATTTTCGTGTGTTTTTGCTAGATTCCTCGCTCCCCAACCAAGGTGACTACAAAACGTCTCTAATGGATAACAATGGTATATTTCGACATGGTTTTTTTCACAGCAAGAGTTGTGGGGCCCAATTTCTGTAGTATTTATTTTGGGTATTTTGTTTATCTGTTTCATTTAAATATATGGTTAAGTTTTATTGTACGCTAACTGTTTTTGTGTTTGTTCTTCCTGTAATTTTGAATTGTTTTGCCGCTACATAAGATTACACCCACTAAATAGAATTGCTTACATTGCTTTCTTCGTTAGAAAAAAAGGGGGGGGGGGTCCGTACTCGTTAAGGTTTGCTTTTTATGGGCCCCTCCATCCCCTACATGTGTTTTGCATTGATTTTTAGTTTTTGTTTTCTATTATTGTACGATTGCATTTGCTTGTAATAAATTATGTATTTCCTTCTGTGTTGACTAAGCAAGTCTCGCGCGTATTCGAACTTGCGGGACCATTATGTTCCAAACCTTATGGAGTTTTACGTGGGACATTTTGTTTCGTCCATTATTTTAGTTTAACGTAGTTTATGACCATGAATATTAGAAATATTGTTGGAAATGTAATACTAGTTAACAAAACGTATACAAGTAAAATCTTTTCAACAAAAGAAATCATACTTTCGGGATGTCAACTTCCCGAGATAAGTTATCACAGGAAGACGACATCCTAATTTTAGGATGTCGACTTCCCGAGATAAATTATCACAGCAAGACGACATCCTGCTTTTGGGATATCGACATTCCGAGATAAATTATCACAGGAAGACGACATTCTTCTTTTAGAATGTCCACTTCCCGAGATAAATTATCACAGGAAGATGACAACTGACGTTTAGGATGTCGACATACCGAGATAAATTATCACAGCAAGACGACATCCTACTTTTAGGATGTCGACATCCCGAGATAAATTATCACAGGAAGACGACATCCTACTTTTAGGATGTCGACATTCCGAGATAAATTATCACAGAAAGACGACATTCTTCTTTAAGAATGTCGACTGTTTGTAGTTATAAGACTCCTTGGGGATAGGAGAAAAAATTGGGAAAAACCGTGACCTCAATTTGACCTCTACTTCCGGGTCAACCGGAAGTGGGACCATATCTCAAGAACTACTCAACCGATTTTCAATTTGTTTTCACTTACAGACTCCTTGACATTAATATTGACTGTGAAAACTCGTGACCCCATGTTGGCCTCTACGTCCGGGTGAACCGGAAGTGGGACCATACGCCAAGTACTTTACAACCGATTTTCAATCCTGTTTGTTCAGTTTTATCCTCCTAAGGCATTAAAAATCAACTTTGAAAATCCATGACCCCAAGTTGACCTCTACTTCCGGGTCAACCAGAAGTGGCACCATATCTCAAGAACTACACAACCGACTTTCTAACTTTTTTCAGTTACAGACTCCTTGGGCGTTAGAGATTAGCCTTAGGTTATTATTATTATTAGGTTACCGCGACCCCATGAAGTGGCACCGTAACTCAAGACACTGTAAAGTATTTTTCAAACTTTTTTTCAGTTATAGACTCCTTGGTAATGTAACACATAATCAAAGCAAAAAAACACGGAACAGCTTTGTGTTTGTTCACAAACACCTAATGTCTAGTTATTATTATTATTCTTTGCAAAAAATGTCAACGTATGACTGGGACCGAGTTGGTTTGGGACCGAGTTGACCGGGTTCGTTTTTGAGAAATGAGTGAAAAAACTGTCAACGTATGACTGGGACCGAGTTGGTTTGGGACCGAGTTGACCGGGTTCGTTTCAGGCGACGAGCTTGGACGACGAAAATAGAACGCCTGGGATTTGGAGTCATTTCCGGGTGAAGTCACCTTGTTTGCGCCGGGGACCATTTGCCTAAACTAATTCAAGTATTTCGCTTTCTTTTCGGAAATTATACCATGACATACAAAAACTCTTTGGTAGGAATACAAAAGCAGCGATTTTATTATGCTGACGTTTCTCTTGTGGTTGAGTGGGTCATTTGTATAGAGCTGCTTATAATAAATAGGCAAAACATTTTGCTTTATAAAAATGCAGAAATTGAGCAGAATACCTGGATTCACGACTTGTACAAAATGAGGAATGGTATTTGCTGTGTTTAGCTGCTTTTTTGTGTTTTAAAAGCTCTATGTAGTTTGGTCTGGTCCTGTGCCAATGACTTTTTAAAGGAAGAAACGCAGCGCTTACGTAATCAGGGAATTGTGCTTACGCTAAGCGTAAACAGCTTAGCAGGGAATGTGTTCTTGAGCGTCACAATTCGCAACAAAAAATTTACTACAGTTGACTAATTGTGCTCAATTCCTGTGAAACTGTCACTACAAAAACAGTGACTTAAAAATTTGATTTGCATTCACAGGACAACCGTGCTTTATAATTAGTTGTGCAAAAGTAGGCCAGGGCGACTAGTGTGCTTAAGTGTTAAAGTCGCGACTACAAATTATTAGAGAGTTTTCGCAAGCGTGCGGATACAGATACAGATACGGATATGATAACTGTAACCGTTCACATCAGCCATGTGTTGAATTTTGTTTCGCAAACTATAGGTATGTTTCACTTGAGTGCGCTCGCATTCATCATGAGTGTTTTTCTGACATACATGACCGATAAGAGACCCCGTGTTTTATACACTACATTTTCTCATCTTTTTGCTTGCAAATGACTAAACAAATTTTATCTATATCAAGCACGATGTGAAAGCTATTCCGTGGGAAATATTTTTAATCGAGGACAAAAATACAACTAAAAATATCCAAAACAGTATCCATTTATCTACGACGTATAAGTTCCCGTATCCTGTACGAACGTATTATGCAAAATACGATAGTCGCGGATACGCGTCACTTGAACACACAAAGTGTCGACGTATTGGTATCTGTATGTTTATCTGTACACTTGCGAAACCTCTCTATTATTTGAGTCGCGACTACTGTTTTTCTCTACTCCATTCATGCCCACACGTTGACTACAAAACTAGTCCTGACTACCTGTTTGGTGAAACAGTAGTGTTGCTTACTACTAATCGCAACATAATTAATGTTGCGCTTGCAGCACATTGCGGCACAAATCTTGAGAATCCGTAATTTATCTCGACAAGTCTCGTAGTTGGGTTTGAGGTGCGACTAGTCGAGTAGTAAATTTCACTAGTCACCTAGGCCTATCATGATGGGAACTTGCATACTGAAAAAACCTGTGCGAATGGGCCCAATATGCTCTGCTCTGGAAGCAAATATTCAGTGCTAAGCGGAAGCAGTGTTTTCTGCGCTTACGTCAAGCGAAATAGACTACTAAGCAGGGATTTATTTTGTTTGTGTGCTTCCAAGCTCGCACTTTGTATTCCGTGCTTGCACAGTAAGCAGAAAATGGTGATCGTAAGCGCAGAGTTTGGTGGCCGTTAAGAGTTAAGCGAAATCCACTCGTGCTAAATCAAACATCAAACCACTGACCAAATACAAGGATTTTATCCTTAATGTAGTTTTTTGTGACATGACATTGGACTCTTAAATTACTGCATTAAACTCAAGAAACCAACAAATCAAACAATCCTGAGTCAAAAACATTTATTTAATTTTTTAATTGAACTTTTTGAGATAAACACTTCAACTGAACATTTGACTAGAAATAACATCTCCTCTAGTATACAGACCACTCATATTACATACCGCCCTCTAGTGACAGTAAAAAATATTTAATGGAAGACAACAATAGCAATTTTGTAAACGCTTTTTGTTTCAGCCTATTCTCCTAAACCATAACTTGAAAAGAGTTATATCATATATCAAATTCAAATTAAAGACTAGGACCTAAGCTTAATTCCCACGTGACCCTCATTTGCATATTTAATGGGGAATCTTTGTAACACCATATCTCAAGAAGTACCAGGCCGACTTTTAGCCTGTTTTTAAACTGAACATTTGACTAGCAAAAAGGAGATGTTGATAGTAAGACCACTCGTCTTACATACCGCCCTCTATTGACCAGTAAAAATATTTAATGGAAGAAAACCAAAGCATTAGTTTGAAAACGTTTTTTGTTTAAGCTTTGTCTCCCAAACCATAATACAAAAGAGTGCGTTTATTAAACCAAATTGAAGCTTAGAACATAAGCTTTACTTAAAATGTTTTTTTTTTAATTCTTAATTAGTTGACCACGTGACCCTCATTTGCATATTTAATTGGAAAATCTTTGTAGCACAATATCTCAAGAAGTACAGGGCCGATTCTTACCATGTTTGTAGTTAAAGACTCCTTGGGGATTGGAGATTAATTTGGAAAAACCGTGACCTCAAGTTGACCTCTACTTCCGGGTCAACCGGAAGTGGGATCATATCTCAAGTACTATACAACCGATTTTCAAACCTTTTTAGTTTTAGACCCCTTAGGCGTTAAAAATAAACTTTGAAACACCGTGACCTCAAGTTGACCTCTACTTCCAGGTCAACCGGAAGTGGGACCATATCTTAAGTACTATACAATCGATTTTCCATTTTTTTTTCAGTTTTAGACCCTCTAGCCGTTAAAAATAAACTTTGAAACACCGTGACCTCAAGTTGACCTCTACTTCCAGGTCAACCGGAAGTGGGCCATATCCAAAGAAATACACGGCCGATTGTTAGACTGTTTGGAGTTATAGACTCCTTGGGGATTGGAGATTAATTTTGAATAACCATGACCCCATGTCTACCTCTACTTCCGGGTCAACCGCAAGTAGGACCATATCTCAAGAAGTAAACGGCCCATTTTTAGACTGTTTCCAGTTTTAGACCCCTTGGGGATTTGAGATACATTTTGAAAAACCGTGACCTCAAGTTGACCTCTACTTCCGGGTCAACCCGAAGTGGAACAATATCGATTTTTCAAACTTTTTTCAGTTAGAGACTCCTGGGGCATTGGAGATTAGCCTTAGGTTACCGTAACCCCACGTCGACCTCTACTTCCGGGTCAACCAGAAGTGGCACAATAAGAACTATTCAACATTTTCAAACCTTTTTTCAGTTATAGACTCCTTGGTCATTTTAGCACATAATCCAAGCAAAAGAACACGGAACAGCTTTGTGTTTGTTCACAAACACCTAATGTCTAGTTATTATTATTCTTTGTTTCCAGCGAACTTGAATGCTATCTCTAATGGATGAATTGTTAAGTTTTTGAGTGGTGAACTTTAAGAGTATAAACACCATGCACATAACAAAATTAATCGTTTAACTTGCCATTATATTTGTTACTCCTCGAAACTTGCAAATGCTTAAAACAGTTGTTAATTCTTTCACTGCTTTTATTGTTTTATATTAACAGATTGTTCTTAAACGTCATTATACTCGTTTTGCTAAATTCAATAAATGTTGTCTTCTCCCATTCACAAGAGAAACAAAACAGCGTGTCTTCAGTTTAAATATAAGTGAAGTTGTTTGTTACATATTATTTGGAATTGAATACATGCAAACCATTGCTTCCAGTCCATCACCAGCAATCGTTTTCTACATTCGTGTAAGATGTAGGACGATCAGCGAACGACCATCAAAGGGCGGGTCCTTTCGATAAACTGTTCCACAAATCGTTGGTGAAATCTTAAACTGTGCGCACAGCAGTGTTGTACACACGCACAGTACGCTGCAAAGGGACTCGTGGTCTTTAATTTTCAAAAATCTGACATAAATATAATGAAGCTTTACAAAAACATGATAAAATCAGTAATGCTACATGAATACTTTGTTAAGGGAATGAAAATAGTTTGATTTGCTTCGTTTGAATAGTACTGTGTTGATTAATCGATTTTTCAAATCGGCCCGTGGCGTTGATGAAATCGTAAACTGTACGCACAGCAGTGATTTACACATACAAAGTATGCTGCAAAGGGACTCGTGGTGTGTAATTTTCAAAAATCTGATTTAAATATAACGGAGCTTTATAAAATTATGATAAAATCAGTAATGCTACATGAATCCTTTGTTTGGTTAATGCCGGTCTTTGTTTGGCATAATTTGAATGATACCGTATTGATAAACTGTTTTACAAATCGACCCGTGGCGTTGATGAAATCGTGAACTGTACGCACAGCAGTGTAGTACACGCGCACAGTATGCTGCAAAGAGACTCGTGGTGTGTAATTTTCAAAAATCTAAAATAAATATAATGGAGGTATACAAAATTATGATAAAATCAGTACTGCTACATGATTGCTTTGATTAGGTAATGACAGCCTTTGATTGGCTTCGTTTGAATGATAACGTGTTGATAAACCGTTTTACAAATCGACCCGTGGCGTTGATGAAATCGTAAACTGTACGCACAGCAGTGATGTACACACGCAAAGTATGCTGCAAAGGGACTCGTGGTCTTTCATTTTCAAAAATCTGAAATAAATGTAACGGAGCTTTATAAAATTATGATAAAATCAGTAATGCTAAATGAATGCTTTTCATAGGGAATGACAGTCTTTGATTGGCTTCGTTTGAATGATACCGCATTAAAACCGTTTTACAAATCGACCCGTGGCGTTGATGAAATCATAAACTGTACGCACAGCAGTGATTTACACATACAAAGTATGCTGCAAAGGGACTCGTGGTGTGTAATTTTTAAAAATCTGAAATAAATGTAATGGAGTTTTATAAAAATACGATAAAATCAGTAATGATACAGGAATCCTTTGTATAGGGAATGGCAGTCTTTGATTGGCTTAATCTGAAGGATACCGTATTGATAAACCGTTTTTAACAAATCATCTTTTAGTTGATGAAGAGTTTGTATTCTGTGGCTATGCATTGCTTTGTTGTATATTTAAAAATCTTGAAATATACTTTAAAAATCAGCAATACCTGACCCCTTTGTATATTAATGGTTGTAAAAAAAAATAAATAAAATAAATGTCTGAACTTTAGAGCGAAACTCCAAAACATCGGTGTATCTACCATACAAAAATACACAAACAAATCTTAGGGAGAAAAAGCCCAAGGAATGGTAGCGAGTCTACGTATTGCTGCTCCGTTTGACGACTACCGATTACATCGGATCCTTTCGAGTAGCGATCGACTCCTGGCGTTTGGAAACTAAGGCCGTGTCCGAAAGGGCGACTTCGGCTACAGCTACGGCTAGATCGCGCGCGTCTGCCTATTCTTTAACACTGGTAGACGCGCTGATCTAGACGTAGCTGTAGCCGAAGTCGTCGTTTCGGACACGGCCTAACATCTACCTAAGTCTAGGGTCCTGGGTTCGGGTTGCCGGGGGGGGGGGGGGGGTCGGAGGTCATTGGCGCCGCCTACTATAGCCCTTTCTTTTGTTGATATATACCGCCTTGGTTGGCATGGTCGGCCGAATGTTAGTAAACACTAAATCTTAAAAACAGATGTTTTAACCAAATTCAGCATTTTCTGCAAACTTTCAATTAAATAATATACCTCTCATAATTATTTGTTTTGTTTTTAACAAAATCAACAAATTTGGTTACATTGTTACCAAAAATAGCGATCTTTTCTTAATTTGCACTTACGGCTTTCCATAGTTTTCCAATCTGGGTTGGCAAAAATTCGGGCTGTGACGTTGCAAAAGAAAGGTCTATACTAGCCCCAAATGGCCTATGTGCAATATGATTTGTAACCCGCACCCCTCAGGTGCATCATGGGTAAAAGCACATGTGAATTGTATACACAGAATATATACAGTGAAGGTGAAGCAGAGAGTTTACATTTGGTCTCCAGTCCGTTCTCTTTATTCCGATACTCTTTAAAAGTTGTCATATCAATTAGGACAATACACCCATGACTAGCCCCCTCCTCCCCAACCCCCAGTAAAAACAACCACAAGTCAACAACTGAACAGTTCGATACCTCAAAGGTTGCGCCACCTGGTCTATAGGCTTGTTTCCAAGTCTGCGGATCGTGGTTTTTGTCTGAAAGTGATGCCAATATAAACTTGCATTAAAATATCTTGTTGATTAACCTAGTAAAATTAATAGCCGTAATCTCAGACTTGTAAACAAGTCTACTCTGTCTTGATCACTATGCCCTCCTATTTGCAGGAGCAGATTTCTACCCCAGATTTTTCCATCAAAATGTTCGACCGGCCCATCCCAGTCCCTGTAGACTAGGTAGAAGAGCTGTGACGACGGTAACCTAATTTCAGCTTTTATAGCGCCATTTACATTCATATTCCACTCATCAAAACACACATTTTAGTGACAAAAGCTTTATTTTGACAAAATACCACTTCTAGGTGACTTTAAAGCGGTCAAACATAGCTAATGGGGCATGAAAGTTAAAGGCTGGCTCACTCTATGACGAATACGGGGGGGGGGGTGCGGCGAGCTATAAGCTACGTATTGCAATTTTGAATTTGTCGACAATCATCGTGTGTTTCCGTCAAATTGTCGCTAAAGAGTCGCTAGTGACTGCATACGGCCGCAAAAATCAGTTGCGTCCGTCGGCAAATTTTCAACATGTTGAACTTAAATATACGGCAAAAAAAATCGTTGTTATTCCGTTCAGACTTCGTTGGAGAACGCAACCCTCGTTTCTTTGACGCAGACGGTCGCAATTTATCAGTCGCTTATGGAAGAGTGGGAACGCAAAACTCGACTATTAATACGACCCGCACACACACACACGCTTTGGTGGTGTCGGCCGTTGAGTCATGTCATAGTCGCCGCAACGTCAGCCGCCGGCCCTGGCCGCCAGCCAATTCGCTGAAGGTCGTTCCCACCCGTCAGCGAATTTTGGTTTTCCCCCTTTTGCCGTCGCTTTGGCCGCCAACTTTTTGTGATTTTCACGTTCGTCACCTTCCGTTGGGTCTTTTCCGCTACATGTGAGCTGAGCCAGCTTTAAGATGGTGGAATTTCGACGGTTGGCCCAAGATCAAATGAACTTGGAGAGAAAAACAAAAGGTGTCGGATGTTCTCCTTTATGATATGCAAATGAGATGCTAAAAAGCTAGAGATAATTAGGCGAGTAAAGGATGGGGAGATAGGAAAGATTTATAGCGACAAACAACCCGAGATTAATTTATTGATTTTCTTGTCTCTAGATCAACGTCAAAAGATATTCCTTTTTCATCCAAACACTATTTTTTATCTTTTACACAATTTAAATTAATTGCTTACAATATTCTCTCTGCACCTCGTCCTAAACATCATCAGAAAATTGTTTTATATTTGAATTCAAAAAATAATTTGCGATTTGTCAGCTCACACACTCCTCTCAGAATTTCCTTTACAAGTCATGTTGGCTGATTTGTAAATTAGAGACTAAAACAAAAATGCTCTTGGTTTTCAGGTATATATAAAAGAATTTTTTGTTTTTCGCCCAACAGTTTAAATGAAAATTTAAACCACTTTGCCTAAAACATAAAGACAACAATCAAATTCCGAAGAAATCTCAACTTGGGGCTGGTGAATCTTTTGACTGCAAAATGTCCACGATCGGCTGCTGTTTCTGGCACTTGAGCGTAATTTCTATGTTCTTTTTTACTCATGGTGATATAACAGTGTTGATTGAAATTATCTCTCTCCGTAAATACACGTGAAAGGTTTCTCGGACTTCACAAACTGGGTGTGGTCGGCCTCGTAGCGGGTGCCATTGTTGATTTGGCAAATTCGCTCTCCTGTCACAAAATGCTGCACGTTGAAGGAGCGACATCTGGGGTCGTAGTCACACACCGTGGCACAGACACGGACGTTGCTGGTCGGTATCTCTCGTAAGGTGTGGCCGGTCAGACACGAAGCCAGCAGGCGCCATTGCTTCAACTTGGCCTGTGTTGCCACGACTTCCTTGCCCTTGCAGATAATGTGATATTCATTCGAGCACGGAGCATCATTCCATTTACCACCCCATACGAGTGAGGATGAAAGCTCAACACAGTTTTCGCTAGTTCCGCCGTTTGGCTCATGCGGCGACTTCCAGTTTCTATACCCGCCGTTGTCTGACGTACAGTCCCACTGTCCTTCATTCTCTAAATCATTGCAATTCATCCACGCCCGATAACTGGTTTTACTCAGTAAATAGTTATTTTCTTCCAATGATGAAGGCGCAACCATCTCCCCTCCCATCTCCTGACATTTCAATCTCCCCTCATGCCAAGTCATTCGTTCTTCAAGAAGTTTGTAGCAAGAGCCGCCCCATGACTCCCAGCCGAATGGACACAACATCTGAGGCTTACACGACTGAGCAGAACTCATACCAATAGTGAAGAGAATCAACAAAACAGAAGGCAAACAAAATTCTCCCATCATTTCAATAGAGCTATCCAGTGGCTAAAAAGTCAGCACACAACCACTTCAATATTGTTTCTAAATCTTGTAAAGTTCAAACAAATCTCTTTATCTGTTATTTCTCGGTTGTTATTGTTTTATCAGCAAAGCGTTTTATGAAAACACCAAAGGATAGAATTCAGGTCGGCTCTGATGCGATCGAGGTTTCTCAGAAAGCTTAGTGAGGAATATCCAGCGTGCCGTTGCCTTATGCACTTCGATGTCTTGAAGAAAACGTTAAAGTTTCCAAGATGATTTCAAGCTCAATTGAAAGAGGGTATAACTCATGAGTTACAGGCACAGTCTCTGGTGCAGATGGCATGAGGTTCGATTTGGGTCAGCAAGCTCAGTGAGGAATATTTGTTTGTAACGGTTTAAATATTGTTATTAACTAAACCTATACGCAACTTGCTTTGGATGACAATTTTAATGAATTACCATGGCGAAAAAAGACGAGCCCAGTAACAATGGAGGGAAGAAAGAGCGTGCACGAAATTTGAGTCTTCACCACAAATCGGCCAAGAAGACGTCCTTGTAGTAATTGTGTATTTTATTATCCACTCTGCTAGCTCTCCGATCTGCCAGGTCAAGCTAATATTAAACACGATTGCAACAAGAAATCAAGGTTAAAAAAAATCAAGAGAAATTTAAGAATGGCAATCCTGGGGAAAAATGCGGTCGGGAGGGCAAGCTAACACTACATCACTTCAGACCAATCATAAGACAGGAAACCCCACCTAACGGCGTATATACGAACTATAGGCCTACTTCCCGATAATAGAAATTTTAGCAACAATAGGACTCTCGTGGGCACATTTTTTCTGATAGCGCCCTCTTTTGAATCAATCTCTCGCAGCCCATTTTCTGTTAAAATAGTTGGCACAGAAATGCCCATTCATTTGATGGGCCCATTTGCAGCGCTGATACTAAGACCATTGGTGTTGCGCGGTCACACACAACCAACGTTCTGATTATGCACGGCAAAAACTATACACGCTTGTAATGAACGAACGCAAGCGGGCGCTCTGTTTCTCTGATTTAGATCTCGCACAGGACATAGACCTTATCGCAAATACCAATGCGCAAGCGCAGGCTGTTGAATGAGGTGCATTGTGGGATAGATATGGATCAAATTTGGATACCAGCTAGACCACAATGCATCAATTTCAAGCTTTACGCGCGCGCCCCAGTATTTGCGAAAAGGTCTCATAGACCTTATCGCAAATACCAATGCGCAAGCGCAGACTGTTGAATGAGGTGCATTGTGGGATATATATGGATCAAATTTGGATACCAGCAAGACCACAATGCACCTAATTCCAAGCTTTACGCGCGCGCTCCGGTATTTGCGAAAAGGTCTATGAGATCCGGAAATCAGAGAAACAGAGCGCCCGCTAGCGTTCGTTCATTACAAGCGTGTACAGTTTTTGCCGTGCATAATCGGAACGTTGGTTGTGTGTGACCACGCAACACCAATGGTCTAGGAACCAAGACTACGCTGATACATAATAATGACCTTTTTCGGTTTGAAAGTAGTTTGAACACCTTATTCTAATTTGTCATGTACAAGTTATGTATGACCAAGTTTAAAGAAATAGAATCAGAATCAATCTCGATCATTACGCTGAAATCTGAACACAGCTCTTTTATTCTCTCAATCTAATGCGCTAAATAAACAATTGCTTACATTCTTTGAAATTATGCCTTAGGTTATCAACAATATTGTAATTAGTATACACATAATAAAACCATTAATATTTCTTATAACAGCAAGTAGGCTATCATTGTTTCAAAAACTCTTCTTGAACAGAACCATTAATATCCTTTAAGAAAACATTCTTCGAGATATAAATTATTTACCTAGTTTGGACAAATTTGATGGACATTTTTAGGACACCTAGCCAAAGTGTACTCTGGTACATGTTAATAAATATAAAATTTGCAAGCTCCAAGAATTCAATTTCTCAATTTTCTTTTCTTTTGGTTTATTTTGATGTGATACTCGAAGCCACCCTCTATGGATTAATCTTGTTTACTACCAATTATTAACTTTTAATTACGAAGCAAAATTCAAATCACAATGGTTATATTTACGGATCATCTCAAATTAGATCCGTGTGATTTGAGAAAACTATTCTTTAGACTACTGTACATGTATATCAGACGTTATTGTTGAGCTTAAATTTAAAATTGTCAGAATTCTCCGAATGGGTCTTCAAATGATGAATTCTCCAAACCATTTTTCTGAACGGGTTCTCCCGATAAGTATTTCCAAATATGTTCTCAAATTGAGTTCTAAAAATGAGTTTTCCCAAACACGATATCAAAACGAGTTCTCTAACATGAGTTCTCCGATTAAGTTTTCCCAACCGAGTTCTCAAAACAAGATCTCTAAATGAGTTTTCCAAACTGGCCCTTTCCATAATTGAAATGCTTTGGTCTATGTACTGGCTCATAACTACTAACAACCATGCATGCAACTTCAGCTTGTCGAGGAAAAAAACGAAAAAAAAAAACAACTTAAACAATGTTATATTGCTTGGCATAGCGTGACTTTGACCTGTGTTTTAAAATGTTAAATGGCATGGAAGAAACCCAAAACCGGTCAAGACAAAACAATACAATTTACTTGCATTCCTACCTAAAACCTATGCTTTTAAAACACCTATTGATAGCATTACATTGGCAGCACACATACTTATTTCAATTATTTTACTAACATTTCTCTATGGTTATACCTGCCAAAGGTATTTATACCTTCATGTATATGTACCTATACATAGTATGTATACATACCTAATTAAATGATTTCTCACCCGTTTCCAATACCCAAAAACGAACAATGCCTTATTTCTATACAGGTGTATCTCAATACAATTATAGTTCACAATCTTGGCATTTATATAAATTTGGCATACCTAGATTGAAAATCAATATAGGTGGAAAAGCATGAGGCAGGATTCAGCGTATTCTGCGGTGGGTTTCAAAAGCAATCCTTATGTCCGGGCTAGACTTTTTGACAAGTCGCTAATAATTCTTGCAGTGATAGCGCTGACGGCTCTCTCGCAGCTAAATATTTATCTTGCTGTACTTGTACTCCACATGAGAATATGGCCCAACACAGTAGTCAAGAGCTAGCGAGAAGCTGAGATGGAGCCAATGCACCGCGACAAACACTTAAAAACAGTGGACACTATTGGTAATTGTCAAAGACTAGCCTTCACAGTTGGTGTATCTCAACATATGCATAAAATAACAAGCTTGTGGAAATTTGAGCTCAATCGGTCATCGAAGTTGCGAGATAATAAGGAAAGAAAAAAAAAAAACCTTGCAACACGAAGTTGTGTGCGTTTGGATGGTTGATTTCGAGACCTCAAGTTCTAAACTTGAGGTCTCGAAATCAAATTCGTGGATTGTTACTTCTTTCTCGAAAACTATGGCACTGCAGAGGGAGCCGTTTCTCACAATGTTTTATACCATCAACCTCTCCCCATTACTCGTCACAAAGAAAGGTTTTATGCCAATAATTATTTTGAGTAACTAACAATAGTGTCCACTGCCTTTAACAACTTGTTCCAAAGTCTACCTCCCATCAGGAGCAAACATCCAGTTAGCTGCTGCCTCAATAAGCCACATTGCGAGTTAGATTTGAATATGCTGGTACAGTGACTTGCTTTAGTCGTAATCTGGTCACAATGAACTGCTTACATTTTGAATTCGTCAGACTATAGAGACAGTTGCTATGTATGTCAAATGGTTCGGGGCAAGCCTTTGCATAGCACGCTCCAGATGAGCAAACCCTGGTACATCCATTCAGAATTGTCTCTTGTAAAGCTTTCCCCTAATCATGTGACATAGCAAATGTCTCTATAGTCTGAGGAATTCAAACTTAAGTTGTAATTTGTGATCAAGCCAATATTCAAATCTAACACACCCAAATGGCTTATTTGGACACATTTTTGGTGAACATGTATGTGTTCATTACATGTATTAATAAGAAGAAACTGTAAATAACTAGTTAACTTGCGGGTACAACCACGTGTAAATCTCTTAGGGTGAGTGTTGGCTCTGAGAATGCATTCTCCAGAAGACGAGCAGAGTCTACTGTTTGAGACCTCAAGACCAAACCGGCTCTTTTCAGAGCCAACACTCACCCTAA
Organism: Asterias rubens; assembly: GCF_902459465.1. Classification (NCBI taxonomy): domain Eukaryota; kingdom Metazoa; phylum Echinodermata; class Asteroidea; order Forcipulatida; family Asteriidae; genus Asterias; species Asterias rubens. The sequence continues at coordinate 11,868,905 of NC_047077.1, forward strand.
GAGATCTACACATGGTTGTACCCGCAAGTTCACTAGTTATTTATAGTTTCTTCTTATTTCTCCACACCATGCAAAGCTTCAAACAATACTTACATGTAATAATAATGTAAACTATGTAACCTTCAAGTAGGCCTAAGTTTTGAGCTTTTCTTGAGCCCTTTTCACACTACAGAGCCAATTGCCACTAAAGAAAAAAGAAAAAGAAAAAAAATACCCAACCCACGATTATCTCAAAGTTGATGAAATTTACCTGTGGAAACTGAGCAAAACATTTATTTACATATTGTAAAAGTGTATGTTAAACATCACAACATTTTACATAAATGAAATTATAATTTGTGAAATTTACAAAAGTCATCAATGATTAAAAATAAAAACAAGGGATAAAATCAATAATACAGTTAAACACTTAGTTTCACGTTCAGGCCATATTTTATTAATTTATATTTCAAAGTATTTTCACCAATTGAGACATGTGAATCGTTCCTTTGTGTGTTTGATTTCATCACAAAGTACAACTTCAGAACCTTGATGAACTGTAATTGCTCCTTGATGCTAAATGTCTTGTAAATTCCATATTGTGACACTTACTTAAAGGCACTGGACACTATTGGTAAAACTCGAAATAATTAAAAACATAAAAACATACTTGGTAACAAGCAGTGGAGAGCTGAATTGTTGATAGTACCCTCAAAACATTTTAAGAAACAGCTCCCTCTGAATTAATGTAGTTTTTGAGAAAGAGGTAATTGCTCGCTTAAATATTAATATTCAGGCCTGAAGCTTTTTTTAGGCATCTGAAAGAACCCAAATTTGTGCAAAAAGTGTGTTTTTTTCTTTCAATATTGTCTTGCAACTTTGATGAACAATTGAGCCCAACTTTTCACAGATTTGTTATTTTATGTTGGGATAAACCAAGTGAGAATACTGGTCCTTGACAATAATGCCAAAGGTGTCCAGTGCCTTTAAACAGATGAATCACAAGTTGCTAGGACAACAATTTCGGCAGTGAAAATTCTGCAATTGGGTAAAGCAGAAATACATGAAAATGCTATATTTTGAAGAAAGTTTGTTTGAACAAAAATACATACAGTGTATCCTTCAGACTACATGTAGATATTTTATTACCTACACAAAACACAAAATGAACGATGCAACAAATAATGTCTGCATGCATACTTAATACATGTATGCAGGAGATAAAAAAACACATCATGTCTACCTCCATGATTCAATAAAAATGGAAAAGTATTCATTTTAAAATTTCAAATCAGATGAAAGCTCTGTGTATGACATCTGCGTGCGTTTTTGAGACTGTAACCAATAACAGTTTTGGTCAATGGCCAGTGATCAACCTATAGACGATGTGACCTCTGACGTCACACCCCAAAAACCATAACATGATTCACGCGCATACCACCGGGCAAAACCTTTGTGTTTTGGCAGCCAGCTAGAAAGTGTTTGCAATCTTACCATGACTACGTGTCTTTTTGCCCGGCGAATCATGACGTGTACAGTGTTTTGTCAACAGAGGGCGGTTTGAATGTAAACATAGCTCACATCGTCTGTTACAACAAGTTCAACGGAAATGGTTATAGACCCCTTTCAAGTGACGGTGTGGGCTACAATAATTTATCATTGTTCACCATAAAATTTAATTAATAACGTTTGAAAATAAAATGAAAGAAACACAATTGTACATGTACATTGGTAACTAATTTGATGACTGAGTTTTAAAAACTTTAGTGCATATTTACAAGCAGCACAAGTTGTAAATCTATAATTACAACTTAGGACTAAAACACTATACATGGCATTCTTACTAAAATGTATGTCCTACTAAGGACAAAGAGGATTAAGTAAAGTGGGAGCATAGAGTTATATATAAGAACTAGAGGGCGCACTGGCCTATATACGCGACCTGGCATGCGCGCAGGCGGCCATTTTCTAAGTTGACAAAACAGGCACTGCTTAGAGTGTGTTTGTGCAAACCATTTTGTAAGTTGAAAAAACAGCATCGCCTAGCGTTCAATAAACATTAACTCCAACAGATGTTTCATATTCAACGCGCATACAGAATGGCGTGCACGTGTCTCCTTGCGGTCCCGTCGCGTTTGTGCAAGTACATAAGCACCACCAATGCGCCCTCTAGTTCTCATATATAACTCTATGAGTGTGAGACTTTAGAGATGCAGGCGGCAGCAGACATATATGTAACCATCCTTTTTTTGCGATTATGTCCAGGCCCTAATTTCATAGAGCTGCTAAGCACAAAAATTTGCTTAGCATGACATTTTTGCATTGATAAAAACAGGATTACCAATCAAATTTCCATGTGATTTTCAGGATTTAAGCAAACAATAGCTGAATGCCAGTAACAAGCAATGTGCAACAAATGAAAATTTGGTTGGAAATCCTATTTTAATCAAGGAAGAAATTTCATGCTAAGCAAATTTTTGTGCTTAGCAGCTCTATGAAATTGGGCACAGAACAAGCCCAATGTACATATGTCACTAGTTAATTATTGGTCCTTGTTCGACCTTGCTCCAAGATTTATAGTTGTGATGAAGTCAACAGGGGAGTTTAAAGGCATACATTACCAATTTGATTTTTCAAGTCTATTCAGCAAAGGTTTGTACACCGCATACTAAATATAGAAAGGTACATGCAGTACATGTACATGTAAAGTACCACAAATGCATCACTAAACAACAATTACAGTTGAGCTATCAAACAACAAATTATATGATCGAACATTCTCAAAAAAGTTTCCCCTTAAAATGTATAGACTATAGGTAGTACCATACATCCCTCTGATTGTAGACTGGCATGGTTTATGACAACGAGTTTTCCACTCAAGCTTGTGGAATAATGAAAAGTGAGTTTTCCACTCAAGCTTGTGGAATAATGAATAGTACATGTACATACATATAAATGTACAGTATGTAACTGTACGTAGTTTACACATAAAACTGCTATTTGTTTTTATCATACTGCCCTACGAAGCTTCAATAAGATTATGTAATGTAAAGGATAGTGTAAAAATGTACAGTTTTAAGAACACTTTAAGAAAATTACACAAGAATGATGGTTAAGTAGGCCTACAAACAAATTGTTTCATTAATACTCAACACAGCACACTCACTAAAAACTTATAACAAAAAAAAAGATGAAATGCACTTGTATTTACAGCATGTCGTTGCCAACTGCCTTGCAGAAGGACGTAAACAAAGGACTCCATATAACAATCTTCTTCACCTTACCAATCCAATTGCCAGGGAAAAACCCAGGTAATTCCTCGGTATGAACACTCGGTATACTATAAAACTAACGCCAGTGTTACCTTGCTTACATGTAGCTCTTTATTCTTGTGTTCATACACTACCCTGATGACTTGTGCCTAACTGTCTCTATCAAGCATAGTGTGAGGCTGTGTCTGAATCAGCGACTTCGGCTACAGCTATGAATAAATCAGCACGTCTGCCAGTGTTGTAGAATAGGCAAATGCGCGCAATCTAGCCATAGCTGTAGCTGCAGTCGATGTTTCAGGCACTGCCTTAGACCAGCGTCGGTCTCGGTGGATGATATCAAGGTCAAGTTGGGATAAAGAAGGGCATCAGACTCTACTCTAGTGACGGACTCTTCTCCAAAGATATCATTATGCCTGGGAGCTCGGCAGAATTAGCAATTCATGGGTGACCATGCCAACCAACTGTTCTTCATGGTGTAAATGTGCTTTTTAACAACATACCTTCTTGCTGTCCCTCCCTAATCCATCCAATGCGACACAAATATCAAACTGTCACCTTTTACATGCTGGAGGATCAGCCAAGGCTGGCAGAATGTGGACGAGTGCTCATTTGTTGAGCTCACTGCAAAATTTTAGAAGATGATTCTGTATTAGCCTAGGAGGTGAGAAATAAATCACTGCTTTGGTTTGTTAATAATAGACTTGTGGACAATGTTTTCTGCAGTGATAGCGTCTCTTCGGTGACTCTCGCGATACTGTCTGGGCCCAATTTCAACGAGCTTCTAAAGCAGAAAATATTGCTAACAATGTAACAACTGTCTGCTAAGCAGAAAAAGGAACACAGGGTTATTTGAACATAGGGTTGTTGGACGATAGGGTTATTGGAACATAGGGTTATTGAATCATAGGGTTATTTGATCATAGGGTTATTTGAACATAGGGTTGTTGGAACATAGGGTCATTGGAACATACATGTAGGGTTGTTGAAACATAGGGTTGCTGGAACATAGGGTTGCTGGAACATAGGGTTGCTGGAACATCGGTTGCTGGAACATAGGATTATTGGAACATAGGATTATTGGAACATAGGATTATTGGAATATAGGGTTGTTGGAACATAGGGTTGCTGGAACATAGGGTTGCTGGAACATAGGGTTGCTGGAACATAGGGTTGCTGGAACATAGGGTTGCTTGAACATAGGATTATTGGAACATAGGATTATTGGAATATAGGGTTGTTGGAACATAGGGTTGCTGGAACATAGGGTTGCTGGAACATAGGGTTGCTGGAACATAGGGTTGCTGGAACATAGGGTTGCTGGAACATAGGGTTGCTGGAACATAGGGTTGCTGGAACATAGGGTTGCTTGAACATAGGATTATTGGAACATATGATTATTGGAACATAGGATTATTGGAATATAGGGTTGTTGGAACATAGGGTTGCTGGAACATAGGGTTGCTGGAACATAGGGTTGCTGGAACATAGGGTTGCTGGAACATAGGATTATTGGAACACAGGCTTTTGGAACATAGGGTTGTTGAAACATAGGGTTGCAGGAACATAAGGTTGCTGGAAAATAGGGTTGCTGGAACATAGGGTTGCTGGAACATAGGATTATTGGAACATAGGATTATTGGAATATAGGGTTGTTGGAACATAGGGTTGCTGGAACATAGGGTTGCTGGAACATAGGGTTTTTGAAACATAGGGTTAGTGGAACATAGGGTTAGTGGAACATAGGGTTATTGGAACATAGGGTTAGTGGAACATAGGGTTATTGGAACGTAGGGCATTTGGAACATATAGTGATTGGAACATAGGGGTGTTGTTGGAACAAAGGGTTGTTAGAACATAGGAGTAGGGTTGTTAGACAGGGTTGTTGGAACATCAGAACATTTGAAATAAAGGGTTGTTGGAACAAAGGGATGTCGGAATATAAAGCAGGCACCTTGCAGGACAAAGCTACATGAAGATCGGATTGGACGCCAGACTTGCAACAAACTCTACCAGGCTGTGAACTTCGCTCTCCGATTGAACGGGCACAGCAGTTTCCTTCTGGTAAGGGACGCCTCTATGAGGAAAATATACATTTTTTATTGGAAATTAGCAAAGGGCACCACAACAAAAGCACATGGATGGCACCACGGCAATTGTGGTGTCGTAGCAGGCCTGTATCATGTATGCTTTGCTTGAAAGGACAAGGGCACTAAGGTACAAAATGTATTTTCTCCTTTGTAGAGGGCACCCTATTGTACATGTATGATAGCATGAGGTGATTTCTACTGAAGCATTTCAAGGGCACCAAGGCAATGAGTAGGGGCAATCATGGAGACAATCGCCTTCTTTGCCTCTGTCATGTCTGTTGAAGTATCAGGCCTACCGTGATTAATATTTAGAGGCCTGGGCCCAAACTCATAGCGTTACTTAATGCCCGATTTCGAGCTTACTGTGCGATTTTTTATTTCATAGTGCTGGTAACCGTAAGCCCACAAAAAGGCAAACTAACCTTCCGGTGCTTACCGCTCTTACTTACTGCACGAACATAAAGACGTCACAATGCAAATCCATGGTTAACGCGCAATATGGCCACCCAATTTTTCTGCTCACCTGTGAAATACGCTTGCACCTTAGCAAATTTTTCTGCTACAGTAAGCACGTAAATTTGCTAATGTTAAGCAGCGCTATGAAATTGGGTCCAGCTCTAGGCTACAAGGTGTAATATTTACCTGCCACCCACATGTACTCGCTCTTTGTGAATCTTGAGGTTCCATCTTATGGAGAAAGCTTTACCGCACGTCTCACAAGAAAACGGTCTCTCGTTGGTGTGGATCCTCTGATGCCTCTTCATCGTGCCTCGTAGACCACAAGAGTATCCGCAAACGTCACACACGTGGGGCTTGTCCTTCGTAGGCGTCTTGGGACCGTCGATTTCTTCCTGGCCTTGCTCCTCCAAACCCTCAAACCCGACCTCATCAGCATGAATCTTTTTGTGGCAGTCTAGATAGTGTTGGCGGTAGAAGCTCCTCCCACACGCGTCACAAACGAATGACGCTTTTTCAATGTGGCGGCGCTTTTGTGGACTCCCTCTATGGGAATGCGAATTTTGAAGGTTGAGTTCTGCCTGGGTTTCCGCTGGATGAACTCGAGATTGGTGCTTGACCAGGTTGCCTTTACATGCAAATGTTTTAGCGCAGAATTTACAGGTGAACGGTTTCTCTTTTGTGTGGGTGCGCTGATGTCGTGTGAGATGTCCGATTCTTTTACAGGCGAATCCACAGATGGTACAAATGAATGGGTAGTTGTGAGTCTTTTGATGCGCAGCGAGATGGATCTGGTTCAGGCATTCTTTCTGGCAAATGTTACAAACAAATTGTTCCTTTTCAGTATGAACTTTGTGATGAGTTATCAGAGAATATTTGTGAAGGAATGAGACTCCGCAGATGGTGCACACAAACGGGTATTCATGGGTTTGAACAACAGTCTCCTGTGGTTTGACATCTTCAGCTTTGACGAAGAAGTTATCCTCGATCCCGGATGAAAATCCGCCTTGGTCCGTGTGATGGAAATTTTTGTGCACCATTAGGTAGTTGCTGAGACTAAAACCTTTGCCGCATATTTCACAAATGAATGGTTTTTCTTCCGAATGACTGCGTTGGTGTTTGACGAAATTGCCTTTACAAGAGAAGGCTTTCCCGCACTCGCAGGTGAACGGTTTCTCCTTAGTGTGACGTCTCTGATGGCGTTCAAGATGGGCTCTTCGGGTGCAGGCGTAGTTACAGATATTACAAATAAACGGCTTCACTTTCGGTGTGACATGGCACTGTTGATGTGCCTTCAGGTGATGCTTGCTCAGACAAACTTTGTCGCACATGGTACACGCATAGGGTTGGCTTTTGTCATGAAGCCGTTTATGTTTTGACAGATGCCCTCTACGATTGCAAATAAAACCACAAATATCGCAAACATAAGTCTTCCGCTTAGGGACATGCACAATATGAGTTTTCTGATGTTCCAAGAGATGAATGTGGCTAATGCAATGTTTATCGCAGATTTCACAGATAACTGTAGATTCTTCAAAGTCCAGCTGGCCGATTTCCAAAACTTGACCGACACACTCGATTTCATTCATGGTGAATGGATTTGTAAGTCTCAGAGTAAGATGTTGATAAAAAATTACATTTAAGCCTTTAAGAAAGTCATCAGGCTAGTAACTATTGTTGCATTTATATTACTGGTCCTTATGGTAGGTAAGCAGCTTGAAACAGCTAGTTCTCTTTTCCTAAAAAGTTACAGCGATTTGCAGCGAAGTTGTTCAGTGCATCAGAGACCAACTGTCTTTGTAGGTCAAGGAAACTCAACTTCTACGGAACTGTTCCGCCCTTATGGTTGCAGTTCAAATGGAATCTGAAAAAGACAAAAATACTATCAATATGAGAGGCATTGCATGTTGAGGTATCAATATATATCTGGTTTGCGGTAACATCAAATGTGTGTATCTACTCCCAGAACTATCATACTTCTAGTGTATCTACTTGCAAGGGGCTGATTTCACTAACGCGTTTTGGTCATCGCAAACGCCAAAATCGATCGCTAAATCCAAAATCCAACACAACTTAGCGATGGATTTTGGAAAATGATTTTACTATAACTTTGCGATGAGTTTGCGATGAGTATACTCATCGCAAAGATTGATTTAGCGATGACAATCTTGCGATGGTCGTTAGTAATTATTATTATATTACATTGGGCCATTTTGTGCTTAGTTATTGGCGGTGTACGACTTATACACATGTACTTTGTGCATGAATTAGAGTAAATGGCGCTACACATTTACTCTTCACGGTCTTTTACTGGGAGACTCAGATAGCCGTTGACAATCATCAGCGATGCAACTCGGTAAAAAGGAGATCCTATCTCAGGTTTTATTATTTAAACCATCATTTTTGTTACTAAAGTGTGTAATGTGGACCCAGGCAAATTAACATTGCGGCCAATAATTGTCCTTTCTGATTTAATATCATGCATATTACCAACTTTCGGTGACAACACTTTTGACAATATTAATTGCCTATTTCAGACATTTAGAAATGAATAATGTCATTTCCCTTTTGACGTTCGTACAATGTGCCAGAGGGAAGCTTAGTAAAAAATATATGAGACAGAATTTGCAGATGTCAGAAACAAAAACCGTCATTCTCATAATAAATTGTACAAGGTGTCAAATTGTTATCAATCTCAACGTTACAACAGATTTACATCAATTGTTAATTAAAATCTAAAACTTTACTTGGGGCCCATCTTTAGGCCTAAAACGAAACAAGTTAAATTTTATTAAATGTAAACCCTTTTAAAATGAATGCCTAGCCTAGAATTTAAACATCTCCACAAATTGTTGTTATTTTGTATGCATCAGCATGATTTTTATTTTATTTAAACCACTGCACTTCATAATACATGTAAATGCATTCATTCAGGTGACAGGTTAATTCCCTCTAGGAGTACTTGCCATTTGCCAAAGCCACCTAAAAAAGCTAATGGCAATGCCCTCAATATTTCTCGAAAACTTTCTGTATCTTCAGTCCAGCAACCACTTTACCACTCATTTTTACAATAAAGGAACAGTATCATGTGAGTAAATCAGAATGAGATTTTATTTAATGACGAATGAAAAAGTGGTGGCAGGACGCGGGAAGTTTTCAATTTTTCTTTCTTAACAAAATATGATGGCTTTGGAATTGATTGATTGAATTGTTGGCTCGAATTGTTGCCCTGCATTCCTACAATTGATCTCGTTTACTTTTTTTTGCAAAGAAATACTAGCCCATCTCCCCTAGCCCTATTAAAGCCATTTATATATATACGCTTTCGGTACAGAAAAACAAATAAAAGTTCACAGATTTACAAATAATTTATAGGGTTTACAGATGGTGAAAGACTTCTCTTCAAAAATTATTCCATGAAATGCTTTACTTTTTGAGAAAACATTAAAACAGTTATCAATTCGCGATATCGAGAATTACAGATTTATTTTATTTTTAAACACATGTCATTACATGGCGAAACGTGCGGAAATAAGGGTGGGTTTTCCCGTTAGTTTCTCCAGACTCCGATGACCGATTGAGCATAAATTTTCACAGGTTTGTTATTTTATATTATTATAAGTCGTGATACACGAAGTGTGGGCCTTTGGACAATACTGTTTACCGAAAGTGTGCAATGGCTTTAATTATTGACATATTTTTAATTGAATTCTAATTCTAATTCTAATTGATTTTTAATTAGGCCTATAATATAATTATTACATTATTATACTAACTAGGCCTAACTTAATTTTAATAAATAATAAAAAAATAATAGTTGTAAGTTCAACCGACAGTGATTTAACATTTTGTTATCTTTGTGATTAGTCTTATGTTTTTCTCCAACTTCTAGTTCTACTTATCCCAAAATCATACCAGTTTCATCATCGAGTGTTACAGACCTCGAATTTGCATATAATTTGCTATTTTTGCCATATTTTACACTCAGCCCTTCAGCGCGCGCTGCGCGCCATAATAAAAACAATTGAAATTGAATGAGCAATGAGCAATGGCGTCCCATGTTTGCAAAACACCGACAATAGAAAATAGCTTATAAAATTAATTAACTGTTAGCGAATGAATCCTACAAGTTGTACTTACGATGTACAATTGCTTCGGAAGAGTTGAGCCAATGAAAATTCTCAAATTCTTTGAGCAGCATGAATCTTCCAACAAAATAAAACGTCTTCAAAAAAATGCACCATACTGTCTGTGCAGTTTATTTGCACAAAATGTGTGTACAGGAATGAATTTCGTTCGCACCATTGCCGTAAATAACACGTTCGTCAACAACCGTCAATACACGTAGTGTATGTTTAGTGGCGGGTACAATGTATGTTTAACCATGGGTCCTTCCTCCATGGTTTAACACAGACACATAGGTTCTTTATGCCTGTGGGCGGGTGAGTGACCAATTTCATAAAGCAAATTTCTTCACTAAGCAAATTTGGAGTCAGGCACCAGCTACAACAATAACACACTTTTTAAAGTTTGTCTGGTAACCTCTTCCTGCTAAGCAATACTATTCTGTGTTAGTTTGTGTGCTTACTGCCTTGGGTGCCAAGTGCAAGTCTGAAGATTGTGACGGTTATTAGCGGTTCTTGACCCAAATTCTGAAATGTTATGCAGCCTCTCTTTTATTTTCAGTCGATCGCTCAAACCAACATGGCGGCCTCCGGCAGCCCTGGAATGGAGCTTCTTTACGCTAGTGTAAAAGACCAAATCCGATCTCAGTATGATGCTCTCGTCTGTTGTTTACACTGGAATATGGTTCACAGTGGGTTTAAGTGTGTTGGAACAGAAGAATCGGTGAGCTGCTGTACTTAAGAAAGCGAACAGAATGTGTGGTTACACTGCTGATGAGACAGGCAACTGCACTGGCGCGGCAACAAGGGGGGCGGGCCGGGGCTGGGCGGGGGGGGGAGGCGTTGTTGCAACTGCTGGTGCCCCACTAATTTTTTACTATACATGATGAATGATTCGCATGATGTATGTACTTTAAAAAAAACTAATCCCAGTTCATACTTCCTTCCTTCGTTGCGATCGTATTCGTAACCCTCCACCATACGACGACCACAAGGCCAGAGGGTTATGAATACGTCTTCTCTCGAGCGACAAATGACAATCAACACGTACAATTTCGACAGCCAGTGACAGTCACCAGATTTGCCCCATTTTTACCACTTTCAAAAATCATGACACAAATTCTAACAAGTTGAAGGGTACGAGCTTGATCCTCAATGTCTATCCTTTCAAATTCATTACCCTCAAAACACCATTGAGGAAATATTTTGAAGAAGGACAAAAACTTACCGAAAATGGTCACAAATTTCCGAAGTTGAGTTTTGAACCGGTGCGGGCAGAGCTACGGCTCTGAGTGACGTGTGCCTGATGGCAGCATGCACTGTGAGTGTACACATGTAGTATCCATTATTGTGTCATGAAGCAAAGTCGTGATCAATGCACTGTGTTTGTCGGACAACTCGCCGGTTGAGACAACTCGACCGTTCCGACCACTCAACGGACGTTTTTTTGAACTGTCAGGCAATTCGACTTCAGCAATGATATGTTTTGAGCGATTCCAATTGATTGGCAGGCTTAGTAAATGTAAATTCAGTTAAATAAAATAAAAGTAAATCGTTTAATTATCATAGGGATTTCCCCGGGTCAAGCCATAAGTTTCCTTTTTTTTACTAAAATAACTACGGCGCCTTCTGATTCACCGAAATGGAGGTTGACTGTAAACCGTTGACTTGTCTTGACCAACCCGTCGTGTTGTCTAAAAGTCTGGTCATCGTGTGAAACGTCGAGTTGTCCAAATGGTCGAGTTGTCCAAATTGTCGAGCCTATTTTTCATGTGTTTCTTAGTTTCCAGGCAGAGTAGGCCCTAAACACTACAGCAAAGAAATGTGTCAAGCAGTAGTTTCTGCTTATATTGGTTTATTAACGCCTTATGTATTGCATTTAGGCCCTGACTGCTGAATTCTGATCACCATTCTCTGCTTGTCATGCTTTTGTGCAACTGCAAGTGCAAAATTTCTGTGCTTGTAGATGTAGTGCAGGAGGAGTTGCCTGCCTTCAAAAGTAAATGTCTCACCACTACTTAGTTTAGTTGAGATCACTGAGCTAGCCAGTTGGCTAGAGGCAGTTTTAATCCTAAGCAATAGCAGCGGGAACCGCAACGATAAAACAGATGGTTTTCCCCTCAATGCAAATGTGACAATTACTTAAATACAAATTTGCTGCAAAATTTAGATGCTGGCATGCTGTATCAGTGATACTGAACAGCATGACAGATTTTTATTTAATAGACTGAAAGTCAGCATTTTACCAAAAAAACAGAAGACTGCCGTACAACATGAGTTTGTTGTTCCGATGCTACAACCACTGGCCTTGGTCGGGTCTGTCACAGTGTTAATATTTTCGAGCCCTTTTCAATTTTTTTTTTTATAATGAAGTTTAATTCATTTTTGTTTGCAGCCCACTGGACAGAAGAGTGAACTTCTTCCAGATGGTTGGTGTGAGGGGACCAGTGACTCCTATGCATTGAGGTATCAGCCTACTGAGGGTGAAGATGGTTACCTGCTAAAGGTGGTCAGGATTGATGATACACTACTGGTTCATGTTCTGGTAAAATAATTTAATTTTGTAAAAATAATTCAATTTGTATAGTATTTCTGTTAAGTGTAGAAAACTGTTTGTGACAAATAAGAAGTTTCCCATTTATTTTGGGTGCGTTTGATTAGCTTCCCTGTGTCAACCCCGCGGTGCTCATTCGGGTGAGCCAGTGACAAGAGCTAAGGGAACGATCACACTCGCCCTCTCGTGGTGATGCATGCACCTCGAGGCAGTCCCAAGTGACCTGCAGCCGATTTCACGAAACGCTAGGATTAATCCTAACTCGAGTTAGGACGAGCAACCCGTCCTAACTTAGGAAGGGTTCAATGCGTCCTACGTATTTGGATATGGAACTGAACCCGTCCTAAGTCCTAAAATGATTCCTAAGTTAGGAAGAGTTTGGTGAAATCGACGGCAGGTCCACAAGCAGGGCACTTGGGGCTGACCTCGGGTGAGCCCCTGGAATTACATCAAAGCTATCCGAACATACCTGGGGCAGACCGGGGTCGACCCGGGGGAGCTAATCATACACACCCATATGTTTACCACACCATGCAAAGCGTAAAATATCACTTACAAGTAAATTTTGGAATTTGTAATGGAAGATTCTAAGATGTAGTTGGAAGTAGACACGTACACATATAGCACAGTGGAACTTTTCCACTGTAAGTAAATTCCAATAACCCATATTATAATGTTAAATTTCTTGGATAGAGAGAACGAGATGAGAAGCTATCAGATCTATCTTTGGAGACCTCAGACTACGTGAACGTGGACCATCTTGGAAACTTTCACAGGTAATTGTTGTCTGGGAAGTTACAAACTCTGTGAAAAAGCAAGTCAGAAAGACTGTGTCGCTTAAAGTTTGTGTACACGAGGTATCCCTGATGGTATTTTTCTTTGTTTACAACAACAAAAGTGATATAGTTCGCAAGATTCCATCTTTGATACAGGCCTTATGCTTCCTCTTTAGAGGAGGCAAGGGAACCAATGCATTTTCTTCTAGGTAAAGGGCACCTCTAAGGGCGGGACTCTTTAAGGGGCAACAGAGGCAATTGCTTTCATTGCCTTCGTGAAGTATCAGGCCTGTTGAATTAGGAATTAGTTTCTCTTTGAAAATTAAAATGTTTAATTTTTCAATCTTTTTATGCCCAAGGATGTTTCAAAACCTAAACAAGCTTCAGCAACAATTCAAAACGGACCTGACAGACAAACTAAAAGACGTCCCTTCATCAAGTACATCGTCTGGACGAACCCTAAGAGACACGAGGCAGCAGGAAAACCCAAGGGGTAGGGAGGAAGGCATAGATCCCCTCAGAATGCCCAGCAGACAGCCTTACAGAGATACACGACCAGAGTGGTATGTAAAATAAATCTATCTTTACACAACAGAACAAGGGTCCCTACACATTTTTCTTTGATTCACTGTAAAATTATCGGGATAAAGAACAAACTTTTGGTTTTACCCTAACACCGATGTTGTTAAAGTACTGTACACTTTCTTGAGCCCTCTGGATTCTGTTAACAGGACTCTGGGGAAAGTACAGAGGTACGTCAGCAGAGCGATTTGTAAATTAAATCTTTCACGCGCACCTACTAGTCACTAGCGACCAGCTTCAGATCTCATCAGAAGAGTGCCTGGCCACAAAATTTTAAGAATGGAAAACAGGACATTTAAGGGTGCTTTTGTGACCCTTTTTTTTTTTTGGAGGGGGGGGGGGGTCCCAATTTGCAAAGAAAATAGTTGATATGAATTTATCAGTTAAATAAATGGTGCATGAAAGGGTTAAAGGGTTTGGGTACTTTGTAGGGCACAAAACACAATGTCTACAGACTTACATTAAACTTATACACGGTTGGAAGATAATTATTACTTGCTGAGATGCTGTAGTTTTCGAGAAATTAGTAAAACAATGGCAATTGCTTTAGGATGTACAACATATTATTTACTAGTATGTATTGATATACAAGTATTATTTATAAATCATGAAAATCTTCAGACTTGACCCGTTTGCACTAAAACTGCCATTCTTTTTCCAGGGGACAACCCGCCAATCCCTTTGTCGTTGGTGAGGGCGACTTGGATCCCTTCAGTGGTGCTCCCCCTGGAATGCTAATGGATCCACGAAGACAAGGTTTTCCAGGAGGGTATGGTGGAGGTCTTGGCATGCCTGGAGGAAGATTACCCAGGTAAGTAAATATGAAACATCTGATGGTATAAAACATTGTGAGAAACGGCTCCCCCTGAAGTAATGTAGTTTACGAGAAAGAAGTAATTTTCCACGAATTTGATTTCGAGACCTCAAGTTTAGAATTTGAGGTCTCGAAATCAAGCATCTGAAAGCACACAACTTCGTGTGACAAGGGTGTTTTTTATTTCATTTATATCTCGTCAGGCCTTGCATCCCCACTGGATTCAATTTTGTCATGCTTCAGAAAAGTTGCAATACTTTAAAATAAAAAGTCCAAATGGGAACACAGCTTAAGTATTTTCCAACATGCATCCTCAAGACTTATCTTAAGGCACTGGACACCATTGGTAATCACACTGTTGGCATAAAAACGAACTTGGTAACTATAAGTGGAGAGCTGTTGATAAGTAATTTTCCAATAAAATAATTAAATTTGATTTTGAGACCTCAGAATTTGATTTTGAGGTCTCGAATTCAACTATCTGAAAGCACACAACTTCGTGACAAGGCAACTTCAACGAAGAATTGAGTTCAAATTTTCACAGATTTGTTATTTTATGCATATGTTGAGATACACCAGGTGAGAAGACTGGTCTTTGACAATTACCAATAGTTTCCAGTGTCTTCAAGATTCTAGTCAATACGTTTTCTGATTTCCTTATTTTCTCTGCAGAGGAGCAGTACCTCCTGGTTCAAGGTTTGATCCGATCGGTCCTCCTGATCCAGACGGAAGGGTTCCCAATCCCAATCCACAAGGAAGATATCGAGGTGAACCTGACCCAGACCATGAACGTCCTCCAGGGTTTGATGATATGTTCATGTAGATCTGTAAATATCTGGAGTCGTTGAATAGAGTAATTTCTGTGCGCATGCCCTAGGTATCTTCTTCTTCCTTTAAATTGCTGCTTCAGAAAATTTGAAGATTACCGCACTTAAAGACCAGGGCCAAATTTCATAGCGCTGCTTAACAATAAGCAAGGGGGTGTGAAGTACACATGGTGACTGCTCTACTATTATCCAACACGGTTACCCCTATTTTCTGTCACCTTTATGTTCTGACAAGACAACCCTATGATCTGAAAAATAAACCTGTGATTTATTAGTTAGGTTGGGGTTGGGGTCGAGGTTAAGAATTGGAAAGTATACATGTACCAAGAATATCAGAACATAGAGATGTGGGAACATAGGGTGTATCCGTATTTTTTAAAGACATTAAAAATGTAAAAATCTTATATTAGTATTATTTTTTGTCAATTCAGAATTGAATGTAAATAATAACTTTTGCCTGTTAAAGCCATTATACACTTTCGGAACAGAAAAAAACCAAAAAAACACAGATTTACAAATAACTTACAGGTTTTGCAGAAGGTAACGGTGAAAGTCTTCTCTTGAAATATTATTCCATGAAATGCTTTACTTTTTGAGAAAACATTAAAACAATTATAAATTCTCGGTATCGCGAATTACGGATTTATTTTAAACACATGTCATGACATGCAAAACATGCGGAAACAAGGGTGGGTTTTCCCGTTATTTTCTCCAGACTCCGATGACCGATTGAGCCAGAATTTTCACAGGTTTGTATTTTATATATAAGTTATGATACACGAAGTGTGGGCCTTGGAGAATACTGTTTACCGTAAGTGTACAATGGCTTTAAAGACAGTGGACACTATTGGTAATTGTCAAAGACCAGTCGTCTCACTTGGTGTATCTCAACATACTTGGTGTATCTCAACATATGCAAAATAACAAACCAGCATATTTTGTTTATTTCAAATTAAATCTGTCTAAAAATGTTTATAAAAATTTATTTAATTTAATCAAATGTTTGAGTTCATATTGGAATAAAAAATTTCTGTCTCAAAAGTGTGTTGTAATTAAAGTTTTATTGTTGTCATGCCTGTTTCTTTTCCTACCCCCCCCCTTCTACCTCAAGTTGCATGCATTACCACCCTAGCAAGAGTATCCCAAATCGATTATAAATCAACTTCAATATTTTCAGACTGATACTTTTGCAATGGGGCGCTTTGGGCTATGAAAAGCTTTACTTTGAAATGAATATTTGGTTGGAAAGTTTGTATAAAATGGAATAATGATTTACATAAACATCCCTTGAATTTGTTGGTTTTTCTGTAATTACATGACGATAAACCAAGCTCCACTTAAAAAAACAAAAAAAAAATCGTGTTTTATTCCACAAAATGGCGGACTGAATGTTGTGTTGGTTGGTATTCAAGAAGAAAATTTGTTATTACAGTTTGGGTTGGAGGAGGAGGATTCAAGAGAGGGCGCTATCAGAAGAAGTTTGTCCATGGAAGAAGGAAATGCATGTAATGAGGGACCGAATATCCGGGGAATATCCTGGAGTAATTGTCGTGACAATAAAATGTTACACTTATCCCTTGTCTTTACGTGCTAATACCATTCCAGGATTCTTGAATATAACGGCCCCCGGTGGCTTTATAGTGCAGTGGACAGGTGTGAACAAAAGAATTTTTGGCATTCCATTTGCGGGTTTGGGCTTCGCGCGCATAGCTAAAATCATTTAACCCGGTTTAGTCTAGTTTAATAGCTAAGACGGACTTTGGGAACCCTTAAAGGGGCTAGCTGTGTCTGTGTAATGGCTAAACTCTGGGATGGATTACACGGCCCCTCCTACACTGAAGCCATTTTTTTTTTTTTTTTTAAATGTTTTTATATTTCAGTAAAAGATCAACAGACAAAATTTAATAGAAAACGATGAAAACAAATTGAAACTATTAAAATTTAATTTCTTCCAGAGAAAATATTCATGGATACTCTTCTACCAAAGATAAAACTCATGGAGGTAGAGAAACAGAACTTCTAAAACCAATAAATCGTAAAAGTTTTCCCGTCCTCGGATTATTTAAACAGTAAACTTCATAAACCAGATTAACATAACTAGTGGGTGCGAGGTTTGAACTCGTTGACCGGGTTTAACCCGGGCGTAGGTAGTTGCGCTTGCGCGCTCAGTGAATGCCCTACACGCTAATTTCATTCCTGCATGCAATGGTATATCATGTACGCGCATCTACCACGCACGTACATTACATGTACGTAGTACAAACAAGTAACGTGCAGCTCTTGCTAGAAAATTTGGCAGACTTTGATGATTTTCTCCCTGTTTGGATCTAAATCCCTCCCTCGATGAGCCATTTAACGGGAGTAAGTATTGTAACAATATATGTGCTTCATTGATTTGAGTTTGTCGTTTAGATCAGAGTGTAATTTGGTAGTGTTTTCTATGAAATTATGTTCATTGATGATTGTCGAAATCGTGGAATGTGAACTCGTTGCCAGGTTGTTTAGGCAGCGCTGCTGCCCTGCTGCTCTGTATTACCGTATCTATTACTAAATTAGTAAAGTGCACAAAGCTTTGTGCTGATCTTTTACCCTATTCCTAAACTGGATCCCATGTGATTTGAGATGTCTACATTGTATCTTCTGCTGAGTTGCTTTCCAAGTTATAAACCAACTGTTTGTTCTGAATGTTTAAATGAGGTAGCTGAGGAACGAAACTGAGCTGCTGACTGAGACTTTGTGCATGCATTTGATGATTTGTACAATCATGGTGTTTAGGCCTATTATAATTATTGTTTTAAAAATGACTGATTCTGACAATATTCAGATGTTGTTGAACTTGTGAAGTTAAATTCCATCCTGGGGAATTTGGCATGTTATTGTTTTCAATGTTAATAAACATGTATGGTCAATTGTATGTAGATTGGAAAAGATGTCAGAAATAACCTCCACTTTCTCACATAAAAATCTGACAAAGAAACTAAGTTTACCCATTTACCTGTGTGTAATTTATGTAAAATACAGAGAATGAGTGGTTAAGTGGTGAATACTTACTTTGTGGTTGGTTAGATATGGTTAGATCATATTCATATAGAGCAAGGCTCTATGGTTGGATGTATGCTACCAAGATGCAGTGTCTTAATCTTCTTATAACAAATTTGAAAACTTGTTTTAATCGTTTCCTCACTGACAGTGACAAGACCTGAGCTAGCCCACCTTGTTGAGCTGTTAATGGCTCCGCTTTTAACATCGGTCTCATCACTGTCACCATTACAGCCCACCTTCGATACATGTCTTAAACGCTAAGTTTTCAAAGGTCGCAAAATGCGAGGTAGTTTGATTGCAAATTTCTCCCATTTAAAAAAGTCCTATACTACTCCAACATGCATCATTTATTCCTTACATCTGTGGAATTACTATAACACATAACAGGGCTTACTAAATGATGACTTTGTCCAGATGTGATGATTTGAAAATTGGTCCAAAAAAACGTGTACAAAAATTACATTTATTGTGACATGTTATTGGGCGCCGCCATGTTTTAATGATTCTCCTCTTGTTGGATGTGAGAAGTCAGGGCACCAGGCAAATCTTGCAAGTCATGAATATCCAAGAGGTAATGTCACGTGACGCGGTATGGCTACGCTGATTTATCAATTTGTGTGGTGTACAAAGTAAATATGAATATGTATGAGGTGACATTGCGCGGTTGTAGTTTCACCTTATACATATTAATTTTTTACTGTACACACGCACATAAGCCTAGCGATCATGACGTCACCTTATGGATATTCATGACTTGCAAGATTTGCCGGGCGCCCACGATCAACAGGGGGAGAATCATTAAAAGATGGGGGCGCCCTAGAACAGTCACATTAAATGTCATTTTTGTACACGTTTTTTGGACCAATTTTCAAATCATCACATCTGGACAAAGTCATCATTTAGTAAGCCCTGTTATGTGTTATAGTAATTCCACAAGTGTAAGGAATAAAATGAGGTATGTTGGAGTAGTATAAGTATAGGACTTTTTTAAATGGGAGAAATTTGCAATCAAACTACCTCGCATTTTGCGACCTTTGAAAACTTAGCGTTTAAGACATGTATTGAAGGTGGGCTGTAATGGTGACAGTGATGAGACCGATGTTAAAAGCGGAGCCATTAACAGCTCAACAAGGTGGGCTAGACCTGAGCTAGCACAGCAGGAGTCTGCAGGATTTAGCTTTATTAGGGCCTACATAAATACAAATGACATAAAACTTTAAGAGACAAATTCCAGGGCAAGGGCACTGTCAAGGCATTTTCTCCTTCATGTCCTTGGTAAAGGAAAGGCACCCTACAATGAAGGGTACCGAGGCATTGACATGGGGCATGGAGGCAATCGCCTTCTTTACCTCTGTGAAGTATAAAGAACAAAGTTAGTAAAATTGATTAGTCTAAATCAGAACTTTGTTTTGTTCTTCCATGTGCCGATTGTTTTTCATCAATAATGAATGACTGAATCATCCAACTGATTCACACTACTACAATACTGAGTGTACAACATCAGAATCTTGAGTCATGGCCAATCAATGGAATGTTGTACATTATTTTATTCGTTTGATCTATATCAATGCCCGTCCCCTTTCTGAACTTAATCTATTTTGAAACCATGATGATAAAAGTTTGAACTTAAGTCAAAAAAATGATGGATGAATCATCAGCTGATCAAGACGTTATTCTATCCAAGGCCCAGGTATGATTTGTTTTTGAAAGGGCAAGGGCATCAAGGCATTTTCTCCTTGGTAAAGGGCACCTGAAAAGGAAAATGTTAATTTCTAACAGCATTTCCAAGGGCACCAAAGCAATGACCAGGGGGCATGGTAGCAATCGCCTTCATTATCTCCACCAAGTATCAGGCCAGATTAGGGCAAACCTGAAGAAAAAAGCTACACATGTAGTAAAACTGCGAGCAGTAGAGTTTATTGTGTTTTAATTTTTTCAAAATACTGTCTGCGGTGTTCGGTTCCAAGCGCAAAGAACCTTATTTTATTTTAGGAGAACCTATATTTTAGTTCTCTTTCTGAAAACGAAGGAATGATGTGACACTAGGCAACTAATGGACAACCAGTTCCTGGCAATATCCAGGAAGAAAACATTCACCGTCAAATTGTTTTTTTTTGCTACCATGTTTTCATTGTGGTGCAATTCAGTTGAATTTTCATTTCCTCAAATATGTCATAGGTTACAGTGGCTACCGTACTTTTTGCCAAACAATTGTGAGTAATAGAATGATTTTGAAAGTTCTAAACAAAAATGGTTCATTGAAGAAATTATATCAGTCCTGTGATTTCGTCAGTGAGAGGACAAGGCCACTTAAGATTTCAAAGAGGACTTCCGAGTTCCATACAAATTCTTTTATGCCTATATGATTATTTTGAGGGGGCAGAGAGGTAAGGACAAGGGCCCAATTTCATAGAGCTGCTAAGCACAAAAATTTGCTAAGCATGAAATTTCTTCCTTGATAAAAACCAGATTACCATCAAAATCTCTTGGTGATTTTCAAGATAAACAAACAACAGCTAAATACAAGTAACAAGCAATTTGCAACAAATGGAAATTTGGTTGGTAATCAATTCAGCGCTAGGAAATTGGGCCCAGAGCAACAGAGGCAATGGCCTCTGCAGCCTCAGTATAATTCCAGACATGGGGTAATTTAAAATCAGCCTTGTAAACATCATTAGTTAGTTCTTACCATTAGCTATTAAAGTGGTTTTCTTTTTTGTATTAAGTTTAACATCTGTACTTGGAGCACTTGGCACAACCTTGTGAACATTTCAAGAGTCAACGACCTAGGAATAATGTGAACATGATTCACATTCTCGGAAGTGAATCAATGTGTAATGTGCACTCTTTACATTGTGAAGGTGTGTGGGTGATACCAGATAGAGATGATTGCACTGCTGAACTGTAAAATGCTTTATTGCACAACACAAACACAGCGTGTGAGTTTTCAATGGAAGATTACCTGGCATCTGCCTGGGCCAAAGTTCATTAGCTTCAATCAATGCACCAATGGTTTTTTTGTGAGCGATCTCCTGAAAAATATGAATTGATAATTCCTACAAACTACAAGCAGTTCCACATACGTATGCTTTGCAGAGAACCTTTCAAAATTCCATTAACTTTTGTCGGTGTTCCAGTCCGGGAATTACTTGTGTAATATGGGCCTTGAACTTTGCTCTTCAAGGGCCACAGCATTTTTCCTCTGGTAAGGGGCACTTGTCCTCTGGGTGCCCACCAGAAGTAAGTGATTAGGGAAAACTGCCTTGCCCCAAAACAAAAAAGTATCAAACCTGCAGCTGTTCATGCCTTGCCCTTCAACTTTTTGTAAAGTAGCCCACCATAACTGTGCATTTTACTTGCCCCCAGATAGTTTCAGTAACCCAGATTTTAAACTTGTTTTGTCATATAATTTAAATGTATCTTTCGTACAATAATAGATGAGACCAAATGAAGTTACAACTTAAATCACATTGACACTCAAATGTATGATTTCGTCTTATAAGTAGCCCACAATGCAAGTTGAGAATTGCTGTGTTGTTACTGGTCCGTAGCAGTTTTTTTTCTAAAGAAAAAATAGAATTTGCTGTTGCAAACAACTTACCAACCAAATGGACCGAGAGTATAAATGCAAAAAATAGTTAATGGCCTGACGTTTCGACCCTAGCAGAGTCTTTCTCGAAGGAAATGAGCCTTCGAGAAAGACTCTGCTAGGGTCAAAACGTCGGGCCATTAACTATTTTTTTCTTTTTTTTCTAAAGAATGTACGCATATGGGTTGTTATTGTTGTGTGAAGAGGTACATGTAAGCCCTGTTTACATGTACCTGTTTTCCTTTTTTTTTATAGCAGAAATTGAAAATTAGCCTTTCCAGGAAGTTATCTGCTCACCATCAAACAACCCACTCAAAGGATGTACAGCAGGCGCTGTCCGCAACAGGAAGTGTTTTGAAACACAGCAAATAAATAAAAACATTGCCATTTTTAAACTGGAAAAAAAATTGGCATAAATAATCATAGATAATAATGATAGCTAATTCTTATATTATAGGCCTAGCACATTACAGAACTGAAAGTATAAATTTGTTTTTTGCGCTTTACAAAAACAAAACAAAACACAAGAGCAATAAATTAACATACAATATACACTAAGGTTACACTTAGAAGGCATTAGGAAACTATTGGATTAAAGTTGTGTTTTGAACAGTTCAAAGTTCTGTGAGGAACGGATGAAGCTACAATTCAATTTAATTTAATTCAATTCAAAAAACTTTAATCATCCTTTGCAGGCAATTACAATAGTAGACCAGCTCCATATAAAAATATTAATAGAAATATACAATATACAATAATTTAAAAATATAAAGATTACTTGACAAAATGACAAGGCAGATTATGTACAAAATGTAGGTAGAGAGTCCCAAAATACTGGATTATTGAGAAAGTGTTGGGTTATTTTTTAGGGGTGGGGGAGTAAGGTGGAAGTTTTGAATCATGGCTGTGTTGGGAGGGTGAAATTATTTTCACGGAAGGGGGAAATGGTCAGTTAAAATAAAGGGTGGGGTTAGGGTTACGCCTGTCAAGAGGTTGTTCCTGCTTACACCCCCTCACAGCAGCTTGCCAAAAGTGCCTCGTCTGTGATCTTTTAAAGCCATTGGACACTTTCGGTAAACAGTATTGGCCAAGTCCCACACTTCGTGTATCACAACTTGCATATAAAATAACAAACCTGTGAAAATTTAGGCTCAATCGGTCATCGGAGTCGGGAGAAAATAACGTGAAAACCCACTCTTGTTTTTCGCCTGTCCGTCGTGTCATTACATGTGTTTACTATAATCCGTAATTCTTGTTGTCTCGTTTAAGTAGGTTTGTTGTAAATGTAGATAGTGCCGTTGAGCACTGGATTTGTGCGTTTCATAAAATTATTTTGTTGTCATTATTAGTCATTGACAAGTCATATTTTGAAAGGTCACAAGTCATATTAAAGAATTGCTATGTTGAACACTCAACTATCATACACAAAATACCATGTACATTAGATCAAAGGGCAAGGATAATTTTTCCTTGTAAAAGGCGCCTCAAAGATAAATGTTAAAATGAACTGGAAAATCTCAGGGGGCACCAAATGGGTTTTCATAACCATGTCATAACTGAGGCAATTGCCCCATGTTGATGTTCCGAGACGAACATTTTTTTGTGACTTGTTTTACTCATTTTTCAAAAACTACTAACAGCTCCTTTTGTGTAGCAATAACTTAAAGGGAAGCTTTAAACTATTGTTACATGCAAATATAAACCGTGTAAGTTTAATGTAAATCTGTTGACATTTCTGTTTTGTGTCCTACAAAGAGTACCCAAATCGTTAAAGATAATATACTCCAGGTATGAACTGTACATGTTGCAGCAAACTCTTCAGGTCTTGGGTGCACCTGACCTGACCTACTGTACATGTATCCTACATAGCACTGTGATCGTTCAACCTTACTCAATGGGAGACTTTCAGGACGCTTGGTAGCAGCAGACTTGCCAGGTAAAATTCATTGTTCTCGGTAATGTGCGCATGCTCAGAACTAAGTAAGCAATGGCAATTTACCTGGGCCCAATTTCATTGCTCTGCTTACCTCTGAATTCTGCGCTACAATCACCGATTCCCCACTTACTTACAAGCGCCGTATTTCTGCGCTAGAAAGCATAGAATGCCTAGTAACGTGGAGTACGCAAGCGCAGAAATATGCTTGCCGTTGGCACAGAATTCCCTGCTTCCGTAAGCACCGATTCTGTGCTTACGGTAAGCACCGATTCTGTGCTTACGGTAAGCACCGATTCTGTGCTTACGGTAAGCACCGATTCTGTGCTTACGGTAAGCACCGATTCTGTGCTTACGGTAGGCAGAGCCATGAAATAAATTTCTGGATAAAGTAAGTGGTGACTTTAAACTGAAGAATTGGTGGCCAGTTTGAATTAAAATACTTGGCAGGCACCATTGAAAGAAATATTTTAAAAAATAAAAAATAAAAGGCCCTCATCCTCCTCTTTTTGGAAAAATCTGGACGATCAACTGGCACTTCTTTTCACTTGGCCTAATGAATGGTCCCTGGACCGTGACATTTATAAATAATTGTGGGAATCTTAATTGAATTGGATGAGATAGGAACAGCAACAGCTGTTTGTATTGAATATTTAAATGGATAACTTTAATATTCATCAGTAACATTATCGTCGGGTAATTTTTGTCAAGTGTCATGTGAACTTGGTGCTTGTTTTCACTTTAGGATCCCAATAGCTATCATGAAGTATTGTATTTATCTGTCGTATTACAACGATCCTATTAGTACAATGTACAAGGTAGCCTACTTTGTTGACATCAACATGCAGTGTACATTACCAATCATGATATGTGCATACCATGGAATAAGGAAATAAGAATTGTACAGCCTATACAATTCGCCTATACAATTCTTGGTGCACACTATACTGGATTAGACGCCTCCAGACCATTCAACCCCATGGTCTGAACATCCAAGAAGGAAACGACTAATAAACCTTTTGTTTTGCCGTCTCCTTTTTCCCTATAGCCTTTTAGCCTGAGCCTCATTCACTAATTAATTACTTTTTTACCCCACCTCCCCACCCTTGATGTTGTCCTTTGTGTTTCCATCTTCTTGCTTGTGGTCAAGCCAGTCCCTTCCCTTCAACCCCCCCCTTTTTGTCCCCCTATTCATGGTTTACCC
This sequence comes from Asterias rubens, assembly GCF_902459465.1. Classification (NCBI taxonomy): domain Eukaryota; kingdom Metazoa; phylum Echinodermata; class Asteroidea; order Forcipulatida; family Asteriidae; genus Asterias; species Asterias rubens. The sequence goes on from NC_047077.1 coordinate 11,894,144, forward strand.
CCTGTTTTTTTCTGTATGCTTTCTAACCCCTTTCATGTATTTCCACTTCGCTGCTTATGTTTCACTTAGTTACCTGTTCATGTTTGTTGTGTTGTCATTTAGCCTTCGAAAAAGGCTCTGCTAGGGTCGAAACGTCAGACCATTAACTATTTTTTGCATTTATACTCTCAGTCCATTTGGTTGGTAAGTTGTTTGCAACAGCTAATTCTATTTTCTGCACACTATACACTTACATGGTTACACATGTATTTCCAGGCCTGGAATTACATGGAGGCCATTGCCTTCAAGCCCTTCCATTACCCTTGATCCAAATTCATATATTTAGACACGCAAAACCAAAATGCATTTCACTGTACAAATATTTTTTGTTTTGTTTACAAGTGACAATAAAACATTTAATAATAATATAAAACAAATTGAAAAATAAAAATTAAATAAACTTTTTTTTCCCCCCGCAAAGCAAAGTGCACAGGATACAGGATACCAGACACAGATGGTATACAACCGACGTGAGTGGTTTTAGTCGGTACAGTAGGCCCTACCCTTATTCTGGTATAGCATAGTTTTTTTTGTGGTCCACTATTTTTTGGGTGCTTAGCAGCTCTTTGAAATTGGGTCCTGGTTTTATTTCCTTTGTATTTTTAGAATTGGACTGATGATAGTGTGTGAAAAGGGCTTTCATTACAACAACAAACTGAATTGGCCTGCATACTAATCGCAAAACCTGGTATGCAATGACATGTGATGTTGCCTGCATTGTGGATCATCATACTTTAGTATGTACCTGTACGTACATTGTACACTGTACTGTTTTAAAACAACCCTGAAGGTCATTTGAGGTGGCACCCATGTTGGGCTGAACTTCTGACCCAGATCTCGGACAGTTCAATAACAAACTCATGGGGGGGGGGGATTCCTTACGGTTGTTTTTTCAATTTTTCTTCTTTCTTCTTTGTTTGCCCCTCAAACTCCAAGCTAATATTATTTAAAACATGTATGGAGAATTACACCATGTCTTTAAAGAGAAAGGAACAGCCATAAAACCATTGTGTTTGTTTTATTTGTCCTTTGTTTGCCCCTCAATTCCTAGCTAAATTAATCAAATTAATATAAAAAGAAAGGAACAACCACAGATAAAAAGACAACAATAATGTTCTACTTCCTCAATAAAACGTTTTGTGATGTAGAAATTTCCTTTGTAGTTCCTTTTAGTTTTACATGGTACATTAGCCTTGGACATTGCTTTTTTTTATCCATTAAAAGCATCTACAAATATCCGTTAACTTAAAGCCATTATACACTTTCGGTACAGAAAAAAAAAAAGTTGACAGATTTACAAATAACTTACAGGGTTTACAGAAGGTAATGGTGAAAGACTTCTCTTGAAATATTGTTCCATGAAATGCTTTACTTTTTGAGAAAACATTAAAACAATATCAATTCTTGCTAGCGAGAATTACGGATTTATAGTAAACACATGTCATGACACGGTGAAATGCGTGGAAACAAGGGTGGGTTTTCCCGTTATTTTCTCCCAACTCCGATGACCGATTGAGCCTAAATTTTCACAGGTTTGTTATTTTATATATAAGTTGTGATACATGAAGTGTGCGACTTGGACAATACTGTTTACCTCAAGTGTATAATAGCTTTAAACTGTTTACATGTGAGTGGGGAAAAAAGCTGGATCATTTTGAGGGTAATGTGCACTTTGAGTGAACGTGACCTTATACCATCCGCAGTTCTGGTGAAAATGAAAAAAAAGGAGTGAGTTCTGTGAGTACAGGCCTGATGATACATGTACTTCACGGAAGCATCGATGGTGATTGCCTCCTTGACCCCTGGTCATTGCCTTGGTGCCCTTGAAATGCTCTACAGTAGAAGTTTGCAACTTGCTCATAGGGTGCCCTTTAATTTACCCTGCAGACCAGGCGAATGCCTCCATGCCCCCTGGTCGTTGCTCTGGTGCCTTTGAAATGTTCTAGTAGAAAGTAAATAATATTTCTCATAGGGTGCCGGCCCTTTATCAAGGACAAAATGCCTTGGTGCCCTTGCCCTTTCAAAAATGAAGCATGCATGCCTGGAGTACATCCTTAGTTCTTTTCTGTACATCTACGCACATGTAGAGCTGCTCAATGGAGGATGCATTATTCAATGTCTAAATTGCTGGGAGAAATTGACAGTTCCTTAGAACAGGTGCAAAGGTACCTGGGAAAAAGCACCTGACATGTGGTGCCTACTTAAACTCTTTCCCTTCAAGTGCAGAGCCAATGGAGGCAATTGCCTCTATGTCGCTGGGTTCGATTTTACAAAGCACTAAGATTCATCTACATATACACGTACATTTTCTGTAAAATGACAAAATTAAACCCATGTCGGAAACTGACCTCTTTGTCAACTTCGAGTACCACAACCCGTGGCATAAAACTGACAGGCCGAAAAAGGTCGCAGAAATTTCGCCGCTGCCATGGTTACCTATAATGTAATGTACAATTGGGATTTTACGATAGCATTACACCAATGCCAGTCACGGTAACTCTACGCGTGGCGGTGGAAACAAAAGTCCAATGGGAACATGGGTTTACTGTGGACTTCACTTACCTTTCTTGCTTCCCTGCCTCTTACATCTATTAAAACGTGTCCCAATTCAAACACAATATCATTTGTCATCTTTCTACCTTTTGACTTCCTCTTTTAATTAAAGGCAGTGGACACTATTGGTTATTACTCAAAATAATTATTAGCATACAACCTTTCTTGGTAACGAGTAAGTGGGAGAAGTTGGTAGTATGAAACATTGTGAGAAACGGCTCCCTCTGAAGTAACGTAATTTAAAAAAAGAAGAAGTAATTTACCACGAATTTGATTTTGAAACCGCAGAACTTCATGTGACAAGAGTGTTTTTTTTTTCTTCATTATCTCACAACTTCGACGACCAATTGAACTCAAATTTGCATAGGTTTGTTGTTTTATGTAGAGATACACCAAGTGAGAAGACTGGTCTACCAATAGTGTCCAGTATCTTTAACAATAACTTTTTCCCCATGCTTTAGTCATCTGTGGGGATGCTTTGCAATTGGCAAATTCCCATACAAAAATATACACAGGTTCATGTATGCACAAGGTTGGATGGTTATTGTTACTTGCATTTGTACACACATTTAATAGTGTTGTGATGTTTGTAACATCTTCCGCGGATTTATAGACTGCTAGATAAAACAAGAAAAAGCAACACACACACAATCTGACTATAATGTACTGTGTAGTAATTTGTGAGATTTACAGTAATAAATACATGGTTGTTTACATCGCAAAGAGTACATAAATGGAGTTTAGGAATTTGTTTATCGGTGGTCTGTTTGGAGTTGGTCATCGGTACAGTAGTATACATTGTACACTGTCCTTACTCTACACACCTGTGTGTCACACCTTTATTTTGCCAGCATGGCCAACATGATGGGCTTGTAAACACAACAGCTCAACTTGCCTTGTGGGCTGCTCAGCGTAGACGCCTTGTTGATAATGCTGATATTTTTTCCTTTTCAATACTGAAATAATTTTTTTTTTAATGTTCGTTTAGATCTTTCTTTTCTTTGTTTAATCTCAAATTTTTGGTTTGATTGTGAATGTGTAAAATCGTTTGTCAATTAAACTGGTTGTGATGGCTACATGTGCAATGTACCATCATAGAGCAAGGACCCATACCCATACATGTACACTGTAGCCTACATAATTTTTTTTAATGCTAGGGTCCTACTGATTATGAGAACAGAAGCTGGGCTACTAAAATTTCACAGGTAATAGCCCAGTGGGCTAGTTCGTTACATACTCGAACCTTTTAGCACAAGGCTTGAATCATCCATCCGTTAACTCTGCATGACCCCTTTATCTTGATGGCATTCATTGGGGGATTTTAAAGGGGAAAAACCCATTTATACATAAAATATAGATGTCCAAGTAGTAGACATCCTGTGTCTTTGAGTCACCAATCAAACTAGATCTGACCAGAGACTATTATAGTGTTATTCATACAACAGCAATTTAACTCGGGTCCCTTATGGTTGTAAAATGTAGCAATGTTTGACAAGATTTAGCAAGAGAACTTAGACAGTAGAAACAATTGTTGTTTTTTCACATGAGGAACATTTTATGAAATTTTACAACCATGCTACAATCCCTTCGCTAAATTGCTCTTGTATGAAAGGGGCATATGTAGACCTACTTGAAACTGGTTTAAACACTCAGGATTTGACTTGCTTGAGACTTGCGCTGAAGGACTCAGGCATGCAACTTCGCGGTTTTATAAAATAGAAATCCGCCGTGACAAGAAAATATCACGTTTCATTTAAAAACAAATGATATTATGAATTGGTACTCACTGTTTTTAAATTTATGTTTTTGGATTTACGATATCAAAACTAATTTGTTTGTACTTGTTTGTCAAAAACTAGCTTTTCAGGTGTGTATGGTCTTAAGGGGAGTTTCTGCCATGACCATAGTACCATGTGAATTACGTCTATATTTGTGATTGTACATGTATGTAATATTTTCAATCTCACTAATCGTGTACACACGAGTTTTAAATGTCATTGAGACTGAAAAAACACAGTGACAAATAATACATTAGAGAAAATTCAGATGGAAAAGCATGGACTGTATTGGTGTAATCGGATCATAAACTTGGTCACGGATGATCGGGGTGCTACTGTCGGGAAAACAAGACCGTGAATTGGCACGTTCGTAGTAAATGGATGCGGAGAAACTGCCTGCTTGCATTGCAGGATATAGAATAAATGCGGGAGGCAGTGGAAGATGCTTTTGTCGGCGTCACGTTCATAGTTTAAGACTCCTTAACAGACTGTCATAAGGCAAACGTCTTCCAATTGACGTCTTCGGATACTGCTGATCCTCAAGCTAGGCTTGGACCTGGGTTCAATTTCATCTTCCTTGCTCTATGGTTTCATAAACTGCTTAAAGGAAATACAGGATTAGAGTGGACTAAATAGTTGCAGACAGTGTTTATGTTCCGTGTGAAATATACATACATTATGTACGTACATGTATGACATAATGAACATGTACATTGTACGTGAACATTTTGGCTAAACCCGTTTTGTGAGTTGGAAGCAAGGTGGTAAGAACCACGCACAATCTGACGGGCCTAGCAAAAAGTTGTGCCAATCGTACGATGGTACTTGTAATGTACTGTAAGCAAATTATTGATGGAACATTGCTGATGATAGTAAAAACTAGTTTTTATAATATTTTTTAGCACTTTATCTACATGTACGGCGTCTCAAAGCGCTAACCATCTAATCATCTATCCATTGTGAATGCAGGCGCTGGATGCCTTATTCTTGCTTGGGTCAAAGCGCTAACCATCTAATCATCTATCCATTGTGAATGCAGGCGCTGGATGCCTTATTTTTGCTTGGGTCAAAGCGCTAACCATCTAATCATCTATCCATTGTGAATGCAGGCGCTGGATGCCTTATTTTTGCTTGGGTCAAAGCGCTAACCATCTAATCATCTATCCATTGTGAATGCAGGCGCTGGATGCCTTATTCTTGCTTGGGTCAAAGCGCTAACCATCTAATCATCTATCCATTGTGAATGCAGGCGCTGGATGCCTTATTCTTGCTTGGGTAAATTGTAATTTTTTTTGTGTATGTACATGTACATGTGTAGCTACACATTGTGCAACAACATTCACATTCAAAGTATTTTAAAATGCTTTTATTTGTGCATTCATGAAGTGATTCAAGTTTCTGTTCTGTCTGATGAAAACACTTTTTCATAATTCTGCAGGTTTTTTCCCTTCATGTTTCGTATTGGCTAAGATGTGTGACACACGGCTTGCTATAATAAAAGAGTTGTGGGTGTGTACACATTTAATTCCAGTAATGTTTAGTAACTAAAGGTATTGAGAAAGTGTACACTGTACTATTGATGCCTTCATTCAACTACACACAATGAAATTGAATTCACATACCGTGATAATTACAATGGATTGTAGCCGCCTGATTTAGGAAGTACATTCCCTACTTGAACAAATTTGTCTTGGGATAGGCTCTTGAAGATCTAGCGATAAATGATTTAAGTTGGCCTCTAGAGAATGAACAGTTATTTATTATCTAAATATACAGTCATAGCATGTCAGATGATGGTGGAACGTTTGCATGCAGTGTTTGAAGAGATTGTACAGTACATATATACATGGGAAAAGTTTCCGTATGGCGCCACCACTTTTTCATTCGATATGAAATAATATAGTATCTAATTTACCTCAATGAGATATCCCTTTTTGTAAAAATTAGTGAAAAAGTGGTGGCGCCATACGGAAAGTTATCCTATATACATGTATGTATGAAGTATTCAAAATTTAAAAAGGCCTGACGTTTCAACCCTATCAGAGTCTTTCTTGAAACTCTGAGTACTCTATGGTGGGTCGAAACGCCAGGCCATTAACGTAACTTTCGGCTTATAAACTGCTCCAGTAGAAATTTACAACTTTCTTATAGGGTGCCCCCTTACCAAGGAGAATTTGCTTTAGTGCCCATGTTGCCCTTTCAAAACGAAGCATACAGGCATGTTACATGTATATACATGTAATGATGTGATGATAATACACAAATGAATAGTTTCTTAAAGGTTAAACTTTGGCCCCATTCTATGCATAATGCATTATACGCATGTACATGTACATGATCAGTAGTTTGTTAACCCTTGAAGATGTTACCATAGATACTGTGTGTACAATGCAAACAAACTGGAAAGGCTCCTTTTCTATGAGTAATTGGCCTTGTACTTAATTGAATTAGGCTATATCTCAAGACTGATATTTATCACTTACATGTAAGGTACCAGTATGCCTACGGTACCACCTAACTACAAAATGCCTTTTCCTAACAATTTTGTGTGTTGAATTTTTACCTTCGGAGGGTTGTGACTTGCAACCAATGTCTTTCTAAAAGCACCTTTCACGCAGCTCATATGATCTTTCCTGGAAATTTACAAAACATTTATATGACCTGTGAACACTTGAATTGCAAACCTTTGCAAACTCCTGGGAGGAGCCATTTCTTTGGGAACAGCTACCCCTGTTTCCATGTCTTCTGTTTCATCTGGTCTTGGCCTTGGTGCACCTTGGTGCACCTGATGATATAATTTACAAAACATTTATATGACCTGTGAACACTTGAATTGCAAACCTTTGCAAACTCCTGGGAGGAGCCATTTCTTTGGGAACAGCTACCCCTGTTTCCATGTCTTCTGTTTCATCTGGTCTTGGCCTTGGTGCACCTTCAAAAGTTTCTCTTAAAGATTTTCCAATGGAAATACCCTTTGCAAGATGAAAATGGTCTTGCCCCTCTTAAAGATGAAATTCCAGTCGTGTGTTCTTAGATTGAATTGAGATTGATTTTTCACAATGACTGCATTGACAGTCCGCTGAAATAGGTTAGCCTAGATTCTTTCAACGCCAATGTCTAGGGAACAACAACTCTTCAATGCTCCATGACAATGGGCTTGTGCATGATGTCACGTTAACTCGCTGGCTGGGGAGGGAAAGAAAAACACTGTCTGTGTTGGGATGCTAAAAATTCTCTTCCCTGAAATGTGTGGTATGAGTCACCGAATTACGTCAATTTAACACATGGTGTGGAGTATTGAGGGTCATACTGACTGCCAGAATTTGTAAATAAACAGAGGAGAAATAGTTTGTGCCGCCACCAGGTTGCAAATTTCCTAGAAAACAAGAAAGATTTATTGATTATAATTTAAATTATTATACAGGGTTCTCCCTATGATTTATTGAGGTTTTTATTTCCTGTGAATTGGTTTGTACATATAGTGTGAAAAGGGCTATTCAAAGCCTATTCAAAGTTCAACATCATGTTTTGTTTGACTCTGTTGGACTGGGGACTGCACCAGTAAACTGAAACACATACTTTATCTACATGTACAGGGGTGGATTTCACAAAGAGTTAAGACTAGTCTTATCTCTAGTTCGGACGCGTTACTCGTCCTAACTTAGGACTAGCAGTACGGTTTTCATATCTCCTAAGACTAGTCCTAACTTAGGACTAGCCGTACGGTTTTCATATCTCCTAAGACTAGTCCTAAGTTAGGACTAGTCCTAACTCATTGTGAAATCGACCCCTGTACATGTGTCAGATCAGAGGGTGGATCAGATCGTTGTGAAATCCACCCCAGGCCTAGAGTTTTCATCTTAACTGTTTTCTTGTAGCCCTTTACCAAGATTGCCTTGTAAACTGCGCCAATAAAGTATCTAAACACTTACAAATGGTCAGATATATCGGAACCTGAAACAGTATGCCAAAAAATAATTATTCATTTCGAGTCACCGTTAATTTCTGCAAATTTTGACACATCTTGTGTTGCGCTACGATGTTGTTTGGTGGATTTACGGGCACTTGAGTGGCTTAAGGTCGAATTTCAAAAGTTGCAAAAGCCCCTATTCAAGCTAAATCGTTGCATTGTGACGAGTAAGATCGGCGTTTCTTTTGCTCGCCTTTTATAAATGATGTTTTTTTGGTCGCGTTTTGGATAAATCGGTTGCGATGAACATACTCACCAATAATTGTCAGTAACCAAGCAAAGGGGTCAAAGATGGGAGGCATACAACAATGGTAAGACAGGGAAAGATGTTTCAAGATAACAGGAAAGAGGACGGATCGTTGGTTTGATAGAAGCCGGTACGTCGATGCGAGGTAAAAACGTCACCAGCGACGGTCAGTAAATGGTGGAATCGCTACCAAGCTCAGGGAAATGTGGACGACCTGCCAAGGAGTGGCCGTCCGAGGGTGACTTCTGCAGCAGAACAAGTCCATAAAGCCTGACACCACTCTCGAGGGGTTTGCGACGCATCCTGATCAGGAAATGGCAGGGGATTGACCAGGGACAGATCAGAGGTCTCATTGAGAGTATGAGAAGACGACTCCTTGCCGTTCAGGACAATGATGGAGGACACACCAAGAATGGAGGACAGGATAACAGCAGTTTTAGAGTTAAAGATACATGTATGGTCATGTAAACGAAACGAGTTTGTGTCTTTTGTCTTGATTTTGTCTGAGTGTGATGCTTATAATGTGAGTTCCCTTTTGGAATTGGGGTGAATAGGGGCTTTTGCAACTTTTGAAATTCGACCTTAAGCCACTCAAGTGTCCATAAATCCACCAAACAACATCGTAGCGCAACACAAGATGTGTCAAAACGTGCAGAAATTAACGGTGAATAGAAACGAACAATTAAATTTTTGTATACTATTTCAGGTTCCGATAAATCTGACCATTTGTAAGTGTTTAGATACTTTATTGGCGCAGTTTAGTTTGGGGGTAAACTTGCATTGAAACAAAAATGTATCATGGTTTTGTCCCTATTTCCCAACTGAATATGCAGGTGTTGGGAGAAATGCTTGGAACACCTTGTTTTTGCTCACTTTTCTATGTTTTTGGATGGAAATATCACGGGGGAAAAAAAAATGTTTTAAAAATGTATCGTTTTTCCCCCTTACATGTACGTACACACATGTACATTGTATACCCCAACTGAATATGCAGGTGTTTGGAGAAATGCTTGGAACACGTTCTTGTTTTTGCGCAGGTTCTGTGTTTTTGGATGGAAAATATCACATTTTATAATAATGTTTGGTGTCTAATATGTAATGTGGAAGTACAATACATGTTCATTATGCATGTCATGGCTCATTATGACAACGAATCTGAATTTAGTTACGGAAATACATGTAGATTAAATCATGTTTTATTAAATCAATTTCCTTGATCATTTCTCGTTGTTATTTTATTTATTCAGATCTCCAGTGTCCCAGTGTCATCATATATGGCGTTTGTTGCAATCTCAGGCGAATACTGCCGAAGCCAGCACAAGTAAACTCTCAGAACAATTTTGGTGTCTTACGCACACACGAGGGACACTTTTAAAGAACCCATACGCGCATATCCTTCTCTCCGAAGCGCCCTCGAGTGACATTTAACTTTTTCGAGAGACACCCCTCTGTCTTGTGCAAGGGGTTTGCCAGGGCAACACGTGCAATTTTTTCTCGGGCCCTGCTTGCATGCACGGGCTTCGTCACGGCACAGCGCGAGCTGTCAACAACCACCAAAACTCTGGACACCACGGATGGGGTAAGGGAACTCGTTGTTTCAGGTCAAAGGCCTGTGCCTCCCAAGGGTGCGAAGTAGGCGACTGGTGGGTAGCTGCGGACTGCGGACACGCCTTCCGTCGAGTAAAGAGCAAGCCGAACCGGTGAGGAGGGTCGACGCTGCTTTTTGGGAGCAACATTGTTACCGCATCAGCTGAGGAGTGTGTGTGTGCGTGAAGAAGAGTGTGTGGAATCTTGCCTTGGAAAATATCTTTCTTCATCGTTCTCCCTTTCCCCCAAGTGTTACTGAAGTTGTCTGCTCATCCTATATGAGGAACTTCACAATAGACATGGCTCGAAGTGTCCGACCAGCGCCTGTAGAGATAACCTACAAGCATACCCGCTTTCTAATAATTCACAACCCAGATAAGAACGGCCTCGACCACTTCATCAAGGTGAGTTGTGCCACGGCCCAAGTTTATAGAGCACATAAAAATCATGCTTAAGATTACCAGCCAAAACTACCGAGTCGCGATAGAATTTCTGACTTGTATCTGAGTCATTTCTGCTAAGCAGAAAGTTTTTTTAGCAATTTTTTTCTGCTTAATCAGCTCTATGAAAGTTGGCCCTGGATTTAAGTGCCGGCCACGCCGGAGGCCACAGCCTCAATTGTCCCTGGTCTTGGCCTTGGTGCCCCTTCAAAAGTTTTCCTTAGCAAAATGAAATCGGCACATATATGCTTGAAGGAAATTATTACGAGTGCTTTGAGACACCCGCAGGTAGTGATTTTATAAGCACTGTAAGAACTGCACACATGTAATTGTTATCGCAAAACATTGCTTTTGCGAGATAAATTATATCGTTATCTGGATAGTACTTGTGTGGCACTTGTGTCCTGGAGCTCCAAAACCTTATATGGAAAAGGAGCAACATTGTGCACTGCGATAACAAAAGGTCTCTAAAGTTCATAAGGTGATTATGAGAGATCATTCTAATCATTATCACTGACTTATTGCCTGGGGGGCCAGGGGGCCAGACTTTCCCATCTTAAGTCACATTGAACTGTGCATTAATACCCTGCCTGTCACATCTAATGAATGGGTAATGTGTACCATCAGGATTGAGTTAAATGCACAATAGACCTTAAAGGCACTGGACACCTATGGTTATTGTCAAAGACCAGTTCTCAATTGGTGACAACATGTACACATTGCACATAAAATTTAGAACAAATCTGTGAAAATTTTGGCTCATTGAATTAAAATGTTCACAGATTTTGTTATTTTAGTATTGGTCATGAAAGTTGCAAAATAATAATGAATGAAAAAAAAACCTTGTTGCACAAAATTAATGTGTGTGCTAAATCAGATGCCTAAAAAAGGCGCAGACCTGATATTTGAGTGAATTTGTAGCCTACACGTACACCTGTACAAAACTACGCTTCAGAGGGAACTGTTTCCCACAATATTTTATTCTATCAACAGCTTTCCATTACTTGTTACCAAGTAAGTATTTATGCTAACAATTATTTTGAGTAATTACCAATGCAATATGCCTAGTGTCTGGTGCCTTTAAAAACATACAGTTACTTTGGATGTGTAGATGATGCATTGGTGATTAGTTTGTGATGATTTTAAACGATAATGACAGTGACCTTTTTGAAGGTTTGGTTTGCTTTTTACATTTTATCTGAATAGCTTGGTTGACTGTACACACGTACACTATGTGTGTATGTTCAAGGAATGCTCTTTCTGTAATGAATGTTTACAATGTAAAAATTTCATGTATGACTGTATGAGGAAATTCATCCATTGTAGTGTACAAATCCTGTAACATGGAGAGCGTTTATAGCGACTTTGCAACATGCACATTTACTTTGTCAATATTATGACCAAACTGTGTTTGCACTGCCTTCATGGTTGTGTTTTAACTCAAACATTCAATATTTACTCAGCCCTTTTTCACCTTCATTTCACAAAGTGGTTTTTATTTTTAGTAGAGTGTGAAAAGAGATAAGTCAGGCAGGAAAGCTTGACACTTAAATTATTTAAACTGTGCCTTGACACAAAAGCCTCCCAAACCTTCAAAGGTTTCCAACTGCATGTTTTGAAAAAAATCTGTTGGACTAAAGACCGACTGCCGCAGTTAACATGCTTATGGGATCAGGCAGACCATCATAATTAGAGTTCAGGCTTGTTACTTACAGAGGCAACAAGTACCCTACCCTATTCCATTTTTGAAGCTGCATCCATATTTAAACAAATAAATTTGTTTGTTTGCTTTTGCTCCCACAAGACTCAATTTTTCATTGTGTTGTATGTACAATTTTCACTTTATCTTGCCTCCATTCTTTTGAAAAATGAACCATAAATGAACCATATTTTAGACTTCTTAGAAGTCTAAGTTCTACAAAGCCAACTTTTAAGTCTGGTTCTCCTCCTTGAAAGAAACGGATTGGGTTGATTTTTTGGATGAGTTTCAAATGATTAAATTTTATTCTTCTTCTCTTTTGACTGCAGGAACTTAAGAAGAGAGACATCATTGAAGTAGTAAGAGTATGCAATCCCACCTATGAGACCAAATTACTAGAGGATGAAGGAATAGAAGTTCTGGTATGCTCGTTTATTTGTCAACATTTTTTTCTCCCCCTTTTTTTTCAGTATCCGCTTGTTGTTCACAGTTTAAACCTAAAATGTCCAGTTTTTTGTTTGTTTTTATTGTTATTTTTGTAGGGGGGATTCTTATATTAAAAACAAATTAAGTATTTCTTGCCAAACAAAATACATTTTGCTGATTTGTGTTGCCGTGGTACATACCAATGACATTTTGTTTTGTCTTCAGTATAACTTGAGTGATTCTTGAGTGATGATCTCCATCAAAAGTTATGGAAAAAGTTACCTGCCATTTAAAAAACCTTTTATCATGAACTTTGAGAGTGTCCAATGTATCTGAAAAATTTGAAAGAAAATAACCAAAATTGGTCAATTGTAAAAAGTTATGTAAATTATGGTTTTGTGTTCATAGACCATAACATTTCTGAACTTTTTAAAATCAACATTCCTACTCATTATAAAAAAAAGCTTACATACCGGTAAAATGCTCAAATTACTGGACCTGATCAGTTTCATGGATTGAGCTACGATTTATTTATTTATTTATTTTACTTATTTATTTGTTTTAAAATTTATATCAGGACTGGGCATTTGATGATGGTGGAGTGCCTTCCAACGACATTATCGATAAATGGCTGGACGTTTTGAAGAAGCGTTTTACCGATACCCCGGGAAGCTGTGTTGCCGTCCACTGCGTGGCGGGGCTGGGACGAGCTCCGCTCATGGTTGCCGTGGCGTTGATGGAAACGGGAATGGGATATGAAGATGCTGTTACATTCATCAGAGAGTAAGTTTCAAGGGCTTTGGTACTAGGTAACGAATTCACCCAGCAATTTCACACAGCAAAAATTTTGTGCACACTTGAAAGCCAAATATTGAGAACTTAATAAGAAATCCAGACTTTTTGAGAAGCCACTGATACATATTGTGTAGCATTCTGTCTGCTATACAAGGGAAAATCATTCAAATCAAAAGTTACCTTTTGTAGATTAGGTGATATATTTTGTCCTATTAAAGTTTCAGCTTCATTAGTCGTCACAATTTTGAGAAAATAAGTAAAAATCACAGAGCAAGTTTTTCTGGAGAGTTGTGTACTAATTGGTGAAATATGTCAACTCATTTAAAAAAATCTACAGCACCGCAGCAAATAATATTTTAAGGGAAGCTTTCTATGATCATTATCTTTAAACCATGTAAGTTTAATAGAAAATCTGTGGACTTTTGTGTTCTTCAAAAATTACCCAAACCCTTTAAGAAATTGAAGGGTTTGGATGATAAATTCTTTATGTCGGCATTTCCCCATGGGTGATGAATTGAGCAGGCAGGGTGGTTTTAAGTAAATTGGTGTTTGCAGTACGTGCAGCTTGGCTTTGTGTTAAAAGAGAATCTGAAAAAGAGTGTGGGTTTCATGTAGAATGTATGTAGTACAATAAGATTTAGAGAGATTTGTCCTGCGCAATTTCCATAATAATAATCAAGTGCAGATGTTTACAATGTAAAAAGTTTTGAAAAACAGTAGATGAAAAATACAAGCAGCTATACAATTCAAATACAACAATAGGTACCACTTTGCATCCTTCTCTTAAGACAGGTTTCAGATGGTTTTCATTTTTGTTTGAAGTACCTTAAAATAGAAAAGTGTTTTAACATGTGAATGGATGTGCAATGCATGCTGCTGCTTAAACAAAATTTATACATTCAGTGATTTATTTTAATTTTTTGTTCAATCCATCGAAAATTTCAATCAAAAATAGACGGAAATGCCTTTCCTGTCAATTTCTTTTTTTAAATAAATAATCTTAATCAATTGAATTTTTTTTAAACCAAAGCCTGCATACGTCCAAAACTTTTTCGCTGGTTTCAGGTATTTAAATAAAGTTACTAACATTCGGAAAAACTACTTACGCATGTATGATATGCTTCATTAGGTTAAAAAACTGTTGGTTTTCCCGGCAAGTATTTATAAAAAAATCCTTTTTTTTTTACTCCCGGCTCATTCAATTTCAATTGAAAACGAATGCTCCGTTAAATCAGCATTCAACAGTCCAAAGAAGTAATTGAATTTCACCAGCTTAGCAATTACTTGGCAAATTTCATGAGAATTCAAGACTCATTCAAGTTCAAAAGAGCCAGCAGCAAGAGCTGGTTAACTATTTAATTTCATCAAGTATAAAAAGGTGGTAGAAATTGAAATTCCACTTAAGAATGGGACAAGATTTTACAAGGGACATTCAAAAAAATGTTTCACACAAGGTACATTTTGTAAGCTTTCACAACCATGCTACAATTTAGCTATAAAGAAGCCCCAGTTTGAGTATATACGGAAAAGTACTTGAATTTAAATGTAATGCCTGTTTATGAAAATGAAAGATTGTTTTTGGCGGAAAACCTATAAAACACATACATGTAGATCAGTGTCATTGTGTATACAACAAACAGACAAAGATGGGTGCAGTGTGATACATGTTAAGGTCCAAAACAGAAATCTACAGAACAAAACACCGGACGGTGGTATCAAAGACCAGAAATAGACAGATAAACAGCCACAGCAAAAGCTTCAAACATTAAGAAAAGCAGCCATTGCTAAATAAAGCATCTACATACATACATGCACCACTTCTTTTCTTTAACCAGTTTAGATATTGACGTAGCTTTTGTTGTCAGTTGTGTTATTGAATTTATACGTGTTCAAAACATTTTCTGTGCATACAACTCTCATGAACACAGCAAATTGAATTTGTGTGATTTGATATAGAATAACAGGCCTGTATGCTTTGTTTTTAAAGGGCAAGGGCACTAAAAAGGCATTTTTTTCTTGGCAAAGGGCACCATGGGGAGGTTGTAAATTTGTACTGGAGCATTTCAAGGGCACCAAGGCAATGACCAGGGGCCAGTTGCCTTCGTCAAGTATCAGGCCTGGAATAATTTCTGTGACATTTCTCGTTTGATATTTACTTCCTATTTGTCTCCCTTACAGGAAACGCCGTGGTGCCATCAACGCTAAGCAGCTCGTCTTTCTAGAGAAGTATCGCTCTCGTATGAGACTCAAGAATAAGAAGAACAACAAAGATGCCTGCTGCGTCCAGTGAATAATGCCGTCGTTCTGTAGTGATGTACTGATACTAGGTAGATTGGGTATTAGATTACAAACAAGAGGGAAGTCGCAAGACTTGAATCGTGCTGTAGCCATTTTTATTTCCTAGGCCCGACTTCATTAAAACTGTTAGGCAGAGCATTTTTTTGCTTAGCAGTATATTTTCTGCTTAACTATGTTAACAGCATCATGAAATTTGGCCCAGATGGCTACAGCGGGATTAAGTCTTTGAATACTCAGTGCTAATATGAGATAATCTAAGATGATCGCATCAGAGTAACGTCCACTTGATCCACTGTATGTCTGGAATGTTTAACAACTTGACTCATATCTGTCTTTTTTTACATTTTGCACATTTTAACAGCCTTGAACCTTTATTTGTGAATTGTTGAACCTCTTTGGAACTTATTGCTTGCTTGCTTGATTACTTAGCCCTTTAGAGAACTTGCAGCCTTTAGAGAAGTGTCGTCAAATATCAGTGCGGCTATAAAATCAGCAAACAGCTGAGACGGAAGCCACTAAACACATAAACCAATACGCCCACACATGAAGAAGCCACACTTATGTTGCACCAATATTCCCAGATACATGTACATGTAGAAGCCACAATAGAAGCCACAAGGGGCTTACACCAACAATGGGCTTACACCAACAAAGCCACAATTGGCTTACACTGATATGCCCATATAAGCCACAATTGGCCTACTAAACTTTTAAGAGGCTAACACCCAGCTACATTTGGCTAACACCCAGAGAAGGCAAAACTGATTGCATTGTTTGATCGAGGCGTTTTTGTAGCGAAGTAGCTCTAAAAAATACCTCGTTTGTGCCTCCATTTTTTCTCTGGAGATTTTTACTGTATTCGTTTGAACTACCCTTCTTTGGGTCTAATAAAGATTAATTAAATTGAATTGAATTGAATTGAATTGAATTGATGAGTTGTATAGTCTATGGTGTTCGATGAGGATTTCAAACAGAAAGGCGTGGACTCTCTAACGGGTTAAGTGATGATTGCATCAGTGTCATTGTATTTCAATATTACTATTATCAAGACTGCTGGATCAGGATTTTTGCTTTGTATAATGTGTATTCTTTGTTTTGTCTGCCTAACCCTAACTACAAAATGAGCATCACTTGATAAACATGAAATCAGCTTCCTAATTTTTGTACATGTACAAGTACGGAAAGTATACAAAATGAAATGTTCAACAGTCCTTGATGGCATGCAGTATGCATGAACGCCCATTGTCCATTTCACCGAGCACTAAGATTCATCTAAAGATGAGTTGTCAGTATTGCCAAAGTGATTTGTACTGGACATCACACTTAGCAATTGCTTAGCAACTGAGATTGATTCGTGTGTGTATAATCAATCTTAGCTCTTTGTGAAATCAGCCTTTGTGGTGTTTATCTTCTAATGGGGGGTGCCCATTTTCTCAGGAAAAACCCCACTCTTGTCCGTCCAATAAACTGGAGTGATTGTAGTTACTTTCACTCTACAGTTATCCAATAAACCAGTTACCCACTAAACTTATTGTCTACATTAGTTTCACAATAGATTAGTCACCCACCCACTAGACTAGTTACTCACTATAAAACTTATTACTCTTTAAACTTCTAAACTAGTTACTTCACTAAACTAGTTACCCACTAAATTACAGCCGCCTAATGCAGTCTTAAACAACAATGAAGGTCTTGCTCTTATTAAAATATTTGTTGGCATACGTTGAGTGCAAAGATAAATAACATCCAAAGGAAATAAAATTGGGCACTTTAATGCGGCTTAATATTCCAATCCAAGCAAGACTCTTACAAGACTATTATCTTGAAGCAATTTTGAGCCATGGTAGGCACTTTAGAATAACACTTTTTGGTTTGGGTAAATTTGTCCGTATACACCCAAATCCTTCAATGCACTACTATGTTTCCACCATACATGTATCTCAAAAAGGCTTTTGAAAGCTTGAATGAAGACATCCAGTCTTTGTGCGTGTGTCCTTAAAGGTTTCTAAGCCAACATTTGTCCATTTTTAGATCCAACTAACCTTGCAAGCGTAGCTCATCAATGCTTGTCAACATGTACATGTACATAGGAAGAATTCAAAAATTCAGAGTTTTGTATTGTGTGACAAAGAAGCTTTATCAATGATTACTCCTCCAAGATGCTCATTTTGTAGTTAGTAAAGTGGAGCTTTGGTACACGGTGAAATTTCATTGAGCTGCTTAAGCAGAAAAAGTAACCAAGCACAAGCAAATTATGCTTACCAGAATGGCGGTTACCAGTCAAAATACCGTGTCACATACAATCTCTGACTGGTATCCTGTGTATTTTTTTCTAAGCAGAAAAACATAAGTAATATTTTCTGCTAAAGCAGCTCTGAAATTGAGCCCAGGTTTGGCGTGATATTGTACCCTTTATTCTAATTATTATTCCTCTATGAGACGATTGTTTTAATCTCAATCCTGGAAGTTTTTGCCAATCAGAATCTGCAACTGGTTTAATAAATATACATTCTGCAGGGCCAAATTTCAATGCAATGCTTAAGCAGAAAATATTGCTTCACAATTTGCTGCTGAGCAAAAATGAGCAGGATACCAGTCACTAACTGTGTGACATTATATTTTTGCTGGTAACCTTTGTCTAGTAAGCATAATTTTGTTGTACTTAGCTACTTTTTGTGCTCAAGTCACTCTTTGAAATTTGGCCCTGACTTTAAATTGAATTGTGTGAAATATATTTATTAATCAATCAATATAACTAGAGTACTATACCCTAAGATTGTCTGATATATTGATTGATTTTTTGCACAAAAAAGCCCCACGCAAGTACAATTTTACTAAACTGATTTGTTTTCTTGTAAACCAGCTGGCCCAGTTTCATAGAGCTACTTAAGCACAAATAGCAACCCAAAAAAAATTATGCTTACTAGAATAAAGTTACCAGCCCAAACACCATGTCACATGTACAATGTATGACTGGTATCCTGTTCCCTTTACCTTAGCATGAAACTGTGAGGCAATAAGCAGTTCTTTGAAATTGGGCCATGATTTAATTGGACCTTGATACTCACTCCCCAATGTTTCCATTCTGATTTATTTATAATGTTCTATTGTAATGGTTTAGTATATGTAGACAACGTATGTTAGGTATTAACGAATCGCACAGTGGCTTTTCCGCAGAATAACATTTTTCAGTTGACGTACATGAACTCAGCTTATTTTCGTAGAGCTGCTTAAGCACAAAAAGTAGCTACGCTTAAACAAATTAGGCTTACTAGAAAAAAGGTCTGGAATTCACCTTTGTCATGGCCTCTGTTGCCCTGGTCTTGGCCTTGGTGCCCCTTAAATAATTTCCCATTGACTTTCAGATTTTCAAATGGAAGTGCCCTTTGCAAAATAAAAATGGCCTTGCCCTCTTACAGATGAAATTCCAGGCCTGACAACAAGCCTACAGGGTACCATCTAAAACACCACATGTATCCTGCTTATTTGTGCTAAGCGTAAACTTGTTAAGCGATTATAAGTGCTTAAGCAGCTCTATGACATTAGGCCACTGTGGGGGCGGCCATGATGGAATTTTTGAAAGAAAAGGAACTCGGTGTATAAAATGATTTTTCCCGTCGGCAATGTGTTTTTTTTGTTTTGTAGAGTGGTTTCTGCACTTTGAATCAATTACCAGGTATTGTAAAAAGATTATATTGTCTTTAAAGTCATTTTTGCCAAATGATGCAGTGAGGTTGCCATGACTACGAGGTGTCGAGGGTGGGGGGAGACAGGAATTGTTTGAGCAGGCTGTTGTTTTTCTGTTGTCTGTCAATTTTCTCTTGGTTAAAATGTCATTCCCTTTTCTAAAGGTCTGCGCAAGAGATCTTGTCTGAAAAACACTATGTAGGGGACAGGTTGATGAAATTGATTGTTTTGTAGGGATATGACGAGGGATAAGAAAAATAGACGTCTCCCAAACCCACTGCCCCTTTTCAGTCTGGTCGGGGAAGTCTCTGCCTCAATGATTAACTATACTTGACCATAATGTCACATCACTTTAGAGATTGCATTAAACAACACAGTCCCCCATTGTTATCAGGGCACAGTTTCATTAAGCTGTTAAGCAGAAAATATTGTTTATCAAATTCCTTTGGTTAGCACGAAATGAGTGGGAAACTAGTCACTGCAATGGCTTATGTCTGATATTTTGGCCGGTAACCAATTTTTGCTAAGCAAAAGTTTTCTTTGCTTTGCAAGTTTTAGTGCTTACAGTCTTTAAGAGATTGGGTCTAGGGCCTAATTACATAGAGCTGCTTACAAGAAAAAGGTTACCAGCCAAACTACCGTGTCACAAGTACAATTTGTGACTGGTATCCTGCTCATTTATGCTAAGCAGAAAGATGTTGTGCAGTATTTTCTGCTTTTAAAAACAGCTCTATGAAATTGAGCCCTGATGTATGCAATTGCTGATCTTGACAGACAACGTTCCGGTTGGCCATCTGTTTTTTCTGATAAACCTGAAATTAATATTTGATGGTTGAAAAATCAAATAAAAAAAAATTCTGAACTAATTGATTTGCAAGTGAAGATGTGTGGTGAGCCCTTTTAAAAACTATGTTTTGTTAAAGTTGCTATCTTTTCAGTTTATTCCAAGAACATTTGGTAAAACATCATCAAGCAAGGTTAAGCGACACAAAATTTTTGCTGCGAAAGGAGTTGCAGGAGTTGAACACTTCAATAGCTCAATTCACAATTATCTGTTGCTAATTTGTGATCTCAAATTTCATACCGCATTCACATCCGCAGGAAGTATGGACCAGACTTTACGCAGTCCTTGGTTGAACTTGAGTGATTTGAGAGCTCATTATTTATGCAGAAAGGGTCATGAAAGAGTCAACAGTAATATGATGAAGATATTTGTTCTGAGAAATGTAATGAGATAGCACCTTTAACTACTTTGTTATGTTTTCTATAAATGGTTTGCTGAGTAGGGACCACAATTCCTGTGTCCGTTAATTGTTTTCTTTCTTTATTTTCGCACTGAAGTAAAACGAAATTGAATTTTTTTCTCCGCAGAAACGAATATTGTACTAATGTGCAAAGAATTTTTGAATGAATGAATTATTTGTATTTGTATTTAAATTAATTTTCTGCATGAACACACAAAAAAAAAAAACATGATGAAGAACATGAAAAAATGTGATGTAAAAATGTTTCAGATGCGACTGACTTGATGGAATTTAAAATGAACTTATGAAATGTCACCAGGCTGAAACTTCAACTCCTGTTCAATGTTTACATAGGCCCTTTTTGAAACCCTGGCTTCGGCTTTGGATTCTGCTCAGGCTTGCTTGGCCCTCCAGTTGTTCTGACAACTGCGTGTGCTTTGCGAATACGCGCTCAGGGTTTCAGACGAGAGGACAGAGCCTGAAGCTGAATCCAAAGCCAAAGTTGCGGTTTCGAAAAGGGACATAATTAAAAACTTAAACGGATCAAGCACTGTTTTAACTTTTAACTACATGTTCTTAGTAATATTGTGATATTTTATCAACTGTTGTTTCTCTGGATCCATACTAACACCATGTCCTTGTGATACTAAAATAAAAAAATAAAAATGCCTTTGAGATATCAAAAAATGTGGACTACTAGTAGTAAAGCTTTTAATGAAGTATATTTTTCTCACAACGTTTCTACTCAGAAAAGTGTGCCGTAAGAAAAAAATGATATTTTTAGGTGCTCCGACTACTTGAATGCCATATTAAATTTGATACTTCTCTAAAAAGAACACGCTTTGTACGAAAAAGACTAGATCGATTCTATTAGCGTAAATGACATACAGTATGATGTTAAATATGAAGCCAGAGTAAACTTTGTGTAGGGTAGAATTGAAAAAATCACAAAGCCGTTGTAGAACTAATGAAAGTGGGAACATAATATGAGAGTTTGGGGTTGCTATGGTAATGAAAAGTCATTGGATATTTATTCAAAACTAAAGATGCATTTATTGTAGGAGTTTGGAGGTGTTCTTTGTATGTTATGCATGGGAAATGAATTGTATTGCACTTGTTTTCTTTATAAAAAAATATGGCTGTCCAAAATTGGACTAATATGTCTACCGATGAAAATATGTACATTGTGTGAATTGTGAATCAACAGTACATTATATTGCAGAAGCTGTATTGTGAGGGAAATGTTGCTATAGAACAATCTTTACAAAACCCTGGTCCCTGGATTTCACAAAGCTGTTAAATGCAGTGGACACGTTTGGTAATTACTCAAAATAGTTATTAGCATAAAACCTTACTTGGTAACGAGTAATGGGGAGCTGTTGATAGTATAACACATTGTGAGAAACGACTCCCTCTGAGGAACAGAGTTTTCGAGAACCAAGTAATTTTCCATGAATTTGATTTTGAGACCTCAGAATTAGATTTGAGGTCTTGAAATCAAGCATCTGAAAGCACACATCTTTGTGTTACAAGGGTCCTTTTTCTTTCTTGTCTCGCAATTCGAGGACCAGTTGAGTTCAAATTTTCACAGGTTTGTTTGTTTTATGCATATGTTGAGCACAAAGTGAGAAGACTGGTCTTTGACAATTACCAATAGTATCAAGTGTCAAATTTGGCGCGGCAATATAAAAAAAAATGAGTGGAATAACAACAGTCAGAGCAATGGATTGGCTGGTAACCTCACTTTGCTATAAAGCAAGAATTCTTTTGTTACTTTGCATGGCCTATGGCCCCATGCCCCACACGAGTAATGCCCCCTAACTAGACAACCAAAACTAACACATCACCAAAGAAATCCAACCTCAAATGAATTATATAAAGGACCTGAAGTGCCAATGCTACTCGTGTCGGCAACACTTTTACACTTAAGCTGGTTTAAGTACAAGCTGCTAAGCATGGAATATTCTGTTGCTTAGGGGAAACTGGTGACCTGCATAACAAACTATGTTAACCTGTTGCAACAGGTGCCTTGCTTTATTTAATTGGCTCAAGTGAATTCATTTCCCAAGACAACTCAATTAGCTGAGCAAGTTAAGTTTGCCAAATTTTGAAGTGCAAAGTACTATTATTAGCATCCTATCATTATGTGTGTGTGCTGGGGTAGGAGACTAGACCACTATTATTAGCATCCTATCATTATGTGTGTGTGCTGGGGTAGGAGACAGTCCTCAGAATGAGTTTACAGCCCTCAGAATGATGTGTTTTCTAAGGTGTGGTAAGCTCAGAGTTCTGCGGTAAGCTGAGCCATGAAGGCCCTTGAAATCATTGTTCAGCCATCTTGCTCCCTCCCATCCCCCATCCCCACACTTATTAAATTTGCAAACAAAATGAGGCTGGGAGAAAAATAGGCTGGCCCCATTGTGATAACACGATACTCTAAAAATGATCACAGCTGGGAACCAGACAGATGGCATTTTGTACATGATAAAGGTGTATATTGTTCCGAATCTTTAATCCCAGAGTAAGGCCAAGTTTTTCCGTTAGAGTTGTCGTGGAAACGCACATTAAATTTTTAGTGGTTGGTGAAACGGCAATATTGTAGCGCAGAGTTCCTTATTTTTTTCGCCTTTTTTTATTAAGAAATAGGATACTGTTCGTTGCTGTGAGTGCTTAAGGCGATTTGCATTACTTAAATTACACAATGTGTTTTTAGCTCGGTGCATGTTTTCTAGCACATGGTATGCAGCCGTTACACAAGTATATGTTTTTTATGCAAGGCCATATAGTGGAGCGTGATGCTCAATTCATATTGTTCAATTAACAATTATTTTCTCGCAGGAAATTCCAAGGTGAATAATTCTAGCATATAAGTATGAAAAACTCGTTGCAATGTGCTGTTTCAAAAAAATTGGAACGTTATTTATATAAAAAAAAGAGTTGGATTTTAGATATTGCTGTGGGAGAAGGAATAATTAATCACACACAAATTAAGTATGAAGTATGAAATAATTTTTGACTATTTTAAAGGTTGTGTATTTAAAATGTTTTATTCTCTATACAGTGTCAAATTCTGGATTAAAGGCAGTGGACACTATTGGTAATTACTCAAAATAATTATTCGCACAAAACCTTTCTTGGTAACGAGTAAAGGGGAGGGGTTGATAGTGTAAAACATTGTGAGAAACGGCTCCCTCTGAAGTGAAGTGGTTTTCGAGAAAGAAGTGATTTTCCACAAATTTGATTTCGAGACCTCAGATTTAGAACTTGAGGTCTCGAAATCAAGCATCTGAAAGTACACAACTTTGTGTGACAAGGTTGTTTTTTCTTTCATTATTATCTCGCAACTTCGACGACCGATTGAGCTCAAATTTTCACAGGTTTGTTATTTTATGCATATGTTGAGATACCTCAACTGTGAAGACTAGTCGTTGGCAATTACCAATAGTGTCCATGTCTTTGATTCAGTTTTTTTAATACATACATTTTTCTCTAGACCCTTCTGAGACCATTCATTTCTGTAAGTTCATCACAAAATGCACAGACATCGCTAATACTGCTAATTTATTTTATCGAAATTTTCAATAAAAATGTCAACATTTAAAAAAAGAAGCAGATATGAGGTACAATGTCAACATAGCAAACATTGGAAAAGTTCATGTCTGGACATGACCTTTGCTTTGACCTCTTTGTGTGAATGAATTTAGGTCAAACCTTGCGACTGTTTGAGGCCGCTATGGACAGACTGGTACAGGCCACTTGGGGCCACTATGGTCACTGAAGGGTTAAATGGATTTCAAATGCTATCACCCAATAAACAGTCTCACTTAAGTCTCAACATTAAAAATATTAAAAATTTTCTTTTTGAAAAAGTGAGTTCGTACAGAAGTATTTATCGTCCACAAAATGTAAACGTTGAACCATAACAAGTTTCTTTTTTATTGGAGGGTTTGTTGCAGTTTGTCCTGTATTGAAGAAATAAAACCTTATTTGACTAAAAATTCAAGTTTGTTACATGGTATTTACTTGGTTTATAGTGTACCCTTTCCTTTAAAGACACTGGACACTATTGTCAAAGACCGGTCTTCTCACTTGCTGTATCTCAACATATGCATAAAATAACAAACCTGTGAACATTTGAGCTCAATCGGTCATCGAAGTTGCGAGATAATAACAAAAGAAAAAAACACCCTCATCAGACGAAGTTGTGTGCTTTCAGATGCTTGATTTCGAGACCTCAAGTTCTAAATCTGAGGTCTCAAAATCAAATTTGTGAAAAATTACTTCTTTCTCCAAAAGTACTCCACTTCAGAGGGAGCTGTTTCTCACAATGTTTTATATTACCAACCTCTACCCATTACTCGTCACCAATTAAGTTTTTATGCTAGTAATATTTTTAGTAATTACCAATAGTGTCCACTGCCTTTAACACTCATTACAACTCAAGTTTTCTCCAAAACCAGAGCTGCCAACTCTCCTAGACCCAGTTACTGTGGCGATGTACTCCTTTTAGAAGAATTTTGACATCTTCGGCTACTGATCAATACGACCGCAGATTTAAACACCAAATTTAATTAAAGCTCCACAGTTACTGGGTCTACAAATCGCACCAACTCTGCAGAATTTTGTTCTGAATTAAAGCCATCTTTTTATTTTCTGGGCCCAATGACAGCTGTAGAGCTGCTTAACAGCACAGCAAAATCATGCTTACCAGAAAAAGGGTACCAGCCAAACTACCATATCGCATGTACAATTTGTGACTATAGTATCCTTCTCATTTCTACTCAGCAGACATATTAAGCAGCTCTATGAAATAAAGCCATGGTTGAATAAATTTGAAAATATGGACGATGGAAACTTTTTTTCTGGTTATGTTAGATGTCATTCTAGATACTCTTCCTATATTTTGTACATAATTTCCCCGATAACAAGATTCAAATGTTTGCAGCTCTGTAGTACCCTTTGAAATGTTGATTCATGGTATTTGTTAACAAATATTTGTTGGAATCACACCCACGTGATCCCTGGCTGTCACCCCCAAACAATATTTTGACAAAATATTGGAGACCACCAGCATAGGGCTACATGTAGCTACCTCAGTTGATGGAGCACCAAAACATTTATTTTGAGGTTGCAGGTTCAAATCTTGCTCTCTAAGTCAATTTCTTTTGTTCAAACCAAAATTAATTCAAATTTACCCACTCAGATTTCCTTGTGGTTTTAATATTATTATTTATTATTTTTTATTCGGCATAAAACGCATACAAACATATTCAAAACAAAACAAAAACCAGGGACATAATGCCTGGAATTAAAAAAGTTTACCAAAAAACTGTAACCCGAAGGCCTTCAATTCCAATATCCCTGGTCATAATATTAAAAATCTTGATATTATGACCATCAACAATAACTAATACACATGCACGGTTCAAGACAAAGGTCTGCACGTCGCTTTCTTAATGTCACCCTCAAGGAAAAAGACTTGAATTAATTACTTTATGATTAAAATAAAACACTGCAAGACTTTGGCCAGAGTATATAGTTTCATGTTTCTAAAACAGTCGTTTAATGGAGGCCATTTTATCCTGTAATGATGAAGAAGACTTATCACGCTGTGTTTGCCTCAAGGCTTGTCTTGATGTCATCAAGGCTTCTTGAAGTAATGTACATCTTCAGGGAGGTCCTCTTTCAGTCTTTAATCAACTAAAGAATGTACTGAAAGAATAGAAGTAAGATTTTATGAGTAATTATAGAATGTGAAGTACATTAAAGACACCTGTACACTATTGGTAATTGTCAAAGACCAGTCTTCTCACTTGGTGTATATCAATTATGCACAAAATAACAAACCTGTGAAAATTTGAACTCAATTGGTGGTCTAAGTTGCAAGATAATAATGAAAGAAAAAACACCCTTGTCACACAAAGTTGTGTGCTTTCAGATGTTTGATTTCGAGACCTCAAAATCTAACTCCGAGGTCTTGAAATCAAATTCATGGAAAAATACTTCTTTCTCGAAAACTATGTTACTTCAGAGGGAGCTGTTTCTCACAATGTTTTATACTATCAACAGCTCTCCATTACTTGTTACCAAATAAATTTTTATGCTAAATTTTTGTTTGAGTAATTACCAATAGTGTCCACTGCCTTTAAAGGTAATTACTAAAAACAATTTTTAGCATAAAACCTTACTTGGTAACAAGCAGAGGATCGGAATGTAAATAACGATGGGGGTTGGGGGAACATATAGGGGTGTAGGAATAAAGAGCAGTCACCAATTGGCCAGCCATCAACTTCAGAAAAATGAACCGTGTCTCCATTATGCACCTGCCTGAAAAACCACAAAATTAAACATTAATTTTACTCGCTTCACCACAGAAAGATTTGCTAAAGTGTCTAGGCATGGTGGCCATTTAATTATTTTTAAACCTTTGACTTAGTCAGAAGGAAAGTGTCAAAATGGAGGAGAGGACAAGATGGAATTTATTCCTTTTTTGCGAAAGCATTTAAGTGACATTGAGATAGAAAAATTTAATAGAAAGTCATAGTATCTCATAAATTATGACTTAGTGTTATAGTTTCCAGGTGTCCTCAAGAATTTGAGCTAGAATGAAAGTGTCAAAATGGAGGAGAGGACAAGATGGAATTTATTCCTTTTTTGCGAAAGCATTTAAGTGACATTGAGATAGAAAAAATTAATAGAAAGTCATAGTATCTCATAAATTATGACTTAGTGTTATAGTTTCCAGGTGTCCTCAAGAATTTGAGCTACAATGAAAGTGTCAAAATGGAGGAGAGGACAAGATGGAATTTATTCCTTTTTTGCGAAAGCATTTAAGTGACATTGAGATAGAAAAAATTAATAGAAAGTCATAGTATCTCATAAACTATGACTTAGTGTTGCTGTTTACAGGTTTCCTCAAGAATTTGAGCTAGAATGAATTGTCAAAATGGAGGAGAGAACAAGATGGAATTTATTCCTTTTTTGGGAAAGCATTTAAGTGACATTGAGAGAGAACAAATTAATAGAAAGTCAGAGTATCTCATAAATTATGACTTAGTGTTATTGTTTACAGGTTTCCTCAAGAATTTGAGCTACAATGATTAAGTTCACTTAAAAGGGATCCTTGGTTTTATAACCACAATATATAAAAATAAAAATCAGTATTAAAATAAATAAATGAATAAAATAAACAGCAAAAATAAACAACAAGTGTCGTTGAAGAAAGCAAAACTCACATCAAGTAGTCTTGTTTGGTCAACAAGTATTCCTTCACTTCAATCAACTGCCTTTATTTATATCCACAAACTTTACAAAAGAAAATTCAGTTTACACAATTGTTTTTACAAACAGTAATCTATATATTTTATACAAAGTAATCACTTCATATATTATGTATACATTGTACATAGTTGAGTACATATGTACATTTAACCTTCACGCAAACTTAAATCGATGATTCTAATTGGTCTATCTATGGCAACGAGAATGTGATATTCACCCATATTGCACGGTTTATATCACATCCAAAGTGTTCCTCTAATTCTGTGTATATGCTAAGACATAGACACGTTTGGTAATTTTCAAAGACCATTGTTCTTATTTGGTGTAACCCAACATAATTATGTATAAAATTATTCTGTGAACACTTGGACTCAATTGGTCATCAAAGTTGCAAGAGAATAGTGAATAGAATAGACAAAACACCCTTATTGCACAAAATGTGTACAGTGTGTGTTTTCAGATGCATCTTCAGGTCTGAAGTATTTTACTATTTGAGTGAGAAACACCCTCTTTCTAAAAATTGAATGTTACTTCAGAGGAAGCGATTTCTCACAATGTTTTATACTCATTTCAACAGCTCTCCATTGTTCAATACCAAGAACGTTTTTGTGCGAACAATTATTTTCAGTAATTACCAAAAGTGTCTAGTGCCTTTAAGATTGCTTGAAGATAAAATTAATTATCACACATGCACTTGTGGGGAATTTAAAAAAGTATAGTGCGTAAGAATCCCACAATGTACTATAGAATCACAGTTTTTTCTTCTCCATATTCCACAAGTGTTTGTTTGATAACTAATATCAGGGATGAGATTACTGCTGACAAAATCAAGTCTGCAAATGGGATCCAGGGCCCAAATTCATAGGGTTGCTTTTAAGCGATGTTTCTGCTTTTCGCTTAAACATTGTTTGTTGAGCAGAAATAAGCAGGACACCAGTCACAAATTGTACATGTGACATGCTAGTTTGGCTGGTAACCTACTTCTAATAAGCAACATTTTATTTTGCTTAGCTACTTTTTGTGCTTAAGCAGCTCTATGAAATTGGGGCAAGATCTTAAGAGTTACATTAAAATGATGGCAATACCACCTTTTGGTAAACCCTTGGGCTTTGGGGAACATTTTCCTCAGTGCTAGAGAAGTAGATCCAAGAGCATGACTTATTAAATTTGGAGAACAATACACCATTTTGATTACCAGGTAGAATTAAACAAGTCTAAATTCAGATAAAAGTCTGAACAGTCTCAACCATGTATACAATCAATTTGGGGAGGGGCGACTTTCCCAAGATGGTAAAATAAAACCTTGTAAACAATATTCAGCCTCTTAATGTTAAAGAAAAATCTGCAACGTCTACAAAGAACGTATGAAACCCTTGTATCAAATCTATTTTTATATTATATTGGTTTCAGTAGAGAAATCCTTGTAGAAAACAACTATCCATTTTATCTGTCGCCATTTCATCTTTTATAATACACATTTACTCGTCCTTAACTCATGGTTGTAAAAATACTCAGCTGTAACTCAGTTATAACCCAGTTAAGTTATGGAAAGGTTTGCGGTTACACCATGTAATGACTATCTCTAATGAGTTGGGGTGGTTCCGAAAAGAACCATTGGTTTCAACTCAAGTTATTTAGTACTCAGTTATTACTCAGTTTTTAGAAAGTTATTACTCAACTATTTCTCAGTTATTACCAAGTTCCTACCCAGTCATAAGTTATTACTCAGTAATTACACAGTTCTAAAACTTCTGGAGGTAAAAGTTTCTGCGTTGCCAGCTTTATAAACCTCTGTCCCGATATTAGAGCACAATGGAAGTGCTTATCAAAAGGATTGTCAAAATGAATGAAGCCTTGTTCATTGGATAAAACAATGGCTACATTCTTGAAAATAATCAATGTACAAAAGGTTTAATAACTTAAAGGCAGTGAACACTATTGGTAATTACTCAAAATAACTATCAGTATAAAACCTTTCTTGGTGACGAGTAATGGGGAGAGGTTGATGGCATAAAACATTGTGAGAAACGGCTCCCTCTGAAGTGCCATAGTTTTCGAGAAAGAAGTAATTTTCCACGAATTTGATTTCGAGACCTCAGATTTAAAACTTGAGGTCTCGAAATCAACCATCTAAACGCACACAACTTTGTGCGACAAGGGTGATTTTTTTTTCGTCTTTCATTATTATCCTGCAAGTTCGATGACTGATTGAGCTTAAATTTTCAAAGGCTTGTTATTTTATGCATATGTTGAGATGCACCAACTGTGAAGGCTATTATTTGACAATTACCAATAGTCTCCACTGCCTTTAAAAGGCACTGGACACCTTTGATATTGTCAAACACCAGTATTCTTACTGGTGTTTCCCAACATAAACATAAAATAACAAATCTGTGAAATTTTGGACTCCATTGGTCATTGAAGTTGGAAGAGAAAAACTAAAGGAGAATCACCCTTAGATGCCTAAAAAGGCTGCAAGACTGAAGTATTTTATTATTTTGAGAGAGAAATTATGTCTTTCTCAAATACTATGTTAATTCAGAGGGAGCTGTTTCTCACTTACCATAATAAGTTTTTATGCTAACAATTACTTTGAGTAATTACCAACAGTGTCCAGTGCCTGTAAGTGACATCGCATCTTGAACTAAGATACAGTGAACAAAATACGAGTAATGCACCATTGTATTCAATAAATAATAGTTACGGCAGATACAAAGAATTACATACATGTTTAAAGTATAAAATAAATTTAGTCGACTGTTCATAAATTACATAAAGACAGTACTCATTTTAGAAAGTCTTCCTTTCCCCACCAATAAAAAATGTTTAACAAAGAAAGGAAGTTCATAGAAATCTATCTCTGTAAAAATTGTGTCAATTGGAAAGCAAATTCGGAATCAAATTTTAAATAATTCTTCACTCCACACTAACAAACAATATTTATATTTCATATTTACAGGTTAACACCTTAGTGCTCAGCATCCAAATCATAAATATTTTATTTTATGCTCTATAACTTTAAATCAATTTACATGTTGGTTGTATACAGCAGCATTTCTGCTGCCCTGTTTGCACAAATTGGGTTTTTAAATCTCAACAAAAATATAAACTCGTTATTTAAAAATAATTTTGTAATGCACATCTTACATTTGTTTAGTCACAGATTGTACATACTATAATATGTGACATAAAGTTTTTTGCTTGGTAACCATATTCTGGTAAGCAAAATTTGTTTTT
Source organism: Asterias rubens (assembly GCF_902459465.1). Taxonomy (NCBI): domain Eukaryota; kingdom Metazoa; phylum Echinodermata; class Asteroidea; order Forcipulatida; family Asteriidae; genus Asterias; species Asterias rubens. The sequence continues at coordinate 11,925,425 of NC_047077.1, forward strand.
GTGCTTAGCTACTTTTTGTGCTTAAGCAGATCTATCACAGGTTTGATATTTGGTAAGAACATTTCATAGAGTACAAGGGCTGGACTACATGTAGAACAGGCTTGTCTGGTCAAAGGATGTTTAATAAAGATTTGTAAAAAAAAAAATCAAAGTAAAGGCAAAGTACCTTTTGATTTTGGAAGATGGGGGTCAGATTTTTCACAAAGACACTTTCAAAACTACAATAATTTGATGGATATACTTTCTCTTATAAATACTCTCTTTTGCTGTTATAGCACCAGCATCTGAGAATTACCATAACAATGTTGTGAAAATAAGTACAAAAGTAACTAAACTTTGTAATTCACCTGTTTGGTCATGTTCACATAAACTTTTCCTAAAAAAGTCTGTCGCTTTGATTCTTAAAGCAAGTGACATACATGTACATGTAGCACTCCCTTGAATTGATACTATATAAATAGAAAGTACAAAAACCATACTCCATTTATACATGATTCACAGCAGCACTTGATCCTTATGGAAGATTTGGTCTATTGATTATGGATTATTGTATATCAATTATCGATTATTGAATATCAATTATCGACTATTGAATATTGGTTATTCATTAAATATAGTGGGTACCGGTTCCCCACAGGGTTTGCCCTTTCCTTTTTCAGTGACCAGTCAGGAGGACCAGTCAGCTTTAGATTTTACTGGTTCTGCAACTTTGTCCCTATTCCACACTTAATATAAATGCGGGGGCAACCTCCTTCCCAAGGGTGATCAATCTCACCGCGCCATTTCTTCCAAGCATGCCTTGCTCAATCATAACCCCTGGAATTGGCAAATTTAAACGTGCTATGCTAGCACATTTAAATGAGCCATAAATGAGCATACATATTCATTATTCAATATTTTCTACGTGCGCACGCATGTCTGTCGTCTTAAAGAATGTTTTTGTTATTGTTTTAAAAAAACGGGTTTGTGCCGTAAAAAATGCGGGCAGGATTAACGTACAAAACTATGCGCGCACGCACTTGGCATCTAATGCATAACCAATTTCCTGAGCCAATCAGCGTTGTTTCCCAGTACATCCCTCCCAGGGGTTAGTGACGAGAGGTATCGATACGGCGCGCTGCCCATGGTAGCGAGGGTGATACGAGGATGCTTTTAAACCCTAAACTAACCAGCTGAGCCACTTTGGAATGAATTGTGACCGGTCCTCAGGTGTTTTAACTGGTAATTGGCCAGAAGACCAGTGCTAAGGGGGAGTACACTGCAGTTGTTGATTTTCAATGATGGATTATCAGTCAATGATTAAGAATAATTGATTATTCTTGATAAGTATTCTTAATGGCCCTTTTCGGATATACAACTTCGAGCTTTTGATTCGGAATTAGGCTCCGTTCTCTAGACAGAAGCCCTGAGCATGTATGCAAAGCATGTGCAATTGTCAAAACAACTGCTCCGAATCTGGAGCTGAAGCAGTGGTTTCGAAAAGGGCCAATGTGATAATTCTTGGCACCTTGATCACATGACCTCAACAACATAGATCACATGACCTCAACAACCTTCATCACATGACCTCAACGAAGTTGACAGGGAAGACACCTCGTCTGTTGGGCATTCCTTCCACCTCACCGATCTGGAAAATCAAAAACGCTCACATTAACCACATTAGGACTGGAAATTTACGCTGGACCAAAGTCCTAGGGACCCAAGCATGAGAGGCAAGTGATTTTGGCATTGGGACAGTACTCTCATGACTGTACAAGTATGGCTGTCTTGTAATTCTGTTCAAATCTCGACTTTCAGTCCGAAAAGGAAATCTAGCTTAGAAAACCCTGTAAAATTAAGCCGACATCTAGGAAGTATATGTAAAATAAACAGAGGGTAAAAAACTTATTAAAAGAGACCGGGGAGGATTTCACAAAGAGTTAGGACTAGTCTTATCTCGAGTTAGGATGAGTACTAGTCCTAACTTAGGACTAGCTGTACGTTTTTGGTATCTTAGGTCTGAGCTCAGGTTTAAAAAGGGCAAAAGTTTGACTTTAGTATCGAAGAGTGTTCTGACTTACCCACCACTCGTTGTCAGCTTCACCTGTTACAATAATCACCTCCCCTTCTTCAAAATCCAACTCGTCTTCATAATCAGCGTGACAATCAAACAAAGCTCGCACTCGCTTCGTCCCTCTCTGTAGGCAAGACAATCAAACAAAAACCGGGCTTGTGACTTGTTGAAAATTTCCTGATATTTTAGTATTTTAAAAGAATGAATATAAACCACAAGGGAAACTGACTGGGTAAATTTTGAAATGATTTTGGGGGTTGAACAAAGTATTGACTAGAGTGGGATTCGAACCAACGACCTCCGGATTAACGTGCCGGCGCTCTACCAACTGAAATATCTAGCCCTATATTGGCGGTGTCCCTATTTTGTCAACATCTTTGTTCGGGGGTGCCAGTCAGAAGCCATACAACCGTTAACTGCCGTGTAGCCAGGGATCACACCCAAATTACGATACAACCTGGGAAGCGGCATTCTTAAAAAAATGAAGTATGATAAATTGCCATTAATTTCAAGAGTGATTACCAAATGTATACATCTCTTTAAAGGCAGTGGACACTATTGGAAATTACTCAAAATAATGATTACCACAAAACTTTACTTGGTAACGAGTAATGGGGAGAGGTTGATAGTATAAAACATTATGAGAAACGGCTCCATCTAATGTGGAGTAGTTTTTGAGAAAGGAGTAATTTTCCACAAATTCAATTTCAAGACCTCAGATTTAGAATTTGATGTCTCGAAATCAAGCATCAGAAAGCACACAACTTCGTGACCTCAGATTTAGAATTTGAGGTCTCAAAATCAAGCATACAAACGTGTTTTTTTCTTTCATTATTATCTCACAACTTCGATGACCGATTGAGCTCAAATGTTCACAGGTTTGTTATTATATGCATATGTTGAGATACACCAAGTAAGAAGACTGCTCTTTGACAATTACCAATAGTGTCCAGTGTCTAGAAGAATCGTAATGATCTCCATACACGTACCTTTTTTCTATATTTTTCTCTGCCTCATTAATTAGCATTGTTTATTGATTACTCCTTAAAATTATTCTCTGTACTGTTTTCATGAAGTATGATAATAAATGTAAGTTTCAATGAATGTATGAATATACCGATACAGGTGCTTTTTGGCCTCTCGGAGCCGGTGTGGGTTTAGGCGACGGTGCCTCCACGGCTCCTTTCTCATCCTCATAGCCAGACGTTGAGCTCCGGCCACTACTAGGCCGGCTGTTCGGCTGGCTGTTTGGCCTGCTGTTGGGTTGGCTGTCTACCTGGCTACTCTGTGCTGAGTAGTAGCTTGTAGAACTGATAGGACGTCCCCCGCTGCTTCCATTACTGTCAATACTCGCTGTGGATGACTTCTTCTTGTAAGGAACTGAACAACAAAAATACATTTATTCTACATGAGATTTGAAAGTGCAATTTTTTTTATTCTAGATGTTGGAAAATGCAAAAAACATAGTATCTTGCTTTTGAAACCAGTTTACATTGGAGATTAAAAAATAAGGAGATATGTTGGAATTGAGTTCTAATCAACCGGAACTTTAGGGCCCTAATTGTTTGGCTTACCTGTGAAAAATGCTCATGCTTATGCAAATTTTCAGCTTACCGTTGCTATGAAATTGGGTCTGATAATGATAACAAAGCATGGTTATAGGATTACCATCTTTATAACCAATACACTGTTGGATATCAAATTTTAGTACACAATTTCTTTCCTGAAAATTATCAAAGTATATCCCTACAAAGCTTTTATTGAATGGATTTGTTACTGCAAACGAAAGCGGCCAATGATTTTGAGCCTACCTGGAGGTGGTCCTTCAGTACTTGGAGGTCTGTTCTTCATCAGTAGGTTCGGTTTTTCACTGCAAAGAAACAGATGAAGGTTACTGTCAAAGAGGAAACAAAAGTTAAAACCAAGTAAGGATTTGAGTCAGACACCAAGTATACTTACATGTAGGGGGTATAAATGGGTACCAGTGGGTATAAATGGGTACCTGCGAGGGTATAGGACAGGCTGATATTGTGCAAAAAGCCATACTAGCGCCATAAAGGCAAGTTCGTTATTTCTAAAACATATGGTTGATCACACAAAACATGAAAACTGTCTGCAATTATTTTTCCAGTTTTACCAATCCTGCATAACACCTGTAAGTTAATGATTTTTATTTGTACTTACGTTAAAAGCTGCCTCATATTATCCATTGTGGATGACGGTGGACGTGTTGGAGAAACTTTACCCGATTTAACTGAAACAATTGAAAAAAACAAAACACTTTGTTTACCCCCAAAGAAAACAATACAGGAATGAAAAAAGGAAACATATTGTTGTTTTGTAATCTTTAAAAAATTATTCAAACACTACTGACTTTAGAAGTTGTTCTCTTAAATAACTCTTTGTAAACAAAGGATGTTGGCAGAGTTTGTCCTGCCCCTTTCTAACCAAATCACAGACCCCTGTTGATTGACACCCCTCTTGGATGTGTGGTATGGTCCAATTTAGGATACCATGAGCTGACCAGTGTGTATGTGGTTAAATCAATGGAAATACATAAGTTAAAATTAAAAAAATCATAATATATTGCCTAATATCTTAAGGCAGGATGGCCACTTCAAGGTTAGGGCTACACTTAACTGTTTGGGCCGTCGACCTAAATCAACTGTCACCAGGGGCAAATGGCCACCCACTCCTGGGGCTGAAATGGGGTTACCCCTTCACAGTCCATAGGGATGTACATGTAGGCATGAGTATCATCCACTAGGAGCCTAGCTGGTAGAGCAGAATGCACTACCTTCCAAACTTTTTACACAGCAATTATGTTTAAGTGCCTTGCTCAAGGGCACAAGCATCATGACCGAGTGGCGAACCCACACTCTGCTGCTGACAACACCAGAGCTTGGGTCCAGTGAACTTGACCACTCAAACACGACACGTCAGTATACTGACAGCACCCTCATTTAAGGGTTTAAAAAATGTGAAGGAAAGAAAAACCCAATTACCTGGAAATCCTTTGGGGCTCTCCCTAATGGATGTTATCCTTGCTGGTGGGGTAGGGACTTTGACAATAGGGGCGGGGTCTGAGGCGGTCCTCTTATGGGTCATGTAAGGAGGATGAGGTGCTTTCTTCTTAATTGATACACTCCCTGATTTGAGGAGGGGGGCAACGAGAATAGTATTTGTGTGAAGGGTGTTTGGGGTTGAGAGTGGTTGGGGTTAAGGGTAGTTGGGGACAGGTAGGTGGTGTGAAGAGTGGAAGGGCGTTTGATTTCGGTAAAGGTGCCAAGATGGGTAAGATGTTCAGGTGATTATAAATTGACAGTATATGATTTATTTTATCATTTTGAAATTTATTTGAAGGAAAATGGGAATTAAATTGAGGGAAAGGTAGGGTGTGGTAGGATTTGGGGTGGGGGTTGGGGTGAGGGGTTATATTGAAGACAGAGACCATAATGGATAAATCGGCAGGAGATGTTGATCGTCAGTAGCACCGTGTTAAATGACCATTGGTGAACATGCAAAAGAAGAAAACAAAAAACAAAACCAAAATGAGAGAAAATAAGAACAAACTCCCTGCCGAATTTATGGGGGTTAGCTGAACACTACACCAAAATGAAATTAAACAAATAGAAATCTTGGCTGAAAATAGTTAAAGCATTGAAGCTTTTGATGTCCACTTTTTGAAAACTTAAAACTTGGAGTTACAAGGTTAACCTCCAGCATAGTTTAACCCTCCTACTGTCTGACCATAAAATATCACCCACTGTGGTTTTGAATGATAGATAAACTATGCCAGTCTGCAATATGGTATCATGTGGTGAGTGCATATATACAGTAAAAAGTCAACCCTCCTACTAACTGACCATTCATCATCATCCACTGTGGTTTTGAATTATAGATGCACTTTCTTGACTATGCCAGTCTGCAGTATGATATCATGTTGTGAGTGCATACACAGTACAGTCAACCCTCCTACTGTCTGACCATTCAATACCATCCACTGTGGTTTTGAATGATAGATACAATATGCCAGCCGGCAATATGATATCATGTGGTGGATGTTTCTACACAGTACGTAGTCAACCCTCCTTCTTTCTAACCATTAAATATTATCCAAATTGGGTTTGAATAAGTCGTAGTGTTAAGTTTCATTCAAGTGAGTTATGGTTGAGGAAATTAGTAATGTCTGGAAAATGTGGACTCAATACCAAAACATTGGTATGTTGATAGTTTGTGGCGATTGTGATTGCAAAACATGGAAAGATTAGAAATGTATTACTCTGTAAATTGTTATTTTATTCTTGTTGTCTATTGTTGCTATGCCTTTCTTGTATGTAAGAGAACACTGATGAAATCAACCAAACTTCTTGATTTTCTGAGTAGGGTAGCATTAGTTGAACAAGTAAACCATAAGCAGTAATCAAGGTCTACATGGTAGCCATAAGCGTTAATGAAGGTCTACATCAATGGTTACCAACCTTTCCTGGGTGGTACCGGGGGCGGGGGCATTAGTGGACGTTCTAGAGCCTGCTTCTCCATGATGGCGCTATCCGTGGAGGATCGTGACCTCCTGCTATCCGGCGTCCTCTCAGAAGATGATCGTTCTCGTGATACTTTAGTCGGAAATGTTCCACTGGGTGACTGAAGTAGAGTCTGGGGTCGGTAGGGTCTCTTTGCAGGACTCTGTCAAACAAAAGTGGAGATCATAAAAATAAATACAAGTCAAGTCAGTCCCGAGCCAATATACAGACATGCAACTTTCTAATTACACAAAAGAGGAAATGGCCGATCACACTTTACAGTGTTTTTCAGTTTTTCGGGGCACTGTTAGACTGTTAAAATTAGGCAATGAACAATAGACGGACCCACACATGGCATAGCGCCACCATTTTATATGCTAGATTCTTGTAACTGTCAGTCACCTGTGAATGTCTGAAGGGTTTCTCTCTCTCCTCGATTTCATCTTCGCTGAAGTCCACTCCGTCTGAATTGTCACTGCTGAAACCCCAGTCAAACTCTACGTGTTCACACAGTAGTAGTTTCCCCAGCGAGGCTTGGCGTATTAGCTCTTCACATTGACCAAAGCCGTTACGGACAACGATATCCAAACTGGTCTCACCGTGAGAGTTTTCTGTTTCATCAATAATAAATAAATAATATATATTTGGTTTGCGGTAATACCATGTGTGTATCTACTTGCCAGGTATAGTTTGTTCTTAGAGAACTGTCTTGCTTTTTTGAACTACCGCGAAGTAGATAATCAGGGGTTCAGAAGACTTCTCAGTTTTGAAAAGAACTGTCTAGCTTTTTAACTATTACCAGGGCGGATGGTATAGAAAATAGGTTATATAAAAAATTAAAAAATAAAATAAAAATTATATTTATTTTTTATAAAACGCTTTCCATGTCACCTCAAGGTGCTGTACAATAAAAACCTTAAGTCATTAAGAATCCTAAGTAATTAAGAAATACAGATAAAATGATTAAAAACAACAATAATAGGAATGTAAAATGATAAAACAAAGTTATTTTTAAAAAGGTGGGTTTTCAGTGTTGATCTGGTATTGTCTTTTGTATCTAGGTAAGGTTCATTTATTTGCAACCACATACGGTTGGATTCATAAAAAATAAAAAATAAATAAAAACCTAACACAATACATCACAAAAACTTTAAAATCATTAATCTATACATGTATTTACAAGATGAAGGTTAAAATAAACATTAAAAAGCAAAGAATGGCCAGTAAAAATATCACAATATAACAAAAGTATCTGTCATGTCTGTATCAATACATTGTTTGTTTGTATCGTATATTGTAAAGCACTCCGATTTTTGTGGGGAGCTATATAAATGCCTATAATTTACAGTATTGTATTTAAGGCTGATTATATGCCTGATTATTTGTTATTCGAAAGGGCAAAGGTATCAAGGCTTTTTTTCTCCTTTAAAAAGGGCACCTGCACCTTTAAAAAGAATTTGTTAATTTCTGTTCCATGAGGCATCAAGGTTTCTCATTTTTGTTTCTCAAAATGCTTTATACTATCGTAAGCTGATGAAGGCTTCTTACCAAACTTTGTATTGCCATTCATTTTAAAGACACTGGACACTAATTATTTGACAAAGAGCAGTCTTCTCACTTGGTGTGTCTCAACATATGCATAATATAACAAACCTGTGAAAATTTGAACTTGATTGGTCTTTGAAGTTGCGAGATAATAATGAAAGAAAAATTCACCCTTGTCACACAAAATTGTGTGCTATCAGATGCTTGATTTTGAGACCTAAAATTCTAAATCTGAGGTCTCGAAATCAATTTGGTGGAAATTACTTCTTTCTCGAAACTACGTCGCTTCAGAGGGAGCCATTTCTCACAATGAGTTGTACTATCAACCTCTCCCCATTACTTGTCACCAAGTAGGGTTTTATGCTGATATTTATTTTGAGTAACTACCAATAGTGAACTACCAATAGTGTCCACTGCCTTTAAGATGGTTTAACAAACCTAGATACCTTCCCTTGAAGTAACTTTGTGAGATTTGGCAGACTCGGACTTACCGAAGTGAGCTTTACCACCTCCTCTGAGTAAGATCTTCATACAATCCACTTTATTGAGTCTAGCAGCCATATGGATTGGTGTGTCTCCATTATGATCCAGTTGGTCCATACAGCCGATATTCTGCACTAAGAAGTCTACAATGTGAAGATTACTGTCGTCTTGCTGTTTGATGGCTAGATGGAGGGCTGTTTCGTTGTTCAGCTATATTTGACAAAAAGATAAATTTTAAAGAGTTGAGAAATTATGACTCCTTCTTTTTCATGGTGTATAAATTGTCAATGTCAATTGAGAAATTAGCAAAACCATTTCACACAAAAGAAGGTTTTGTCTCAATAAGACGAAAATTAATGTAGCAGGTACAAAGGATTAATTCGACTTTCCTGAAAACATTGCTCAGTAATTTTCATCCTTTCCTCTGAAACTTTTACCTGTAATTATATTACATACAACTTCATTCACAGTGAGTAGGGATTATTTATTTATTTATTTCTTCTTTACCCTGGGGAAACCTCTCAGTGAAACACTGTTTGTCAAAGGTGCCCAGCCACTACATATACACATTATGTCATTGCAACAAAATGTATCAACAAACAGCCCTAATACTTTGGCTTTAAAGGGGCAAGGCACTTTCTGTAAAAATTTAGGGCACCAAGGCAATTTTCAGAAATTTCAAAGGGTATCAAGGCAATCGTAAAAAGATGCGTACGGCACCAAGGCAATTTTAAAAGAGCTTACCGTATCGGAGAGGGAAGCAGTTAAGTCCACACCTTCAGCGGAGACTCTTAGTAACTGACTGATGTCTGACAGTAGGATGGCTTGGCGTAGATCTTGCAGCATGACAGACGGACTCGAGCTCGTCTTTAAGATGTACTTCCGCCTCTCGTACTTTGCTCGAATGAACTCTTTCCTCACCTCCCTGAGAAGCAGAGAAAATTATAAAAAGATTTGGTTAAAGGATTTGGGTACTTTTTGTAGCACAAAACACAATGCCTACAGATTTACATTAAACTTAAACAGTTTGAAGATAATGAAAGCGTACTTTAAAGAACCACTAGCTGATGTGCTGTAGTTTTTGAGAAATGATTACAACAATTACTCGAAAATTCGTTTTACATGCTAAAATAATTTTCGTCTTTAGAGTCATAAATTATTTTCGAGACTTGTTTTACTCTTTTCTCAAAAACTACAGATGATGTTTATTTCATACTCTTTTTGGAAAACATAAAAATAAATAGTTCAATATCAGAATGTATTAGAACATAGAAAGGTAACAAAATCTAAAGCGCATACAAGTATACAAAACTGATGAAATTGTTAAAGCAAATAATAAATAAATAACTAAGAAATAACTTTGTTAAAGGATTTGGGTACTTTTTCAAAATGTCCATAGATTTACATTAAACTTACAGGGTTTGAAGATAATGATAGTGGAAAGCTTCCCTTCAAATATTACTTACTGAGGTGCTGTATACGTTATAGTTTTTGAGAAAATGAGTAAAACAATGTCATGAAAGTACGTTTGTAAATGCTTAAAATAATTTCCATGAAAATAATTTTCATGACATTGTTTTACTCGTTTTCCCAAAACTACAGCACCTCAGCATGTAATATTTTCAGGGAAGCTTTCTACTATCATTATCTTCAAACTGTGTAAGTTTAGTGTAAATCTGTGGACAATGTGTTTTTTGTCCTACAAACAGTACATACACACTTTAAAGAGAGGAGCAACAGCATGAGGCTGTAAGAGTAAGCCGAGGCTTCATTTTTTGGTACTCACATAGTACTGTTGGGCAGTGGTTTGCAGGAAGACTCTAAACTGGCTTCATAGACCTCGTTAAAATCCTCATTACCTATGGTCATTGCAATCTGTTGGAACAAAAACAAAATAGATTACCACCAAGATCATGGCTCGAAGCCTTTCTCAGGCTTCTGAAAGCACACACATTTTGTGCAACAAGGATGTTTTTTCTTTCATTATACTCTTTCACCTTCCATGACCAATTTAGCCTAAATTTTCACAGATTTGTTATTTTATGTATATGTTGGGATACACCGAGTAAAAATACTGGGCCCAATATCATGGCTGTAAGCAAAGAATCAGGGCAAACAGGAGCAGGGAATTCTGTGCTTACGTCAAGTGCATTTTAGGGGCTAGCATGGAATTTTGGCTTGTGGACGTGCTTACTCCATGTTACTAGGCATGTTACGCTTACACAGCTAGTTCAGAAATTCGGCGCTTGCAGGTAAGCTGTGAATGGTGATCGTTAGCGCAGAATTCGGCAGGTAAGCAGAGCCATAAAATTGGGCCCTGGTCTTTGACAATTACCAAGTATGTCGAGTGCCTTTAAGGGGAATACTTACAAGAAGTTGTGCAGTTCCTAGTCTGTCTAACTCTAATGATTGGACCCTGGATATGTGCACGCCTAGTTCCCTGTGTACTCCGGAGCATTCTATACATGTTAAGATTCCTAGATTGGTAGACAACCACTGGGGATCTGTGGATAAGAAAATGAAAAAGAGACTTTTAATAACCACTTATTGAAGGGTTTAAAAAGTTACTGTATGCCGGCAAGAAGGATTCATTTGTGAAAGTTTCAGATGTTTGTTTTTTACGACCGGCGCTCCAGAGTCCATAATCACCTTCTACATTCATTTCATATAAAGATACACAATCAAATCCTACACCAACATTACATGCAAGTACTATGCAGACGACCGAAAATAAGCTTGTCATATCTGTGTTTGATTGGTTCGAGACGATGTTTGTCAGCTGCACCCACAACACCTCGGACCAATCAAAACACAGAAATGTAAAGCTTACGTCACTGCAAGTTTATCCAATGACATCATTGTATCCAATAAAATCACTGGTTCTGAAGAGCAACTGCTGGTCTTTATCCTTAATAATAATAATAATAATAATAATAATAATAATAATAATAATAATAATAGTTTAATAAAATAAAAAAACACTTATACTGCAAGTACTGTTAATGCGCTTTACATAATAAACAAATTTATACAATAGAAAGCAAGAAAAAAACTCAACAATATAAAACAATAAAAATAAAAACAGGGGACCAGTGTAGGAATCTATCCCGTCACCCAGCCTTACCTGGTGTTGAACAATCACAGCATACATCATTACACGGTAGCCGTCTGACCTGCCGTACAATACAATGCGTCAGCTCCTGGAGACCCTTATTTGGAACGTCGGAGGGTGAGCTGTTGTCGTCGAACACCGCGTCTAGAGCGTACTTCTTGCTGTTGTTAAGAACCGATATCCACTCAGCGGCTTCCTCTTCAGTCTCTGCCATGAAGTGATATGTTCTGTCTCCTGGAAAGTGAAGATCCAATTGGAAAATACTCATTAACCAGCTAGAACTGGATATACCCAGTTCGGACCAGAATTAACCAGCTAGGACCGGATTTAACCTCAGTTCTGAGTGAGGTAAAAGCCATAAAAATTGTGTTAAAATTAAAACCTCTTTTAAGCTTTGCTTGACTCCACTTGCCACATCATCGAGATAAAAAGAGAAAGGGAAACATGACCATATCATTTTTTTTTTTACCCATATACACCGAAGTGTATTAAGCACTGTACTAAATCGACCACAGTGTAAAATATCAACAGGCAAATCACTTAGATGGGAATCAAACCCACAACCTTTACATTGCTAGAGCAGATGTCTCACCACTTGACCACCGAGCTAGCCTGATGTTTGAACCCTTAGCAGCAAGTACCGCAGCGAATTTAAAAGATGTTAATTTTTGCATCGGGAATAAATATTATAATTTGTTTTTTACCCTTACACTGATGCGTATTAAGTACTGTACACATGTATGAGTTAATTTGTTGCTTTCTCTTGTATAAATTTGTTTATTTGTTTTGTAAATCGCATTGAGAGTACTTGCAGTACTGAATTGCGCTATATAAGCATTTCTTCTTCTTCTTCTTCTTCTTCTTATTATTATACAGTAAGTACTACTGTAGATTTATTTTACAGAATCGGGAGAGTATTGAGTATACTTATAGACACTGGACACTATTGGTATTTGTCAAAGACTAGTCTTCACAGTTTAGGTATCTCAACATATGCATGAAATCACAAACCTGTGAAAATTTGAGCTAAATCGGTCGTCGAAGTTGCAAGATATTAATGAAAGAAAAAAACACCCTTGTGACACAAAATTGTGTGCTTTCAGCTGTTGATTCCGAGACCTCAAATTCTATATCTGAAGTCTCGAACTCGAATTCATGGAAAATCACTTCTTTCTCGAAAACTACATCACTTCAGAGGGAGCTGTTTTTCACAATACTATCAACCTCTCCCCATTACTGGAATCAAGAAAGGTTTTATGATAACAATTATTTTGAGTAATTATCAATAATGTCCACTGCCTTTCATACACATCGGTAAAAGGACAAAAACAAATTATATTCTTTATCCCCAATGCAAAAAATCAACATCTAATAAAATGACCATATTTGGTAATCCATCCCATCACGGCAATCTCTCTTTACCCCCTCCTAGACTTGGATGCAGCCAAAAAACACAAAGTCCCAGAACAAAAAGAACAGGATATATACAAATTCCTGTACAAATAGTTTAATTTCCTATACATGTAGATCATTTTTTCTCAGGTTGGGATACATGTAACAGAGAAGCAATCAAAGTCAGCGTTCTGTTAGCATTGAAAAAGTGAAACCCATATAGCTTGACCTCTATACATGTCAAGATTACAAGATAACTTTGAATAATTTCTGAGGCATTTCCTTGTAAAACATGAGGTAATTATGGGGTAGTTGTAAGTGTATCATGCTTTTGTATAAACAAAAAACACAAAGCAAATGTGGACCAAGTCCCCTTTGCCGGCAAGAGCCATAGAAATCCTACGACTAAAAAAAGGAGTCAAATTGGAGAGCGTCGAGTGATTTACAGCCGAGCTTCAGACTCATCTTCAACTGTCCTCCCGGTCTGATCGGTTGTCATCAGTTCAATCTGCTCTATTCCCAACAGGACACCTGTTTCTTTTGAGAAAGCAATCAAGGTTTTTTTTGTTTTTCTTTTCTTTTTTTTGCCAAGAGATGTGAATTGGGACTAAATTAAATTGCCTACGATATTTTTTTTTTACTACCGTTGTTAAAAAAAAAAGGGCTATAAAATAGTTTGTGCGGTCAACAGTTTTTTTTTTTTTTGCCGGAAAAGTGAATTGGGACTAACTTGAATAGGCGATGATATATTTTTTTACTAACGTCATTAAAAAAGGGGTTAGAAAATAGTCCCTGCTTGAAACGGATTGCGGAAATGACAGGTCAATTTTGATGTCAGGAGGAATGCGATGTATGGAGCTCTGATTTATGTATTTGTTGTTTAGGAAATAGATGCACTTATAGTACAAGATATTATTGAAATTGAATAGGTTGGTTAAAGGGAAAATACAAATGTACGTCATTGGTAGGTGCTGTTTATTACAAGAAAATGTGGATAAGTTGGGTGGGATTTCAATATGAATTATTATTACGAGTTGTTTACAATTAATAATATTAATAATAATAACAAATAACTTTTTTATAGCGCCCTTAACCACAAAAAGGTAAACAGATTAAAAATTCTTTTAAAGCCATTGGACACTTTCGGTACAGAATTTTTTTTTTATTTCACAGAATTACAAATAACTTACAGGATTTACAGAAGGTAATGGTGAAAGACTTCTCTTGAAATATTATTCCATGAAATGCTTTACTTTTTGAGAAAACATTAAAACACTATAAATTCTCGATATCGCGAATTACGGATTTATTTTAAGCACATGTCATGACATGGCGAAACATGCGGAAACAAGGATGGGTTTTCACGTTATTTTCTCCCAACTCCGATATTACCGATTGAGCCTAAATTTTCACAGGTTTGTTATTTGATATAGAAGTTGTGATACACGAAGTGTGGGCCTTGGACAATACTGTTTACCGAATGTGTCCAATGGCTTTAAGCATTCTTAACATGTTTAACTTTTTGTTAAAAGAAAATTACAAATGCAACTGACAATAATTACCAATTTGAGCAATAAAATATTATTAAATATATAAATTCCACATACTTGCAACAAGGTCAAAGTATTTTTTACTTTGCTCCTCCAGCGACGGTTTGACTTGACACGTAAGTAGGTTCATCTTGACCGGTGGTTTACTGACTGTTGAGTGCGCTATACACAGATACCCGTCCATGATGTCGCATCGTCGTTTCTGATACACCTTACGCAGGCCCTCTGTGCGTTTGCTGAGGAAACCCGTCTTTTCGGTTCCGTGGGCTTTATCGGTCTGCAGCTGGTGGAGGCTGTAGCCTTGTTTCTCTGGTGGGGTCTGTTGGGTGGGATGATGAAAATTATAAGTCAAAAATAATAAAAAAAACAGAGTAACGCGACTCTTCTAAAATAATTGCTCTGTGTTTTTCACTTTTTTTCTCAGTCACAAACTTGATGACTTATGAAGCTGAAACTGCTACAGGTAAATTATATTACAAACATCTCAATTTACAGAGAGTGGAGATTCATATCATGGCCGGGAAATTGATCTACAAAAGATATATTACTTAACCGACATGATTCGCAATTTAGAGAATGTTTTAATTTTGTCTCACTGAGGCGAAAATTCTTTTAGTGACATCGTTACACTCATTTCTCAAAAACTACAGCACCTCAGTAAGCTTTCTACTATCATAATCTTCAAACCGTGTAAGTTTAATATAAATCTGCGGACATTTTGTTTTGTGTTACAAAAAGTACCAAAAATCCTTTAAACCGCACATAAGTTTAATACAAGTTTGTGGACATTTTGTTTTGTGCAAAGAAAAGTACCCAAATCCTTTAAACCATTTTAAGTTTAATTTAAATCTGTGGACGATTGCGTTTTGTGTCTTACAAAAAAACACCAAACCCTTTAAAGGATGTCTATCCACACCTCTTTGTCCAGCGAGAGGCTCGTCTTAAGGAGATTCCTAAGATCCAGCAGCTTCTTCTTCTCCTCGTCGTGTCTCATCTTAATCTTGTGGACGTTTTCTGAAAGCTCATCGATGTAGGACTGGAAGTTCTCGATCGTCTTCAGACCTTCTCGGTAGAAACTTTAAAAAGAAACAAGAGGGAAATAAACATTCAACATTGATAATTTGGGGGGAAAAAAACAAACGCATGAGATACCAAATATATTAGTGTTTTCAATTTTCTGTGGTACTGAAATTAAAGAAAGATGACGAAATAAGCTGGCAGGGCTAATAATTAACACATGTCCGAGGCCAGTTGCTTTAATGTCAGGCCAGTGATTTTAGCATCGGGCCAGTAAATTCATGACTAGAGAAATCCACAGGTCTTGCAAACACTTCTCACAAAAAGTACATCACAGAGTAAAAAATTGAATGAGAAAGATATAATTCCAACGTTGACTTATTGTAAAGACAAAAAAATAAGATCAATCTTGCACCTCAGATCTTTTTTTTCCCCCACATTAATTTGCGCGCTTTACAAACACTGTATTATAATTGTGTCAGTTCTCGTTAAAAACAGTTTATTTGTTAAAGGGTCTATGTAACTTTTGTAGGACAAAAAACACAATGTCCACAGATGTACACTAAACTTACACAGTTTGAAGATAATGATAGTAGAAAGCTTCCCTGAAAATATTACGTGCTGAGGTGCTGTAGTTTTTAGGAAATGAGTAAAACAATGTCATGAAAATAATTTTTGTCTCATGAGACGAAAATTATTTTAATCATTTACAAACATATTTTCATGACATTGTTTTACTCATTTCTCAAAAACTACAGCACCTCAGTAAGTAATATTTGAAGGGAAGCTTTCCACTATCATCATCTTCAAACCCTGTAAGTTTAATGTAAATTCATGGACATTTTGAAAAGGTACCCAAATCCTTTAAACTGCAGAGATTCAGGACATTTCATTACTGGTCTTGTGAAAAACAGTTTGTTCTATTACAAAGTTTGAGCTACAAGTCCTGAAGTCTTGTGAATTTTTCCAACCAAATTCAAGCCCCAAGCAGTCTCCAAAGCCTACCTGTTTTCAACTCTGTAAAATTCCACGAGATGCTGGACAAGTTCTGCACCTTTTTTGGATTTGATGTCATTCACTTTGATCAGGTACTAGAAGATAAACATACATATACATGTCAGGATAACCAGTAGCTTTGTCCAAATGATTTTATAAAAACTACAGCCGTCGATTTCACAAAGAGTTAGGTTTCGTCTTATCTCCAGTTAGGACGAGTAACCCATCCTAACTTAGGATTAATCTTAAGGTCTGCATGCTACAGTGCAGGGTTGGGACTCGTCCTAAGTCCTAAGATTAGTCTTAAGTTAAGAAGAGTTTTGTGAAATCGACGGCAGGTGTTTGGGCTAAGCCAAAAAATAAATAAATAGTCAAATCCTTTACACTTACCTCACACATCTGCAGTTGAAACATCCGTCTCTCCTTCTCCATTTCCTCTGCAACCTACACAGAGAGAGAAACAGAAAACAATTTTAAGGTCTCAAAATTAAGCATAAAAAAACACCCAACTTGGTGTGACAAGGGTGTTTTTTCTTTTATTATTATCTCGCAACTTCGATGACCAACTCTAAAATATTCACAGGTTTGTTATATCATGCAAATGATGAGAGATACAGCAAGTGAGAAGACTGGTCTTTGATAACTACCAATAGAGTCCACTGTCTTTAACAAGTAAGTTTTTATGATAACAATTATTTTGAGTAATTACCAATAGTGTCCACTGGCCCTGCCTTTAATGACCTTATACCTATACCAGGGAAGAGAGTTATTGCTAACAAAAATTACTAAAAACTGGGAACCTTAGGAGTACATGATGGCATGTCGACCTTTTGTGTTATAGAATTCTACGAGCTTCTGAAAACTGTATCTTCAAGTACAAGATACTTGTAGTAGATCAGAAGTGGAGGATTACTTCTATATTTAAGGTAATAACGGCTAATTCTGTCATCAAGCAGACACAGAAAATGTTCTCATCCCTGTTAGCCTAAACATATATACAGACCTGGAATTTCACGTACCGTGTACGCCATGGCCTTTTAAATTTTTCAATGAAACTTTTTTAATTTTCCAATGAAAGTGCCCTTTTTAAAATGAAAATTGTTTTGAGCCGGTACAACTACTGCACTGGGATAAATCACAAATCTAGCCTTTAAGGGTCCATGTACTTTTTCCCTAACACAAAACACAATGTCCACATATTTACATTAAACTTACACAGTTTAAAGATTATGATAGTAGAAAGCTTCCCTTGAAATTTTACCTACTGATGTACTGTAGTTTTTGAGAAATGAGTAAAACAAATAATTTTCGTCTCAGTTTTAGCATGTAAAAACGTATTAACCAGTTATGCTATGGTTTTGGTATAATATCATAACTGGTTAATGGGATTTTACATGCTAAAATAATTTTCATCTTCCCGAGACGAAAATTATTTGTTACTCGTTTTACTCATTTCTCAAAAACTACACAACCTCAGTTAGTAATATTTGAAGGGAAGCTTTCCACTATATCATTATCTTCAAACCCTGTAAGTTTAATGTAAATCTGTGGACACTTTGAAAAAGTACCCGAATCCTTTAAGTGTGACTGCCATAAATCTGTACATGATGTTTCCTTCTATTCATTTGTCATTCTGTGTGTTTGAGGAAGTGGGTTTAACTCTTATGGTTAGAGGTTTGGCCGGGATCGGGATATAGGATCGGAAACAAGGTTGACACAATGAATGCCAAAGAAATGTCAGAGGATGTGTAATAGATACATGAGAGAAAGAGGGAAGTACATGTACATGTATACATGTACATGTACACTACATGTACATTTAAAGGCAGTGGAAACTATTGGTAATTGTCAAAAGACCAGTATTCTCACTTGGTGTAGCCCAACATATGCATAAAATAACAAACCTGTGAAAATTAGGACTTATATGCTCATTGATGCTGCAAGAAAATAATGATAGAAAGTGAAAATGCCCTTGTGGCATAGAATTGTGCTTTCAGTACAAATCCATTAATTTAGACTTATAAGTGTGATACTGGTCACAAAACAAAACACTATGGCGAAACTGACAACTCATCTTTAAGATAAATCTTGGTGCTTTGTGACTTTAAGCCCAATTTGATAAAGCAACTATTAAATGCCAAGTCATTTGGAACCTTTTAATTAAAAGCGTGATCAGGTTTAACGGAAGTTTAGTGGGTCTTGGATAACATCATTGGGGTTGGGGAAAGTGTGTTACGGAAACCCATCCTATTTCAAGGTTTAGTCAAACCAATTTGTATTTAGTCGACAAACCACAAAATGATCATGTCATATGCATTTTGGTGACCATAACTTCCATGCTGTAACCACAACCTTATTTAGGAATTATCAAAAAGTCATCAAAAATCTTTCAAACCACAAAACGATCCAGTCATACATTTTGGCCAGCAAAGACCAAATGTGAAAATTACAATTCTATCAATTATCACCCGCAGGACTCAGCACCATGGTTGCGTGTCTTGTGTAAGGACACAAGTGTCACAACTGGGACTCAAACCCACACTCTGCTGATCAGAATCACCAGAGTTTGAATTCGGTGATCTTTACCGCTAGGCAAGGACACGCCACAAGGGAGGGTTTTACCATTTAGTGTAACCCAGTTGGCAGCCTTTCTGTCACCCAATATGTAACTAACTTGCCCAGTTAAAGGTCCAATTTGACATTAAAAAGGAATTTAACATTCAAATTAAGGGTGATTTTCACTGTGTTTATCAACCTGTCTGACTTACCTCAGAACCAACTAGAGTTCGGATCAGACCTGCCTCCTTAGCTATCTGCTTCTTTTCTCTCTCAATCTTGGTGCTAGAGGAGAGATGAGACCAAAAACATATTTACTCCTCTTAAAAAAAAGATCCATACCAGAATAAGGTTACCAGCCATTCAGCCCAAATACCACTGTATGTAGTAACCATCTGTGACTGGTATCCTGCTCATTCATGCTTGCATTTTGCAAACAATTGCTAAGCAATATTTTCTGCTTAAGCAACTGGATCAAATTGGGCAACATTTCTCCTCAGGGCTCAATTTCATAAAGCTTTTCATCAGAAAAAAATGCTTGACAAATTTCTTAGCAAAACATGACAAGGAAACCAGTTGCAACAATGTAAACTTTATGTCTTTTTGGTTCGTAACCTGTAATACTTTTCTGTGCTTTATCTAAAAGTTTTGGCACTTACCAGCTTTATGAAAATGGTAACCCGTTTCAGTTAAGCAATTCTTTTCTGTGCTTAGAAAGTTTTGGTGCTTACTGGATTTATGAAATCAGGTCCGGACAAACTTACATATGCTTAGCAAAAGTGAGTTGCTAACAGCTGCCAGTAAATTGCTCCCAGCCCTGGTCACGGCCTACTTAATTTATCATTATAATAATGCAATAGGATACAACACCCAATGTAGATCTCCACAGACCGACAATCTTTCCAGGAAATCCATTTTTTTTTTCTTTCTTTTTTCTTTCTTCTTGACACAATTGCAAACAGCGGGGAAATGGTCTGTGAATCACTGATGATGAACTAAATATGACACATTGCCTTTGTTCTAATTTGTTAACCAATAATTCTTTTTGTTCTAGACCGTCTTGAACATATATGAGATTTGGGGCAATAAATAATAAATAATAATAATAAGACTTGTAATGCGCACATATCCACCCTGCTGGATGTTCAAGGCGAAGAATAGTGCAATATATCAATATTTGGCTTGCGGTAATACCATGTGTGTATCTACTCGCATGGAGTAGACTATTTGGAATTCAGGGGACATTTCTGTTCTGAAAAGAACTGTCCTGCTTTTTAACCATCTCTGGCTGGAAGGTAAACAAATTGGCCGGAACTACAACTTCAGTATTTAGTCATGTTAGTGGATCGTTAACGTCACTACCACAGAGTAAGTTTTTGATCATACTATGAGAGTGTCTGCCCGTTGAAACCGAGGAGAAACGAGATCCGGGAGTTTTGACAGAGTGAGGACGTTCTCACTTGCTTTCGTGAACAAAACCAACCCTTGCTTGAATTTGTAACTGGACCGCATGCCCGAAGTCAATATTTTTAGCCCGAGGCCAGTGGACCTGTGCCTTTTTAATTAAATAATAAAAGGTTACTATTTCAAAACAGAAACAAATGATGTTCAGATTCGGACTTTGAGTTTTGAAATAGAATTAGATCAGCCTGCTGCATTGTTTGATGAGAATGTGCCCTGGCAACTGGAGTTAGTAAACAGACAGAATTCTCAAAACCACACGGGGGGGGGGGGGGGGGGGGGTTAATCAAAGTTCAATTGGGATGAGTTGTGGTTATATGATCATTGCTCAAAAGCATCTGGCTACTGCAGCAGCAAAGCCCTTCAATAGGAAATCAACATTTACTGGAAAAGGGTTTGAACACATCGGAATAACCGGTGGATAGCTCCTTGCATGCATGAACTGATCACTGGTTTATCCTATAAGGCAGTGGCACCATGGACAACGCCCTGATGCATTGAGTTGGTTTAAGAACAACCAGGACCCAATTTCATAAAGCCTGTAAGCACAAAGATTTGCTTAGCATGAAATTTCTTCCTTGATAAAAACAAGATTACCCACCAAATTCTAATTGTTGCATTAGCTTGTTACTGGCATTCAGATGTCGTTTGCTTATCCTGAAAGTCACGTGGAAATTTGGTTGGTAATCCTGTTTTTATTAAGGAAGAAATTTCATGCTAAGCAATTTGTTGTGCTTACAGGCTTTATAAAACTGGGCCCACAAGTGCACTTGAAGGGTTTCAAACACAATGGTATTTTACACCACTTTTACACCACTTGATAAATACTCCAAACATGACTGACAAACAATACAAACTTGAAAAGAAGCACTGCAGCTTTTGATAATAGTATAACATTTTGAGAAACAATTCCCTTCTAAGGAATATGGTTTTAAATAAAGGGATAACATAATCTGAGAAATGTTTATGCATAAAAAATTGCCTAAATTGTGTTTTCCATTTGCATATTATTGTTCCTAGGTGGAACAGCACCAGATTTTCGGTGATAAAGCAAAATATCTTAAAACTAGAATTAAAACAATCAAACAGTTCAAAAAACCTAATGCATACTATGCCTTAAATGGAGATCAGAAAATATTTTAAAAATCCTTATTTTCACAAGGACTCTATTAGAAAATGAGTGTGAATCACAAAACTGAAATTGAATGTACAACCTCTCTTTAAGTTCAAATTGTACCCCTGTGAGGGACCTATGCTCCTAAACCTTCCCCCGTCTCCACTTACTATTTGGACTCGTAGTCCTTAAAGGCCTTCTCAAATGGCTTCTTCATGTCTCCTTTCTGGCCCTTCAGGTCTCCCTTGAGTAACGAGTCTAGAGGGAACATCACAATGTTGTTGATGTTCTGCACCTGCGGATAAAAACAACCAGAAAAAAACTAACAACAACAGTGAACAGTTTCCCTTGTAGATAGCAGAACAAAATGCTACGCAAAAAAGTGTGTCAGTTGCTATTCAGAGGGATGTGATAGGCTTTTGGAAAAAAACTGAACTATGAGCGCAAAGTGTGACAGCTTGGGGGTCTGAAGCTTGCTTACGTATTGTGTACATTTAACTTTGGTTTTGAAAGCCCTACTCTATCTGGGGTGTCGTGGCCGAGTGGATAAGAGCACCGAACTCAAGCTCTGATGCTTCTGTTCAGCAGAGTGTGGGTTCGGATCCAGGTCGTGACACTTGTGTCCCTGAGCAAGACACTTAACTATAATTGCTTCTCTCCACCCAGGGGTAAATGGGTACCTGTGAGGGCAGAGATGGTTCTTGTGATTGGTTTAGCCATGTAGCGCATATAATTGTCGCACAGGCTGTATACTCCCCAGGGAGCTGAGATGGTTTAAGGAGTGATTTAAGGCCCAGTGACCAGGCGTAATAATGTTGGAAGCACTTTGAGACACCCCGTGAAAAAGCGCTATATAAAAACCGTGTATTATTATTATTATTATTATTATTCCATATGGTTTTATCTTCATTTACCTATGAACATATGCAGGTTTAATAAAAACGGATTTACACTTAAAAACAGAGAGATCACATCCCTGTATTAAAAAAAAAAAAAAAAAAAAAAATGAAGCAAAACATGACAGCAATACTCAGTCCGACAACTTGTTTGGCATGTTATAAATTCACTTTGTTATTTTTTCTTTAGCGCAGCAGAACAGAGCAGAGAGAGAGAGATGCCTGCAGGAAAAGTCAACCATAATTGACATAATTTATTGACTTATTTAAAAATGTATAGATGAGCCTTAGGACATTTTCATACGACAGCAGTTTAGCAGGGGTCCCTTGCTTAATTCAAGCAAGGACTGGCCAACGTCCCAGGTGAAATCATGTTAAATTTGCAGTCCTTTATGGAAAGTATTATAAACACTATTATCCTTTCACACATCGTGCAGTTTTGCAACCATGCTAAGATAAAGCAAGGGACCCTTGCTAAATTGCTGTAGTGTGAAAAGGGCTTAATATTATCTTAGTATGCTGGTGTGGGAATAATGATTTGACTGTAGGCTTTTAGCTAAGCTGGTTTCAGTGACAATATTGATGTTTTTATGTGGTGGGTTTCTTCAAGGGAACAATCTCCTTGTTGTATCCAGAAAGGAGGTGCAATGACTTCCTTTTTATTTCATTCATTTTTATACGTTGAACCTTTGTAGTTTGCTTTAAAAAGGGCTTTGATACCTTTTGAAGATCAAGTTTTTTGGCCATGAAACGAATCCCTACTCAAATGAAGATCTATGTACCGGATGTAATATAATTTACCCGTAGCAGTTTCATTAAGTTCTTGAGAGAAAAAACAATTAACAGGGCAATGTTTTCAGGAGAGTCGCGTAAATCCACAGTACGTGCTAAAATACATTTCGTCTCACTTAGACAAATAGGGCTAGATAGCTCAGTTGGTAGAGCGCCGGCACGTTAATCCGGAGGTCGTTGGTTCGAATCCCACTCTAGTCAATTCTTTGTTCAACCCCAAAAATCAAAACTTATTTTTGTGAAATTGTTTTACTCATTTCAAAAATAGTACAGCACTGCCTCCGCAAGAAATATTTTAAGGGAAGCTGTCTACCATCATTATCTAAATTTTTAAAATGTTAATCTGTGGAATTTGTGTTTTGTGTCGTACAAAAAGTACCCAAACCCTTTAATGAACGTTCTCTGTTTCTATTGTTCGTCATGTTTGTTGGGATGATGATTTGACCATCTTTTGAATTGAAATTTTTCAAAAGGTTAGTTTTTCTACATTTATCAGAGGGATTAAAACAATCCATTGGTTCCAAAACCATACTTTCTTTTCAAAGTTCAAAGTGAAGTTATGAATTTACCAGATTCTTAAGAAGCGCTGCCAGTTCCTTTGTGATGACAGAGAACTTCAAGAAGGCAGCTCCCAGGTCCGGCTCCTTTTCCTTTGATAACGTGTTGGAGCCGAGCTTCTCAAGGTTCTCAGCAAATGAGAGGAGATTGCCGACGTAAGCTGCAGGAGGAAAACAATAGAGGAACAGAGATGAGATACATGTATGGCAACTTGTCCTATACATGGTAGAAGGGAGTAACAAAGCTGTGACGATCAGCAAATAGGCCCACTTCTCTCATGTCTCTTCAGTCTTCTGACGATGACTAGAGCAGCCTAGTCAAATCATTGAGACCTTAAGAACTCACCCCACCATAGGGAAGTTAATACCATCCAATATGTATGCTTTTAAGTACATTTTCTATCTTCTGCCCAGTCAATAAAAAGCAGGACAATTCTTTTCAGAACTGAGAATTCTCCCAAATTTCGACTATCTACTCTGCGGTAGTAGAATATATTAACATACAGCAAGACAGTTCTCTAAAAAACAAAAAAAACTATCTGGCAAGTAGACACACACATGGTGTTACCGCAAACCAAATATATTTTGATACCTCACCATGCAATGCCTCAAATCCCATAAAAGGCTGTAGGCCTAAGTAACTTTGTAAGCAATTATTGTCAAAAACATTGTGTTTAAGAAACTGATTGTGACAGGTTGGTCGTTTTGCCATTTTGTAAATCATTGCAGGAAAGTCTTAGAAAGGGTCGTTTAAAATTATCAACATTTTCATTTACAAATAAGATGCTGGGGAGGATCTCTTCTCTGTAATCTGGTTGCGCACACCATTCCAAGTATCCATACTGAAGGCACACTAAAGATGGAATACTAATCTACGTTTACAATGCACTAAACATTTCTTTTAAAGGTATTTTACAAAATGTGGTACAGCTGACAAAAAAGTTGTAGACAGTGTTCATGTTTTCAACCACATAAATAAATGGAAGGTTTAGAACTATAGAACATACGTGTATGTAATTCGTTGTTCGTTTGAGTCAAGAGAAAATGGTGAAAACCATGCACAATTTTCAGCACGTAGTAATACAACATGTACAGTAGGCCTAAATGATGCTTAAAATTATGCATTGTTTTCACTCTGTTTCTCTTGACTAAAACACTGGATTTAATATAAACACATTGTCCTTTGTAACAATACCACCAAAATCACAGTAGCTGTTGTGACAACAAAAAAGGTTTTCTTTATCTTTCCTGTATGATACCTTTAAAAATAATAACCAGCCCCCTGCAGCCCCAGGCATGGATTTATCATCAGACCTTCCATGGTTTCACTATGGTTTCACTGCATACAGTATCCATTTTAGACTCTGTTGTCTGTGTGTTAGTTTAGCAGCCTGACTGCAGATATGAAACTGAATCTCAAACTGGTAAATTGCTTCTAGCCTTATATGGTTATGATGGAATTGACAGACTTTGTGTCAGAGCATAGAGAATTAAGTATGGTCAGAGCATGGCCAGACTCTTGTTGCTAGATTCTTGGGTGCTGGGTGTTTTTCAGATTCACAGTCCGAATGCTAAAAAAACACATAAAAACTAAAAACATATGATAACTCGGCACATAATTTAAACAAGCATCAGGGCCCAAAGTCATTTCAAGTTTCTGCTTACCCAAAGCAAAGAATTGGCGCTTACTGTAGTAAGCAGGGAATCAAGCCTGAATTCTTTTAATATATGAGTGAAAAATTATCTCTTTGTCAAAAATCTACGTAAGTTACTTTAGAGGGAGCCATTTCTCACAATGTTTTATACTATCAACAGCTCTCCATTGCTCGTTAGCAAATATGTTTTTATGCTGACAAGTATGTTGAGTAATAACCAATAGTGTCCAGTGTCTTAAAGCGCAAAGCATGAAGTACACACTGTCTAGGTCTAACAAAAGTACAGTACATTTGTGTGTACACATACCTACTGTACAAGCATGACAGGTGAATTAAAAAATCCTGTCATCATTCATGTAGTACAGATCTTACTAATAAGCAGAATCAATTAGCCTTACCCACATCCTAATTATATTCACGCACAGTTACAGACTCTATTGGTTGGAAAACACCATAGAGCTGTGTACTAGGCAGACACACAAACGCAAACAATGTCACTCTATTATACGAAAGGGCGTAACATCTACTCATTTTACCCACAAGTTGTCTCAGTGCAGACGTGGCGCAGTGTACAACTTTCATGGGACGAGGTATATTGATTGTGATTGCGTAACCTTTCATTTCCAGAAGTTAATTTATTCATGAAACCGCACCTTTTAATTACTGTGTACTCAACTCAGAGACTGTAGAGTTGACAGTACCTCCACGACTTTATCTACACTACATACATGTATGACTCTAACAAATTGTGTTTTGTGTGGATCTCTTTTCCCTTTTTAATAATTATAGGGGGGTGGGGGTGGCTTGTGATTCCAGAGATATTTATAGGGCACAATGTATGCATGTGAAAAAACAGAAAGTGTTACCCGAAAGATTAAATATGTACAGTAAAATAATAAAAGAAAAAATAACACAGCAATTTCTTCCCTTGGGATATTTTCATTGATAAGACTGACCATGTACATTTACCAAGTGCACCGTATGCGTGGTCATAAACACACCTTAAAGTAGTTTACGATTTACAGTACATTTTTCAGTGAGCGAATTTCCCCGATAGCAAAAATGCTACACAAAATGTTTCAATTACTACTCAAACATTATGATTTGCTACGTAAGCATTTGGTTTGCAAAAACTTTCCAGTATAAATATTTTCCTATAAAAAATCGGTGGACGAAATCTTTCCTTGTTCTTACATTGCTATCAATGTAAGGACTAAGCGCACAGAAAAATGCTAAGACACAAAATAAGTTCAAAGGATTCCATTGTGAGGATAGCGTTGTTCCTTTCATGTTCCTTTATTCTACTGCCACTCTCTTACTACTATGTGCTAATACCATTACCAATCTTGAATCTTGAATAGGGATACTCTCCTAAAAGCATTGCTGCTGTCCTTGGCCTAATAAGTCTTTTTGAGGAATGGCGGACACAATGCTACAACACTGTGTAAAGTTGTGGTAAATTTGTGCGTATTGACCATAGAAATAGAACGTATGTTATTCAGTGAAGTGCGCATTTTCGGCGACGCGACGTTTACACGTAAACCTAATGACCACCAACATGGGGGGCGTGGCATCAATCTCGGCGTGTGACGCGCGCGTATCACGTCCGCCATAGCTAAAAAAGGCTTATGTTATAAAGCTGCTTAAGCTGCTTATACGGAAAATATTGCTTAACAATTTTCTGATAAGCAGACATGAACAGGATACCCGTCACAAATTGTACATAATGTATGACATAGTAGTTTGGCTGGTTACCTTATTTCTGGTATTATTTTGTTGTTAGAATGCTTAGCTGCTTTTCCATGAAAGTCGGGCCCTGGAGACGGTGGGTTGCAAATTCTATTTGTGCTCTGTGCTTGTGCTGTCTTTATTGTGCTTTTAAATCAGATTAAGTTATTGTCAATTATTTTGTCCTGAGAGAGATTGGAAGCTCCATCCCTCCCATGGCTGGCAGTGCTTCTCTCTGGAACCCTTGAAGATTTTGTTGCAGTGACTGCAGCCACTGGTAGCCTGTATACTGTACATGTACATGTATGCAGGCCTGATACTTCATGGAGGCAGCGAAAGTGATTGCCTCAGTGCCCCCTAGTCATTTCATTGTGCCCTTGAAATGCTAAAGGAGAAAAAAAAATAGTTTCCTCATAGGGTGCCCTTTAGCAGAAGAAAAAGCCTTGGTGCCCTTGCCCTTACAAAAACTAAGCATACACGCATGACATGTACATTACATGTACATGTATACATCAACGTCTTGGAAATCATGTACACGGAAACCATAATTATCGACTTGACATACACATGTAGTCAAGGATCAACAATTTTGTTTTATTAAATCAAAATTTCATCAAGCCCAAAGACCTTGACATTTGATGAATTAAGGATTGTCGTGATACATTCTAGATACACGAATGTACAGTCCAATGGCTCTGCTTTCCGCTGAAGTACAGTATGCGCTTCTGGTGCTCTGTATTCTAAAACACATGATTCTATGGGACACTAAACAAAGAATTCCGCAATAAGCAGAGCCATTACATTTACAAGTTAGACCAAGGAATGAGAATTAAATTAGGAATGCTGACGGAATTTCTAGGACAAAGTGGAAAACTGGTCATCTTGTCATCCCTTCTAAAATTAATTTTTTTTTCAAAACATTTATATTGAAAGAAAATTCTACTATTTCCCAGTGACTCCAGTGCACGATTGAGCTTCCACTTTGACAGTTTTGAGATTTCATGTTCTAGGGTCACACACAAAGGGCAGATACTGGTCTTTGACAATCAATAATAATTGGCTGCACATCAGCTCTGCAAAATTGTACGCTCATGGTTCTTCACATTACATGTACAAAGTGTACATCCCCCTGGGACATGACCTGTTGACCCCGCCCTGACCCAGTGACCCTAGCCAGGTTTCACTTTCATTAAGAGGGGAAAAGATTGAATTTCCATAACTAAATAATGGGCATGTAATTTATGTAATGTAATGAACGACTGGCTCCAGGCCTGGAAAGTATGCCTAATAGCATCATGTAGCATGGATTGTGACTCAAACCAATTGCTACTCAAAAATCAAATCGTATTTGCTACTCAAGATTAACATTCAGTGTGCAAAATTCTGTCTCAACTTGTGGCTATGCAAAACTGCTGGATAGGATCGTTCCCTGAGCTCCTTTACTGGGCCAAATTCCATAGAGCTGCTTTTATTTAAAGCACAAAAAGGAGCTAAGCACAAACAAATTTACGCTTACCAGAATAAGAAGCTCTATGAAATTGGGCCTTACATGTTAGAGATAAAGTCTAGATGCTCAATCCTGCATGCAGTTTATGCTAAATACATGTAATGTACTTCAATTCAATTCCTTTTCCCAGTGGCATACTGTAGTATCAAGAATTATTCATGAGTTGGTATTTTGTCATAATTGGTCCTTGGAGATCACTGAGCTACTGTACGTATACAATGTAGCAGCGGCCAACATTGTCAAATGTAGAAAATATTTAAAAAACAGTGGCCCGAATTTACCAGTGGGCCACCAAAGTCATGACCTCTGTTGCCCTGGTCTTGGCCTTGGTGCCTCCTCAAAGGTTTTCCATAGACATTGAGATTTTCCAACGGAAGTGCCCTTTGCAAAATGATAATGGCATTGCCCTCTCAAAAACAAAATCCCAGGCCTCATAACATCATGCACAGAGTCAATAATCAGGGTTTAGCTAGACCAATGTTAGTGGTGGGCAATAATCTTGAATTATGTGCCATTATTGCTGAAGTGGGGCCAGGTTTCCAAACTGTTCCCGTTATGAGGGCCATGCAATAAGTTGAATGGCTGTTTGACTGTGTTCTTTCTCTGTGACATTTGATACTCCTTATCATGAGCTGTGCTGAGATCAATGCAAAGTGGACAATATTTGAAATCTGTGCTGGGTGGCA
Organism: Asterias rubens; assembly: GCF_902459465.1. Lineage (NCBI taxonomy): Eukaryota > Metazoa > Echinodermata > Asteroidea > Forcipulatida > Asteriidae > Asterias > Asterias rubens. The sequence goes on from NC_047077.1 coordinate 11,955,048, forward strand.
CCTTAGAGTAGAGTAAGGACAGGTGGCACCATGTATTTTGCTCAGAGTACTGGGCAAAAATTGTGAGTCCTGGGCAGGCTCGCCAAGCACCGCCCACCGTGGCTACAACACTGTCTATAATGAAGAAAAACTTTGAAAAGTATTTTGAACATCTACATATTTAACCATGGTTGATTTCCAGATTCTGACTTTGGCATACAATAGGCCTAGATCCTATACCTGAAACACTCACAGGGTCAGTTACACTGCACAGCATACTTCCCATGGTTTCCCATCTGTCTCATATTTGGCCACTTCCTGAGGAGTTTCGTGACTGTTTGGACAGATGCTCTGGCCAACCTACAGTAGGAAACCTGTGAATGTCCACTAGGTTCATTGGCTTAGTACATGCAGGCCTTGGTATTGTGATTTTCAAAGAGCACTGCAATTTTCCTCTGGTAAGGGGTACTTCTACACGTATGAGGAAAATCTAAATTTGTATTGTAGGAATCATGCAAAGGGCACCACGGCAAAAGCATAGGGCACCACCACAGTTGCTGTGGGTGCCAAAGGTTACTTTGAAGCCTGTACGTACATGTACAATGTACCTGCCCAACTTGGGTCCAAACCTTTTTAAGCTGTCCGTTTAAAAATATTGCTCAGCAACAAAAAAAAAACTATAAAAAAATGAGAAGAAAAAGAACAGCGGGGCACCAGATGCAACAATTAGCACACGTTATTTTGGTTGGCAAACTTTTTCTGCTCAGCAATATATCTCTTAGAGCTAAGTGAAATTTGGCCATGTACAGTCAACACCTAAGTCAATGCTTTTTTAATCAACAGAAAGTACTATGAAATAATTGACAACGAACCAGAATAATTTTGAGTTAATTTACTCAATGGAAGAAGAAAATGCAAATTTTCTCAGCCATTCACTGCCAACTGAATATCGATTAAAAAGATCCATTCATTATTCAATGCAAATTCAATTAGTTTGAAATGTTTATACAGACTTGTACCATGTAGCTTGATAACATGGTGAAGCCGTAGTACAACCATGGAGGTAGATGACACACAGCTGTATAATTGCAGTAAGGCAACAATATTGTGCACTTTGTGGTAAAAGCATGAAATTGAAGTTTGAATAAACAGACCACATGCAAACGAGCGACAATCTCCCTTTAGTTTGCTGCAGTCAGTTAATCATTTCTGTTGCGGGTACATATCACAACAAAACTCCACAGTCAAGTGCACTGTTTAGAATCATCAACCTCCTATCAGTGGAATGAATGGGAAGGGTTTTGTACACAACACAGTCAAGTGCACTGTTTAGAACATCACTCCTATCAGTGGAGTGTATGGACAACCCTCAGATACATAGGGGTTTTGTACACTACAGGCTGATGTACTTACAGTGAAAATTGAAGGATGAATTCAGAAGTGGCATATTTATAATTTGCTAGCCCTAATGTTGGTGGTGTCCCTGTTTTGTCAATGCACGGACAGAATATAATTAATAAGCAGAATGACAATGCATGTTGGATCCAATCATCAAATAATGAAACAATTACAAACACACAATGTCATACTCTTTAGTATAGCGACTTTGTGCCTTTTACCATTTGTTTTCTTTTAAAACCTTTTCTTGTTCAAAACATTGTGGGGTTTGGGTATACATGTACATGTAACTCCACAACGTAAAAAAAAAAAATTAAGTACAGTTCCTACAAAAGAAAACTCCACCTTACAAGGGGTCTTTCTTGTAATTATATTGTAGGAGGAACTGTACGAAGCGACAACAGCCTAAATATTGCAAACATTGTCTGCATGTTTCATACATGTGTGTACCCAGATTTTTACTAGAAAAAAAACCCTTTGAGACAGAAAGTTATATTGTGTAGCTGTAAATCGGAAAATGTTACCTGAGGGTGCATTTGTGACCTGTTTTGGATTTATTTTTAATTTGTGTATGGGGAGGGGGGGGGGGTGCCATTTGCAGAAGAAATAAGCAAAAAATGTGTATCATAGGACATTGTGTATGTAAAAAACATCCATCATGTATACTGTATGATCAATTTATCACTTAACTAAAGGTGCATGAGTGGGTTAAAAGACAGAGTATACACATCATTTGCATTCAAGACGGTTTTTAAAATGTAAGATTTTTAAACAAACAAGTTGCTACTACAATCCAGAAGTGCTTTACAATGTGTACTTTACAACCTTACAATGTAAATGTAATGTAGATCCCATCATATAATACAGGCATGTCTAGTCAACCAACTGAATAAAAATAAATGTCTAAAACCTTAAACCGAGAGGTCCCTCAGTTCCTGAAACCCCTGAAAGGGAAAACAGCTCAAGTGAAACTAAAAAGGGCAATTGGGCAGGAAAGGGCTTGTTTGACCGAGCGAAAAAACCTAAACATGTAATTACGTCCCAACACCTTTCATAGAATGTGCGCTGGTTTCACACTGAGTTTCCATTCATTGGATCTGGTAAACAGGCTTTCTTCAAGCATCAAGGTCGATATTATAACACTATCGTTACTTTATTTGATGGTTGATTCAGTTTGATTTGTTGTTATAATGACTTGAATTGTGCACCGAAGTTGAAGATTAATGAAGCACTTTTGATTTTGGTATTTAAATATCAATAAAGCCCTTAAAGGTAGTGGACACTATTGGTAATTGTCAAAGACTAGCCTTCACAGTTGGTGTATCTCAACATATGCATAAAATAACAAACCTGTGAAAATTTAAGCTCAATCGGTCATCAGAGTTGGGAGATAATCATGAAAGAAGAAAACACCCTTGTCACACGAAGTTGTGTGCGTTTAGATGGTTGATTTCGAGACCTCAAGTTCTAAACTTGAGGTCTCGAAATCAAATTCGTGGAAAATTACTTCTTTCTCCAAAACTATGGCACTTCAGAGGGAGCTGTTTCTCACAATGTTTTATACCACCAACCTCTCCCCATTACTCATCACAAAGAAAGGTTTTATGCTAATAATTATTTTGAGTAATAACCAATAGTGTCCACTGCCTTTAAAATATAATGTAACGAACAGTTACATGTATTATGGGCTAGAAATTACATTTAAAATGTACAAACAGGGCTCAAATTTCAGGCCTGTATGCTTCATTTTGAAAGGACAAGGGCACCAAGGCATTTTCTCCTTGGTAAAGGGCACACCATAAGGAAATTTCTACTGGAGCATTTCAAGGTCACCATTACATTCAACCTGGGCAACCATAGTGGTTCACAGGCTTTTTCAACCACAATATCAACCTCGCAAGTACACTTTTATACACCCTGGGTGAAGAGAAGCAATTTATAGTAAAGTATCTTGCTCAAGAACACAACCTGGGTCAAGACAGGGACTCGAACCCACACTCGATGACATACATGTACATCATTGTAACCACTAACTCTAAACCACTCGGCCATGACACTAAGAAACAGTCAAAGTGGGGAATGCAGATGCATAAAATGCACACTAGGGGTAGATACATGTACATGAAGTGCAAACCATTGGAACATCTTTCAATGTCCCCCTGTGCATCTTTCAATGGCCCCCTGTGTATACTTCTACCAACAGATTGAAACCGATGATCATAACAAATTATTTATAAATTATCCAACTCTTTGTCTACGCACAAAGAAAGGGGGGGGGAAATGCCTGGGGGCTTGTCAAAATCCAGAATAACAGAGTTAAATTCTGCATTTAAAATTTCTTTGTTCATAAATTATTTTGTATGATGAAAGGTGTAGACATAATGGGAGACAAAAACCATTGGAGTTTTGTTTTGTGTTGTATCCCCTATCCCCTGAACCTTGCAATGCACTTTCAGTGCATATTGTATAAAATAGTTGGCCCAAAAAATGACAACTTACAATGTAAATCAACCATCATCAATCAACTGAAAGTTCTGTGTAAATTTGTGCAAGCTGCAGGAAATTTGTATCGGCAGGCAATGGAGGCAATTGCCCCATTGTTTATGGCCTTGGTGCCCCTTTAAATGTTCCAGTAGAAATTTACACTATTTTCCTCTAGTCCTGGCTCGCCCTGAACATTTAATGGACTGAACAGTAAGAATTGTTACACCTCGGTAACAAACTGTGAAGTTTGATTTGTCGAGAACCAATCATGTGGCGCGCAACAAAAACGCATGTTACATGGCTCGACGGGCCGGGTAACATGAAAAGTGATGCACACTGGTGTACACCACCTTGATCGTTCCCAGCGTTGGTCGATTTCCAGCGCTGTGTACGAAACAACCACAGGTTCAAGGGAACTGTTTCTTGTTTGTCTGCTCATTAAACAATGAATAGTCCGTCGTAATAATGTTTGAAGATGACAACAGAAGAATAACAATTATACAAGAAATAGGTATAGCAAAACAATTGTTGCATGCTGTGACTCGGGTCCATGTGTTTTGTACACCCTCGAGGTGATGGCACCCTCGGCTTCACCTCGGGTTCCATTTTCCCCCTCGAGTGTACAAAACGCCATGGACCCCGTCACAGCGTGCAACAATTGTATACTGGTACTAACTGTTAAACTTTATATACAAGGTGTAGTAAACACCACTCCTCAATTGCCCAGTTGGCTACTAAAATCAATTCAACCTACAGTAACTATAGTTACATTTAACAATAATTTGAACCTCTGCATGGTGGAAATACAATATGGAAAGGTTTGCGTTAACACAATATGGAAAGGTTTGCGGTAACACACGTGATGACTATCTCTGATTGAGTTGGGGGATGGTTCTGAAAAGAACCGTTGGTTTCAACTCGACGTTTTGGTCAGTATGCTCCGATCGTCTTCTGGAGAAAGCATAAAGTATTACTTCCATTTTAAAAGCAAAATGGGGTGTTTCAAAATAAAAGTTTCAAGTGAAGGCCTTGTAACAGGCATCCCCAAGATAACTGTGCCTATCTACATGTAGTTGTATGCATTTTCTTCCTTCTTAGGCATTGTTTAGGTTGTGCGCACTTCATACATGTATTAGCCCCCAGATGTGTCCCAAAACGCTTATTGATTTTGTGTAATCAGGATTATCTACTCCACGGCAGTAGAATAAAGCAAGACAGTTCCCTAAGAACAACTCTACCTGGCAAGTAGATACACACATGGTGTTACCGCAAACCAAATATACAGTAATCAGGAAGGTTATCACAACTTCTACAGAGCATAGTTTCCCGTAGCAGAGGAAGAGGAGAAAGGTCTCAATTTTACATGTATGTCAAAACTATTGTTCTTGTACTTTTCAGTGCACATTCCATTTTTTCTAATATTCTCAAGTTATTGTTGTTTTACATTACCCATGTACTTTTTCACTACGTAATGCGCATAGACTATACATTATTGTTAGGAAACTTGCGAATAATAAATGAATAAATGATTAAAAGCAGCCTACTTGTTTTACACGTAATAGGTGTTTTGTTAGTTTTTTGGAAGACAGTGAACTTGTGAGTGTTTTTGTAACACTTTTCTTGCATTTTCTACAAATGCACAGTTTACTCGCCCTGTGGGCTACTTAACGAAAAGCTTAAACACAAGATAGAGGTGCCCTTCACCGGGTCCGAGGGAACCTGCTTTGACCTTACAATGAGCAAAACATCATCCCTGTATGACAAAACTATTATCCATCTCAAGAATGCCTCTTTTTTTGCTCTGTTTTGTGAGCGTGGAAAACTTGAGTGTGTTGAGCGTTACGCTCCGTCGAGGTTGACAGGCCAGATAATGCTGCTCCCTGCGCGAACAAATAATTAATGCATGACCTTCTAAATACACCACTCTGTCCTTCCAAGGAGATAATTCCTTGCATTATTAATTGGACTGAACATGAAAATAGGACATGGTGTAGAGACAAAGGAGAGAACACTTTTTATTTTCATGGCCATGTTCAAACCTCAGTAACAGTAGCATTGTTTGTGGTGTTGATTTTTGCATTTTTTCACCCACTAGTCCACTGGGCTAAAAAAGAAAAAATCAGTAGCCTTGCTGTTAATCTGGTGGTCCCGGGTCAGCGGCAATTTCAACCCTGTGTACTTAACAATTTAAAGGCACTGGACATGTTTGGCTGTCAAATGCCAGTACTTTCACTTGGTGCATCCCAACAACAAGCAAACCTGTGAAAGTTTGGGTTCAATTAGTCATTGAATCTGCAAGAAAAAAAGCACCATTGTTGCTTTACTTTGTATATTAATCAAAGGCTTTGACATCTGAAGTCTGTTATTATTTGAGTGAGAAAGTGCCTCTTTCACAAAAACTACATTACTTCAGAGGAAGCCGTTTCTCACAATATTTTGTAATATCAACAGCTCTCCATTGCTTTTCCCAAGTACATGTAAGTTTTATGCTAACAATTACTTTGAGTAATTATACCAATTTTTGTGCCTTTAAACCGTTTTCAAAATTCAACTGTTATAATCAAACAGTAGCACTAGCAGGATATAAGAGGCCCAATGTTACCGTGGCCATGCTGGCAGGGTCACTTACTGTTTCCGGTGTTGTAGATGCATTTAACCGACTTCCTCATCTTGCCAAGGCCGCTCCTGTCAGAATCCAATGTCTGTTCGGAGATAATCAGATAAAACAACAAATTAATTGTCTGTAAATCAGGTACAATAATGTACATGTCGAGTGTAAAGGAATTGGATGTGCCTTGTCACACTAGGCAACTTTTGGATGCAACTTGGATGCATCCAACTGTTGTGCATGCTAATCCAGGACCTTTTGGTAGCGCATCCAACTGTTGTGCATGCTAAACAGGACCTTTTGGTAGCGCATCCAACTGTTGTGCATGCTAAACAGGACCTTTTGGTAGCGCATCCAACTGTTGTGCATGCTAAACAGGACCTTTTGGTAGCGCATCCAACTGTTGTGCATGCTAAACAGGACCTTTTGGTACACTAGCACTTCACTGAAGCATCATGGAAGGCCTCCATGCCCCCTGGTCATTGCCTTGGTGCCCTTTGAAACGGGATGTAGTAACATTACATTGCTCATGCTACCAAGGACTGACCAAGGAGAAAAAGCCTTGATGCCCTTGCTCTTTCAAAAATGAAACATACAGGCCAGAGTGCGTATCTTGTCAGCCAGAAAGGACTTTTTGGAATGTACAAGGTAGCCCTTTTGGCAAACAAAGGTTACAACTGTGTTCACTTCCTGTACATTTAGAACAGTGTGATTGTGAAGGATTTTCAGACATGTGAATGTGAACACATGAAAAACTTGATTTTTAAGGATAAAAAACATCAACAATCAAATTAACAATTAAAGAATTCAAATTGCAACAAGACACTCAACAGCATTTTTAAAATCTTTGCCTCAAAACCTGAAAGCGTTTCACAAAAAGTATACTGCAATACTTATTAGCATAATTTTTAAAATTTGCTATGCAAACATTTTGGACAAAATCGTTCCCTGAGGCTTATATTAGTGTTTCATTTTATTCTAAAAGCGTCTGATTAAAAAGTTCATACTTTAAACCCTTTTTTTTCTGTGTAATATTTCCCACTCAATTTAAGTCTTATTTGAGAAATCTGTATCTACATCTAAAAACCTACAGAAAGCTATAGGTAAATAATTTTTTTTTTAGGAAAATGTGTGTTTTGACCTACTGTATCCATGCTGTCAGTTGTGCATAGTTTTTCACTATTTTCTCTTGACTCACTTAAACAATAAACTAAGCCCAAAATGTTCACACAGGTTTGTTATTTTATGGTTGATCACACAAAACATTAACACTGTCAGCTCTACCAATCCTGTCTGTATACATTGTACATGTAGTAATCCAAACAACAACACTCTAAAATCAACATATTTTTCATCCTTTCTCAACACACCATGACAAACATCTACATGTAAACCAAGGTCCTGAATCAACTGTTTTTATTAATTTCCACACCAATGCAAAAGTAAACACTGACAAGGTAGTGCAGATTAAAGTCAATGTATGTCTCTACCCACCATTCTATTCTTGAGGGATCACTTTACAAAGTCAGCTCACCCCAGGCCACTTTGAGCAACATTTCCTTGAGATTTAGTTACAAATCATGACCTCCCTGAAAGTTTTTTGAGGACAGCAAACAAGCATTCAAGACTACAGCCAGCCTTGGGTGTGAAAAGGTACAATAAAGTAGTGTAACTGCTCCATATTCCATACTTCCAGCACCCATATCCTATAAGCCTGGGGGACTAGTGTGACTACATGTACTGAAGTGTCAAAGTCATGACTAGTGTCGTAATGGCAACTACTGATTGTTTGGTTGAATCTTGGCTACCGTTTTTCAACTACTTGGTTAAAATCTTGTCGCCACGACAAACTACATACTGTAAAAAGTAATGACTTCTTGCTTGGTGAACCAATGGTGTCGCTCATGTCTAATCACAACAATTTACATACAAAACAATCAGACATCAATCACTGACAATCCTTCAATCCTTTCAGTGTGAATTTAATTATATTTGAGTCGACAGTCCGAACTATTTGAGGCGGGACTAGTCAAGTAGTAAATTTCACCAGTCACCCAGGCTTGAAGTTGTACTATCCAACCCTTTGCAGAGCTCAAAATTCACACTGAACCCAAAGCCCGAGACCAGTGATTTTAGTGTCATTCCAGTAAACTCGCAACCAGACTAATCCGTTCCTCTGGTGTTTTCAAAAGTTGACTTTAAGTCAGATAAATATCTTTCAATTCTGTTGAGTAGTATGCACAGTAACCCATAAAACAAATGAGACAAATCTTCACGTTTTAGTGTTAAATTAAAATTTACGTCTTTGGTTCAACTATGTAATCTATTTTTTTTTTTCTAGTGTTTTTTAGTCTTGGAATATTTTCCTTTCTGGTCACAGTATAGAAGTTCAGCTACAGTTCAAGCCTTGCGTTCCTGTGTTGAATTTTCTGTATTATATAAAAAGTTTATTTCAAAAAAATTAAATTATTAAAAAACAATTCTTGTTTTCCCCACGTATTTCCCGACATTGTAATTCCGAGAATCGCAGAAAACTTTGGACAATGCTGTAGGGTAGAACTGTGGCCAACAACCATGGTAAGCGGAAGTGTGTACAGTAGTAGCAGATAAATGCACTGAACTATGGACCATAGAGGAATGTCTGTATTTACATGTTTCTTGCTGTGGAGTCAGGCTACATGTACAATGTACTAATCTACTACTAAGCCTTTCAGAGAGTTCCCCCACAAGGGGGGGGGGGGGGGGGGGTAGTGTGGTAGGGCTTCATTGGTAAAATGGTGTGAGTCATTGATATGGCATTGTTGTGTGTGGATAGGAAGTCCTTTTAAAGTAGTCAACATTTTGAGGTTAAAATGTGCACAAAACCAAGAGGGGATTGAGCATAAAGGTTAGCATTGTTTTGTGGTTTCCACACACGTTGTGTGTACATTCTGGTGTGTGTGCTAGTGATGTTGAATCATTGTAGTAAAACAAAGTGATATTACTAGACAGCAATATTCGAGAGCACTACGCACTACCAATAAAACCAATGTACTTTACCCATAGCAACTATACTTTTAATCAAAGTAACCAGAGTATGTGTACCATAGAAACTGTGTAGGCCTACATGTACATGTACATGTACACAGCTAAATATTTTGACAGGAAACATTAAGGGCCTAATTCAAATCCCACCCGAGTAACATGGCTGTGATATTTTTTTCACAGGACTCGGGAAAGTACTGAGTATACAGTGCTAACACACATCAGTGTATGGGTAAAAAAAAAAAATAATAATAATATTCTTTATCCCCGATGCAAATTTAACATTTCACATCTATTATATTAAGGGCCTACATTATCAAAACTTGAGGCAATTGTACCCTAAATACTGACTGATTGTACTGGACTTGTAATGTTTCATGATCATGTACATAGGCCTACCTGTTGCCATGGAACAGAAACAGGAAATTTACATCAAAATATAAAAACTGAAAATACTGGAGTGGAACTTCAAGAGTTTTTAGATTGATGACCCTTTCTGTCTTCACCAATTACAAAGTAAAATAAACTAATTTTAATATTTTGTCATGCCACAATGTATCATGATGTATATAAAATAATGTACACATTATTGTATTGTAATTAATTGGTTGGACCAACAAGTTACAATATTAATTACAATGTATAAAAATATAGGGGACTACAAGTGGATGTATGGCCTACATGCAGGGTTGTAGCTAGACCAGTTTTAGTGGTGGGCAGTGAATCAAATTTTGTTGGAAGTGTACTGAGGGCAAGGGGATCAACACAATTATTCATGTTTAATCATGGGGCCATTATTGCTGAAGTGAGGCCAGAATCCCAAACTGTTCGTGTTATGGGGCCATCCAATAGTTGAATGGCCTTTGGATTGTGTTATTTCTCATTCCTTATCATTAGCTGTGTCTCAGATCAATGCAAAGTGGACAATATTTGAAATCTGTGCTGGGAGGCATAATGTATTTTTCTCAGAGTGCTGGGCAAAAATTGTGAGTCCTGGGAAGGCCTGCCCAGCACCGCCCACTACATGTGGTTGGGAGTGACTATTTAAAATGAAAAAATGTCTTGCCATCTCAAAAATAAAATTCCAGGGCCCAATTTCATATAAAAGTCTGTAAGCACAAAAAGTTGCTTAGCATGAAATTTCTTCCGTGATAAAAACAGGATTAACAACTAAGTTTCCATTTGTTGCATAATGCTTGTTTATTGGTATTCAGCTGTTGGTTGCTTATCCTGAAAAATCACGTGGAAATTAGGTTGGTAATCCTGTTTTCATCAAGGAAGAAATTTAATGCTTGGCAAATTTTTGTGCTTACAGGCTGTATGAAATTGGGTCCTGACCTTGTACAATGCACTATATGATAGCACACGTAGGCCTACACAACCCGTCATTACAATTCACATTGTACTGACATATTACAATTCACATTGTACTGACATACTACAATTCACATTGTACTGACATACTACAATTCACATTGTACTGACATACTACAATTCACATTGTACTGACATACAATATCACAAGACCATCAGTCATTCATTCAGCTTCTAAAATATTAATAATGAGCACAATCAGAAATGAGGCACATGTTGCACCTTTAAAAAGTGAGTCACGAAATGGGTTTTAATAATAATAGAAAATGTGTAAGGGTTGAACGCTACAAATGACTTAAGTCTCAATTTACATAAAAGCCATTATACACTTTCGGCACAGAAAAAAGTTCACAGATTTACAAATAACTAAAAAAACAGGGTTAAAGACTTCTCTTGAAATACATTATTATTGCATGAAATGCTTTAGGCCCTACTTTTCGAGAAAACATTAAAACAATTATCAATTCTCGTTGTCGAGAATTACGGAGTTATTTTAAACACATGTCATGACACGGCGAAACGTGCGGAAACAAGGGTGGTTTTTCCCCATTATTTTCTCCCGACTCCGATGACCGATTGAGCCTAAATTTTCACAGATTTGTTATTTTATATATAAGATGTGATACACAAAGTGTGGGCCTTGGACAATAGGCCCCTACAGTTTACCGAAAGTGTCCAATGGCTTTAAGAACTTTGTAACCCAACTATCAACCACTGTTGTTGGTAAGGTTACGGTCAGTGCTAAAACCAAGTTGTCGAACACCCAGTTTTCATCACTAAGAGGGGGCCTTACTCAATGGTTTCATAAAGTTGCTTTTGTTTAAAGCACAAAAACTATGTAGCTAAGTACAACACAATTATGCTAACCTGAATAAGGTTACCAGCAAAAATAACATTCCATATATGTAGCATCTTTGAATGGTATCCTGCTAATTGTTGCTTACATGTAGCAGACATTTAACAAAAGTAATGTTCTATCATTTAAGCAGAGCTATAAATTGGCCCTTGGTTTTTGTTCACCAGTATACAGTATCGTGTTATTCATATTTAACGTGTTCTTAATTGATTTAATCCGTAAACTGTTGAGACTTACTACCCGTATGCAAACTGAATGTTAATATTGAGTTAAAAAAGTATTTTGTGTCAAGTGTACAGCTACAGAGATTATTCTAATTACCTGGTCCCAATTTCATGGCTCTGTTTACTGTAAGCACAGAATCGGTGCTTACAGAAACGGGGAATTGTGCTTAGGGCAAGCATATTTCACGGGTTAGAGGGGAGTTTTGGCTTAGCTGCGCTTGCGTACTCCACATTACTAGGTATTCTATGCTTGCAAGGCTAGCGCAGAAATTCAGCGCTGGCACGTAAGCGGGGAATCGCGATCGTAAGCACAGAATTCGGTGGTAAGCAGAGCCATGAAATTGGGCCAGGAACTACAGTAGTTCAAGTTCCAAGTCCAAAAGATCATCCACCAAAGGTGAACAAACAGTAGAAAAACCTGTATGGGGTTTCTGCAACTGGTTGCAATTAATTTTCAGTAATGACCCTTGCTGTGAGGTCAAAACAAACAGCCACCAATTTAGTAACATCTGGTGTGGATGTTTCATAGAGTTGATGCAAAAATAAAATGAATTTTTTATTTATGTAAAAATAAAACTTGATACATCCAGTTGGGATTGTAAAAATAAGCTGAATAAAACAACAATTCAGCAACAAGGCAAAAAAAAAAAAAATGTGTTTAGCATCCTCCCTGTTTGAAAAAATTACAAACGGCTTGGCTATTTTTAAAATAAAAATTGTTAATGAGATCAGTAACATAGGCTAATATCTTTTAACAAAAATTTTAATTTAAAAAGAAAAAAAGGTATCCTCTATTTGGAAGTGGGCGAGGGGGAGATAAAACTTGGACCAACATACTGAAAAAAGTGGCTTCTTAAAAGGAAGCGGCGAGGATGCTAAAAATGTTAAAATTTGTACTTGGCCTAACATACTGGGCCAATACATGTATATTTATGTTGACCAACAAACAAAACGAACAAATACTCAGCTGGCCAAGATCCTGTGTTTTACTCACTGATTCTTAAACAGTTATTTGTTTTTCAAAGCCAGGAAGAGCAGGAATATTTCAAAATTGAAATACTGACTATCTCTCTTATTTTACCCCAAACCACTGTATTTGCTTGACATCGGGTGGGGGAGGGGGGGGGGGCGGGGTGAGGGGGAATCTATGAAATGTCCAGTTATTATTGATCATCAGTTTGGTGTTTGTCTAGACCGCCCCCCATCCCCGCCCTCCCATCCTCTGACTGTGATTATTTTCTGAAAAACAAGTTGACAAAAGACAGACCACAATGTTTGTTGTCCGTCTCTGTCTAGCTAGATGTAACTTCAGACCAAAGTTTTTGTTGTGTGACTTAATCTTCAGAGGAGCTCCCTGTGTTTACCTATTGGTAAAATACTGACAGAATGAGTCACTCTATCAATGGTGTGGTGTGGTCAACCATCAAACAGACCTTGCATGCGTAAAGGCACTGGACTCCTTTGGTATTTTGTTAAGAACCAGTATTCTCACTTGGTGTATCCCAACACATGTATAAATAACAAATCTGTGAATATTTTAACCCTATTGGTCATCAAAGTTACAACAGAATAATGATAGAAAAAACACCCTTGTCGCAAAAATTTGCTTTCAGATGCCTAATAAAAGCGTAAAGGCATTGGACACATTTGATACAATTGTCTTTTTTCAAAGACCAGTATTCTCACTTGGTGCATCCCAATATAGTGCATAAAATACTGTAAAAATGTTGGTCTTTCAGTTTAAATTCTTTTGACCAACACACCCACAACTTTAGGAAGAACAAAATTTAATATGTTCAACTGACTATCTGAATGGTCACTTACGTGGTCAAGTCAAAATATAGAGAAACAAAATAGATTTGAGTGTGTGATACAGAGAAAAAAAATCACGGTACTACTATATAAAACAGTTCACCAGGAAATGATTTCTTGCACTTATTTTGCATTCTACAGTTTTCTTCTCCAGAATATGTTTTGTGTGGTCAACACTAAATGTTCTATTGAGTAGCAAAGTTCTGATGAATGTTTAATAACGCTACGATATTTTCATCCCGAATCCTCCGTAGCTTTTTTCAATGCTTTACAAGGAAAATTTTCACCACACACTAAATTTGTAATATTTTTTCGCAATTTTAACCACAGTCTTCAACATGAATGATTTGATCATTGATTGAGACACTATGTGAAGAAGGGGAGAAAGGGACAGAAGGAAAATGGACTACTACCATTTAACGTGTACACTTATCGGCGAGTAAACAAAATACAACTGGGCCCAATTTTAAGGCTCTGCCTACCGTATTGCAAAAAATCGGCACTGACGGAAGCAGGAAATTCTGTGCTTACGGTAAGCGAACTTCACGGGCTAGCGGGGCAATTTGACTTGTGCGCGTGCATACTCCATGTTACTAGGCATTCTCTGCTAACAAGGCTAGCGCAGAAATTTGGCGCTTTCACCTAAGCAGGATCGTGATCGTTAGCACAGACTTTGACCATGAATAGCCATGAAATTGGGCCCTGTTGATAGTCCGGTTTTTTTTTCCAAAAAGAGGAGGATGATGGCCTTTTTATTTTTATTTCTTTCAAATGTGGCCACCAAGCATTTCAATTTAAACTGGCCATCAATTCTTCAGTTTAAAGTCACCACTTACTTTTATTACAAGTTCTTAAAAGATTCAGTAAAATTAATGAGAAACACAGAAAAGTAAAAAAAAAAAAATTCTTTTAAAAGGATGCGGCCTCAAAAAGGGATGAGGGAGGGCCTGGGAGGGCCAATCAACTGTTTTTTTCTTTTCTTTGGGTCTATACTTGATTCTCCTAGAACTATGATTTTTTTCCCCCTATCGTCTCAGTGAAATGAACCTCATACTAGTACTAGTCATCATACATGTTCTGGGTACAGTATTGCACTTTGGTAGGCATTTATTAGGTTGGTGTTATAGCTAGGAGGCCGGGTCAGCATGGTCAGTTAAATTTTAAAGGATAAAAATAGAATGCAAATGAAAATAATTTATTTCATCAGGGCCTAATTCAGAAAACTGTCCGTATCCTGCCACCACTTTTTCACACACTCATTTATTTCATTACAAATGAAAAGTGTGGCAGGATGCAGAAATTTTTTCCGATGGTTGAGTGATGAGCAGAATTGTGTTTTTTCTCCACGCTCAAAAACATAAGTCCGGATAGTTGCGATACTGTAACCCTCCTGCCCACGACGGTGTAGCCGGAGGGTTACGAAGCTTCCGCAATGTGTGCAGGGCGAAATGGTTAAACATGTTTCAACAGCTAGTCAGCAGATTTGCTCCTTTTTTTACCACTTTTAAAAATCATTACATTATAAACTGCAACAAAAGTCTGGAGAGCCGTCGAACTATTCTACATCCACGTCTTAGTTACACTACAACATTACATACAACAACTACGGTATGAGTCACCATAGCATAAAAATACAATACAACTTACATTTACAAGTCTATGTTTTTAAAAGAGTTGTCCTTTTTCAAAGTTTTACAATTTTTGTTAGAAAGGTTGGCCTACATTACATACAACAAAAGTCTAAATCAATAATTTGAAACATTTTAACAGAAAAACAAACCCAATTTAAATAATAAAGGCAAAACTCCAGCGACCAGCCAATTCAATCCCTCAAATGAGTCAAGTTATCAACCAAGCAAGTCAAGTAGAAGGAAACATGATTTATCTTATTCAAAGGCTAGGCCACACCACACACGTCACGAAAGTGATCTTAAAATGAGAAGAAAGTCTTTGTTTACAGGTAATTTTTCTAGAGCCACACTCACCTCTTCCAACTGTGAAACAACATTCCGACATGCTCCCATTTTCCCCACAAAAGTGGACGTCGTTGGCGAGTTAAGATCCTCATTTGCCTCGTTTACAAACTCCAAAACACTAATTAACTCCGGCATTTTGCTGTCATGGGCACTGCTTTGCAAGCTCGATGCCGTCTACCACAAAAACGAAACCAAAATGTGAGTTGTTTTGTATAAAGATCCTCCAGAGGTGTGTATGACAAGTGTAAACTGGCGGAAACGACTAGCGAAATAATAGTGTTTTTCACAAAAATAATCTTTAACGTTAAAACAGGGATACACATAAAGATAGTCAGATACCTTTAAGGTATATCACAAGTTCTGACATTCGATGTAGTGGGGAACAGACTTGAAATTATTTCCTGGACATTTGGAAGGGCGCCCTCTTTTGTCGAAAACTTACGCATAAACTTTTGAAAACCCCCAGAGAGCACCATTATGGGAAATAATAAGAACCTAATAAAGTTTTTATAATTATAACTTGTATAACTATGTTTGTTTATAACTCTATGGAAGACTGAAATGGTAACCTACATGCCTACCTACATGCTAACCTAAATGCTTAATACTACTTGTGCCCAGTCCAACGTTTAATGCTTTGTGATTATTAAAAGAAACTCACACAACTCATCAATAATGTGGAAAAGAGAGAGTTGTAAGTAAGCCAAAGTAACGAACATCCCATCGAAATTTTATTTTGAGGGATGACAAACAAAATAAAAAGAAAACGAATTTTTCAAAGGAAATTTTCAAATAAAAGGTACATAGGCCTACATCACGACCAAAACAAATCAATTCTGATCGGCATGTTTCCAAAGTTTGCAAACAAGAAGGTCGAACTTTAATCAGATTTGCCTACTCTCTAAAAATGCTAATAACAAAGTTATTTTTTGTAAACGGCCTCCTCCATTTCCCCACACAGCCGTCCGTTCCTCACCTAAGTTGGTGACGTAACAAAAGTTGTTCTCTCTATTCAAAGTGGATCATTAAAAAAAAGAGTCTACAAAAAAATTAAACAAAAATTAATAGTAGGCCCCTATCGATGATTAGGCCTATGTTCTCTCTATTCAAAGTGGATCATAAAAAAAAGAGTCTAAAAAAAAAATTAAAAAAAATTAATAGTAGGCCCCTATCGATGATTAGGCCTATGCTCACCGCTAATGGAATGAAGGTGTAGATTCATGGAGAGAATGTACGAGCCGAAATACACTTTAGAGTCTACTCTCTGAATTAATTAATTTCCCGTATTGATAACAGTTTCATTGCATTTGATTTCTAAATAATAAAAACACTGAATGTCGTGTAGCCTAGACCTAATTTGTCAAGCGACGGAAATGGTCATTACAACTAGAAAAAAAGGCCTAGGCATAAAGGCCTATACTTAAGCATAGCGCTTTCAACAATGTATAGAGTATACTCAGTTAACAATAAATGGTGACAGTAATTTTTGGTTGACTTAACGAATTGATAAAGGAATAGAATTGGTAACTAGCCTACTCAAAATAATTGTTAGTATAAAAACTTACTTGGTAATGGAGAGCTGCTGATAGTATAAAATATTGCGAGCAACGGTTCCCTCTGAAGTTTCCGAGAAAGAAGTAATTTTAAACTAAACATGTTTATTTGGTTTTAATTTTGACCACAGATTCATTTTGAGCTCCCGAAATAACGCATCTAAAAGCACAAAACTATACGTGTGACAAGGGTGTTTTTTCCCCATCATTGTCTTTTGCAACTTCGACGACCAATCGAGTTCAAATTTTCACAAGTTTGTTAGTTTTAATTGTATGCATTATGTTGAGATACATCAATTGAGAAGACTGGTCGTTGACAATTACAGTAATTTTTCAAGCTGAACTATTAAACCACGTACTTTAATATCTTGAACTATTTTTACTTAAGTTATGTAATAACGAACAGACAGTTTAGGTGTAGATTCGCAACTTCGAAGCTACAGTTAATTAGCCCCGTAAATAATAATTTGCAATTATTGAGTGTAGATTCGTATCTGACTTTCATCAGTGGAGTGACGTCAAAGAAATAGTTTAAAAGCCTGTAATTATAACTGTTATATAAAAACAACCATAAGCAACCAATAATCGGGGTTGCATTGGTTATAAAGTACAAAGTTACAAAATCCATCACACAAACTTAGAACACATAAATAATTTAAATAAAAAGTTGAAGCTGAGGTTAGAAAAAGTAAATGCTTAATGTAAAAAACAATGTCCAGTTAAAATGTTACAAGATAAATAGAGAATTTTCTGGAAACTATTTATTATCTAGGCCTGGAAAATCAAAAGTCTTAAATTAGGCCTAAGATAACTCCAACACACGTCAAATTGATTACCTTGAATTCGACGTAGTACACCGTTCCTTGACCACAGTGCTGTTTTTCTACTGGTGCTGCTCTCATCACACTGTGGTGGCGATATTGCAATGAATAATAATTGAATTTCGCGGTGAATTCGCCCAAAAATTGTGATTGGATCATTGGAAAGTGAACTTTTTTCGTCTCGGTCTCACCCTCGGTCATCTCTCTCATTCACATACGATCTGTTCAATGCCTTTACGAACGTTGCCAACGCTTACGCACGCTTTTGCGCTTCCATAGGGAGGTGGAAAATGACTGAATGGATGTTCCGAGTTCGTTACCAACGATTACGAAGACACGGCGAATGTTGCGAAGTTTGAGTGGCTCAACCCACTATTTCCATCCCGCACTCAAATTCCGGTATAGAGTAATGTACGCCGTCCGAATAGTCCCACATTCTCAATGGGTAGACTATTTTATTTGCTCTAAATAAGCAATTATCAGTAGCTAGACGCTTCGTTCTCTTGGATACTTCGGGAGTATCAGGAATCCGTAAATTTAAGACAACTATTTCCTAAAATAAAACTTACTTTATTGATGACTGTCGCATAAAGGCATGCCTCACAATACATAGTTAACCCCTTTATGATACTTTTTTTAACAACACAATTTTCTAACAAAACACAACATAGCACAATGTGGCTGGTCAGAGCCTCCCTTTATCATTGGATGAAAACATTTTGTATGAGACTTCTTCTATTGTTGACGTTTGGTGAACTCATGTGACGTATTACGGTTTTCAATGAAGCTTCCATCATCTACTAAAACAACTTACAATAGTTATGACTTTCACACTTATGAAACTTAAAATAAATCGTGTGGTGAACCACTCTATTAAAGGCCTATAATACAATTTTTTCACAAATGAATTAATAAAACAAAGCAAAAATAATACAATTTGGCTGCAAAGAGCCTAGACGAGTTAACAAGCTATCCATTGTTACACTTTACCACTTAATACGACACTCAGTATGCAAAGAAAACCCTCAGTGACTTCTTCCAATGTTGACTTAAAGAAACTAAAGCGTTATCACTGAAGCTTCTACCATTACTCGATGCTATTAATTTCATCATGCACTTCATGATGCCAACAGCTTTCTCGCCTATTGATGATTATAATCCTTACGATATGCTTACTAATAGCTTCTCAATTAATTAAAAGTTATTCAAATGGGCAAGCTAGGTGTTATAAACCTCTCCACAAAATTCCTTTCTCCATGGTTATTCCAATCCTTCTTCCTCCATATTCACATTTCATCACAGCCTCGTTAGTATCCAGAGCGGGTAGTTGTTCGAATACATGAATAATGTTCAAGAGTTGGCGCTGAATCCTCTCAGTCGCGATCCTGATTGGTGCATCCATCGAGTCACACGCCATGACAGTGGGTAATCAATCGCGATCCTGTAGTCACATGCGATGACGTAATGTTTTTATTCCAGTTTCCACAGTGCATGGGTAATCTTGAGTTGACACTGATACCTCTCAGTCGCGATCCTGATTGGTGCATCCATTGAGGCCCACGCGATGACGTAATGTTTTGAATTCCAGTTTGCAGTGCACAAACGCTTAATGCCACGTGTTAACGTATAAGATGTTGTTGTCTGTTTGACTGAAATGAGCAATGTTTGATGTTTATAAACGTTGTGTCAATTTAATGGTTTTAATTTGATTAATTAATTGACTATTTCGATCCCACTTTAAAATTCATTCCTCTATTACGGGTTCAGTCATTTCAGCTTCACCACTCACTCACTACTCGTGTCGTATCAAGTTGTCACTCACATAATAATTTGTTAAGTTTAAACTAAATACTGTTAAGCCTAATGTAGTAAGTAAAAAAATAAATATAAAAAAACCGCTTGTGTTTCCACCTCGCAGTGGTATCCTCGGGTGATGCTTTCGTCAGCCTTGTTCACGTCAACATTTTCCCTCAGCTGGACAATTATGCAATGAGAAGAGTTTCCCGAGTGTGATACACAAGTAAAAGTTATCCAACATTGGTTAAGCTCGCTACCCTGTTCCTCTTGAAGATGTCCTCTCCTTTCACAAAGATGAAAACCAATTATGACAACATTTGAGGCTATACTTGGAAACATCTTTTCGCGTTACATGGGACCTGAAGTAGGTATATATACATCTATGCACCGTCCTTCTTCCCGCGTCAAACATTCTGGTGTAGCAGCTTTCTTGAGATGTTTCAAGTTTTGGCATTTAACTTAAGCGGAAGTTAAATCTGTGGAGCCATCTTCAAAGATGAAGAATGCTTGATTTCACAGCCAGGAAAGAAGTAAGTTGTAAGATCATAGTATTTTGTAAAGAAAGAAGATGATGCCACAGTTGGCATGAAGAGTCCCGTATTCTACACACTTACCTTTTTTGCAATCATTAAGAAATATCTTAAGAAGATGACCAGAGGAAGTAAATTCGTGGCTGTATGTGTCCTAATATAGGAGAACACTAACTTGATGCACGGAGTGAAAGTTTGAATGTAATTTGGAGTCAAGACACCAATTCATACAAAAGATGTAGAGCAGCCTAAATACATGGCAGTTGAAGAAGAAAAGTAGAAAAGAATTTGGGAACTTTGACATAGAAAGGAAAAGTTGTCTCCATGAAAAAGTAGTCAGACTATCAATTCTTGAGGATGAGGAATATAATCCTTGTCAATATGTGAGGATGTGTTGTACAATCGACAACGAAGACAGGCATTATTCCTTGTGCGATTCCCACCAAATAACAATTTAATTTTTATTTTAAGTTTAGTTTCGTTTATTTAAATGTGTTTAATCCACTAGCACACGAAACCCATCTCTTTTCATTCATCTGACGTCTCTCACGCGTTTTTTAATAAACTGCTATTAAAATTAAATTGCTATTACAATAATTTAGGTGTTGTATTCGTTTTTGTTAAAGTTTGCATGACTGTTTCAAATTTAAAGTGTTTAATATTTGTATTTCTCTTTTGGCAATGCGCTTCCGTCTAGCTCGTTCGGATGATGAATATCCATTCGAAAAGTTTATATTGTCCTTGATATTTTGATCTTGTCACTTGGCCTTTTTGCTGACGTCTAATGTCCACTCTATAACTTAACTGTTCACTTGCAATAGTGTCCTGCTGTGTATGTCACGTTCGACTTCTCCTTTGAAGATTGGTTTGCTGTTTTGTCTCCATTATAAATGGCACAAGTTTTGATGTAAGATTGTTCACTTCCAATATTAATTTCCAGGTTAGTTCACCTGTTTCTTATTGGAAAATAACATATCCTTCAAGTAACTAATTAAAACTATAACAAATACAATAAGTTTTTATTTATACATTTAAAAAAAAGTATGTATTGACACTGTTTTACATTACATTTGTCGTGATTTGCTACTCTTTCTCAAAAAAGACTTGGAGGTTTCATATTGTGGTCGCTGTAGTTCACCTCTGCAGTGAGTAGGCCCTTTGTCCAGTGAGGTATATCCACAGTGAGGTGTATCCATTGATGTATATCCATCTTGGTATATCAAGGGAGGTATATCCAGTGAGGTGTATCCATTGAGGTATATCCAGTGAGGTGTATCCATTGAGGTATATCCAGTGAGGTATATCCAGTGAGGTGTACCCAGTGAGAAATATCCAGTGA
The DNA here is from genome assembly GCF_902459465.1 of Asterias rubens. Classification (NCBI taxonomy): domain Eukaryota; kingdom Metazoa; phylum Echinodermata; class Asteroidea; order Forcipulatida; family Asteriidae; genus Asterias; species Asterias rubens. Next base: position 11,976,823 of record NC_047077.1, read on the forward strand.
GGTATATCCAGTAAGAAATATCCAGTGAGGTATATCCATTGAGGTATATCCAGCGAGGTGTATCCAGTGAGGTATATCCAGTGAGAAATATCCAGCGAAGTATATCCAGTGAGTTATATCCAGTGAGGTATATCCAGTGAGGTATATCCAGGGAGGTATATCCAGTTAGGTGTATCCATTGAGGTACATTAATTGAGGTACATCCATTTAGGTACATCCAGCGAGGTGTATCCAGTGAGGTATATCCAGTGAGAAATATCCAGTGAGGTATATCCAGCGAGGTATATCCATTGAGGTGTATCCATTGAGGTATTTCCAGTGAGGTAAATCCAGTGAGGTATATCCAGTGAGGTGTATCCAGTGAGGTATATCCAGTGAGAAATATCCAGTGCGGTATATCCAGCGAGGTATATCCAGTGAGGTATATCCAGTGAGGTGTATCCATTGAGGTATTTCCAGTGAGGTAAATCCAGTGAGGTATATCCAGTGAGGTATATCCAGTGAGGTATATCCAGTAACGTATATCCAGTGAGAAATATCCAGTAGGGCATATCCAGTGAGGTATTTCCAGTGAGTTATATCCAGTGAGGTATATCCAGTGAGGTATATCCAGTGAGGTATATCCAGTGAGTTGTACCCACAGAGGTATGTACCCACATACAGTACAATTTACGTGTCAATGTCTTGAATCTGGAGCAAAGAAGTATACACACTAAATCCATTTTCGCATCTTGCTGATTTTCTTGAAGTTCAAATCCGTCGAGTAATTCCTCACTGACAAAGTGTTCCGTACGAAATAAAGTTTATGGTTTATTTTTGGTGTTCCTTCACCCTATAATATTCGCTTGGCACGCGTGTTGACGATGATTTGTGTTTATTATGAAAAATATGTTTGACTGAATGATCTTAGTATTGGTTTAAAAAACTATTAATGAACAATTTATTGAAAGTATTGATTAATACATATCAACCAACCAACAAAACATTCACACTTCTCGCACCCTGAAGTTATTTTGTGTTATTATCTTACTTGAAATATTATTTGAAATTGATATTTGCCTTGCATAAAATACTATAATCTATAAACAAATAGGCCTACACACGGCACAATGTAAACAGTTGTAATGACAAGAGCAGTCGAAGAAATCTCCATCATTTCCTCAGACTTTCGATCCATTTTCTTTAACTGTCTTTCAAACTAATAAAAGTGAATTCAATCCATGTACTATACCGGGTATAGCCAAGAACCCAGTGGAAAGAAGACAAGGAAGGAATAAAGTTTCAGTTTTAGACGTGAGAGGAAAACCTCAAAGAATCCATTTGGAAAACCCAAGCAGTCAGGGACTGAAAACTTAATCCACGTAGTGCCACTGACGTGTTCGAACCAGGGTCCTATAGGTGGAAGGCGAGGAAAGGCCACTACGCCAACCTAACAGCCTTTCTCGTCTTCTCTTCGAGTTGGTAGATTAAAGAGCAAAGAAGCTTTGAAGATCTATTCGCCATGTTTCGGCACCACAGAGAACAACCCAGAGCCTTGCACTTTTCCAATTACCCTTTGGTATAAATGGTACTGTCCAATAGCTATTTTTGAAACCTATTTATTTATTCGTTTATGAAATAATAATATTTAAAGTTTTTTTGTATATATATAATTATAATCGTTTACTGTTTACACCGACATTTTCACATTCTCATCCTTCACTTCATACGTGCTTTAGTTATCAGTTAAATTAAACCAAAATGAAGAATATTTAAAAGCTAGTGTTTTATCCGTGTAAATGGTTTTGGGTGCTGTACGATGTGTTGTGATTGGATATAATTTTAGCCATCGGAGATTTTTTTTTTCCTGCGGTTATGTATCAGCTGCTCTCAGTGTTCAAAACGCCCCTTTTTACTTCATAAGTAAAGTTGTTCATTATTTGTATACATACAAATGTTTTCTCCTTTGGAAATTAAAACTGTTTCCATGTGACAAGTGCACCCTCGACGTTTGTTCTGTGTCGATATCAAAGTATGCGACTGTGGTGACTCAATGGCTCCGAAGAGTTGTAAACTTTACACATAATTTCCTCTAGACCTGCGGCACTATTAAAACAATAGTTATCACTACATTTGAGTCGTGACCAGGACCTTGAATACTGTATTGCAAAATTGCATACCAATTTATGTAATAATGCCAACTTAACACCAACTTAAAACTAGAGTAAAAAAAGTGTACACGAACTGTTTGTGTCGGCTCTAGTTTTGACACACAAGCAACATACTTTTGTTGAGCCTATTTTACTACATTGACAAGTAAGATAAGCAATAATAAAGTCACATAATGCTTTTTGGTACATCCTTTCTTTGCATGGCAAGGTGTGGTTAAAAATGCATTCACATGATCCTTTCTCTGGGTGTGGTAAATGACGAACTCACATTGTTCTAAGTTGTCTTTGTTGGGCGTGGTTAATTGAGACCATTCACATTGACAACTTCCTGGTTAACACTGATGGGCGTGGTTGATTGACGCTTTCACATTGATGATTTCTTCTATAACATAGATGGGTGTGGTAAAATGTCGCGTGTTACTGGATGATAGCAGAATGGTGGGTGTACAGCAGAACAACTCGGAGTGATTTCTTGGCGGAAGTCGCGTAAAACCCATACATGGGCGTGGTCGATTCGACACTGATATTGAAGATACTTTGTTGGGCGTGGTGTCACAGCCTGAAGGTTTCTGACTTTGATCAGTGGTATGAGTCAATTAATGTTTAGGGTGTATCATTAAGAAATGACAACCTCATCTCAGTTTCAATTTTTGAGGGCACTAGGGGATTCTTCACGGATGGCAAAAGCTGCGCGTTAGCAATGCGATGCGTTTGCTGTTGTAACTTGCATGAATGTTTGTTTGGAATTTTATGTTTGGTGGACATCTTATTTATTTAGCCTAATATTAATTAACCCAAGTTCCATTTTATATTTTTCAGCAACCTATGCATTCATTAATATTAATTCACATTCTCTTTAATTCACTCCTTGATTAACTCATAAACTATTAATCAACAAACTAATTACTTGCGACCTTATTTAGTTATGCATACATTAAATAATTTATGTCTCTAGGCCTATTTAAAAAACAAAAAACAAACAAACAGTGCAACAGTGCCTACACAAGGCACAATGTAAACAGTTGAGCAGACAAGAGCAGTTGAGGAAATCTACATCAATTCCTCAGCCTCTCGATTCATTTTCTTTTACTGGCTATGAAGCTAAAAAAAGTTAATTCAATCCAAGGAAGGAAGGAAGTTTCAGTTATAGAAGTAGAATGAATTCATGGGAAAACACAGGCAGTCAGGGACTGAAAATCTACCCGGGCGGGATTCGAACCAGGGTGCTGGATGTGGAAGGCGATGAAAGACCACTATACGCCAACCTGACAGCCCTCATCATCTTTTGATGTCTTTTTATGTCTCTTAATTTTAAAAGAAAACAGTGCAATGCAGGTCTCTTCCAAAGTAGTGGTCCTGGCAGAGTTTATCGCTGTCCTTTACCCTCGTCGTTTCCAAGTATCTCCCTGGCGCACGCATAAAATATCATTCTTGACACGACATGTCTCTAAATGTTTGCTTTATCCTCCGTTTCCTTTTCTTAAATGTATCATTTATTGCGTTTAGTATCCGTTACTCCTTTATTCGCACACACTTACCTGACTCATGAAAAGGCAAAGGATTTGGAAATGAAAGGAAGAAAAGGGTGAGAAAAGGAATCTGAATTGAGAATCAAAATAGATTGTGCACCATCTATTTTTATTTCTTAATTCTCATCCATGAAGATGTGTTTTACAATCACAGGAGAGGTTTGTGCTTTAGACTCGACAACCAAATAGACACTTCTTACGAAGCGAAAGGAATGTCATTGATAGGTTGAAACGTGAACAGAGAGAATAGAAGTAGAAAATAAATGTAATCTTCACGATGTACCGTTGTTCCTATTACTAACGGTAACATGCATACACATAACACAATTACTACATTTATGACCTTTTCACAATGTACCCACACAGTATCATCAAAGTGAACATTACTACCACTGTTTAATACTTTTATTAAATGGACAAGGGGACTGGTCAGGGAAACCAGGGAAGTAGGGAGTATATAGGTACCAAAAAGAGCAGGACCCTTTTTGACGTATATTAGGAAGTTGTGAAAATATATGGTGAATATTTAGCTGAGGATATAGTGAGATGAAAGCCCAAAGTGTCTTACACCGACCGTTCGGGACTGAAGACATGGATGAAAAAGGAAGTGTGTCATAAATAAAATAATAAAGAAGTAAACGAACAAATAACAAATTACAAACGAATAACTGGCACCATAAAATACACTTATTCAATTATCACGCTTGATATACTTGATATTGATATACTTGTACGTTAACTTCTTAAAGAATATTACCCATTTTAACTTATACTGTGTGTTATACAATATACCGAATATTACCACAGTGGGCGACAATAATGTGAACCCATACATGTGCAGAAACTTACCTTATCCCTGACAAAAATCAAAGTGTCGGGGAATGGGGACTGAATCTTGGAAAAAAGAGATTCAGAGTCCATAGATAGAGAAGAGACATTTATAAGATAAGAAATACACGATAAGACGAAGCTGTCTCGTCAACTATCTCACACCGATAAGCTAAGAAGGACAAGAGACATGTGATGATAAAGGAAAAGTGTCCTAAAACAAAATACAAAAATCCCAATAATTTACACCGTAGACTACACTTACTAATTTTATACCTTATGAAATAACTACATAAATGTTTATCACATTATAACCAGTAAAACTAATTTAACACGCTTACTGATTTACTTACCTTATTAGCTACTTACAAAAAATGATCACTACAAAACTTGGTAACAGAATACACATAACCAGTGAGACATAGTTGTACATTTCTGAAACTGTAGGCCGGCCCTAAACGTACCCATACATTCAGAAGCTTACCTTGAGTTGGTCATCCCATACAAAACAGATTGTCATGGGATGGGGACTGCATCTTTAAAAAAAGAGATCCAGGGTGCACAGATAGAGAAGAGAATTTGTTTTCAAGATAGGACAAATGAAAGGATTTCCAAGATGAGATGGTAGCCCAAAGAAAATCTATCATAACTACATCAGATCAGTTGGTTAAGAACAAGAGACAAATGGACGAAAAAGGAAAAGTGTCCAAATGGGGAATTCTTTTAAAACCATATTATTTGCGACACATACTACACTTACTCATTTATCAAGACAATACTTGTACCTTAACTACCTACAATAATTATTAACCCGTATACTTTAAATGTTTTATAATCAGAGCACACCAATGTTTTATAATAAGAGCACACCAAAGATATTACCAGATTGTCAGACATAACCCATTTAACACGCTTACTGATATACTTACACCGTATTAACTACTTACTAGTGTTTGCTACTACAAACTTGTACATAGAACACACATACCAGAAAGACATAATAGTAAACATTTCTGTCACTGGTAACCTTAACCATACCTGTACAGAAACTTACCTTGAGTTTGTTATACCTGACAAAACAGATTGTCATGAGGGTGTATAGAAAATGAAATTAAATATTATAAGAAGTATGGATTTCCAAGCTGACATGACAGCCCGAAATCTGTCTCTATGAATGGAACAATAGTAAAGTGGGATAACCTTAACCATACCTGTACAGAAACTTACCTTGAGTTTGTTATACCTGACAAAACAGATTGTCATGAGGGTGTATAGAAAATGAAATTAAATATTATAAGAAGTATGGATTTCCAAGCTGACATGACAGCCCGAAATCTGTCTCTATGAATGGAACAATAGTAAAGTGGTACCCCCAAACTAATATACAATAGTTTGCACCATAGCCTATACTTACTTAATTATCATGCTCAGCAAAACACAAGTACCTTATTAACTGCTTACAACAATCTTAACCACTTAAGACATAAGAAGTTGTAAATATTTCCGACACACTGTAAACATTTTTCAGGCACTTACCTTATCCCTGACAAAAAAAATGTCCTGGGATGGGGAGTGTGTCTCAGAAAAAGTGATTGAGGATTATAGGCAGAGAGATTCTCTGAGATGAGGAAATAAGAAGTGTTTGAAGGGGGGGGGGGGGCTGTGAGGAGGATTTGCCACAGGTGCGAAGGACAGCCGTAAAAAGCTGTCTTGGAGTGTCACAGAGTAAAAACCACCTTAGATTGAATTGCTCTTAATTACAATTACAATTAAGGAATTGTTTTACTTGCAACTTACTTAAACTTGTACCATGAATACTTTCTCAAAAATGTAACCCCACCAGATTAACAAACCTATTAGGACGAAAATTGCTTTTTATTTAAATCAGATTCATGTGTTAACTTACCTTTATTCATGGGGGACTTTAAAAGATAAAATATAGGCGTTACTGAAAATTGGTGCAACCATTTACATGAAGAAATGTAAATTGTAACAATCAAAATAAGAACAATGTTATGTTGATTAAGACAAAGAGCAGACAGAGAAAATGACAACTGGGTCTTCATGACCACAAGACCACCAAAGTTTCTTCAAACAAGAAAATAGATGGTGGTAAATACATGAGGAATTTCTATGTAAGAACCAACCCAAGAAGAGTGTTATGTTGATTAAGAAAAAGAGCAGACATAGAAAATTACAACTGGGTCTTCATGACCTCAAGACATCATTGGCAGACCACCAAAGTTTCTTTAAACAAGAGAATAGATGAGGGCAAACAAGTACATGAGAAATTTCAATGTAAGAACCAACACAAGAAGAGTGCAGAGAGAGAAAATTCCATCTGAATCTTCATGACCTCAAGACATCAATAGCAGACCACCAAGGTTTACAAACACCAGTTAATCTCTTGACAAATTCAATACAACTCCACTGTTGAAAATATCAACATTGTGTCACGAAAACACTCAATTACCTCACATCGGGATCACATTCAGATGAATACATGATTCACAAAGAATGATTTTCTTATGTGATGGTGAATGAGACGTGATCTGCGTTAATGATCCCAGAGCCGAGACAAAATGTGGTTTTATGAATCCACGGAAGACTGTGTGAACTTGAGTGATGGACATCAAAATAAGAAAAAGAGGTGGACAAGATTTCAAAGCAAGACTCTGAATGTCTTGAACATTTATAGTGCAGTATGAGGCGAAAAAACTGTGTTTTTCTTGTGCATATAGACTAAAATACTATAAGCTTAATTTGGTTTAATTTAACTTACTTCATAACTCTACTTACTTAAGTAATGTTTGTTCTGCTATTTTATTTTATAGCAATTTCTGTATCTACTCATTAATAGCAAACATCTATTCCCTCTCCAGGAGGTTCGCTCATCCAATTGTTATCTCAATCATTCACTCTATTACAAACTGTAAGGCTAAGAATGCAATACTTTTATTTACTTCATAACTCTACTTCTTCAAGCAATTTGTGTTATGTCGTTTTATTTCTTCGTGTATCCACTCATTTAGCAAACATTCATTCCCTCTCCAGGAGGCCACATATTCATCAAATTGTTGTCTCAATCATTCACTCTATACTACTTGGAACTTGAGTTATAAGAAAAAATATAATTGGGCTAAGCACCCGTTCGCTTGTTTCCTTCATATTACTACTTTCTCCATTTTTTTAAAAGGACTTACTTTTTCAGTTGTTAAAACTTCCCTTAGGAGCATTTATCTTTTATTTATTTGGTGTGTATAATTTAATGTTCGTGTGGTGGATTGTTTGGGTCAGTAATGTTGGTGTTGAGTTTTGCCTTTGCATCGCATTGCGTACAACGAACTGAGTTGTTCTAAAAGTCAGCTTTCTCGCGAAGCCATTTAAAGTTACGCAATTCATCAATAGAACCTATAATCCTGTTAGGTGCATTGACGATCAATGTAGTTTTCTTCTTTATCGCATCTCCTTTGAAAATTGTAATACTATTTCTTTTGTTGACGCAATGAATGACATCAGTTCCGAGTGAAGTTGTTACGTTTGCTGGAAGCTATCACGACCTTTCGCCTCATTGGTCAGTTCGTGTGTGAACAGGTGTGTGTACTGCGAGTTCAACAATAGCTGAGCAAGGATATCACATTCCAATTCGGGCTATATGGCTCCAACTACAACCTTTTTTTGAATTAAGTACGTTGAACCCATTTCTTTTTTATTCTAACATTTTGGCCAAAGTTATATCAAGCAGATGGATACACACATTGTGCAAAATATACATCATTGTCATGAAAGGCATTAACAAATTAACTTCACAAGACACTTTAGAAAATTAATGAGGTTTAAAATATACCCTGTCATGCATGTAAAAGAAATATTATCCTTTTTTATTATTTTTACTATCTGTTACAGTTTTTGTTCGAACCTCCTATTTTGATACAAGATACAAGATAAGTTTTAATTGGCAGTTAGATGTACTATGAATTCATGCAAAATAATGAGTACATGTATGTATCAATCATTTTCATCGTCACAAAGAACTTTCGTTTGGTGCTATTATTTTTGAGAAAACAGCCATTTGCAATAACAATTTATTTAACGAGCATTTGTTTTATGTTCATTTTACCCTCATGAGCATGAATGAAAAGTAAAGTTCGAGAGGAATTTGCTGGTGAATCTGTGTACACATAATATTAATACAACATTTTACCAGCGTTTTGACAAAATAAAATAAGGTTTTCAACACACAGCTGAACATTTTGTTTATTCCCAAAGACTTGCAGTAAAAAAAAAACATTGAAACAATATCTCTATGTTCATGAGAGTTGTTTGCCCTACTCAGTACTGGTGGTTCTAAAAAGAACCGACTCACCCCCTCCTGGTCAGGCCTGACCGTCTTCTTCATTCTTCTAGGAGTAAAACTGTCTCTCTTGTTGCACAAAAACTGTTGCACTAGCAAGTTTCAGCACCACAATCGCCGTCTAGCAATAGTGACTATACGCTCGTAGCTGTACGGTCTCAACTTCTCGAAGAACTGGAGAACAGAAAGCCGCTGGTTGGCGGGCGGCACACGTGCGACGAAAAAGTGTGAAATGATGCAGCATTTTCACTTCCGAAATTCAGCCTTTTTATTCGTCCAGTTCCAGCTTCAAATGGTTTACATTTGGTCTATATCATTTATGGCGTCCACTTCTTCCATGGTTTGATAAAAAATTTGGCAAAAATGTGAAAATTGCCGTAAATTAGGACAGCGAAATACGATGGAGTCGCAAGGTTGTTACATTCCGTTCTACATGTGTTAATTACACCAAGTGAAAAACAACAAAATTGCCTTTTCGGACCGCTTACCTGTGATTATATTCCTACGCGAGGCGCTTACTTGTTGAAAAATCTAAACAAAAATACATTTTTAATAAACGTGAATATTTTTTCTTCAAAAGTACCCCAAATAAAATAACTCGGAAAAATTTGATTGTGTCTGTCTTTTGTTTTCGAATGTTTACACACCAAAGGTGCACTACTTTCACCACGGTTCGCGGAAGGATTTTAACGTTCTACGGTCGCGGAAATGTTGTCCGTGAAACTTTGAGCATAACGAGGCATGGATTTAAGTGGGCCTTTTTTTTTAAGGGAGTTCATGTAGACTGGTCCCCTGTTTAAGGATAATAACATGTACTTATTTTTTAGAACCAGCGATTTCATTTGATACAGTAATTTCATTGGATAAACGATAAGTGACGTTTGCATTCTGTGTGCTTTGATTGGTCCGAGGTGAACCTGAACTTCCAGTCGTCTGCATATACTGGGTGCGTTCGTTTAGCTTCCCTGTGTCGACCCCGGTGTATGGCGGTTTTTATTTCCAGGACGAACGTGGGTTATTATCTGCACACGTTCGTTCTGGAAAAAAACCCGCCACACACCGGGGTCGACCCGGGGAAGCTAAACGAACGCACCCTATGATGCTAGGTGAAAGGTGCAAATGGACGGGGATTGATCCTGGCTAAAGGCCACTCTCTGGCGTTATTAATTTATTTATTTATTTGTTTTTATTTTATTTTTAGTTTTTTTGGGGAGGGCAAATACATAATATTTAGGGGTTTATTATAATTAGTATACAAGGAGGTGAAGGGCCATGGTTCTGAGCGAGGGACAGCAGCACTGGCAGATCAAGATATTAATTATGTCAACCCTTGTTGAAGGCCCGCCTAGTGTATCCAGGGGGTAAAGCCATTAGTAGAGAGATAAAGTTTCAGTATTTTTTCTCAAAAGTGTGGACTGGGGGTTTTGATGACTTCCAACTTGGTAATTTGGATAACACCACTGATGGTCCTACGCTATTTGCAGAGAGGTATGTAGGAAGTTTCTCAAGTTTTGGAAATAATATTAATTACGACGGCGGCCGAATGTTCCAAGTGGAGGTCTAGCTAGGAGGGGGATAACTACACATGCCTTGTGACTCGGTCCATGCCCTATCATAACTGTTGAGCAGAGGGTGCGCTCAATACTTTCCAGAGTCCTGGGGGTGGGAATAGAACCTATGACCCTGTAATTCCAGAGCAGTGTCTTACCAACTAGACTACCGAGGTTGCCCGGAAGCTAGATGCAGTTCGAATCCTATGTTTTGGCAGCGGGCACCGCAACGATATAATAGCTTCAAATCCCACCACAGTAACATGCCTGTATTTTTCACAGGACTCGGGAAAGTACTGAGTATGAAGTCGAGTTTGTTTGTGCTGAGCTAGATAGCCTGAACATCTGACGTCACACTTTGAGGCTCGTGAATAATGATCCTTTAAAAAAAACAATGGCTTTGGCTTGGGCTCAGGCTGGCTTGGGGCTCCCAGTTGTTTTGGCAATAATAAAGCAGCCTCCAGTGCTTTGCGAATGCACGAACCTCTGAAGCCAAATCAAAAGCCGAAACCGGGGAGAATTAACAGTTGTCTGCTAAGCAGAATGATGAGCAGGATACCAGACACAAATTGTGTTTTTGACATTTTAGTTTGGTTGGTAACCATATTCTGGTATTCCCTTGTAAGCATGACGTTTATTTGCTTATAAATAATTATAGCTACTTTATTTTGGCCCTGTCTTGTAAACCCTGAGGAAATAGAGATCAGTGGATGAGGTACGGTATGGTATGGTGGCCCTGAAGGGACATCGCACATCGCAAATATCTTTGCAAATATTTGTGATGTCGCAAACATCTTTGCAGATATTTGCGATGTCGCAAATATCTTTGCAAATGGTATGGTGGCCCTGAAGGGACATCGCCATCGCAAATATCTTTGCAAATATTTGTGATGTCGCAAACATCTTTGCAAATATCTTTGCAGATATTTGCGATGTCGCAAATATCTTTGCAAATATCTTTGCAAATAATTATTTGCGATGTCGCAAACATCTTTGCAAATTTGAAAAGATATTTGCGACATTCCAAATATTTGCAAAGATATTTACAAAGATATTTTGCGACATCGCAAATTATTTGCAAAGACATTTGCGATGTGCAATGTCGCTTCAGGGCCACCATAGTATGGCCATTTTCGAATCGACTGGATTTGGCTTTGGATTCGGCTCGGGCTAGCTTTGCCTGGCGGTTGTTTTTACAATTTTATTTTGCGCGTGCTTATACTCGCCCAGGGTTTCTGACGAGAGAACGGAGCCTCAAGCCGAATCCCAAGCCGAAGCCGTGGTTTCGAAAAGGGCCATAGTCTTTCAGTAATCCATCGCCACTGGAGGGCGCTATCCCTAACAGCTTTGACAAGATTTCGCTCACGCTTTTGTATCTCGTAGCCTCACAAAAAGGCCATTTCTGCGGCTGTTGTTAGTGACAAAATTGCAGGTAATAATAACGTTTTATATTTGCTACATTTTATGTGATTATAACGTCGATTTTTGTTAGAAAACACTGACTGGAAACGGTTTATTTCTAAGCTAAGGATTGTAATTGTATTAGTCCTACTCCTAGAACTATTTCGGTTTCGTCCGGCTATCGTCTCCCCGTAACGGGGACGATAGCCCGTCAGTCAGTGCCGTGGTGCCGCCGTCGCGTTGCCTGCAACGGAGGAGTCAAACCTGGGCTAACATACTCCTAGTTAGAACTATTTCGGTTTCGTCCGGCGGATAACTTTCCGTATGGCGCCACCACTTTTTCACTCATTTATATAAAAAGGGATATTTATATGTCATTGAGGTAAATTAGATACTATATTATTTCATATCGAATGAAAAAGTGGTGGCGCCATACGGAAACTTTTCCTTATTTTACCTCAATGAGATATTCCTTTTTTTTGGTTGTAAAAATGAGTGATAAAGTGATGGCGCCATGCTCTTCACGAATTACAGGAACTGAATACACATAAAGTCTGCCAATCGATTGGAATGGAATTGCTCAAACAAATCATCAGAGTCACAAACGGCACTACTAGTACTACAATCTTTCTGAACTTCTCAAGAGAGGGCGGGGAGGGCGGTATTAGTTGAAAACCGTGACCCGGTTTATTTATCAAAAAAGTTCAAAACTGGCTGCGCTCGCAGAGTTGCACCGGTGACCATGCTAAGAATCTTTTTCATGTGTGAAAAAATGAGGTGAACTTTTGCCCTTTTTCAAAAGGATTTTGAAAGAAGAGAGTTTTATTGACCTCCGAGTCCTACAGGAGTAATTTGAAACTCACACAGTTTGTGTGGTCGAAGCAAGATCAATTTAAAAAACCTTTCTTTTGTGTGTGGCCGGACCAAATTTCAGTATCGCGCTACCTTTGACAAAATTGCAACCATCCACAATAATGGCGTCACTTTGGCTCAAACTTACCCGGCTAATCATTCCACTACTGTAGTGATTTACTTGTAAAGTTGTAGTTAGTAGTGTAATGGAAGGTATCATAAAACTTGGAGCACGTGTATGTAGTAAAAATTGTGTACGTTTTTTCTGAGCTCCGGTAATAAGCTTCTATTTGTAGCATTAGTGTGAAGTGCTACTGAGTCTATGTGTTAGGGACGAAATTTAGTGTATTTTCATGATAGTCAGCAGGGCTAGTAACCCAGATTTTTTAGCAGCCCTGATGAGATTTTGGTAGCAAAAAAACCCCCCACATTACGTCTTGAGTCACGGCACAAATTGGTCACGGAAAGTATTTTATTTTACAATACCCTCAGTACAGTTCATTAATGTTTGTGATGTTGATTTTTGCATTACAGCCTGGCTGTAACTCTGGTGTCGCGTGGCTAGCAGGCTGGTGGCAATTTTGACCCCTGCCAAGTGAGAATACTGGTCTTTGACAAATTACCAATATAATTTAATAGTGTCCACTGTCCATTGCCTTAAATATGGAATTTAAAAAAATTGTCACTGCTTTTTCCCCTCCTCAGAGCTTTTATTGGAACCATGGCGACACCTGGTACCCAAGCCAATGTAACTCCTCCTAGTAATCCGACTCACACCCCCACCCCAACACTACAAGGTCAACGGGAGGTCAACTGTGTATCACTCTGCAGACTGGGACAAGAAACTGTACAAGACATCGTAGCAAAGACCAATGAGATCTTCGTAGTCTTAAAATCCACGCAGGTAGAAACTTTTAACAATAGATTTGCAATTTTGGGTGTCAAAACGCGCACCAAAGGAATGGACTCCCCAAATAGGCAGAACTGGTTGAAGCGCATTGTCCGTGTACTATCCTTTTGTGCGCCTTTTTGACACCCAAAATGGCGGACACGAGACGCAAGTGCGCTGCACGTTGTGCAATGGATCTATAGTCATAACCCTTGACCCTCCTAAGAGTCGTAGAACGGGGTTTACAACAAACTATGTGTTCAAATGTTGTCCCCCCGCAACATCCAAACATCTAAAATTACCCAATTAATTGCACTGTCTTTACACCAGGGCCCAATTTCATAGACCTGCTTAGCACAAAAATTTGCTTAAAGCATGAAATTTTTGCCTTGATAAAAACAGGATTACCAATCATATTTACACGTGATCTCCAGGATGAGAAAAACAAGAGCTGAATACCAGTAACAAGCAATATACAACAAATGAAAATTTGGTTGGTAATCCTGTTTTTATTAATGAAGAAATTTCATGCTAAGCAAATTTTTGTGCTTAGCAGTTTTATGAAATTGGGCACAAGCCTTGAAAAAACACATGGGTGAGTCTAAGTTGCACTACATCAATCAGCAATACTGATTTTATTTTTTTTATTTCAGCTGCCAAATGGTGTGTCGAACACCAATCCACAACACCAAACCAAGCTACAAGATTTAATTCGAAACGTCCAGAGTCAGTTCAAGAAACTCCGCTTATTGTATGATAAATGTAATTTATTGTCAGGAGGTATGGACCAAAGCAACGCAGAGGTAAGTCAAGACAGTTTCATCTCAGGGAGAGTGCTGCCATTTTGGGGAGATAGAAATCTCAGTTGGTAGTGTGCTTAAATGCCTTGTCACACGAGGCTTTTACAGGCAATTTGGAGGCAACCAACTGCAGTGCATGCTACAGGACAAGTAATTTTACGAACACTGTCTTGTGATTCCCAAGAAAAATAGGTGAAGATTGAAATGTGAATGTCTTTTGTTCTTGGAGATTGCCTGGAACTGGTTGCCTGTAAATTTCCTCGTGTGACATCTTAGACTGACTAAGGAAAGTGCATTTTTTTGTCAAAATTCAACATAGTTGTTGATATAGAAAAGTTTGCGGTAACACCATGTAATAACAATCTCTAAATGAGTTGGGGTGGTTCTGAAAAGAACCGTTGGATTAACTCGACGTTTCGATCAGTATGTTCTGATCGTCTTCTGGAGAATGAAGTAGTTGTTGATGTTACATTTCAAATACTATGTTCAGTACACATTTGTTTAGATACTTTTCTGTCCATTGCTGAATTCTGATGGTATTCTATAATAACGGCATTGAATTTGAGCTACATGGTATGAATATTTGAGCTACATGGTATGAATATTTGAGCTACATGGTATGAATATTTGAGCTACATGGTATGAATGGCACATACGTCTTTCCTCACAATGTACATACCTAATTTGTGTTTTCTGTTTGATGACATCATGTTTCAAATTTTGGTTAAAAAAATGTAAAATCAAATGATATTTTACATTTACAAGAAGATAGAGACTTGTATTTCATTGCCCCAAAGGTGTCTATCTATTGGAAATGGGTGAATCACAAAACTCAATTTGACGTTGGAGCTCCTCTTTAAGGGCAGTGGACACTATTGGTAATTACTCAAAATAATTATCAGCATAAAACCTCACTTGGTAACAAGTAATGGGGAGAGGTTGGTAGTATAGACGATGTGACCTCTGACGTCACTTGAAAACCATAACATGATTCGCGCGCATACCGTCAGGCAACACCTTTGTGTTTTGGCAGCCAGCTAGAGAGTGTATGCAATCTTACCATGACTACGCGTCTTTTTGCCTGGCGAAACATGACGTATACAGTGTTTTGTCAACAGACGGCGGTTGGAATGTAAACATAGGTCACATCGGCTATAAAACCTTGTGAGAAACAGCTCCCTCTGAAGGAACATAGTTTTCGAGAAGGAAGTAATTTTCCACGAATTTGATTTCGAGACCTCAGAGTTAGAATTTGAGGTCTCGAAATCAAGCATCAGAAAGCACACAACTTCATGTGACAAGGGTGATTTTTGTTTCATTTGACCAATTGAGCTGAAATTTTCACAGGTTTGTTATTTTATGCATATGTTGAGATACAGCAAGTGAGAAGACTGGTCTACGACAATTACCAATAGTGTCCACTGTCTTTAAAAATGTTCTTCACATTTTCTTTGACTCTGGAATGATCTTCCACAGTGCATCTGCTGCTCCCCTTCCTTGGACACTTATAAGAAGCCTCTGATAACAATGACTTCATGAACAATGACCTCATGTTTAAATGTATTTTTATTATTTTTAATTGTTTTTCTAGACTTTGTTAAAGACACTGGACACTATTGGTAATTGTCAAAGACTAGTCTGCACAGTTCGTGTATATGCATAAAATAACAAACCTGTGAAAATTTGAGCTCAATTGGTCATCGAAGATATGAGATATTAATAAAGGAGAAAAAAAACTCCCTTGTCACACGAAGTTGTGTGCGTTCAGATGCTTGATTTCAAGACCTCAAATTCTAAATCTGAGATCTCAAAATCAAATGCGTGTAAAATTACTTCTTTCTCGAAAACTACGTCACTTAAGAGGGAGCTGTTTCTCACAATGTTGTATACTATCAACCTCTCACCATTACTCGCAATCAAGAAAGGTTTTATGATAATAATTATTTTGAGTAATTACCAATAGTGTCCACTGCCTTTAAGCGATGAGTAAACATCTTTTGATGAGTAAGAGCGCTCTATAATTTTATGTATCGATTGTATTGTATTGTTTGTATTGTATTATTCTCAAAGAAACTGAATGAAGATACTGTGTTTTATGTTAGCTATAATTTGACAATGTTTTCAGGAGTTGATTCCTTGGAAGGATGGTCAAGATAGCTTGAGTGATCTCTCGGGTCTCGGGTCTGAAGACAGGATTCAGTTTGCTAACAAAGAAAAACAAGAACTCATGAAGGTAGGTTGAGAAGTAGACAAATCTAGTGCGGATTTTCATATCCAATGTTTGCCACATTTACTGGTAGGATGCGTCAGTTGAATCCTTTATTTGAGGAATTACCTCTTTCTCAAAAACTATGTTACTTCACAGGGAGCCGTTTCTCACAAAGTTTTATACTCAATATAAACCACAAGGGAAACTGACTGGGTAAATTTTGAAATGATTTTTGGGGTTGAACAAAGAATTGACTAGAGTGGGATTCAAACCAAGACCTCTGGGTTAACATGCGGGCGCTCTACCAACTGAGCTATCTAGCTAGATAGCTCGGTTGGGGCACCGCCAATATAGGGCTAGATATCTAATTTGGTAGAGCGCTGGCACGTTATTCCGGAGGTCGTTGGTACGAATCCCACTCTGGTCAATTCTTTGTTCAACTCCAAATAATTGTATACTATCAACAGCTCTCCTTTGCTCTTTATTAAGTAAGTTTTATGCCAACAATTATTTTGAATTAAATTACCAATAGGGTCCACTATATGAAATTGGAACCCGTTTTCATTACAGGTATTTGATCTAACTAGGGTTTATTTGAATTAACTCAACAGAAAGTGAGTGCCAAGAACCAACAGCTTCAACAGCTGATAGAGAGGTTGAGATCTGTAATCTGGGATATCAATACCATGATGGCAATGAGACATACAGCTTGGCCATGAAGATGGAGGAAGAGGTTTGGTACCGAGACTAAGGACAACAAACACTGTCTGTGCTCAAGAACAGTGCTCAAGAACGGGGAGACTGACTATTAATCAGTGCTGTAGACCTCAAGACTAGTCTCAGTCTCCAGACTCAGGAGCAACCACACACGGCAGGGAGCCTGACTATCAATCAGTGCTGTAGACCTCAAGACTAGTCTCAGTCTCCAGACTCAGGAGCAATTACACAGTGCAGAGAGCCTGACTATCAATCAGTGCTGTAGAACTCCCCACTAGTCTCAGTCTCCAGACTCAGGACCAACAACACATCACAGGGAGCCTGACTATCAATCAGTGTTGTAGAACTCAAGGCTAGTCAAAGTCTCCAGACTCGGGAGGATTAACACACTTGCTACCATGAGCAATGCGTCATATCGATACCTGGTGTCACAAACCCCTGGTAGGGATGTACTTGAACAGAACCCTGATTGCTCCCAATTGTTTGCACGCGTATTAAAACAAAAGACTGAAATACAGTTGTTGATAGCTAACTAAGGACACAAGCGTCAAGACTGGACTTAAACCTTAGCTCTACAGAAACACCAGAGCTTGAGTCAAATGCGTTTAACTCCACGATTACCATGATGAAACCATGCTGATCAAAAATAATTTTACAGATGTAACAAGTTTTCAAGAATACTTTTATTGCCACCTTAACTTTTTATAATTAATTTGTTAATCTATTGCGTAAAAACACTTGCATATTCAATCCGTTTGAAAGACAAAGTACCGTATACAGTGGGAGACTTTTTGGTGATGCTAGGTGGCAGCAGACTTACCAGGTAAATCCATCCATTCTCTTGTGCGCATGCTCCGAAAGTCGTCACGGATAAACAATGATAACTTACTTGTCTGTTTACTGCCATTGTTTTAAAAAGCAACAAGCTAGTCTATTTTATTCAAAAACAAATATTTTGAATTGTTATACTCTTTCTATATCTTTTTGATTCAAAACTATTTGAGGCAGTCACAATAATATATTGGTACTTTTGGTCTTACTTGTAATGTTAAAAGTGCTCATTTTTGCAATGGCTCAATTGCTCTTTTCTAGGCTTTAGAGGGGGCACTGTTGGTCAAGATCAAAGTAGGGCCCAATTTCGTAGCTCTGCTTACCGAGGAATTCTCGGCGTAAGATTTTTTGCTTGAATGGCAAGCGCTGAGTTTCTTTGCCGGATGTTTAAGCAAAGAAAGCTGATTGTTTGCTAACGGTAAGCAAAGCAATCATAAAGCTGTTAGGCAGAACATACTGTTGAGCAAATTTCTATGCTAAGCAAGATAGGGTGGGGCACCAGTCACAACAATATGAACTTTAAGGACTTTTGGCTGGTAACCATTTCTGCTAAGAAATACTTTGACTGTGCTTGTCAAGTTTTTGTGGTTACAGGCTTTATGAAATTGGGCCCGGGTCTGTGGTTGTACATTGAATTTTTAACTCAGTAACTGCATGTGCATCCTACCCCATTATCATACCATATCTATTGTGAACGTTCACATGTTCAGTAACTGGATGAGAGTTCCTACTTCAATGAACAGCAACAGCCATGCTTTAATCATGACGACTGAGCCCTCATATAATACTTTCTGAGTGTACATCTCTCTATTTGTAAATACAATTATTACTGGTTCGCCTTTGAAAAGGTAGACTGAACATTTCTTATTAAAAAGTGAAATGAATACAACATCATATGTATTACTTCTAACATTCTTTTTTTCAAAACGATGAGTAGCAATTTGTTACTGAACAAAGATATCGACACAATAGGGAGGCCGCCAAAGCAGCTCTATAAACATCGTCACATTGATTCAGAGGTTGCAGGTTCAATACTCGCTCTTCTTTGTCGTACACTCGGGTGTGACCGACTCCAACAAATGACCCCCAGAGCTAGAGACCTGCTCCATGTTCTATAGGCCTAGTTGACTAAAATGCAAAAAACAATTTAAAGGCAGTGGACACTATTTGTAATTACTCAAAATGATTATTAGCATAAAACTTTTCTTGGTGACGAGTAATGGGGAGAGGTTGATGGTATAAACCATTGTGAGAAACGGCTCCCTCTGAAGTGCCATAGTTTTCGAGAAAGAAGTAATTTTCCTCGAATTTGATTTCGAGACCTCAGATTTAGAATTTGAGGTCTCGAAATCAATAATCTAAACGCACACAACTTCGTGTGTCAATTGTGTTTTTTTCTTTCATTAGCATCTCGCAACTTCGATGACCGATTGAGCTCAAACTTTCACAGTTTTGTTATTTTATGCATTTATTGAGATACACCAACTATGAAGGCAAGTCTTTGACAATTAACAATGGTTTCACTGCCTTTAAAGGCATTGGACCCCTTTGCTAACTGTCAAGGACCAGTATTTTCACTGGATGTATCCCAACATGTATGACTCAATCGGTCATCGACGTTGCAAGAAGATCATGACGAAAAAATACCCATGTTGCACAAATTTGTGTGCTTTCTGACGCATAATGCAAGGCTTCAGGCCTGAAGTCTTTTTATATATTGAGTGAGAAATTACCTCTCTCAACACTACATTACTCCAGAGGGAGTCGTTTCTTACACTGGGTTATATGTGTACTATTAACAGCTCTCCATTCCTCGTTTCGAAGTAAGTTTTTATGCTAACAATTATTTTGAGTAGTTACCAATAGTGTCCAGTGCTTTTAAGACTAGGGAAAAAGAACACCGCAGGACTTCTGTTTTGTAAATTGCGTTGTAGCTAGTTATAACTAGTCATTATTAGTTATTACTAGTCAGGAATTATTGCTGGTTTTGGATAACCGAACAGCTCATAATCCAGTTTGTAAAGATCCCAGAGCTGCGTGAGTTTCTTCTTGTCCAGCTGAGACAAGTATTTTTGGAAAGTTCCGTCGTCCGAGCTATTGGTAGGGCGAGTGCCTGCTGATGAAGCAATATACTTTACCTTACCAGGTGCGTCTATCAACTTTAAAACATATTTTGCGTCATCATGTATGGTTTCTAGTTTACCAATGACGTCATAGTCGACTGTGCAGGGGGAGCAGATGTTGTGCATCTCTTTCCAGTGATCACAAGGGTATGACGTCAGCTCGTTTTCGATCTCGGCACGTTCCAAGGGATGAGTCAGGTAGTCCACGAACTCCGTCCAGGTGGCGTTCTCGCCCGTCCTGATCGCTACCGCGGAAGGCTTCTTCTTGAACTTCCTCACCATCTGCTTCCCGAAGACGTGGAAAGGCTTGTTGACGCGGTAGTAGCCGGTGTTTTCAAATTGGTCACGGTACACCGACATGATGCGCTCGAGTGGCTCGCGGACAAAGAAGAACTTGCGGTAGTTCTTCAGTCGATGCTGTTGCTCTTCAGGGGTGTAGGAGTTCAAGAAGCGGGTCTTTGCCTTGACGTGAACCTCCTCCGAAGTGAGGCCCTCTACGGTATCTTTTTCCCCATTAAGTACCATCATGATCCGCTTCCAGTTGCTGTTTTCCACCTTGGGCACGAAGCAGTAAATGACTTTAAAATTGTCCACGACCAATGTATGTGTCTTCGTGTAAAGGGGTGGTTCTTTCTCCGAGGCCAACCCGCGGCGTTTGCAGGTTTCCTGAAGTATGACTTTCCTCTTGGATTGAACTGACGTCTGGTTCTTCATGAAGTCGATATGTGCGGCTTTGGATGTTGGACTTGGCTTTATTTTCGCCTGTGGACGTAATAATAGAATTGCAAGATACCAGAGGCCGATTTCACAAGCAATAACAAGGGTTAAATGGTTTGGGTACTTTTTGTACGACACAAAACACAAACATCCACAGATTTACATTTAAAGGTCGTGGACACTATTGGTAATTACTCAAATTATTATCAGCATAAAACCTCACTTGCTAACGAGTAATGGGGAGAGGTTGATAGTATAAAACATTGTGAGAAACGGCTCCCTCTGAAGTGACGTAGTTTTCGAACAAGAAGTAATTTTCCACGATTTTGATTTCGAGACCTCAAGTTAAGAATTTCAGGTCTCGAAATCAAGCATCTAAAATCACACAACTTCGTGTGACAAGGTTGTTTTTTTCTTTCATAGTTATCTCGCAACTCCGACGACCAATCGAGCTCAATTTTCACAGGTTTATTTTATGCATATTATGTTGAGATACACCAAGTAAGAAGACTGGTCTTTGACAATTACCAATAGTGTCCAGTGTCTTAAACCTACATTGTTAACAGATAATGATGGTAGAAAACTTCCATTAAAATAATCACTTGATGTGGACCTGAGGTACTGTAGTTTTTAAAGGCAGTGGACACTATTGGTAATTACCCAAAATAATAATCAGCATAAAACCTCACTTGGTAATGAGTAATGGGGAGAGATCGATAAAATTAAACATTGTGAGAAACAGCTCCCTCTGAAGTGACGTAGTTTTCGAGAAATAACTAATTTTCCGCAAATTTGATTTCGAGACCTCAAGTTTAGAACTTGAGGTCTCAAAATCAAGCATCTGAAAGCACACAACTTTGTGTGACATGGGTGTTTGGTTCTTTCATGGTTATCTCGCAACTCAGACGACCACGAGCTCAATTTTCACAGGTTTATTTTATGCATATTATGTTGAGATACACCAAGTAAGAAGACTGGTCTTTGACAATTACCAATAGTGTCCACTGTCTTTAACCTACATGGTTAACAGATAATGATGGTAGAATAATTACTTGATGTGGACCTGAGGTACTGTAGTTTTTAAGAAATAAGTAAAACAGTTTCAGATAAATAATGTTCATCTCAGTGAGACGAAAATTATCTAAATAGGCCTATTGTAAAACGGATTTTACGAGAATCTCCTCGATCCTGTAACAATGCCCTGTGAATTTCACCCCCCCCCTCAAAACTTCAAGAACTTCAAGAAATGTGCTGGTAAATTACATTACATACATCTTCGTTCGTAGTGATGGGGATTCATGATCATGTCATGGCTAACAACCTGATATACAAAAGGTACGAAAACCCTTAAAAGCTTTTACGTTTAACTGTTACCCACTTTACGTAATAAACTGTTGAAGCTGCATGGGGACTATTAAGTTTGTCACACGAATAAAACTCAAGTTTTGTGCACGCAAGACGTTTAAACATCAAACATTGGCGCGCATTCATATGATACCAAGTCACGTGTCGAAAAACAAAACCTAATTAAAAGGGTATTATGAAAAATGGCACGTCTCGTTCAAAATGGCATACTGCATACATCGATGCTTACCTTTAACTTGGCGTTGTCTGGCTTGTTTTTCATCATATTTTCATCATCGCCTATATCAAACAGAACAAGAAGTTATTAATGAAACAAAATCCGAAACATTCCTATCTTTTTTTTATAAATATAAATCACCATCATCGCGAAAACAGCAAAAACTATAACCACTAACAAATTTGCTACTCGTATCAATGCTAAAGTCGATGTCAAGTCTCACTTTTGCGCACATCTGCTGTACAAAGGTTCACTATCTTCCGGTTCAAAAATGGCATCATGTTTGTGGGTAATTTAATTGCTTTGTTAAATTGGCCCCAGTGGCCTAATTACTTTAGGGATTAACTGACTCCCAAAATGGCGCAACCAAAATTATATTGGCAAATCGGGTGAATACTGGGCAAGTGTGGTATTATTGTTTTTGCGTGACTGTATACGATGACTTCCTACTATATTAATTGTGATATCAAATAAAGGTAATAGATCCCATGATACACATGGTGTTATTTTGAGAAAGGCGCCTCATGCTGCGTTGAGGTCACATGTAACACGAGCATACGTGAACATCAGAAAAATTGTGTTAAGTTCACACTTTTTCTAAAACGTGAAATTTTAACGACACAATTTTCCTCCATGTTTTTGCTCGCGTAAACATGCATAAACCCCCGTAATTATAATCCCCGCGGTGGAGAATCTAGTTGTTTCAATCAGCGGTGGTGACGTTAAAGTGCATAATATTAAAACAAAACTCACTCTTTGTGGCGTTTTGATGGTAGGTGAAGATCTGTAAAACCAGAAGGGTTGCCAGGACCGCGAAGGCCAGACAGGCTGCATGGTGGATTCGTTTAGGTAGAAATCCCATCGCCGCCTCTCTCTGCGTGTATGGTTCAATTCAAACTAATAGCATTCTAAAAACAATAAAAAAAGTTCAAAACCAAACACAACTATGATGAGAGCAGTCAAGCTTACGCTTTTAAACGAAAACTAGCTTTCAAATTGTAAAAGATTCGAGAGAGAAATGCTTTTTATAGGGTATCCCCGATCCCCAAGGAAAAACGACAATGATTTTCAACTGAAATTAGTTTGTATTGTCAGGACCCCGACAGTACAACGCCTACCTCGCGTCATGATCAGCCATTTTCCCGCTTCCTTTTTGATGCCGCCTTTACGTGACATTTCGTTTTTTCCACCGAAACAAATCATTTTTTTTTTTAAACTATCTCAGAATGGCAAAAGCATTTTGAAAAAAAAGCTAACCAATTGTATTGTTTTAACATTTTACGGGCGGCAATTTAACAAATACTCGTCCCTTTTTCAAAAAAGGAGACGCCAACTATTTTGGCCTAGTGTTTGCATTGTCCGTGGGCTTGTGCGGGAAAGTATAGCACACCGCACATCCAATCTGTCAAAATTTGTAAAAAAATGCTTACTTGCAAACCCAATTTTCTTCATTTCGTAATCGCAAAACAATTCACGTTATTCACAATGTACACTGTGCATACAGCGCCTATACAAATATTGACACAAGCTAACGACTTGTCCACAAGTCTACCTCCATGATCGATCAACGCTAGCTAGTGCATCGTAGCATAGTGTGCTCAACGAGTCGATGTCATTTCTTTGTAGTTTTTTGCATTAGCTCCTACCTCCATGATCAAACAAGCATGGATATAGAAATAGGATAAACATTAACAATTTTTTGGGGAACAATACTGTACCACCCAAAAGAACTAGTCACACTAAACATAGAGCAAGGAATGCACTAAAGTAACAAGACTACTAGCCGGTTTTTCAAAAGAACCATGTTCCAGAACCAAGCTAGCTACGACATATGTACATATGCCATGGAGGTGGAGGTAGAAATATTTCTAGGTGGAGGTAGAAATATTTCTACCTCCATACTCCATGCATGTACCTCCATGCTAGGACCAAAGAGGAAAAAGGCTTCAACTTACACTTCAGGATTGAAACGTTGTGCATTTGCAATGTAGTTCCAGTATCTCCAACCATAGCTAGTGCATGCGTTGGTGAAACCAAGTCGTAACCATTTTGTGTAGTGATCGTACCCGTATAGATCATGTGTCATGGTCACAGTATTAAGTTCAATAGATATTAGGCCAACTTAAAGGCAGTAGACACTATTGGTAATTGTCATCAAAGACTAGCATTTACAGTTGGTGTATCTCAATCG
Source organism: Asterias rubens (assembly GCF_902459465.1). NCBI lineage: Eukaryota > Metazoa > Echinodermata > Asteroidea > Forcipulatida > Asteriidae > Asterias > Asterias rubens. The sequence goes on from NC_047077.1 coordinate 12,001,546, forward strand.
GTCATCAAAGTTGCGAGATACTAATGAAAGAAAAAAACACAATTGACACACGAAGTTGTGTGCGTTTCGATTATTGATTTCGAGACCTCAAATTCTAAATCTGAGGTCTCGAAATCAAATTCGTGGATAATTACTTCTTTCTCGAAAACTATGGCACTTCAGAGGGAGCCGTTTCTCACAATGTGTTATACCATCAACCTCTCCCCATTACTGTCACCAAGAAAGGTTTTATGCCAATAATTATTTTGAGTAATTACCAATAGTGTCCACTGCCTTTAACAATATAATACAACAGGCGTTCTGCTTGATTGATTATGCATGCTTATCAATGTCATATTCCGTTTTTAACCGTGCAAAAAACCTCATCATGGCCACTAAATAAAAAATTACAGTTTGTCGTATTAGCTCAATTACAAAAAAGGTAAAGACAGGTTTACTTTATTAGAACCAACTTTATCTGTTGTAAACTAAACTTTTGCTTCCAAATCTTACTACATGCATAAGTAAACAAACTCCCAACGTCCTAATCATACTATTGTTTTAATTCATTTTAGACACTTAATTTAAAAATACATCTTTTTAAGATTGATAGAAAACTGGCTTCAAGATCATGCTTTATCAGCACGATACTAAATAAAAGCTGCATTTATTAAAACACAATTGATATGAATAGCTATGCAACAAGGGGAGTTTTTTTTGTAGTTATCAAGTCATGCGAATATAAATTCCCTATTTGTGGTCTTGCTAATTACTGGTGTGTTTATTTACCAAGCTTCTAGTGTGTTGATTATCTTGGCTTGTCACTTTTCTGGTCAGGTTTTTAATGAAGTCATGTATTTTCAATGTGGTTTTCACTCTTGCAGAATTTTTTTCTTCACTTTAGTGTTTTACATTTTTAATTGTAAACAAAACTTTTGTCTGTAGTGTATCTTTGTAAATAATACAGTCTTTTTAAATTGCACAGTGCATCAAGGGATATGTGATCCAGAATGCGCTATATAAATGTTGTTTCATCTATATTATTATTCTTCAAAATGACTCTGTTGTTGATTTGCACTATGACTGAAGAGGCAAGGCAAAAAGAGTACCAAATTGAATTTTAATTTTGGACACAGTTCTGTGGGCACTAGATTAGCCCCAGTAGGCTCCACACAGTTTGAGGAGAGTCACTGTTTATATAAATATAATTTATTTGTAATTTTATAACAGTACTATAAAAATATGTACATTAATTAATGTGTATAATTTTACCAGTAATATAAAAATAATAGTAATTTTTTTTTTTTTTTTTTTTTGGGGGGGGGATAAAAATTGATATCTTTTTCCATAACTGCAGGGGTGACTTCAAAGTGAGTTTCAAAAAATGTGTTATACTATCCAAACCAGCTCTTCTTCTTACCAAGTCAGTTTTTATTGCCATTAATTTGAGAGTCATTACCAAATGTATACAGACACTTTAAAGACACTGGACACTATTTTCAATTGTCAAAGACCAGTCTTCTCACTTGGTGTATCTCAACATATGCATAAAATAACAAACCTGTGAAAGTTTTGAGCTCAATTGGTCGCCGGAGTTGCGAGATAAAAAATGACAGAAAAAACACCCATGTCACACGAAGTTGTGTGCTTTGAAATGCATGGATTTTGAGACCTCACATTCTAATTCTATGGACTCAAAACCAACTTTGTGGAAAATTACTTCTTTTCTTGAAAACTACGTTACTTCTGAGATAGCCGTTTCTTACAATGTTTTATACTATCAACCTCTCCCCATTACTCGTTACCAAGTAAGGTTTTATGCTAACACTTATTACGAGTGTTTACCAAACGTGTCCACTGCCTTTAAGGTATAGATTAATTTGAATGGGTTTGGGGAAGGAAAAATTTAAGAACGGAATGCAAGACACTCAATATGTCTTCAATTAACTTGAATCTGTATATCTTGTCCTAACCAGTTCCATGTAAGATCTGCCATCAATTCACTCGATTCTAAACAGAAGGCGTGTGCGATTCCGCGCTTGCACAGTCGAATGTCGCCCTCTGGAAACAGTTTCTTAATGTCATAGTAGTAGTCCACGGGGCACCAGCCATCCTTGGCGCCATAGTAGAACAGCAGCTTTGGTAAGTGTTGAGCGATGGCATCTAGGTCTGGTTCCACGACTTCTCGCATTTCATGAGCTGCCATGAAGATGATATTGTTTGTACAACTTGGGTTGAAGAGATTCAGGGCAGCATGAAAGGTGCACGGTGGAACCTGTGTGGATCAGACATGACGGGAGATAAATTCATCAACAATCAATAAGCCATATGCGTGTTAGATTTTAATATTGTCTGGTACATAGACGTGCTTGATCACAAGTTGCCACTTAATTTTGAAATAACTCGGACTATCGAGACAGTTGCTATGTCACATGATTTGGAGTACTACAGAGTATTGACCCTATACAGGCACGTCACTAGGGCGACTGTGCCACGCTCACCATTTTGGTGTAAATGCTGCGTCGCCTAACAGGCGCACTTCACTGAATAACACACAGTTACTTTGCCCACCAGTATGGCAGTTCCCAAGATTTTCTGATGATGACGTCAGGTGAATTGGGTCAATACAATGCTTTACACTAATCAGTGTAAGGGTAAAACCAAAATAACCAATGAGCATGTAATAAATAAAAATGTGGAACCATACCTTTCTTCCTCGAAAAAACCAATTGATAGCTCTCCACTTGACCCAGTCGGAGAGATAGGAGCTGAGAAAGACACCGAAGACAGCCAACCAACGAAAGTAGCAGAGCAATGGGGCTAGGAACGTGCCGTTGGGTGAATCCCACATTCTCTCGATGGTGGGGAAGAGCAGCACAGCCTTCAGGATGGGGAGGGACGGGTTGCTCTTCATGACTTGTAGAATAATATGGCAACCTTGAGGAGACGGGGAGAGGGTGATAGAGAAAGGGAAGTCACTTTTACGACAAATGGGTACTTTATAACCCTCTTCTATCTATCTATCTATCTATCTTCCAATTAGTACACCCCTCCGGAGGACTACTCAGGAGTATAGTCCTACTTTGGTGCAAAAGTGCTTGGTCACGGGAATAATATAAAATATAGAATTTGAGGCATTGCTTGGTGAGGTATCAATATATATGTGGTTTGCGGTAACACCATGTGTGTATCTACTTGCGGAGTAGATTGTTCGGGTGTTCGGGAGACTTCTCAGTTCTGAAAAGAACTGTCCTGCTTTTTAACTATTACCCGAGCGGATGGTATAGAAAATAGGCTGGGACTACTACTTTAGCTAAACGTTTCGACTAGCTTGCTCTAAATCGTCAAATACCAACAAAATGTGCAACAGACTGAGGTCAAGGTGCAAGTAAAAAGATGTCTGTATCAGAGGGTGAGTGGATTCAGATTCAGATCATTGCAGCTCTTGCCTTCTCAGTTTGTCATCAAGTTATTGTTTTGGGGGTTTCTTGTAATTAGTTGATTGCTAATCATGATAGGATCTCACCTATGGAGTGGCCGATCAGAACTAATCTCTTGCCTGGAGGAACGAAATCTCGTATAAATGCTGCCTTGTGGTCTATCTGGTCCACCAAACTGTAGGGACCTAGTGGAGAAAAACGGAGGGAAATTAACTTGAGTAATAAACTCAGAACACTAATTTCGAAGCAATTCTGAACAAGTTCCTTTATAATAACAATAAGTTTTTTAAAAGGGCTTTATCACAGCCCGCCGGCGTATCAAAGCGCTTCTGACATTATTACTCCTCGGCCATAATTATTTTTCATTCATTTACAGGGTCTACATGTATGTAACTTTTGTAGGACAACAAAACACAGATTTACACTAAACTTGCACAGTTTGAAGATAATGATAGTAGAAAGCTTCCCTGAAAATATTATGTGCTGAGGTGCTGTAGTTTTGGGGAAATGAGTAGAACAATGTCATGAAAATAATTTTCATCTCATGAGACGAAAATTAGTTTAATCATTTACTAACTTATTTTCATGACATTTTTTTACTCATTTTTAAAAAACTACAGCACCTCAGTAAGTAATATTTGAAGGGAAGCTATCCTCCATCATTATCTTCAAACCCTGTAAGTTTAATTTAAATCTATAATGGACATTTTGAAAAGGTACCCAAATCCTTTAAACCAATTCAGCTTCCTGGGGAGTATACAGCAAGTGCTGCGAGTTACCGCGCTCCAAGCTAATCATTCACATAAACAATCTCTGCCTTCACAGGTACCCCTGAGTGGAGAGAAGCTATGGTTTAAGTGTCTTGCTCAAGGACACAAGTGTCACGATTGGGATTCGAACCCACATCCCGATGATTTGACCACCAGACCTTGAGTCCGATGTTCTTATCAGTTCAGCCACGACACCCCACAATGTTTATTTTAACTAAATTTGAGTCAGTACAGTCCACCAAACTGTAGGGACCTAATAGAGAAATACAGGGAAATTTTATCGAGTCATAAACTCAGAACACCATTTTCAAAACAATTCTGAACAAATTTTGTTTGGTTGATACTGGCCGCTGTTAATGGACCCTGCCTCCGGCTCTTAACAGTGCCCAGCCACCAACCTGGTCATTACCACGCAGTGTAGACCGGGTTCTCACACTGTTATTCCCTAATTAATTATCCGTACCTTGTGCATTATCATCAAGCTTCTGAGTTAAGGAAGTGTGGCCAGCATGGGATATGCCCCATACTGGAACCTTACATCCACTTGCCTTGAATAACGTCAGCATAAATACCTCATAGAAATCCACTATACCAGGATTGCCTGAAAACAATAGAAATAGAATCTTTTTAGTTTTCGGTGAACAAAATGTTTTTTTTTAACATGCCAGTGCTCTATCACTTGAGCTATCTTTTTTACAGTTGATGTCATGCAAACATTTGTAATTGGTTTTTCACTATTTTCCCGTGACCCAGTTCGCCGATCGATCTCAAACTTCTACAGGTTTGTCAGTTTATGTATGGCGAATTACATTAAAGTGCTAACACTGCCAGCAACTGTTTTGTAAGCAAAACACATTTCTGTAATGTTCCTTTAGAAGCAGAGGACACTATTGATAATTAGTTTTCGAGAAAGAAGTAGTTTTCCACTAATTTGATTTTAAGACCTCAGATTTAGAATTTGAGGTCTCAAATCAAGCATCTGAAAGCACACAACCTCGTGTGACAAGTTTTTTTTATTTATTAGGCATATTACTTCGCAACTTTGATGACCGATTGAGCTCAAATTTTCACAGGTTTGTTATTTTTACAGCAAGTGAGAAGACTAGTCTTTGAATATTACCAATAGTGTCCAGTGTCTTTAACACATACCTGGGATAACTAGAAACAGAACATCTGACTCATCCGCAACTTCCTTTGTCTCTGCTGAATTTGGCTCAACCTTCATCAGATGAGTAGGAACGCCGTTAACACGCACACACTGGGTCTTGCAGGTGCCTTCTTCTGGGGCGAGGGATTCAACATTCATGGTGACTTTAATTGTGCAGATTGATGCGAACGCTTAAACTGCTTTCTTTATTATAAAAAAAACAAAAAACCAAAACAAACATAAATTATAAGGATCTCAAAAAAGCCCTTTTCAATAAAAATTGCAGGTGCCTTGCAGCCTTCTTCTGCGGCGAGGGGTTTAATATTCATGGTGACTTTAATGCAGATAGATGCAGAAGCTTAAACTGCTTTCTTAAATAAAACAAAAACAAACAAACATCTAGGCTTAAACCCAGAATTGTTTTTGAAACTAACCCAAACTTCTACGATTCCATGAAAGTCATGGTCCACGATTTAACACATTTGCACACATGTCCTTCATTGATCTGAGACACAGATTATGAGGAGTCACATGTCACCGAGCATACACACATTCAAAGGCCAGTTAACTTATTGCATGGCCCAATAAATGAACAGTTTGAAAGAAGCTTGCACTTCAGCAATAACGGCCCCATAATTAAACAGTGAGTTATTTTGTTGCTCCGCGCTTAGGTGAATTCGAAAAAAAAAATGATTTATTGCCCGGGACCACTAAAAATGATCTGGCTGCAACCCTGGTCACGTATATCAATGTGTGATATGACCTCCATTAAAAAACCTATACAATATTGACATACCTCCAAACCATCCAGATAAGCCTACAGGTACAACCATGTAGGACCCAAGTACGATCAAGGCCTTTTCACACTATACCTCCATTTTGAACAGCGTTGAAACCTACCCCCGGGGGTCCTCTCCGGTTCAGCCTCCCTTCGTTTTGACACGGATCAGAGATAAGCAACATTCACACTGGTCTTTACGTGAACCGTATACGGTTTGAACCACGCCGAAAATGCAATTTCAAGGGTTGATTTCAGTCCGGCGAGCAAGAGTTTGCTACCCAGATAGGAGACGGATTGAAATTTTTAGTGTGAAACGGGTTGAACAAAATCTCTAGTTCGGAACTGGTTCTGACCCTGAGGTTTTGGACAGTGTTAAAGGCCCTAGACACCTCTGGAGGGGGACGTACTCATTGGTGAGATGATGGAGGTAGCAATAGTAGAAAAGGATTATATAGAAGATAGATAGAAGAATTCTATACTATGTAGACAATAGAATGGTTTAATTTAAAAAACACTAGCACAAACAGTGATGTAAAAAATGACCATAAAAGGTTTATCGCGAATAGCCAAATATCAAGAGAGGGCGCAGTTGAACCCTTACAGCGATATTATGCATGTGCAAGTCATGCATGCCAATATACACCACGGTCGTCGGGTGCCCCTACTGCCTACCCACTACGCATTGCGGTTCTGAGGAAGGAAAGACCAAGTCGGTAAATTCACTGGGGCTCTGAACTAATTTTTTGGGGACATTGCATACTATTTTCGTACCAAGCGAGAGCAAGCTTAAGAATAACCAATCCAATATTAAACTATTTAAACATGATACCTAGCTAGAAATGGTCTTATGATGATGATAGAAATGAATAGAGACTATTGAAAGGACAACATGAGCAAGAACTAGACCATAACTAGACCCAGACGTAACTGGGGCGCTGTACTCCTTTTTTTCGAATTTTGACATTCAGGAGTACAGCGTCCTAGTTACTGGGTCTAGACTACAACAAAAGATAACAAAAGATACAAAAGATTGTTCATAATTTGACTCTTTGTTGTTAGACACTTAGTTTTTTGTTGCAAGAGCATTGGATTTGAGCAGAGAGGTAGAAATATTTCTACCTCACTTCTACCTCTAGACACAGTGACTGGGGCGCTAGATTCATTTTTTCGAAATTTTGACATTATCGGTCATCTAGTTAATGTCAAAATTTCGAAAAAGGAATCAAGCGACCCAGTCACACAGTCACTGGGTCTATTCTATCTCCATGATTTGAGTGAGACATTAATACTTATAATAACATTAACAATGACATGACATAACAATGAGATACACTTACACAGAATATACAGTGCGGTAGTTAAACATTGGGTGGGTAAAATCATAAAGAAAGGACAACAAAACCACAGCTCGCATGTTCCAAGAAAGATTGAAATGTGTGTGTAAACACTGATTACATAATACTTTGTACTACTAATGTAATATATCAGCCCTTCTAAACTCTGTCTGTCCATGGTTAGCCCACCTTGTTGAGACCGATGTTAAAAGCGGAGCCATTAACAGCTCAACAAGGTGGGCCAGTCTCTGGTCTGTCCATGTCTGTCCCTTTCTAATCATGCAGAACACTCCATGATACACAGCTAGCTGTGTGGTTTGCTTACCTTCCAACTCAAGCCAAGGTTGCTGCCTGGCCTCCATCTTCACAACAACACATCCAGGAATCCAGGTTAGTCATTTTAATGATTACACCTGGGGATCACACGTTATTACGTAATCAGTCTGAGTAGTCACGTTGCAATAAAGCGTGTTTCATGTGTTCACACAATGGTCCAAGGCCGCAAGGCCGACATTTTTAGTCAGGCACCGCTCTACAATGCGCGCTATGTTCGTATGATTATATACGCGTGAACACCAGGTTCCGTACGGTGATTAGGTAATTTTTATCTGGGACAGATTTTTGTTCAGCTGCAGAGAGTCGCGCCGAAGCTAGCCTTGGGTTGTCTGGTTGTTGTTGAAGTCTTATTTTGTTGGCTTTTCAGTTGGGTTCGAAGGTGGAGAAGTTACAAATAATGTACTCTGTTTGTTACAGGTCTGCACCGATGGCTTTCAACGTAGGTTCTGTGCAAATTGTGTCTCGTGGGATACAGGTAAACAAATTGAAATATTCGTACAACAAAATAAAACAATTCAACATTTACATTCTAAATCAGTTGCATGATTTTTGATAATATTATCCGTGTTCATTGCTTTTGAATCGCTGTTGTTGTTTTTAGGTAGTATATTAATATTTTCTTCCTCCATGGTTTAGAATTAGATGATTCGTATTATCATCCACCAGCTTCGTTTCCCAAGTCTTTTCGTCAGTTCACAACATGTAATTTCATTTTCCGATCCTTATTTCTTTTTGTAGTTATAAATTAAAAGAGTTGTTCTAAAAGTTAAAACTCCCTTGACCCATGACGGTCCGCCCTGTAGGCCCTACTTGAAGCGTGTCCCAATTCCGAATCCATAAATATCACTTAACGTCCGAGTAAGAATTAAGTCCACACTTTAGAATTCACAGTGTGTGATCCATCCAACAAAGAACAGGCGACGCAACTTTTCCACGTCTGAGACTGCGGTTATTTATCTGCATCAGCCATGCAGAATTTCCCTGTCACGTACACATCAGTGGGGAGGCCCTGTCCGTGGTGGGGTGGCGGGTGTAGGAGACTGACAACAACCCCAAAACATGTATGGCATTTGGTTGGTTGGGTCTACAATCTCGAACTCCGCATAGAGCTACTGTAATATACAGGAAGACGGGGGAGCGTTCAGCCGGAAATGGTTCTGCCTGATCATCACATAATGAGTTGTCCGTAATCGTACTCGGGCGGTAAATGCAGGTTCCCAGTTGGGATAATAATCTGAGACAGCCTCAGGTCGGTAGCCAAGAGATACGCGTACAAATGCCGTTTTTTTTCTTTACACCAAAATTGCCATAAGGTCCAATCTCAGCCAATCAAGTGCAGTTTGCTTTCAAGTGCATACCACGTGGGAATGGTCTGTCTTGTTGGCTGTGTTGTGATGTGACTGGAGGCATGGAAGTCGAGGTCAGCATACAAAATTGTGTGAGTGATTGGCTGAGATTGTGAACTGTGGCAATTTCAGTTTGCAGAAAAAAACATCGCGCAAAAGTCGAGGTGGCCGTGGGATGGGGGTGCAACCCCAACAACCCACGGCCACCCCGACTTTTGCGTGATGTTTTTTGTAGTGCTGGGCGAATAGTGAAATTTGGTACTCGGTTAATTGCTGGCCAACTATCCAAAGTTAACTGGATATTTAAATATTTTTTTTACAAGTACTAAAGGTGCTTAATAGTGGAGGGCGCTGTCTTTTTTACAATTTGTTTTAATAAGTATGCAATGATAGGTGTATAATCAAAGTTTTAACTCCCTTCCCCCAAAACGGGATCTCTGCAAAACTCACACAAGCTGGCAACAAGTTTCTTTCATAAGAGCACTAGTTTTCAGTTCTTTTATCTAACTCACTTCCAGCTTTCGAAAAAATTTGGCAGCTTTTCATCTTGTTGTGTTTTCATCAGGTTCCTGAATCAATCCGATTTCCCCCCCCCCCCGAAAAAAAGGATTTGGTTAGCTCCCACAAGGCCACAAGGGTGTTTGGGAGGTTGGAGTTTTTAGAAGTGTAGACGTAAAACTAGCAACAAAACAACCGATTTCTTTTGTACAAAGGTTAAAACATTTGGCCTAAAATCTGGCGTTATCAGGTTTTAAAAAAGATTAATGGTCTACAGACTGAAGTCACTGAACATTGAAATTACATCATTTTTTTTTTTCAGTACTAAACTACTTTATTTGTAACTTTTTGTATTGATCGTTAATATAGACATGTTGCCGCAGTCTCTCAGTATGTTTCACAACGTCGGCAATCCAGAGCAGAAAGACGTCCTCATCGCCAGCTCCTCATGCTGACTTGACATACTCAAGATGGTCTCATATGCGGAAGGTTGCAAGCCCCCAGCATGCCACCCAGCGTGCCACCCAGCGTCACATCAACACAACACCTCAGTCACAGGTAATTTTGTTTTTAAAGATTTGTACCCGTTTAAAGGCCCTAGACACTTATTTGTACTCAAATTAACTAGCACAATAAATTTACTTGATAAAACAAGGTAACTTAGTACCTTCAGCCGATTTCACAAAATGCTAGAATTAATGCTATCTTTAATATAAAGGAAAAGTAACTAGTCCTAATTGAGGATTAATCTTAAGGTTTACATGTCACAATGCAAGGCTGGAACTCGTCCTACATGTAAGTCCTAAGATGAATCCTAAGTCAGGAAGAGTTTAAAATTGGTGAAATCAACAGCTGGCCTCATAGTGTTAGCCAGTCTATGTGTCTTATGGACACCCTGTTTCTCTGTCTTTACATTATACACGCCTGGTATTTACTCAAATCAAATATTAACTTAAAAGCTGACTTTATAACGAACATTGGAGAGCTGTTGATAGTATAAAACGTTGTGTGAAACGGCTCTCTTTGAAGTAACATTGTTTTTGAGAAAGAGGTAATTGCGCACTAAGATAATAAAAGACTTCTAGCTAGAAGTCTTTAATTCTTATCTGAAACATGTGAAAGCTCACAAATTCGTCCAATAAGGGTGTTTTTTCTTATATCATTTTCTCACAACTTTGATGACCAATTGAGGATTGTTATTTTATGGTTATGATGGGATAACCAAGTGAAAAGACTGATCTTTGACAATTACCAAATGTGTACCTTCCCTTTTATCCCTTGTAATTGAACAACTTAGGCACTCAGTTTCAGGTTTCCAGAAAATGTTCACACCCCTTTACCAAATCCTGGTTAAAAGCTTGCCTGGCCTGTGTATTATATTTGTGATTGATTTAGCTTAGTATAGCGCATGTGTGCTGCAAAGGTGTTAACATTATTTGTATACTCCCCAGGGAGCTGAGATGGTTTAAAGCCATTATATTATACACTTTCGGAACAGAAAAAAAAAAAAAAATCACAGATTTACAAATAACCTACAGGGTTACAGAAGGTAATGGTGAAAGACTTCTCTTCAAATATTATTTAATGAAATGCTTTACTTGTTGAGAAACATTAAAACAATTATCAACTCTCGATAATGACAATTACGGATTTATTTAAAACACATGTCACCTACATGGCGAAACATGTGGAAACAAGTGTGGGTTTTTCTCATTATTCCTGACTATGATGACCGATTGAGCCTAAATTTTCACAGGTTTGTTATTTTATATATTAGTTGTGATACACAAAGTGTGGGCCTTTGGACAATACTGTTTACCGAAAGTGTCCAACGGCTTGGAGGAATGCATTTAATGACCCAGTACGGAGGGGTAAATAATCTTGGAATGGCTTTAAAACTTCTTTTGGGTTCATGCAGCGAATTGACTTTTTTTTCAATCAGGCATTGGTGCGAAGGAGTGCAGTGCTACCTGAGACAAAACCTGGTCCAATCTCACGGCTACTCACCCAAGTGGGAATCCCAACACAGATGCGTTACAACAGATTTGTAAGTTTCTTAATTCTTTGAGTACCTTTTGGGTACCCGTGATCGTGGAAAACGTATGGAATTTTGGGAATCTACCCTTCGAAAGGGAAAATAGGAATTTCAGTTTGAAGTAAAACACAGTGTATATTTAGTGACAAATTAGGAAGGTTTTTTCATGTTATGAAAAGCACTGAACACTTTGTAATTACTCAAAATAATTGTTCGCATAAAAAACTCTCTTGGTAACAAGCAAGGGAGATTATAAACAGCCCTACATTGCTCACTACCAAGTAAGTATTTATGCTATCTATTATTTTGAGTAATTACAAATAGTGTCCAGTCCAGTGCCTTAAATCATTCACCCTACCTTGTTTGTTAACCTCTGTGAAAGCACCAACTCTCCTTTTTCATTCAAGTTAAAATTTTTATATTTGGATTGCTTAGCCCTTGAAGACCCAAAAGATTAAGATAAAGAATGCTATTATTGTTTTTGTCTTTTCAGAAAATCAGAGTGGCTGGTTTGAACCTCTACACATCGTGTGTCGATAATGTGGATTGTCAAAAGTTTTTTATGGGTGAGTCAGCTTAAAAAATGCCTTCCGGACCGTTAAGTCAACATTGAGGAATGCAGCTGATATTAAGGCCTACATATAAAAAGCATTTTTAGCGTCCCTGTACGCTTCCTTTTTAGAGGCTGCCTCGAAAAACAAAATGGCCCTCCTTTTTTTTTTTTTTTTAGGCAGAACGCTAAACATGTTTTTATTTTTTATTGGCTTAATTCATGGTGCGTCATGAGGCCAGTAAACCATGAGGCCAGTGATGTCAGCTTCTGGCCATTATAAACTTATGACAGGATAAGTTTGGCGTGTCGTGTCAGTTGAGAGCACCTGACTCAAGCTCTGGTGTTTCTGATCAGCAGAGATAGGGTTCGACCCCAATCATGAAACTAGTGACCTTAAGCAAGACACTTTACCATGATGCTAACACACATTGGTGTATATGGATAGAAATCGTGATGATGTTAATGCAGGAAGAATATTCCCTGATAGGAATACACATTCTGAGAAGCGTTATTGTGGTTACTAATGCTTCTCAGATTTTACTTTTCTCAGATATTTACAACCAAATAGCTTTTAAGTGAAAAGTTTATATAGTACTTTTTAGTATTGAAAGCTGCTCTAGGCTTCTAAGAACCAATTCATTTTACGAGTGTTGTTACCAAACGTACACCTTCCCTGTAATGGTCAGACAGAAAAAGTGGCTTACAAGTAAATAGTTGAATACCTTTTAGACTGTAGTAAGTGTTGTGGCCAAGCGGTTAAGAGCACCAAATTCACACTCTGGTGTTTCTGATTAGCAGATAAAGCAGTTCTAGGCTTCTAACCAATTCATTTTAAGAGTGTTGTTACCAAACATATACCTTCCTTGTAATGGTCAGACAGAAAAAGTGTTTTACAAGCAAATAGTAAAATATCTTTTATAATTTTCCTTACAGCCTGCGGAATGCCAGATACTCTCTTCTCGTGGTTCCTAGTAACTGAGCTTCATGTGTGGTACGTAATTAAATCATTTTTCACATCAGTTAAAGCCATTGGACCCTGTCGGTAAACAGTGTTGTCCAAGGCCCACACTTTGTGTACCACAACTTCTATATCAAATAACAAACCTGTGAAAATTTAGGCTCAATCGGTCATCAGAGTCGGGAGAAAACAGTGGAAAAACCCACCCTTGTTTCCGCGCGTTTCGCCGTGTCATGACATGTGTTTAAAATAAATCCGTAATTCTCGTTAACGAGAATTTATACTGTTTTGCTGTTTTCGCAAAAAGTAAAGCATTTCATGGAATAATATTTCAAGACAAGTCTTTCACCATTGCCTTCTGTAAACCCTGTAAGTTATTTGTAAATCTGTGAACTTTCATTTTTTTTTCTGAACCGAAAGGGTCCAATGCATTTAAATTGCAGGCGTAATATTCTTTCTCAGGCCTGATACTTCACGGAGGCAACAGAGGCAGTTGCCTTCATGCCCCTTGGTCATTGCCTTGGTGCCCTTGAAATGCTCCAGTAGAAATTTACAATTCCCTTATAGTGTGCCCTTTACCAAAGGAGAAAATGCCTTGGTGCCCTTGCCCTTCCTGTCTTTCTACTAGAGTCCAGAGATGTCAACTCTCCCTGATTCTGCAGAAAGTTCCCTGTAAATAAGCCAATTTGTCCATGTTTCGAAGAACAGATTTGACAATCTCCCTGATTGTGGAAATTTTCTTCCTGTTACAATGTATACCGAATGTAATTCTAGATACATCCCTGATTGTCGTACAAAATATCCCTGATTGTAAGATGCAAATGTTCACAGCTCTGTAAGTCTGTTTGTCTTATTTTTTGGCCCTCAGAAAAAAAATCAGCATACTTTTGATTATGTTGTCTGAAAAGTCTCTTGAAGCCTAAGCCATCATTCTTTTGATTTAAAGGTGTACTGTTGAATTGATATAATAACCAAGACCACTGGACTTGTTCTGTCTTGAGTTTACTGGCACGACGCATGTATCACTGGCCTAACGCCGGTGGTCCAGTGTAAAATTTCAGCCGTTGACTGAAAACCTTTGTTATCATTACTCAAGGTAACTAAAATACAAGGAATGCTTTGTTGATAGGATGTGCATGGTTCGATTGAAGCAAGAGGGGCAAGAAGGCAAATACATGACCCATTATCTCATTATGTCAATGTGGCATGATGTACAAGAGAGGGGCAAACTCATGGGGGTAAGTACATGTATCTTTCAACTAACACAATCAAACTAACACAATCAAACTAGATTGTGTTAAAGGCAGTGGACACTATTGGTAATTGTCAAAGACTAGCCGTCACAGTTGGTGTATCTCAACATATGCATAAATGAACTAACCTGTGAAAATTTGAGCTCAATCGGTCATCAAAGTTGCGAGATAATAATGAGAGAAGAAAACACCCTTGTCACACAAAGTTGTGTGCGTTTAGATGGTTGATTTCGAGACCTCAAATTCTAAATCTGAGGTCTCGAAATCAAATTCGTGGAAAATTACTTCTTTCTCGAAAACTATGGCACTTCAGAGGGAGCCGTTTCTCGCAATGTTTTTTTACCATCAACCTCTCCCCAGTACTCGCCACCAAGAAAGGTTTTATGCTAATAATTATTTTGAGTAAGTACCAATAGTGTCCATTGCCTTTAAAGAGGTTGGGTACGTTTTACATGCTAAAATAATAATAGTCTCACTTAGACAAACATTATTTTTGTGACATTGTATTAATCATTTCTCAAAAACCACAACACCTCAGCAAGTAATGTTTTTAGGGAAGCTTTCTACCAGTATTATCTTCAAACCGTGTTACTTTAATGTAACACGTTTTTTTTTAGCAAGCGCCATGAACGCCTGCATTGGTGGATTCCGGCTCTATATAAGATTTTGAGTATGATTATTATTGAATTGCTTTTCAGATTCCTGCTGTAAAGATGAGGGAGAGCCTTTCAAGAATGGTGGAGCAGTTCAATGCAGCATTATTCAGCTATGATGAGGTACGAACTAACAAACTCGCCCACAAATTTCATGGCTCTGCTTACCATAAAAGGAGGGGCGCTTGCTGAAGCACGGAATTCTGTGCCTTCGTCAAGCGTTATTCTCAGGTTAGAGGGGAATTTCGGCTTGTGCTCGTGCGTACTCCCAGTTACTAAGCATTCTCAATTAAAAATCTAGGGCATAAATTCGGCGGTTGCATGATAGCATAGAATGGTGGTCGTAAGCACAGAATTCGGTGGTAAGCAGAGCCATGAAGATGGGCGCCGAGTATAGTGTTGTAAATGTTCAATAGGAGACTTTTAGGATCCTTGGTGGCAGCAGACTTACCAGGTTAAATCCATTGTTCTCAGTCTTGTCCGCACGCTCAGAACTACGTAAACATTGGAAATTTACCTGGTAAGTCTGCTGCCACCTAGCACTCCAAAGTCTCCCATTGTGCAATTTTCTTTTGAAAGATTATTCGTCATGCTTTGTCGTTTACAAAATATTTATGTTTTATATGATCGGATTCCTCAGGGTTTGCTATCAAATGACAGTGTCTTGGCCGGAGCTCTGTGGCGCAACATTTTTGTCAAAAGGGACATCGAGGCTGAGCAGGTTGCAGATATGGTTGAATATGTTCGACAACAGGTTAGTTCATGGATTAACTAAGGTGTAGTAGCTGAGCGGATAAGAGCACCGAACTCAAGCTCTGGTGCTTCTGTTCAGCAGAGTGTGGGTCTGAGATGGTTCTTGTGATTGATTTAGTCTAGTAGTGCATATGTGTTGCACAGGCTATTTACTCCCCAGGGAGCTGAGATGATTTAAGGAATTAATTGAGGCCCAGTGACCAATGTTAGAAGCGCTTTGAGACGTTCTTCTGGTGTGAAAAGCACTATTTCAAAATTGGTCGTTATTATTATTATTGATCTCAGAGTTATACAAGGGTGACTAGTTTCGCAACAATTGAGTGCTCGGTTGAGCCGTGACTACCGTTTTGCAACTGCTTTGGTTTGTCTTTCAGCCATGCCTACTACACAAAAATTGCAACTACATGTGCCTGCTTGGTCAATCGATTCTGTCGCTCATGATAACGTAATTGACTTACAAAACACAATGAGACATGTGTGACGCTATCCTTCAGTCCTTTTTGCATGATTTTTACTATTATTGCAACTGCGGCAATTATTGGGCCACAATGCATCTTGGGAACTAAAAATTAGTTTTGACTTGTGTCGAAGACACAACAATTTGAGGTTTGACTAGTCACTTTCACTAATGTCACTAGGCGCTCATGACTAGTGTCGAAGTCACAACAATTTGAGGTTTGACTAGTCACTTTCACTAATGTCACTAGGCGCTCATGACTAGTGTCGAAGTCACAACAATTTGAGGTTTGACTAGTCACTTTCACTAATGTCACTAGGCGCTCATGACTAGTGTCGAAGACACAACAATTTGAGGTTTGACTAGTCACTTTCACTAATGTCACTAGGCGCTCAGGACTACTCGGAATTTATATTTGGTACATTTTACTTGTTTCAGGTTCTTTCTTTGATACAGAGGTTTGATGCTTACTTGCTATGTAAGATCTTATTTGTTTTCCTTATTATTCATTATTGTCTAAATCGATCTGACATTATTGTTTAATCCACATTTTGTATAGGTCCAGTACTTAGAGACACTAGACACCGCACAGCTTCTACAGGTTGGGCGTATCAAGTGGTTACCATTCAGAGTCGAGGTACCAGTCGAATCTGCCCCACCCCCAAGAGCGAGCAGTATCGAGGAAGAGCTAGAATTTCCCAATGTTGACAAAGTTAACGCTTAAAGCTTCCACCAACGTACAGATGACCAACAATGTTACAATCAACTCTCATTAAGTGGTTTTGAAAATAAGATAAGAAATCAATTTATTGTCAACTTTGCATGTCGTGGTCGAGTGGATAAGAGAATCTGTTTCTGTTCACAGAAGAGTTTAGGGTGTGTTCTTCAGCAAGACACTTAAATCATTATTGCTGCGTCGTTTGGGTGGGACATGAACCCATGGGTTCCGTGTGTTTGGTAATGCACGTACAGGAACCCAGTGCACTAATCGTAAAGAGAAGGAGTTCCCTCAGTGTTCCTGGTCTAATCGGCTGCAGCCTTTTATTTTACATTCAAATTACACAAAGTAATGCAACAAGGTTTTTTTCTTGCCAATTCGATGACCAATTGAGAAAAATTTTTCACAGGTGCGTTACTTTATGTACAAAGGTTTCACTGGTGTGTTACTTTATGTATCTTAGGACACCAAGTGAGAATAAGTTTGTCTTTGAGGTGTCCAGTGCCTATAAATGCAGCAATGTGTTATCAGTGCAGATTTGCACTTTTGGAATGTTGATTGACACGTATACACAGATTTGTGACAGTTTTCTGTGCCACGAAAGACCATGTCATTTTGCCACCGGGCCCAGGTTGTGTCCCTGTATCCAAGAGTAGTAATGATTGCTCACATTCATTGCACATGTAAAGAACCAGACTAATTCATCTTTTAGCCTCGGGCTGAGTACATTGGTTTGAATTGAAGAAAAATCAAGATCGCAGCACCATGTTAAAGGCATAGAGTTATATAAGAACTAGAGGGCGCACTGGTGATGCTGCTTGCACAAATGCGACGGGACCGCAAGATGACAAGCGTGCCATTCTGTACGCGCATTGAATGTGAAATACACGTTTGAGGTTTTTTTTTGGTGAACCCTCAGCGATGCTGTTTCTGTTTGTTCAACTTACAAAATGGCAGCACAAACACACGCTGTGAGATGGCTGTTTTGTCAACTTAGAAAATGGCCGCCTGCGCGCATGCCGGGTGCGTATATAGGTCAGTGCGCCCTCTAGTTCTTATATATAACTCTCGGGTTAAAGGTATATAATTATGTCATGGCTGTGTGTGAATGCCATTAATTTGTATACCACATCACATGTATGTGTTAAGTATTAAAGGGTGCTTTAGGCTAGACCAAGCATGCTACGAATAGGAAAATTATGGTTGGAAAGATGTTTTAAAAAGTTTAAAATAACTCGCACAAGTGTAGAACCAAATTTATGTTAGTTAAAGTTATGGAACGCATAATGATTGAAGTAACAGGAAAACCACACAATTTCGAGGGATATTTGTATGATTCAATATGTTGTACTTCAAAACATCTTTCTAATCATTTATTATTTTGTTGACGTTCATTTTAGTGATTGACCCAATTCACGAAGTGATTGTAACACCTCTGTGAGATCTTGAATTAACCGACAGCACCAACAGCAGTTGATGTGGTGCCCTGTGCTTTTGTTTTGGTGCCTTTTGCAAAGTTTCAATACAAACTTCCATTTTCCTCAATAGAAGTGCCCCCTACTGTGTGTCCCTTCAACCATGCTTCAACAGGGTTTAAGTTTGGGGAAAAAATCCACGAGACTACAGGGCTTGAAGCTAGAAACTTCAAATGGCCCAGGGGTCGATTTCACAAAGAGTTAGTCCTAGGAGATATACAAACTGCATGGATAGTCCTAAGTTAGGACGAGTAAAGCCCGGTTCATACTTCATGCGAATGCGAAGCGAATTTGACAGGAATTTGACGTCACATCGCCTTTCGCAGCGATTATTCCCAAGGGAGTAGAGCACAGGGCAACTGCTGCGAATTGTTCGTTGGGAATTTGTGACGTCAAGATTCACTTTGCATTCGCAATCGCAGGTAGTATGAACCGAGCTTAACTGGTCCTAACTCGAGATAAGACTAGTCCTTACTCTTTGTGAAACCCACCCCAGAACATTTGATACAGGACCAGAACCAACTGAAAAGAAAAGCTGTTTTTGGAACAAGCACTTAGAACATGTATCCCATTTTTCCTTATGGTCATTCAATATTACTCAACAAAATTGAAAGATATTTGTAATCAGTTTAAATTGAAAATGCAGCGAGGTGCTATTACTCGCAAACATAAAACTGCCAGACTCGTATGGTCATAGTTTACTGACGTGACACTATAAATCAAGGCCTCGGGCCTGCGGTCTAATGTTAATTTCAAGCCCTGTCTTCAAGAACAAAATTCAAGGCCTGTGAAACAATATCATTGCTGATCTTGTCACAGATCATGAGCATCTTGGCAATGATGAATTGGCCAAGGCCCACTTAAACATAAAAAGTGATCATCATCCTTCGGCAAAGACTTGCGTTCTAGCCTCCTCATCCTCAAGTTGTAATAGGGGCGCTCTCCTAGAGTCGCTACCATCACCTGTTCTCTTTCAATCCCTCCTCTTCAAGCTCTCCTACACTTCTACCACATCTCTTGTTGTATGCAGTTTTTTAAAAGTTTGAATGACACAAATGAGAAAGCATAAAAGAGTAATTCAGCTGATCCGAGGAAAAGTAGAGTACATGTACATGTACATAATGTATATTAAATCCCCTGAGTATGAGTGTACATGTACTTTCACTTTCTCTTTTTTTTCTTTATAAAGTAAAATCAATTTATATTATAAGAATACAAGACAGTGATAATGGGTTCCATGTGTTGAATAACCCCCTGAGTTAGCATGTACATTATTGTTTAAAGATGATTGATTTTTTAAAGTAAAAAAACCTAAAATCTTAAATCTGATTTATTCATAAAGATGGGGACTTTTGTTTGAATACTTCTTTAATCTGGAGAAAATTGCCGTAACACCTACCTCCATGCACCATGTGAATATCTCGTTTGGATATGGTTTAACTGTGTATGTATTTGGAGTAATCTGGTAATTACTCACTTTAATACCATGAATGGTTAAACCTGTTACCTCTTGGACTTGTGGACAAGTCGTTAAATCGGCCCCACGCGCTGAGATAGTGCTCCCCCGACAACACTGCTCTCGCGCGAACTCACTGCTCTCGCGGGAAGTGATGGCTCCCCGATTTCGACTCCTCGATTTAACGACTTGTCCACAAGTCTAGTTACCTCTTAACCATGGCAGTTATGTGGCCGAGGGTGTCCCCCAATGTTCCCATACTTTAATACACTCTTTCCCCTTTGTACAGAAAACGACCCCTAGAATTCTCTTAACGGCAGTGGACACTATTGGTAATTACTTAGAATAAATATTAGCATAAAACCTTACTTGGTAATGAGTAATGGGGGAGCTGTTGATAGTATAAAACATTGTGAGCAACGGCTCCCTCTGAAGTATAGTTTTAGAGAAAGAAGTAATTTTCAACGAATTTGATTTTGAGACCTTTAGAATTAGATTTTGAGGTTTCGAAACGAAGCATCTGAAAGCACACAACTTCGTGTGACACGGGTGTTTTTTCATTCATTATTATCTCGCACCTTCGACGTTCAATTGAGCTCCATTGTTCACAGGTTTGTTATTTTATGCATTTGTTGAGATAACACCAAGTGAGAAGAGTGATCTTTGACAATTACAAATTAGTGTCCAGTGTCTTAAAGAGTTATACCCCAGAACACAAATGAACACACTAACAATGCCACATGTAAAAATTTGTTATAACCTAAAACTGCTGAGAGTCTTTGCTTGTCTATATTTTGTCCTGTTGGAAACAATAATAAAGACTATTTTTGTTTGGTTTTACCCGTATACACTGTTAACACTGGTGTTTATTAGCATTGTATACTCGACACCACTTTCCCGAGTTTTGTAAGGGAAAAACCCAGACATATTACTCGGGTGGGATTCAAACACAACCTTTGCAATTATAAATAAACTGCTCACAAAAAGTAAGGAAACTTTTTTCAATCCAGTATATTTGTTATTATTTAATACTCTGCCTTCCCACACTTTTTTTTACTCAGGCTGGATTCGACCCCAAAACCTCTGCAACTGTAAATGATAAAGACCTTTCACTTTTCGGTAATGCGTTTATTTGATCGTTTATTAGTAAAGCAAACTTTAACACGAAACAATATTACCTCATTTTAATGAAGTGGGCGTTTTACTACTAATTTGAGCATAATATTGCGTAAAAACCATTCTATTAAAACGAGTCGTCCTAAAAGCTGTCTCGCTGGGGCCAGCAGTCTCGCAAGAACACCGCCCGTATCGCAAGATTCTTGTAAAAGAACAAAGTAATATGATAACGAAGCGAATCAAAGTCGAAGCCTATTCACAAATGGGGGTATAATAATTTAAAAAATAAGTTTCTTGTAACAAGTGAGCGCAAAATTTAAAATGGACCGAAAACCCAATCAAATCAATAATTAAATGTGTGTGATCTAAATGAAAGGATTTCGGAGACACTAGATGGCAGCAGACTGATTTGACGTTGCAAAAGAAAGGTCTATTCTCACTTAAGTATGTATCCGATGAAAATTTACCTGGTAAGTCTGCTGCCACCTAGCGTTCCAAAATATCCCGTTTGGTATATACTTTGGAGAATGAATCAAATCAGAAATCTATAGTGAAGAAACACACGCAGGGTATACGTTGAATGCAGTATAAGAGGATTGGAGTACTTTTTCAAAATGTCCATAGATTTACATTAAACTTACAGGGTTTGAAGATAATGATAGTGGAAAGCTTCCCTTCAAATATTACTTACTGAGGTGCTGTAGTTTTTGAGAAATGAGTAAAAAAATGTAATGAAAATAGGTTTGTGAATAATTAAAATAATGTTCGTCTCATGAGACGAAAATTATTTTTATGACATTGTTTTACTCATTTCCCAAAAACTACAACACCTCAGCACATAATATTTTCAAGGAAGCTTTCTATTATCATTATCTTCAAACTGTGTAAGTTTAGTGTAAATCTGTGGACATTGTGTTTTTTGTCCTACAAAAGTTCCATAGACCCTTTAAAATCGTAACATGTATTTGTTCATTTAAATTCCATACTCTTGCTGTAAAAATAATAGTACAATACAAGAACTGATCAGTTCACAGAAAGGTAACAATATCCAATATTAAGGTATCTTAAGACTACTACATTGTATGCGTTTGGCTGTTACACTTAATTCAACAACCATTTGTTATTGTCGACTATCAATTATGAGAGTAGTGCTTTCAATATGATCATCTGATGTGAACTGCAATGGAATGGAACTCGATTATTAAATTATGAGTTCAGTGGTTTTGCTGAGACATCTTACAGAATTCCCCCAGACTCATTTCTAATCATCGTTCTCTTTCACAAAAATGTTGTCTGCAGCGTTGACCCCCCACACAGCAAGTGACAGGGATTCGACCTGCTTCAATGCCCCCGGTATGATTTGCCACCCCGTACCTGTCGGTGTACCGGCAGATACTCCTTGACGATAGAAGATGGCATCGCCAGAATTAACTCCGTAGATCATATCCGAAGAACTGATGTACTTCAGCTTTCCACTTACGTGTGTCCAGCCATCACCATCGGTATCCGAGTCAGGATCACCAAAAGTTCCTCGCCTGTAGAAAATGTTATCACCGGAGTTGACGCCCCATACGCCCCCACTACCCACCGATATTTGCTTCAACAACCCCCCGATTTGTAGCCACGAGTTACCGCGAACATTGCAGTTGGATGCCCCGATACGATGATAAATGTCGTCCCCGGCGTTTACTCCCCAAACATGCCCCTTTTGACTGACACTGACGTGCTTTAACAATCCCTCTACTAAAACCCAGCCCGTCCCGACCGGTGTGCCAGCGGTTATGCCTTGTCGGTAGAAAATGCCATCGTCACTGTTAACTCCCCATACTACATCACGCCCAACATCAACTTGTTTCAGTGCACCATCAAGTTGCACCCATGAGTCGCCTGTATTCGTTTCGTCGTCGTAGCTTCCCACCCTGTAAAAGATGTTGTCGCCACTATTGACACCCCACATGCCAGCCCGACCGACTGATGCGTGCTTCAGTAACCCGTCGACGTGTCTCCAAACCCCCCTCTTGCAGGTGCAGAGACGTTCAGCGGAACTTGGGACGGCTCCCTGCATGGTCATCAGCACCATCACCAAGCTAGTCAATATGAAAACATTAAAACACCTGAAATAATTGAATCATTGATATACAAAGTATGTTGAAGAAGTACTTGAGTGAATTTGTTTAAAATTAAACGTAATTTTGATATTAAATTTTGTACACTTCTAATTTTTCGTAAAAACGATTAAAAAGACAGGCCCCAGACTCAAGGTGTTGAAAAAAATAGAAACACTTTTGCCGTTGACGGCGTGCGTCAAAATGACATTACTTTTGACGTCATGAGTGGGAGTTTACTTTGCGAATATTTCAGAAAAGCACTGGAAATTATTGTTTCTTTACAAAATACAACTCTATTAATACTCATAAATAAAATATGAATCAATTTCCTTATTGATTGCAAACATTTTAATGAGAAAATAATTGTGTAACATTGTTTTTGTGTAACATTTATATACACTGTCGTATCGGTTTTTTTTTTGCTCTATGTTTATTGCTTTCCTTAGTTTTTCAAACTTGATTCATTGATCTGAACTTGCACTAATTTCACTTGGAGATTCGGAGTCAGTTCACAATTACCTGCACACATACATGTATTTCACATTCAACAACGCCACATTATATTGCACACAACGGTATGTACACACATGCTTCACTGCAGACGGTTGAAAGTGCAAGCTGACGCTACATCACTTTGGACCAATCAATACATCGGGAAAGCTTACGTCATTGTACGTTTATCCAATGACATCTTTTGACATGGTAGACCAGTGTCTGAGAGACAGGGGACCAGTCTACGTGATTACCGTCCAAAGCTGGCTTACATTTTATGGTGCCCGTTAAAATAAAACTTACCAACTTAGCAATCGTGCCATAGTTGAGCAACGTAGACTACCTTACGGTTCAATAGGGAATTTATGACCAAAGTGACGGTGTCCTGTTGTTTAGTCTGAGTACACCTGTGTGAAATAAAAATAACATTCATGAACAAATATAACTTATTATTATATTAAATGATTATGGTAGACATCCTTAGCTTCGATCCGAACCGGACATTCTCCAGAGCTTATATTTTATATTTATTTTTGATGTTTGTTGGTTTATTTCATAAAAAAAACCCCATTAAAACGAATGTGCAGATTGCACTGGTTCAACACAAAAAAAGTCTTCAAAAGTAGCTTAAAAGTACTTTATGGTATATTAATCATTATGTTCCGAGGTTTTGCAAAGTAATAATGACCTTAATGTTGTGACGTCTGTGCGGCACCTAAATGTAGCCCAAGCACTAAATTTAGCCTGACCTAAATGTAGCCCCCAAACATTTAGGTCCGGGCTACATTCAGGTACATGGTTGGGGCTACCATTAGGTCAGGCTAAATTTAGGGCTCGGGCTACATTTAGGTGCCGCACAGACGGCACACTTTGAGGCTCGTGAATTTAATACGCCAGTAATCTGCCTTTGGGCCTACACTGTAGGCAAGCCCCCCCCCCTCCCCCCACAAAAAAAATAAAATAAAAAACTAGAATAGAAAATGTATATTTTATTTTAAACACGATAAAAAGGGACAATTTCCGTACAGTTACAGAAATCGTTGTTAATTGGGTCGTAAAAGTAGATGATAGTTGTTTGTCAGTAAATTTTAGGTAATTTTTAAAAATTTGCTGTACAATTTTATCACACAAAGTTGGAAAATTATTACAGAAATTTGTGTAAATTTGTTTGTAACAAATCATAAGTAATGTTTTTCAAACGTTTTAGGTAATTTTACTCATTTGTTTGTGTATTATTACAAAATCTTGTAGAATAATTACATACAATTCACTGAATTATTATTAGTGTTTTTATTATTATTATAATTTTTTTTAAATAC
This sequence comes from Asterias rubens, assembly GCF_902459465.1. Classification (NCBI taxonomy): domain Eukaryota; kingdom Metazoa; phylum Echinodermata; class Asteroidea; order Forcipulatida; family Asteriidae; genus Asterias; species Asterias rubens. Next base: position 12,026,523 of record NC_047077.1, read on the forward strand.
ATGAGATATGTTTATCAGTAAGTTTTAGTTGGGTTGTTTTAGAAGTTTGTTTGTTACAAATAATATGACATGTAGAACGAGATTACAGAAATCATTGTAAATTTGTTTTTAGAAATACATGAGTAATGTTTATCAGTAAAGTTTAGGTAATTTTGACTAAATGTACACAATTTAGGGATGGCTGTGCTGCAAGTTTTATCCTGGCATTGGTGCTTGATGTGGACGTGTTGCCGACGTTCGTTTCGACATAATGTCACAGCATAGTATGCCGACGTTGGCTCGGCATTGGACCGTCATTGATCATGCAAATTTGAAGGCAGGGTGTCAAAGCTGTTCCAAATAATGGGCTAATAATGTGGCAAATATAATATGTAATTTGACAAAGTAATACAACTTGTTGGGATTTTTGTTGTATAAATTATAGAAGAATAGTTTAGATAATTTTTGAAGTGCAGTATAGTTTATATATTTTTATTGCAATAATGTAATAATATAGAACAGTTGCTAATCAATATCACAATCGTGGGTACGAATTCATCGGAATTTGAACTGCATTATAACACTCGGTGTATGTTAAACAGTATTGGTAGTGCAGTAGGCTGTAGGTTGTTTGTGTTGTAAGGGAGATTTAAAGACCTGCTTGAACGAACATGTCAAGTCGTGAACTATGCTGAACTTCACTTTAAATGTTTTCAATGAATAAGACAAATCAATTTGAATGCCCGTATCCAGCGCTTTTCTGGGAGATTTGCGAAAAGCCCCATTACGTAATCACTCTCAAAACTTCATAGTTGGGAGTTTGAACTTGTGAAGCCGCTTAGTTGCAGCGTGGAGGTATAACACAGAAAAACTCCCAGACATGACGTAAACGGCATTGTCCTTTGACTCGCGCCGTCAACGGCAGAAGTGTTTTTAGTTTGTTAAAACCTTTAGGTCGGCCCGATTTTTAATCGATAACAACGAACAATTCAGAAGTATACACATGATATCATATCAAAAGTACATTAAAATGGTGAACAAGTGCATACTAAACAGTCAAGCTGAAATACAACTTCCGTTGAATACATTCCGCTCAGGCTGTTTAAGTAATTACGAATGTATTAATTACAATCTTAATTGCACTAATGATTACACGTTGGGCCGGAATTGGAGAGTCGTTGATCATAATAAAATTGTAGTTATTACAGAAAAACAGTCCATTTCGATTGCATAAATACTGCTAAATAACATCTCTTCAATAATAAAAAAAAAAAAAAAAAAAACAGCTGCGAATTCAAAAATCTGAGAAATAATTAGAAGAAACAAAAAAGTAACTGACAAAAAAACAGTCCATGAAATTGTATGACGGTTGCAAAATCACGGAGTTATGAAACATTAGTTTTTTATTTGACAAAAAAAAAAAACCAGATTTTTTTTATTTGAATCGACTACTCACCGATATTGAGAATGGTCGGACTTTTTACATCAGCAGATTCTAACTACTCGTAGGCCTAGCTCTATGGTGTTAGCTAGAATGGTAGCTCAAGTCAGAATGCCGATCCACTGTGCAAGAAAGCTTTATATAAACACATCTCTCTCTGTCGTTTATAATGTTTGCATGAATCCACACCAACCGATTTCAGCCAATCACGCACAATATTTGGTATGACGTAGACAACTTTATGCATACGTATACTTGTATGGACCACTTTGATTGGCCCTCTGGCCCTGAACGTGCGTCCAATTCGAACATGGCCTAAGCTTTCTATCTGTGTGTTTTGATTGATCTGAGCGAGATGATGTTTGTCATAGCTGCACACAAATCACCTCGGACCAATCAAAACACAGAAATGGAAAGCTCATGTCACTGAACGTTTATCCAATGAAATCATTATATCCAATGGAAACACTGGTTCTGAAAAGCAAGTAGGCATACCTGTCTGTATCCTTACGGATATAGACAGGGTACCAGTCTACAGAGATTGAAGTTCAGCGTCAAACGTTATTTGCCATTTGAAAGCCCCCTATGAGGGCGCTCTTACAATCAACATAATTATAGGGTGCGTTCGTTTAGCTTCCCTGGGTCATCCTCGGTCTGCCCCGGGTGTCCGAATAGCTTTTGACGTCATTCCAGGGCCTCACCCGGGTTAGCCCCCAGTGCCCTGCTTGTGGAGTGGGTCACTTGGGGGCTGGCCCCAGGTAAACGAAGTCACTACGAGAGCTAGCGGTGAGTGGTCGTTCGTTTAGCTTTTATCAGGGGCTCACCCGAGTGAGCACCGCGGGGTAGACCCAGGGAAGCTAAACGAACGCACCCATTATTGTGTTTTTGCATTTGTGGGCGGAAATTCTGTCCCCTGGTGATTCTGTCGCCCACACCGCTTTGTATGTAAAGCTGGGGGGGGGGGGGGGAAGTTGACATTCGATTAGCTCATGTCATTTCTACACTCAACTGTAGATTCGTAACGAATGAATATACACATAATATACGCGTATATTATACGCAGTCGATTCGTTACAATCACTATAAAGCATAATGCCTATATTTTGCAAAAATAAACACATCAACAAAAGTAAGTCCCCCTAAATAATTCGCCATAACATCGTAAGGTAAAACATTTTACCATTACAACTAATGTCTTTTATAAAATTTGTATTACAAAGTATGCAATGATAGGTGTATAATCAAAGTTTTAACTCCCTTCCCCCAAAACGGGATCTCTGCAAAACTCACACAAGCTGCAACAAGTTTCTTTCATAAAAACACTAGTTCAGTTCTTTTATGTAACTCACTTCCATTCATAGCTTGACTCGGGCTTGAAAACGTACCTGTTGATATTATAGCGTAACTTGAAGGAACGTAAGCGTAGCTGAGTATCTGCGTAGCTTGGAACAGAACCAATTCAAAAATTATATTTTTTTTGACAAAATAATGCTATGATGAAATTTTGTTTTATCATTATTTTTGTTTCAACCCTTTACAAAATTCTTATTCACCTGTCCGTTTTTTGTTATCATTTTTTCGACTTTGTAAAACATTTTTGAGCTACTCACACAATAACATTACTAGAGCTTCTTCCATTTTTTATGGCCACAGATCTTTTTCTTACGCCGCACCGCTTCTTTGGAATAGTCTTCCTGTGCATATTCGCCAAGCTAATACTTTACAATGTTTTAAGTCCTTGTTGAAAACTCATTTGTTTAAAGCTTCTTTTTTTGTAATTTGCCTATTTGTATCTTGTATCTTTCTCTAATTGTTTATTTTGTTGTTTCTTTAATGCGCTTAGAGGCTTTTGCATTAGGCGCTTTACAAATGTCTTATTATTATTATTATTATTAATGTAACAAAATGCGGTGAAAAAAATCTCATGAACTAAGTTTCCAAAATCCCGCAAACCAACAAGGACTGCTGCAAATAAACAATCTCTTAACCATCGCACTATCTCCCTATGGAACAATATTGCGCCAGATGTAAAAGTATTTTCCTAGAAAAGTGCATAAAAGTTATACGTCAACGGTCCAACTTGCGGGGGCTTGAGGTCAAGGTCAAGATCAACAAACAAGTGACAATAATTCAATCTGTTTCAAGGGTACCAGAGACAGACCTACAACTTCATGAAGTTTCAACGCTTCATGTGCTTTCTTTTTAAAAATTATTTTAATAATTATTACGGTAAGAATAGCCTTCGCCACTTTGTACTTGTCAGACTCGACAATATAGAAATCGTGTTAATGAAAGACGGACACAAAATAATAGTCACTTGACACGAAATAAACTTCAGATATTCTTATTAAATATATCTAAGGGGTATTTACAAAATTTGCAACATAATCAAGGTATAAACTGAATGGCTTCCGGACGTTTGGGTCGCCAGTAACTATTGGTTGTATATCTCCCAATTTCAAATAAACTTATAAAATATGATACGCTTTACGGAATGGTTCTTGTGCTCCTTCTCACATCAAGGTATAAATATCGCACAACAGTCACAATAAATAAATCAATGTATATCGTCTCTATTTGTGGTTGACATCTCAGGTGTTTTAATGTTTTAATATTGACTAGCTTGGTGATGGTGCTGATGATCATGCAGGGAGCCGTCCCAAGTTCCGCTGAACGTCTCTGCACCTGCAAGGGGGGGGGGTTGGAGACACGTCGACGGGTTACTGAAGCACGCATCAAGGTCTTCAAATTTTCTAAGAAACACCTGTGCGTGCTTAGGCATCTGTCCGGCATTGGAACGAGGGAACAAAAAGAAACTCAAAATGTAGGCTAAGTTAAAAACCAGCCATATAACGACCTTGGTTGCATAGATTCTGTTTAAGGAAAAATACACGGTCAAAAGAAAAATTGATGATGTCAACTTAAAAGAAGTTCTAGTCCAACTCAAATGGTCTGGGTGCTTTTTGTAAGTTTCTCTTAAATATAACTTACTGATGTGCTATTGTTTTTGAGAAATGGGTAAAATAAAGTACGAAAACAGTTTTCGTTCCTAAAACGACAATTATTTTAGCATGTAAAACGTATTTTCGTGGCATTGTTTTACTCGAACTTAACTGTTCACTTCACCCATTTTCATTCCATGCTCAGTTTGTGTTTTTTTTTTCTTAATTTTTTTTCTCTGCAATTTTTGTATTCCTTGCAATGCGCAGTAGAGTATATATAATAGGTCACTTCGCAATGTACATGTCCGTATTATATTATATTTTAAGGTTAGATTTCTACTACCATTATCTTCAAATGGTGTAAGCTTAATGAACATCTTTGGACATTGCTTTTTATGTTACAAAAAGTACCCGGGACGATTCAAATGAACCATTCCCCTTCACATGAAACGTTAACTTACCCCCACCCCCCTACCCGGGATGAACTGACTGTTCGTAGAGATACGTCACGACTGGTTACAATACAATGAAGTTCATGATTGACTCCAAACAACATTAGTCACCTGCAAGTGAAACAACTTCCTTCATCTTTAAGTCACTTCTGAAATCCCACTGTTTCACTTTCAGGAGACCTATCAATGACTTATTTATTTATTCTGTACCTCAGTACCTTTGAGCAAACCTTGCTTCAGGCGCTTTCTAAACGACGACTAAAATTTAAACTCACACGGTTATCTCATGAACTAAGTTTCCAAAATCCCGCAAACCAACAAGGACTGCTGCAAATAAACAATCTCTTAACCATCGCACTATCTCCCTATGGAACAATTTGCGCCAGATGTAAAAGTATTTTCCTAGAAAAGTGCATAAAAGTTATACGTCAACGGTCCAACTTGCGGGGGCTTGAGGTCAAGGTCAAGATCAACAAACAAGTGACAATAATTCAATCTGTTTCAAGGGTACCAGAGACAGACCTACAACTCCATGAAGTTTCAACGCTTCATGTGCTTTCTTTTTAAAAATTATTTTAATAATTATTACGGTAAGAATAGCCTTCGCCACTTTGTACTTGTCAGACTCGACAATATAGAAATCGTGTTAATGAAAGACGGACACAAAATAATAGTCACTTGACACGAAATAAACTTCAGATATTCTTATTAATTATATCTTAGGGGTATTTACAAAATTTGCAACATAATCAAGGTATAAACTGAATGGCTTCCGGACGTTTGGGTCGCCAGTAACTATTGGTTGTATATCTCCCAATTTCAAATAAACTTATAAAATATGATACGCTTTACGGAATGGTTCTTGTGCTCCTTCTCACATCAAGGTATAAATATCGCACAACAGTCACAATAAACAAATCAATGTATATCGTCTCTCTTTGTGCGTCAATTCTCAAATTACAGGCAACGTAAAACAAACAAATATATAACCTATGATTAGGGTTCTGCCATACTTAAGCTTTAATAAAATTAATATTGTTAAAAATCATCGTTGCTTTGTTTAACTTTCCCCGGTGGCGGACCTCCGTCTTGCGGGTGAATCCCAACCAGCGCCACACTCTGTGTCCCTGCCCGGTGGTCGTCCTTGCGAGCCAGTCAACTTGGGTACGATGAGGGGTTCGCCGATTCCAGGGGTTAAATGGTCATGGTAGTTAATTGGAGAGGAGTCTTTGGCTTCACACTGCCGTTGCTGAAGAGATTGGTCAACTCTGACGTACACGCTCTCGGCCATAACTTTGGTTGGCCGGCCCAATACCGATACGGTGGCTGTATCCAACCACTCGCCTGCTGGTTGGGTCGGCAACCCTAACACTCACATGCAACACGTCCCCTCTCTCTCAAGCTCACATTGCTTTTAATTTCACAATACGTTTTCAAACTCCACATCAATTTTCCTTTATCCAACTGTTTCAATGAAAAAATACAAAGCTTAACAGGGCGTTTCCTGCGCAGTCGACGCGTATGACGTGACAGAAATGCTGCACTGCGAAACATTTACAAGCTGCAGGTTTGAGGAATTTAAACTATGCCAGATCCAGAAAAGGTAACAATCAAACAATTAAAAACAAATTATCAACAATCGACACTGACAGCACTGGACCTGGGGCCGATTTAATAAAGAGCTAAGATTGATCGTAAATGTTAACCAATCGTATAGTTGCTTAGTAAAGTGTATGTAACAATACAAATCACTATGGTGATCCCAACAATTAATTTGTCTTTTACGGTGGATGATAGTGCTGTGTGAAATCGAGTCCTGACGTTTGACGCTATGGAGTACCACTGGTATTAAGTTTACAATTTAAACATGCGGCGCAGTTACACCAACCTCAATGTGAAAAAAACCTTTTCACAAAATAGTGCTGATCTGTATGTGTGACGCTCCTGACCTAGATTATCCAACTCACAGCAACACAAAGTAAAGGGCTAGTCACACTGTAGCGATAACGAAAAGCGATAACGATCACGTTAAAAAAAGGCACGCCCTCGATTGGTTGATTAAGTGTGCGCGTATTCTTGCGGAGCAATTCAACCACCAGTAAAATGCGTTCTCTTTGCGTCGTACTCGTTATCGTTTTCGTTATCGCTGTATAATAGTGCGAAAACGGAAAATGTAAATTTTCGTTAATTTTTCGACCACACAAAGTAGCACACATCCTTCTTATTATTTTAAGTCACAATATTAAAATAGCACAGTATCGAAGTTCAATGCATCAAGTATCCACGCTGTAAGAAAACTACTTGAAAATACCATAACATTTTGAAGAAAAGCTTTTGAATTTAAACTGCGTTAATTTTAAACGCAGTTTTTCTGCGATTGTTGCTTTGCATTTTAAAAAGACGGTGGTCGCGTTTTTGAGATATCACTGAGAATCCGGGGCGAAAATGCCAATACACAATCTGAAAGCGTAACAAATATTAAGGCTTCTCAGATTCAAATCTTAAGGGACAGATAAACTAAAAAAAATGTTTCTTTATTTTTTTGTATTTGTATTTCCATATACATATATATATATATATCAAATAATAAACCACAAGGGCTTCTGACAGGCACCCCCGAACAAAGATATTGACAAAATTGGGAGACCACCAACATAGGGCTAGATAGCTCAGTTGGTAGAGCGCCGGCACGTTAAACCGGAGGTCGTTCGTTCAAATCCCGCTCTAGTCAATTTTCTTTGTTCAATCCAAAATCATATATATATATATGTATATATATCCTTTGTCCTCGCCACTTCACTCCTATTGGTTCATAGCCACCAATATTGTCTCTGAAATAGAAACTTTGATTGGCTGTTATTTTCCCGCTTCTTTCTGGATCCTTTCCTTAATCCCTTTCCCCCTCTCTTTTTCTATAAATGGATATGTATTTGTTTGTACTTGTTTTATGCCTCTGAAGAAGGTCCGGATTGGATCGAAAGCTAAGGCCATCTACCCTATTCATTATATATATATATATATATTGGTATTCCATAATGCAACAAAAGACATACAAAATTACAGTAAATCACAAAAAATCGTTGTTGATGGCCATTATACGTGGAAGTGAAATGTTTCTTAAAATGCTTTATGCTACCGAAGCAGTGTTCATAAACAAAGGGTGTTAATGCTATGAATTTTAAGAGTGGATATCCGAACGTAAACCTGCCCTTTAAATAGTTTGGGTATAGGCCTTTTTTTCAGGACACAATGGTGAAAAGCTACCCTTAAAATGTTCCTCGCTGAGGTGCTGTGGTTTTTGAGTAATAACCATTAACGTCCAGTGCCTTAAAGACAGTTGACACTATTGGTAATTACTCAAAATAATTATTAGCATAAAACCTTGCTTGGTGACGAGTAATGGGGAGAGGTTGATGGTATAAAACATTGTGAGAACGGCTCCCTCTGAAATGACATACTTTTCGAGAAAGAAATAATTTCCCACGAATTGATTTCGAGACCTAAGATATTGAAATTTGAGGTCTCGAAATCAACCATCTTAAACGCCCACAAGTTCGTGTTACAAGGGTGTTTTTTTTATTCATTATTATCTCGCAATTTTGACGACCAATATTGAGCTCAAATTTTCACAGGTTTGTTGTTTTATACATGTTGAGATACACCAAGTGAGAAAACTGGTCTTTGACGATTACGAATAGTGTCCTGTGTCTTTGAAGGGAAGCTTTCTACCACCATTATCTTTATGGGTCGTACGAAAAGTACCTAAAACCTTTAATTTGTCCTTTTAACAAAGATATAGTTAGTGTTAGTTGTTCCCCAAATCGTGAGTGACAAGGAGTCCACCTGATTCAAAGCACCCGGGATATTCTGCCAGTCACTCCCCCTCGGGTTAGCAGCGGACACGCCCACTCTAAAATAAATCATATTCCGGTCATTGACCCCGTAGATTCTATCCGCTGAGGTGATGTACTTCAGACCACCGTCCACTATGACCCAGTTCAACCCATCGGGATCGGAGTCTGGGTCCCCGTACGTCCCTTCCCTGTAGTAGACGGAACTGGCCGAGCTAACTCCCCAAACACCACCGCTACCTACCGAGATTTGCTTCATCAAGGTACCCCCAATCTGGCTCCAACTGTCTCCAGCCCTGTTGCATTTGGACGCTCCAATGCGATGGTAAACGACATCGGTTTCAGATATGCCCCACACGTGGCCCTTCTGACTTACGGTGACGTGTTTAAGGGAGCCTGCCACCTTAACCCACATTGCACCCATCGGGTGACTCCGCCCTATACCCCTACGATAGAACACGTCACGCGTGCTACTCACACCCCAAACGATGTTATTCCCCACATCGACTTGTGTTAGTCCTTGGCCATCAACTAGCATCCAGCTATCCCCTGCGTCGTTCTCGTTACCGTACGTTTTCTCCCTGTAGTGAACCTGGTTGTTTGCGCTTATGGCCCACACACCTGCCCGACCGACTGATACTAGTTTAAACCTTCCTTCCAGTTTGGAGAATGAAACCCCGGGGGTTAAACCGCCCTCTATCGGTATTGGTTGTCTAATGACAATGACCACCACGCAAGATGCCAATAAGATCCTAAAGTGAAGACACATGGAGGCAAAAAGAAACTATGAAGTATAGCGCTCTACTAAAGGCACATGGACACGCTTGGTATTGTCAAAGAAATGTATTCCCACTTGTTGCATCCCAACATAATGCAAAAATTAAAAAGTTGGTCTCAATAATTATTATTGTTTATCGAGTTCGCAAGAGAAGAAAATATACCCTCGTTCCACAAGGTAGTGTGTTTTCAGTTGACTATGTAAAAGACTTTCAGCCACGGTATTTTTTTTATTTGAGTGTAAAAGTACCTCTTTCTCAAAAACAACGTTAGCTCTTCGGAGAGAGCAGTTTCTCAGTGTTCCCAGCTCCAAGTAAGTTCGTATGCTAAAAATTAGTCTGAGTAGTTACCAATAAGTACACTAGACAAACTTTCTCTAAACAGTGTGTGTTTCATTCTATTTAAAGGCAGTAGACACTATTGGTAATTACTCAAAACATTTATTAGCATAGAACCTTACTTGGAAACGAGTAATGGGGGAGGGGGGGGGGGGGTGGTTGATAGTAAAAAAAACTGTGAGAAACGGCTCCCTCTGGAGTAACATAGTTTTCTGGAAAGTACATGTTGTAATTGTCCACGAATTTGATTTCGAGGCCTTTAGAATTATATTTTGAGGTCTCGAAATCAAGCATCTAAAGGCACACAACATCATGTGACAAGGGTGTTTTTCTTTTATTATTATCTCGCAACTTCGCTGACCAATTGAGCTCAAATTTTCACAGGTTTGTTATTTTATGCATATTATGTTGAGATACGCCAACTGTGAAGACTAGTCTTTGACAATTACCAATACATGTAGTGTGCAATGTCTTGAAGAAATTTTGTGAACAAATGAAACAACGTAAGAAAAACTAAGACGACTGTTAGTTACCGAGCGTTAAAATGACATAAACGGGAAACACGTACTAAGTACAAGTCACATTTCTCTGTGATTATTATACACCATGACTGGCAGTGATGTAACTAGTGTATGTCTATTCCCCAATAGGACTTTGAGTAACTAGAAGAGGGACCTATTTCCCGAGGCCAAATGCCGAGGGAAATAGGCCCCTTTTCTCTGGTCATCTCACAGGCCCGAGGGGGAATAGACGCACACTAGTTACCGAATTATGCCAGTCAATATGTGTTTTAAAACATAGCTCGGTCATCTTAAATGTGAAATAACAGCAGAAATCTGGAAAAAGAGGTTTTGTAGTTGCTGTTCACGGTTAAAGTCAAGAGAGGGCGCTGTAACCGGGCACTATTTTCAAAGACTAGTGCCCGCTCGGGTACTAGTTTCCGCAAAACACGCGCGCGATCACTAGACTATAATGTTAATCCCACGTGACCGTTTTTCAGCCAACCACGATACAGAACAAGCAAGAGGTGTGTTATAATACAAGATATCTTATAAATGACTATTGTTTCACAATATTATACGGTTATTCCTTGTCCCTCATTGTCCTTTTTAGCTTCCGTATAACCTGTTTTAACTTACCATTGATACCATAGCTTCATACTTAAAATCCTGAGAGAACAGAAATCACCAGCTGTTGCAAACTGCTCTTACCAGCAACACAAAAGACCTGTGGAATAATGAAAAAAAACACGTGATTTTCAGAATAAGCAAACATTAGCTAAAAACCAATAATAAGCATTTTATAACTGACGTACAGATCCTTGTCATTTGATTGGTGGAACTTACTTCACGTGACATTCACTATTACTCCCAGCGCACCGGCGATCAAAAAGACCTATTTGCCCATGGAGAATAGTATTTCCCATTCAACAGTTAGGTTCATCCTTGTTCCCAATGTTTTGAGCAGTACAGCGCCGCCGCGCTGCTGCTAAAACAAAGGAGCACCTGTGCAAAAGGTTGTGATCCGATTTGTGCACTGTTGCCGCTACGCGGCGCTATGTGATTCTTTGGCTGTCAGTAATTTGTGTGATTTTTCATAATGTTATACTTTAAAAATACATGGAATGACAAGGATCTATTAAATGTCAGTTAAATAAAACAAATATTGAGTGGCTTTAATTCGTGGAATGGAAGGAATATTATCGCTCGGTAAAATTTGGGCTGTTCCATTTCACTCGGCTTAGCCTCGTGAAATGCAACAGTCCAAGTTTTACCTTGCGATAATAATCCTCCCATTCCACTCTGAGCCACTCAATATTTGTATAATAATATGCAACACACGTAAATTTGGTTAGTAATCTTGTTTTTATCAAAGGAAGACATTTCCTGCTTAGCAAATTTCGACCCTAAAGTAGAGTCTGCCTCGAAGGATACTCTCAATTGAAACCTTCTGATGAGTGACATCAAAAGTAAACTTTTGTAATCTTGAAATCAACGGGTTCAAAGGTAATTGAAACACTACACGGACGTTGAAGCCACATTATTTATTGGGCTTAAAAAGACAGCTATCGTCCAATATTTTGCCTCCATTGTGTTCATTGAGGGCGCTTTTTATGCCTCATGGACCTTTTTTGCAAAATACTTATTGAGAAGTGCTGACTGTTGAATGGGGTGCATGCTTGTCTATGTTTGCCATCAAACTTGTTTCCTTCCTTGTTAAAACTAAAGCTTCTCTTGTCTTATCTCCACATGGTGGTTCTTGATTAGGTACAACGATTGAGTTTACTTTTCTAATGTAAATCTGTGGACATTTCGAAAAAAGAACCCGAATCCTTTTAAGGAATCATGTGGCATTGCGGCCGTTTCCATAGTCTGAGGAATTCAAATGTAATTGGTAACTTGTGACTAAGCAAGTCATTGTATAGTACCAAACAATTCAAATCTAACAGGAATCATCATTATTATTTGATAAAAACTCACGTTTGGCGATCGGATGTCTGCAATGCTTGGCGTGTCGTGTGCTGCGCTCTCTGCTCCAGGCGGTGCGAATCTGCTCTAACTCTCGCATCATTCCATCTTCGAAACCGACTGTCACACTCCTGTGACGTCATCGTCAGTACGTCACGGGTCACGTGTGTCTTAGTCTCGAGTAGTGACGATCATTTTTTTAAACGTAGTCGCCGATATAGCACTAGAATTACTGGAGAAGATTTGTATCACACAAACATACTGGATCAAAACCAAAGCCGTATCTGAAACTGTGACTTCGGCTACAGCTACCCTACAGCCGGCTAGATCAGAGCGTCTGCAAGTGTTGACGTATAGGCAGACGCCCGCAATCTAGCCGTAAACGTATCCGAAGTCGCCGTTTCGAACACGCCCTGACTGTTTCGAACCAAATGTGTAGTTATGGGTAAATAGCTCAGTTGATAAAAGTGATGCACGTTATGTCGCGGGTTAGAGTCCCACTCTAGTGAATTTGACTCCGTTCAACCCACCTTTAAAGACATTTTAAACCATTCAGTATCCCCAGTGGTTTATTACTGGAAAACGAAGACGACAGACATTTTTGGGATGTGTGCAAGTTCGCCCCAAACATGACTAAAAGCCACTCTTGGTATGGGGCTACAAGAAGCAAACATTTTTAACGTGGACAAAAAAACACTCAAAAGGAAGCTGAAGGTATGAATTGATATTCCTCCTAAAACAGTCTAGGGATGGAGGGAAACATGCACCAGGCAAGGAGTTCCAAAGAGACGTGGAATAAAGCTGTTGCAATGACTCCTTGTCCGTATACATCTCGGCAAATTAAAAGTGTACGGGTAAGAAGAAGCGAACGTATGGTGTCACTCAAATATTCTGATAGAAGGAACTAGGTCAGATATCATGCTCACAAAACAATACAATACTTCTAACAAAAGTTAAAATTAATAATATATTTAATTTCCAAAAGGGCAATCTCTTGAAAAACAAACAAAATACCAGTCACACAAATGTCCAGGTAGTCATTATCGACTACAGACATGATGCTGATACTCTTGTAAATTTGAACGATGGAGGCGGTTATTTAATCGCGCAAAAGACATATGTCATGTTCTCATGTGTTAAGCAATCGATATGTAAAAGTCGATACAATTCAAACTGTCTTTGCTTCCCAGTGAGTGTATTTTTTGAGGTAACTTTTTAATTTTGTACACAAATAAAATATTGAAACAATTCTGGCAGAAAATCGTTTGAGTGAAGATCGATTTGTCTGTTTGGGTTTATTCGTTTTAGCTGCAACTACGTTCTTGAACCATCGAAGATTTGAAATGCTGTTAAAGGCAGTGGACACTATTGGTAATTGTCAAAGACTAGCCTTTACAGTTGGTGTATGTATCTCAACATATGCATAAAATAACAAACCTGTGAAAATTTGAGCTCAATCGGTCATCAAAGTTGTGATATAATAATGAAAGAAAAATAACCCTTGTCACACGAAGTTGTGTGCGTTTAGATGATTGATTTCGAGACCTCAATTTCTAAATCTGAGGTCTCGAAATCAAATTCGTGGAAACATACTTCTTTCTCGAAAACTACATTACTTTAGACGGAGTCGTTTCTCACAATGTTTTATACCATCAACCTCTCCCCATTACTTGTTACCGGGAAAGGTTTTATGCCAATAATTATTTTGAGTAATTACCAATAGTGTCCACTGCCTTTAAACTTTGAAAGTCTCTACATGATTCTATATATTGATAAATTCCTCAAAAATGTGACTCCTTCAAATTATTGTGTCAATTGTTAAAGCCATTGGACACTTTCGGTAAACAGTGTTGTCCAAAGGCCCACACTTCGTGTATCACAACTTATATATATAATAACAAACCTGTAAAAAATAAGGTTCAATCGGTCATCGGAGTCGGGAGAAAATAACGTTTCGCCGTGTCATGACATGTGTTTAAAATAAATCCGTAATTCTCGACAACGAGAATTGATAATTGTTTTAATGTTGACTCAAAAAGTAAAGCATTTCATGGAATAATATTCCAAAAGAAGTCTTTCACCATGACCTTCTGTAAACCCTGTAAATTATTTGTAAATCTGTGAACTTTTATTTTGTTTCTGTTCCGAAAGTGTATAATGGCTTTAACTCTGTATTAAGTTAAAAAAGTGTTATGTCGATCGACTTTATGTTTTGTTTTGATGTTACGGCTTTTCAGTATGTTGATAAAGTGAGGAGTTAATTTAGGTTCGAACGGTTTAAATGCACCGGACTTGTCATAACTTAATAGGACAAGTAACTCGTCCTAACTCGAGATAAGACTAGACATAACTCTTTTTGAAAAACACACCCTAGGACACACTTGGTAATTTTCAAAACCAGTATGTTTACTTAGTATGTCCCAACATGCATAAAATAATAAATATGTGAAAATTTGAACTCACTTGGTAATCGAAGTAAGAAAATAATGAAAGAAAGTTTTTATGCTACGATTGGAGTAATACCAATATGTATTCAGTGCCTTTAAACGAATTATAAAAGTATCAAAGTGATAACGATCACTGATGCTGTTTCAATACATGCCTGATGATTTTGCTTAAGGGCAAACATTGATATGTCACATTTTAATTGTTTTTGTTTGTTTGTTAATAAGTGATCCCGATCGATGTGTTTACTCTGAAGGAATCTGACAATAATTGATTTGTAATTTGTTACCTTTTATTAGATTGCCTGACTGTCCAGACCAATTTTTTTGTCGGTGCTGATAGAAGATTATTATAGAGTTTGATTGGCGGATGCAGTATCCAAGATAAATAAAGAAACCTATAAATTAAAGAAATTTGAAATGATTAACACACTAAGCCGAATCAGTGGGTGAAAGTTACACCTGTAAGTCCATCAGCGTATAGAGGTAAGTTATACATTATATTATGTCTTCTATCGTGAACCTTTGGAACTGTACTATGTTTAAAAAGCACTGGACGTTATTGGTAACTACTACTCAAAATAATTAATGGCATAACACTTTAACTTGGTAGCGAGCAATGGAGAGCTTTTAACAGTATAACACATTGCGAGAAACGGCTCCCTCTGAAGTAACGTAGTGTTTGAGAAAGAACTTATTTCTAACTCAAATACTAGAATACTCCAGCTGAAGCCTTTTATTATGCATCCGATGAAAGCACACGAAATAATGCACAAGGGTGTTATTTTTGTTCATTATTCTCTTACAAATTCGATGACAATTATGAACACAAATTTGCTAAGGTTTGTTTACTTTATGTTATATGCTCATGGACTAGAGTGATTAGCCCAATATTTGTTCCGAGTACTGGGTAGACAAATCTATATAGAGAAATCACTCGGGTGTGATTCAAACCACGAACTTTGTCAGGCCCCATGGGATCATTCTGAAACGGAGATGTTTAGGAGTGTGTTCAATTGTTGTTTTTAAGGCAGTGGACCCTATTGGTAATAACTCAAAATAATTATTGGCATAAAACTTGTCTTGGTAACGAGTAACGGGGAGAGGTTGATGGTATATCACATTGTGAGAAACAGCTCCCTCTGAAGTGACGTAGTTTCCCTTAATTGTACAACTTCGAAGTGAAACGTTTCTCAGAATGCATGTACACCTATTTAAACCTGCTGTACTTTACACCAAGTCAGTTTCAAAGTCATAACCAAACGCCCGTCCACTTTCCTGTAATTTTCACTAGGATGAATGTTTTATTTCCAAGAATCGAATTGAACTAATTAAAAAAATTATTGCCATTTTGTACCCGTCCGATAGGTTCTCCAATTCACTTTAAATCTTCTCCACGTACATCTTCAAGACATCTTCAAGACAAAATGATGAAATTCATTTGGTAAGGTATTTTTTAAAGGCATAGAGACAATTCGTTTTTTATTTTAAAAACCAATGTTAGCTTAAACACCTGGTTACTTTAAATATCTGTTAGTATAAACATTTACTTTGTGACGAGCAATGGAGACAATTTTTATGTGAATAGTAAACATTGTGAGATACGGATCCCTCCGAAGTAACCTAGTTTTAGAAAAAGGGGTTATTTCTCACTCTGACAATAACAGACTTCATGCCTGCAGCCTTTTTAGGTTTCTGAAAGAAAGTGCACAAATTAATTCGTGCGGCATGGGTAGTTGTGTCTAATTCTCTTCCAACTTTGAAGTCCAATTATTTCATACTTTTCACTTATGTTTGGATATACACCAAGTGAGAATACTGGTCTTTGACAATACAGCATTATTATATCAAGTTCCGTTTAATAAAAATAAGCACCACAAGTCACACTTACCTTTTTTCGAGGCAGCATGTGGGTGAACAAACTCTATAATTTTGAACGTGCTAACACAGTTTACAGTGCTTCACAAATCGGTTGAACTTAACCAAATTAACTATAAAAACGACACCTTTTATTATTGAGTCGTTTAATTATACCCTTTTTCCAATTACAGTTTGGTGTTGCTCCTATGCACTGCGCAGTCCACTTTGGGGGCGTGGCAGAAAATCGACGGGGGTCTGAAACACGTCTCAGTCGGCCGAGCTGGTGTATGGGGCGTCAACAACAATGACAACATCTACTACCGCAGAGATACATACGGAGACAATGAAAACCCGGGAACAACCTGGACTCAAATCGCAGGAGGACTGAAACAAGTCGATGTTGGTGACGACATGGTCTGGGGTGTCAACTCCAATGATGATATCTTCTATCGATCTGACATCAATGAAGGCGATCAAGACGGGGCTGAATGGGTCAAAATTGATGGAAAATTGAAGCATATTAGTGTCAGCCAAAAGGGGCATGTTTGGGGGGTGAACTCCGGTGATAAGATCTATCACCGTATCGGGGTTAGTGGTTGCAGCAAAGCAGGCTCAAGCTGGAAACTGATCGCGGGTGGGTTGAAGCAAATTTCAGTTGGTAGCTCGGGTGTTTGGGGAGTCAACTCCGGTGATCAAATCTTCTACCGTCAGGGGACCTTCGGGGACCCGGTCGAAGACACCGATGGGTCCGGCTGGACCAATGTGGCTGGCGGTCTCAAGTACATCAGCTCCGCTGAAGTGGTGTATGGTGTCAATGCAGGGGATTCGATCTACTACCGTGCAGGTGTCTGTGAGGAAACCCCAGTGGGTACATCTTGGGTGCAGATTGCTGGAGGGCTGAAACAGATTGAGTCACTATCACCTGTTGTCTGGGGCGTCAACTCAAACGCTAATATCTACACAAAAGAAGATGATGCTTAAACTCAACTTTTTAGAGCTTGGTGTGCAATCAGGAGGCAATTATTATGGTCTCATTTCACAAATGAATAAAAAAAAAATAAAAAAATTACAGTAATAATTTTAGACTCACATAGCATAGCGCAAAATAGTTAATCCTAGAAAATAGAGTTGTTACTAATACCTTATACCAACCAAAAGGAGCGATGGTTTAAATGCAAACAATAGTTAACAGCCTTTGAGAAAGACTATGCTATGGGCGAAACGTCAGGCCGTAAACTTTGTCCTTAGTTAGGAAGAGTTTGGTGAAATCGACAGCAGGTGAACTGATCCAGAAATGGTTCACCGTGCCCCCAATTCTGACCAGGATCTTTTTAGTGGGTCTGTCTTTAATTTTAAAACATTATTTTTGGTTATGGATAATAAAAATGTTTGTTGTCGTTTTAAAGCCATTATACACTTTCGGTATTAACATTATTGTCCAAGTCCCACACTTCGTGTATCACAACTTATATATAAAATAACAATCCTGTGGAAATTTAGGCTCAATCGGACATCGGAGTCGGGAGAAAATAACGGGAAAACCCACTCCTGTTTTCGCGCGTTTCGCCGTATCATGACATGTGTTTCTATACAAATCCGTAATTCTCGTTAACGAGAATTTATATTGTTTTACCGTTTTCTCAAAAAGTAAAGCATTTCATGGACTAATATTTCAAGAGAAGTCTTTCACCATTACCTTCTGTAAACCCTGTAAATTATTTGTAAATCTGTGAACTTTTTTTTTCTGTACCGAAAGGGTCCAATGGCTTTAAGCAGTCTAAACGAATTTCTTCATTCTCATTAATGAATAAAACAAATTAGGGGTACTCCTTTTGTTGATGTTATCATTGGGAAATAAATTCTGACGTAGAAGAAAACATTAGTTGGTAATGTGCATTTCTTTTCAGCCTGCCCCATAAGCTGCTGTGACCATGGCCCAATTTCACACCAACAAGCTAAGCAAGACAAAATTATGCTGACCAGAGTATAGTTTATTAACTTTTTGTTTTTACCCGGCATATACACCGATGTATGTAGCACTGTAATACTCAGTACTTTCCCGAGTCCTTTGAAAAAAAAATCACAAGCATTTTACTCGGGTGGGATTCGAACCCACGACCTTTGCAATTCTAGAGCATTGTCATACCAACTAGAGTATAGTTACCAGCCAAAATGCAATTTCACATTTGTGACTGGCATCATGCTCATTTCTGCTTAGTAGAGGTTTGTTAAGCAATACTTACTTCTTTAGCAGCTCCATGAAATTGACCCTGAGTTGTACGCAGTTGCGGTCTTAGGGGTGGGCGCGGCGCTCTCTTAATTTGTAGTGCAGACAGAAAACAAAACAAATTGTTTGTGTCTTACCAACTAGACAGAGGTCGCGGGTTCGAATCCACCCAAGTGAAATGTTTGTGAATTTTTTAAACATAGACCAGAAAAGTACCGAGTGTACAGTGCTATGAAGATAGGGTTTGTTAAATGGCACAAACAGCTGTGAAGACATCAATAAACATATCGACTGGCTTGTACGCCCTATCTGCTAAGCCCATCGTTCAACACTGAGCAGTTTTTTTATAAAGGCGCTTAGCGTCTATGCTGAACCAGGCAGTCTGAGTCTGGGGCGGGCTCAAAGAATTACATTGATGAGTGCTTCTTTTAAAAAAGTTTAGCCTGAACAATTCTGACACTTCGAGATCCGTGAATAACGCCACAAAGTGGCCTCTATAGCCTACGTCAATCCCCGTCCATCCCTACCTAGATTCATGAAGACGACCGCAAGTACAGCTACTGCCAGACGTCACATCGGACCAATCTCAACACAGATATAGAAGGCTGACATCACTGCACGTTTATTTAATCAAATGATTGTATCCAATTACGTCAAGCAAGATCCTTGCAGATAAAGACACGGGACCAGACTGCAGATTGATTGAAAGGGCTGGAGGAGGAGGATTCAAAAGAGGGCGCTATGTATCAGTAGTTTGTACGAAGTATGTCTTATATGAGGGGACAAAAACTCCGGGAAGGGAGGGGGCAACATTTCATGTCACACCACCCCCATACATAACCCTAGATGTTTTAGGTCACTACGACTGTACATTAGTTGCACGCACACATAGTGTGTTAACCTCTAATAGTTTGTTAACCTGATATTATTACAATTTTCTTTATACATGTTCCAGAAACCTACTTGTTTGGGAGTGAATTAGTCGATATCGATATCAATATCCATTTTTACAAAAGCTGAACCTGTTGTTCTTTTTACAGAAGAACAACAATTTCATGGAGTTACGATTTTTTTTATTGACATAATTACAAACAGCTGCAAAAAACATCAATAAGCAAATCAATAAAACCCCAAATCTGCTAAGCCCATCTTAAAAAAAATACACTGAAGAGTGGTTTATTTGTTAAAAAAGCTTAACCTAATCATCTGACGTCACACTTCCAGGCTCTTGAATAAACTAGTCTATGTCAGTCCCCGTCAATTTGCACCTGCCACATATGGTTGATGCAAACAACCGCAAGTGCAGCTGCACCTCGGACCAATCAAACACATAGAAAGTTAACGTCACTGCACGTTTATCAAATTAAATGATTGTACCCAATAAAAAATCACTGGTTGCGAAAAACAAGTACCTGTAGGTTGTCCTTGTGGTTAAACACAGGGACCCAGACTAATAAAAGCTGTAGGGCCTACTCTGTGTTCTGAGTGTGTCAATAGACCCTTCCCATGAAATATGTAAATTTCACTTAGCGCGTGCGCACTAGCGTTTTGGTTGGCAAATTGAGGCAACATCACGCTGTTTTGTACACGGGTAATGGCTGCGTCACGCAGACGCGATTGCGCGTCTGCTTAGTGCACAACTAAATGGCGTTTGCCAACCAACAGGGTCTGTACGCATGCGTGAATGTAATTAGCATATTTCATGGAAAGGGTCCATTAACATGGAGGTGAAGGGGAATATTTCAAAAGAGGGCGCTATTATAGAGGTTTGTGCACAGTTCTGCGTGTACAACCTTAAATAGGCCAACAATCATGCGCCAAGCTGATTTTCATAGTTTGTACTTTAGGCTCGTAACAATATTTTTGAATTGGGTGTGAATGCGTCAATATCATCAATCCATAATTTTACAATAGCTGACCTCTTTTTTTCCCTTTAAGAAGGACAAATTACTTCACAAACAAATCGATACCTTGTCTGGTACCCCCATATCTGCTGAGCCCCATCTTTCCCGCACTAAGCAGTTTTTCTAAGGTGTGTAGTGGCTATGATGAGCAAGGCCCCTGGAGCTGGGGCATGGTCCGAGTGGTTTGTTATAAAAGCTGCTCTTTGTTGCGAGTGTTTCACATTCACCAACCAGGTACATGTTGAGGAGTACATCCTGAAACGCAAGACCAAAGTTCATCAATTGGCTGACTTACAAGCAAGGTGAGTTGAGACATATCACTGCAAAACTTGGGGGTGTAAAACTTTGTTTTCCAAGTTTATGTAACAACACTGACATTGGGTGCGTCTTGGCGACCGTGACAAGTCTCCGAGTGGGTGACAAGGGGTGCGCCGAAACAAAATTCAGAGAGCTACTCGAAAATGGGTCGGTAACCAAAGCAATCTCATGGCATAGGTACTTCTCTTGAAAATCTCACAACCATAGTTTCATTATTATACACATAATGAATGTTTATGAGTGCAATGGTGCGAATAATATGTTCATGAGTTGAAAGATGGAATGTTCTATTCAACGAGGCGGAGCCGAGTTGAATGGAACATTCCAGCTTTCAACGAATGAACATTTTCGCACCATTGCACGAATGAAAAACATTCATTATTTGTTTTATATAACATCCAAGTAGATCTTTGTCATTTTGATTGAAAGACACAACTTTCAAAACAAACAAAGCGTAGGCCTACAATTTTTAATTGTAGAAGCCGAATGCTAGTAATGTTACTAATATGCCTTGCAGTAACACTGCTGCGTTACCAAAGACACACGCACGCAGTGATGTTTTTACTCAGCTTTTTCGTTCCATCCGAAAAGTACCATTGCACGCTAGCAGCGTGCAATGGTACTTTTCGGATGGAACGAAAAAGCACGGTGAGTGACTCAGCGTGTATTGGTACTTTTATTTGCTATCACGTGTTCGACAATCCTCCAATCAAATGGCAAGGATCTGCTTGGGTGTTATATAAAATGGCCTATCTCCATGTAAGAGTTCACCATGCTGTAGATAACTTACTAATCAGTTAATAAACAAATTGTTGTCTCATCAAATAACTTAATTTTCTGAAAGCATGTCCATACACCTATGCGAACAAACAATATACAGCCACAAACAAGAAAAATCCATCAACAAATCTTTTCAAACACCCTCTGCAGTCGATGTCACGAAATGCTAGGATTAATCCTATCTCGAGTTAGGACGAGTAACTCGTCCAAACTTAGGATGGGTTCAATGCGTCTAAACGTATATGGATACGGAACTTAACTCGTCGTATTCTAAGATTAATCCTAAGTTAGGAAGAGTTTGGTGAAATCGACGGCAAGGAATTAGTAGGCCTAGTATTGCACGTGCCGTTTGGAACATCATGTAGGCCGTCTTATATTTTGGTTTTCAGTAGTTTTTTTTATAAAGACATAAACTTTCAAAATATTCCTGATCAGAATTGACCTGGATCAAGGACCGGGATTAGGGCTGACCCTGTGTCAGGTTTAAAGACACAGCTTCCTGTGTAACAGGAGAATCTCCCGCCTAGATTCTCACACGGAACTTACTACTGCGCACATTGCAGGCAGTCTACACTGCACATCGCTCCCCAAATTAAGCATTTTTAATCAAAAGAACAAAAACAACATGTCTTATTTTATTTTCTAAAAAGATTACAAAGAGTCGCACGGAGGAAACAAAATAATGATGATTTAAAAATGTAGCTACATTCAATTCAGTCTAAAATGAGAGGGGGGGGGGGGGGGGGGACAAATTCCTCCGGCGGACAGAAAAACCATAACCCGGGGGATTCTGTGCCCCCCCCCCCCCCCGAACCGTCCTGCCTTGGGACGGACTTCCCTGTGAAACTGGGTAAATACTGATCATAATTCCTGTTTTAGAGTGTGAGAATTGTTCTGCGAGTTTTTTTTACAGCTTGTCTCAAACTAATGATGGCTTTCCAAAATTGTGTGGTGAAGTTTCGTTTGAAAACTTATATGGACTTGAACTGAAGAATGGAGTAAAAATGATTTTTTTTTCTTCTCACAAAATAACAAGAAAAGTTTAGGATAATTATGACGCAGGGTTGTTTAAAAAATTACGTTTTTGTTGCTGTTAACAGAGTTTTCTGTAATTGTTGCTCGTATCATGACCTAAAAAGACCTTTTGTTTTAGATAAAAATTGTCACATATGGAACCAAAGTAAAAGATAATAGCACAATCTATTTTCGTACGTTTTTATAATCTGATAATCTTCATTGATTTTGGATTATCGGCCTAAACAAAGAAATTGCTTAACTTTTATCAGAAAACATTTAGGTCAACACGACTTTACATTTGGTGCCTTGAAAAACAGTTTGTTAACCTCTGGTAGTTGGTTTAAAACTACCGATGATATTGGTCGTCACATTGAAAATCAATGTCGATAATACTATTTTACAATAACTGACCTTTCTAAAAAAGTGCGCGATTACTTAATAAAAGAAAAGATTTGTTAATTGGCACAAAAGGCTGCAAGGCATCAACAAACATATCTATCTATTTATTGGCTGCTAACTCTACATTTGCTAGTAGCCCCATCGCATGCACTCAAATCCTGATATGAGTTTAGCTTGATCCGGTGTGGCGACCTCAAAGGTCCGGTGTACACAGAGCTCCGGGTGACGTAACCGGGGATTTCGGCACGCAGTAATATAATCACGGTCTCAGATCCCTTTTCTGGGTCAGTTTCTTTTATAAAAACCTGACCCAGAAAAGGGGACACAGATCACATTCTGGGTCATACCGACCCGCAAATGGGTTTAGGCCCACCGTACGGGATCCAGATCCGGTCAATTCTGACATGGGATCAGTACGGATTTGCGTGGTTGAACAAAAAAGTTGACTAGAATGGGATTCGTACCAACGACCTGTCGGCGCTCTACCAACTGAGCTATCTAGCCCAAGCATGGTAGTGTCACTGTTTTGTCAATATCTTTGTTCGGGGGTGCCAGTCACAAGCCATACAACCGTTAACTGTTATGTTGCACGGCGGCACATTAGTCCGGATGTCGCTGGTTCGAATCCCAATCGAGTCAATTCTTTGTTCAACCCTCAAAAAATCATTTGAACATTCCAGTCAGTTTCCCTTGTCGTTTATAATTGATAACTATGGTAAATGTACTGTGAGTTTTTTTTGACATTTTCTGGGTCAACAACTTGCCCAAAATTATTGAGGACTTTCCAATATTTCATGGTGACGATTCTTTGGAAAACTTAACGATTTTGAACTGCAAAATTTGTGGAGTAATAAATTCCCCAACTAACAAAAACAAGTTTTAAATCATTTCTTGACGCAGGGTAAACGATATTGTTGTTGTTACGTCGTTAAAAAAGTGTGTGCAATTATTGCTCGTGTGGCCTAAAAACACCTTATGTTTTACATACATTTGTAACAGATGGAACTTTAAGGTCAAACACAAAAGCAAAATCTAAGTTCTCTTGACCTAATAATATTTGCATCTGTTATTGAATATGTTGATTGAATCTCAATTGATTATCGACCGCTCAGCTTAAGGTTGGCTTAACATAGTTAAATGTGACCCAGAAAAGAAAACTTTTATAAAAACATCTGCTTGTTATAAAGAGGGTAACGGTTGTATAAGCATCCTTCAAGCTTGATTCGTATGAGGTTGCTGCGTTGATAAGAAATCAATACAAGTACGTCAAGAAATTTATGAAAAATAGAACAAACTGAACAAACTTCAAATACCGCATTTGACCTAGCCCACCTGACATCAAGAAACAGTTGCTGGCGTGTTTTTGTGGCGTCAAGGTCCGCATGTGTTACCCATAGATTATAAATATATATCTATTGTTCATTTAAAAACAGAAATATTAAAATATTTCAGGCATCTGAGAGCACATAAATTTGTGCATTAAGGGTCTGTGTGCCAACATTCTCTTGCATAATGTTGGGATTCACCAAGTGAGTACTGGTCTTTGACAATATTAGCAAAGGTGTCCAGTTCCTTTAAATCGAAGTGCACTGATGACTCCTGTAGTGGCAGCCTATTGGCGTAAAGTGGTTGCATGTACATAGGTTAAGGGATTAATGGTCAACAGATTTGAAACAGAGGAATGATTAATGATGTGTCACTAACATTCTCTCCGCAGATACAAGCAGTGAGTCGTGTTTCTGACAGTTTCCCCAGGGTAACCTCAGCTGTCTCAAGAATGATGACATTGACGTGGTATGATGCATCTCTTGGCTTTCTCAACTTGTTGTCTCTTCTTTCGGGGGTATCATAGCCGAGTGTCACAGCTACTCGAGCGGAATGTTTTTAACGGGATTCCATTTTAACTTGTTTATAAGGCGTTTGTTTACAATTTAAATGTAATTTTGTTATGTGTACACTTCTGATTTTGTGTAAGTGTCGACAAAAAAAAATAGGATTCAACCTCTAGGTTATACAAAACTAAAAACACTTTTGCCGGGGACGACACGCGTCAAAATGACAATGCTTCGACGTCATACTTGGGAGTTTGCTATGTATACCTCCATGCTGTAAACAAAGCAGCTATACAAACCGGAGCTTCTAACTTTAATGTAACATGAACAATTACGTAACAGAGCTGGATAAGAGTATTCGAAATGATTGTCTATTTATAGGCATAGACTCGATTTCCTTATTGATTAAAAGCATTTTTGATGAAATTCGACAAAGTTGTTCAAACTTGAACTTTTTCGTTCAAGTAGGTCTCTTAAAGCATCGAGTTCAGTTTCTGGTGGCGAAGTCATCAGGATTCGGGGTCTGGGTTCGAATCCTGGTCATGATACTTGTGTGTTTGAGCATTACACTATTTCTTTATATATCTTTTGGAGATACACACAAACAAACAGTGGATTATCTATAGACGATGTGACCTATGTTTACATTCAAACCGCCCTCTGGTGAAAAAACACTATATACGTCATGTTTCGCCGGGCAAAGAGTTGCGTAGTCATAGTAAGATTGCGTACACTTTCTAGCTGGCTGCCAAAACACAAAGGTTTTGCCCGGCGGTATGCGCGCGAATCATGTTATGGTTTTTTGTGTGACGTCAGAGGTCACATCGTCTATAATGAGGACAATGATCGACAATTATGGCTTGTGACCTAAGAAAATTGGTCCCTCCATGTCGCAACTCTCTCCATACACAGCTCTGAATATTTTGAATGTTGCTAACGTTTTTGGTATGTCTTTGTTTGATACGATTTTTTAAAGGTTTGTTGGGATCGTCTGTATCCTGATAGGTGGTATGCAAAGCACCGGAGAAGCTAACTCCCTAGTACACAATCGGGTCAGAAGACACGGGCATCATCACTTTCATAACAAGGACCCGTGGAGTGGCCTCGAAGGGTCCTTGAAGCACGTATCGGTCGGTCTGGCAGGAGTGTGGGGTGTCAACTGTAAGGACCAAATCTACTATAGAGAAGACACGTACGAAGACGAGGTGTTAGGCAGTGATTGGGTTGAGATTGAAGGGAAACTTGTTCAAGTCGATGTTGGGGATGATGTTGTATGGGGTGTGAACAGTTGTCAAAACATTTACTATCGGGAGGGTATCTTGGGACGGAACCCCACGGGTAATGATTGGATCCTCGTAGAGGGAAAATTGAAACACGTCAGCGTCAGTCAACGTGGGCATGTTTGGGGCGTTAACAAACACGATGATATCTACCATCGAATTGGGGCCAGCTTTTGGAATCCTGGCGGGGACAGCTGGAACAAAATTTGCGGTAAATTGAAGCAAATCTCAGTTGGTGAGGCGGGGGTGTGGGGCGTTAACTCAGCCCATAACATATACTATAGGGATGGGACTTTTGGAGATCCAGAGTCGGACCCAAACGGTACTGGCTGGACACAAGTAGGCGGTCAGCTGAATTACATTAGCTCAGCTGAGAATGTGTACGGAGTGAACTGTAACGGTTGTGTGTTCAAACGTGTAGGCCGGTGTTCTACCAACCCAGTTGGTACAACATGGGAATCTCACCAGGGATCCCTGAAACAGATTGAATCCTTTTCATTAATGGTGTGGGGAACCAACAAGCATAACAATGTTTACGAGAAGGATCAAGAATGAGGAGGGAGGACAATGGGCTACTTTGGAACGCTAGGTGGCAGCAGATTTACCGGATAACTTTCCATTGTTTACGTACTTCTGCGTGTGCGCACGTTACTGAAAAAAAAATTACATGGTAAGTCTGCTGCCACCTAGTGTCCTAAAGGTCTCCAGTTTCCACTAAATCACTAGTTATTATTAGTTTATTAATATGTTTAACATTGGGTCGAGTTGACTCGGGTCATGGGGTAATATTCTGCGGTATACAAAGGGTATATTTTATTAGTAGCTTCTGAATATACTTTTTTTGTTGTTGTAATGTGTGCAGTTGATTTCCGATGATTAAATTAAAATCGACAGGGTAATAAAATAGCACCAACAATATAAATTTTAAGAACCCGGATCTCAGACAATTCGTTAACTGTCACTAAACTTACGCGTGTGTTGTAAGTCCAATCATACATTTACAAAACAAAAACACGCGTACATGAGCGCCGTGTGCCGTGCACACAACATTCGAGGTCCGATCAGGGCCCAATTTCATAAAGCTGTTTACCGGTAAGCACATTTTTCTAGCAGAAAAAATGCACGCAAGCATAAACATATTTCCACCATGAATTATCGAGTAAGTAGAACTTTTTGAGGCGGGCATGCATGTCCAACCTGGATTTGCATTGCTACGTCACTTATGCTCACGAAACGGCTGCTTACATGTTTTATGACATTGTGCCCTGTACGTCTTCTTCTTTGTTTTTTTAGTGGGTCTTGCTTAGATTTGTCAGTGTCACTGTTTCCATTGTAACATCAGTAATATATATTTTGTTTTCAATTGTTCGGTGTGTCACACAAACTTTTGAAGGTATAAACTTTGTCGTTTGAAGTGCTGGTATCTGTTAAAGTTGAATCTTGCACAATGTTATCTTGAAATTTCGGTAAAATAAATAGTAGTTATAATAAATTTGAATTGTACTTGTGTCACATTCTGTTTTTTTTTCACGCCGCTATACGTGCGCACGGCAGAAATAAAAAAATAAAACATCAACAAAATTCCACACAAATCTGTTAGCTAATCTTAGATATGGAAAACTTCAGCTTATATAACATTATGGAAATATTGACTGCTATGTGGGGCACAGTTAAAACTATAGGCACAAGGTGATGTCAAAACCATGATTATGCCCAAAGCGAAGCTGAGGGCATAGCCATGGTTTTGACATCACCGAGGGTCTATAATTTTAACTGTTCCCCGATTATTAAACAGTCAATATTTCTTTTACATACCGAATAAAGATTATTCTAATCAACAACACTCTGACTATACGGTGACAGGTCGTCTGCGAATAAAGGTCACGCCGTGACACTGAACGCTAGTCGTACATTATACATATCATAGTTGCGTTTTTTTTTTCAGAGCGGGCATAGTCACTGTGACGTCATCTTGATAGAAAAAAGGGGGCATAGCTATTTCCATGACTCCATTTTTAACCAATCAGATTAGATAATTATATACATGATGTATATAACAATGATTATAACACCCTTATAAATATTCTGCGATGAGATCGGTTTCAGAGCGCGTCACTATGTTTTAGCTTTACTAGGAAGGTGCACTAGCCTCGAAGAACTATACCATGGCAACCAGGGCAATATAACATTAGCAACCAGTGTACTATACTGAGCTGCGCGGTACCAAGACGTCAATTTAAGTCTATAGCGTACACCGCGAACTACACATCTCGAATCCAATCAGTTTTGCATCAGTGCTGTGTGTATCAATAGCGCAGACGAGCGTGTGCTAGGATAGTCTGTCACCCTTTTCAGATAACATGACCGAGTGCATTGTTCTTTTAATTTGTGCATTTGCTTCAGCTGAACACACCGTTGTATATTTCCATAACAATTTCCGGAACCCCCAGTTCGGGCTATGTATGGGGGTGTTATAAAAAAATATAATTTATTGGCCGCCTTTTACTCGTGCTACGGTTAAAATACGACTTCCTCGGTGATCCCCGGAGCGGAAAACAGAACGCTCAGAGCATCTCCTCGAGTGTTATAGTTAACATTCGAAGCAGTCAATATTTGTATGCTATGACTCATCCATGCCATCGCACTTTGCACGACAAAAAAATAAATATCTATGACTCGGTGTTCCTTCCAAGATTTGTAATCAGGACGAGTCGACTTCTTAAAGGCAGTGAACACTATTGGTAATTACTCAAAATAATTATCAGCATGAAACCTCACTTGCTAACGAGTAATGGGGAGAGGTTGATAGTATAAAACATTGTGAGAAACGGCTCCCTCTGAAGTCACGTAGCTTTCGAGAATTTAATTTTCCACGAATTTAATTTCGAGACCTCAAGTTTAGAATTTAAGGTCTCGAAATCAAGCATCTGAAAGCACACAACTTCGTGTGACAAGGGTGTTTTTTCTTTCATAGTTATCTCGCAACTCCGACAACCAATCAAGCTCAAATTTTCACAGGTTTGTTATTTTATGCATATGTTGAGATACACCAAATGACAAGACTGGTCTTTGACAATTACCAATAGTGGCCATTGTCGTTAATAGACTGGTCCTCTGTGTTTATCTGCAACGATAAAGACAGATACTTGATTTTTAGAACCAGTGATTTCATTTGATACAATGATGTCATTGGATAAACATGCAGTGAGTTACGTTAGCTTTCCGTATCTGTGTTTTGATTGGTCCGATGTGGGTGTGCAGCTGATTAACGTAAACTTGGACCAATCAAAATAAAGATATGGACATTTTCCTTTCGGTCGTCTGCATGCAGTGTCCATATATACGATACATGTATATGTACTTGCATTTAATGTTGGTATGTAAAATATGATTTGACGGGGTGTATCCCTATTTGAAAAGATCGTATGTGATTATGGGCGGGGATCGTCTTGCTCAAAAAGAGGCCACTCTCTTGCGTAATTCACGACGTCAGATGTTCAGGCTAACTTCTTAGTTTACTCAATAAAGTTGTCTCGGCCAAACTCACCCTTTTGAGTCAGCAGTAACAAGTTGACTTCGTTAATTATTGATTGTCAAGGATCACGGCAAGTCACGGAGCTCCGTTCGTGTCTAAGGATCATTTTCATTGACAAGCTTTACAAATCTGAAAAGAACCCGAGTCTTTAAAGAAGCCATGGAACAATTTAAAGGCAATTCCAAAATTCCAACAATTTCATGAGAACCAAATCAAAATAAAGGCGATCAAGACCAGTTTAACGGCGTCGACATGAATAAAAATGATGAGAATAACCATAATATTGTACACAATACTTTATGTACTCGGAACAATGTTTAAACAAAAGGAAAAAAACCAGAAAGTATTAACAAGAACAACCACCACCACTAGTAGCAATAACAATGAAGATAATCAAGGATCGGAACTGATTGACTTCAACTGGGTGAATTTCTTTTACTGACTAAAGAAGTCACTGCATGTTAGACTGGCTAAAGAAGTCAGACACCATTTACGTCTATTTTGTCTATATAGTCATTACAATTATAAATACCCACCACCGGGTTTGATTATACTATTTCAGTACCATTTTAAGAGAAACATTTTTCTGTTGGATAGTCATCAAAGTTGATACATGTTAGCCTCCATTTAGACCTTCCCATAAAATTGCTAATTGCATAATACGCATGTATTGGTTGGCTACCGCCATTATGCATTAGACAGACGATAATGCGCCACGTCACTATCAACCCCATTAGAAACGATGCGATGTAAAAACAATTGAAGTGTTTTATTTTTTAGTGCGAATGCGTGATGTGCAATTTGATATTTTTCATGAGAAGAGTCGGTTTGAACACTGCCTTTGCCCGGTCTTTAGTCTGAATCGGTAACGTAGATGTTATCGCCTGAGTTGACGCCCCAAACAACCGAGGACAGGGACTCAATTTGCTTCAATCTGCCGGGAAGGGACCGCCATTGGCTGCCGGTTGGGTTGGAAGCAGATATACCCTCACGAGTGTAGATAACATCAGCAGCATTGACTCCGAAGATCCCTGTCGCTGAACTGACGTATTTCAAAGCACCAGGGACTCGTTCCCAGGTTGAACCGTTAGGATCTGACGCAGGATCACCGAAGGTTCCCACACGGTAGTAAATGCTATCACCGGAGTTGACGCCCCATACTCCCGCATCACCCACCGAGATCTGCTTCAACTTGCCTGATATTTGTTTCCAGCTTCCCTCAGGATAGCAAATAGATCCCGCGATGCGGTGGTATATATTGTCATTTGAATTGACGCCCCAGACGTGACCATTCTGGCTGACGCTGACGTGTTTCAGAGCTCCAGCCACCTGAACCCAAGATGTACCAGTGGGGGATGCATTCGAGATGCCAGCACGATAGTAGATGTTGTCGTTGGAGTTGACGCCCCATGCAACATCCTGACCAACATCGATCTGCTTAAGTCTCCCACCTATACTAACCCAAGTAGACCCCCGATTAGCCTCGTCGCCATATGTGCTCACTCTATAGTAGATGACGTCACCACTGTTGACACCCCACACGCCGGCTTGACCAATTGAAACATGTTTCAAAGCCCCACCGATCTGTTGCCACGAGATTTGTGTTTCGCTGTCCCTCTTATGCACTTCTTGGTTGGAAACATGGCTACGTACACCCGTTATTATGCACAGGAGTAGCGTCAAGCTAAACATAGAGATACGACAGAAAAAAGTTATTTTGTGTAGCGCCCTCTCTCGGTTTAGTTCTATAGGTTTGTTACAAAGTGGCCGATGTTGAAAATTGTTTGAATATTTGCATTGTGTAGATAAATAGGAAGAAACTATTTTAATTGCAAAAACTGACTGAAAATGGGGGTGAATACACGTCTACTCCCCCGAGGGACTTTGAATGACATGAACCAGAAATAGGTCCCCCTTACAGGCCCAACAAGGGGGGGGGGGGGTTAGACGTGCACTAATTACCGAATTATGCCAGTCCGTATGTGTTTTATATTACTCTCACTCTTAAAAGTGAAAAAGAAAACAAGCTGGAAAAGGAAGGAAGTGTTTTAGTTACTGTTCACGGATAACGTCAAGAGATGGCACTGTAAACCAGTCACGCGATCACATGACTGTATGAGGGAGGTTTAGCTGCACGTTAGCGAGCAAAATACTTGAACGTGAACGTCAGAAAATTCTGAAACGTGAAGTATAGCATTTCTCACGTCAGGTACGTACGTGCAGACTTCATACGCAAGCATAAAATAGGCCCAATGTGGTGACGTCACATAGAAACGACAATGACATACACGATCTCGTTTTTGCTTGCGTATCGTGCAGTTTAAAACCTCCATATTAGTTCACCCGACGTGACCGTGTTTCAGCCAACCAGAAAACAAAACAAACAAGAGCGTGTTGTAATATTTTTTTCTGGCTGCTGTTGAGTTCAGTCAAACTTGGTATGAAGTTTCGTTTTTTTGGGGTGTGTTTCCAGGACTGGCTTAAAGGCACTGGACACTAGGGGTAATTACTCAAAATAATTATCAGCATAAAACCTCACTTGGTAACGAGTTATGGGGAGAGGTTGATAGTACAAAACATTGTGAGATACGGCTCCCTCTATTAAGTGGAGTAGTTTTCGAGAAAGAAGTGACTTTCCATGAGTTTGATTTCGAGACCTCAGATTTAGAATTTGAGGTCTCGAAATCAAGCATAATATGAAAGCTCACAACTTCGTGTGACGAGGGTGTTTTTTCTTTCTTTCACAGTTATCTCGCAACTCCGACGACCAGTCGGTTTGTTATTTATGCATATGTTGAGATACACCAAGTGAGAAGACTGGTCTTTGACAATTACCAATAGTGTCCAGTGTATTTAAACAGTTATCTTTTACTAGGAGCGATGTGCTGATGTTTGAATGGTTTACTCCTTTTAATTTTAACGTATATTTTAGCTTGGCCAAAAAAGTATTTTAGAGGGAAGGTACCCGTTTGGTAATAACTCAAAACAAATATTAACTTAAAAACTGACTTGGTAATGGGCATTGGAGAGCTGTTGTTAGTATAACACATTGTGAGAAACGGCTCCCTCTGAAGTAGCATAGATCTTAAAAAAGGGGTAATTTCTCACTAAAATAATAAAAGACTTTTCTGAAAGCACACAAATTTGTCAAACAAGGGTGTTTTTTCTCTCATTATTTACTCGCAACTTCGATGACCAAATTGTAATTGTATGCTTATGATGGGATACACCAAGTGGGAAGACTGGTCTTTGACAATTACCAAACGTGTACCTTCCCTTTATGGGAAGTATTCAGATTGTCTTGGGATTCGAACCTATCGCTATTCCAATTATTCTGCGGGTAGATTATTTCAAATGTCTCTTTTTATTTTACATATATATTTACTCGTCCATTTCTGCAAAACAAAGTAAAGTAGATTTCAATGTTGCTTACCAATAAATTGCGACTGCCATTCTTCCAAGATCGTTGGTAGATATGATAATATGTACTTGACCTGTTAGGAACAATGCAATAAAATCAGAAATATTGTATTTTCCCCGAATTTATGTCACCTGGGGCCATTTTCATAAAGCTATTCACCGGTGAAAATACTGCGTGTGCTTACTATAGCAAATAAATGCACGAAAGCAAAACTATTTCAACATGTTTTCTAGGCATTTCTAGGCGCACATGAACGTTCATCGTGATTTTGCTTTGTTACGTCACTCACTTTAAAACCTCCGGTAACCAGTATCTGCGACCTGTTCCAAAACTCCAATCGTTCGCATTCAAAGAACTAATTTACACAATTGGGGTGATCGTGCCTTTTCTATCGCAGCACCAAGGATGTGGAATCATCTTCCTCAGAACACCAGACAATCAAGTTAGCAAGTTTCGAAATTTGCTTAAATCTCATCTTTTTCCCCAAGCTGTACGGCGCTATGACTACGACTGTTGGATTAAGGCCTCATAAATTGAACGATTGATTGATTGATTGATGTACCCTCTTGCTTATGGTTAACAGCTTCGTGAAATCTTTGAAACTAAAACCGGAGCCCCTTTGAACAGGGACACAGCGTAAAAGTGCACCAGGGTCAAACTAGTCCCGCGGCTCACCGGGGCCGTATTCCCCGGGGATAAAAGATACAGTGTGAACAGGGCTATAGTGCTCCTGAATAGAACTGGGGTTCCTAGAGGTGGAAGGTAAGGAAAGACACAACTGCACCAACTTGGATGATATGGTGCACACACACCAAAGGGTCGGACTCAGTTCGCAAATGCAGAAGCAAGAGATGCAGTTGGAGAGCATTAATAGTTAATATATAAAACATTGCGAGAAACGGCTCCGCCTGAAGTTACGTAGTTCTTGAGAAGAGGTAAATTCTCACTCAATTAATAATTAGTTATTTCACCTGAAGCCTTTTATTAGGCATCTCAAACGAACAAATTGTGAATCAATGATGTTTTTCCTTTCAACGTCAATACTTACATCAGCTTGTATCGCACCACGTACACTACCTTCTGAGAACAGACCAGTACCAAACACCTTACGGCAATGGATCGTTTAATTTAAATGTCCAGCTCTTTATGGTCAGCTTTTATGGAAGCAACGATCAACCTAATCAACATTGAACCAATTTCAGAGAGGCGCTTAAGCAGAAAAAAATTGCTTAACAGTTGTCTTGCTAAGCAGTAATGACATGGATACGGTCTCAAATTGTACATGTGACATGGTAGTTTGGCTGGTAACCTTATTTTGGTAAGCATTTATTATTTTGCTGTGCTTAGCTACTATTTTGTGCTTATAAGCAGCTCTATAAACCTGGACCCTTATCTTATGACGGCCTTCGCGTATACATACACGAGTACCATCAAAAACGGCAATGTATAATGTTCTATAACGAAACTCAAGGACTCCGTATTTCTAGCAGCGGGACACATTGAGGTCGAGAGGCAATTTAACCGGACTGTTGACCTCATGCAATTATTATAGTTGGTGTTGCTTTGTCTAAAGAGAACTTTGTGTCAAAGCATTGGACACGTTTTGTAATTAAATACCAATATTCTTACCTTGGTGTATCACAACAAAATTTATAAACATTTTAAACTCTGTGAAAATGTTGACTCAATTTACTAATGTTCGTTGAAGTTGCAGGAGAATAATGTAAGAACAAGGAAGAACAAATTTGTGTGTTTTTAAAATTCATAAAAAAAAACTTCAGGCCTGAACTCTTGCATCAATTTCAAACATTGAGTTAAGAAATTGTTTCTCGCAATGTTGAAAATCTACAATACTTTCACTTGTTCACTAAATATAGTTGTTATTATGCTTATTATTTTTTTAAGTAATTACCAATGTGTCTTGTGTCTTTAACACTTGAGAGAAAGGCTAATTAATAAGTTAGCCTTCTGGTTGGGTTTAAATTATTATTAATTGGAAACTGGACATGAGCATTATAAAGCTACGGGCAGTTTAATGACTATGTGGTGTGAGAAACTAAATGTTAGTTTAACCAATTAGTAACGACCTTGTTTGTATTATTGCAGGTACGTCCAATTATCAATCGATTGATTGCACATTGTGCCATCTACTTCAAGACACCTTGACACCTTTAGTAATTGTAAAATACCAGTATTTTCAATTGGTGTAATCCAACATAGTATGCAGAATATAACAAATTTTTGAAAATTTGGACTAACTTCATCATCGAATTTGCAAGAGAATAATGAACGAAAAACACCTTCGTTGCACATTGTGTTTTCAGATTCCTAAGAGTGCCAAATAACCATTTTCTCAGGGAGCCAACTTCAGAGGGAGCCAATTCTCACAATATTTTATATTTATAACACACCTCTTGTTTGTACTTACAGCGCCCTCTCTTGACGTGGATCGTGAACAGACTACAAAACTTGCTTTCGTTTCCAGATTTCTGTTCTTATTTCACATTTAAGGCAGTGGACACTATTGGTAATTACTCAAAATAATTATTAGCATAAAACCTTACTCGGTGACAAGTAATGGGGAGAGGTTGATAGTATAAAACCTTGTGAGAAACGGCTCCCTCTGAAGTTACATAGTTTTCAAGAAATAAGTAAATTTTCCACGAATTTGATTTCGAGACCTCAGATTTATTTTTTGAGGTCTCGAAATCAAGCATCAGAAAGCACACAACTTCGTACGACAAGGTTTTTTTTCCCTTTCATTATTATCTCGCAAGTTCGACGACCGATTGAGCTCAAATTTTCACAGGTTTGTTATTTTATGCATATGTTGAGATACACCAAGTGAGAAGACTTGTCTTTGACAATTACCAATAGCGTCCAGGGTCTTTAAGACCAATGTGTGTTATTACACATACTGACTGGCATAATTGGGTAACTAGTATACGTCTAGATTCCCCTCCGGCGTGTGAGTAATCCGAAGAAGGACCTATTTCTGGTAGGTCCCTCTTGTGGTCACTCAAAGTCCCTCGAAGAATGGACGTACCACTAGTTACCTCATTGCTAGTCAAAATGTGTATACTATCAACAACTCTCCATTGCTCGTTACCAAGTATCTTTTGCTAATAATTTTTCTTTTTTTGTAAAGTACCAATAGTGTCCAGTGCCTTTAAACTGGTTGTCAAAGCCGTGACCACGTCGTTTTTTTGTGTTAAGAGCCAACACAGAGTGAAGAGTATGAAGACACTAACTGTACCCGCGACTTAAACTATTATGCATTGATATTTAATTGTTGTCATATCATTCAAAGCTTTTAACATAACTTAAAGGAATATCACATAATTGGTTTTTGCTAACAAAAACATGTGCTGGCAGTGTAAGCACTGTATGTGATCATGGTGATCCACCAAAGTGACAAACTTGTTGAAGCTTTTTGATCGATCGAACAGCTGGGTCGCGAACGCAGTTGCAGCTACACCAGCAGCAGTAAAGAGTTGCACTTTGATATTTTGTACACTTTTGTATTTTTCGTAAGTAATAAAATAGATTAAAATATCAGGCCTCTAGGTTTTGAAAAACTAAACAAAAAAAATTGCCGTCGACGGCGTGCATTAAAACGACAGTGCTTTGACGTCACGCTTGGGAGTTTGCTTTGTTTTATTATTTCAACGCACACAGGAACAAAGAAAGCGGCTATACAAATTGGTGCTCCCAACTATGACGTAACATTATAAGTGATGACGTGAAAGAGCTTTACGCGAAATCTTTCAGAAATGAAGGGTATTTGAATTGACTGTTCTGTATACATTTCGAATATATTTAGAGTCATATGACCCGATTTCCTTATTGATTGATAAGTATTTTAACCATTTAGCCACTGTACCGCCTATAGCGATGCACTGTATGCGGTACGAGGAAACCTCGCTAGCTTGTGTTTGTAGAAAAAAAGGAACATCAAAAGAAAACTCGATAGTCATTAGTAGGTCTACGCATTTGTTAATATATCTAGTTGTTATATATCGTTATTAATTCTCCCTTCACAGTTGACTTGTCGAAGCTAATGATGATGAAATCATTTAGCTCTTACAAACAAA